>NC_083604.1:66640732-67890732 GCF_029168945.1 Cannabis sativa
CTAAACTTTAACTTGGTACCCATAGCCTCTCGAAGACTCACCCAAAATTTCGATGTGAACTTTGGATCCCTATCTCGACACGATAGATTTGTGGGCTCCGTGGAGACGAACTATCTCCCTTCACATACAATTCAACAGACCGATCCACCGAATGTATGTAACTTTCACCGTGTAGAAAGTGAGCCGAGTTTGTGAATCCGTCCACGATGACCCATACGAGAATCATACATCCCCGTAGTTCTAGGCAAACCGATTCTACAAAATCCATTGCAAATGTCCCCCTCCCAGCTTCCATTCTCCGGAAGGACTAAAGGTTGCAATAACCACCGTTCCAGCACTTTCGATGTTCGGCCCTTTGAATCTGCTGGCAGTGGGTTAAACACTTGGACACGTAGCTTCCACCAGACATTCTTTTTTCATCCCATACCACCAGAAGTAGTGGTTTCAAATCCCGATACATTCCTTGGGTGGTTCCTGGGATGCAATCGAATAAGGCGTGGTGTGAGCTTCATCCGCATTTCTTTCTTAAGCTCATCAACACTAGGAACACAAACTCGAGCTTTTATATAACAACATTCCAATCGCTCGAGACCGAAGAAAGCCCACTCTAGGCCGACCAGCCACTACTTCAACTCCGAACTTTAATTAGCTCGGGATTCTCTCCATTTGTGCCTTCTCTTGGATTCTCTCCAACAGATCGAGTTGGAGTGTTAAATTATGAAATTTCCCGACCACGAACTCAATTCCCGCACTAACCATTTCCGAGGCCCGGTTGAGGAGCTATCATAACAAAGAGTACAAACTTAGGGGGTCCCGTTCCGGGACCCTTTCTCGCTTAAAGCATCGGCCACAACATTGGCTTTCCCGGGGGTGATATAAAATTTCACAATCGTAGTCTTTAACTAACTCCAACCACGCTTCTGCTACCTCATATTCGGATCTTTTTGGGTGAAAAAGTATTTGAGACTTTTATGGTCGGTATAAATTTCACACTTTCTTCACCGTAAAGATAATGTCGCCATAATCTTTAAAGCAAAAACTACAACAGCAGCGAGCCTCTAAATCATGAGTTGGGTAACGCTACTCGTAATCCTTCCAATTGACGAGAGGCATAGGCTATGACTCGCAATCACCTTGCATCGAACACATCCCGTACCCTTCTCCTCTGATGCATCACAATAAACAACAAATTTCTCTCGATTCGATGGCAAAGCCTAACACCGTGAGTCTGTTATCAAACGTTGCTTCAATTCCCGAAAGCTTGTTTCACACTTATCCGACCACACGGAAATCTCTCGATTTTTTTCTTGGTCAATTCCAAGTTAGGGGCGTAAGGAAAGTTTAGAAAATCCTTCGACGAAACGTCGATAATACCCCTCGCTAACCCGAGAAAACTTGTCGAACTTCCGTCATTGCGTACTTCGGGGGCCTCGGCCAATTCTTCACTCGATTCTATCTTATTTGGATCAACCATAATTCCATTCTTCCCAACAATATGACCCGTAAAGGACACTTCGGACAAATCCGTAATTCAGGCACTTTTTTGAACTTGGCATACGGCCTTGTGATCCCTAAGTCGCCGTAACACCATTCGAAGATGATGCTCGTGCTCCTCTTTCTCTCCGACTGAGGAAGGGGCTCTACAAGGATGTCATCGATAAACACTATAACGCAGTGAAATATCGAGGAAATCCTTGAAATACCCTATTCATGAGATCCATGAAGGTCAGCATAGCCGGGAGCATTGAGTCAATCCAAACGATATTGACCAAACTCATAGCTGCCCATATCACGGTTCTAAAAAGCGATCTTCGGTATGTCCTCCCTCCCGAATTCCGGGAAGTTGATGATAACCAGTGACCGTAAATCCAATCTTCGAAAACACTGCCGAAGTTTCTTCGATCGAACAGATCATCTGATCCCCGGGCAACGGGTACTTGTTCTTAATCGTCAACTTATTTAGTTCCCGATAATCAATACACATTGCCGAGGGAACCATCTTTCTTTTTCACAAAAAGAACCGTGAGCTCCCAGGGGCGACACACGGTCGAATAAACCCAATGTCAAGCATCCCCCGAAGTTGTAACTTAAGCTCCTCGAGTTCCGCCGGGAGCCATCCTATATGGAGCTTTTTAGGGAAACGGGTTCGACTCCGTGTGCCAAATCCAATCCCCACCAAAGTCAATCTCCTCGTTGTGGCGGCAATCCCGGCAACTCCTCTAGAAACACATCAAGAAAATCTTTCACCACCCGACTACCCTCAAAGCCCAAATGTTTCGTGTCCGCTCGGAGTCAAATACTACCGCTTAGAAATCCTACACAACCATTGCATAGTAAATCCACTAACCTCAAAGACCAAAACAAATAACCGGGATCCGAGACCCCCGAAGCCCGATCCAACATAAACAAATGGATCTTCACCTTCCTAAGCCGAAAAAGTCACCATTTTACGCCTACAATCTATACTGGCCGAATACTTGGATAGGAAATCCATTCCCAGTATAATATCAAACTCAGTTAATTCCAATTCTATAAGGTCAATACTCAACTCCCTATCTTCGATCCTAATTTGCATAGACCTAATGCGCTCTTATTAGGGAGATAACTAATTCTCCGCTAGGCATTAGGGTTCCAAACCCTCTTTCTAAAATATCACAAGTGCCTACCCAAAAGATCAATTACCCTTGTAGCCGAATACAGTATGAACGTGTAGCTCCCGAGTCAAATAATACCGTAAATAACAAGTTGTTCGACGGGAAAGCCGACTCCGTCACAACGAAGGACCGGCCATTTTGGCAGCGGCATCGCCTTGGGTAATGGCAAACACCCGAGCAGGAACCGGTTTCACCTCAGCTTTCGGCTCCTCTTTCTTTGCCTGGGGGCAATCTTTCTTGAAATGCCCCACCATGCCACACAAAAAGCATGTCTTCCGGTTACACTCTCCCGGATGATGTTTCTTGCACCGTGGACACTCGGTGGTAAGAGTAACCTGGCGTCCTCCTCTACCTCGGTTCCCACGCGAACCGCTTGCTTTGCCCCGAACCACCAGTAGCCGGAACAATTTTTCTTTTCGCTCGGTGGTGGGAGTCACCACCATCCCTTACCATAAACGTAGGAGTGGGAACACTTGGGTGGTTCCACCAACACTCGTGAGTCACCCGGGCTCATGAAGAAATTTCATCGCTCCTCGGCTCTCGCAGCCTTTTCAACCATCTCTCGCATATGTGGTTGCTTCGCAGTAGTAGAATCACCGCATCATGCCCCCAGAATCTTTGCACTCAAACCCGCCAAATATTTTTCCTTAATTTTGCTAAAATCGGTTGGCACAATTCCACGCCGCCAACTTTGCCGTACGTTGGCCAAACTTGGCCGTATATTCTGTAACCGACATTCCTTCAGCCTTTGAACTAGATCGTTGAACTCTTTCCGCTTTACACTACTGGATCGCTTTCATTATAATGTAGGGTTTTATGCCCTAAATAAAACTCATTTCAATATAATCAGATTTACTTATTAATATAGATCAGAAATAACATTTAATGTTGCATGGTTCACATGATTTATTTCATGATTATATGTACATAATGTATAAATTCATCTCGAAACCCTTTTCACATACTTCGATCTACACATGGCTTTATTGTGTCGTCAACACATTGAGAAAGTAAACATGACTATGTGAATAAAGTTTTCCTAGGATTTATCGGACACAGGTTCTTACCGATATGATAATCTACAATGTAGTTTTACTTGTATTTGGAGAAATACTATGTTCTTTCCCGAGAACATTGGTTAAAGTAAAGCTTCAGTGTTGGATGCATGGAGTATGCATCGGAAGCGGACCGATATTGAACTTTGACTTAGATTTATTAAACTTACCGTAATATACTATTCAAGTCAATATCGCCTTTAGTTGATCCTAGATCAAATGATCTTAATCCTCGATATGATTAGGCTCAATCTCTGAGAGGCTATTCGTGTTCTTTGATTTGTTAGTTAAGCCTACTTTTAGTGTCAGTGGTGATACGTACATTTTTGGGAACACTGTGAGTGCGAGTTGAGTGGGAGCGCTAGC
The DNA here is from genome assembly GCF_029168945.1 of Cannabis sativa. NCBI lineage: Eukaryota > Viridiplantae > Streptophyta > Magnoliopsida > Rosales > Cannabaceae > Cannabis > Cannabis sativa. The sequence goes on from NC_083604.1 coordinate 66,644,808, forward strand.
ATAAACATGGAATACTATAAATTTCTTCTATCCGGCGAATAGTAAGCAAAGGATGATCTCCTTCGAGCTTGACCAAACGAACATAAATGGTGGAGTACTCATTTCACATAAAGAGCCGAAATATCATTTATACTAGGTTAAGTTGTTTTAAGGAATAAATACATTGTAGGGTAGTAACGGTAATTTAATCCCTTTACTCGTGTAGATCATTCATATAGAGGATCATTGATCAAATTAGGATTATAACAATGGATAACTAATTATGTGTCTATATGGTGGAACATATAGAGCATTCTATATACCGAGAGTGCAATTCTAAGTTCTATGCGTGGATTCAACGAAGAATTAATAAGTTGGTGAATTTTAGTGCATAAATTCTTGATCTACTTATTGGAAGCTCCTGCTATATAGCACCCATGCCATCCCCCCACTTAGTTCGTAGATAATATCAAGCTTGTAAGACTCATGTAATTGGTTTTGATTAATCAATTATAATTCTCAATTTAGACTATGTCTATTTGTGAATTTTTCACTAAGTAAGGGCGAAAATTGTAAAGAAAAGAGTTTTAGTGGGCATATTTGTTAATTATGATACTTTGTATGAGTTCAATTAATAAATATGATAAATGACAATATTATTTAATAATTATTTATAGTTATTAAATAGTTAGAATTGGCATTTAAATTGTTGAATTTGAAAATTGGCGTTTTTAGGAGGAAAATCGGATGCGTAGAAAGATAAAAGCGCCAAAATTGCAAAAAGTGAGGCCCAAATCCACTATGTAGGGCCGAGCCACTTTTGGTATAGGGAATTTAAAACCGATATTTTCATTATTTTAATGCCAAATAATTCAAACCTAACCCTAGTGGAATGCTATAAATAGATAGTGAAAGCGCTTTAGAAAATTTACACTTAAATTTTCTATTTTTTCCCTCGAGAGAAAAAACCTCAGAGCCTTTCTCTCTCCCTATCTTTACCGCCGACTTGCTTTCTTCTTTCTCTTCCCCTCTTGAGATTTCGAAATTTTTTAAAGTGTATGAGTAGTGCCCACACACAAGGCAAGTGATACCTCAATCATAGTTGGAGGAGAAGATCGTGAAGAAAGACTTTTTAGCAAGAAAGAAGAGTTTCGGCATCAAAGATTCCGTAAAAGAGATCCAGGTTCGGATATTGATAATGCTCTTGCTACGTAAAGAAGAATCAAGTGAGCTTAGGGATATATACGAACGGAAGGAGTCATATTATTCCGCCGCAACCAATGTAAGGTTTCCTAAACTTTATATGTGTTTATTTCATCGTTTTAGAAAGTTCATATTTAGGGTGTTAATAAACATACTCGTGAGTAGATCTAAGATCCCGGTAAAATAAATTCCAACATATAATACTTTCGTGAGTTAAACAACTCCTTAAATTCTTCCTGTGGGTCATCGCCGTGACGTCTCGAGTGAGGTGGTTATCACTCCCACCACACGAGAGCGTCTTCCTGAAATTGAAAAGCTGGCACATGTGTCACCCGATCATTTCCAACCACTCCCATAAAATCGAGGATGCGTTCCAGAAATCACTTTCGGAAAGCCACTTTGCTCGGCCTTCATCACATCGGGACCTCCCGAAACACCTGGGAGTGTGCCCGTTTCCCCGAACACTTTCATACAACGCGCTCCAAACGGTTGCCAACAACGGGTTGTTCGCAACGCTCGGCACCGCAGAACTCGCAACGGCTCGAGACCATCCTCGAGGAGTGCACGGCAGGGAGGACCCCCGTCGCACTCAACCTTTGAATCTCTTCATCTTGGCACGGCGAAGTGATTCTATGCTTGCATCTCATCAAATCTTTGCTCCCAAATCGGGAGTGAGCTTGAGGGTGGATTTACAGGCGACCACCCCCGAGGCTTCTGCCACGGCCACCCGGCCGCGACCACGAGGATTTTGAGGATTCCCCCTGGACCGCCTCGGGCCTCAACCACCTGCCACTTCCTAACTTCTTGTGCTCGGCGGGCGTCCATTTAATAGGACTTAGCCTCGCGAATCCATAAACGAGCGAAAGCTGGGAGACGGCGATCAAAACTTAACACCGCTCTTTAAAGACTTAAAAGGCAACACACTTTCTTCTTTTTTTTTTAAATAATTTATTAAAATCTAATATGCTTCCTAACATGCTTTCACATTCACATTTATTAAAGTAATCTTAAACAAGTACTAAGGCTTATCGAACCGTGAACCGAGCTTTCTCTAATGAATATTGTACATGTCTTAAAGCAAGCTTCGGTAGAGACAAACTCTCAGATGGGCTACGATACCAAAATTGTAACGCCCTAATGCTAAGGCACGCTGTCAAAGTTGCTTTTTCAATTATTGTGCAATCTTTGCTAATCAAAGAAATTTCTCGAAAAACGTGTCAAATTAAAACTTTTGCTTTAAATATTAAACTTTGTAATATAATATAATATTTACAAATTTCGGGATCCCGATTCCAAACTTTGTAAAATTTACTTTTCAAACTATACATTCAAAATACACAAGTTCTAGGTCGCACAGCGACTTTCAAAATACAACTCCCAGATGTCCCGAGACCGAACACTGTGTCGCGCCGCTTAACATGTACAATCTCACCCGAGCTCGTGTTCATTCTTGTTCGGCCTTCGCCTTTCCTTTACCTACACATGAAAGCAGTAAACCGTGAGTCACCGTACCCGCAAGAAATGCATATAACATACCATATAATTTCCGACATGCAAATAGGCGCCCATACACCTATTTACAGAGCTTAACAGATGAGTATGAACGTTCAATACCAGGGTACAACCACTATACCACATACACATCGTACCTCACTGTACGAGTGTTGGTAGGGTTTACCCCGAACACTGAGTAACACTGAGTGATGTACCACACACCTTAGCATTTTCCCGTGCCCGTGTTGGTATCACTGTGTCGTACTCACAGTGACAATAATCACTATACCAATGCACTCTATAACTTATTCATACAAGTGTTGGTAGTGCATAATATAATTCAAGCATGCATATACAATCACATATACACACATTCAGATAATCACATCATACATTATACACAGTTCTTACCTATTTTCCGAATTCAAGTGTGCTGGCCGGAATTCACGTGCTAGATGGATGCCCTAATCATAATAATAGCAACACAGATGAGTGACTTGCTAAATCACTTTCCGGGACTTAAACTTGAAACTAAAAGTTTCCCTATCGATAAACCCCATGGCAATACCCTAAATATCTTAAAATTGGCCAAAACTAGGGTTCTGGAATTTCCCCCAATAGGCAGACCGGTTCCCAACCGGCAATCCGGTTCTGGGTCACCAACCGGTCGACCGGTTAGTACTGGCTCCCGTAACCGAATTCTGGTTCTGAGCTGGGAACCCAAAAATCATTCCCCTTAACTCAAATCAAGCCCAAACCTTACCAAACTCTCCAAGACACCTATACAATGCATACACAATAGAATCCAAGCGATATTTCACAGAACAAACCAATAAATCCAATTATGCCATTAAAGCTCAAAGCTTGAGTTTCAAAACTCAAGCTTGCTTAGAACCAATATCAAGCATCAAAACCAGAAGCTAGGGACTCAAATCAACTCAAACTAACCCTTGAATTCGAACCCTAAGCAATTCAAACCTTAACAGCTCCTATTACCCCAAAACACCATTTCAACCTAACTTAAAAGCTTGAAAACTAAGAAGGGTTCATTGGAACTTACCTTAGATTGATTATCTTCTTAGAAATCCTTGCTGAAAGCCAACAATCAACAACAAACTCCCTTGGTTTGTCTCAGCCGAAAGCAAAAGAGAGAGAGAGGGGTTCAAGAACAAAGCAATTTTCTATTTTTCCTTTTTCCTTGATTTTTCCTCAAATGAGACAAAAGGATTAAGTTAATCACTTGCTGAAATCAACTTGATTAGGTGTCAAAAACCTAAGGCAGCCACCTATCTCTTATTTTTTAAAATGTCAAAAATGCCCTTAAAGATAAAACTTAGGTATTTCTAAAGCTAGGGGTAAAATGGTCAAAATCCATAACCCCGCTCAATCCCGATAATTTATTTTCTCTAAAATATTTCTCACTATGAAATAGGGTTCTAAACTTACCCATGTGATCAATCTAGCCATCCATCCCATTTTCCGTTGTCGCCGAGCAAAAATTACAAAATTAACATATTTCACATATAAGCTAAATAATACCCCTAGAATTTAATAAAATCTCCAGAATTGAGAAATTATAACTCTAATATTTATTTCTAAATATTGGGGTCCACATTTAAAATTAATTCACAAATAATAATAAAATAATAAAAAATAGTGCTAATTGTCTTTACTAATCCACATTACTAGAGCGGCCATTACATACATATTAAATAAGACATTGAAAATTGAAATCGATACTTAAAACACTATATTTAAAAAAAATATTTATTATGAGAAGAAAGATTAATAATCAACTTTTTAGTCAATAATTTTAATATGAATAAATATTTAGAAAATTATATAAAAACTATATATTGGAGCCAGATATGGGATGGGCAGTATCACTCTTGAACCCGCTTTATTTATAAACTAGGAAACAAACCGCGCTTCGCGTGCGGTTATATTTTATTTATTGATAATTAAATTATAAAAATATATTAAAGTTGATATTTTAATTATTCTACTAAATTTTTTCATAATTTTTATACAGAAATTAAATTAATATAGTTAAAAAAAAATAATCATATAATTTCTTACCTAAAAAATAAAGCAACAAAGACATATTTTCAAACGTTATAGTAAAAAAAAAAAAAAATAGAGGTTGGAAAATTCTCACACAAAATAGAGATCTAAAAAATCAATTGATAAATCTATAGAAAACTCATATGATTTTAAAACTGTTGTCATTTAAAGCCGATGTTATCACCGTATCTCACTTGTAGTCGCCACTACATTCAAAGTCGCTATCATTATCATATCTTATTTGTAGTTATCACTATTGATCAAAATAAGTTTGCTATGTACATAAAATAAATCATATACTTGAGTTAATTAACTACTAACTTTTTTATACATAAGTGAATGATTTTATATAGATATTTAAGGTTTTTTTTTAAATTTTTTTAAATTCTTAAATTATACAATTAATAAATCTTTGATTTGAGATACAATTAAATTTAGTGTTAGTTTTAACTTTTGATTTAAAATTGTATATAACTATATTTTTATTAATTTTAATTGAGAGAATTAGATAAGACTATGTTGAGTAATTTTTAATTGTATAGAGAATTAAATATTCTTTTGAAACTTACTTGTTAGATATTTATAAAGTTTTTTTTTTAAAAAAAAAAAATTACTGTGTTTTTTATTTAAAAAATTAGAAAATTAAAAAAAATAAGAAAATAGATAATTAGGTTTTAAATAATTAGAGAAAAATTAGAAAATAGATAAATAGGAAAAATAGAAATTATTAATATTTTTATTTTAAAATTATTAATAATTATAAATAGTTAAGATTTGCTCGTAAGTTTTAATTTTTTTTTTTTGGTATATTTCTTTATTTATTTATTTTGGATAAATGTATAGATATAGATATAGGTTTTAAAATTTTTAATTTAAAAAAACTTAAAAAAAAAAAAAAAAAAGTAAAAACGTGTGGTTTTAAAAAAATGATTTTATTTTTTAAATGTATATGATCATATTTTTTTTAAAGTGATTTGGGTTTTTTAAATTTTATAAGAATATTTTTATTTAATTAATAATTATAAACTTAATAAAAAATTTAAAAAAATGAGAGAATGAAGGAGAGTAGAGAACAATAGTTTTAAAGCAATTTTAGAGTGACACATCACCTGGCTCATACTTTTCCTTTATATATATATAAGAAACTTACTTGTTAGATATTTATAAAGTTTTTTTTTTAAAAAAAAATTACTGTGTTTTTTATTTAAAAAATTAGAAAATTAAAAATAAGAAAATAGATAATTATGTTTTAAATAATTAGAGAAAAATTAGAAAATAGATAAATAGGAAAAATAGGTTTGAAATTATTAATATTTTTATTTTAAAATTATTAATAATTATAAATAGTTAAGATTTGCTCGTAAGTTTTAATTTTTTTTTTTTGGTATATTTCTTTATTTATTTATTTTGGATAAATGTATAGATATAGATATAGGTTTTAAAATTTTTAATTTAAAACTTAAAAAAAAAAAAAAAGTAAAAACGTGTGGTTTTAAAAAAATGATTTTATTTTTTAAATGTATATGATCATATTTTTTTAAAGTGATTTGGGTTTTTTAAATTTTATAAGAATATTTTATTTAATTAATAATTATAAACTTAATAAAAAATTTAAAAAATGAGAGAATGAAGTAGAGTAGAGAACAATAGTTTTAAAGCAATTTTAGAGCGACACATCACCGCCTCATACTTCTCCTTTATATATATAGATATAGATATATAGATATAGATTACTCTCACCCATCCCCAATGGCGGACTCACAATTTAAAGTGAGGGGGAACTTTTTTTTTTTTTTATAAAGCTGAGGCAAAAGTAAACTTAAAAATAAAAAAAAATTGTGATTTGAACCTAACCTCTATTATATATATACGATCCTAGTTAACCATTACGCCAAAACTAATATTATATTTATAAATATTAATGTTTTTTACAAATATATATTGTAACTAATTAAAATATATATATTTTTTTAAGGACAACGTCCCTCGCTTCAATGTGGGTGCACCACTCACCCACATAATAAATTTCTATCTCTAATCATAATTATAATTATATTGAGTGATATGGTTTTTTTACTCATAAAGACCAAGATAAAAAAAATATAGGGTTCTATTTTAAAATTATTAGAGGTACTTAATTATTGTGTACATAAACTTTTTAAATCGCCCAATCCGAATAATCCGCTCAAACCAAACCGAGATAACCTGACGAAAAATATAAACCGAAAAACCTAACGAAAATATAACCCGCCCAATTAACCCGAACTAACCCGACCAACCCGATTAAGAGGGTTTTTTTTATATATATATATATTTATATGATTTTATTATATATATTTATATATCATATAATTTATATTACTATTTTAAAAATATAAATTTTAAACTAATATAGTTTTTTATGGTGGCTAATTTAAACATCAAATTCAATCTATATATATTTTTCTCATTATTACAATTAACTAATATATAATAATTGTATGTAAAAAAAAATATTAGTGTTCGGTTTGGACGGGTTAACGCAACCAAATTGACAAATTTAATTGGGTGAGTTACTATTTTTTTCTTAATTGAGCGGGTTGCACTTAATTTTTGTAACCCTTATCTTTGAGTTGAATAAAATATAAAAGATAAACCGACCAAATCGACCCACATAGTATTTTTTACTTGTTGACATTATACTATACTTCAATAAAGACTTGTTACTTTAGCAATTTTGTTTCAGCTTTGATGTTCTTGATATTTTTTTTTTCACAATATCTTTATTGTGTATTTTTGTTTGTTTTGTATTGTAATAATGGTGTCTATTACATGATCTGATGTGAATTATTAGACTTTTTTGTGTCGTTTTTATTTGATCTTTCTTTGCTAATTTATTTTAGGTTGGTTTCGTTGTTCTTTCTGTCTGAAAAATGCTCTTGCTTAAATTCTAAAGTTCTCAAACGATATCCATGTCTTTAGTTCTCCCTCCTTATTAAATTGGCACAAAATAATATTAGGGTTGGGAATGGGAAGACTGTAGATGATTAGCATTGAATATTATTAGTAGTAAAACTGAAAAGACCTTGATATTTTCATGATTTCATCTGTTAATTAATGGGTTGAAAACGTTTGCATTAAACTTTGAAATCATTTTCAAATTGGCTGTTCGCTAAACCCAAATGATATTTTCCCACTTAATAATTGCCTAATCAACTTGGCCCTCTAAGCCCAACACGTGTCTCGATTTTATTTGTTAAAAGGTTCAACAGGTTGACTGACCAAGTCATTCACGACCACGTAAACCGGAATGACTAGATTGCTCTTCTTCCCCACAAAAAGGATTATATTTCGTCGCCTGAGAGATTCGAACTCTCGCGGGGAAACCCCATGTACTTAGCAGGCACACGCCTTAACCACTCGGCCAAAGCGACTTTTTGATTTATCATGGAAACGTATAATATAAAACCTATTATATTAGTAATCTGCTATTACGCAATGCACTTCAGGGAGCATTTTTAAATCCAACAATCTCAATAGTTCAGGAAATATTTTTAACGATCTTAAAAATTCAAAGGGCATGATTTGGTACATGTAAAAGTTTAAGGGCCAAAAATCTCAATTAATCTTTAAAAAAATATTAGTAATTTGCTATTATGCAATGCACTCTCTAAAACTGCTAAAAGTTGTGATTAGCTACTCTAACTTCTTTTTCATATTAAAAATTTCAATTTCAAATTTAAAATATTGACCAAGTAACCAATTACCATATAACATATAACTGTGAAAATTGGCAACTTATTATTGTGATGCCTTTTCATATTTTATTCAAAATTTAACTTGTGTTTTACCATTTTTAAGTTTTATTATGGACAAGTACCTGGTAATGATAGTAAAGAAAATTGGTAACGTTTATTATGAGTCATGACATCTTTTCCATATTATAAAAAAACTCAAAACCTGCAAAGCAATATTTTTGTAAGTTTTGTTGCAAGAAAGTAGCTTACTTGGTAACCAATAATTGGAAAAATAGTAACTGGTTACAATGATGTATTTTTCTAGATTTCAAAATTTTGTGACGAATTTTAAGCAATAAAAACTAGTAACTATGGGAACATGGGATAAGATTGTTCATATTTGCTTAATTTTATTCACTCATTTCGTACTTATATTTACCTTTTCTCTTTGTTAATGGTAATACTATATTTAGTTACATTTATTAAGTGGTGTACTAACACAGCTCTCAATAAGTTATGCTTACATAAGTTCATCCACAAGTTGAAATATCCTCAAATAAAGACACTCAGATTGTTATCTATAGTCTACAAATCCCATTATTGATGCTTACTTATTACTTTTGCAACTATGACTATGCACCTAGTAACATGTCTCATCTCATTTGATATTTATCTCAATTAGGGTGTATTGTGACGAAGTTTGATGTAATTGGTGAGGTTTTTAATTCCAGTTTAAACTTAATTTTTAATATCAAATTGAATTTTCTTAAAATAAAAAATTAAATTGAATCAAAAGATTAAAAGAAAACGATTTCTAAAAAAATTGCCATGTTTAAAGACAACTTGGCCAAATAACATGCTAAGTTTATATAAATGCTCTAAAATAGATAAAACTATAAAACATTCCATGGCCATATAAAATTAACATAGGCATAGGCTGGTGGTGAATAATATCTATGATAGTTTATATTGATGATGATGATGACCGTACAATAGTTCCCAAAAGTACAAGAGGAAAAGGCAGCAAAATAATAGATAGGTTTGATATGTTCTTTCAAGCACTTCCATCCATTTGTTTAGAATGAGTCACTTATATGTGTAGGCCACTAATTGTAAGAGTGTCCATCTAATAATAGTAGCATATATATCTTGGAGCTGTACCTCTATCTCTCTACCATTTACGTTGAAACTCAAACTCATTGTTTGGGCCACATTTCAATCAAGCATCATATCTTCCTTATTATTATTATTATTATTATTATTATTATTATTATTATTATTATTATTAAAGTAATTTTCAATTTAGTTAAAATTTTGGGGTATAATTCTTTAGATTTCAATTATTATGTTTGAGTCTCTACTTTTTCTATTAATTTTTGAAATAAATTGAAAAGTATCTTTTTTTTTTTTTATTATTTATACTCTCTAATATATAATTGGGATACTTTCACAAATGCACAAAAACAACAAAAATACAAGCATTTACTAATTTTAAACATTTTTACGATTTTTTTGATTTTATTTACATAAAATACTGTCTTTTTATGTTGAAATTTTGTTCATTTGTTGTTGCTAATGTTTTGTTATTTATATGTTATTTTTTGTTGTTATTTTCTACGTTACTTTTATGTTATTTTCTTGTTGATTTTATGTTGTTTTCGTGTTATTTTTTGGAAAACCGTAAAAATGTAAAAAGACATTCTTTGAACGTAAAAATGTAAATATTTTATAAAAAATGGTGCCTTATGTAATTATACCTATATAATTTATATTAATCTAAAGGGTCTAATGAGACATCATACAATATCTTAAAAAATATAAAAATAAAAGTAAAAATTAAAACAATTAAAGTAACATATAATATAATTTTCTCTTAATTTTTTACGGCTAAATGCCAAATAAACTTGTACATAGCATAATTTCATTTGTCCATGCTATTTAATTTATTTAACTAATTAAAAAAATAAACTATTTTAAAACATAAAAAATAATAAAAAAAAATCATCTTAAAATATACAAATAATTAAAAACTACAATAAAGAATAAATTTTTTTAAAAAAAAATCAAAACTATTTTTTTTTAAACTCTAAAACCAAACTATTTCTTTCTCTCTCTGTTTCTCTCCCAATATCCGTCCAGTTCTATCCTTCGATTTTAGATTTTAGGGAGAAGGCAAAATACAAATCTCGACTATTTGTGGGTATGAGCAATAGTATTCTATTTATAATAGATTGCAAAGTACAAGAGGGAGCCGTTAGGCATGACACCTAGCAGTAATTACACAAATAAAACTCTAGAATATTTTGCCAAAATATTCCCATTACACAATTACAAGGCATAACAGAATTTCATGAGGACAAATTACACAATGAAATACACAAAATTCTGTCAGAGGCAGGGGACCATCAGGTTGTGTATGCTGCAATGAATATTTACTGGTGTAGAAGTGCTAGTATAGAAATGATATTCCTTGACATCCCCTCTTAAATGAAAGGGTGAGTTCCGCACACCAAGTTTGTCACAAGGAAGGCAAATCGAGAAGGTGATAATCCTTTATTTAAACAATCAGCTATTTGATCATGTGAAGGAATGTATCGAAAGTTGTTTTTGCAGCACTTTATCACGAACATAGTGTGCATCAATTTCAATATGCTTCGTTCAAGCGTGAAAGATGGGATCGATTGCAAGAGCACTAGCACTGAGGTTGCCACACCATGTCACAGACAGACTTGGAAAAGGAAAATGAAGTTCTTTCAAGAATGACTCAATCCATGAGATTTTTGCAGAGACATGAGCTAAAGCACGATACTCCGATTCAGTGCTTGATCTCGAAACTACGACCTGCTTTTTAGATGACCATGATTCAAGAGTGTCTCCCAAATAAACACAATAACTGGCAATGGATCTTCTGTCATTTGGGCAACAAGCCTAGTCAGCATCTGAAAAAACCTGTAATGCTAAGTCTGTCACTGCAGCTGATGTAAAGCCCTTTTGTTTTCGTACCCTGCAAGTATTGCAATACTCATTTTACTTCGCTCCAGTGAGTGTCGGTTGGAGCTTGCTGTTGGGTTTTATGCCCTAAATAAAACTCATTTCAATATAATCAGATTTACTTATTAATTTAGATCAGAAATAACATTTAATGTTGCATGGTTCACATGATTTATTTCATGATTATATGTACATAATGTATGAATTCATCTGAAACCCTTTTCACATACTTGATCCTGTTTATTGTGCTGTCAACACATTGGAAAGTAAACATGACTATGTGAATAAAGTTTTCTAGATTTATCAGACACAGGGTTTTACTGATATGATAATCTACAACAGAGTTTACTTGCATTTGGAGAAGTGCTATGTTCTTTCCAGAGCATTGGTTAAAGTAAAGCTCAGGTTGGATGCATGGAGTATGCATCGGAAGGGACCGATATTGAACTTTGACTTAGATTTATTAAACTTACCGTAATATCTATTCAAGTCAATATCGCCTAGTTGATCCTAGATCAAATGATCTTAATCCTGTTATGATTAGGCTCAATCTCAAGAGGTTATTCGTGTTCTTTGATTTGTTAGTTAAGTCTACTTTTAGGTCAGGGTGATACGTACATTTTGGGAACACGGTAGTGCAATTGAGTGGGAGAGCGCTAACATAAACATGGAATCTATAGCTTCTATCTGGGCGAATAGTAAGTAAAGGATGATCTCCTTCGAGCTTGACCAAACGAAAATAAATGGAGGAGATCTCATTTCACATAAGCTGAAATATCATTTATACGGGGTTAAGTGTTTTAAGGATTAAAATACATTGTAGGGTGTAACGGTAATCTAATCCCTTTACAGTGTAGATCATTCATATAGAGGATCATTGATCAAATTAGGATTAATGGATAACTAATGATGTGTCTATATGGTGGAACGTATAGAGCATTCTATATACTGAGAGTGCAATTCTAAGTTCTATGCGTGGATTCAACGAAGAATTAATAAGTTAGTGAATTTTAGTAATAAATTCTTGATCTACTTATTGGAAGCTCAGTTATATAGACCCATGGTCCCCGCACTAGTTGAGATAATATTGCTTGTAAGACTCATATAATTGGTTTTGATTAATCAATTATAATTCTCAATTTAGACTATGTCTATTTGTGAATTTTTCACTAAGTAAGGGCGAAATTGTAAAGAAAGAGTTTTAGGGGCATATTTGTTAATTATGATACTTTGTATGGTTCAATTAATAAATATGATAAATGACAATATTATTTAATAATTATTTATAGTTATTAAATAGTTAGAATTGGCATTTAAATTGTTGAATTTGAAAATTGGCGTTTTTGAGAAAATCAGATGCAGAAAAGATAAAACTGCAAAATTGCAAAAAGTGAGGCCCAAATCCACTATGTAGGGCCGACCACTTTTGTAGGGAATTTAAACTGATATTTTCATTATTTTAATGCCAAATAATTCAAACCTAACCCTAGTGGAATGCTATAAATAGATAGTGAAGGCTTTAGAAAATTTACACTTAAATTTTCTATTTTTCCTTGAGAGAAAAACCTGAGCCTTTCTCTCTCCCTATCTTTAGTCGCCACTTCTTCTTTCTCTTCCCTCTTGAATTTCGAAATCCTTAGTGTGAGAGTAGTGCCCACACACAGCAAGTGATACCTCAACCATAGTGAGGAAGATCGTGAAGAAAGACTTTCAGCAAGAAGGAGTTTCAGCACCAAAGATTCAGAGAAAGAGATCCAGGTTCAGATATTGATAATGCTCTGCTACGTAAAAGGAATCAAGGGCTAGATATCTGAACGGAAGGAGTCATTATATTCCGCTGCACCCAATGTAAGGTGTCCTAAACTTTATATGTGTTTATTTCATCATTTTAGAAAGTACATATTTAGGGTGTTAATCAACATACTTGTGAGTAGATCTAAGATCCTGGTAAAATAATTTCAAGCACTTGCAAGAATTGACTTAATTTGTTCACAACATAGGCAATATCAGGCCTCTTGTGACACAAATATTGAAGTGCTCAAACTATGCTCCTGTATAGTGTTGGATTTTCCATTTGCTTACCATCAGTGAGCGACATAGGCTTGCCAATAGTCATTGGAGTTGGACAGATCTTTAACTTAGTCATGTTGACTCTCTTTAGAACATCTTCAATGTATCTTGTTTGTGTCAGGTAGAGGCTTGAAGCATCACGATAGGCCTCAATGCCAAGAAAGTATTGTAATGGTCCAATATCTTTCAAGGTGAACTTCCTGTTTAGCTCAGTAATGAAGCTTTGCAACTTACTTCTATCATTCCCAGTAATAATAATATCATCAACATAGATTAAGGCAAGTATGATTACATTTTCATTTCTGTAGAAGAATAATGAATTATCAGCTTTAGAATTGTGGAACTTCCAGTCAGTCAAGGTCTCTTTTAGTTTGTCAAACCAAGCTCTTGGAGCTTGTTTTAAACCATAGATTGATTTTTGCAACTTGCAAACAAAGTTTTCCTTCCCTTTTTCTTCAAAGCCTTGAGGTTATGCCATGTAAACCTCTTCTTCTAACTCTCTATTTAAGAAAGCATTTTAATATCAAGTTGCCTTATCTCCAAACCTTTAGAGACAGTAATGGTGAGTACAATTCGCACGGTTGCTGCCTTGATGACAGGGTTGAAAGTCTCACCATAAACAATTCTAGGCCTTTGATGGAATCCCTTTGCCACAAACCTTGCTTTGAGTCGATTGACAGTACCATCAGCATTCAACTTAATTCTATAAACCCATTTATTGCCAATTAAGTTGTATGCATCCGAGGGTGGTACAAGAATCCATGTTCTTTTAGCTTTGAGAGCATAGAATTCCACATTCATAGTTTTGAACCAACCAGGATGTTTGATGGCTTCAGCAACACTAATTGGTTCAGTAATAACTGATTCGGATTGCACTTGACTCGCAAAGGTCCGAGGCTTGAATATACCTACTTTACCTCTTGTGATCATAGGATGAGAAGGTACGGGAACAAGAGGTTCAGCAGGTGTTTTGGGACAGGTGGAGCAGCAGCAGTAAGCTCAACAAAATTTGCTGAAAGTTGCAATTGCAGGTTATGTTCATGTTGCAGGTCATGTTGTTGTTGGTTATTTTCCCTATCAGGACCTGAAACAGAAATGGGTGAGTCATAGTTAGCAACTGGAGAATGAACTCGAAGGCTGCTAGAAGATGTTGCAGGAGAGACCTCAGGTGATGTATCAGCAGGGGAAGAAGATAAGGCACCTGGTGAGGGCAAAAGGGAATTAACAGGAAGTGTAGACCATGACGTGGAGTGAATGATAACAGGTGGTGGTGTGTTGTAATTGTTCAAAAAATTGGTTTTGAAAGGAAATTCCAATTCATTAAACAATATAAATATATATATATATATATTTATTGAGTAGATATATATTAAAATTAGAAAGAGATGTTCAATCTTGGTTCCAAAAAAATATGAGTTATTGATAATTTTATCTCAAATTCGGTTAAGTTATATATAACTTTGAGATATTTTAAGTTGCATCCTCCGAAGGGGGTGGTGCATCAATTTTTTTTTTTTTTTTTTTGATAGTTTTAATATTAATTTTTATATTTGACAAGATACGTTGTATTTATTTAAAATATTATGTAAATTTTCGAGAAATTAAAAAAAATTAACGTGTCGAAGATAAAGTTCAAATATTTATTGTACACGTACTTCTTTTATTTTAAACGTGTCTAAAATAGAATATTTGAGCTATGCTTTATTTATTGTAAATTATTTCAAATTTTTCAAAAATTTTACAACTTAAAATACTTTAAATAACTACAATATATATCATTATTATATAATAAATTGAATTTGCAACTATTTATATATCAAAAAATACAAAAGGGGAATACACTTCTTTTTAAAGAGTGCACCGTGAAAACACTCAATAACTTCATAATCAATTTTCAATTTCAATGTTCATGGAAGACATTTAAAATAGTTAGGGATGTATTTTTTTAAAGAAAAAAATGTTAAGAATATTTCCAACACTCAACGACAGAGTTAGAGGTAGGTGGTTTTAGTACATGTGAAAAATAAAAAAGACACTCTTATGCTAATTCTATATAAATATATGAGTCATATATAAATGATTATTGAATAATTACATTAAAAATATAATTAGATGATTTTTTTTTTTATAACATGCTATAACATATTGCTAATCGGTAAAAATTTATAAATTTAGACTTAAATTAATTATAATAAACTGTATATTTAAAATATTTGATAAGATCTTGACCTTTATAACTATTAATATTTAAGAATTATTACATAGAAAATATAAATTGACACTTTATTTACAAAAATACCTCTATAAGGTGCAGACAACATTTATACCTTTTATATGATTTTAAATTTTTAATTACTAAAATACCACTTACACTATCACTTACACAATCGTACAATGGTTCTTTGCGTAGTTGCGCGGTGGTTGCATCAGACGATGGTTGCAGGGTGGTTGGCCGAAGGTTGCATCAAACGAAGGTTTCAATCAAATGAAAGTTTCTGGGTGGTTGCATTAGACGGAGGTTTCAATCTGACGAAATAACTATTAGCAAAATGTTTATGCAACTGTAATGCAACTGTAATGAAATTATTGTGAAACATTAAAAATCAGAACAGTGTTTATTACATACGTAACTCTATCTACATGTCTCTTTATGATTTGATATGAACAAATTTACCATTAGAAATTTGGAAAACAACAAAAATACACTAGGATAAATATTTTACTGTAGTATTGATGTAATTTTTTTTAGATTATACTTGAGTTGGATTGTTTGGGAACTCCAGATCAACTTTTTGAGATCTGTCTTTCATGGATTTAAAAATTGAAGTCAGGATATTAGTTTTATGCAAATTAAACTGGATTTTTGGTTGAATTTTAGTTTTGTAGTAGTTTTTCTACACTTTTTTTTTTATGAATTCAAATCAATCCTTGTTTTGATTGATTTTGGTCGTCTTCTCAGGTGAAGTTGCCCGAATTAATGGTGGTTATCTTTCTGGTTGAATTTTTGTTTCAGTTGCGTTGGGTTGCTGCATGGTTGCGCGATAATTGCCTAGATAGCATGGATCCTGGGTTAAAAGTGTATGTAAGTGGTATTTGTGTAATTATTTTTATTTGTGCTGTATATTTATTTATATAGCCAACTGAAAGTATTTTTGTAATATTGTTACTTTTTTTTAGTTAGAATTGAAAAAAAAACCCTAATATTTATAAATGTTTTTTTTTTTATTTTTATTAATAAAAAAATTAAATTAAATTAAATTATAGCTAATTTATAAATATTTTTCGTTATCATTTAAATTAATTTTAATTATTTAATAATAATCTAAGACTAAAAATAAATATTTAATATAAATATTAAAATATTTACCATATATATACATGTGAAAATTGAATACAAAATAAATTTAAATAACAAAAGTTATTTTTTTAACAACAATAAGAGAGGTGTTTTTTGTTTTTGTTTTTGTTGTTTTCACATAAAAGATTAAGAGAGGTTTTTGATAAGAAATATAACCCTTCACCTATGTTAGTGGTGACTTTTATCATCTTTTCTAGAAGGAAAAAGAAAGTCCTACGCCCGAAAGAGTTTGATCCAAATTCACTTTGAAAAAAAATAATAACTTCTAAATTTCAACCATTGAAAGTATCTTTTGTCATTATACATAAACACAACAACATAAGCCAATTCAAAAAAAAAAAAAAAGAAAAGGCAATGGGGATGCCAATATTAGCTGATAATTAGAGTTAGGTGAAAAACAAATGATGTGAGGGAGGAAGAATGTGCCAACTTAGGAAATAGACCCTTTAACTAACCTATGTTAAAACTACCCAAAAGGTTTCAGTTTTCATTTTCAATTTAATTTCTTATTAGCGGTTTAATAGTATTGAATCCAAATTAACCTCATTACATAAACCCAAAATTTGATTTTTGCCTCCAAATTATGATATATATATATATATTATTGTATTTTTGAAATTTTCCAATGGTTAAAAATAATTCATAAACTATTCACAAAATTATAAAATAATCATTTTGTCAAGTTTTATTGCAGGTGACAAACAAAATGGACAAAATTGTTTAAGTTTTATTGTCATATCACTACTATGTGTGTAATTAATTTTATTTAAAAAAAATTTAAAGGTTTAATTTCGTTTTACTTAATTTTTCTAATTATTAATTGATTTTTTTCTCAATAAATCATGATATTTTATTAATGACAATTAAGTAAAATAATAACATACAATCCAATCAGAGATCTCTCCTGTTAGAAACACGATCAGGATTAGAATTAGAAAAACGAGTCAAATAATCAACCGCTTAATTTCCAGATCGTTTGACAAAAAAAACTAAAATAAAATCAAATGAAAAATATTGTAGCAGCACAATTAACCTTAAGAACACCTATATTTTGTTCATCCACCAATCAGAAGATACAACAGTAGAAACTGTTGCAGTAATTTCATTCAACCTCATAGCTTAAGCACTCAATTATTGGTTAAGGTATATTACTGCACTACTAACAACCTTCTCAGTCCTAGAGAACTTGTTATTCCCATCCACTAACAATGATTTGATGGCGGGTCATTGAAGAACAAAGAAGAACCAACAACGAAATTAAACAAAATAAAATCATGTCACACAGATAAGACTAAAACACTCAAAACTATATCACATATACAAAATTAATCGCAATGACAAAATCAAAATTGTAGTAGCAAAATACAATCGCGACCAAGCCGCATCTAAGCCTTAAAAAAGCTAGCCGGTCAGAAAAAGAAAAAAAGACAACATTTAAAAGCTATAAATTGATATAAAATTTAAAAGGGATCATTAATTGATTTTTGAGTTTATTGATTTTTTAGAAAGTACTTATTTTTATTTTAAGTTACACACATAGCATTGATATAATAATATTATAAATATCCACATTATTATTCTGTTTATCACGTGTGACAAACTTGACAAAAAAATTAATTTATAACAATGTGAATAGTTTAGAGACTATATATAACGGACATGGGCATAATAATAAATAGGTAATGAGGGCAAAATTTTTAAATATCATTCATATAAACATGGTTTTTGTCGGGGATAATTGATTTACACATACCCAATCCCAAACCGACAAACTCTTATTTAAAAGAAAAAATAGTTAACATATAAATAAAGGTAATTTGCAGCTAAACTTTCTCGACTTGTAAGTTTGGTAAGATCTAATCTTCTTATTGGAAAAATTATAGCTAGCTAAAGTTCCCAACTTCTACAATTGTTTTGGTCAGCACTCATTCTATTAGTTTTTGACTGTTAAGTGCCAAATAAACTTGTACACACAAGTGTACGCATGGTGAAATTTTATTGGGCACCTGATATTAATAATTAAAAAAAAAATAAAAAAATAATTTAAAAATATGAAATTTAAATAAAAATTAAAAATAAATTAAAATGTTAAAAAGAAAATAAATAATTTTTTTCAATTTTTTTTTCATCTTTCTTCCTTCCTGTTCTCAGGCCCGGCCCTAATGGTGTGCAGGCAGACCTACTGCACAGGGCCCAGTGCCCACGCAAGAAAAGGGCCTAATTTTGTTAATTTTTTTTTTCTTTTATAAAAAAAAAACTAACTTGGTCAGCATTCCAATTTCCAATTCGTTGGTCTTATCTCTCTCTCTATCTTCTCCCTCCCAACAAAACCTCATTAACTTTTAACATTTTTAAATATTTTTTTTTTTTTTTATAAACCAAGTATTAGTCAATTAATTACCAAATTTCTTAGTTTTTCAGTAAACTAACGGTACTAAATTTATTAATACCATTTAATTTATTTTTTTTAAAACTTTTTATATTCATCTACATGACTATATATATATATATCCTATTTTAAGCTTTTCATCAACATCAAAAATCAAAATTATTTATGAGAATCGAGAAGAAAGATATTAGATATATTTTGCTATCATCTATATTTCTAGTTTTCTTTTTTTATATATATAAAAAAAATAAAAGAATTGGAGAATAATATCATTCATTGGAATTTTTTGAGGCAAATTTATCAACGGTTAATAGAAGGCTTAATGGATTAGCATCAAATAGCGATTGAAAATGAGATTTTGGAGACGATAAAATATGAAGAGTTTGTTGATGAATTTGCTTCAAAAAGCGTTCAAAGGATGGCCCTTTTTAAATAGAATGTTGATATTGGCTTAAAGTTGTATTGGAATTAATAACAATTTTAATAAAATTGTTTGAATTTTTAAGTGCTTAATTATGTAAAATATACTTTCGTAATTTGATAATATTTAAAAATAATATTTGCAAATTCTATTTTTTTTTGTTAGGGGCTTATTTTTTAAAATTAAAACAGGGCCTCTAAAATATTTGAGACGGCCCTGCCTGTTCTTCATAATCAGCCACCACCATCACCGCAGCTACCACCATCACTCCACTTGGATCCAAAAATAAAAAAGTAAAAACAAAAAACAAAAAACAAAATCACCACAGCCACCACCACCCCCTAAAATTAGTTCACCATTACCACAAATCAGATCTAACCCGATTCAAACATCCACCATAAATTCTAAACATCAAAACCTAAACCAATATCACAAATAAAATCAAAACCACAAACACAATCTAAACTCAATATCACAAATAAAAATAATAAATCAATAGAAAATGAGAGAGAGGTCAACTTACTCGAGTTACTGAAACGAAACAAAGGAGAATCAAGAAAGAGGGAAAGAGAGTAAACAAGAGAGAGGGAGAGAAGCAGATCTATGGTTTTAAGGGGTTGGAATCGCGATTCCAAAGTCCGTTTGGACCACTGTTTGTCGGGTTTTGGTTGTCAGAATCTAGACATGTGTGTGTGTGTGTGAGAGAGAGAGAGAGAGAGAGAGAGAGAGAGAGAGAGAGAGAGAGAGAGAGAGAGAGAGAGAGAGAGAGAGAGAGAGAGAGAGAGAGAGAGAGAGAGAGAGAGAGAGAGAGAGAGAGAGAGAGAGAGGTCGATGTACTGGGTTCTGGTTTTAGGGTTCAGGAGAAAGAAGAAGAAGAAGGAGAGAAAAAGGAGGAAGAAGAAGGAGAGGAGAAAGGATTATGGTTTTGGTTTTGGTATTGGGGTCGAATCCCAACTTAGGTGATCGGTCGTGCGCTTGGCCATCCCCTGGCCTTCCGCCTGCACTGAGAGAGAGGAACAAAGAGAGAGGGGAGGCAGTTGGGATGGATGAAGAGCTAAGGTTTTATTTTTTCAGTTCAAAAGAAGAATAAGAAAAGAAAAAGGAAAATTTTAATTTATTTTTTAAATATTTTTATTTTTATATTTTTAAATTATTTTTTTTATTTTTTTTTAATTATTAATATTATGTGGCCTAATAAAATTTTGCCACATGTACCTTTGTGTACACAGTGATAAGTTTATTTGGCACTTAATAACCAAAAATTAACAAAAAAAAAATGCTAACTAAAATAATTGTGGAAATTAAGAACTTTAACTATAATTTTTCGAACATGAAAGTTATATCGTACCAAACTTAAAAATATAAGGAATTTAGTCACAAAATACCCTACATACATTATCACTCTATAATTAAGTTTAAGATCAAATGTATCTAAACTTTTTTAGCCATATATTTATTTGTCAATAAATAAAATAAAGTGAATGACCAACATAATAATTGGTAGATCAAAGAAAATAGAAGAGCTCACTCGAGTTTTAGTTAGAAAATGTTCAAATGCATGTGGGTACAGCAAAGATGACTTTAACTCAAAATAATTAACACCACACTTTCTCTTCTTACAACTTTGTAGTTTGTATCATAAATAAATGAATAAATAAGGAAATGAAAAATAAATAAATAAATAATAATTCCTCTCATTCTATCAGCAAAAAAATCAAATCTTAATCTATCAACTTTGCAAAAGTTGAGCTCTTTTTTCCCCTTTTAATGATCGAACCCACGAATGAATGTAAAAAAAATATATGTTTCTCAGAAAAAACAGTAATAATATTCCATACTATTGGGTTTTGGGGTATGCTGCTCATTTCAATAAAATTGTAATTTTTTATAATTAATTTTTTTTTAAAAAATAAATAATTTAATTAAAGAATTTTTTATTTTTATACTTTAAAATATTTTTTTGTTTTATTTTTACAGAATTCTACACAAAAACCTTTATAGTAATTAACGAAATAATTTAAATCGCAACTAAAATTTTTATAACAATTTCATAAAAATTATCGGAGAAACTACTGAAACAACTAAAATCGTAAATTTAAAAAAAAAATTAAAAAATAATATATAAAATAATTAACGTTTAATTAACTAAAATTGAGAAGAAATTTCGTAGCATCTAAAATTGAAAAAATAGTAGCAAAGAAAATTGGATTAAAAAAAATAATTAAAAAAGTGTGAGAAATGAGTCAACGACACTTTGGACTTATATAGCCATCCTTCTGTATCTCCTTGGGTTCTCTTTGTTCTCACCCAACCCACCACACCCCAAAACAGTTTTTTTTTTTTTTTTCAATTTCATTTCTTTCTTCTTCTTCGTCCTTCCCAGATGAGCCAATTGTACCACTTGAAATTCCCTTTCTACCCTTTCCTTCTCCACCACCGCTTTCCCCACGCGCCGTCGCTCCTGCCGTCGAATCTATGTATAGCAAGATTCCGATTATAGGGTTTCTTTGCTCTGGATTGATCCTCGGAGCTGGATAAATGCTGCTGTTCCCGGGAATTCTAGGGTTCCATGCCCTCCTCTTCTTCTCTGTCTTGCTCGCCTTTTCTTTAATTCGGCGCAAGTGGAGGAATGCCGCCGCTAAGGAGGAGGAGGTGTTGCGCCTTCTCGCTATGGCGTCGGAGGAGTCCGCCATGGCTGAGGTCGAAGCTAGAGCTTTCTGCGATCCAGTTGTTGTTTCTATGCCTCATCAATGCGTTGTCTGTTATTGTCCTACCACCATGCGATGCTCTCAGTGCAAGTCTGTCAGATACTGGTTAGTTCTTCTTCTATTTCTAAATTCTCTTCAATTTAAGGATCAATCTTTGGAACCAACTGTATATTTATGTGTATACGCATATATGTTTATATTAATTCCATGATAGAAAATTTATGGCTGAGGAATTTGAACGGAGAAACAACTTTCACCTTTATCATTATGTTTTCTTTTAATTGATTTTCAAGCTAGTGAAAAAAAATGCAATTGAAATATTGGGAGGAAAGGACATTCGTATCTCAATTATAGATTCATGTGATATTGAAGGGTTTACTGATGATGTGATAAAAAAGATAGCTTTCTGTCTTTGTAATGATTACAATTGTGGGGTTCAGAAAATAGAGGGCTTTGTAAGAGTTCAGGAGTGAACTTTTTTGGCCGTTTATTTCAAAAGTGCTGAGCTGTTTCTTTTCCTACTTATATAATATAAAGTTTTTATTCAAAACACTGACATCTCATGATTCAGTATGTTAGTATGTGACAATTATGTCAAATGGATTCAACTTACATGTATTTCCGATTCAAAGTTATGATTTTTGTGATGATGATTGGATAAATTCTTCTGTGAAAGAAAATGCAGTTTTCGATTCAATTTGATAAATACTGTTTATTTGGTTACATAGTTTGGGAGTCCCCTTTTATTCTATTTGGGTACATGTTTATTAGGAGAAGAAATTGTTATGTTTTGATGCTGAGACTCAACTATGTTGTCACGGACATGTAATCTGATCCAGAAGTTGTTTGATGATTACTTTTGTGCTCTTTCATAAATTTTTCACTCTCACTTTTCCTACCCTGTGTTTGTTATTATTTATTTATTTATTTTAGTTTTTCACTTCTATATCTTGTTTTTAGTTCTGGTAAGTGTCAAATCATTCATTGGAGACAAGGTCACAAGGATGAGTGTCGTCCCCCAATTTCTGTAATGCATTTCGAAGATAAGAGTGACCTTTGTGGGGAACTTGACTCTTTTCATGGTAATGATATTTGAGAGAATAATAATCTGTACTATTTTCTTAAAAGCAATATGATGGTTATACTAAATGTAAGTTTTTATGCAGGAACTGAAACTGGCCACGCTGCTTGTGCTGATGGTGAACCCTTAATTAATATTTCTGATTCTGTAACTTATGACAGAGTGGAGAAACCTCTTTTTAATAGTAATAGCTCTGATCTCCTTGGCACTAATGACAAAGTTAAAGATATGGATGTTACAAATTCATCTCGCTCAAGTTCTGTTAGCTCGGCAACTTCTGCTGATTCCATATCATGCACAAACAAAGTAAGTAAGATGGATTCTAGTCGTGGTGATGGGAAGATGAAGTCTTCTTTGCAACTAAACAAAGATAAGACAGCTAAACATGAAAATGTTCAGCCTGCAATTAATTTAAGCAGTAAGAAGCTGACAGAGGGAACCCCTTCAGTAGAAAAGTTAACTAAAGATACTGCTAAGTCTAGGAGATCAGTATCTAAAGATACTGACCATTCTTTGTCATCAGTTGCTTCTGCTGGTCATCCATCTTCAAGCACTGGTGAGCATTTTGCTTCCAATTCTATATCCACAAAGGGTGACGGTTTTCATGCTCTGCCAGTTAAAAGTACCAGTTTCCCAACTTCACCACAAAATGCTCGTACTGGTTTGAAAAGTTCCATGCTGAAAGTTGTACAGCAGTTTAGAGCATCTAAACAGACGAAATGCAATACATCTACCCCTGGGACTGAGATTGCTGGAAAGCATAAGGTTATTTATCATTTTATTGTTTTAAGATGTGATTTTTTTTTTATCTTTGCAAATTCCTGCTTGTAAGATTTTGGCATTAATTTAGTTGCTGTTGTTGTTTACTCAGCTAATCTTTCCATATGATTTGTTCGTGAAACTATACACTGATGACATGATGATTCTTCGTCCATTTGGTCTTACAAATTGTGGAAACAGGTAATGTAGAGATTTCGACTTCAAAATTAACTTATAGCCTTTTTTTTTTATTATTATTTTCAATGTGTAGGATATACATTTAATGTAATACATCTTCAATGCTTAGTAATTACAACTCTTCAAGTAGCTTTTGTTATCTGTATTCATATGACTTATTACCTTTCATCTTCTATTTTTTGTTTTTGACATTGATTTAAGTTCGGTTAAGTTGCAATCTGTCAATATTTAAAAAATTTGGTGTCCAAGGTTTTTGATTGTCGCATATTGAACTACTAGTACACTTCAAATTTACACATACGACAGTTACATCTAAAGAGGATGTCTTTTTTCTGGTGCCACACTTGCTTTCAGCTGCAAATATTTCTAGTTAATGATTAATAAGTAATCATAATTGCTGGCCATTTTCCTCTGTCAATACACTCGTTTTAGCTAATAATATGACAATCTCTACATTTATACAGCTGCTATGCCAATGCCGTGCTCCAGTGCTTGGCATATACTCGGCCACTTACTTCATATTTTCTTCAAGGACTCCACTCCAAAACCTGTAAGTTCCCTTTCTTGGCTTCTACTTGGCTTGCATTTCCTTTTATTTTAAAACGAATAAAGGATCACACACTTGACAGATACTGTAGTTATTTCTTTTATTTTACATGTTCTTCTGTTGTGTACAGGTGGAAAGAAGGACTGGTGTTTTATTTGTGAATTTCAGCATCTTATTTATAAGGCAAGGGAAGGGAATTCCCCACTGTCTCCAATTGGGATATTATCCAAAATAAATAAAATTGGAAGTCATCTTGGTCATGGTAGGGAAGAAGATGCCCATGAATTTTTAAGGTGAGCCAGATAAAACTCAAAAGACCAAATGTATTCAGTTACATAGTTATTTCTGCCCCTCAAATGCGTATCAAGTAATAAGTTACTAAGATTGCAGGTATGCTGTTGATACAATGCAATCTGTTTTCCTCAACAATGCTGATGCCACAGGTTCTTTGGCTGAAGAAACGACACTAGTAGGAATGACCTTTGGTGGTTATCTTCGATCTAAGGTTGTTTCTGACTCTGATAGTTCAGGAAGTTCTGAATTTTTGAAGTATCATTTCACTTGTTGCCCTCTAAATTTGATATATGTGTATATATATATATATATATTGGAATCTTATCATTTTAATTTGCAGATCAAGTGTATGAGGTGCCTAGGAAAATCAGAACTTTGTGAGCGGATGATGGACCTCACAGTAGAAATAGATGGCGAAATTGGAAATCTTGAAGAGGCTCTTTCTCAATTTACAGCCACAGAAACATTGGATCGAGATAATAAGTATTTTTGCAGCAGGTTGGTTAATGTGATTGTTATCATTCTGCATCTAATTTTGTTATCATGATGTGAGCATAACGAATGAAAGTTTTACTTGTAATTTGACCTTTAGGCAAAAATTCCAACTCAATGTAGAGTTTAAGTTGCTTTCCTTTATTTCTTATTTTAAGTTTATTGATATTTTCTTTTTTGTTTTTATAAAGATGTAAATCTTATGAGAAAGCCAGAAAGAAGTTGACAGTTCTGGAGGCACCAAATATTCTTACAATCGTGCTGAAACGATTTAAGGTATTTTCATAATGACATGGCCCTTCTTTGACCTTATGACATTCACATATTTTTGGATGCTTAGTTTATTTAATTGTGGTGAATTGCAGTCTGGTAACTTTGAGAAATTGAGCAAGTCCGTTCAGTTTCCTGAGGAGCTTGACATGACCCCATATATGAGCAGATCAAGCGTTGTATCTCCTCTGTACAGTCTTTATGCTGTGGTCGTTCACTTGGATACCATGAATGCTGCTTTTTCGGGTCACTATGTGTGTTATGTAAAGAATACTCGGGGAGAGTGGTTCAGGATTGATGACAGCACAGTATGTTCCTTATTTCATGCTCTTTCCTTTGTTTACACGTCTTTTTTCCCTTTACCGAGCTTCTATCTGCATGAGATACTATTTCGAAATTTAATTGGTAATACGAAATGATATTTTAGGTAGTACCCGTGGAGCTGGAGAGGGTCTTATCAGAAGGGGCTTACATGCTTCTTTATGAAAGGTAATACCTTTCTACACTTGCTCTTTGAGCTTCTAAGTTTTCATGCCATCACGGACACCTTAATATTTTGATTTTCAGGCACTCTCCGCGCCCCCCAGCCCTACTGGGAAGCAATATGGTCAATGGTGGTAAGTTTAAGAGAAGGAACTTGGAAGCAGTTCCTTCCAGCACTGGCAAATTGAAGTCAAGATCCAATCCCATAGTGATGGATGCTGCTGCCACACAAACTAAGTTCAGTAAAATTGCTAATCCAGATAGCTCAGATCCATATGATTGGAGAGCAAACCTAACCCCCAGATTTCGAAGAGTGGATTCATCAAGTGAAAATTCATCTATTTTAAGTTGCTCAGATGCAAGTTCTTCCAGCACTGTCAGCACCAAGGACTCTGGCAGTACAGATGACTTCTCCGTATACATATTTGGAAAAGAAGGAAGTGGCTTTTACAGACCATATGAACAGTCACCGGGTGGCGTGGCATCATCATCATCTTCTTATTCAGACTTTGAGACAGACTCAAATTGCGGAAATGGTGTATGGAGGAGGTTGCCTACCCAAGGGAGCAGTTGGGACAGCGAAAGGGAAGGGAACTCCACAATTTTGCATACTGACACTAATAAACACCGAAGAAAATCAACCAGCCAATTTGATAGTAGGAGTAGCAGTAGGGAAACCGAGTTCGAACATGTTTCATGGGCAAACCCTTTCGATGTTAGAGCCGGTGTATCATTACGAAGAGTAAATGGAGAAAGATCAGCTCAAACATTTTATGAGGTTTGAGCTGAAATGTAACTAGTCTTTAAGATTATTATTATTCTTGATTTATGTTGTCTTGGTATATATATTAGCAGCCTATAGCGCCCACTACTCCATTGTGCGGCCTGCATTCTTTATTTTCAACAAACAAATCAAATCACTAAAATCTACCCCGTTGCCACTCCTTAGTGCATAGAATCAACGAGAGGGAAACGCTTTTAATGTAAATAAGATATTATGGGAAAATAAATGTTATTTTTTATTTTGAAATATTTTTGTTTAAAAGTGTGTTTAGAAAGTAATTAACGTAACAATTTGAAAGAGGAAATTGAGTTCTGTTGTTTTCTCAAAGATTTTGGTTATGACACTAATAAATGCAACAATCCGAAGGAGGAATTGAGTTCCTCATATGAAGAAATAACCCATATCTAAATCGGTATGTGAAGGTCGATCAAAATCAAATGGTTCCCCATCAAAACAACGATGAGATTTATCTAATTCCACCCCTAGTGGAAGGACATTTGGAAGTCATTATTGGAGGACCTCACATAGCTGGAGATAAGGGAAAAGCCTGAGAAAGGTACGCTTGTACGCTCTAGTATGAGAAAAAAGAAGACTGGCCATGGAGGAGAGAACTCCCAAACATTCGTGCGAGGATGATACACTTGTATCGTTCAGTGAAGTAGATGCCACTCATGTTCATTATCTGCACAACCCTCTGGTTGTTGAAGTGCAAATAGCGAACTTCACCGTTGCACGGAGCATGATAGACAATGGTGCCTTATCGAACATCCTGTTCAAGTCAAACTATAAAAAGATGGGCCTCCAACTCAAGAATCTAGTTCCGTGCGTGCAATTGATTTATGGCTTCTCTTACCATATCATCGCACCCCTGGGAGTCGTTTGTCTCCCCCTTAATATGGGGAAGGCACCTACTAACACCACAATTATAGCACAGTTCTTAATTATAGATGTGCCAACAACCTTTAACGTCATGATTGGCTAACCAGCACTGTATGACCCAAAAGCAGTAACATCTATATACCACCTCTGTGTGAAGTTTCCTACCAGGAATGGGGTAGGGTGCATATAGGGGGATCAGCAGATAACCCGCTAATGTTACAACATTACACTAACAAAGGCGAAAAAAGAAGATCAGTTCAGCCAAAGCTCCAAGGTCGAATAAACTGAGAATAAATAAGAATATGCCAAAGGCAGGGACAACGAGATGGATCCTTGCTTTGGGGACCCTAACACATGAATTAGGCTAGTGGAAACATTAGAAGAAGTACAGATCGACCCAACTATGCCGACTCGAATTATCAAGATAGGACGAGGTTGTTGTAAGAAATAAAATCTGCTTTAATTAAAATTCTGAGAGCAAACCTCGATGTATTTTCATGGTCACGTGATGACATGGTTGGAATCAGTCCATCCGTAATTTTTCACACACTAAATATAAACACTCAAAACTTCCGTCCAGTACAAAAAAAGAGGAGATTGTTAGACAAGGAAGGAGCACGAGCACTCAAAGAAGAGGAAGAAAAGCTCCAAGACAACAAGTTCATTATTGAGGCATTCTATCCCGTTTGGATTTCAAAGCTCCTTCTACTTCTAACAACCACACTAAACTCACTGGCATAGGGTTTTTATGGTTCTATGATTTTTCTACTTCTCTTCTTCTGTTACTCGAAAATAGGGTTAGAGTCCTAAGTATTTTTCTTATTTTCCTTTCCTGTTCTAACCCGAAAAACACCCAAAAAAAGCTTACTCCTTTCTCAGTTCGAAACCAAGAAAAGCTTTTAGCCTAAAGCACTCGAACTTGAAAAAACCAACTCAAAAAACTCACTGCTCAAACTCACTAAAATCGTAACTGAAACCAAACAACATACACAAATACAATATTAGAAATAAAAGAGATAAGAGAATACAAACAATGATAATATAAGACAAAGAACACAACGGATATTGTGTCTATGCAATTGTGTTTATCTAAGGATATCGTGCTGATGATTTGTATTGTTATACATTCTAATTACACTAATTAAATTTATTTTTTATTTACCATGTAGCAATTTATGATGTTTGCTCATGATCAGATATAAAATAGAGATATAAAGATGCAATGCCAATGGTTATATATATTTTGGAGAAGATGCAAATTTTGATTACTTAACGACTCTGTTAAAATTAAAATTTTATTTGAATAAATAAATTCTATTAAAAAAAACACAACATTCTGTTAAAAAACACAGCTAAAACTGTTAAAATACAACAAAATCCATTACATATAATTACTCATTTTATCGTTTCACTCACTCCACGTCGTTAACTAAAAATAATGAGGTCAACAACCAAAAAAAATTTATAAAATTAATATCTTAACAAACAATTTAGTTAAAAACGACACGTCGTTTGAATGAGAATTCAGTTGTAATAGTAGCGACATGAGGTCCACCCACCACGGCATCATCGAAGAAGAAGAGGCAGTTGTGTTGGAGAACCATGCCAGTAGTAACCATACCAATACCCAGTTGTCGTTCTCATTACCACTGCCGTAAGCTATTTCTGTTAACTCAAACTCACACCTCTTCTCCTCTTCCTCCCACTCCCACTACACCTCTCTTCGCTTCAGCCATAGCCAAGAGAACCATGCTCACCGCCAGCAGCAGTGGCGGTGGTGCTTTTACCACAATCAAAGAGAGAGTTTCATTCGAAAAGGAGATCAAAAAGAGTAAATTTATCGCCATTGCTGGTCCCATCTCCGACGAACAATCCGCCTTTTCCTTCCTTTCCCAGGTTTTGTTATTGTTTTCTCTGTTTCTTTTAACTTTTTTTTTCTTTTTTTAAATGAAAAAGCTTTTAAATGAAATTAGGTCCGAGATCCGCGTGCTACTCACAATTGTTGGGCTTACAAGGTAAGGAGAGTTTGATTTTTGGGTTTCGCCCTCAATTTTTCTACACTGACAATATACTGATTATTTTGTTGAAAAATTATAGGTTGGAGATCAGTATAGATCAAATGATGATGGTGAACCATCTGGTACAGCTGGAAAGCCAATACACTCTGCCATTGCTTCTTCTGGTATTGACAGAGTTATGGTGGTTGTCATCAGGTAAGGCATTGATGATAAGACTACCCACATTAGTTGAGTACACAATGTTTATCATGTTACGTGAACGAATTTGAAGTGAGTAATAATATTTTCTTGGTACATTTTTGTATATTTTAAGGTATTTTGGAGGTATCAAATTAGGCACAGGGGGACTAGTCAGAGCTTATGGAGGAGTTACCTCAGAATGCTTGAGAAATGCCCCAACTTGTTTAGTAAAATCTAAGGTATTGGGTTTTAATTGGCTTTTTGTGCATTTGGATATTCATTTCAATTCTTGTTTTATGGGCTAGTTTCATATTGTTGTTTTATCTAAAGGTTTCTTATCATAACAAAACTGAAAGCTGCATTTTTCAGTTATTTGAAGCCTCTGTGAAAAGTGATTGGATTTCGTTAATAACTTAATTTTTTAAATGACTAGTTTGCTTCCAAATTGTTTTTAGGCATTTAAAGATATATTTGTATAAAAGCAGGTTTACAACTTACTCAAATTTTTATAACCATAATTAGGAGCTGAGATTGGTTCAATTTTCTTTATTCTATTTTCCATTCAAATAAATTTATGAATCTGGTGTATTCTCAAAAAAAAAAAAATTTATGAATCTGGTGGATACTTCAATCACTCTACAGTAAGGTAGTATATTGATGCTCTTTTTACATCCAATAGAAGAACCCTTCATTTGCATAGTCATTATTCTTGTCTGGAATCTCTGGTCTAATCTTTTGCATTGTAGGTCCCTATGGGGGTTGAGGTCCCATTTGATCTTATAGGCCTTCTGTATCATCAGGTAATCTTTTATGTATGCATAAAGGAAACTCTCCTTTTTTTTGTTTGGGTGGGGGTGGTGAGGGTTGTGTTCAGGTTTGGATTAAGATTTCTAAAGAATCCATATTATGCAAAATGTTTCCTTTCAGCTGCAATCTTTTCAAGTTGAAGATATCAAGCAAGATTATGAAACAGGGAAAGAAGGTATTACCATGGTTACTTTTAAAGCTGATTTTGACCGTGTTGAGAAATTGGAGGATGCCATCAAGGCTAACTGTAGTAGAGAATTAGTTTTTTACAAACATTGAAACAGAGTTAGCTGTATCTTAGCATGTGCTGTCAAACAATGAGAATCGTGCTCTCATAGAATCCACAATCTTCATACTAAAACTGTAGTGTTAAATTAGTCAGATTGCACCACATCTTTGTATTATACTTGTATGTTTTGTGCATAAAACACAGATTTGTTTATAAACTCATCATATATTCAATGACCTTTTGACAAGTTTTATTTGTTAGTTTTGTGAGAATGATTTGACAAGAAAATGCATGCACTAGACATTGAAATAAAATTCACACAATATAGACCACAGTTCATAACATGAAACAAACCGATAGAATATTGCCGTACATACTACATAAAATATAAAAACAAACTGATTGAACATGAAGCACAGGTATTTGATGGTTTGATCTAAGTGAGGCCTACTGTTTTCTAAACTTAAGCCACGGCCTTGGAAGAAGAAAGAGGTAATCAATCCCATCCCATCTTATGAGGATAGCATAGCTGTAGCAGCAGCCTTAGAAGGTTGTAGTCTTTTCGGTTCTAAGTGGTGTTGGATTTGGCTATAGGGTTGCTGACAGTTGGGGTTTTCAGCAGTGATGCCTATGGTTAGGTTGCCATTGCAAGCAGCGGTGGTGATGGAAGTGTGGCCTTCCTAGAGATGGGAATGAAGACAATGCTAATAATGGTTGATAATATGCCTTGTCAGTTTATCCGTTGGTGGATACAAACTACTAATGCTTGTATGTTAGCTTAAAAGTAAGTAAAGTAATGGTTATTGCACACCAAATGGTAAGAAGATGGAGTTTTTTTGTTAGTAATAGTTACAAGAACTAGAACTCCACATAAGAAATGTTATGTGCAAGCTTGGAACGTACTTTCGATAGTTATATCTTTTGTCTTTTCTTTTCTTCTCCAATTTTTTTGGCATTGACTGGATAATAAAGTACATGTGCATATTTTCTTTGCAGTTTAGTATGAATCCTATGATAATTAACCAATCCATAATTTTTATTCATAGTACAATAACAAAAATACAACAACTAATCTGTAAATGGTATACATATCCAAGCCCCAAACCAAAAACTAGATGAAAATGACATCCTCAAACTGAGGCAAAAATAAATAATACAAACAGAACAAAATCCAAAAACATAATTTAAATCACTCAACTACATGCAAGATCATAGATAGAACATAGAAGTGGCAAATGAAACCCAAATCCATCCATAGTATCTAGTCAACTCTTCAATTTGATGGTGGAGGAGAGAGGAATGGAAGATTTGGAATGGTGGGAATTGAAGGCATTGTCGTTGGGATAGTGGGAAGAGGAGGAAGTGTTACCTTAGGAATTGAGGGAACATTATTGGCTGGGTTTGTGGGAAGTGTAGGCAAAGGATTAGATGGCAGTGGAGCTACATTGGGTTTTGGCAAAGTTGGAAGAGCTGGCAAAGGATTTGAGGGCAATGGAGCAATGTTGGGCTTTGGCAATGTTGGAAGAGTAGGCAAAGGGTTAGAAGGCATGGGTGGCATATTTGGTTTAGGTAGTGGTGGGGCTGAGGGCAATGGAGGCAATATGGGGTTGGGAAGAGCAGGAATTTTGGGCAATGCCGGGGGTGGTGCGGCCGGCGGTGTGTCTAAAAGGTGGCGAGTTGCCAAAATTGGATTGGTTGAGAGTGATAAGGCTATGATTATTGATAGAATAGAGAAAATCTTGAGGAAACCCATGTTTTGATGACAAAAAAGACAAGTACTTGTGTTGGATATGTCAATAATGTATTTAGTGGGGAGTCTTTTTTCGTTGTGGAGTTATATGATGAATGTAGTGGGTTATTTATAGAGAGGAATAAGTACACTGGCTCAAAGGTTTGGGTGGGCATGAAAATGAGTTTGATGGGTTTTGGTTGCATAAATTATGAGATATAACGATTGGTTAGTTGAGCTTCCTTGACTAATTTGAAGTTCCAAAATTTTAACAAGCTAGCTCAAAAGAAATTTTCATGACTTGAACTCTTATGTGATAGAATAGAAATAGTTAAAATATGTGTTTGTGTGTTATAGGTTATTGAACTAATCAAGACCAAGGAAATATATGGTTGGACCTAATTATTGGTTTGTCAAATACTAGTGTTTTGACTTTGTGTTCTATTTTGCCATAAAAATTAATGTTTGTGCCTTCAGTTGCCTGGCCTCAAGAGTGTCTTCGGTAAACAATAAAGAAACATATGTTTATCCCTAGAAAAAAAACATTGTTTATGAAAAGCAATAATAAACCATTACGATTTAAAAATAAATAAATAAAAAATTATGATTGCTCAAATAAAGATAACGAGATAATTGTAGTAAGATTTGATCTTCACATGTGAATTGCTATTTTTTTATAGTGTGTTTGGTAACACTTTTTTTAATAATTTTTTTTTATTTTAAAATTTAAAAAAATAAAAAATACTTTCCAAAATCATTTTCTATAAAATTAAATATGTTTTTACTTTTTGATTGAAAATGAAAATTTTAAACATTTTGAAAACAAAAAAAAGTCACTTTTAAAATATTTTAAAATTATTTTTTTATCAATATTTTAGATATAGACTCCCACCCCTAACCTAGATCTTGGAATCCAGACCTGCACCCCAACCCAGACCCTAACCTAGACCCACCAGACCCCGGCTCCAGCTCTGGTCCTGGACTCGACTTAAATAAAATCAACAAATAAAAATAAAAATAAAATTTACAGAATATACTTTTATTTTTTGCTTTTAAAATTAAAAAACAAAAGTAGTTACAAAAGACTTTTTGTTTTTCAAAAACAAAATTTTAAAAACAAAAATTTTACTTTTATTTTCGTGATTAAAAAATTTAAAAACAAAAGTATTACCAAATGCTATCTTAATTTTTAAGAAAATCATATTTTAAAAGAATAAATAAAATAATAAATTTCAAATAAATAACATTATATAAAAGATTCAATTATAGTAACCTTGGCATTTATTTCTTGTTTCTATTCATTAATCAATTCCAAATAGTAAATTAGAGGAGAAGGTGTACAGACTACTATATAAAGATTTTCCTCTAAGAGTGGTGAACATATGCAAGCTTAAAAGTCTACCTATAGATTAAAACAAATATCTCACAAATAGTATTTTTATTATGACATCTTTTCTTTTAGGTTTAAAAAGAGCATCATAGAATTAATTATATAATAAAAGGTCAGTGGGAGTAATATTTATTTTAGGGTAAATATCATTTTGGACCCTATATTTTGTAAAAGTTACAGATTGGACCCTGTGTTTTGTTAAATGACAAAATGGACCCTGTATTTTATAAAATAGTAAAAATAGGACCCTAAGCTTAATTTTTGACAACTTTTTTTTTTTAATGCAACCAACTTGAAGACAATGCTTAATACGAACAGATACAAAAAATGTAAACAGTTTTGTCATAGCACTTTTAGATCGGATTATAATTAAACTTTATTTTGACAAAAAATCAATTGAGGGTCCTATTTGTACTATTTTAGAAAATACAGGGTCCATTTTGTCATTTAACAAAACACAGGGTCCAATTGGTAACTTTTGTAAAACAGAGGGTCCAAAATGGTATTTACCCTTTATTTTATATGCATAGATAGAATGTTACTTGCAAGTGATGATTAAAAATTCTTATGTAAGGTGAAATAATTTATATCTCAAATTATTATTTTGAGATAAAGAATATAACTATCATATAAAATTTTATATTAATTAGAGAGTAGTCACATCATCTTTGATTAAATAAAATTATGTATTATTCATCTCATGTTACTTTTATCTTTAAGTGTGATAAATTTAACTCAAACCACTATCTGTAAAATAATCTGGAATGAGAATAAATTAAGAACATTTATTTGCTTCTATTTTTTAGAAGCCTAATGTATGCCTAAGAGTTTGAATAGGACTTTACATTATATTTGTTTCTAGATTGTTAAGTAGTATCAAAATAAATAAAGTTAATACCATTTTATTTTTCATACAAAGTGATGAGGTATCTTTAAGATACTAAATATTATATTCATACATATTTTATTGAGATGAACTGACATTCTAGAAATATAGTTAACCAATTAGATTTTAACGTACTTCACTGCCTGTAATCAACATTTGATTACGTCTTTAAGATACTAGTAAGCTGTATTATGCGGAACCTTAATTGTTATTTCTATTATAGAAGTCAAATTCATTTATTATTTTGAAGATACATCTCGTATGGTGTATTATAGAGTTTCATACTAGGCCTAGAGTTTAGAATTATATTTTTAGGCCATTAAATAAATTTTGTGACAAATCAGCTACAGTATTTGTGGCTAAGAATTATAAGAGTACTAGTTCAAGCTAGCATATCGTCATGAAGGATTTAGCTATAAAAAGGCATGATAAGTGGTCATTAAGCACCCAGTACTAAATTGAGTGGTCACATATCCTTGACTAAAAGCGTGCCACAACACAAATTTAAGGATTGTAAAGTAATTGTTGATGAAAATGAAGAATATGTTAGGTTTTATGCCCTAAATAAAACTCTTTACAATCTGATTAGTTATCAATATAAGAAATTTGAAGTGATTGATGTTTGCATGAATTTTACATGCTAATGGTTTAATATGTTTAATATGTTTATTACATTCATACACACAAAATCAGTTAAATCCAGATCATATGTTTATTCACAATTACAGTATCGTCAACACAGTGGAATGTGATTGTGATCATATGAATCAAAAGTTTTGGTCCCTGTTTCATCAGTGTTATTGGATTTACACTAATGTGATAATCAGCGATGATGTGTACTTACACTTGGAGTAAGTGTTATGTTCTTTCCAGGACATTAGTAAAGTATACTAGTTTCGAATGTATGGAGTATACATTGGACTGGACCGATATTGCAACTAAGTTAAGATATTACAAACTTACCGTTATACATATCTTTCCAAGTCAATATCAGTAGTTGATCTTAAGATTGAAAAGAATCTAAATCCTGATATGCTTGGGCTCAACTCAGGAGTGCTATTCATGTTCTTTGATTTATTAGTTAAGCCTACTTTTGGGTCAGGGTGATACGTATATTTTGGGAACATGATAGTATGATTGAGTGGGAGTGCTGAACATAAATATGGAATCTATAGCTTCTACTGGTGTATAGAAGTTAAGTGATGATTCCCTTCGAGCTTAGCAAATAGAAGTAAATGGATGAGCTCTTGTTTAACTGACTAATTATTAGATCATTAAACACCATTTACAGGTAGCTAAGTGTTTTAAGGGGCAAAATACATTGAGGGGTGAGAACGGTAAAGAAATCCCATCTCGATGTAAATCATCTATATAGAGGATCTTTAAATCACAATAAGATTATAACAATGGTTAAATGAGATAGTATATTGGTATCGTGAAACATACAATATGCTCTATATAAGTCTGAGAGTGCAATTCTAAGTTCTAAGAGTGGATTCAACGAAGAATTAATAAGTAGGAATTTACTTGGTAAATTTGGTTCACTTATTGGAAGCTCGGCATATAGATCCATGGTCCCCATTCTAGTTGAGAACATTCTGCTTTATAAGACTCATTAATTGATTCGTGATTGATCAATTATAATTCTAAAGTTAGACTATGTCCGATTTTATGAATTTTCACTATTCGGGTGAAATTGTAAGGAAAAGAGTTTTCTTCGGGTTTATTTATTTATTAATGGACTTTATATGTCTAATTAATAATTAAATTAAATGACAATATTATTTAATAATGTATTTTAATTATTAAATAATTAGTTTTGGCATTTAAAAGGTTAGAATTGGAAAATTGGCATTTTTGAGAAAATAGAGATAAAATTTGATAAAATTGCAAAATTAAGTGGGGCCCATTACAACACCTATGGCCGGCCACTTAATATGATTTTTCAAATTAATATTTTCATTATTTTAATGCCAAATAAATCCTAACCTAAACCTAGTAAGTTGCCTATAAATAGAAAGTGATGGCTCATTCACAAAACAAGTTTTCATAAGCCTTTCTGACAGAAATTTCTCTCTTCAGAAAAACTGAGCCTTCCCTCACTCTCTACCTTGGCCGAAACCTCTCTCCCTCTTTTCCTTCATCTTTTTCGTGACCCTAGTGAAAGAGTAAGTGCCCACACACAGTAAGCAGTAACTCAATCATAGATTGGAAGACTGTGAAGGATCAAAGCTTGAAGAAGAAGGAGATTCGGGCTCAGATCTT
Source organism: Cannabis sativa (assembly GCF_029168945.1). Lineage (NCBI taxonomy): Eukaryota > Viridiplantae > Streptophyta > Magnoliopsida > Rosales > Cannabaceae > Cannabis > Cannabis sativa. The sequence goes on from NC_083604.1 coordinate 66,682,492, forward strand.
GATTATACTCGCTACGTAAAGGAATCAAGGGTTAGAGATCTGAGTGGAAGGAGACATTTATTCCGCTGCATCAATGTAAGGTTTTCTTAACTTTATATGTGTTTATTTTATCGTTTTAGAAAGTTCATATTTAGGATGTTAATAAACATACTTGTGAGTAGATCTAAGATCCTGGTAAAATAATTCCTAACAACTGGCCTCAGAGCCATGGTAATTGATTTACTTGCATGTAATTTGGACTTTAAAACGATTGTTTGTATGTTCTTTGGATGGTATTATGTTGTATTGAGTGTTATTTGATGATTGATTGATGATTATGAAATTTTCGTGAAAAATAATTGTTATTTCGGTTCTGGAATTATTTTTATTGGATAGTATGGAAAAAATTAAGCAAGTTAGCCTTTTACAGAACTCAATTTGGATTTTATTTGAATTAGTTATGATTTTTGGAAGATTTGACAAAAAACGGGGTACATCTTGATAGTTTCACACGATCGCAGAACTGTCCGTACAGTTTCGAATTTTTTCAATTTTCTTCAATTTTTCATACCTTTTCATGGAATTAACTTCCAATTTTTTGTATGGTTTTATAAATATACTATTACTATTCCTAATTCAATTCTAATTATCATTTTGAATTAATTTAATTTTTTTTAATTTAATTCAAGATATTAGTGTAATTTGAATTTGAATAGAACTAGTATTTATCTTTTTGCTTAAAAAAATCTATCTTATTTTTAAATTTGATTATATTTTTTTTTTAAATTTAAGGTCAGATATTTTTTGATATTTAAAATATCTTTTAAGATATTTATAATATCTTTTAAGATATTTAAAAATATCTTATCTTTTAAAGATATTTATAATATCTTTTAAAGATATTTATAATATCTTTTAAGATATTTAAAAAATATCTTATCTTTTAAGATATTTTAAAAATATCTTATCTATTAAGATTTTTTAAATCTTTTTAGATATTTTGACCTTATTTAAATTTAAAATAAGATATTTATAATCATGTAATTTTAAATAGATATAAGATATTTTGCTAACTTTTAAATTTTGTTATTTTATTTATTTAAATTAAATTTAAAAATCTGAAAAGATATTTTATTTATCTTTTCTAATTTTTATTTAATTTTTATTTTTAAAATAACATTTAATTTTAAAAAGTAGTTAGCAAATTTTGAAATGATATTTAGGTTGGTTGAAACCTAATTTTTCAAATAGTAGGTTTAATTTTAAATTTTTTTTAAAAAAAATAATTTCGAAATTTTAAATATTTTTTTTTATTTTTTCGAAATTAATTAAATTTTTTTTATTTTTTCGAAATTAATTAAAATATTTTATTTAATTATTTATTTTTCGAAATTATTTATTTAAAATTAAATAAATCCTACTTCCAACTATCCAGCTAACCTTGTTGCAGGAGTATGTGTTTTTAGCTTGTATGTAAGTTTTAAAAACCTATTATTACTTGATTGCAAATAGCCATGGTTACTTTTTGCCAGATCTAATGATCTGATGGCTCCCTTGGTCAAGTAAATAATTTGTAACAGGTAAATTTTACAATCTTCTTTCATCTGTGTATGACCTAGCAACATGATAGGATCCATCCAAAGTGTGCCTGTGTGAGCCTATATGTTTATTTTATTATATAGATGCATATAGGTTGTTGCTAAATAAAATGTCACACCATGATAGATTTTATTTAGGTCCATTTAGTTATTGGACCTATTCAATTAATAACAGTTATTCATTTTAAGGTTAAATTCCTCTCTTTTGGGCCTTGTGTGAGAGTTGGGTGCCATAGAAGTGGGTACGACATACCGAACCCGGCACCCTCACATGAACTACCCCAATTGTGAAGGCCCATTTGACTGATTTGAATAACTGTACTAGGTTAATTATAATAGTTTGACCTAATAAAATTGAATTAGCAACATAATTAACTTTTTAAATATATGAAAATTTATTTTCATTTTAATATTTTAAAGTTAATTTTAAGAAAAACACTTTTAGTTTAGATATTATTTCTAGATAAACTATTTGTATTTTTCTTGTATTTAATTAAATATAGAATTTTAACTAACTAAGATTCTTTCTGGAACTTATTTAATTAAATATTCCTATTTAAGTTATAAATTAGTTGTATCAACTGATTTTTCTTAACAAACTTAAATTTGAATATTTGATTTAAATTTTAAATCAAGTTGAGGAATCTTAGGCATTAGTTATTAAAGATTCTTAAGATATTTTTTTAAGTTAATATCTTTTCAAATATTAACTTAAAATGGAATATTTTAGATATTTTTTGGTTGATATTTTTTTTAAAATATTAACTTCAAAAGATATCTTCAAATTAAGTGGTTACAACTTAATTTGTGATATTTAATTAAATCTAGATTTGAAATTATTTAAGTTTTAGATTTTTTCTATATAACTTAAATTAGATATTTTTTCAAATTTTTGAAAAGATACTTAGTCAAATAAGATATTTTCTAGATAGTAATTTCTAGACTACTTATTATTTCTAATACTTATATAGGAAAATATTATACTTTTGTGAAATTAATTATTTAAATAATTAATTTTGGTACAATTTTATTAAGTATATTTTTCCTAGTATTAAATAGAAATTAATAATTAAGGCTTCTCTAAACTTAATTATTATTTCTTGAATTTAATATATTTAATTAACTTGAAAATCTAAATATCTAAGTTGATTTTCATCATGATACTTAAATATTTATTGATTTTTCATGACACTTAATTAAATAGAAAATTAATTTTAGGTTGAAATCTAATTTTTCAACTTAAATTTAAATAATTTTCAAAATATATATTTTTCTTTATTTTATTAATCAATTTCGAAAATTGCATTTTAATTATGCAATATTTTCGAATTTTTTTTTGAAAAATAGATTGAGTTGTAAATTAATTATTTATTTTAATTAATTCTTGGACCAACTCAAGTCAATGATTTTTTCATTTAATTGATTAATTTAAAAATAAATGAATTTAAAATATATATATATATATATATTATTAGAAATTGAATTAACTAGTCAAAAGAAAATCTAGATAGGTGATATTTTTGCTTGAAGTATTTCTTTTCTATTTTTATTATTTTCGAAAATTGTATTTTTATATACTTTAATTTTTCGAAACCCAATAAATATATTCTCAAAGGAAATTTTTAAGTTGCTAATTATTTATTTAATTCAACTTAAATTAATTTCCTTAATATTTATATTTAAGATTATTACTAAGATGGAAATAATTAATTTTATTTCAATCACCATCTAGTATAATTTTATAAATATTATATTAAATTCTTAATTTTGAATTTTAATTCTTAAATTTTGAATTTAATGAGATTTATTTATTAGAATAATAAAGAAAATACATTTTAAATAATGAGCTTTATTATTATTAAGATATTCGATCTCCATTGTGGGTTTTACACCGCGTTTGTTTTAGTGAGTAATCCTCCCTAATGGAGGAACGTTCATTAGCAATTTCGCACCGTTTAATCTCGCATGATAAGTGGTTTGCAAGTGTTTTATATGGTATAGATCACCCTAATGGTGGCGACCATATTTGACTTGCAAATTGCGAAACAATGGTAGAAGCTCATGAGATAGAATAGCCTTGACTCTCGCCTAAACGGGACAACGCTGGATTCTGATCTTGATCGAATAAAAGGTTGCTAGAATGTTTAACATTTTAGATGAGCTTACAACTCTATTCAATGGATGGTAGCTTTGACTCTCGCCTAAACGGGACACTGATATCAGTTTGTTGAAAACCTTGGAAATTATTTAGGATTGAATTTTTAAGTATTTTCTCATATCATTCCTACTTGCTATGTGCTTATAATTTCTGAATTGATTTTGTGTGTTAAACCATTATTAATTTCTATTTGTTGATTTCTATTATTTTGTAGTATCCTGTTTGTCAAAATGAATCCCATGTTATCACTGTTAACTGAAAATAAGCCGAATGGATCTAACTTTAATAAATGGAATGAGAACATTAATATTGCTCTCATAGGAGAAAGTGCCTTGTTTGTTTTAAGCGAGCCGTCACCCGAAGTGCACAGGGATAATGCATCCAAAGCCGTGAAAGAAAAGTATGAGCGTTGGCGAAGGCAAATGACAAAGCTCTATACTTTATGCTTTCTAGCATGGTTGACACCCTCGAAAACTCGGTTTTCTAAAGGCCGAGAAGGCCGCCGAAGTTATGACGAAGTTAAATGAGCTATTCGGTAAGGCATCACTTCAGTCACGCTTTGACGCGACTAAGAAGTACATTAACGCACGGATGGAACCTCATCAAAACGTGCGTGATCATGTTCTCCTCATGTCCAGTTATTTCCAAGAAGCCCAGGATCATGGTGCTGAAATGGACAGTGCTACTCAAGTAAGTCTTATCTTGAACGACGACTCAAAGCATTTCTACCATACACATCAAATTATGTCATGAATAAGAAGGAAATTGACTTTCATGAATTAGTCAATGACCTTCAAACTTATGAAAATTTGATTGGAGGACCCAAGAAGAAAGGGAGTAAACCTCATCCTGGTAATGGTAATGGGACGATGAAACACGAAGCAAATGTCGCCTGCTTCAAAGCCCAAATCGAAGAAGAAGTGGAAGAACACCAAGAAGCGAACAAAAGTCATGAAAAAGACTACTCCTTCTGGTGATGCTACACTTAAAGGAAAGTGTTTCCACTGCAATGAAAAAGGCCATTGGAAACCCCAATGTCCTAAACTTCTTGCAAAGAAACAAGGTATTTCCTTTCATAAACTTTAAGAGTTTTAGTGAATTATTATCCAATTGGATTTATAATTACGGACTAACTTTGTTTATTTGTTTTCTTCTTCTTATAGGCCAAGCTACTTGAACTCAATTGAGTTGGATCGGCAAAATTTGGACCAAGGGTGAAATCGTCCAGGATGAAGATGAAGCTCTTCAATTTATTTTTGAATTAATTGTTTTAGTTTAAAGACAATTTGGATTTCAAATTTTAGTTAGGGATATTTATCCCTGTTTCTCTCATATTGTTGCAATATTTTTTTTATTTTTAATAAAGTTTTATTTTTTTTCGAAATTCCCTATTGCAATTTATGAGATTGAGCTTCATTTAATTCTATCTTCATCAATTATTACCACATTATATTTATATGTTTGTATGTGTAAGTGTTTTTATTATTGATACAAATTCTATAATATTTACAACTCTTCATAGAGTTATATTATATAAACACTAGAAATTATTTCTATGTTTATCAATAATTGTTCATTCTCATACAATTATTAAGAATTTGTTTAATAAAAGGATCTTATGATCTGATAGGGGTGGAGAAAAGTTAAGAAAACTATGCAGTTCAACGATCTTTTATATCTAATGAACTCTGGATAGTATTCAACTCCACATAAACTCTATCACACTTAGAGAATCATGATCTTTACAACCTTTAGGGGTGGATCATAATCTCTATATACTTAGGGGTGGAGGTTATCCATAGTACCCTATATGTATATTCTTAGGGGTGGAGTCTATTCCAAAATTCCCTATGAAACACATATCTTGTTTAAACATAGAAGTAATATAATGAGTCAGCTATTGTCAATATAAATTCTTGATCTTGATTGTATGTTCCATTTCAATTTTACTGTTGTAAGTAAGAGTTTGATACCTTTGAAAGTTCTTTGTTAAAGTTTCACACTACCTTAATTGAGTGGGAGAATTTTAAAGTTCTATACCCATCTTCATTAGGTTGATAATTGTGATAGGTACTTAAGAACACTGCCGAAAAGCAAATCTAACCATTCACATGGATAGGTATAGCTTATCGTAATTATGAGAATAAGATAAAGAACTCTAATTCGAGTCCATTCAAATGACTTGAACATAGAATTCTTAATCCTCATAAAATTTGATGGTATCTTAATTTTGATTACTTTATCTCCGGCATGTATTTTTCACTTCAAATACTAGTCTGCCTTTATGTTGATGACTTAGTCTTAACTTAAAGTTTCAGACTAATACAAAAGTCACAACTATGTAACTCTCTAAACAATCAGAGGTTAAAAGTATTATTTAACCAGACATCTGCTATTGAGTGGGAGCTATCTGAGATGTAATCAAATAAGGAACATTAGAAGATATTCAAGAAAGATTTATGAAAGTGATCTATATGTCAGATATTAAGGAACTGTGTATCAGTTGTCTTTGTATCACACCATCTAATTTCGAAATTCTTAAGATGGTGTTTACTTTGGGGGTGGAGGAATTATTGTATAATAATTCAAGCTCTACCAGAGAAGAACTATAACTTGGTCTATTCGAAAATACCGTAAAGTTATATCACCGAAGAAAAGTCTACACCGTATTATCTCAATTACATATTTTAAAATATGAGAGATATGTCCTCTCGTTAATTCAGATGTACTTTTAAAACAGTAAAGATTTCAGTATCCCTTGATGAGTAAAGCATATAGTAAAGGATGTTTCATAAGAGTATTTATGAACTAGTTTCCAGAAGTTTGGGTGGATTCAAATATACTACACTTGATCTAAAGATCAAGACATCAGATTGACCTATTTGCACAGTTTGTTTTATATTAGTGCAAGTGGGAGTTTGTTAGGTTTTATGCCCTAAATAAAACTCTTTACAATCTGATTAGTTATCAATATAAGAAATTTGAAGTGATTGATGTTTGCATGAATTTTACATGCTAATGGTTTAATATGTTTAATATGTTTATTACATTCATACACACAAAATCAGTTAAATCCAGATCATATGTTTATTCACAATTACAGTATCGTCAACACAGTGGAATGTGATTGTGATCATATGAATCAAAAGTTTTGGTCCCTGTTTCATCAGTGTTATTGGATTTACACTAATGTGATAATCAGCGATGATGTGTACTTACACTTGGAGTAAGTGTTATGTTCTTTCCAGGACATTAGTAAAGTATACTAGTTTCGAATGTATGGAGTATACATTGGACCAGACCGATATTGCAACTAAGTTAAGATATTACAAACTTACCGTTATACATATCTTTCCAAGTCAATATCCGTAGTTGATCTTAAGATTGAAAAGAAGCTAAATCCTGATATGCGTGGGCTCAACTCGGGAGTGCTATTCATGTTCTTTGATTTATTAGTTAAGCCTACTGTTGGGTCAGGGTGATACGTATATTTTGGGAACATGATAGTATGATTGAGTGGGAGTCTTGAACATAAATATGGAATCTATAGCTTCTACTGGTGTATAGAAGTTAAGTGATGATTCCCTTCGAGCTTAGCAAATAGAAGTAAATGGATGAGCTCTTGTTTAACTGACTAATTATTAGATCATTAAACACCATTTACAGGTAGCTAAGTGTTTTAAGGGGCAAAATACATTGAGGGGTGAGAACGGTAAAGAAATCCCATCTCGATGTAAATCATCTATATAGAGGATCTTTAAATCACAATAAGATTATAACAATGGTTAAATGAGATAGTATATTGGTATCGTGAAACATACAATATGCTCTATATAAGTCTGAGAGTGCAATTCTAAGTTCTAAGAGTGGATTCAACGAAGAATTAATAAGTAGGAATTTACTTGGTAAATTTGGTTCACTTATTGGAAGCTCAGCATATAGATCCATGGTCCCCATTCTAGTTGAGAACATTCTGCTTATAAGACTCATTAATTGATTCGTGATTGATCAATTATAATTCTAAAGTTAGACTATGTCTGATTTTATGAATTTTCACTATTCAGGGTGAAATTGTAAGGAAAAGAGTTTTCGGGTTTATTTATTTATTAATGGACTTTATATGTCTAATTAATAATTAAATTAAATGACAATATTATTTAATAATGTATTTTAATTATTAAATAATTAGTTTTGGCATTTAAAAGGTTAGAATTGGAAAATTGGCATTTTTGAGAAAATAGAGATAAAATTTGATAAAATTGCAAAATTAAGTGGGGCCCATTACAACACCTATGGCCGGCCACTTAATATGATTTTTCAAATTAATATTTTCATTATTTTAATGCCAAATAAATCCTAACCTAAACCTAGTAAGTTGCCTATAAATAGAAAGTGATGGCTCATTCACAAAACAAGTTTTCATAAGCCTTTCTGACAGAAATTTCTCTCTTCAGAAAAACTGAGCCTTCCCTCACTCTCTACCTTGGCCGAAACCTCTCTCCCTCTTTTCCTTCATCTTTTTCGTGACCCTAGTGAAAGAGTAAGTGCCCACACACAGTAAGCAGTAACTCAATCATAGATTGGAAGACTGTGAAGGATCAAAGCTTGAAGAAGAAGGAGATTCGGGCTCAGATCTTGATTATACTGCTACGAAAGGAATCAAGGGTTAGAGATCTGAGTGGAAGGAGACATTTATTCCGCTGCATCAATGTAAGGTTTTCTTAACTTTATATGTGTTTATTTTATCGTTTTAGAAAGTTCATATTTAGGATGTTAATAAACATACTTGTGAGTAGATCTAAGATCCTGGTAAAATAATTCCTAACAGAATATGCCCGAAAGACTTTGTTAGAATTTTCATTAGAAATGGCCCAGGTTGACAAAATGACAACATGTGCGCGAGTGACTAGGCCTAATGTTAACTTGTGCGTTGGTCACTTGTTTGGCCTCCAGGTTGATCCTTTTATTTTTGAAATCATTTGTTTCCTCATTTTGGATGAAGATGAAAAAAATGCCCAGGAAACATCCTCAAAAACGTGGTTGGAAGTGCCTCAGGTTAACAATATATCAACCTAGGCGCTGGGTGCCCAGGTGCCTCAAACTAGAAGTGTTTTAATTCTGATTCTGGTGCCTCTAGCATATTTGTGACATGTCTAAGTAAAAAGTTCAAGCATTTTGCACTAAGACGGACCTGAAAATTGAAACCCTAGCCTGGGATGTCCACTTGAGTGTTAGGTGAAACCCTAAGCGTCTGTGTTGACTTTTGGGATGCCACATCGACATCTTTCAGTGCCCAAGCTTTAAGTGTGGCGTCTTCTTAACTTGGTGGTTTAGAATATTGAAGGATCATTACTTGGAAACAATTTGGCGAGATCCAAATACCCATTTTTGAGCTCTCAGAGTCAACCTGGGCGTACGGCTAGTGCCCCTTCCTAGAGTTAACTGCTACAACCTGGGGCTCTTAACTCGATGAATGCTTTCCTTCTTGTCACGTGTCAAACATTGATGTCTACTTTATCAGGGTTATTTTTTTGGTAAAATGAGCAAAGTACGACACAAAAATACCCAGTCTACCTTTTGAAAATATTGACACGATACGACATGACTCATATTTAGGGCATGACACGCATAACCCATATTATGAAAAACACGAAAAAGAGTCGTGCTAGCACGACACACACAAATTTACATCACTATATGTAAATATGAATATGTGATCATTAAACTTTAAACTTGTTTGAATTGAGAATATAAAGCTACAGGCCCTAAACATAAAAACTCTTAGAACATTTTTTGTATTTACTTTTTTTTTTTTTGGAAAGCTAATTAATAAAAGAAGAAATAATTAAATCAGAATAGGCAAGTCTGCGTTGATAGCAACACAAGCAACAAAGGGAAACTCTTTATTCCAAATAGCACAAAATCTATTATCAATAACATATTTGGCTAAACAATGAGCAAAACAATTAGCCTCCATCCCAATAAATGAAATAAAAACTAGCAAAGCTAATACTAAAAGTTAAGAAGTTGTTTTGCTGTATTTTTAGTTTTTAAAATTGTGTAAACAAAAAATAATTTTTATTATTTAAAAAATTTAATGGTGTTTGGCTAGTATTTTTTAAAAATTATTTTTAGATTTTTTTTACTAAAAAAAACTTTAATATTTTATACCATATCACAACATGAACCCAATTCACCCAAATCCAAACTCGAGATCTGGCCTTGAGACTCGAATCCTGGCCTAAACTCGACCCGCTTTGGACTTGGACTCGATCCCAGATCTCAGACCTCAGACTTCGGACCTTGACCAAGCCTCAGACCCCAAACTCTGAAAATAACATTTTGATGTTTTTGATTTTTAGTTTTTTTCTTAACTCAATTTTCAAAAAATTGTTTTTAAAAACAAACCCCGTTAGTTATTTATATTCATAATTTAAAAATTAAAAAGAGTTTTTAAGTTATGAAACCAAACAACCTTTAAATTTTTAATGTTCAAAATATATTATTCAAGTCTCTACAATAGCTAGTTTTGCCCATAGTCAAAGAGATGATATTCAAACAATCAGACTCAATAACCACGTTGACCAAACCAAGTTCCGAATTGAGTAGCAACTCCTTAAGGACCAAAAGTTCAGCGAAAAGACTATCAAAATATGTTTGAAAGACCCTGCTTTTGGCACCAATGCATTTACACCACTAGAAATGCTATTGCAACACTGCATATTTCACCCTTATATATCTTCGATCTGCATCTACATTGACTTTAATTATACTCACAACTGAGAGAGTCTATTATTTGGTGTCTGTCTTCTCTTTGCAGATGTTAAGAGTTAGCATGTTGCACTTCTTTAAAATATTCACAGAAATTCCAATACCAATCCACCAAATATTATGTATTTGGTTCTTTTTTCCACACCCTCATTTTATTTTTGACATACCAGTGCTGCTAAGTTAGGACTAGAACAAAAAATCAAAATCATTCTTATCAAGACAGCTCCACATATGAGAGATGAAGAGAAGGGGATCTTGCTCTTCGCATTCTTTTGGCAAGGTTTTTATATTTAGTGTCAATAATTTCAAATAATTCTTACTTACACTGTAATTATATATGCGACATGAGTAGATTATTTTTTTCACAAGAAAATAAATAATACCACTACAAAATTGCACCCTTGAATATTTTTGTCGTTAAAATTCTCTCAAACTTTTGAATATTTTGGTGGTGTTGAATATAGGATTTTGTTTAATTAGTTTTATTCCATGGCTAACCAAATGCTAATATGGTTAATCTCATTAGCACCACATATATTAGGGGTAACAAAATGAGTTTCGACACGGCACACGAACACGAACACGACACGAATTTTACGGGTTAGGGTTGAAAAAATTAGACGCGAGTCGAAAACGGGTCGACACGATTTGACACGAAATAAAAACAGATCAAACACTACACGATCCGCTTAACACGAATGTGACACGTTTAACACGATTTTTTTTAAATATAATAAAATAAAAAATTAATAATAATAATATAATTATATAAAAATATATATTTAGTGATTCAATGTTAGTTAAAAAATTTTAAATTTAATTTTCTTTAACATGAAAATAAAAATATTTTAATTTTTTTCAATTTTTATTATATATATAACAAACTATATCTATTTCTATATAAAGTGTGCCTATATAACCGAATTCTTGGTTTATGAGAAATTCATGGGTAACTTCTTATTTATATTAAAAATATAATGGTTTATTATTAAAAATAATATAATTTATGAGAAATTCATGGGTCACATTTTATTTATATATAATAAAATAAAAATAAAATAAATCTCATTAAATTCAAAAAAAAAAAAAGAAACATCATTAAATACAAACAAAAAAATGACTCAACATCAAATCTTCAATTACACGATACATGTAATTACTCAAACATCACATCTTTCAATTATAAAAAAAATGACTTTTTAGGAGGGAAAATATGGTTGTCTAATAGAGCTAAAACAATATGTTTCCAGTGTGATGAAAAATTAAAGCAACAATTTTGTTAATATCAAAAAGTTTAATTCAATTAATCTTATAATCTTAATTTTACTCTTTCTAGAATCAATATTTGAACAATAATTTGAATTAATCTTATAATCTTAATTTTTTAATTCAATTAATAATTATTTGTCACGTAATTATTAAGTCTTTTCCCTTTAATTTTCCTTTTGTTGATGATGCTAATTTATTCATATTTTGATTTCTACAATTTTTGTGTTCAGACCATTAAAGTAGTGTTCTACTAGGGGATCTAACGAGTTTTGCCATTCGCTAATGGCCTCTAAGAGTTCAAATTCCAGTATTGTATAAATCTTCAATTTGTTCTATTTCTTATATTAACTGAAATTTCGTTACTTTTTTTTTTTTTTTAATTTACAACTTTATTGTTTATATCTTATTAGGGACATTCATGAAAATTAGGGTTTCTTTAAAATATACAATTAATGAGCATTACTTTTTGATCATACTGTATTTTCCATAGTTGAAAACCTCAATAATCTCTATCACTTGATATCAAATAAAATAAAATTATCATGATGTATATATTATGGTTATTTAATGAGTAATTAGTGTGTTAAAATTGTCAAGCTGATATTTAGAATTGTTTATGTTAGGTCCTTTTTGGCAATTTAGTTGTCAAAATATTTTTTAATTAATGTGCATTTTATTGAGCATTCAATTTGTTTTTATCAACTCTAGACCTTTTTTCCAGGGGGAGTTGTGGTTGGTTAGTACTTGTGAACATATCTTTAAAAGTTAGCTTGTTTTTGGTTTCTTTGTGATATTCGATTGTGTTACTCAGGGGGAGTAGTATCTTTTGCTCTTGCTAACTTTGCTGTGCAGGTACTTTTTGTTAAAAATTATTTTGTTCATCTAAAGTGCCAAAGGGGGAGATTGTAAAGTCCTTTTTTGGCAAGTTAGGTGACAAAATAATTTTTCTTTTTTATGGTAAGATTGCTTTGCATTCATTTTCGAAATCTTACCTCTTTATTCGGTTATTAGTTGCCATTTTCCTTGTTTGGAAAGTTGCACTTTCAGCTGAACTTTCCTTTGTTGAAAACTTCTCAAAAGAGAAGGAATTCTCTTTTGGAAAGTTGTCTTTTTTAGGGAAACTTTGATTATTGCTTTTTCCTTATTAATTTCGATTGTATCTTGATACAATCAGAATATCTAATCTGTTTTTGGCAGGAATCAAGCATTAATAGAGGATCGAACCCGATTTTAGTAAGTTTCCCGTTTCTGGGCAGATCTGCTTCGTCAGCATCCGAATCTGATGTAGCAGATCGTGTTTCTTTTGGAAAGTTTGTGTACAGTTGCTAATTCGAACTTGTGGTTGCCTCTTTGGTTTCTATGATCTATAAATAGAGCCTAGAGAGCAACCATTCGAATTACCTCTTCCATTATTCATTTTCTACATTTATCTTTTGAGAGAAGAGAGTCTTTCTTTGTTTTGTGAGAGCCTAGTTGTTCATCTAGGTTCTAGTTGTTCTATTTCTGTTCTTACTCTATCCTAGAGGTTGTGAAGAACTACTTGACTGAACAAGAGATTGGTCTTCGGGAGAAGACTTGTTGAAGCCTTACTTCGGGAGGAAGTAAGCACTTGGTCTTCGGGAGAAGACTTGTTGAAGCCTTACTTCGGGAGGAAGTAAGCACTCACACTTCAAAGACGAAGGGAGTTCGGGCTTGAAGGTGTTTCAAGAAGTCAGATTCATAAAGTGGATTACAAAGGATTGCGGCAATACTTTAGAGGGAGTCTAAACTTGTTTAAGTCAATTGTCTTTGTAATTTTGATACTTTATTAATTGATTTCATTCTCTGGGCGTGGCCCCGTGGACTAGGAGTGTTCGGGAGAACACTGATACCACGTATAAATCTCTTGTGTCAAGTTATTTATTTTTCTGCAAATATTTTATATTCTGCCTGTTCAGATTTGCTGTAGCAGAATTACTTTCTGCTGCTGCAAACGCGTACAGTTTTTATATTTTCTTATATACAACTGACATTTGCAAAAACACGGTTTTTCATTTGGTATCAGAGCGGGACACTAAACTCTTAGTGTGGTCCTATAACATTTTTGTTAGAATGTCATTTTTTGCAGAAGGAAGTTCTATTTCTAGACCACCATTGCTTAATGACTCTAACTATCCTTATTGGAAAGTTAGAATGAGGGCCTTCATCAAATCTCAAGATGAGAAGGCGTGGAGAATGGTTCTATCAGGTTGGTCTCCTCCAGTTGAGACAGATTCTTCAGGTAATACTACTATAAAATCTGAACTGGAATGGTCTATTGAAGATGATAAACTATCTGCCTACAATAGCAAAGCCTTGCATGCTATCTTTAATGGTGTAGGTGAGGGTTACATTAAACTTATATCATCTTGTGTTTCTGCTAAGGAAGCTTGGGAGATTCTTCAAACTCAGTTTGAAGGAACTTCTGATGTGAAAAGATCTAGATTTATCATGCTTCAAACTAAATTTGATGAGCTTAGAATGTCTGATAATGAAACTTTAACTGAATTCTATGAAAAATTATCTGACATTGCTAATGAATATTTTGCTCTTGGAGAAAAGCTTGATGATTCTGTTCTTGTGAGAAAAATTGTTAGAGTTCTTCCAGAAAGGTTTGATACTAAACTTCTGGCAATGGAGGAAGCTAAAGATTTTAGCACTATGAAAGTGGAAGAATTGATGGGTTCCTTACGTACTTTTGAATTAAATCAACAGATTAAACAAAAGGACAAACCCAAATCCATTGCTGATAAAGGTAAAAGTATTGCTTTGAAAGTTGCTGATAATGAAAATTCTGATAGTGAATGTGATGATGAGATTGCTTTATTAACTAAGAATTTTCAGAAATATATGAAAAAGATGGGAAATAAAAAGAATATTTCGAAAGGCTCAAAAGGTAATACTTTCATTAAACCATCTGTCTCTAACAAAAAGGGAATTCAGTGCAGGGAATGTGAAGGTTTTGGGCATATTCAAGCTGAGTGTGCAAACACTTTGAAAAAGAATAAGAAAAGTTTCAATGTCACTTGGAGTGATGATGAAACCGAAAGTGATGAAGATAATTCTGAAAATGTTGCCCTAATCTCTGTTATGTCTAATGTGTTGTGTGATTCACAGGTGAAAGCTAGATTGGTATGTCTGAATAATACCACCGAACAAGAGGAATCAGATTCAGATGAGTCTGAAATCTGTGAAGAGTCTCTTGCTGAATCATACAAAGTCATGTATGAAAAATGGATTCAGGTTGCTTCTGAAAATAGAGAGTTGAATAAATTGAATAAAAAATTGTCTCATCAGATTGAAATGTGTGAATTGAAAATAAAAGAGTATGAGACAAGTTCTTGTGATAAAGATGAAAAAATCACTCTCTTAAAGAAGGAACTTGAAAATTTTAAGAAAAATGTTCAAATGCTTAACCCTGGATCTTCTATTTTTGAAAAAGCTCAGAATGCAGGTCAAAGAGGTTTCGCAGGCCTTGGTTCAAATGGAATGGAAAGTTCTGGAGTCACGAAGTTTGTAAAATCTAGTGTTCCAACGAATCACTCTGAGGCTACAAAGTCTGCTGTAACAGTTTCACAGCCTGTCGCAGCAAGAGCAGTTTCTGATGCTGCAAAATCTCCAGGATTTTCGAAAAGAGTAAGATCTCAGGTAAAAAGATTTGTTCCCACTTGTCATTTTTGTGGTAGAAAAGGACATATCAGACCTAAATGTTTCACGTTGAAAAATCTGTTTAAAACAAATTATTTTGATAATTTGGAAAAATCTCAAAAGAAACATAAAGGTTTGAAACAAATATGGGTGAAAAAGAATTGTCTAGCTGGTTTTTCTGATAAAACTGCTGCATCTCAAATGTGGTATTTTGACAGTGGTTGCTTAAGACATATGACAGGTGACAAGGACTTTTTGACTAACATTCGGCCTATGCAATGTGGAGAAGTCACTTTTGGTAATGGCCTATCTGGAAAAGTTGTTGGTATGGGAACTCTAAATTTTGAAGGGTTACCTAGACTGAAAAATGTGATGTTAGTTGAAGGACTGAGGGCTAATTTACTTAGCATCAGTCAAATTTGTGATCAAGGGTTTACTGTTTCTTTTGATAGTGATCATTGTTATGTTCTGAATGATGACAATGAATGTATCTTGCAAGGATTTCGATCCAATGATAACTGTTACACTCTAACCCCTGTGTTTACTTGTCATTCAGCTATCAACAACACCACAGATCTGTGGCATGCCAAGCTTGGGCATATTAATTTTAAAAACCTGAAAAAATTGTCAAATGTAGGTATTGTCCGAGGACTTCCCAAGCTTGGTAAAGAAAGTGTTGGTAAGTGTGAACCGTGTCAACTTGGGAAGCAATTAAAAAACACTCACAAGCCTGTGTCTCATATCAATACCTCAAAAGTATTGGAATTGCTGCACATGGATCTTATGGGTCCAATCCAAGTTGAAAGTTTGAATGGTAAACGATATATCTTTGTGTGTGTTGATGATTTCTCTCATTTTACTTGGGTAGATTTCTTAAGAGAAAAATCTGACACGTTTGATGCCTTTAAAACTTTTTGTCTGAGATTAAGAGTTGAGAAAGGTTGTAATATTGGGAAAATTGTTCGAATTCGAAGTGATCATGGTAAGGAGTTTGAAAATTCTGTGTATGATGATTTTTGCAAGTCTACAGGTATAACTCATGAATTTTCAGCTCCCAAAACTCCTCAACAAAATGGAGTTGTTGAGAGGAAGAATCGAACATTGCAGGAAATGGCAAGAGTGATGTTAAATAGCAAGAAGTTGACAAAGCGCTTATGGGCTGAAGCTATTAACACAACTTGCTACATAATAAACAGAGTGTTTATTCGTCCAGGTACCTCAAAAACATCTTATGAAATCTGGAAAGGTAAGCGCCCCAATGTAAGTCATTTTCATGTTTTTGGATGTGTGTGTTATGTCTATAGAGATCGTGAGCATATTGGTAAATTTGATGCTAAAAGTGATGTTGGTGTGTTTATTGGATATTCCTTAAACAGTAGAGCTTATCGTGTTTATAACATGAGAACTCAAACTGTTTTGGAATCAGCTAATGTGGTTGTTGATGATTTTAGAGATTTTTCAGAGTTTTCCACAGAAGCCAAGATAGATAGTCTCATGGATACTCCTCCAGAAGTTGCAACAGCAGATCCTGATGCAGCAGAACCTATTGCTGATGCTGCAAATGACGAATCTGCTGCTGCAACTGAGACTGGAGAACCAGAACCGTCTATCTTGACTCATCCAAACATCATCACTGACTCTATTCAGAAAGAACCAAGCACCAGAGTCAAACTGAATCATCCAAAAGATCTCATCCTTGGAAATCCTGAAGAAAGCATGGTAACTCGCAGAAGGTATATTAATTTAATCAGCTTTCTTTGTTTTGTTTCTCAATATGAACCGAAAAATGTGAAGGAAGCCATGACCTTTGAGGAATGGCTCAATGCAATGCAAGAGGAACTCAACCAATTTGTTCGCAACAAGGTATGGATTTTGGTCCGAAGACCAAAAGGTATAAATGTAATTAGAACAAAGTGGTTATTTAAAAATAAAAGTGATGAGTTCGGTACAATTGTGAGAAACAAGGCTCGTTTGGTGGCACAAGGGTACACACAGGTAGAAGGTATTGATTTTGATGAAACTTTTGCTCCTGTTGCAAGATTAGAATCAATTCGTTTACTTTTGTGTATTGCTTGTATTTTGAATATTAAATTGTTTCAAATGGATGTGAAATCTGCCTTCCTAAATGGTATTTTGAATGAGGAAGTTTATGTTGAGCAACCAAAAGGATTCGAAGATCCTCAATTTCCAGACCATGTATACAAGCTTGAAAAAGCTTTGTATGGTCTGAAACAAGCTCCTCGAGCTTGGTATGAAAGGTTGACTCAATTTTTACTTTCTCATGACTATCGCAGAGGTAGTGTGGATAAAACTCTTTTCATCAAGCATATAAAATCTGATTTTATCATTGCTCAAATTTATGTTGATGATATAGTTTTTGGTTCTACATCTAACCATGAAGTGCAGGTATTTGTTGATCAAATGAAAAGTGAATTTGAAATGAGCATGGTTGGTGAGCTTAATTTCTTTCTGGGTCTTCAAGTGAGACAAATGGAAGGAGGTACATTTGTATCTCAAAGTAAGTATGCTAAGAACCTTGTCAAGAAATTCGGCCTTGAATCGGCTAAGCAGGTAAGTACTCCAATGAGCACCACACTGAAATTAACAAAAGATGAGAATGGAGTAAAGGTAGACACTACACTCTATCGTAGCATGATTGGAAGTCTTTTGTATTTAACTGCTAGTCGTCCTGATATCTGTTACAGTGTGGGAGTGTGTGCTAGATATCAAAGTAATCCTATGGAATCTCATGTATCACTCGTAAAAAGGATTATTAGATATGTTAATAGCACTCGATTATGGAATTTGGTACTCAAAAGATACTAATTCAAATCTTGCTTGTTTTAGTGATGCGTATTGGGCAAGTGTGCAATGCTGATGATCGAAAGAGCACAAGTGGAGGGTGTTTCTTTCTTGGGAATAATGTAGTATCTTGGCATAGCAAGAAACAGAATTCCCTCTCCTTGTCCACTGCCGAAGCTAGAGTACATAGCTGCTGGCAGTTGTTGTACTCAACTATTGTGGTTGAAACAAATGTTGATTGATTATGGGTTTGAATTAGGTGTTTTGACTATTTTTTGTGATAATACTAGTGCCATAAATATTTCCAAAAATCTTGTTCAACATTCTAGAACAAAGCACATTGATATAAGACATCACTTTATCAGGGAACTTGTTGAAAATAAATCATTGCAATTAGAATATGTTGATACTGAAAAACAATTAGCTGATATTTTCACAAAGGTCCTAGATGCAAGTCGCTTTGACTCCCTCAGAAAGTCTTTGGGAGTTTGCATTGTTTAATTTTATCATGTTCATAATTTTTGTACAATAGTGTTATGTGATTCTTCTCTAGCTTTTAATCTCCTATCATTGTATTTTGACAAATCATGTTTATGCTTTTGGATTATAATCAGTTAGGATCTCATTCTGATCATACTTTGTGATGTTGTGTTAAAAGGTTCATGTTACTCTTTATTTGTGTCTAGGATTAAATAATGTACTTATACAGAGTTGAGCAATTTTTGTTTCAGTCTTGTCAGGCCCCTTGCTAGAATAGAGCTACCCATACTGAGGTGTGAAAGCCATCTGTTGAGTAAGCTGGAACATTGTAATTAGCAACTATGATGAGGATGCACTACCATAGAAAAGGGCTACCTTCAGTATGGTGTGAAAGCATCCAGTTGCGGGATCAAATTGAAAAAGGCGAAAATAAAAAATCTTGCCAAGGACAATGATCCTATTTTCACTGCACACACTTATGTCTGACAAGTGTGTTCAAATTTGTAAGTCTCCTCTATTAAAATTAAATTGATAATCCTGGTTCACAATTTTTAGTAACATGCATATCTTTTTCCTCAACATCAATTAAGTATGATTTGTCCCTGAGATACTGATTAGTTATTTTCTTTAAAAGCATAACATGTATTGTATTTTGTCAATTGTCAATGATATTGGATTTCTTTGCTTGATTCGAATCACATATATCTATTGTGCACATTGTATTTTATTTTCGGTTTTAATTTAAAAAAAATATATATATATAAAAAAAAAATTAAAATAATAAAAAAGAGGGAGGCGAGTGACTTGCTTCATGGGTTAAGGAAACCTTGTGCCTAAATGGTAAGTATCAACATTCATTCTTCTTTGATTTATTTTTGATATGTTTCCATTTAAAGATTGATCTTTTATATGGTAATGTGTCTTTAATCTTGAAGATTGACTTATTTTTGGAAATATTGTTGGTAATTCTAGTTTCCTTTTATTTTTTTTAAAAAAAAGGGGGAAAGAAGTTGCAAGGAGTGGGCAGTTTCCTTTTGTAATCGTGGGCTGGTGGTTTCTCAAATATGTTAAAATTGGTTTCCTTTTTGCTAAACTCTCCCATGTTTATTTCAACCAATTTTTGTCATTCACTCTCACCACCTACCCGATTCTATTTCTTTGTCTCTCTTGCTTGTTTGCTGTTCATTGTCTCTTTCAGATCAAAATGGTGAGAACAAAGAACCTAGGGCATCCCAAAAAGGAAAATGGTGGAATCTAAACAAGCCCCCTCAAATGCTCTTCTTGCTGCTCCAATCGTCTTGCTGCCATGGAGGAGGTTCAGCAAGAGATGTCCAAGCAGTTGTCCTCATTGATCAAGCTTTATGGGGCATAAGTTTTCTTTCTTTTTGTTTTTGTTAGACATATTTCTATATTTTCATTTCTTTTTGTCTTTGGCCCTTATAGATAAACAAAAAGGGGGAGTAATTGTATACTCAACTGTCTAGGGGGAGTTGAGGTTTGTGTTTGTGTTTGTGTTTGTGTTCATCTTTGGTCGAAGTTAGCTGTTTATTTTGGTTTAATGTTGTGCTTCTCAGGGGGAGTTTTTATGTTTATTTTGCTAACTTTGTTTTGTAGGTGTTTGTTAATTAATAATATTTTGATTATCTAAAGTGCCAAAGGGGGAGATTGTTAGGTCCTTTTTGGCAATTTAGTTGTCAAAATATTTTTTAATTAATGTGCATTTTTATTGAGCATTCAATTTGTTTTTATCAACTCTAGACCTTTTTTCCAGGGGGAGTTGTGGTTGGTTAGTACTTGTGAACATATCTTTTAAAGTTAGCTTGTTTTTGGTTTCTTTGTGATATTCGATTGTGTTACTCAGGGGGAGTAGTATCTTTTGCTCTTGCTAACTTTGCTGTGCAGGTACTTTTTGTTAAAAATTATTTTGTTCATCTAAAGTGCCAAAGGGGGAGATTGTAAAGTCCTTTTTTGGCAAGTTAGGTGACAAAATAATTTTTCCTTTTTATGGTAAGATTGCTTTGCATTCATTTTCGAAATCTTACCTCTTTTATTCGGTTATTAGTTGCCATTTTCCTTGTTTGGAAAGTTGCACTTTCAGCTGAACTTTCCTTTGTTGAAAACTTCTCAAAAGAGAAGGAATTCTCTTTTGGAAAGTTGTCTTTTTTAGGGAAACTTTGATTATTGCCTTTTCCTTATCAATTTCGATTGTATCTTGATACAATCAGAATATCTAATCTGTTTTTGGCAGGAATCAAGCATTAATAGAGGATCGGACCCGATTTTAGTAAGTTTCCCGTTTCTGGGCAGATCTGCTTCGTCAGCATCCGAATCTGATGTAGCAGATCGTGTTTCTTTTGGAAAGTTTGTGTACAGCTGCTAATTCGAACTTGTGGTTGCCTCTTTGGTTTCTATGATCTATAAATAGAGCCTAGAGAGCAACCATTCGAATTACCTCTTCCATTATTCATTTTCTACATTTATCTTTTGAGAGAAGAGAGTCTTTCTTTGTTTTGTGAGAGCCTAGTTGTTCATCTAGGTTCTAGTTGTTCTATTTCTGTTCTTACTCTATCCTAGAGGTTGTGAAGAACTACTTGACTGAACAAGAGATTGGTCTTCGGGAGAAGACTTGTTGAAGCCTTACTTCGGGAGGAAGTAAGCACTTGGTCTTCGGGAGAAGACTTGTTGAAGCCTTACTTCGGGAGAAAGTAAGCACTCACACTTCAAAGACGAAGGGAGTTCGGGCTTGAAGGTGTTTCAAGAAGTCAGATTCATAAAGTGGATTACAAAGGATTGCGGCAATACTTTAGAGGGAGTCTAAACTTGTTTAAGTCAATTGTCTTTGTAATTTTGATACTTTATTAATTGATTTCATTCTCTGGGCGTGGCCCCGTGGACTAGGAGTGTTCGGGAGAACACTGATACCACGTATAAATCTCTTGTGTCAAGTTATTTATTTTTCTGCAAATATTTTATATTCTGCCTGTTCAGATTTGCTATAGCAGAATTACTTTCTGCTGCTGCAAACGCGTACAGTTTTTATATTTTCTTATATACAACTGACATTTGCAAAAACACGGTTTTTCAGTTTATAATTGAATTGTTTCTTTGTCAAAATTAATATTAAATATATTTATATGTTTATAGGTTTATCTATTTTCTCTTAGATCAATCATGCTCATATAGCAAAAAAATCATACTCATATATACATGTTATTTTCATTTTGTAATTTAGATCTTCTTAGTCATTATTTAGTTCACTTAAACCTTTTCCGATTATGGTAACTGAAGTTTTGTTTCTTTTAGGTACTCCATTACAAAAATCTGTATTACATGTATTATTTATTTTTTACTATGAGGAGGTGGATTTCTTTATTGAGAAATATATAGCGTGACAAATTATTGTTCATATATTGAATAATTATTTTTGAATAATGGGATTCATATATATAACTGTGTATATTGAATTCTTTATTCAAATAATTATTTTTTATTTTTACGTGATTATTTATTGTTCATATATTTAGAACCCTATTTGGTTAAAGTTAAGATTATAAGATTAATTAATTTGTGATTTCTTCATATACACATAATAATAATCTCACCTAATAACTAATAATATTTTTTGTTTAATTTTTAATTGTATAACTTTCAAATAACATAGAAAAAAATTAGCATAAAATATAGTATACGTGCCTTGCACGTAGCTTTTTGCTTAGTATACGTAAATGTATATAAGTTTTCTAATGGAGCTTAAATCTATTATTTTTCTCTATAATTCTAGCTTCAATAATAGACACGCCACGATGTTTTGCGGGTCGGGTTAGGGTTGAGATAATTAGACACGAGTCAAAAAATGGGTCGACATGCTTGACACGAAATAAAAAGCGGGTCACATAAAATATGAAACGAGCACGACACGATGACACGTTTTGTCACCTCTAACATATATAAGTTAAATTAAAATTAATTTAAAATTTAAAAAATATTTTTTGATTTTTTGAAATTAGCAATTAATAAGAAAATTTATTTTATTTTATTCTAATTTATTAATTATTTATAAAGATACATCATTTTAAATTTTAAATTGCACATGTAATATTGATATTGATGTTGATATGACAATGACAAATCAATCATATCAACATTTTATTGTCCATATGAAATAAAATTTAACTAAAGATATATTTTAAGAATAATTTAGAGTGAATTTTTTTAACAGGTTAAAAAATTAAGAAGACACAATTTCGGGTAAAAGTCTTAAGTAGCGAAAATAAAATTCAAATACAAAAATCTAACTAGAAATTCCATTGATTTATATACATATATAACATATTTATTTATATAATTCAGTATTAAATTAATACACAAAAATGTCACCCTGCAACCAATTGATGTAAGCTCAGTTTCATCTATTTCCTTTCAATTTGAAATTAGCAGGCCTATATAAAAAACTCTCTCCGTACTAGCTTCTGTACCCGAGTAGTGGTGGTGCGCGTTAGGCTCTGTACTGGTGGCAGCTGTCGTCCCCGATGGCGGGGAGTGGTGGTGCAGACCCTCTGAGGTGTCCTGGGTTTTTTAACCTATCCTCCGTTAGTGAGGTAATGTATTCTCGATCCTCCTTCACTTTTCAAAATCTTGAAATTCTCTGCTTAGTTTCTCCCTGGGTTTGGCTACGGAGTGAGTGCGAAGGTGATTTGGGGTGGTCTGTGCTTAGTTTTCCGGTTCGTATGGAGGCTCGGGTGGGTGTTTCTTCAAAGGGGATTCCGATTGTTGAAGTGATGGAGGAAATTGAGAACTTGTCTTTTGATGATTTTGCTCTTCAAATAGAACCAGACGAATTGACTGCAGCGGACACCATTGCTAAGTCCCTGGTTGGTTGATTTTTTGCTAAAAGAGGTGTTTTCAATGGTACTCTGAGGAGTGTTCTGTCGGGTATGTGGAAACTGACCAGAGGATGGCGTCTCCAAGAAGTGGACAAACAGAGGAAAATCTTTGTGTTTAGGTTGCAGAAGGCCTCCGAAGCACAAGCGATTCTGCGAATGGCCCCTTGGTCTCCCTGTAATGGGTTTATGCTCGTTTGCCAGATGCCACAAGATGGAAGATGGCAGTCTGCGGACCTTAAACATACTGATATCTGGGTTCGGGCTCTTGAAGTTCCTACTCGTTTTCTAACTGATGCAGGGGTGGTTACTATGGCCAATCGTCTGGGCACTTGTGTTTTTGCTTGTCCTACCAGGAGGGGAGGGGTCCTTCTTAATGATTATCTCCGATTCCGGGTTCGTATTGACCTTGAGGCCCCTCTTATGGTCGGTGCTTCTCTACCCGATGAAGGCCATAAGAAGATTTGGGTTTATTTCAAGTATGAGAGACTCCCATTGTTTTGTTACAAATGTTGGTGGGTTGGTCACGAGGAAATGCACTGTTCTGGTAAGAAGAGGCTGTTGACTTTGGATGATGGACGACCGGTCCCTCTATTTGGGCCTTGGCTCCGGTTGGGTTCACGTATTGAGAATGGCTTTTCTGTGTTGGAAGCTGAGGATATTGTTGTTCGCGATAGAATGGAAAGGGATGCTAGACCCAAGGAGGTCCTACCCCTTTGCCCGGGAATGGAGCCGGCTCTGGTGGGGACTCCTATTATGGCGGAGGCGATCCGTGAGCAAGCGGAGTTTGGGTTGGGGGAACCGTCGACTAAAAAGATCAAGGGAAGTGTGGCGAGTCTGAACGATGACGGGAATGCCTCTGGTGCTGGTAATTCGGGGGGAACTCTGTGAAGTCTGCTAGTCAGACGGAATGTTTGAAAGTGGTGGTCGGGGACCAGACGTTCTCTGTGCGCAGGCCTTCAGGGGATCCGGTGGGCCCGCCACCTTCCAACCTGGATGGACCTACTTTGGTTGCCCCATGTCCCTTGGTGTTTAAGGCTCCGGCTGCTAAAGATGGGCCTAGGAAGAGAGGTCGGCCCAAATCAAGAACCCCTTCTCTTGTTGGACCAAAAGGGGTGGCTACCAGGCCTGTTTTTGGGATTTCTTCTCCCCTGGAGGGCTTTCGGTCTGGGTCCAAGAGAAAGAAGGGCCCTGGGTTTGAGTTCATAGGAGAGTCGACTTCGGAGGGGGGTCATTCGGCCCAATTGGGGGGAAACCCGGTCTTGGCTGGTGATGTCTTTTGCAAGGTCAGTGAGAACTCCCCTGGAAAGGGCCGGGTGCAACGGGGCAAGTCTGTGAACAATATCAATGGGGAAGATGGACTTGCATTTGTCAAGGTTGGGAGGCGCCGGAGTGATGATGGCAGTTCAGATCAGTTTCGTGAAGTTAGAAGATGTAGAAAAACCATTGAGGAGGCTACTAAACCGGCCAGTCTCATTGCCCTTGAGAAGGACGATGGCGTGCCCGATGATGCTCGTGACTGTTCCACTTGCAATCCTGGTGCGAAAAATGGTGCCGACAAGAGTTTGGTAATTTTATCTGATTCTACTTCTCTTTTATCTGATGCTAATGTGATACATACCCAAAGTGTGGATGGTACTATATATCTGGAAATTCAGGATTTTACTGTGGCCGAGGAAGCGGGCCTTACCATGCCCCCCACAGCTCCATGATTTTCTTGTCGTGGAATTGCCGGGGCTTGGGGCAAGCTCGGGCAAGACAGGCTCTGCGGAGTCTGGTGGCGGAGGTGAATCCTGATGTCCTATTTCTTATGGATACTAAAATTTCTAGTAACAGTATGCGAAGTTTATGGAGAAGGCTTGGGTTCTCTAGGGCTTCGGTGGTGGATGCCCAGGGCTCTGCTGGTGGATTATGTCTTTGTTGGAAATTGGGTGTCGAGATAGAAATCCTTGGGGCGGATGACCATGTGATATGTGCTAAATTCTCTAATGTTCTCAATAAGCCCCCGTGGGTTGCTTTTTTTGTCTATGGCCCTCCCTATCGGGGAGCTCGTGCTGATTTCTGGGAAAACTTTGGTCTTCAGGTGGTGTCTCTTAATGATCCTTGGGTTGTAATGGGAGATTTAAATCTGGTTTTGAATCAGGCTGAAAAGTTTGGTGGTAATTCGGTTTCTGATGTTGAAAGTGCTCTCCTTAATGACTTCTTGTTAGTTTCGGGTGGCATTGATCTTGGGAGTGTGGGTAATTTTTTCACCTGGTCTAATAAGCGGCAGTTCTCGGAGCTTATCAAAGAAAGGATTGATCGAGTGATCGGGTCTCTTGATTGGATTCTGAGTTTTCAGCAAGCGGGGGTTAAATCTCTTACTATTAAGTCCTCTGATCATGCTCCCATCTTGCTCGATCTGATGCTTGATCGGGATAATTTCCAGAAACCTTTCAGATTTCTTGATGCGTGGACGCGTGACCCTGCTTGTTTTGAGGTTGTTAAAGAGGCTTGGCAGATTAATGTTCGAGGGGTTCGAAGCTTTCAGCTTATGGCAAAGTTGGCTTCTACCCGTAAGCATCTGAGTAAATGGAACAAGGAGTGTTTTGGCTTTTGCAATGAGAAACTGAGGCTCTTGGACAGGTTACTGTTGGAGATCCAATAGAGACCACCTAGTGATGATAATATGAAGTTAGAGGCTGATGTTTTGCTGGAAATGGAGGAAGTGTCTAACCGCCTCAATGATATTTGGCGTCAAAAGTCCCGGGAACTTTGGTTAAAAGATGGAGATCGCAATACCCGGTTCTTTCATACGTCCACTGTGATTCGACGGAAGCGGAATTTCATCTCTGCTATTTCGGAGGATGATGTCCATTGGATTAGTGGTAGGCGGGATATTGGGGATTATTTCACCGAGAATTTTCAGCAGGTGTTTACCTCGGTCAATCCCCCGGTGGATGAGGAGTTGATTGGCATTATCCCACCTATGGTGTCTTCGGTTATGAATGATAGCCTTACTAGTATTCTGTCGCGGGATGAGATTAGACGGGCTGTGTGGTCCATGGGGCCGCTGAAAGCGCCGGGTCCTGATGGAATGCATGGTCGCTTCTACCGTTCCCATTGGGAGATTGTGGCGGATGATGTGATTGGTACGGTCTCTGAGTTTTTCCAATTCGGTAGATTCGTCAAAAGTTTGAATCGAACTTTCATTGTTCTCATCCCCAAAAAGGAGGGGGCTAAGAAATTTGATGACTTCCGCCCCATCTCGCTATGTAACTTTACTTACAAAATCATCTCGAAGATCTTGTCTAATCGGCTTCGGGGCATTCTCCCAAATCTCATTTCGCCGCTACAAGCTGCTTTTGTTCCGGGTCGGTGGATTGCTGAGAATGGTCTAATTGCTCAAGAGATTATGCATTCTTTCAACAGGAAATGCTCTGGGGTGGGATATGTTGGGATGAAACTCGATATGTCTAAGGCATACGACCGTATGGAATGGGGTTTCTTGGACCGGGTTATAGATGCTTTTGGATTTTGTGTGAAGTTTCACCAGTTGATTGCTTGGTGTGTATCCTCGGTTAGCTTTTCTGTCTTGCTCAATGGCGGACCGCTTAAACAATTCTTTCCTTCTCGGGGTTTAAGGCAGGGCGATCCCCTTTCGCCCTACCTTTTTATTCTGGGAGTGAAGTCCTATCACGGTTATTGTTTCGTGAGGAGGTCAATGGAGCTATCCATGGGTGTAAGGTTTGTCCCCAAAGTCCTGCCATTTCTCATTTAATGTATGCGGATGACACTTTTGTTTTCTGTAGGGCTAATAGTGGGGAAGTGGCTCGGGTTCAGGATTGCCTCAATAAATATTGTCTTTGGTCGGGCCAAGTAATTAATGTGGCTAAATCGGCGGTGGTTTTTTCTAAGAATGTCCAGGCTGTTACTATCGGTGAGATTTCTGATAGCTGGGTTTTACGCCTCTTTCCTCTGAGGATAAATTCCTGGGGAACCCCCTATTGTTCTCTCGCAGTAAAAGGAATGACTTCCAGTTTGTGGTTGATCGTGTAAAGAATCGCCTTGAAGGTTGGCGTAGTAAACTATTGTCTCAGGCGGGTCGGACAACCTTGATCAATTCGGTTATCGCTAGTACCCCGATCTACACTATGTCCACTTTCTTGCTTCCTAAGACTATTTGTTCTACGTTGGACAAGTTGGCTCGTAAATTTTGGTGGGTCGGGGCCACGGGTAAAAATAGATTCTTGGCGCTAACAAGTTGGGATTCTATTTGTTTGCCTAAATCTTATGGTGGCCTGGGTATCAAGAAGTTCTTTGACTTAAATATGGCCCTCATCTCTAAACTGGCGTGGGGCCTGGTTAGTGGCAGTATTGCCCTCTGGTGTAGTGTGTTCCATGCGAAATATTGTAAGAGGGGAGATACTTTTTGGAATTGTCCGAACCCTTCCCCTGCCTCCTTCTCGGCTTTGGGTATTTTCTCTTGTCGGGATTTCGTCCGCAAAGAGAGTTGTTGGTTGACTAATGATGGGGGGGATATTGATCTTTGGTGCTCTCCTTGGATCCCGTGGCTATCCTGGGACGAGTACTTGGCTGCCTTCAATCCAAGAATTCGTGATCCCCAGCTTAACACTCTGAGTCCTCTCCTTGATGACGAGGGGGTTTTGCCTCGTGACGTGTTGAATCTATGGTTTATTCCCGAGGTGGCGGAGAAACTGGGAAAGTTCAGATTCCTGGGAGGTCTCTCTAGGAATGTCCTGGTTTGGAGAGATTCGCTTGATGGGCGTTTCTCGGTAAAATGTGCGTATCGTACGTTGATCAAGGGCAGACTCCCGATCCTTAATGGAATTTGGAAGAAGATTTGGGGAGCCCCGGTGCATTTCCGCACCAAATTGTTCCTTTGGAAAGTTGCTCGAAACATCCTTCCCTGTGGCCAAAAACTCCATGATGTTCTGGGTTCTGCTTCTTGTTGTGTTCTCTGTGGTGCCGAGGAGGATTCTTTACTGCATCTCTTCTTACACTGTGGTGTGGCTCGCCATTGCTGGTTGGGAAGCCCATGGGGCATCCGAAGTGACTTGCTCTCCTTTAGTTCCCCTCTGGAGATGGTTCATTGGTTCTTTGACCCAGGTATATCTGAACCCGACTCATCCTTTAACTCTTCTCTGTTCCTCTGGTTTGCTTTGTTTTTGTGTGGGGTCTTGTGGCAAGCCCGTAACAAGGCTTTCCATGAGGGAATCCCGGCTTGTCCTTCGGCTATCCTCATTCAGGTTCAGCGATTGGTGGCGGGGGCAGGTGAGTCGGGTTTGGGTAATACCGTTCAGCCTCCCATTGGTGATGTGGTCCATCAACATGGGGTAGTCTTACCTGCCCATGAGTTTACGGTCTATTGTGATGCGGCTGTCCGTGGGGGCACGGGTTTTTTTGCGGTGGTGGCATTTGATAGCGAGAACACTTTGGTGGCTGCGTTTTCGGCTAAAGCCCCGGTGTCTTCCCCTCTCGAAGCCGAGACGTTGGCCCTCCACCATGCTGTCTCCTTCTGCTCTCTGCGTGGCTGGGATACTGCTGTGGTGTTTTCGAATTGCCAAGTCCTCGTTGATGCGGTTAACAAGCGGGTGGTGCCGGATTGGAAGCTCACCCATGTGTTCCTCTCTCTGTTTTCGGAAGTTTCTTTGGGGGTGTGTGCTGGGGTGTTTTGGATTCCCCGTAGGAATAACGAGGTGGCTCACCGCCTTGCTGCGCGGGCGGCCACCTTGGATGTTTGTCGTGTGTTTGGTGTTGGGGAGGTTGCACCCCTGTTGCAGCCATGAACTGATTCTTGTTTGTTTCTTGGCTTTTGCCTTTTGTTTTAATGAAGTTTTTTCCCAGCCGAAAAAAAAAAAAAAAAAAAAATGTCACCCTGCTGTGCCTACATTACACTTTTTACATTACTGTGTAAATACCATTGACACGATCATGGGTTAATTATATTATATATTACTTTTATTTGAAACCGAAATAAGTGTAGATATACGTCCAATTAATTTCATCCTATGTATACTAAACTAATATAAATAAGGAAGTAGTATCTTCGAGTTGTCCAAACAATAAATAAATAAAACACATAATTTAGTTAACTAACAATAAAATAAGAAACCAACATACATACATACATGTCTAATACTAAGTTTAGCCTTTTCCATATTAATTTTTCACTTCAACTTTTTGGCAAGAACTAGCCTCAAACTCCTCCTAAGCAACACCAACACTCCTTCACCATCACCATCACCATCGCCGCCACCGCTACCTGAGCTAGGAAGCGGAGGCATTGGTTGCAGCCACAGCAGGGTCTTGGCCCTGCCACCAACTGTGACCATCTCAGCCTTGACCACCCTTATTAATCCAACTTCTCCACCACTCTTAGCCGATCTTATAGCATTTATCAACTCCAACATGAGCCCTGGCCTGTCCTCAACACTCAATGTCACTTTTATAAACACTTGACCATCTTTTTCTTCTTCTTTTAATCCTCCAGAGTATTCCAAGCTCAGGCTATCGTCCCCGCTCGGGACGGCGGTGCCACCACAAACAGCATCCACTTCCTCCACTGCCTTCTTCAGCTCCCTCACTCGCCTTATCGTTTCTGCCAGGACCGAAGCCTTGTCCATCTTATATAAATGTAAGACTTTGAAATTAGATGTGATAATACTACAAACAATTATGTATGTATAAATGGATTTTCTTTTTATGTTAAAATATGTAAAAAAAATCTTTACTTTGATCAAATTTGGGAGAATAGTACGAAGAGTGGCGTATTGACTATTGATACGCATTCTTCTAATTCTTTCGGCCTCGCTGTGTTTGAAGGCAACGATTTGCTTTGAATAACTCCTTGATGTGTTACGCCCACCAGCTTGAACCATTTGCATTTTAATGAAAGAAAATGTATACTAATACCAAAGATTAATTAATTGGTAATGTAATAATCTGATATATCGGTTTATGTGTATATAAATGGGGAAAACAAATATCAGGGGGTTTTATATATATGGGGAAGCTTTCTTTTTTTTTTTTAGAAGAGAAGAAAATATTTATGCATTTCGAGTCCTTGTCATATGATTGTGGTATTCAAGGATATATATATATATATATATATATATATATATAGATAGTGTGGTATATCTGTGTTTAAATGAGAAAGATTATAGTAAGATCATATTGTACTCTCTTCATGATTATTGATTGCCATAATGTATTTATTTGGGCTGATTTTTCTCCCTTAAATTATAGGATCCTAATGATCTTAAATGTTGAAAATAAAAAAAAAAAAAAAGCTTGGATATTCCTTATATGTTGAAAATCTTGTAATGGATCTTTTGAATTATTAAGTTTTTTTTTAGTATATCATTAATTGCAGGATGATACAGGAAAACAAAGTGACCAAAAAACATTATAGATTTGATAGTAGTCCTTTAGAGAAGAAAGGGGGAAAAAAAAACCTATTATATACTATGTGCCTATCTAAATAAGTAGGACTTATTCCAGCAAAAAAATAAAAATAAATATTAAGTAGGACTTAATAAGTGTAAAGACTAACATTTGTGTCTGTTATATAACATGAAAGCAACCAACTAAATTGTCATCGATACAGATATTTAGCATTTTTATTTCTCTTTTTACTAAATATGCACAGATATCAAATACTACATAATTAATGCCAATGAGAATTCCTCTTGGTTGGTCAAGGAGTGAGGGTATCTGCAGGATTTGAAAGGGGCGGGCAAATACAGATGCAAACTCAGGATTTTGGAAGAAAATTTGGAACCTTAAGATACCTCCAAAAAGTTAAAAAGAAAATAGTCATGGAGCATTGCTCACTGAATGGATACATTGCTAAGGAACGACAACAGCAAACAACATATTGCAGCATCAGTTATGATTTGTTGGGCAGTCTGGTGGGCTCGAAACGAACTGATTTAGTTGAGTCTCAATCGCATGAGCTTGTGTCATCATCGGTCTTGAGTGATCTGAGTTATGGAAAAGAGAATTGGACAAAGCCACCGTTTAATCTGGTCAAGGTTAATGTAGATGGAGTAGTCTTTGATAAGGAGAATAGACTTGGGTATGGGTGATGGGAGGGATCATAATGCAGTTTCTTAAGAGCAAAACAGGGCTGCTACTTTGGAAAGGTGACACCAATTGTAGCTGAGGCAGCTGGTTTTAAGGAGGCTTTAAGCTGATGCAAGAGATAGGCATGGGACAGTGTCATAATTGAATCAGATTGTCAACAACTAATTCATGCCATAAGTAGTACTGTGGCTTCTCCTTTTGTCTTGACTATTAAGGACTGTAAATAGCAATGTCATCTTATTTTCTTCCAGATTGTGTCAATGGAGTGAGTTCTGCTCCCCCTAAATTATAATCTCCTTGTCTGATTGATCTTTTGAATTAGTAAAGTATGACATTTCATTCAAAAATAAAATACTACATAATCAATCTGAACAAACTAAGCTATAAAATTTGGCATGCCTTGACTAATCTGCTAATAATCAGTGGAAGCATGAAAGCTATAGGCATCTATAGCAAGCATAGTCAATTTTAAAAGTTCAAATGCAAATTTGGATTGCTGTCAAGATAGATAAACTTACAAAGTGGATAAGCTGGGGAAAATCATACTCTTATATAGGTTTTACTTTTTCTAGAGCAATAATATATAAAGGCCTCAAGTGGGATTTCAATTCTCTTGATGTGTTGAGTTAGCAGGTGAGATCTTACTGGCCATCTAAAACACTTCAGGTGAAGAAGAATAACTCAATCAGCAAATAATGTTTACTTCTTAGCTCCATGTATCATGTTGTTGTTGTAACTTGTATTGTATCTATCATCTAATATTAGTACTGACTAAATTCACAATTACATTTTATATATGGGATCATATTCAGAAGAGAAAGCATGTGAAGAAGCCACAAATTACTATAAAAATTGAAAACAATCCATGCTGATGCAAAAGAAACATAACCACATGTCTCAACTTGGTGGTGGGACAGAGTGGAAACATGTAATTTGGGAAGAGGAGATTTCATTCCATGTTAATGACCTAATTGAATTTAATATGTACAGCATTACATATGATAAAATGCTTAAAATGATGACTTCTTTGCTCATACAATCACAAAT
Source organism: Cannabis sativa (assembly GCF_029168945.1). Classification (NCBI taxonomy): domain Eukaryota; kingdom Viridiplantae; phylum Streptophyta; class Magnoliopsida; order Rosales; family Cannabaceae; genus Cannabis; species Cannabis sativa. The sequence goes on from NC_083604.1 coordinate 66,715,230, forward strand.
AAAGGCTCAATTGTTCATGATTACTCCAGGGCACATTAGTCACATTCCATTCCCCAAACGTTATGTATATTTCTAGTCATGCAGTAACCATATATAAATAAAGATGCAAATGGAAGAACAAACTACAGGTCAATTCCAATTTTCCCATTGAGCTGTACAGAATGAAATTGGTTCATCCATAAGAATAGCAAGACTATACAATGACTATTGTTCCACTTCGAAGTAAGTAAAGCATCATGTAAATGTAATCATCAAGACAATATCTATTCTAAATTCTCTGGCTATGAGTCTATCATCATATAATGGAAGAACCATATTCACAGACCAAAAAATCAGAGAAGTTAATCACATTCTTTTCCAATCAAAAAAAGAAACTTACCACACAACCTTTCTCACCAGTCACATAACAAGCCATCAAAAACATCATCTTCTACCTCAGTAAACACTACCCCAGAATGAGCATCTTCATGCCATGCATTAACCTCATTTTCATCTTCTCCATTTACAATCCCTTTCCCCTTATCTACATTGACATCTGAACCTGCCACTCCCATAGCAATGTCACCATCATCACCCACCAACTCGGTAGTTTGAGCTCTCTTTATCGGATTCCCTGCCATCTTATTCGATTTCAAGGCAACAGATTTAATATTCTTCCTCCTCCTTGCCCGAGCTTTGACTATCCTCTTCGGCAAGTTTTGACCAACACCCACCTCTGTTGTCCCAATCTCACTTTCATGCTTACCCAAATTCTCAGTTTCCAAAACCTCTTCCCAAAAGTCATCAACGAAATCTTGGTCATCACCATTTTTTGAATCCACGGAAGAATCGTTACTCTTTCCGTTGTTTCCACTGTGACTAGAATCATCATTTAAAGAAGCCAAACCTTCATCATCATCAGAAATGTCCACCACCCCATGATCATCCAAACCACACTTTCTTTTCTTGACGTCGTTTACGTTAGCATTGTTTTCTTCCTCCGAATACTTTACTGAGAAAACCCCATAACAGAAATAGTATCGACTCTCACCCGGAACCATTATCTCCGGCGACGGAGGGCTGATCGCCACCCCATGAAACCCTCTCTTGCAATTCTGACACCTGAGGCAGCAACCTTCGTACACCTTCTCGTACTCGAACATGCAGTAACAAAAAGGACACACAGTCCAGAAAGTCTCACTATTCTCTCCAGACCCATTTCCATGGTCCGAAACTCCAACCTCTTCTGCTACTTCCGGCAAGTCCCCTATCTCAATGTCGTACTGGGCCTTCTTCTTAGGGTCCGATAACAACCTCCAGGCTTCGAGAAGAAGACCGTAGGCCTCCGTAGAAAATGCGAACTTGTTATTCTTGGGGTTCACGAGAGACACGAGCTTCGAAAACTGATCCCAAATGAGTCTGCGATCATTAGACACGGTACGACTGATTTGGAGTATGGAGTAGTAGTCGAGACGGTTGTTCTTGAGGCGACGCTCCGACGCGTGGAGAACATCAGCGACGGCAAGGACTTGGCTAGCGTCGGCTCTGATGTTTGGGTCGGACTCTTGGGCTTTGACGGCGTAGTTACGGCAGCCCAAGAAATCTCGCCGGGACAGGCATTGTAGAGAGTGGTGAAGGAGCAGTGAGTTTGAGGGTGGAGGTGAAACGTTGCTCTGTAAGTCCACCATTTTCGTGTCTGGTGTTTTAGCTAAAGGAAGGGAAAGAAACGTGTATTGGAAAATGGAATCAAAATAAGAAAACTGACTTCTTTCTTTCCTCTACAATATATTTGTTTTTTCTTTTTTTTTTTTTTTTGAAACGGTCCTAACCCACTAACAAACAAAAGAGCTCTATGAGGGGAGGAGGACACAAAAATATGTACTCATTTTTTACTTCTTTTATGCAATAGAAGAGATTGAAAACAAGTAGGATAGTCGGGTCACAATCTTACTAAGTAACTAATAAAATATACTTAGTCAAGGTGTAAGTAGCCATATTACGAGTTCTAGGACAATACACTAGACTCGCCGTACTAAAGTTATTAAAAGACAAACTAAACTTATTCAAAATAAGTCTTAAAAAAGACTCTAACAACAAATAATTGTTAAATTTAGACACCTAATTAAGATAATCAAACTCAAAAATAATATTATTAAAACTAAATAAACAACATTGTGCATCTACATTTCTAAGGATCACAACTTCACCGATTTCAGATAATAAACCTCCATCCACAAACAAAGATGTTGAAACTAACACCTCTTTGTGATCATTTCTAACAATCATGCCTAACCCACAATACCCATTAGTCAAGTCCAAAGCAGCATTAACATTGGCTTTTATGAAGCCAGAAAGAGGAGGCATCCAATGGATAGCCCTCTCTAACTGCAACTACGAAGAGAGACGTTGAACAATCGGCTCCTCTCCACTAGAATAAACGACTTTATGTTGATAAGCAGCCAAGAAATTATAAACCCATGTTAGCACTAGGTCAGGAGGGATGAGTTTATTATTATGAACCCAATTATTTTTTTCAAAACCAAACTCTCCATAAGACAACTAAAATCAATTCAATCTAATGCTTGGGAAAAGAGTCAATTAAAATGTGAATGAAACCAAAAAAATTCGTACAAGAAGCAAGTGGGTCACCTAGTTGAAAATCACAAAGCTTACAACACTGAGCAAGAGAAGAACAATCCCATAAAGCATGTGTGTAGTCTCTAATTGATCATCACATACTGGGTACACACCATCATTCAAATGACCATAGATAACTTAATTACATATCGGTTCATGTCATATATAATTTATATTATTATAACACCTTGATTTAGATGTCATACTACATCAGCAATTCAAATCGAGAATGCTTGCATTAAATAACGGGCATCAGTGAATCGCGCTAGCAACCGTTGATTAAAGATTTCATAACTTTAATATGTTATTGGCTATTTTATTCATGGCTAAGTGATCTTAATTCTCCATACAATACAAGTCACAATCTCATGTATGAATAAGAAATTTTCTAATATTTATGTATATATGTAAATTATTTAATATAAAATATTAATAATTTAAAATTCAGGTATATATAAAAATGTTCAATTTTTATTGATAAACAGAAATGTCTTTACTGACTTTTCAGAGTATAAACCTTAACAATTGACACATGTCAAAGAAAGCCTTAGTGGATTGACACCTAAGGGTAAGAGAGAGGAATAAATGGAAGAGGTAGCCGGGGAGAAAAGGGGGCCCAAAAGGTGCGGAGAAAAGATCAAGAATGAACAGGGGGTAACGGGTTCCCAACAAAATAAAAATTCTTGACTAGTCTTTTGATCAATAATGAACGATTTTTGGTCAAAACAGTTTGACGTCATCTGTGAAAACTCTTTTACCACTATTTTGAAATTTCTTGATCTTCTTCAGGCCAAATTTTTTCTACAATCTCTATTTCCAAACACATCTCAGCAGAGGTGTTCATCCAATCCAATCTGTACTATTTTGTTTATAGTACATCCGATTCGCACTAAGTGAGGATTTCATATTTGGATCCAATTCAATCTACATAGTAATTCAAATACAATCCAATCTACATAGTAATTCAAATACAATCCAATCTAATCCGTAAAAGTGCAGATTAGATCGGATATTTTGGATTGGTTACTTTTTAATATTTATTAAAAAATAACTTTTTTTAACATAACTAACAACAAAATAAAATAAATTAACAATAAATTAAAATAAATAAAACAAAAGATAACAAATTTAAAGGAATAAGAAAAAAAAATGTATGCATAAAAAAATATGTAATTTTGTTTTAGATTATAATTTCCTTGTATTAAGAATGAAATAATTTGATTTATTAAATTTTGAAATATATTTGTATCATGCATATTAGATTTTAAATTTTTATCTTTTACATATATTAATTGTATATATAATATATAAATATGTGGTGATTGGATTTAATCAGGTACTTTTATATAATAATCAATATCTAATCCATACAAGTGCATATTTTAATTTTCTAATATAGTTCAATCTGCACAAGTACGGATATTCGCACTTTGTGAATTAATTTGGATTAAATCGTGCGTATTAGATCTTTTATGAATATCCCTACATCTCAGGTCACATATAAAAGAATCAGTAGGAGTTGAAAAGTGCACTAAGGTGGTGTTTGATTAGAGGTAATGAAATAGAATGGAAAGGAAGCAATTTTTATTCTATTCTTTTGTTTGGTTGTATATTAAAGTATTGGAATGTCATTCCAATGGAATGACCTTTGCACCATTTTAGTAGAATGACTATTCCATTTTGAAATAGAAAGAAAAACCATTTCAATACATAATGAGAAAAATTTAATAATTTTTTTATGCATTTTAATATTATTCCTTTACATTCCTATTCTTATTCTCATTCTCATTCCTATTCCTACGATTTCATTACTCCCAAAAAATTCACTAACTTACCCAATAATATTTTGTACTCAAATGAAATATCATGAATAAAAAAACATAAAATTTATTTTATTTTCTGAAATGTTATTTTGTCTGAATCATTACTTCATAATAGATAGAATAAACAAAAATAAAGAGATACTGTTAAATACATGCTTACAACAACTCATACATAATTACATATCAGTTTTCAAAAAAAAAAAACTCATAATATATGTGAGATTTGGTCAACTGTGACAAACTAGTCGTGTTACTCGATGAGTTTGCCCTGCGAAACTAGGCATGGCAAAAAGATCCATTCATTCGGATCGGATCAGTGATCCGATCCGACGGATCATTACTGAGTTGGTTTACAAAATTTGAATTATGTCCGATTAAAGAAGAAAGACAAAAAAAAAATGAAATAATTAGAGGAATTATGGGTCGAGATAAGGTAACCGAGCTCTATTCTTTATCTTTAGTGGTTGCAGAAGAACCAAAACCCTGCATGGTTCTCTTAAATGACAGAACCAAGTATGTATAAATCACAGTTGTTGCCACAATAGAGACCCCAATATAGACACACACAGTTGCAGCACACACATAAAGATACCTGAAAAACAAAGAAAATAAAAAGCCCTCACATAAGATAAGTTCATTCACTCTCAAGTCTCATCTTATCAAAGAAACTCCCCTATCCCCCCTCCTTTTTCTTAATGAGATTCTCAGGTGTGAGTATCCTATTTCTTCCCAGCAACAACAAAAATAACATTATGTCAGAGAGACTTACTTTGGAGAGAAAACGCTCCACACAAAGAGATGGTTCCTCATTAATATCAATACAATGGTGTACGACACCAACAAAATGGAGTTCAAGCTCAGTAGAAGTAGACAAGGGAAGCCCAGCAATTTTTTCAGGAGTAGTTTGGAATCCATATTTATTGGAAGTGCAATATAGTTACAGCTCTTAATCGAGATGTACATCACCATGCTAAGAGCGGCTAGCATTGGGGAGGCATAGGTAATCATAAACATCAAAATCCCAGAAAGTATAGTTGAATGACTTGAGATGCCCTGAGGAAAAAAAAAATGCTCAAATTAGTAAGATAATTAGCTTCTGAGATAAAAATCATTGCACAGATCGGAAACTCAACGTGGTTTCTTTTTTAAAAAGAATAATATAGGCTGTTCAAAATGAGGATATACAATAAAAGCTCCAGCAACATCAATGGTGGCTAAAGAATTACTGTTCCCCAAAGCATAATGGCCCGCCATCCCCATATAGTAAAACACTGCAACCTAGACCAAACAATACAGCACAACATTAGTACCGAGAAATAAAATCAAATAAATCAACTTTCAGTAAATATTCTAAACATATGAGAAACCTCTTAAAAAAATTTCCATCATTCAATTTGAGTAAATAATTGTCTGACTTTTAGTCATCCATCAAACTTGATGCTTTTATTGTCTGGCCTACTGGTACCAGAAACTAGTTTGAAATGCGTAGAAAAATATCATATTTATTCAGAAGGAAGATGATTCTAAAACTAACCTCAACCCAGAGCTTGTTATCTTCCCCACTGTGAAAACAATAAAGCATGCCGACTAAAACTTGCAAAAACAGCAATAATATAGGCATTGAATTAATTGGTTGTTGGAGTAACAACTGCAGAAGGCACCAAGAGCATATGTATGCCCACCCAATCACAAACGAGCAATTTCTCAATTCCACCAGCAGAGGCTTGTAACAAAGCTCATCAGGGCCAGAAGCAGATTCATAGGAAAATCTATTTGAGCATGATTTGGAATTCAAACAAGATGATAGCCATGGTAAAGCCACAGTGATACCAAGTGTGGCAAAACCGAGAACTGTATAGATTATTTGTACCAGCATTGTTGCAGTATAGCTAGATGGTGCAAACATGCTATCCTGATGTTTCATAATATGTTGCAAAACCAATAACCCAGGAGTCAAAAAGCAAAATCCAATCACTGCAACAGATTTTCTATTTAAATCAAATACAGATAGAGAAACCAAGCTTAAGGTAATGAATAGAAGGCCTGCAACTAGCTGAAGTGCTTTAAGTAGATGGTCACCCCCAGCTTGCTCAAGCCACTTGGATATATCAGGAAGATCCCTCCAATTCACGCCTCCTTGATGCCAGCCTCTCAAGATCCTACCAGAAATAAGAAGCAAAACTATGGACAATGTTTGAAAACCAATATATTTGTTTTTTCCACTGAACAAATTAAATATATTCTGTGCCCTTTCAACTTGTAAATACTGTGCTGATTTACGCAGTAATAACAAAAGCAATGTCGAACTAACAAAATGCCATATATATTGCTCTTCCTCCACCATAGAACTCGATCCCATACTTACTACAAGGATAAAGATAACACCAATTGCAAAAGCCTCATCTAAATGCCATGCATGCATGATATTACTGTCAAAGTTTGAAACGTATTTCCTTTCTCTGCCATAAACTTCTTTGCACATTAGACATAGAAGGCTCAGCAATATTACACAAGATAGGACCATTGCAACAACTCCAAAACCAAGCAAGTTGAAAGGTTTCTGCATAATTATACAACATTATCAGTATTAAAAAGAAAGAATGAGAAATTTCCATTGTTCCATCCAAACAAGTTGTCACTTTTCATCTTTCATGTTACAAAAGGAAAGAGTTCAAAGCTGTTAGAAAAGTACATACATCGGTGGCTCTGCGTGCTAACCACTCACTTGCAATTCTTAAAAACTCGTTGTATGCTCCAACAGCAATGTTATACTCATCCCCATGGTTAAACCTATTTCCAATGATTTACAATGGAAAGAGAGTACGAGGATATTAGCAGCATGCTTCATAAAATCTTGTGTTGTGATTAATATAATAAACGCTGTGACATACCCACCTCGATACATCCTTAGACATCCAGGAATTATGGAGAAATTCAGCAGTTGTATATAAGCAACAAAATTTCGTCTCCAAGCTACCATTGCACTTACTTATTCCAGAGGTTTTATCAATTGATTCATGATATGGGAAACCTTCACATGATAAACCAGGTAGTTGTGCTTGCAATAATCTAAGCAACTGCCATGAATTCAACTCAAGTGCCCTTAGCTTTTGATCATCTATACAATAAAAATGCTATTATCTCACAAGTTCAATAGGATGTCAGCATGCTGGCTTCGAACTTGAAAACAAGACGCAGAATTTAAAGAATGTGTTAATAAAAAAATTTGTTAAGGCCAAACTATTCCAATGAAAAATGCAGCAAAAACTGTATACTGACATCAATCTTCTATGTAAACTACTGTACCCATAAAAAGAGTCATTAAACAGATAATCAATCTTAAGTTATTGTGTGTGTGTGTGTGAAGAGAGAGAGAGAGAGAGAGAGAGAGAGAGAGAGAGAGAGAGAGAGAGAGAGAGAGAGAGAGAGCTAACCAGCCAAATGCCCAAAAGTTTCTGGAATCAGGATTCCAACATTGTTCTTGGGAATTGGCAAACTAAAAAGAAGAGCTAATGTTGGTGCTATATCAACCTGGTTAAACAAATCGAGATACGAGGTGAATAGGAGGTCACAGAATTAATTTGGAATTATCAATCTGCTTATAAAGAACATTACAGTTGAGGATTAATGCCAAAGTTTATATTTACTGAATGTTTTTCAAAATAATGATGGGTAACTTAATGTTATTGTTAATCTGAGTTAGCTTTGTTAATCTCTGAGTGCTCAAGTTTAATCGTTATGTTAATATCTTATGCATCAATCAATGGGTCATTAATGGAAGGGCTTACTGTTGTCTCTTTTTCAGTATTTGGATAACCGCATAACATGACAGTACGGCATGCCTTGAATGCATGGAGTAGTTACAATCCAAATAAAGATTATCACACCTTGAAAACATAAAACAAACAACTATATAAGCAAACTATTGTAAATGATTTACCTGGTCCACAGTTTTCTGAGAGAATGATTCAAAACGGGAGACATCGTTCAGACCGATAAATAAAGCCAAAGAATCAGTCTCTTCATATGAAGATCCTCCATGATTACCATTCTCAGTCATGCCATGATCACTTACCACTACCTGCAAGGAAAACTCATATCAGGGAAAGTTTACATGTGAGTAGTTAATTACCCACGCTCAGGCGAGTTTCTAAATATGTGATTATATAAACAAAATGAATTCTTAGGAAATGAAAGGTGCAATTAAGAGATACTCTAAATTAGAAAACATTACTGCTATACAAAAACGTAAAAAACATACAGAAGGCAAAGAAATTATCACAAACCAAAAGTGTCCTTCCATGATTATTCATTTGATTCAGAATTCTATTTGTATGAATCATCTTAACCACCTCATCCATCTCCATTAGTTTTGGGGCCATCAAGACACTGAAATAGTTAAACAATACTCAAGAAACAAAAGTATAGAATCAGTTAAGCAAGAAATATACGAAACTGGGGAAAAGAAAAAACCTGTTGCGGCCACCAATATGTCCAACATGATCCAAGCCTAGGTAATGAAGAATCTGAATCATAAACTCAGTCACGAGCATATATTATTATGAAAGTGTCAGAACACACAGTCATCGTTAGATAGGTGAGACACTTAGATTCATTATTTATGTCAACTGCTATGTAAGCCCTTTGTTTTTCATAGAAGAAGTTCAATATTTCCTACATTACATACTCATTTGAGAGCAAGAACAGCAATGACATAAATGGTACAACACTTTCATGAAGACCAACATCATGCTTTAAGGCAAATTGTTTCAGTTAGTACGGAATTTATCAAGAAAAGGTATTTGGAAAATTATACTAACCATGAGATCCCAATCATATCTACTAAGTTCATCAGGCAAATGTCGAGAAACATTTTGATCAACTTGTATAGTATCTTTAACCTGAGACAAGATTTTGATGTATAGTGCAAGTCAATGTATCATACAACTCTCATAGAAGCAAATGATAAATTCGCCAGGCAGAAACGGCAATGGAGATCAATCAAGATTTAGCTAAGAAGTTGATTTGCCACTCCATGATATCCATATTAGGAATTGAATATTTTAAATTTGTAATCCCAATGAGAGCATTGTTATGGTTGATATCAACAATAGAAATACTTACAAAAAAGCTACTAACTCCATCATGCCTCTTAAATAATCCTGGAAACAACTTCAGCCATGTTTCATCACCAAGCATCACCATTTTCCAACCAATCTTAAAAAACTGGTCTGCAATAAAAATAAATAAACAAAAACTAGTTCTATTGCAATTACAGGCATATTCAGTAAAAATAATTATGGTGGACAATGTCCAGTAAATTTGGATGAACTAACCAATAAGATTGTCATCTAAGAGAGCTTGCGTGTTAAAATTAAAAGCCACGTCAAGAAATCCTCCAATTGCTCCAGAAACCAGAGCCTGAAAGCATATGTCCAAAGCATCAGAGGATTAGCAGGTTTACCCAAGAAAGCTATTTTCAGGTGAACATGATATTGTGGTAATGATACCCACTTTCAAACGAGGCATTGTAACAGTAGGAGGTGCAGCCTTTGCATGATACCCAATTGCCATGCCATTTGCTAACAGTGATTGAGTATATGGCATGGCTTCCACCAATTCCCTTCGTGGAGGGTTACCATCCTTGCCAAGCACAAATTCTGCTGGAAGACCATCAATAACCTGAACTAAAGTCATTGAGAGTGACATTTTACTAGCAAGATAATTGGCATAAACCAATATAGATTGATTGAAAAGCTAACTCATAAAGTAGACATACCATTAGTATTAGCTTATCAAATGGGGGAAGCCCAGATAGTTCCTGCATTGCAAGAACAAGATAACTTTACGAATTTCTCTAAATTCATAACCCAGAAACTGTAATTACTGAACAAAAAAAAAAAAAACCAGCTTTGCTAAAATCATAACATCTCTATTAATTTGAATCTATGCGTTCAATGAAGCAAGAACCTGATACAGTGATCTGAGCTTATCAGGAGGGGGAAGTGCCATGCTATGATTTTGAACTGAATCAGACCTCGGTGCACGAAATGCCTCCGGACCACTGAGATTACCAATAAAGAGGGAATTATAAAAATAAAAAATAAATAAAAAATAGTTGGTTTTATACATTTGAGTTGCCAAAATCCATAAAAGGGTACCTAAAACCAGAGAGAGCTGGTTTGACGGGGAAGAATCCGAAAACGAAGAGAGAAAGGCCAATGATTTGGATAAGTACTCCAGTTAAGGTGAAGATGGTGAGGTTAGTACACGTTAAGGAAGACATTTCAGATTATTTCATAACCCAAATTGATGTAGTATTATTAGTATTCAGATTTTCGAGCGTAGGAAAACAAAGAAGAACAAACACTCAACACACGTTTACCCCCTTTTCTCTGCCATTTCAAAGTGTTTGTATTTCTTATTAATTTTGAGCAATTAGTCTGAAGAATATGTCCAATATCCCTTGTTTTGTGATGTGAGATAATTTGAATGAAGGAAGAACCATTGACAAGCTCACGCTACAAATTTGATTGGGAAATTTGATAAACACGTGACTGAACGTTTTGGTCGGGTTTCACTCGGACTCGACCCGGCCAACCTGTTTATTTGGGAAAATCTATTCTCTATAGATGGGTCGGGTCCAACCCGATTAACTCTTTTAGGCGAGTTTGGGTTTGATTTTTGTTAAGAGATTATTTCACAAATATACAAAAAACAATAAATAAATTACAAAAATATAGTTTCACAAAATTTTAAATATTTTAAATATTTTTACGATTTTTTATTTATTTTATTTACAGAAAGTACGGTTTTTTTTATGTTGTACTATTATTAATTTGTTGTTGATTTTTTGTTATTTGTATGTTATTTTTTGTTGTTGTTTTAATGATATTTAGATATTATTTTCATGTTACTTTTATGTAATTTTTTTGTTATTTTCGTGTTATTTTTATGAAAAACTATAAAAATGTAAAAAAAATATTCTTTAAACGTAAAAATGTAATTTTTTTACAAAAATAGTATCTATTATAATTATATTTTTTGTTAATCTGTCGGTTCAGATTGGACTCATACCTACATGTAAACACGACCATTTTAAAAAAATTAATATATAAAAAATAATAATGTATTTTGTTATATAAAATTTTAGTAAAAAATTGTATGTATATATATGTAACATTGGAAGTAAAAATTAAAATATAAATATAATTTTTTTATTATATACTTTATTTAATAGATTGGAGAAGAAAATTTTAGAACTATGTGTATATTATACTAGTGTATAACTATTATTTTATAAATATTTATGTCTTATATTATATGAACATTAATTTATAACTACTTTTTTAATTTAGACATTTTTATAGATATGAATATATCATATGTATAAATTATGGTGGACAATAACTACTAGGAAATGTATAAATAGACTATGAAGTATAGACTTTGAATTTTTAGTTACAATTTATTTTGATACTTTTAGTTTTTATTATCATGTTCATTCATGATTTTCATGAACAATGAACATAGATTTGACTACTGATTTGTTTAGTTTTGAATTAATTGATTTACGTTTCTACTTTGGATTTGAAATGGTTTTCTTTTTAATTTAGGTGATAAAAAAAATAAAAACAAAAAAAATGTTGACTGAGATGACCGTGTCAACCCGTTGACTCGGCCAACCTGGTCAACCCGAACCTGCGAGTCGAAAGCTACAAACCCAAATCCTTTGAACGGGCGGGTTTGGGTTCAATTTTTTAGGCCCAAAACTCGCGAACCCAAAAACCGGTCAACCCTCCCGATGTTCAGTCCTATAACACATGGAATAAAAATAAACTCACATAATAATCATAGGAAAGGTATTCTTTAATTTCAATTGGGTTCCAAAATTATCCCTCTCATTTCTAATTCTCCCAATCTCTCTAACTTCCTTCTCTCTCCTCTTTCTCTCAATCTCTCTGTTCTCTCTCTTCAAAACTCGACCCATTAATGGAGCCGACCATCAACCCAACCATCTCAATCCCCGACAGAGTCGACTCATTCCACGCGAACCGAAGCCATTCGACTGGAATGCCCCCAATGAAGTCGAACCCACTTGAACTAGAAGTGAAATCAACGACCCAAGCTACCATCAGAGGTTTGCCACCACTGATAATGAAAGAACCAGTTAAAGGTTAGTTTTTTTGTTTGTTTTTTTCAATACACCATAAATTGTTGTTTTGGGTGATTAATACATCATTTAAACCAATAAAATTTGTGATTAATGGTTTGATTTTTACTGTTTTCTATTTAGGGAAGGATATGAGTTTCGGGATATGACTTTTTTATGGGTTTTGTATTGTTTTACAATTGAATGATATTGTGCAATTAATTATGCCAAGTTATAATATATAGGTTTTATTGTTTGCAATATTGTGCGATTATTTGCTATTAAATATGCCAAGTAATTATAGTTTTCTGGGTTTTGATATGTTTTGCGATTTTGATATGTTTTCTGTAGTGATTTGCAATGTGTAGGGTTTTAGCGATAATTGAGAGATATGTTTGTGACTTAGTTTGCGACTTTGATGTGTACAGTATCCAAATGTTTAAGCAATTTCGGACATTATTTTGTGATTCCTTACTTCTGTTTTGCGATTTTTGGTCTATTAATGTTTGACTTTGTGCGACTGATATTTATTTTTTCGCTCATCTTTTTTTGTGTTTAAAATGCAGATGGCTCTAGAGTTGATTCTACCATTGTCAGAGCCTTTTTCAAGGCGTAACACATACAAAGGCAACATGTACTTTAATAAAATAAAGTTGAAGTTTGAAGTCTATGGTTTGACTGACAAGGTGAAGGCATCTCCTTTTGAATTTTTTAGGGGTAATAGTGCATCAATAGTTATTGAGGAAAAGGAGGTGAGTGAGGTTAAAAACGATGAAGTGTGGTTTTACGTGGGTAAAACGGAGGCCAAATTCGAGAGGTTAGAGCTCTTGATCACATGCCTAAAGATGAGTGGTGACCCCTCGACAGAAGAATTGAATGGTCAATGCAATTCTGGTCGAATACTGCAAGACCATTTTAACAATAAGAAAAGGGTGAGCTTTAAAACTCTTTGGCTAGCTTTTGAGAAGAATGATATTACAGACGATATGTACAAGTTGGGGTTATGTACATTTGTTGAAAGCGTATTATTCTCCTGGTCCGAGGGTGTGTTTGGACAGATATGCTTAAGTTAGTTGAAAATGAAGATAACTTCTACAACTATCATTGGGGCCTCTTTTCTTATTAGAAATTGTTGTCTTCCACTGCTAAAAATATGTTGCAGTTTAGGCAAAACTACATGGATAAGTTGTCGAGTAAGAAGGATAAGAAGAAGAAGTTCAAGAAAGAGAAAAAAGTCATTCAACTAGAAGCAAAGTATAATGTGTATGAGTATGCACCAGCCCTACAATATAAGGTGTTTGATGTCATGCAAGATGTGGGGAAGAAGTATGGCTAGTGCAAATGGAGCAAATTCCCTCAAATGTTGAACTAGAGCACCCCCGATTCAATTACGAAACATGACCTTAAAAAAAATAATGTGGCAAAGCTGTTTGAGAAAAGGTTATGTGAATCTTTCACTTTCTGTCAATTATATTCTGCTATATGTGTTTTAACATTATTTAGCAGATGTTTAAGATGTTTTATGATATTAAGCGACATGTTTGTGATTTACAATTCAATTTTAGTGATTCTACCTTATGATAAACGACATGTTTGTGATTTATATGTAAGTTTTTACAATTTATATATAGTGACATGTTTGCAATTTCGTGCAATTTGTTGGTTAGATATTGTATATTTTTGTGAGTTCTTATGAGTTTATACGATGTTGTATTGATTTTTATTGTGCGAGTTTATCTTTCAACCTATTTTACAATTATTGTGCGAGGCTATGCGATTTTAATGCAATTTTATTCTTCATTTTGCTAATGGTGGTTCATTAAATTTTGTACTCTCGAAATTGGGAGGTGGACTATTGGAAGACCAAATTTGAGGGTGAAGTCCCCACGGTGGAGATGGGTCGGATGAGATGGAAGAAACAGAAGTTGTTACATAGGATTTCACTGTTTTCGAAACCCAAGCAAAACAAGTGGCTGAATATGTTTAGAGTGCAAAAATCATTCCACCAACACCACTGGACAATCCAACAGAGCCATTGACATCAGCCATAGTGCCCCTACCTCAACTCCTGCAGCCAATAACGCCAACTACCTGGGGTTAGTGAAGAGATTGGAGAAGGTTGGGGTACCCAATAATCTACGATTCTAGCTGGACAGACTGAGATGAAAGCTACCTTTCAAAGTAATCAGAAAGAGATGAAGGATCTTATTATGGATCAAATTGCAACCATCACAGCCAACACAACCACCACAGTCGACATGGGATGAAGGTCAATATCATTGTGATAACGATGATGATGTGTACCCAAAAGATTGGGAACCCAATGTAGATGAGGTTCATTTCCAACGGATGTCATTATTCTTGCCATTGGTGATATAAAGAATTAATTAATTGGAATTGATAATCAATCCTCGTGGGAACGATACTTTATTTATCATTATATTACTTATTTTGATTGTGTATACTTGCGTATCAAATTTACCGAATAGTTTAAACAGATACTTACTACGTGTATAAGAAAAAAATAAACATTTGTGCAACGAAATATTTAAATTTTATTTTAATGATGTAAACTATAGGACTGTTAAAAAAATTACAAACCATCCAACCTGAGTAAACTGCTCAAACCAAACTGAATAAACCAACAAAAAACATAACCCAAATAACTTTACGAAAAATTGAAACTGCCCAATGAATATATTGGACAAGTTGAATATTATTCTAACCCGCTCAAATAACTCGAATAAACCGAATAGACCGATTTAAATATTTTTTCCTAAAATTATTCATATATAATAAATAAATTATGTTTAATAGTTAAGTTATATTACATTTAAAGTTTATATTTTACAGTGTTTAATTTGAAATTTAAAATTTATAGTTGATAATTTTGATTGTATTGAAGTTGAAATTTATAATTTACATATGAGTATATTTTTTTATTCTATTTTTCTAAAAATGTTGTTAAATAATTTAATATTTATTCAATTTATATTTATTTTTTTAACATTAATTTAAACTATCCCTTTTAATCTTACGTATAGTAATATAGTATATATTTATTTTTTCAAACCAATTATTTGAACACTAAAAACTAACAATAATGAAAAAAATAAAAAATAAAGATCGGTTTAAACGGGTTAACCCGACCAAACTAATAAAAATCATAAGACGAGTTACACTTTTTATTTTTTTATTTTTTCATTGGACGAGTTATAATTATATATTTACAACACGGCATTTATATTGGGTTGATAAAAATACATTATAACCCGACCAAACTAACCGATGTATACATAATCATTATAATAAATAAAATATAAAAGCTCTCGTAAATACCAAAATAAATAAAAAGGTGAACCAAATAGGCTTTTTAATAATTGGAATATACAATTACCATAAACATATATAAACACTTGGGAAAATGTGATGTCATAGCAAACTACTTAGAAATGTCTCAATTTTGGAATTTAATAGAAAAAAAAAAAATCATTTTATTAAGATAAAATCAACTGTTACAGAAGAACTAATTAAAACGTGGACAAACATCTATCCAAATATACTCTCCTACAGAACTAGTAACATAAGTATCCAGTGCATGAGCAACACCATTTGTAGAACGTAAAATAGCCTTGCAAGAACTACCATCAACAACTGCTAATAAAGAAATAACATCTAAAATAATTAGTTGAAAAATGCTATTTAAATTGGGATGATTAATCCATCAAATAACCATCGTCGAATCACTTTCAATAGCAGAGATGGGGAATCAAAATTGTTGAGCAAAACACAACCCATTCGAACCGCAAGCAACTTCACCACATTCACACCAAACTCCCCTACTGCCCAATAAGCCCATACCACATCCTCACCATCACGTATCACGCCGAACCCCACAAACCCCTCCCCAAATTCACTGAAG
Organism: Cannabis sativa; assembly: GCF_029168945.1. Classification (NCBI taxonomy): domain Eukaryota; kingdom Viridiplantae; phylum Streptophyta; class Magnoliopsida; order Rosales; family Cannabaceae; genus Cannabis; species Cannabis sativa. The sequence goes on from NC_083604.1 coordinate 66,731,743, forward strand.
CGTCGATGGTCAAAGAAAAGTGACCTGCCAATAGACGACACCACCTTAGAAGCAGCAACCACCGTCGAAATCAAACCGAGCCATTGGTGCTCATGAAACTCCCACAAAGCCCGTTGTGCTAAGTCGAGAATAAGTTCCAATCTTAATTGCGTCTTACCAAATAAAATAAAATTTCTATCATACAAAAGCATCAACATCACCTCAAACTCACCTTGAGAAAGTTTAAAAAATAGACCAGTAAGAATATCTAGTACTGGGCGATTACAAACCTTTGAATTGGAGACAATAGTCCAACACTCTTTCAGATCATAGTAAGTGTAGAACGAAAAACAAGGATTGCTCTAAGGTCTCAGATTCCTCACCACATCTCGAACAACATAAAGGAAAAATAACTTTTCAAGTACGCAATCTCGAATCTACATGAATGGCATAATAAATAAGGCACCATACAAACACTTTCACTTTTGGAGGGGCCCCTCAATTTCACATACCATTCCACCACCACACCTGCCAAGATGAGTCAGCAGCCCCCTCATCAAATTGAATGAACCATGCCACAAAATAGCCACTTTTAACTGAGTAATTACCATCCCTATCAAAATGCCAACACCACCTATCACCATGAACTCCTCTTGTCGAAGGAGATAAGAGGACTAAGAACATTCTTCATTCTCAATGCAAAGGTCGTGGAGCCAATTTTATACATGACATTACACAAACTAATGGGCCAATACTCTTTAACCAGCTTGAATTTTTTTTAACTCTGGGTATAAACACCATATTTGACTTATTAATATACTCCACAGACCGTTCCTCATTCAAAATAGCCAAGAAGACACATGAAACTCGTTTACCAACCACATCTCAATATTTTTAAAAGAACATTGCATGAAAACGATTGGGGCCATGAGCTTTGGTGGCCCTAATAGCCTTGACTGATCAAAAAATATCATTTGAAGTAAACACAACTATAAGGCATTCATTGTCCCCAGCAGACTTGAGACTGTACTACTTCAATACCTTGCCGAATTTGGTCATTAGTAAGTGAGAAAGTTTGGAAAATACCAGAAAAGTACTGTTCAATCTCATCAACAATATCAACCTCAATTCAAAGTTTTTGACCACTTTCTGTCATAATCTCTGTAATGACGTTCTTTTTTTTTTTTTTCACAGATGCCTTGTTAAGGAAATATTTTGTGTTCCAATCACCCACCATCATCCACTCAGAACGGGATCATTGGTTTTAATACAACTCTTTACAAGTCATAAGGTCTTTAACTTGGAACAGGATCGTTGTTTCCAATACACAATAATATTTCATAAGTTATTTAATCATATGCTTTTTAAGTTATGATGACACTTAATATAAAATTATGATGTTTAGACATAATTTGTAGTTGTATTTTTCAATTATATATTGACCTTACTAATTACTTATTACATGCTAATGCCATAAGATATTAAAATATTAATTATGTATAGTAAGTGGCCTTAAAAATTTCATATTTATAAAAATATTTGACAAATAATATTGTTTAAATAAAAGTAGGGTAAATACTATTTAAACTTTGTATTTTGTAAAAATTATTTATTGGACTCTTTATTTTGTTAAATGACAAATTACATTATGTATTTTCCAAAATAGTACTAAATAGAACTTATTTTTTTGTCAAAATAAAACTTAATAATAACATGATTTAAATGTGTTATGACAAAATTAGTTATGTTTACTGCTAGGGTCGGCCCTATGCTAAGGCGGGCTAGGCCCGCACCTAAAACCCACTCCTATCAGGGACCCAAATAAAAAAAAAAGTTTTAATAAATATACATAAGTTGTTAATAATTTTTAAAAGTACTATTTATTTTTATAAAAAGGTCCAAAAAAATTATTTTTCCTAGGGGCCAAATTTACTCAGGGCCAACTTTGTTTACTGCATCTATTTGTGTTAGAAATTGTCTTTAAGTTGATTATATTAAAAAAAAATTATCAAAAATTGAACACAGTGTCCTATTTATATGCTATTTTGGAAAACACAAAGTCTATCTTGTCATTCAACAAAATAGATGGTGAAATGAATAACTTTTACAAAACAGCACAGGGTCCCAATCAATAACTTTTACAAAACAGTACAAGATCCAAAATAGTGCTAACCCATCAAAATATTATAAAAAAATAATAGAATTTATTTGGTAAATAATAAAATAAAAATATTATAAAATATTAGATTTTTCATTATTATTTTTTGTAAAACATGGTTTGCCTAATTTAGCTATTAATGAAAAAAAAGAAATTCTAGAAATTTATGTAGTAGACCCTTCCTAAAATGTCATTTTGGTAGATTTTTTTATTTATTTCAGCATCCACGAAAGATTTTTAGTCTATTTTGTTTTTTATAATCGCATATGTTGTAGCTATTTAAGATCACTTATAAATTTTTAAGAAATTCTAAATAGTTTACAGTGTCGAAAATAAGGTTTAAACAGCCACTTACTACGTGTATAAGAAAAATAATCGTGCGTGCAATAAAATATGTAAATTTTAACTACTCAATTTTTTAAAAAAATTTACAAATATTTTTAAATAACTATAACTGTACGATCATGAAAAAAAAAAAATAAATTAAAAAATTCTTTTATATACCAAAATAAATAAAAAATATACCAAAAAATTCCTCTAAAGTTCGCTATAGACTTACCCATAAGCTTATAAGTATTTTTTTTTTATAATTTCCTTCACATTTAAAAAAAAAATGCTTTACATTTTCTTTTTCTTTTTTTAGTTACAAGTTTAGGATTTTTTTTATATTAAACAAAGCACCTTATTCATGACTGCCATCATCTATAGTACTTACCAAACATTAAAAACAAGAAAAAGAGTGTAATCTAATAATATTTTTGCTGGGACACTTGTCACTTCAATGACTCTTTGCATCAACAAAAGGGCAACCAACCAGCTCAAAGCCCCATAAAAAAAATTATTAAAAGGATACATATTTTTTTTTTCTTTCAATAGTAATCTTAAATATAAATATAAATAAAAATAGGAAATAAAGCTACTCCTTGTTTACCAACATCTCAGTAAAATTATCCCCCAAATGCCTATGTAGTGTTTCACAGCAACTAAAGGCCAAAAGATATGGTCTCTCTCTCCAACCACACAAGGCTTTTTTTATTATTTTTCTTTTTCCACAACTCTTCACACAAAACGCATTACATTCTCTCTTATATTGGTGACTTTTCTCTTTAACTTCAGAATTGAAAAAAGAAATAAATAAATAAATAAAAACTTTTCCACAAAAACCAAATTAGAAGCACAAAAACAAACCCCCTAAAAAAAAAAAAGCACAAAAACAAACATCATCATCAACTATTTTCTACACCCTAAACTGGTAAGTAAATCCCACCAAAAAGAAATAAAAAAGCCAAAATTAAATTCTCTCTCTCTCTCTCTCTATATATCTGACCCATTTCTCCACTCTCTCAAAATTCCTTTTCATTTCTTGTTCTTACTTTCTTTGTTTTGTTTCCTTTCATTTCATGCTCTCACAACCTCAACTTAGTGGAAAAGTAGAATATATATATATATATATTTATATATATTAAGATAGAGCACCTTTTTTTTCTCTCTCTAATTTTTGGCTCTAGATCTAGAACAATAATTGGTGGGTGTTTTTTTTTTTTCCTTTCTTTCATTCATCTAAAGTCATTAGTATTTAGGGTTTGGAAGTAAGATTCCTGGCTAAATTTGGCAAGATGCCGCCATTTTTGTGATCAAACATGTCTTTGTTTTAACCCAAATAAGCCACATTAAGCTCCATAAATAGAAAAATTTCCCCTTTTGCACATATTAAGTTTTTAAGCTTGTTCTTACTTTGTCTGAGATAGTAGAAGAAGAAGAGAAAGATTTATCTATATCTGGCTATAGGAAGAAGAGGAAGAAGAAAAAGGGTTGAAGTAATTAAAATCGATCTGGGAATATATAATAGGGTAGATAGGGAAAGGAGATTATTATTATTATGGCTAGGGAGAAGATTCAGATAAAGAAGATCGATAACGCGACGGCCAGGCAAGTCACGTTTTCCAAGAGACGAAAAGGTCTTGTCAAGAAAGCTGAGGAGCTCTCTGTTCTTTGTGATGCTGATGTTGGACTCATCATTTTTTCCTCTACTGGAAAACTCTTTGAATACTCAAACACAAGGTATATTTATTTACTTTAATTTTGATCTGATAAGATTAAATTTATATTTATTCATGAGTTGAAAAATATATATAGATTAGGTGACTCTAGCTATCTTAAAGGAAAGTACGTATATATAAATTAAAAGATATATATTATATTAGAAGCTGGTTATAGGTATGTATAGCCTTCTATATATTTTGGAAAAGAAAAGAAAAGAAAAGGGCTGTGTTAGTCTATAATAAGATTTCTAATATTAAGAGGGGGAAAAAGATTTTATAAGAAAATGATAGTTATTAATCCTAATTAATCAATTTCTTTCTTAAAAAAAATTGTTTAGATAAGAAACACAAGGTAACATGCATGAGTAAGTAGGGGTAGTTGTTGAGAATGAAGATATATCATGACCTAGAAGATTCTTATGTAGCTTTAACTTTGCCTTATTAGGTTAGTAAAGCTGTGAATCTTCCATGAAATATTATCATAGTTTCTTATATATATGGTGACCACATAGGATGCTGTATACTTGTACTTTTTTGTTTTTAGACCTCACTTCTATCATTTTCAGCATCTAATTTTAGAAGGGGCGAGAAAGTAGCCCAATGTGGTTAAAATCACATAAAACATTACAAAAAATATGTATAATTGCTCCAAAAAGAAATATATATATAATGTTAATTAATGTGTGTGAATATACATACATAGGGTATTAGTTGCAACTTGCAATGTATGTGATAATTATTAATTTTATTGGTATTTATACACAATGCATATTTATATATTGGTGATAAGATGTTTTGTTTTTTCTCTTGTCTTTTCACATTTGAAAATTATTGAACTCCATTAATTAAACAAAAAGGCTCTATATATTTGTAACTTTATTATGATATTTGAAATGCTGTACCATGGTTTCCATGCCAGTAAAGCTGCACAAGGTTATGATTGGCAAAAGTTTTTGAATCTATACTAGTAATAACTTCAAAGATGAAGGATCTATTAGCAAATATAATTAATGGTACAAGTTGTACAAATTTATATACAAGCACGTGTACTGACTGGTGGTGAGTATATGTGATACTAGTATTGTTATTTGGTATTTTAAGGTACTCAATATCATATTTATATAACCATTATAATTAGTTAGTGGCTTCTTATATTATTTATTTATTTAAAATGTGAGACCCCATATGAAATGCACCAGACTAATAACTTTATGCCATATATTGTTTGGTTTGGTGTAACAAAATTTTTAGAAACCTAATTACTTTCTTGAATTTGATCTCTTACGAACGTAATGGAATGAGTAAAAAACTTCTATTGGAATTTAATAATTATTGCTGGATACTATTCCAAATTTAAATTGCCGTGTACGTACTGATCAGTAGTATAATAAGCTCAGAGATTTGGTTGGAAATTTAATATCCTTTATTTTTAGTAAATGATGCATATTGCTTTTCCTACATATTTGTAGAAAGTTATAATAAGTACACTACAACTATATTTTGTCCAAAACATAAATATAGTAGTACTGGTTAAATTGAAGATGAGTATGTTGAATGATTCACGTATTGTAATTAATTTTTAATATAGTTAATTTTTGGGTGAAATATACATGATACAATTGCTTTAGTTTGTTGGAGGATTTTTAATCAAATTATTGCATTTAAAGGTTAGATATTGAATGACATATACGCCCCATCAAGGAGTATATTGTTTTTTAATCATTTACAGGAGTGCCATTAATGTAACTTCTGAAAATTTCAGGCATAGAATGATATATATATATACAATATCTTTATAATTTGAAATTTATAATTATTATAATTTCTTGTCAATGTCATGATATTAATTATGACATATGTATATATTTAAATGCATACATGTTTAATCAACCATTCGAATATATATGTCTTCTTTGGTCTTGTGAAGCATGAAAGAAATTATAGACAGGCATCACTTGCACTCAAAGAACCTTGAGAAACTCGAACAACCGTCCCTTAAGTTACAGGTAAGTTTGTTAATTATATTAATTTCCATGCACGTGCATGCATATATTATGTATATATAGGTATAGTTTCTATGGTTGGGTTCGAGCATTTCTGTTTTGGCACGTAAAAAAGTTATATTTTTTTTCATATGATTAATGCATATGTTGTTTTTAGGCTAAGTACCATTTTGGTTTGTTCATGTTAGAAATTAGTCTTGGGTTGATTATATTAAAAAAATAGAAAATTACCCCATATGTATACTATTGTTTTTTCAGTGGTTTTTATGTGAGTTGTTATACGGATTTTGGTTGCGATTTAAGTTGCTCCGTTAATTGCAATAGGAGTTTTTATGTGGAATTCGGTAAAAATACCAAAAAAAAAAAAAACTGTTTTGAAGTGTAAAAATAAAAAAAAAAATTGATAAAATTGAGTTCGAGATCTATTTTATACTATTTTGAAAAAAATATTAGTGATTTTTAGAAATTATTTTAAGCTTATATACACTCTACCATATAAGAAATTTTTAATTATAATTTGTACCTAAAATACATCATATACTACATCATCTGTAGATACTAATACTATGTATAATTTACATATACTATCGATGTAAGTGTGTATATATGTAGGAGCAACACACATGCACGTACTACCCTGTACATCTTCTTATTTTGTAACAAAAATAATTTTTAAAATATAAAATAAAATAGATAGATGTATAGCAAATTAGCAATATATATTAGCATATAACTCAACTCAGCATTTAATTAATACGAAATTATTTACATTGATTATATATTTCTTTTTAAAAATATATATTGTAATTTGTTTATGTCTTTTATTCCCCACACAATTATGAATTAAATGTTTGATATTGTAGCTAGTGGAGAACAACACCTACTCTAAATTGTGCAAGGAAATATCTGAGAAAAGCCATCACCTTAGGTGTGTTTATGTGTATAATTTACATACCTATGTAGATATAAATTCTTATTTTTTTATCCTTCAATTGTTTTTTCAAAAAATGGAATATATATATATATATAGAGATTGATCAGACACATATAAACACCTCCAAATTTTATATAGGCAATTGAGAGGAGAAGAACTCCATGGATTAAACATAGAGGAGCTGCAGCGGTTAGAGAAATCCCTTGAAGTTGGACTAAGTCGAGTCATTGAAAAGAAGGTAAGATGATCAACCAATTCAATAAATAAATATCTATATATGTACATATTAGGATATTATAATCTAAATTATTTATTTTATTTTTTTGAAAGAAAATGTTGCCTGAATTATTGATTCATCATCTGAATTGCATCCTTATTTTTTGGCAATCTCTTTATACTATTTGAATTATATTTTTCCATTCAAAAAATGAGCAGCCATCAATTCTTCTGAATTGCAAGCAAAGAGAACTGTTCAACATCTTAATGTAAGATATGATTGAAAGTTCTAATTCTACTGTCTCAAATAGTCAGGTTCAATAATTGATTGGAAAAGAAAAACCTTATAACTTAGCTAATTTTTGTTTGTTGCAACTTATTAGTATTTATTAATTTTTCTCCTTCAGGGTGAGAAGATTATGAAGGAAATCAATGAGCTTCAAATGAAGGTTAGTGAATTAAGTTACTATTATGAATCGCTAAAGAATTAATAATGGATCAATTAATATATATATATATATATATATATACATAGTAACTAACAAGTTAATCTTTTTTTTTTTTGTAAAAAGTTCTTTTGTTCATATGGAAAAAAAGAGACAAGTATTAGGAAATTTAAATTACAATTGTAGCGAAAGTAATCGAAAGAAAAGTATACTTAAAGATAGTAAATGAATGTAACATTAACCTATGCTACAAAGTTTTGCATACTATCTTACTTTCAAATTTAAAAAAAAATGGAAAAATATTATATTAAACAATATATGGTGCATGATGGACATAATTAATAACACCATTATTTTACCAATTAATCAAGCCCTTGTACGTATATGTGATATGAACTCTTATATATATACTTCTAACATTATGGCATTAATATTAATTTTCGCAGGGAAAGCAATTGATGGAAGAGAATGAAAGATTAAGACAGCAAGTATGTATATGTATATATATATATATATATGGCCGATCTTACTCGATTTGCTTATTATAGACACATATATAATATATTGATTAATTAATTAAGGTGGTGGAGATTTGTAATGGGCGAAGTAGAGAAGGTGGAACCACTACTAATACTGATTCGGAGTATGTAATCACTACTGAGGAGGGTCAGTCATCGGAGTCTGTCACCAATGTATGTAACTCCAATGGTCCTCCTCAAGATTACGATAGTACTTCCGATACCTCTCTCAAGTTGGGGTGAGTTCATATTTAATTTGTTAATTAATTAATTATAATATATATTATTAATTATGCACCGAGCCTTATTATTGTGTTTACATTCATATTTTTGCAGGCTACCCTACGCTGGGTGATTGTGGATCGTGGGTGTCTAACTCTAAATGCAAAGTTAGATTAATAGTGTCTACAAAAGAGAAAAGTTTGACCAAGCAAAATAATTAACCAATATGACTGTTAATTAATTATGTATCACGAATATATTAATATATGATCATATTTTCAGCTCCAATACTAATTAATTAAACTTGAAGTAATTCTATTTATGATGTCTTTTTTACTACTTTTGATATATGATGGATAAACTGATCACCCCTCTGGATCGTATTTACAAATTAATCTGTTTTTATAAATAATGCTGGACCAAGCCCATATTTAAATATAATTAATCTGTTTTTATAATATATGATCATATTTTCAGCTCCAATACTAATTAATTAAACTTGAAGTAATTCTATTTATGATGTCTTTTTTACTACTTTTGATATATTATTGATTAAACTGATCACCCCTCTGGATCGTATTTACAAATTAATCTGTTTTTATAAATAATGCTGTACCAAGCCCATATTTACAAATTGTTTTGTTGGTATTGGACCCATGCTGGAATTCAACAGGCAGACCTATTTTTACAAGGGGATTTTTTTTTTTTTTGAATGGAAAATGTAAAACTTCATTAACCAACAAACTCCGTCACCAAACAAGGTAACAAATCAGTAGGAACAGACTCCATACTGAAGGTACGATCAGGATACAACTTAGAGGCTCTAGCGAAGCTATGAGCCACTGAATTAGCAGATCGTTTAACAAAAATAACCTCAACGGTACTCAAATCCGCAAGCAAATTTTTACAAATTCGAATGACTTGACCAAACAAAGAAATCATACAAATAGAACTCCGTAATGCTTGCACAACCCCAAGACAATCACTCTCCACAGTCACATGATGCCATTGCTTCAATTTGATCCAAGTGAGAGCTTCCTTAACAGAGATAGCTTCGGCAAGGATTGGTTCCACCATGTTCATCGCCAAGATGGATCGGCCCTCAATTAACCAACCTCGGTCATCCCGCGCTACCATACCCGACCCAAAAGACCGCCCATCATCAAATAAAGCTGCGTCTACATTAACCTTAATGCTATTAGCAAGAGGAGGGGACCAATGCTCTGCACCATCATGAATCTGATCATCAGAGTATGATGTGCCAAGGACAGAGTTTTGAGCATTATTCCATTGATTAAGGTAGTGTTTAGCAAACCCAACTATATCATCAACACGAGTCGTCTTTCCCTTCCAAACCAACTCATTGCGCGCATTCCAAATGGCCCAACACACAGCAGCCACGAGAGCCTTTTTTTCAGCATTCAGCTTGCTGAAAACCAAGGTGCACCAGTCAAGAAATGAAATACTTGTGTCACTAGTAGTGCCGATGCCCACCCTATTCCAGCATAATTTGATCACATTGCAAGTGACCAAACAATGAGTAATGGTTTCAGTTTCCACCCGGCAAAGAGGACAGAGAGAGCTTACCTCCACATGTTTAGTTCGAAGTTGTATCATTGTCGGAAGGCAACCCACCGCCGGACGCCACATCAGGTTTTTGATCTTGGGTGGTAGCTTTAGGCTCCAAAGTTTACTCCAAAAGTTGTTATCATTCGACTCGTACCATCCACCTTTAAGCCTTTGGAGTAAATTATAAGCACTTTTAACCGAATAAAAGCCCGAGGTCTCTTTAGACCAAACAAAATGATCTTCCAAGTTGTTGTCACTCAAAGGAATGGACATGATCAAATGTTTATCCCTATCAACAAAGAGATCATCTAGAATCTCCACATCCCACCGGGAGCCATCCGAGGTTAGGATGTTGTTTACCGTAGCAGCTGAAAGAGCAGGATGATCCGAAATGACAAAGGGATTGACTTCATCTGGCAACCAAGGAGATTGGAGTATTGGAATATTATTACCTGATCCAATACTCCAACGAACTCCTTTTCTTACTAAATCTTGGGATTCCCATATACTCCTCCAAACAAAACTCGAGTTTGAGCCTATCGAGGCTGATAGAAAGTCCCCCTGAGGAAAATATCTGGCTTTAAAAACTCGAGTTACCAAAGAATCTGGTCTTGTAAGAAGCCTCCACCCTTGTTTTCCCAACATAGCCAAGTTAAAGTCCCGCAGATTTCGAAATCCCAATCCTCCCCCTTTCTTATGTTTGCAGAGTTTATCCCATGACAACCAATGAATTCCCTTTCCACTATCCTTGTTAGTCTGCCACCAATAACTCGCCATCATACTTTCAATACTCCGACTGATTTCTTTTGGGAGGAGAAAAACACTCATCGCATAACTTGGTAGTGCCTGGACCACAGTTTTCACCAAAACTTCCTTCCCAGCCCTTGAGAGGAACTTGCCTTCCCATTGTTGCAACCTTTTCCTGACTTTATCTTTGAGGTAGCCAAGAACAACGGTTTTTTTGCGGGACATGGTGCTTGGGAGCCCCAAATAGAAACTATCCTCAGTTTCAATACTCATTTGTAGTCTCTGGCTAATAACATTTCTGACCGTGGTAGTAGTATTAGTGCTGAAGAAAATGGATGACTTTGATAAATTCACCTCTTGACCTGATGCCCTTTCAAATTTGGTCAGCAGTTCTCGAACCCGATGAGCTTCAACTTCTGATGCTTGACAATACAGGTAGCTATCATCCGCGAAAAGCATGTGAGAAACTCGAGGTGCCCCATTAGCCACCTTGCACCCATGGATCCAACCTTGTCTTTCAAGGGGATTTTAATTACTGAATTATATATAATATTTCTAGAGATAGAAAGGAATGGATCTAATTCAAGTATCATAAACTTTCGGCATTGTGTTTTAACTGTGGGTATATATTGCTCATACTTACGAGTCTTGTGATAGACCAAAACAGTTTGCCTATCCTCTGATTGGTGGTGCTGTTCCTCTCTACGGTGCGTGGATGAAGGTGGGTGTTCCTATCCGTAATTATTTGCCTGAAAATTCTTGAACAAACTAGAAAATTTGGGGGAGCGGTGCCGGCAAGCAATGGAGAAAATAGAGGCAAGAAGGTAATTACAGAAGAGGATAGAGACATGTCGAAAAAGAAGGTACAGTCTCAGAAAGACGTTGGTGTTGAAGGTAGTAGCTCGGCTAGGATCCCACAATTGGGGAAGGGTCATACTGTCCAGGGAAAGCCATGCTTTCCTAGACCTTATGGTTCCAACCTTTTGGAAAATCATGGTACAAAGTGTGTGAAACTAGCGGGTAATAACAAGAATTCCCATCCAATAACATGTATCGATAATAGGAGAAGAGACGTCGGGATTATTTTGAGTTGTATGGCTGATATTGGGCCTACCAAAGACCAATTAGTGGAAATTCCTCATGAGGAAGTGTGCAAGTCTCGAACTCCACATCAACACCCCGAGCCCAATTATGTTAACTGGCCCAATAAAGTGAATTTGATGGAGGCGGTGGAGAATGTTTTGGACAAAGCCCAAGTTGAAGCTCAAGGGGCCCAAGTGAGTATTTCTAGTGATGAAATATAACTTTCACTGAGTGGACAAAAGTTGGCAGGCCCCAAGAAGAGAAAGGCAAGTATGTGTATTATTCCTGTAGTCTATCTTGAGGCAGAAGGAGAGAACACGGAGGAGGGGCCTCAAGGAAAACAGTCTTTCCTCCCTACTCTTGAAGTCAATACTTTTGTAGCAGTGAAAGTCGACAGCGATATTGGGGATTCTTCCTCCAAAAGATGGCCGGAGAAGAGACAGAAAGGTGCATCGAGTACAAGAGGAACTAACCGGAGAAAGGCCAACAATATGGGTGCGGCTCAAAACCGATTTGACACAAATTGCCAGCAGGTTAGTGACTCGTGTTCAGAGGATTTTGAACTAAATTTAGTTGATGTTGCTGTCCAAGAGATTCAAAATTTTCAAGTGGGCGAGGAGGCGGCCCTTATCAAGCCCCCCTCCCCAATGAGGCTCTTATCTTGGAATTGTCGGGGCACGCTGAGAGCCCCGACGTCCAAAGAAATTCATGCTTGGGCAAGGAGATACAAACCGAAGTGTATCTTTCTTATGGAGACCAAAACAAAAGAGGAGGGGATTGTTGGGAATATTTTACCAAGATCTAGATTTACTAACAAGTATGCTGAATTAACATCCTAAATATGAATATCTCTAAAACAATGAAATTAAACACATAAGAGTTTAGAAAACCTTACATTGATTGCAGCGGAATAATATGACTTCTTCCGCTCAGATCTCTAACCCTTGTTCCTTTCTGTCGCAGAGTATTATCAAGATCTGAGCTTGGATCTTTTTCTCTCTTTTGGGTTAGTTACCACCGTCTTCCTCACTATGATTGAGTCTTAACTTGTTATGTGTGGGCATGACACTCTACCACTAAGGGAGAATTGGATGAAGAACAATTAAGGAGGTTTCGAAATCAGAATATAGAAGGTGTCTCTCATTTAGTAGTTGTCAGAGAATGAAAACTAGGCTTGGTTTGGTTGAAGTCATTAGTTGGATGAGATGAGAGCATCATGTTCATTTTATAGTGTTTTAACTAGGGCTTAGATTTGAATTATATGGATTAAAAAACAATAAAATATTGGGCAAAAAACCACTAGAGTGGCCGACCACTTAAGGACCAATCTCTAGTTACAATTTTGCCACTTTATTTCAACCAGTTATTCTTCTTTCAATAATACCATATTTCCAATTTCAATCCTATAAATGCCAAAACTATTTATAAAAGGCCTTCTTTTCCTTCCACCTAAGCTGCACATTAAAAGCCCAAAGCCAATCTCAGGGAACAGTGAAGCTTCATAGGGTCTTTCTGTCCAGGTCCAGGTAGTCTGCATCTTCACATACATGTCTATTTCACCGAGCCTCTATCCGAGATAGTGTCAAGATCGTTATGCCTTTCGTGTGGGTCGAAACTTACCTAACAAGGAATTTTGCTACCTTAGAACCGTTATAGTTACGACCGCCGTTCACCGGGGCTTCGATCGCTGGCTCCCCTGTCATTAGGTCACCAACTTCCTTGACCTTTCGGCACTGGGCACGCATCAGTCCCTAATAATTATAATTAATTATCAAATAAAATTTTCATTTATATTATTTATTAATTAGACCATGCAAAGTCTCTTAATTAACAAATTAACCGTAAAACTTCTTTTCTTCACAGTTAAGCCCCTGCTTAGTTAAAATTCATAAATAAGACATAGTCTAATTTTAGAATTATAATTAATGAATTAAAATTAATTAACTGCCAGCACTATTATCTCAACTAGTGAGGGGACCATGGGCCTATATAACCGAACTTTTAATAAGTAGATCTAGAATTCACAAAGTAAATTCCTTAACTTATTAATTCCGCCTTGCGCCACTATAGATTTGGAATTGCACTCTCAATTATATAGAACGCTTTATATATACCAAGATATCGATAGGTTATGATTATCCATTGTTACAATCCTAATAGTCAAAGATCTTCTATAGATGATCTACATCGAGAAGGGATAAATTTATCGTTCTACCCTTCAATGTATTTTATCCTTAAAACACTTAGCTACCTATAAATGATATTTTAGTAAACTAATATAATTACTGAAATGAGATCTTAATCATTTATCTCTATTCAGCCAAGCTCGAAGGAAATCATCGTTTCACTTCTAAATACTTATAGAAGTTATAGATTCCATATCTATGATTAGTGCTCCCACTCAATCGAACAACCATCTTCCCAAGCTGTAAGTATCCGCCAAAACCATTGGTTAGCTTTCACGAACAACTTGAAGAATATAAATAATACAACTAAGCTGAACCTAACCATATTAGGATTAAGATCCATAGACATAAGATCAACCAACGATATTGACTTAAAAAGATATAACGGTAAGTTTATGATATCTTCATATGTCCATGCAAACACATCTCGATACCTATACAGTAATTCTATCAATTCAGCTCGTATGGCTATAAGCAAATCGATAGAAATGAACACAAGTTTCTTTTCTTCAAGATTTTTGGACAAATTAATTTCTTCCAACTTGTTAGTTTCAGGTTTTGGCTCTTCTTGTAGCACAAGTGACATTGACCTGTCTTCCACCTTCTTTATAGGACTATCAACTTATGGATGAGATTAGGGGTGTTCATAAAAACCGATAAACCAAAACCGACCAGACCATAACCAAATTTTTGGTTCCACGTCATCACCGAATTTGGCGGTCGGTTTCGGTTTCAGTTTTTTTGACATGGCAGTCGATTTCAGTTTTTGAAATAAAAAAATAGTTAAACCAAAAAACTGCCAAAAGCGTCAAAAACCGTCCAAAACTGCCAAATCGAAAAACCGCCAAAAACCGTACAGTCGGTTTTATACGGTTATAATTTCTAAACAGTCGGTTATAAAATTGTAAAAACCGACCATAACCGACCGATTTTCACCCGTAGATGAGATAGAATGAACTCATTCTCAACCTCTTCTGTCATAGCAATGGTGGGGTCAGACATGCTAGCTGGCCCCGCACACTGTCATAAATGATATGCTCTTTTCCCATTAGGTAATGTAACCTTTTGAACCTTCTTTTCTCTTTTGGGCTTGGCAATTGAAAGATTATTTGTTGCTTCATATTCCTCCCATTTTGGTAAAACGCAGCGCACGTGGTCTTGTAACCATTTCCATGTTATATTCTGAAAGCTTGTGAAAGAACATTGCCTCAGCCATGTGAGCTTCGTCTTTAGCAAAAGGTGCTTTAGTAGCTGTGATATGAACGTCTTTTTCCCGATTGTGTGCCTTGACACATTGATGCATTGTCGATGGCATGCAATGATGTATATGAATCCACTGTCATCCCAACAAGAGATGGTATGAAGTGTCTGCTTATATCACATGGAACCGAGTGGGTCCTCTGATTGGTCTAACCTCTAGTTCAACAATAACATACCCCATAGTTTGTACAAACTTGGCAGTAAATCTAGTGAGCATGATTGGTTGCAGGATCAATCCCCCTTTTACCTCTTTTATAGCAGAATATATTTCAACTGGCATGAGATTTATTGAAGCTCTATTATCTACTAAAGCACGTTTCACTACCATTGATTTTTGCCTCGACGTATAACGGTCAATTGTGAAGGAATAGAGAAGTTTGTATGTCAGCATTGGTGAAACAATCGCTCCTTCAAATTTTTTAGCAATATTACGCATTGGGCGCTCTACCATATAACAAGAAGGGTCGTGTTATTGGGAAATTTTAAGCAAAACTTCTGTAGCCTCAGTTCTTGCATCTTGCTCGAATTCTAAACAATCAAAGAAGTTACAAAATAATTAGTTTTTAACAACAGCTCTAGCATGCTGTCTGTTTTTGGTGGTTCTTCTATAATTTCCTTGATATGTATGCCTCGTGATATCCCACTTGAAATGAGGACAAACTCTTATGTGATGTCATAGCGGCTCCTTCGTTTTGATGTTGGAGAAACGACATTTGTTCCACTTCATTTTGATCCAAGATAATTTCCCCTTTTGCTAATCGCTCATAAAAAATCTTCCATAGAGTGTAGTATCCCATGGTTAGGTGGTTAATCTTTTGGTGGAAGTGACAATAGAGTTCGTGTTGCTTTTCTTCTAGAGTAGGTAGTTTTGTGACAAATGGTAGTACTACTTCTCCATCCCTGATCCATGCTTCCAGTAGACTACAAATTCTTTCTTTGTTACAAAGAAACTCCGTCTGTTTATCATTTTGTCGGCCTTTTTTATGAACATAAAAGTTTCGTTTCTCTTGTGCCTGTGCTATGTCAGCACCACGTTTTGAACCTTTTCATGGCCAATTTTAATCGTTTTGGTCGGATGGCTTGGCCAGCCGACAAACAATGCCTTCATTATTCCTTGATTTAGCTATAGGCCCTACAAAATTATATAGCATGGTTTTCGATATGTAGGCGATATTCATCAAGCACACCTTTGATACAAGTTTTGACTAGATCTTTTTCAGCCATGGTTTCAGCACAATCGAGAGCTTTTTCTCAAAACTTTTGAACATAATTAACAAGCCTTTCTCCAAAGCTTTGTCTTTCTCCTGACAAGTCAACTATGCTCCATTTGTCTTCAATCATGAAGAATTTGGCGCAGAATTGAGAGACCATATCGTCCCAACTCCTTATACTTCCTGAAGTCAAGCTTGCGTACCAAGAGTGAGTGCAATCAATGAAAGATTTTGAAAACTCTCAGATCCTTAGTTCAAAATCATGTGCGTAGACTCCCAAATCATCAATGAATTGGATGATATGTTCTTTAGCATTGCCAAATTTCTCATTGTACTTTCAGAATACGGGACTCATATAACCTTGTGGGTAAGGTTTCAATGTAACTTCCAAGGGGTAAGGTGGGTGAAAATCGATAGAAGTTACAAATTATGATGACTTTCCTCTTTCAGCTTTAAGAAGACCGATAAACTCGACTTTTGTGACAAAATCGAAAGAAGATTGGGCTTCTTCACAAACCCTTTCAACAATCTCAGAAGTTCCGATTCCTCGAACATTATCAGGTGCTGCGTAAGTTCTTTGTTCAATAGTATGTACTTGCCTTATTGGAGATTCATTCATCACACGCTCTTCAGGTAAGCCGCTTCTGTCAACAGATGCTTCTTGGTGTGTTTGTGGCTGAAGTGAACTCAACAGTTGCATCATGCTGTCTTGGGATTTTTGAAGCTTTTCCAAGCTAGCTAACACAACATCATCTGTGTTTGTCAGATTAGTACTATTATTTTTGTTGTTGTCATTTCGCAAGCTTTCTGATCTGATCCAATTGTCTTGCTCTCGGGTATCGAAGATAGGCATTTCGATTCAAATAAGAGAACAAACTTGAGAGTTTTCCTTTATGTATTTACAGGAATTTATATATATATTTTAAGAAAAACACTCCCCAATTGAATTGCCAAAATATTCAGAGGTTAGCTAAATTTTTAATAATACGGATATAAATATTGCTTTAAATATACACATATAGCATATGTATGAATTCAAATATAGACACATATCATTTATATATTGCTTTAAATAAAAAAATTATGTAGTACAGCAAATTGTATTTGCCTATGTTTACAGTAGCAAGCAGTCTGTTGTGCATCTTTATCAATATGAAAGATTACAAAGATCAAGAGCAAATGGTGTCTATCTTCTTGCAAAAAGATTAATTTTGGGCACATGTGATAACTTAGATTAGGTTGGTTTTTTGTGTATATTTGGTGGATAAATGGGGTGTATTAGACAATATAATTGTGTTTGTAAGAAGAGAGAAATGATTGTGAATAGAGGAATTTATAATTCATGAACAACCTTAGTGAGCTGACGTGTTGAAAGGTGGTGTGAACAGTTTGGTTTTCGTAAAAGGTTATGAAATAGGTAGCTTAGTTTTTATCAAAGGTTATGAAATAAGCAGCCTGGTTTTCCTAGAGGGTTATAAAATAAGCAACCTGGATTTTTATAGAAGCTCATTAAATGAGCAGTCTGGTTTCTATGGAAGCTTGTTAAATAGGCAGCCTAGTGAATGGTAATGGTGTGATTAATTAAAGAGAGTTATTAAGAACGAGATGGATGTGTATGAAAGAGAATTGATGAGATGGGATAATTGTGTGTAAGGGAGGAGAATAGGGAGCAGTGATAAAAAATGAGATTTTTAGAGAGAGACTCTTCTCCGCTTCTGAAGTACGTTATATGTAATACCCTAGATTTAAGAAATAGATTAGCAAAACCCTAATTAGATAATTATGAATAATTAAGAAATTATATTATTATATAATGTAATATATGAAAATTTATATGATTTATGCTATGTAAAGACCCCGTTGGTGAGCCAGGGCACTTTAGTAATTTTGACCCGAGAAGGGTAAAATGACGAAATTAATTTAGTTACGTGCTTAATGGAACTATATTATTATATAGTATGACTGTGTTGTCTTTTCAAATGTGTTCTGACAGGTTGGCGCGGTATAGTCACAACCGGGTATTTCGTGCCGGACTGGGTTCGAGCCCGAAATGCAATTTGAATGGAATTAATTGGCATTTTATTTTATAATAAGAAATCTAAATTTTATTTGGAAATAAATGAGAGTGAATTGACAATTATGCCTTGTGAGTGAATATACTTGTCATTTGGCCCTAGGGGCATTTTGGTCTTTTGACCTTATTTGATTTATTTTGATAAAAGCTGAATTTTGAGGAAATGAATTAGAAAATTTTGGGTTCTCTTTCCCTCTAACCCGACTCTCTCTCTCTCTCTCTCTCTCTCTCTCTCTCTCTCTCTCTCTCTCCCTCTCTAACCCTCTTGAGTTTTTCAAGTTAAATTTGAAGAAATTGGTTGGATTTGAAGCATAATCTTGGTGGATCTTTGAGCTTACCTTTGGATTGAAGTTGAGGTAGCCTTCTATGATTTTAATCTTAGTTTTAACTACTGAATTTATTGTTGAAAAGCATGAGTTTGTTGAAGATGATGATAGGTTGCATGGTAGTGATGTTCTTTTGTTAATTTGAGTGAGTGTTGCTTGGATTTTTGGTGTATTGGTTGTTTGATCTCTAGAGGGAATTCTAGGGTTTTTCTCTTGCCTTGAATTCAAGTTATTTGTTAATGGTACGTTGCTGATGGGAATTTATTGGGATGCATGGTTTTGAAGCTCTAGTTCAAGAGCTTAAACTTTGCTAAGTTAAAGCATGATTTTGGGTTATTTGTGCAATCTTAATTTTTAGAGTTGTAGTTGATGTTGTTAGCTCTCTGTTGTGATGATTTTTATCTGTAAGAAGTTAATTTTTGATATGATTTGATTAAGATTCAAATATATGGAAAAGTGAGCATTTTTAGACCTTAAAATCTGGTTTTCTGGGTTTTTCGAACCCAGTGACTGCAGCCAGATTTATGGTTGCCGCGGCCAAAAACCTAGCAGAGAGCCATCCCTTTTCCCGATTTTGTTTTGGCCATTACTTTTGACTCGGGACTCCGTTTTGGACGTTCTTTATATCGTTGGAAAGATCGTTCCGAGCTCTATATGATTATTTATATTTTGAATGCCAACCTTATATTATGTGAAAGTGGAATTAGGGATTAACCCTATTTGTGAAATCTCAGATTGTGTGACTAGGATTACCGGCACCTGATCAGGAGCACCCAGGGGTTTGGAATCTCTGTTATTGCGGGACAACAGGTAAGACAGTAGTTTGCACGTAGAGTATGCGCGATGGCGCTTATATGTGAGTAATTGTAACCGGGATTAGGGTTATTACCTTAATATGAGCGGTTAATAGCCTAGGGTTATTACCCTAGTGATATAAGTTGAGTAAATATTATGCCATGCTAAGTATATGATTATATTGAGATTTAAGGGTTATGTGTTCAAGGCATAATCGGGTTGGACTCGGTAACCATAACCGAGATGAACCATTCTAAGGCCTTATTGTATTTAAACGTGTGAGAGCAACACGTAGGTCTACGCCACGTAGACATAAATAGACGTGTGAGAGTAACACGCAGGTTTACGTCACGAAAACATAAACAGGCATGTGAGCCCAACATGCAGGTCTGTGTCACATAGACAGATTTGAATGGCATTACTGTTTATATTATATGATGAGCATATTTTTGATATATTTTATACTGTCTTGCTGGGCTTGGCTCACGGGTGCTCTACTGTGCAGGAAAGGGTAAGACTGTTGTTGATCAGCCATGAGTGCAGGAGCTGGATGAAGAATGTACATGTCCGGGCCATATCAGACCAAGCGGGTTGGGGTCTACCAGTGTTGTGTTTTTGAGACTCTGTTTTGCTGCTTAGGCCGGTTGAAAGAAAAGGACTTGTAATAATATTTTGTAAATATTTTTTTGGATCCCAACTTCTTTAACTTTTAGTTTATAAAGTTTTAAAAAAAATATTACAATATTTCCATTCCTAGTGTTATTAAAGTTTAAATTCTGCGCTAATTTTATTAGTAATCCTGAGTTAGGGGATTAGGGTTTTATAAGTATTTTGGGTAGCGTGCCTAATTACTTAGGGCGTTACATTATATGTCCCCTCAAACTTCCTTTTATAGGAGCAGAGCATATAACCTATCCTATCCTGCATACAACCTACCCTATATATAATCTCCTTGCACTAACCTTATCTCTTAATCAACTTGTTGATCGATAAAGTAGTATCTCATTCGTAATTAAATACTTCACCCAAGAGTTTTTATTAAAGGTAATAACCCTTCCTTTTATACCTTTTTATTTTATCAACAATTTTCAGGTGGAGTTTGACGAGAATGGCTAAGCTTATGGAGTGACCTCAGAAGGAGAAACTGCAAAATGTAAAAAAGTTGTTTGTGATCCTTCATATCTCCCTGACAAGGTAAGCCTTTTTTGGCCAAAATGAAACATCTGTAGAAGTTATTCATAGTTTATCATATTGTGTTGTGACTTTTGGCTTATTGAAAATGCAAGTTTGTGTTCTGTGGCTCAACATGTGAAGAAGGTTGGCAAAGTTGCTCGTGCAATATATGTATTATGAGTCATAATAAGATTATGTATCAATTAGTATATATATATATCAGTTAGTGTTAGTGTGTTCTGTTAGTATGCTGCTATGGTTGTTAGGTTGTTGTATGTTATTTGTTATTTTCGTTTATATTGTTCCTATTTTTATGGTGTTCCTTGATTTGAGGAATTCTGTTTTCATACTCTCTGCTTGCCTATATAAAGGCTTGATTCCTTTTGTATTTTTCATTCAATTCATTCAATAAAGACACTTTATTGTTCTTCCCTTTCTTCTGCAATATGGTATCATAGCAAGGAAGATATACTTCCTTTTGATCCTGATTTCCACTGTTCTTCATCGCTGTGTTCTTTGTTCAACTTCCCCGGCAACGTTCGATGTCTGCAGTTGAAGAATTCATTTCTTCAATCGACATTCTTCTAGGGGTGTTCATCAAACCGCTCAAACTGCTCAAACCCCCCGCATCGCACCACACCGCAAAAAAAAATGCGATTTGAAATTCTTTGCGGTGCGGTTGCGATTTGAATTTTTCCTAAACCGCGCGGTGCGGTGCTGTTGGGTTTTGTGCCCTAAATAAAACCCATTTCAATATAATCAGATTTACTTATTAATAAAGATCAGAAATAACATTTTATGTTGCATGGTTCACATGATTTATTTCATGATTATATATATAATGTTTGAATTCTATTTAAGTCCAGAACATATGAATTTGTTAATGATTATAATGTTGACAGCACAGTGGAATATAATCTTAATTATATGTTCGAAAGTTTATTCCCTGATTTGTCAGTTCACTGAATTTAGACTGGCATGATATAATCAGCGATATGTATTCTTACACCTTGGATAAGTGTTATGTCCTTTCCAGGGCATTGGCAAAGTTTACCAGTATCGGATGTATGGAGTATACATCGGAAGGGACCGATATTGAACTTTGATTAGATATATTAAAATTTACCATAATATCTATTCAAATCAATATCACCTGTTGATCCTATATCAAATGATCTTAATCCTGATATGGTTAGGTCGATCTCAAGAGTATTATACATGTTTTTGATTTGTTAGTTAAGCCTACTTTTGGGTCAGGGTGATACGTACATTTTGGGAACATGATAGTATAATTGAGTGGGAGCGCTATCATAAATATGGAGTCTATAACTTCTTTAGGAATTTAGAAGTGAAACGATGATATCATTCGAGCTTGGCTAAACAGAGATAAATGGTGGAGATCTCATTTCACTTAGCTAAAATATCATTTATACGGAGCTAAGTGTTTTAAGGATAAAATACATTGAAGGTGTAACGGTAATTTAGTTCCTATTCAATGTAGATCATCTATTAGAGGGTCATTGATCAAATTAGGATTATAACAATGGATAACTAATAGCGTATCTATATCGTGGAACATATAGAGCGTTCTATATGACTGAGAGTGCGATTCTAAGTTCTAAGTGTGGATTCAATAAGGAATTAATAAGTTAGGGAATTTACTTGGTAAATTCGGTTCGACTTATTGGAAGCTCGGTTATATAGGCCCATGGTCCCCATACTAGTTGAGACCATACTGCTTGTAAGACTCAGTTAATTGATTTTAATTAATCAATTATAATTCTAAAGTTAGACTATGTCTACTTTATGAATTTTCACTAAGCAAGGGCGAAATTATAAAGAAAAGAGATTCTAGGTTTATTTATTAATTAAGAGACTTTATATATCTAAATTAATAAATATATTAAATGACAATATTATTTAATAATTATTTTTTAAGTTATTAAATAATTAGAATTGGCATTTAAATGGTTAAATTAGAAAATTGACATTTTTGAGAAAATGGGATTGAAAAATGACAAAATAGCAAAATTGCAAAGTGAGGCCCATTATCCATATCATGGCCGCCCACTATGCAAGAATTTTACCATTTATATTTTCATTATTTTAATGCCATACAATTCTAACCTAAACCTAGATGGCTTTCTATAAATAGAAAGTGATGGCTTCAGGAAACTATGAAAAATGCATCTAATTTCTTTCAGAGAAAAACCTGAGCCTCCAAGCCGCCACTCTTCTACTCTTTTCTTCTCCTCAATTTTGAAATACCCTAGTGATAGAGTAGTGCCCACACACATCAAGTGGTATCTCAATCATAGTGGGGAAGATTGTGTAGAATCCAATCAACAAGAAGGAGAATCAGCATCAAAGGAAGGAGAGAAAGAGATCCAGGTTCAGATCTTGATTATGTTCTGCTACAGAAAGGAATCAAGGGCTAGAGATCTGAACAGAAGGAGTTATTATATTCCGTTGCACCCAATGTAAGGTTTCCTAAACTTTATATGTGTTTATTTCATTGTTTTAGAATTTATATTAGGATGTTAATGAAACATACTTGGTAGTAAATCTAGATCCTGGTAAAATATTTCCAACAGGTGCGGTTTGCGGTTTTGAATTGTTAATATGCGGTTCAAACCGCACTGCACCGCATATTATAAAAATACCAATTTTTATATTTATTTAAGTCCAATATGTGAAGCCCCAACCTAAGCCCACTAATTATTGTATTGTTGAAAGTTGAAACTTTTTTTTCATATTTACTTTCAAGCCTTAGGATATTTTTGACAAGTGTTGCTCAAACTTTATTGTATTTGTGATAGTTTAATTATTTAGTGATAGTCCAAACCGTAAAAACCGCATAAACCGCACCGCACCGCACCATTTTTTGCGGTGCAGTTTTTGTGGTTTTTTAGTTTCGCGGTGCGGGTGCGGTTTGGAAAATTGAAAAAATTGCATGTGTGGGTTGGTTTGAAAAAATAGTCAAAAACCGCACCACCCACACCGCGAACACCCCTACATTCTTCTTCTTCTACATTGTTCTCTCTAAGTTCTATTAGACGCACAAATCGCATCATTCTGATCCCACCATGTCAAATAACCAAGAAACAGAGCATGACAATGAAGCTCCTGCCCAGATCAACAATGGCGATAATCAAGTTTAAGCACTGGTATTAGAACGAATACTCAAATAACAAGATCAAGAAATTCTATTGAAGATCCCTCTGATCCTTATTATCTACACCACAGAGATAATCCTGGAAACGTCCTAGTATCTCAATTGCTCACTGGATAGGACAATTACATTGCTTGGTGTCGAGTAATGGAGTTGGCCATTTCAGTCAAGAACAAATTGGGGTTCTTGAACGGTTCCATACCTAAACCTCCTATGTCTGATCAAACACTCTATCATGCTTGGATTCGCAACAACAATATAGTGATTTCTTGGATAATCAACTCGGTTTCTAAGGAGATTTCTTCCAGCATTCTCTACGACGAGTCAGCTGCTGCAATATGGAATGATCTCAGGGTCAGATTTCAGCAGAGGAATGGTGCACATATCTACAATCTCAAGAAAATTTTGATGAAACAAGAAACTAAGTCTGTTAGTATGTATTTCACCAAGCTCAAAACAGTGTGGGAACAATTGTCTAACTTCAGACCTAGTTGCACATGTAATGGTTGTACATGTGGGGGAGTTAAGAAGTTGCAAGAACACCACAACATGGAATACATCATGTCTTTTCTCATGGGATTATCCGATCTCTATTCATAAGTGAGAGGTAATATTCTTGTTATGGATCCTTTACCTGAGATTAAAAAAGTTTTTCATTTAGTCACACGGGAAGAGAATCAAAGAGGGGGGCAAAATGTTTCCGTCGATCCCAACTCCAACATGGCTTTTGCCTTTCAAGGAGAAAGAAACTTAGGGAAACCAGAACCTCCCAAGAATCAAGCACAAAAACGTGGCAGGCCCTTTTGCACACACTGCAATATGCATGGACACACAATCGAGAAGTGCTACAAGATACACGAGTATCCACCTGGATACAACAAAGCAGGAAAATCAAAAGAGGCAGCTGCTAATCAATTTCAGACCTCAAATGAAGTTGGTTCGAATACTAATGACAACAATACACTGCTGCCTCAATTGCCACCAAACCAATACCAACAACTTCTCAATCTCCTTGCATCTCAAACTACAAGTCTGCCTGCCACCGATCATGGTCCCTCGACAGGTAGTTCAGGTATCGTGTTAACCAATTGTGCTTTCTTGCTTAAAAACAAATCTTGGATAGTGGATTCAGGTGCCACTAGACACATTTGTTCTAATTTGAGTTTTTTTTCAAAGTGTTGATTCTATCAATTCAACTAAATTAATTCTACCTAACAATAATCATGTCATGGTTCACAAATGTGGTAATATACGCATCAGCAACAATCTGGTTTTAAAAGAAGTTCTTTATGTCCCTACTTTCCAATATAACATTATTTCTGTTAGTTGTTTGACAAAAGACAATAACTATGTTCTCAAATTCTTTTCTAATAAGTTTCACATACAGGAAACACACACCAAGAAGACGATTGGCAAAGGTGAATCAGCTAATGGTCTCTATCTTTTGGACACCACAACCGTTTCTATCAATGCCTTCGCATCCGCTGAAATTCGGCATAGAAGATTAGGCCATTTGTCAAATAAATGTCTTGATTTGCTTAGTGATTGTTTACATTGTAAAACAAAATATTTGCACAATATTGAACCTTGCTATATCTGTCCTCTAGAAAAGCAAAGAAAGCTTCCTTTTCTTAATAATAAAAGCTTTACTACTCATTGCTTTGATCTTATACATTGTGATATATGGGGGCCTTATCATGTTACTTCCCACTCTAATCACAAATATTTTCTTACCTTAATTGATGATCATTCAAGATTTACTTGGATTTATCTTCTTAAACAAAAATCGGATGTTCTTTTTATTATACCTGAGTTTATTTCTTATGTGCAAACTCAATACAATTGTGTTTTCAAACATTTCAGATCCGACAATGCACCTGAACTCACTTTCAAAGATTTTTTCTCTAAACATGGTATTTTACATGACTTTTCTTGCATTGAAACTCCTAAGCAAAATGTCGTTGCTGAAAGAAAACATCAACACCTTCTAAATGTTGCTAGAGCCTTGCTTTTTCAGTCTAAAGTTCCCATACAATATTGGACAGAATGTCTACTCACTGCTGATTTTTAAATCAATAGCACGCCTACACCGAATCTAAAGAACAAAACGCCTTATGACATTTCATTTGGTAAACAACCTGATTATGATGGATTAAGATGTTTTGGATGCCTTGCCTTTACCATTACTTTTCATAGAACTAAGTTCGAGCCTCAGGCAAGGACATGTGTGTTTTTGGGATATCCAAGGGGAGTTAAAGGGTGTCGGTTATATGATCTAAACACAAAACAGATTTTTATCTCTAGAAATGTTATTTTTCATGAACATGTATTTCCTTTTCACAAACTTAACACAACTAGTCATAATATTAATCCTTTTTTACCTCTCATTCTCCCAAATGAGCATATAACTAACACACATGTTGATGATTACCCTTTGCAACATCCCAGTTCTGTTTCCCCTGATCCTATTCTGCAAGATATTGCAGCAAAACACCAGCAAATGACGTTGAGGAGCATGAAGAAAGCTCAACTCAGCCCGATCCTTCACCTACACCAAACATCATGCCTAGAAGAACTACTAGAGTGTCACGGCCACCTAGTTATCTACAAGATTTTGAGTGTTAAAACCTACTGGAAGATAAAACTTCCATCTCTTATCCCATCTCAAAATATATCTCTTATTCCAAACTTTCAAAAGCTTATAAAATTTTTGTTCTTGCAGTAACAGCTGAATTCGAGCCTCAAAGCTACAAGCAGGCCATTCAATTCAAGAAATGGCTTCAAGCCATGGACAATGAGCTTTTAGCACTCATCACCAACAAAACTTGGACTGTGGTGCCTCTCCCACCTAACAAGCGAGCTATAGGATGTCGTTGGGTGTACACAATTAAGTACAACATCGATGGAAGTGTAGAATGGCTCAAAGCATGCCTTGTAGCACAGGGATACACTCAACAAGAAGGCTTGGATTTTTTTGACACTTTCTCACCCGTAGCAAAGATGGTCACTTTCAAAATCTTACTCGCCATCGTCACTATCAAGCAATGGTACACTTTGCAACTCGACATCAATAACGCTTTCCTAAATGGTGACTTAGACGAAGAAGTTTACATGCAAATCCCACAAGGTCTCCAACTCCCTTCCTCAATCACGGGTCACAACCTTGTATGTAAACTCCATAAATCTATCTATGGTCTACGCCAATCCTCAAGACAATGGTATAAGAAACTCACCGATGCTCTTCTTGAAGAGGGATTCACTCAATTGCAAGCTAATTACACTCTCTTCACTCGCGAAACACACAACACATTTGTGGTGCTTCTTGTTTACGTAGATGATATTATACTTGTTGGACCCAACTTAAACATTTTGTACCAATTACAAGACGCCCTTCAGGCCAAATTCAAGCTCAATACCCTCGGCCCTCTCAAGTATTATCTTGGTTTCGAGATCGCAAGAGCCAATTCCGGTCTCTTTCTTTCACAATGCAAGTATACTCTCCAACTACTTGCTGATACGGGGTATACTAATAGCAAACCTGCCAAAGCCCCCATGGATCCAAGACTAAGACTCAATGATCAAGACGGGAACACCCTCGACAATCCGTCTCACTATAGACAACTCATTAGATGCCTCCTATACTTAACACTCTCATGACTTGACATCACGTTTGCTGTCAATACTCTCAGCCAGTTTATGTCTTGTCCTCCAACAACACCCTTGACAGCTCTACATCATCTTCTCCGCTATTAAAAAGGATCACCAGGACAAGGAATTCTATACTCACCAACATCTTCTCTTCATCTCCGTGGGTTCTTAGATTCAGATTGGGCTACTTGTCCAATCACTCGTCGATCCACTACCGGCTATTGCATCTTCATTGGTGACTGCCTCATCTCTTGGAAGACAAAGAAACAGCCCAATGTCTCCAAAAGCTCTACTGAAGCAGAGTACCGTGCTTTGGCTGCCACCACGAGTGAAATCACTTGGATACCGTATTTACTCCAAGATCTTCACATTGATCAACCTACACTGGCATTCATCTACTGCGACAACTAATCGGAAATACACATCGCAAATAATCCAACATTTCACAAACGCACAAAACACATCGAATTACACTGCCACTTCATTCGTGAAAAAATTGCCAAATCAGCCATAAGCCTCATTCCTGTTAGCAGTAACCTTCAACTCGCAGATGCATTTACCAAGCCTCTCCCCTCCACTATCCTCACTTCACACTTGTCCAAGATGGCCATTCATGATATCTATGGTCCATCTTGAGGGGGGTAACAAGATTATGTATCAGTTAGTATATATACCAGTTAGTGTTAGTGTGTTCTGTTAGTATGCTGCTATGGTTGTTAGGTTGTTGTCTATTATCTGTTATTTCCGTTTATATTGTTCCTGTTTTTATGGTGTTCCTTGATTTGAGGAATTTTGTTTTCATACTCTCTGCTTGCCTATGTATTTTTCATTCAATTCATTCAATAAAGACACTTTATTGTTCTTCCCTTTCTTCCGCAATAAGTCTTCCTATTCCACACTCCAATGATTCACATTCAGCTTAGGTCATCCTACCCCACAAGCAACTTGGACGTAAATCTGATATGTAAGTTATGAGTTCGAGTACTTTGTTGTTTCTTTCTATTGGAAAATTGTTGTGCTCCAATAGAAATATCAAACCAACAAGATTACAACTCAATGACAAATAATACAAAGGACAAAACATGTATAAATAATATTACAGCACTAAACAAAATATACACATAAAATAGAGAATAGAGATGAAGAGAGGGATTACAACTCAAAGCCATAAGCTACACATAAACACAATATATAAATAGCATAAATATAAAAGAGATGTGAGAGCAATCTCAACACCATATACACGAAAAGTGTATAATAGGAGAATCACAAAACTTGAACAAGGTCTTACACCTTTATCCAAAAGCTTATTTCCCTCTACCACAAGCACTTAGGGAAAAGAAAAGAATGAAAATAGCTTTCTGGATTTATCAAGCCTATAGTGTTTCTAGCAATGTGCTCTCTTGATAGAAACTTGTTCTCCCAAAGTAAACTGAAGACCTCTATTTATAGTGTTTTGAGGATCACATTTAAAAATCAAATTCTTTCATCACATGGTTGTTACCAACACATTAGTTTGTGTTTAATGGAAGAAAAACGTTGGACAAGAGAGCTGGAAACAAGCTCAATTAATTTATATACGTTTATGAACGTTTTTCAAAAATCTGGTTTCAGATGTTGGAAAACAACCATAAAACAATATAAAAACAACTATTAAACAACTGTTTCTAGAGAATTCAAAATGTAACTCCTCTCCGAGTTAAATCTTTTCCTAACGTCCCAATACCCATTTAAATTATATAATTGAGTATTGTAACAGTTTCTAACAGCTAGAAACTTATCCCATTAATTCCATAACTCCCATATGTAACAACTCACATAATTACATATTTATCAATTTTGATCCTTAGGTTACAATCTATTTTCAGATTTGTAACTCCTCATATGTTACAATGTTATGTGTATTATTATATTGTATATGATACAATATAACCTCCAACACATAATATATTTAGTCTCATATTAATATATAATATGTCACATTTGAATATTTTAATCTATATAATATTATAACAAATAATATAAAATTCCCCCACTAGATTAAAATTTGTGACACACCATTGTAACATTATTTAATCAATCAATATCTCATATATCCCCCACTTTGATTGAATAAATCAAACACTTTTACAAAGATCTTGCTTAGATGCATAAAGTAAAATGTCTTTCGACTTGAATTTTACCTTAGTGTAGTTACCACAAAGTTTGTTGAAATTTTGGTTGCCGAAGCATTGAACCACTATTTCTTTAATACAAACCGGTGATAACACACACATCTTTACTAGAGTTCACTTGAGACCTCATTATATCTCGCTTGTGCACCGCTAATGGCCATGTGCAACATCTATTTCATGGACTCTCTAGAGAATAACTCCCAATTCTCATAAGAGGCGGCACCACCTCTAGTCCATATAGGTGGAAATTAGTGTCTGACAACTTCTCTTTAGACATATCATTTCATTAAAAAAAACCTTTCAGTTTTAACCCTCTAAATATTACCATTAGTACTCTTTCATAGATGAGACAAGTTGAGTACTACTTTTTCACTCTATTGACTTGTTATTACCTATTGAACTTAAGACTAGATTTTTACTAGTGTTAAAATAGGTTACCATCAATGAGTAAAATTCTAAGGGAGTTTAGGTCCCATCCCTCAAAAATTTCATGCTTTAATCTTGTATGGAGATCAAGCGATTTGTTATAACCACACACTTTTCGATTCCAAGCGAATCTTGCTAGCCAAAATTAGTGTCCATTGTTACATGGTCACTTTTCTCCTTAAATATATTTAAGCTTTGAAAATTAAATCACATAAGATTAATTTTCACATTTACTCAATTTCTCACAAATTTTGATACCAAGCATATCAAAATATAATACACTAACTTTAGACACCAAACATGTTTAAGTTATACTCAAGTCTTAGGCACCAAGCATGCCTAAATTTCTCGCGTTGGAGTATCACCTCCACACTTTTCACATTTCACTATCAAGATACTATCTTGATTTTAAAATATAGAAGACCTCTTTGTCTCTATAATTTCTCTTCAATTTCCTTCTTGAAATTATTTTTACTAAAATTTGACACCAAAATATGTCAAAATTTCTCATATGCACATAGCCAAAATTGATTTAGAATTTGAGTTCAAAATCAAATTAATAACTAATCAACAATGTCTCATCATATTTTGATTAAGTTTGTGGCTCACCCCCACATTTCTACCATAAAGTGTATATAAAATGTCACTTTTGTATGTTTTCTCTTGAAATGACTCTTTAAAGTCACTTTGAAAATGCCATTTGATATTTTTAGTTTTCTCAACAAAACTAAAATATCAAACTCACATCACCATTTAAAAAATAATGTGATTATTTTACCCATAATTTTAAGATTATCTCCTCATTGAGATTAGCCCAAAATTATACCAAAGTTGACAAAATTCTCATCAATTTTGTTCACTACTTTGATTATTTAAGATTCAAAATTGATTCTCCAATTTTGTTCTTTTCACAATTTTTGAATCCACCATGATTCACTTTGATATGAGTCTAAAATTGCTCTTCCAATTATGACTCATTTTACAAGTTTAGATCCACTTTGATCTATCTTTGGCAAGATAAACCCAAAAAAGAATAACTCTCATAGTTCATTTTCTCATATCAAAAAATGAGAGAAAACTACTAATGGAAAATTAATTCCAAAACTCTTTATTCTCAAAAATGATGAACACATCTTTCAATCATCATCATCATTATTATTATCATATACACTAAATATGATTAGTTACACATATATTATTATAGAAAAATTCTATGGTAGGTGTTGAGAATCATGGGGTTCCATCTCAAAACCAATTGGCAATGAGTGGAGTAGCCCATGTTCTTATATATGGCTCAATTCTCTACCATTTATTCTATGTGGGACAATGTCCACAACATTCCCCCTCAAGATGATGGCTATTTTTTGCTCATCAATCTTGAACCGTATCAGAGTGGACATGGTCACTATCTGTATAGGTGCGGATCGGATAGGATCACTTGCATGAGGATATGGCTCTGATACCATGTTGAGAATCATGGGGTTCCATCTCAAAACCAATTGGCAATGAGTGGAGTAGCCCATGTTCTTATATATGGCTCAATTCTCTACCATTTATTCTATGTGGGACAATGTCCACAACAGTAGGTACCCTTGTTTTGTCTATATAGTATAGTGACATTTTTTTGACCATTGATAAAGATGACTTTTGAAAGTACAAGATAATTATTGTATAACTCAATGCATTGAATCAAATATCTTGATGTCAAAAAAAAAACTTTACAAATATAAAAGAATCACGGAACCTAATAAAATCACAATAATTTATGTCTCTAAAATTTTAATTATTGATAACAAGTAAAGAAATATAAAATTAGATGTTCTTGTATTTTTTTTGTTCTTGTTTTATTTTATTTTATTGAAAGATTTTATATATAGAAATTTCACTAAAAAGTCATTACTTACATATTTTACTTATATTTTTATTATTATTTTGAAAGAATTTAATTTTTTTATTTATTTATTATTACATAAGCAATATTTTTTTTTTTTACATAAACAATGTTCTTTCAATGGAACATGATTTTTTTTTCTCCAGTTTTTCTTTTTATAATTAATTTATTGCAACTAAAATGTAAGTTTTTTACTTAAAAAAAATCGAAAAGAATCATACTATTAATTATTTTTTCTAAATGTGTATTTTTTTTTTTTACATAATCAAAAAAAAAAAAAGACAGAAAAAATAAAAAGCAAAAATCTGGTGATATTCATAATTTTTTCTAATTAAACATAAATATTATAGTAAAAGATAATTATTTGAAAAAAAAATGTAGTATCTACAAATTTTTATTTTGTTTTTTTTACTTTTTTATAACTCAAAATAAGTATATAAGTATCATTAAATTTTGTGTCAAATATAACAGATAAATTAAATAAATAAATAAATAAAATCTATTTTTATGATGTGTCTTACAAATATTTAGAGATATTTCATACTCATTTGAAATGGTTATTTTGTTAGACTCACAATCTGTTTCGGTATCAAAGAGAGATTTTCAATCTATTTGTTTTTCATGATCGTGTACGTTGTATATTTTAAGAGCACCTGTAAATTTTTAGAAAATTTCGAGTAGTTTATAATGTCAAAAATAAGATCTAAATATTTTATTGCACGCACGACTGTTCGTTCTTACGCACATATTAAATAACTTTTTGAACCTTATTTTCCGCATTGTAAAATATTCAAAAAATTTTGAAATTTACAGGTAATCCTATATAGCTATAACATACACGATCATGAAAAAAAAATGAACTAAAAATCTTTTCTGGATGCCAAAACAGATATAGAGTCTACTAGAACACCCTTTTAGGGGTGTACAGTAGATTTTAGTAGAATTCATCATACAAAATTAATGTAGAAAAAGAAAAATATTTTGAAAATAATTGTACCCCCTTAAAATATTATTTTGATAGACCTCCTTCTCTGTTTTGTCATCTATAAGAGTTTTTAAATTATTATTTTTCTTAATCATGTACATTGTAGTTACTTAGAACTACTTATAAATTTTCATGAAATTTTGAATAGTTTACAGTGCCGTAAATAAAATTCAAACAGTTGATTGCTACATCTATAAGAAAAAACAGTCGCTCGTGCAATAAAATATTTGAACCTTATTTTTAACATTGTAAACTATTTATAATTTTTTGAAAATTTACAAGTGGTCTATTGAAAAATCAAAAATATTTTTGGATGCCGAAATAAGGGATCTACTGAGAGGGGTACACTAATTTTTATTAGATCAACTTATCTTTTTTTAAACTATCATGAAAATATTTTTATTTTAAAAGAAAAAAAAAATCAACTAACTATTTAAAATAAAAATAAATTTACTAATTATTTTTTAATTAAAAAGGAAAAAGAATAAAATTTAGGAAAAAAAATTGACTAAGTAAAAAAAAAATTAAAGAAAAGAATAAGTATTAAAATATTATTAAAATTTGAAGAGATATGTAACCATATAGTAATAATATATTATTATATAGTAATAATATATATAACTCTCATGCATAAAATTATCTCCCAAATTTTATGCTAATTAATATATTATGTATGTTACTATCATCTCATATAATATATACTCATCATAATATATGTTATCTCCACATAATATATATAACTCATATACATGTTATATATTATGTATCTCACATATACATATCAACATATAACATATTCAAATATCATATTATATATCACTATATTAATATGACATATACATCCACATATATATATATAACTCATTTATATATATATATCTCAATATAGAAAAATATGTGAATATATATTATATAATATAAAAAATAGTAAATAACAAAATATCACAATTCTTACCCTTGTATTATCACATGTTGATTTCTTACCTTCCATTAAAGCAAGGTAGGAAAGGATAAGCTTTTGACTGTTGAAAAATTGTTGTGCTCCAATAGAAATATCAAACCAACAAGATACAACACAATGACAAATAATACAAAGGACAAAACATGTATAAATAATGTTACAACACTAAACAAAATATACACATAAAATAGAGAATAAAGATGAAGAGAGGGATTACAACTCAAAACCATAAGCTACACATAAACACAATATATAAATAGCATAAATATAAAAGAGATGTGAGAGCAATCTCAACACCACATACACCACAAGTGTATAATAGGGAAATCACAAAACTTGAACAAGGTCTTACACCTTTGTCCAAAAGCTTATTTCCCCCTACCACAAGCACTTAGGGAAAAGAAAATAATGGAAATAGCTTTTTGGATTTATCAAGCCTATAGTGTTTCTAGCAATGTGCTCTCTTGATAGAAACTTGTTCTCCCAAAGTAAACTCAAAACCTCTATTTATAGTATTTTGAGGATCACATTTGAAAATCAAATTCTTTCATCACATGGTTGTTACCAACACATTAATTTGTGTTTAATGGAATAAAAACGTTGGACAAGAGAGCTGGAAACAAGCTCAATTAATTTATATACGTTTATGAACATTTTTCAAAAATCTAGTTTCAGATGTTCGAAAACAGCCATAATACAATATAAAAACAACTATTAAACAACTGTTTCCAGAGAACTCAAAATGTAACTCCTCTCCGAGTTAAATCTTTTCCCAACGTCCCAATACCTATTTAAATGATATAATTGAGTATTGTAACAGTTTCTAACAGCTAGAAACTTATCCCATTAATTCCATAACTGCCATATGTAACAACTCACATAATTACATATTTATCAAATTTGATCCTTAGGTTACAATCTATTTTCAGATTTGTAACTCCTCATATGTTACAATTTTATGTGTATTATTATACTATATATGATATAATATAACCTCTAACACATAATATATATTAATCTCATATTAATATATAATATGTCACATTTGAATATTTTAATCTATATTATATTATAACAAATAATATAACACTTTCAGGTACATGTTTTGCTGCTCTTATTGACACAATATAGCTCCCTATACATTGCTTTTGTTTTGACAGAGGCAGA
The DNA here is from genome assembly GCF_029168945.1 of Cannabis sativa. Taxonomy (NCBI): domain Eukaryota; kingdom Viridiplantae; phylum Streptophyta; class Magnoliopsida; order Rosales; family Cannabaceae; genus Cannabis; species Cannabis sativa. The sequence continues at coordinate 66,767,109 of NC_083604.1, forward strand.
GACTGATGACCCTCAAGTGGAGAGTTGAAGGCTGGGATAGATCTCCTTGGACCTGTAGATGAAATTTTCTTTGACACTTACGATGAGTATGAACCTACAAACTAGAACGATGATGACAACTGTTTCATATTTACAGTAAGTAATAAATAGATCCAATTACTGACTCTTATGGTTAACAATGTTAATTTCTCATTTTTACATTTACAACACATAAGTTCTTTGAATCAGTTCTTGAATTGATTGAGCATATGAGAAAGTTTTTGGTGTTTTGAGTTCTCCCAACTTGAATTTATGGCTCAAATCAACAATTAATGGGGGCTACAGCCAAGCCATCCCTAGTAGAACTTCAGTTCTAATATAGTGAATGATTAAAGATCATTTGAGAGAAAACAGTTGACATTTACTGCTGGGTTTGCACAAGATTTAAATGCACATTGAAACTCATTTTTGTTTGTTATTTATTTATTTCTTGACACATTATCATTCAAAGAATCTTGTGTTAACTGAATGTTTTTGCATAGTTACAATGCAACTACCCACTTTGAGACAACTGTAGAAGATGTTATTGCCTTGTACTCCACTTTTTATATGTATGTCTGTATAATATATGCATTTTACAAGCTGCAGTATAGTGAAGAGAAATCCCTAAGATTTTTTTTAATAAGAGTTTTCTTTCCTCCATAGTTCAAAGTTATGAGTTATAATAAACTTGAAGAAATAATTAGTTTTAAAAACATATGTATTAATGATTGCAATCATGACTATTGGCTATAGACTTGTCTGTGGATCTGAGTGCTGCCAGTGCTGCTGCTGATTCAGAAGAGTGAGATTTTCACACAAGGGAGGTGAGAGACAGGAGCTCCAAGACTACTCTCTTTCATTCTTAAGCATCGCAATCTGTTACCAATCAATATATATGGTATTTTTTGTGGGAAATGAACAATATCAATATATCATACATACACCATACCCCCAAAACTAAAAGATGTCACATTATCTATTGTTACTTGAATTTGGTACTTATCAAAAGTTGGAATGCACTGCTTGAATAGACTAGTAGTTACTCCAACTGTTCTTGATTCTGAATTAGCAAGAACAAATTTTCTCTTCAAAGTAAAACTGTTCCTAGTAGATAAACAACCTCAGGAACATTGAGACTTGACTACAAATTTTAAGTGCTCTGCAAACTGTTGCCTACTCATAGAAATTAGTGTATTTCATTTTGTTGACAGCAATATATCTTTAATAACCTTTTGAGTTTCATGGTAAAAGCAAAAGCATCTGAAATGATAATATTTTTTTATTCTATTAAAACAACATTCTATCAAATCCGAAAGACAGGATATTCGATATGATGTATTCTGAAAAAACATCCGCTAGGCTAATAGAAGATAAAAGGCTAAGAGTGTTCTAATTGTCCTAATCAAATATGAGAAACATTATAAATATGCTACTCCCTCTTGGACTTTGACAGTGCTTTCTTCCTCTGCCCAAGCATATAACCATACAGGTGGGGACTACCTGCAATAATAGGTGTAGTCATGGCTAGTGAATAAAATAACTTAGCTAGACAAACTCTCTACTATTGTAAGGAAGAGGATGAACTCATACCTGGGACATAGATAGCTAAGACAAGAATGGAGGCATAGAAATAATCAAAGGAGAAGTTCCACTTGTTTGGCATCCTTAAACAGTACAACTCGGATTTCTGCACAAAAATCCTCTCATTTAGTGAACATATTTCGCATAATTTCAAAACGCATAGCTCAGTTAGCATAGAATTTCCTACCTTAATGTATGGCAGGGCAGCATAAACTAGACCAACTTCACTTGTGATACCACATGGATACAACACTGTGAAGGTGCTATACCTGCATCGCATGAATTAATATTATTATTATTTCTAAATTAAGTATAGTTGCCAACAATTTCACCTTTCTATACACAATGGGATGAACCTAAAACACAATTACTACCTGAGCCACAAGAGCCATGAAGGTGCGAAACCAAGTGCCTCCTTCATGCCAAAGAAAGAATATCGTATAATCTGCAATTAATGGATACATAATCTAAAACTTTATTATTCAGGAATCAACTTGGCGAGATCTAAAAGTTGGTGTGAAGAATATATGCATGAAGCTCACTTTAGTTTTAAATACAGCCTAGGAAGAGAGAGGAGAGGAGGGGGAGTGAGATTTGAAAACTATCAATTAAGCAACATATAGCATGATAATACTTCCTATAGATCATAATGAATTTAATTATCCAAAATAAAGTTATAATACACTTAACATCAATACAATTATAAAAATGAAGGGTAAAAAAAAGGGAGTAAGATTTGTTTCCCTCCTGCATATATGATTTTTAACCAAACAAGAAAGTGATGTTCTCTCCAGTTCCTTTATTACCAAATACAAAAAGACTAACATGATATCATTCCTCCTACCTGACAAATTAAATAGGTTGCTATACAGCAGTTCATGGACAGTGTTCAAGAAAAAATAATTAACAAGCATTGAGACAGCCAATATAAGAAAACCACAAGATTCTGATAAGTAAGAAATTATGACAGTCGTGTAATACTTGCCTCTGTAATAGACCAGCTGATGACCAAAGAGCTCACAAGTACATGACTTTGAATCTGTTATGAATAATCTTATCATATATATGCTCAGATATTGAATTAGCACAAGGTATATGCAAGTTGAAATTGTTAAAAGGAAAAAAAAAAATCAAACAAATCTAACCTCAGGAAAACTCCATAAGATTCCCCAAGTTAGAAACAATCTTGAACTTATCTGGGGCAGGGTTGCCGTAATTGGAGATCTCACAAGGCCTTTTTCATTCAAAAACAAGATTTACAAAATATAACTTTTTTTAATAAGGAATACTGTGTTTAACAAAATATGTTTTTGATAACCTATATTCTCCATAATAATCATTAATACTTGTTCATGAAATAACAAGTTAGTATTTTATACAAATCCAAACTACAGATACCATACAGGCGATCATTATAGAGAACACAAATTATCAAAACTATATTTTATAAAAACATGCTACCATGATCCCTTTACTAAATCCAAAAAATATCAAGATAACGATCTGTAATTTAACAAAAAAAAAAAAACTGACCTACTAGTCCATGAAGAATCTGTTCAAGAAGAATGAGAAATTGTCAAAACGAATCAACAAATACATAAAAAATACTAATTACAATAAGGGAGAAGAAAGAAACCTCCAAAACGGCGGCGGATTGAGCGAGCTGAAGAGGGCGTTGTACGGCATTGTAGACATTTTGGTGGCCGGAATCTTTGAGCGTTATTACAGCAAAATAGAGTACTTGTAACCTGAAACCACCGCCATTAAACAAAAACCAAAAGGACTGTAATTATGAATCTGAGAAGAAATGTAGTACCATCCTGCGAAGACAGTCCAGTTGTAGAGAGTGAGATACACGCGCCTGAGGAGAGAGGGAAACCCCGCCATGGATGTTGAGATGATTCGCAGGCAGATGCAATGTTGGAGGATTAGAATGGGGAAGTACTTACAAAACTAGAAAACAATGAAAATAAAAATAAATATGACTGAATGTATAATTATATATGCATAGGAAGAAAATAAATTGAGAGAAAACAAAGCAAGGAAGAGGCAACATTAGGTAAGACAGACCGCACCACAACTCCTTTCGAACTAGGGACTCGGCCCTCTCGTCGTCAATCTCGCTTTTTTGATTCTCCAACTCTTCAAGCTCTTTTCTTCTTGGGTCGTTGGAGCTTGGTTTTGGGGCTGGAATTAGTTCCTGAATCACTTTGACTACTTGAAATTAAGCCAATTACAAAAATATTTAGGTAAACGATGACTTAGCCTACTCTGTTATTAGTTAGGGACTATTATATACATTGACAAGTAACACATACATATAAATATAACTGTTATAATAATAATAGTAAGAAGAAGATAGAATTGAAAATATTGGACACTTTCGAGAAAGAAAGCAAAACAACAAAATAATCAATCACTTTAAAGCATGAGATTACTCATAGCATACACATCAAGGGACCCTCTCCCAATAATGCTAGCCATGAACTAAATTTAAGGACAACTGAACCATTTATAGCCAATGAGGCTAAATATGAAGTAAAGAGAAGAGACTCTGGAAAACATGAAGCAAAGGGAAAAAACTACGAGATACCCAATGAGTTGATTTTCAAGCTAAAATTGAATAACATAGAAAATATATCACAACATGCAAGAACTAATGAAATCTAAAATTAATATCAATAAATAAATAAACTATAAAAGTACTTATATGATTGCATAGTATTGTAACAAGAAAAAGTCACATACAAATTCATTATATTGTGAAAGAAATGAATAAGTACAAATTTTAAAGATTAATGAATGAAAAATTATTCATTCCAACTCAAATATTAAGAGTTCCTCTCGCCTAATTGTTACCAAGTTGTTTATTCCTGATCACCTATAGGAAACAGAAAATAACAAATATAGTTTTTCTGGAGATTACGAGCCTCCTTTTCTATCATATCTACAAAAATTTTAGCTCTTTGCCTATATTCATGTGAATCTCTACAGTTGACAAGTATGTATTTAAGAAAATTTTAGTGTAAAAGTAATGAAGACAATGATTTACTAGTAACTTCGTATTGATGAACACATTATTTACCTGTTGAAGCAAACCTAAATTTTATTCATCATAATTCCCAAGTTGCTCAACTCAGTGTTACTAAGTGTATGCAGCCGATTCTTATTATCTATCACCTGAAATAAGGAAGAGATTAAGACAGATTAAATATAATTTTATTTTTAGTATAGTTATCCTTAATTTATGCAGTAAGTCTTTCTAAAAAAATTACATTTTTGAGTAATACCTTAAAAATTAGAAGAGAGACAAGTAGTAGTACTAGTAATAAACAAAAAAAAAAAATCCAATTTACTGCTAATTCCTCCTCCTACTGTTAAAGGGATAAAACCATTTTATGACATGCATCTCAATACCTGTATTACAAGTACAAGATTACCTAAACAAGAAAGAATATATAGACAAGTATATCTAAATACTAAAATTGAGTGCTCCCTAAACAATATAGACAAGTGATTAAACAATTCAAACCCAGCGAGAATATATAGACAAGTGATTAAACAATTCAAAAACAGAAAGCTTAAGAAAGAAATCATGACAGCCATCCCCAAAAATGAACAAATTTCGGCCAATACAAATAAATTAAGAGCTGCATTAGCTAAGCTAAAACTAAAACTCAGCAAGCCTATATGCTTAAAACATTTCAAAAAAAAAAAAAGAAAAAGAATGCATCTCCAGCCAAAGGAAGTTTCAAACATCAACAACTTACTGCACAGAAAAATTGATATGAAAAATAAAATGATTAAATAGAACAATAATAAATCACAAATAGATAGTCCGAGCTAAACAACCTGTCAAGCAAGAATTTAGATTTCGCAGTTTATATCATAACATGAAACGTTAAAGCTGAAATATTGGAACTAATTTTTTGAGCTACTAAAATCCAATGCATCTCGCATTTCCTCCATTCTTCGATAATTGAATGCAGTAGAGAGAGAGAGAAAGAACTTACCTGATATTGAAAGATACGGTACAGGCAACAAAGTAGAGACTAAGGATTTCTAGGTTAATTGATTGGGGATTGCAATTTTGCTGTCCCAGAAATCTTTAGATTATGATCTGCACTAAGTTTTGGAAGTGTAACTGGAAGCAGAGTATGAAATCCCAATATTTAAAGAAAGAAATTTGGAACCCTAAATACTAATTTCAATTCAAATTTGTTGGCAATAAAATGACTAAACAACTCATGCCACTCTTTTATCAAAGCTTCTGCCAATCATCTAACCAACTTGCTCAACAAAAGCTGGGGCTTCTCTATGAATGGAAAAATAGTGATCGGTAAAATACAACATTTCCAATAAAATAAAACCTAATAAACCTCAATCAATTCAAAACGGAATAAAAAAAAATGTATACACAATTTCAATCTCAAATTTCACAAAACAAAAACCTAAATTTTCTTTTTAGAAATGTCAACCCAATAAAAACCTAATAAAATTCAATCAGTTCAAAAACGAATAAAAAAAAAGAGAGTTTAAAATTCAATCAGTTCGAACCATATTCTCACCCAAGTGTTGAGCAACCTCAAGCACCAAACGGATCGAGAAGCCCTGAACCTCAAGATCGGAGGCAATCCTTCACCAAATCTAACATCAACAACAGCACCAATGAAGTCGAGGAGGCACTATCGTGGTTGGATCGCCGACTCGTCGGGCTGGTGGTAGTGGTTTGGGCGAAGGGGAGTTGAGAGGGTCGTTGGGCTGCTGCTGGTGGTTGTTTGGTGCGTCGCTAGCTTGCTGCTAATGGTGGAGAGGGTCTTTTGAAATGGAGAAGAAGAAGAAGGTAAGGCATTTTGTAGTAGTGAGTATTAATATGTAATTAGTTTGTGTAGCTCAACCCCCAACAACGCCTCAACCAACTACTCCGACCAATTCAACATGATTATTAAAAGGATACTTTGTCCTTCATAATTTTGTCCAACTGTTCATAGAAAAAGGACTGCTTATGAGTTAGGTTGGGCAGCTTCAAGCTATTTTAACAAGGAGTAACTTCCTTTTATTAAAGGGCTATTTACAAAAATATGGGAAAATAAAGATAAGTTTTGATATATATGGCATAAAAACTTAATTACACTAAATATGGCATTTTTTAAAAAAACTTACAAATATGGGAAAAAGTCTTGAGTAATGCCATAAAAAACTTAAAATTTGTATTTCTTTTTATTTATTTTTTCTTTTTTAAAAAAAATAAAATACTAAAATAAATAAAAAATGATCTCAACTATAGATATTATTTTTTTTTTACAGAAATTAAACTTGTTTTTTTTTTATTTAAACTACTATTTTTTTCTTTGTTTTTTTGTTAAGAACTAATTATTTCATTAAAAGCAACAGAAAAAAAAAAAAAAAAAAAAAAAAACCACTTTCATCAACATCATCCTGAAGAAAAAACAATATAAAAAATTATAATCTAAAGATAATATAAACTTTAAAAATCAATTTCATCAACATTGAAAGAAACTATTAATTTCATTAAAAGAATAAAAAAAATAATTTCATTATGTTATTAGAATTTTTTTTTCAAGTTACTTTTTTATTATTTTGTTTTTAGGTTGGAAACTTACACTTATATTTTGTTATTAAATTATTGGTAGGCATTATGTGTTGTTTTGATTATATTTGTGATTAGTATTTTTTTTTTTTTGTATATTTGTGTGTGTGTATGTTTTTATTTGATTGTTTGATGAAACTGGTTTCAATTAACTTTATTATTAACATTTGTATTTTGTTATGATTTTTTATAACGTCAAAACTGGTTTCACATGTCGAAACTGGTTTCACATGTTTTAACTATTCTGTAATGGGGTTGCTCAATTTTTATGATATTATTATATATTTTTTCGTTTGTATAAAACCAGTTTTATTATTGTATGATATTTGAACAACAATTTTTATTTTATTTTAATTAATCAGTTTCTGACATACATATTATTTTATTATTTTCATAACTGGTTTTTTTAAGTAATTAATTTTTTTTATTGTTGTTCATAATTGAGTTTTATTCAATTTCTTATTAATTTATCTCAAGAAACTGGTTTTTATTTGTTTGTTTTTATTTTGGTTGTTTTACTAACTGGTTTCTCACATTCCACTGTTTTTTTTTTTGTTATTCTTTTATGGTTTTTATTGCACTTTTGTCTCTTTAATTTTCTTTGTTTCTTTTTTTTCTCTTTAATTTTAATTTGTGATTCTCTTTGTTATATTTGCTGCATATTGTATGTTTAAATTAACTCTAATTTTTGAGCAAGCAAATAAAAAATTAAATGCCAAAATAAAGAATGAAGTTTGAAGTTTGATTATTAGGTATTGATATAAATTTTATATGTTCGAAACTGGTTTTTAAATTTAGTATCGTTAATTTGTAAAAGTTTAGTTATTAAGCATTGTGTATTTTTTATTATGTTATTGTTGAAACTATTTTTTTTTTTTTTGCCTCTTTTAATGAAATAATTCGTTTATTTTAATATTGATGAAACTGGTTTTTAAAGTTAGTATCGTCTTTAGATTGTAATTTTTTTCATTATCTTGTTGATGAAACTATTTTTTGTATTCTTTAAATGAAATAATTAGTTTCTTTCAATGTTGATGAAACTAGTTTTTAAAGTTTGGATTCTTTTTAGATTATGATTTTTTATATTTTTTTTTTCAAGATGATACTGATGAAACTGGTTTCTTTTTTTCTGCTATTTTTAATGGAATAATTAGTTTTTAACAAAAAAAAACGAATAGTAGTTTAAATAAAAAAAACAAGTTTAATTTTTGTAAAAAAAAAATAAAATATAAAAATGTACACTTATTATATATATTAAGAGAAAAAAATTAGGTTGAGAAAAAAATTGAAAAAAAAAAGAGAGACACAAAGAGAAATTAGAAAAAAAAAATAGAGAGAGATAAGCGAAAGAAAGAAAAAAAAGTAGCAATCGACTTAAAAGTTTAAAAGAAAAAAGAGAGCCAAAATTGACTAAAAAATATATAAAAAAGACAAAAAAAAAAACTTTTTGAAGTTTCAATAAGTAAAAAAGAAAAAAAAAATTAATAAAAGTATAAAAGTAAAATGTTCTTGTCAAATTAAAAATGTAATGTTTGAAAAAAAACTGTAGTATTTGGTGTAAATTTTTCAAATAAAAAGAAACCCTAAAATGTAAGTGTAAAATAAATTAAAAAAATAAATAAAACTAATTAAGCTGAAAACAAAAACATAAAATATGGGATTAGATAATAAGTTTATAAAAATATGGCATATCAAATACCATAAAAAACTTAAATGTGAAAAAATGCCATAGAAAAGTGGCAAACCTAAAAATGCCATATTTTTCTAACTTTGTTATGAAATCCCATATTTCATGTAATTTTCACTTTTAACAACCCAATTCAATTCGATGGGCCTATGAAGTTTCATATTTTTGTGGGGAATCTTACAAAAATATTGAGTTTTGTACAAATATTTACAATTTTATTGTCAGACGCCAAAAATTAATTATATACTGTCTTGGTTTTTTTTTTTTTTCTTTTTTATATTGAACGCTGAATATTAAGAACAATGCTTCCATTTTTTATACTTACGTACAAAACCACCACAGCAACACGAACACACTTGAAAAAATAATTATTAATTCTGGCGAGATTGAACAAAAACAGTAAAATCAACGTCAAATAAATAATCATGGCAAAATAACACTTAAATAAATAAAAAAACAAAAGAAAAAAAAGATTAAAAAAACTAACCATCTTTTGCAAAGCCTCGACACCATATGCAATAACGGCTATATTTGCAAGCTCAGTCTTGAAAATGAGAATAGAAAAACTACTAAAATCAATCTAAATCAGCATAAAAACAAATGTAAAACAATGAAGCGGAAATAACCACTTAGAAAATCTTAAAAGAACTACACACCTAAAAATCATTTTGCCAATGAGCTCATCAAATATATTTATAAGAGAATCAAAGTAAAAAATTACAAAAACAACCATAAAAAATATATATATATTTATAGCCTCCATCTTCCACATCCACGGACCAAACTACCATAACAATACGAGAATACCTAGAAAACAACTATTAATTTTGGCGAAATGGAGCAAGAACATTGAAATTGACGTTAAATAAATAAATCATGGCAAAACAACAGTAAAACAATACTAAAACAAATAAAAAAAATGATTAAAAACAACTAACCATCTTTTGCACATCCTCAACCCCAAATACTGTGTTTCTTTTAAAAAAAAATATATAATGTAAGTTTTATACTGTGTACTGTGTTAAATTGTCACTGTTATTCTACTGTTGTTTTTTAGTTGTTCCACTGTTGTTTTTAGTTATTCTATTTTATGTTCTGTTTTTTTTTTAAAAATAAAGTATTTTTGAAAAAAAATTTCGTGTAACAGTATTTTTATAAAAATTAACCCAAATTTCAGTATTTTTGTAAGTTTCCCTTACAACTTAGTAAAAATTATCCAAATTATGGGATTTTTTTTACCATTTACTTTTTTATGGCATTTTTAAATAAAGCCTTTGTCATATGGGATTTTTGTTTTGTGTTCCTTTTTATGGGTTTTATGAAAGCCATATATTTGTTATATTTGGCCCAATTCCCATATTTTATTCTTTTTTTTTAAAAAAAAAAAATTTAAGCTACAGCTAGTGTAGCATTTGCATGGAATAGCTTAACTTTGTACTCATTGTTTCATACAGTTCAATCAATCCCATTGTCATTTCATATTCTGAGCAAGAGGTTTTCTCTCACTGTTACTCTCTCCCAGTCTCTCTTCGTTTCCCCTTTTTTTCAGCTTAGGGTTTATTCTTTTCCTTCATATTTTTCTTGTTCTTCGTCTTCAAGCTTCGACGGTGCTGCCATTGTTGCTGTTTTTCAAGCTTCAACCGGTGCTGCCGTGGGTGGGTTATTCGGTTGTGGTCATTTTGAAGCTCAGTTGCTTGTTTAAGTGAGGTAAGTTTTCAGTTGTTCATAATTTTTGTTGTAATGTGTTTAGTTTTAGTGATTATAGTTCGGTATTGTAATGTTTGTTGGTTTTTTTTTTTTGTTTTTCTTGATGATTTTCCATGATCGGCTGGGTTTTTTGGGTTTATTGTTGTTTTTGGGATGATCGGTTGGGTTTTTAGGTTGTGTTTGGTGTTTTGGTGTTTGTTCTTTCTAATTTTTTCAAAATGTGTTCTTATTTTCGTTGTTAATCATTGTTCTATTTAGTTTATTTTTATTTTTGTTTTAAGTTTGAGTTTGTGTTGATTTTGTTGTTTTCTCTGTTAATTTTTGTTAAATCTTCATGAATTTTGTAGGTTTTTTTTCTGTTTTCTTTGTGTTGAATCTGTTTTTTTTTTTTTTTTTATTATTATCTGCTACTCAATGTTTTCAGGACATTATTCATTATGTTGATCCTAAAGTTCAACAAAGGATTCTCAACAATCTGATTATGTTTACAAAAATTTAAAGGACCAGGTTTAAAACTCGTTTCTCTTGTTTATTGGTGTTAATTCATGTTCATTTATTCTATTTTTGATTCTTTTGTTTTATTCTTGTTGTTTTTATAACTGGTTTATAACCAATTTTAATATTGTATTTTTTATTTTGTTAACAGGTTGAGCCTGGTAATGTTGCGTTTGTGGGTGCTGAATTTGGAACTGGTTCCGAAGTTCCAGTTGATGCACCTAAGAAACCAGAGGTTAAGAAATCTCGTGCTAAGAAGAAGAAGGTGAGTTTCTTAACTGGTTATGTTATTGTTGTTGTATTTTAACTGGTTTTTTTTTTTATTATAGAAATGTGTTTTTAATTGTTTATTGTATGTAATTTAGTTTTTATACTTTTTATAACTGGTTTTTTTTTTCTTTTAAAAATGTGTTTATAAATGTAATTTAGTTCTTATATTATTTATAACTGGTTTTTTTCTTTAAGAATTGGGTTTTCAAATGTTTATATTATGTAATTGAGTTTTTATAGTCTCTTTTAACCGGTTTCTTTTGTTAGTTTTTTTAACATATTTTGTGTTTCATTTGTTGTTTTATTACTATAACCGGTTTCTAAATTTCTTTTTGAGCTTTTTAAAAGTGTTGTTTTTGTATGTTTTTTTAACCGGTTTCTTTTTTGTTTTTCAAGGTTAATGTTGATCCTTCTGATAGCGATTTTGTTCAACATGTTGAATTTGGAACTAGTTCTAAAGTTCCAGTTGAAAAAGAGATTCAGCCCTCTGTCAGGGAAACTCGTGGCCGGAAAAAAAATGTGTTCATATGTTTATAATTTTGTTCTTTGTTACTGTTTGTGAATGTTGTTTTTCTGATGTATATTTATCTTTTTTGTTTTCTGTTTTTTTCAGGCCACAGTGGCTGATTGTGATCTTCCCAATCCGTCGGTACGTCGTACAACACGTTCTGGCGTTAAATCTGTTGCGTCGAAGGGCCCTAGTCCTTCGATAGCTGAAGAGTCCGTTAAAAAATCCACTAGTTTTTCGAATGTGGTAAGTGCTTTAAGTTTTTCATTTTACATATATGTTTTGTTTTTATTTTTAATGTGATTTAATTTTTATTTATGGAATCAGTTATTTTATTTATCATGTGCTTGTTGTTGTTGTCACTGGCTAAATCTTATTTTATAACTGGTTTTTTTACAGGATGTTTACTTGAAGATGAAAACAGAGCACCGGTTCACAAGTAAGCTCCAGATTTGGAATAACCCGTGGGTTATTGAGTAGATCAATGCAAATCTTACTCCTTCTCAAAAGGCATTATTTTTTACAACGCCTTTTTAGCAATTTTTGAAGATGGGCATTGTTAAGTGGCACATTGCCCTGCCTCACCTTGCTTTAGTGAGGGAGGTTCATCAAGAGAGGGAGGATGTAGAGAAGTGGTTCTTAATCCGGGACAGAGTTGTCCGTTTCGGTTTGGAGGAGTTTGTCTTGATAGCGGGGTTAAGTCCGGAAGGGTCATTTGACTTGAACGATTTTAAACAGAAGATGTCGTTCAAGAAGAAGATGTTTCCTGATTTGACTATTAAAGTCATTTAAGAACAAGTTAGAGCAAGGTTTTTGGCGGGAGAATTTGATGATGATGTTGACGCTGTGAAGATGGCGATTGTTTATTTGTTGAGTCACTATTTATATGGGTATGAGAACAGTAAGAGAGTCGACAATGAGTTATTTGGTTTTGTGGATGGCGATTTGTCTGAGCTAAGGAATATCGCATTTGGTAAACTGCTGTGGGATAGGACTTTCCACTACATGAATTTTGCCTTCAAGGACGGTGATAATATATATTACAAGATTGAGAAGGCCAAGGAAGAAAATGATAAGTTTTATTCTTTTAAATTCCAAGGGTTTCCATTCGCTTTCCTAATTTGGTTGGTCGAGATACTACCAAGCCTGTCTCCTAATTACTGCAAGACGATTGCGAATACATATCCTCGAATGTTAAATTGGGAGACTACTTATAAGAAAAAAACTGGGGGCTATTCAAAACTTGTTTCTGAGGTTTTTAATAATGTTGAGGTACCTTTCAATTTTTATAACTAGTTTCTTTTTTATATATATATAGTGTATTTATAACTGGTTTTTAATATGTTTGATTTCTTTCCAATTTTTTAGGCCACTGTGAAGAATTTTTATCCTGTTGGCCGTGAGCTAAGCTGCCTTGCAAAACCTCAAATTTTAACCGGTTTATCTTCCAAAGAAACCTCGAGGTTTCGATGGGAAGGTATGCCTTTTTTATGCATTCGTTTACTTTTTGGTTGTGTTTTTACAGTTTGTTTTTTATTTAGTTTCTTATTTTTTTTTTCCTATATGTTTTTTTGATGTTTGTTATGTATTATTGTTTGTCTTCAGTTTTCAAATTTGGAGAAGGCTTTGGTCTGTATTCAAGATGACCAAAAGAAAATTTTATTAAGTATTAAAAATTTAAAGGATGAGTTTAATATTAAATTTGATGAAGTCATTGAATTATTGAAGAGCAAGAAATGGTCATCTGTGCCTAAAGATTGTGAGGAGAAGGTTGAAGATTCTTGCTCTTGGAATCTTGATGTTGGTGGGAATGATAATGAGTTTTCCGATCCGCCGTCACCCGAGGTATTTTTTCTTTTAGTTTGTTGTTTTTCTGTTTTTATAACCAATTATTTTTTATTTTCTATGGTCTTTTATGTTTCCTGTTTTTTTGTGTTTTATAACTGGTTATTTTTTTTGCAATTTCTGTTTATTTTATTCTTTTCCTGTTTAGAAACCGGTTATGACTATGTTTTTTGATCTATCTTTGTAGGTTGTTTCAAAATCTAATCTTTCTGAATATGATGATGATATAGGTGAGCTGCAATTGTCACTCGTTCGGGAAGATAAGGTTGTATGTTTGTTTCTTTGTTATAATGGATGTGTTTTATTACCAACTGGTTTTTTTTAGATTGTAAGTTTAATTGATTCGTGTTTTTATTCCAGGTTCACTATGGATTAGGTGAGGGGAGGGATGACGGCGGTGTGTTTTCGTATGAAACGATTACAATCGACCAATCCATTTTGGATTTGGTTGATAGACTCACTCAGGCATATTCTTCCCCACTTAGTGCAAAGAATGAGCAATGGGATTTGGTGTCAATTCCTGAGTCTGCATCCCCTGCTGTGGAAGATGAGGTTGAGGTTCTATATGTAATGCCTTTACAATCTAGTGTTGCTATCAAGAGACAAGCAAAACCTGGATTGCATTGTAGATCTCCTTTTGTCAATGAGTTTGGTTCTTCTGAACCAAAAATTCAGAATAAGAAGGATAAGGAGTCATCTAGTGAATTAGCTTTTGACCCTAAGGTGTTGTTTCCTTTTGTTAAAGAGATTGGGATGAACACTGGCACCGAAGATTGCGGGAGATACGTTAAGTGGATCGAAGGTGCTAGGCTATTGAAGAAGAAGTATGTTTTTTATTGTTATGTTGTTATTTTTGTTTTTAATAGTTGCTGAGTTTTATTTTTTAACTGGTTTTATTTTTTCATTTTGGATTTTTTTCTTTGTGATTTCAGGAACAATGAAAAAACAGCTGGCGACATTGATCCTCCCTTCGATTTCAGCATAGCTCAGATTGATGACAAGTCTTGGTTTGTGATTTTACAGACTCGTGGTGAAGAATTGACTGATCTAGTATTTAACTGGTTATTTTTTCTTCTGTCTGTTTTATTTTTCTTAATTTCTTTGCTTTTTTTTTCAATTTTAACTGGTTATTATTTTTTATTTATTGTGTGCAGCATCTGAATGTGGTACTCTATTATCTTAGGAAGAGCATCTTATACAATGCTAGTGTTAATAAGAGAGTGGCGACGACATGCTCGTATTTTGATGTAACTGTTAAGGGAGTGTATGCTGAATTTATAAAGGCAAAACGTGATCCGAGTGTCATCAGGTATGACAACATGGTCACCGATTACATTCTGGGGCAATATAACTTTTGCTTCCAGCCTTGGATCGGTGTTGACGATGTTGTCGGTCCGTGTCATGTCGGTGTTCAACGACATTGGATATTTCTTCACTTCAGCATTTTAAAGAGGAAGATCTTCGTATTCAATTCCATGAAGAATACAAAGACGAATCAAAGGAAGATCTTGCCTGATCTCCTTACGTACTATGAGTTACTACCATACTTCCTTAATTTCTTAAATTTTTATGATGGTAGTGTTGGGTTTTATGCCCTAAATAAAACTCATTTCAATATAATCAGATTTACTTATTAATATAGATCAGAAATAACATTTAATGTTGCATGGTTCACATGATTTATTTCATGATTATATGTACATAATGTATAAATTCATCTGAAACCCTTTTCACATACTTGATCCTGTTTATTGTGCCGTCAACACATTGGAAAGTAAACATGACTATGTGAATAAAGTTTCCTAGATTTATCAGACACAGGGTTTTACTGATATGATAATCTACAACAAGAGTTTACTTGTATTTGGAGAAATACTATGTTCTTTCCAGAATATTGGTTAAAGTAAAGCTCAGGTTGGATGCATGGAGTATGCATCGGAAGGGACCGATATTGAACTTTGACTTAGATTTAATTAAACTTACCATAAAATCTATTCAAGTCAATATCGCCTAGTTGATCCTAGATCAAATAATCTTAATCCTGTTATGATTAGGCTCAATCTTGAAAGGCTATTCGTGTTCCTTGAATTGTTAGTTAAGCCTACTTTTAAGTCAGGGTGATACGTACTTTTTGGGAACACGGTAGTGCAATTGAGTGGGAGCGCTAGCATAAACATGGAATCTATAGCTTCTATCTGGCGAATAGTAAGCAAAGGATGATCACCTTCGAGCTTGACCAAACGAAAATAAATGGTGGAGATCTCATTTCACATAAGCTGAAATATCATTTATACGGGGTCAAGTGTTTTAAGGATAAAATACATTGTAGGGTGTTACGGTAATTTAATCCCTTTACTGTGTAGATCATTCATATAGAGGATAATTGATCAAATTAGGATTATAACAATGGATAACTAATGATGTGTCTATATGGTGGAACATATAGAGCATTCTATATACTGAGAGTGCAATTCTAAGTTCTATGCGTGGATTCAACGAAGAATTAATAAGTTAGTGAATTTTAGTGCTAAATTCTTGATCTACTTATTGGAAGCTCGGTTATATAGACCCATGGTCCCCCCACTAGTTGAGATAATATTGCTTGTAAGACTCATGTAATTGGTTTTGATTAATCAATTATAATTCACAAGTTAGACTATGTCTATTTGTGAATTTTTCACTAAGTAAGGGCGAAATTGTAAAGAAAGAGTTTATAGGGGCATATTTGTTAATTATGATACTTTGTATGGTTCAATTAATAAATATGATAAATGACAATATTATTTAATAATTATTTATAGTTATTAAATAGTTAGAATTGGCATTTAAATGGTTGAATTAGGAAATTGG
This sequence comes from Cannabis sativa, assembly GCF_029168945.1. Lineage (NCBI taxonomy): Eukaryota > Viridiplantae > Streptophyta > Magnoliopsida > Rosales > Cannabaceae > Cannabis > Cannabis sativa. Next base: position 66,783,684 of record NC_083604.1, read on the forward strand.
CATTTTTGAGAAAATCAGATACAAAAGGTGTTAAAATTGCAAAATTGCAAAAAGCAAGGCCCAATCCACTAAGTGTATGGCCGGCCACCTATTGTAGTATTTTAAGTTGATTTTTTCATTATTTTAATGCCATATAATTCAAATCTAACCCTAGTGGAATGCTATAAATAGATAGTGAAGGCTTCACGAAAATTAGACTTTTCTTCTGACACTTTCTGAATCAGAAAAACTGAGCCTTCTCTCTCCCTATCTTTAGCTATCACTTCTTCTTTCTTCTTCCTTTGAATTTCGAAATCCTTAGTGATTAGAGTAGTGCTCACACACATCAAGTGATACCTCAATCATAGTGAGGAAGATCGTGAAGAAAGATCATCAGCAAAAGGAGTTTCAACATCAAAGATTGAGAGAAAGAGATCCAGGTTCAGATATTGATAATGCTCTGCTACAGAAAGGAATCAAGGGCTAGATATCTGAACGGAAGGAGTCATTTAATTCCGTTGCACCCAATGTAAGGTTTCTTAAACTTTATATGTGTTTAATTTATCGTTTTAGAAAGTTCTTATTTAGGATGTTAATAAACATACTTGTGAGTAGATCTAAGATCCTGGTAAAATAATTTCCAACAACTGGCCTCAGAGCCATGGTAATTGATTTACTTGCAAGAAATTTGGACTTTAAAACGATTGTTTGTATGTTCTTTGGATGGTATCATGTTGTATTGAGTGTTATTTGATGATTGATTGATGTTTGTAAAATTTTCGTGAAAAATAATTGCGATTTTATCTCTGGAATTATTTTTATTGGATAGTTTGGAAAAAATTAAGCAAGTTAGCCTTTTACAGAACTTAATTTGGATTTTATTTGAATTAGTTATGATTTTTTGAAGATTTGAAAAAACCGGAGCTGTGCTGATATTTTCCTGCGATCGCAAATCTGTCCGTACAGTTCACATTTTTTTTTGTTTTTCTTCGATTTTTCATGCTTTTTCATGGAATTAACTTCCGATTTTTGGTATAGTTTTGTATTTATACTATTACTATTCCTAATTCAATTGTAATTATCATTTTGAATTAATTTAATATTTTTTAAATTTAATTCAGATATTAGTGTAATTTGAATTTGAATAGAATTAGTATCTATCTTCTTGCTTAAAATATCTATCTTATTTTAAAATTTGATTATATCTTATCTTATTTTAAATTTAAAAATAAGATATTTATAATCATGTAATTTTTAAATAATATAAGATATTTTGCTAATTTTTTAAATTTTGTTATTTTATTTATTTAAATTACATTTAAAATTTGAAAAAGATATTTATTTATCTTTTCTAATTTTTTATTTAATTTTTATTTATAAAATAACATTTAAAATTTAAAAGTATTAGCAAATTTTTGAAATGATATTTAGGTTGGATGAAACCTAATTTTTCAAAAATTGTAGGTTTATTTTTTAAATTTTTTATTATTTAAAAAATTTCTTTTTTTTTTTAATTTTTTTAAAATTTTTCGAAATATTTTTTTATTATTTAATTAATTATTTCGAAATTAAATATTTAATTTAAAAATTAAATAAATCCTACATCCAACTATCCAACTAACCTTGTTGCAGGAGTATGTGTTTTAACTTGTTTGTAAGTTTTCAAAACCTATTATTACTTGATTGCAAATAGTCATGGTTACTTTTTGCCAGATCTAATGATCTGATGGCTCCCTTGGTCAAGATAATAATTTGTAACAGGTATATTTACAATCTTCTTTCATCTGTGTATGACCTAGCAACATGATAGGACCCATCCAAAGTGTGCCTGTGTGAGCCTATGTGTTTAATTTGATTATAGATACATATAGGTTGTTGTTGCTAAAATAAATTATCATAGTTCTTGATAGAATTTATTTAGGCCCATTTAGTTTTTGGGCCTATTCAATTAATATGCTTGTTCTTATTAAGGTTAAATTCCTCTCTTTTGGGCCTTGTGTGAGAGTTGGGAGCCATAGAAGTGGGTACGACATACTGAACCCAGCACCCCCTCACATGAACCACCCCAATTGTGAAGGCCCATTTGCCTGATTTGAATGATTGTACTAGGTTAATTAAACTAGTTTAACCTAATAAAATTGATTAGCAACATAATTAATTTCATTTTTTTTGAAATTAATTTAAGAAAATTATAGTTTAAAGAATTTTTTATTCTAAGTTAAACTATATGTATTTTCTTGTATTTAATTAAATATAGAATTATAACCATCTAGATTCTTTCTGGAACTTAATTTAAATTTTTCATTAAATATTCTTATTTAAGTTGATATTTAGTTATCTACAACTAACCAACTTAAATCTGAATATCTTTTGAATTTCAAATTTCAAAATTAAGTTGAGGAATTTTAGGCATTGGTTATTAAGATTCTTTAGATATTTTTTAAGTTAATATCTTTTCGAATATTAACTTAAAATGGAATATTTTCAAATTAAGTGGTTACAACTTAATTTTTGATATTTAATTAAATTTAAATTTGAAAAATATTTAAGTTCTAGATTTTTTTCTAATACAACTTAAATTAGATATTTTTTCAAATTTTGTGGAAAAGATACTTAGTCAAATAAGATATTTTCTAGATAGTTATTTCTAGACTACTTATTATTTCTAATATTACAATAGGAAAATATTATAAATTGTGAAATTAATTATTTAATTAATTAATTTTGGTACAATTTATTTTAAGTATATTTTTCCTAGTATTAAACTAGAGATTAATAATTAAGCCTTCTCTACACTTAATTATTTATTTTTTGAATTTAATACATTTAATTAATTTGAAAATTAAATATCTAAGTTGATTTTTATCATCATACTTAAATATTTCCTTTTCATGACATTTAATTAAATAGAAAATTATTTTTAGTTGAAATTTATTTTTTCAACTAAATTTAAATAATTTTTAAAATATATTTTTTCTTTATTTTATTAATCAAATTTCGAAATTGCATTTCTTAAATGCTGGAATTTCGAATTTTATCTTGAAAAATAGATTAAGTTGTAAATTAATTATTTATTTTAATTAATTCTTGGGTCAACTTAAATCAATGATTTTTTCATTTATTGATTAATTTAAAATAAATTGAATTAAAGTATATTATTAGAAATTGAATTAATTAGTCAAAGGAAAATCTAGATAGATGATATTTTTGCTTGAAGTATTTTTCTAGTGTATTTAATTAAATGGAAAATTAATATTTAAGTTGATTTTCATCATCATACTTAAATATTTGAAATTTTTCTTATATATTTAATTAAATAGGAAAATTATATTTTTTGTTGTAAATTAATTTTATTAATTAATTTTGGGCCAACATTAAATTAGAATAATTTTTTCAGGATTAATTTTTTATTTTAACATGCATTTTCGAAAATTGTATTCTTAAATACTTTAATTTTTCGAAATGCAATATATATTTATAGAAAATTAAATTTGAGTTGTAAATTAATTTATATTAATTTTGTAACAACTTAAATTGAATATTTTTCTAAATATTTATTGGAAATTATTACTATGATGGAAATAATTCATGTTATTTTTATATCCATCTAAGTAAAATTTATAAATATTAAATTAAAATTTATATTTAGAATTTTTCATTCTAAATTGGAAATTTTAAATAAATATATATTTAAAATAAATAAATTAAATAAAGAGAATCAAAGAAAATACAACTCCTTTTAAATAATGAGCTTTTAATCAAAAGACATTCGATCTCCATTGTGGGTTTTACATCGCGTTTGTTTTAGTGAGTAATCCTCCCTAATGGAGGAACGTTCATTAGCAATTTCGCACCGTTTAACCTCGCATGATAAGTAGTTTGTAAGTGTTTTGTATGGTATGGATCACCCTAATGGTGGCGACCATACTTGACTTGCAAATTATGAAACAATGGTGGAAGCTCATAAGATAGAATTGCCTTGACTCTCGCCTAAACGGGACAACGCTGAATTCTAATCTTGATCGAATAAAAGGTTGCTAGAATGGTTATCATTTTAGATGAGCTGACAACTCTATTCAATGGATGATGCTTTGACTCTCGCCTAAACGGGATCCGTATCAGTTTGTTGAAAAACCTTGGAAATTATTTAGGATTGTAAGTTTTAGTATTTTCACTTGTCATTCCTACTTGCTATATGCTTATAATTTCTGAATTGTGTATGAATTTATATTGAACCATGTTATTTTCTGTTATTAAGTTGTAGTTTAATTTCGAATCTTCATTGTTGGTCTAACATGTTTGTTTTTCTAATGAGATAAATCCCTAATGGATTTTCACCATTAGACATACATAATAGTGTAAGATCTCGAAAGATAAATATTGTATATGCAACATCTAGCTGTTCATCAATTGATGACACCTTAGACTAGTATTTTTACAATATGAAACAAGAAGATTACATAAATAAGATTACTTTGTCTTTCGCTAATCGAAGCATCGTTGGATTCTTATTTATAAACGAAATTATCCTAATTCCTCTTAGCTAATTTATTTCGAATTAGCTCAATAATATATCATTGGATGAATGGTCTATAAATCATTTCATGTCATTATATTTTCTCTTAAAAAATTAAATGACGCATATGATTATAATCCCGAAATTCTATTACCAATTGATATAAATCCTCAATCTTAGAAATCTCCTACTTGTATGGGCAAATCTGACTTAGAGTTTGTATTAGTAGTGCTGGTCCAAGATAGAATTACTCATTATATTTGGTATAAATTTAAGTCTTTGACTTTAATTTTAGATTCCAAATAGAAATTTTTTTTATATTTCTAATTCCAGAATACAATACAGTTACACTTTCTCAAGTGTTTAATATCCATCTTCTATTAATGGATTAAAACTGTATGGAATATGAGTTAGGTATTCTGTGACCAGGATCCACTTGCAGTATTCTATGAACTCTTTGATGTAACTATACCTAAGTCATCAAAACGACACAACCACATTTTTCATTAATCTATGGCATTTGTATCTTGTTCATAGTGGATTTGACAAGATCCATCTCTGCAAAGAGTTAATATGCCTATATCCACTGAAAGTAGTTCATCTCATTCGCAGATGGATGTACATTCAGGGGTGGATATGAGTTTTTTGTTGTATTCTTAAAACGATAACTCTAGATTATACCTTTTAGCAAAGAAATTTGAAATGTTTGAAAAATTTTATTAATTTCTAGCAATGGTTAAAACCATTAAGGTAAGTGGTTAGAGATCTTGCGAACTGATAAGGGTGGAGAAATAGTTAGTAGATATGCAGTTCAAAGATCATTAAATTGATTTTTGAATTATATCCAAACTTACCTCCCCAGAAATTTCAAGTTGCATATTGATGATTAGTTACTAGTCGTTGCCTAATTCCTTCTATGGTAATACAATTTCAGAATGATGTAATGATTGTATACTTAATGTAAATCATTACTAGATTCATGGATGACCTAATCAAAATCTTAAGAAAAGCTAGAACTGTTAACCATGGTTTGTTAGCTATTCTAAGTGATTAGGGGTGGACCATCCCATTGTCAATAGATAAGAAAGTGTTTGTTCAAACAAATACTACTTTTCTAAGAAAATGACCAAGTCTGAAAAACAAGTAGCAAATAAAGGAGATATTTAATTCTTGATTCCAAAAGTGTTCTATCATCTTATATAACATATGATGATCCCACTGCCTCTGTTGTCTTGTCACAACCGAAGAGATCAATACCATTTAGTTTTCTTAGACATAATTCACGGTACCTTGTCGTAGTGGGAGAGTTTCTAGGAACTCACCTTCTTATGACTTGGGAGACACTAGTGATTAAAATCCATTGTGAGTTTAAACAAGTAATGGATTGTCAAGATAAGAAACTAAGAAGAAAGCCAATAGAACTATGGTTTAATCCATTCACATGGAGTAACCTAAAGTTTTCTATTACAAGGACATAAAAGGAAATTTTCGTTTATAAGTCCATTCAATGGACTTAACAAACTTCCTGTTCCTAGTATTATAGGTTTGAGTTTATCTAAACCTATGGCTTGTGGTATACCTGGTAATTACTTACTCTAATGCAAGCAACTTATTTTAGTAAGATGCTGAAGCATTTTCTTTCTAATGGCAATCTATAGAAGCTTCACAACTTCTAAGGTATAGATTTTATTTATCTAAGGAAAAGTTTCAACTATTCCAGAAAAGATAAAGCCATGAAAGAATTTCTTAAATCAACAGTGAGAGGTCTTAGATATGCTTTTGTATGCCTTAGACCAGACACCTGCTGTTGAGTGGGAGTAATGAGTAGGTATCATATTAATCCAGGAGAAGAACATTGGAAGACAATCAAGTAAATCTTAAGATTAAGAAGAGGAACTATATGTTAGTCTATAAGGGTGTGTTTAAAACTCTTAGACTACACCATATCAGATTTCGAAATTTGCCTTTGTGCTAGAAAATCTTTCTGATAAGATGGTGGTTACTCTGGGGGTGGAATAGTGATTTTGGAGAAGTGTAAAAACCTATCTGAAGTTTCTAGGTCTACCAGAGAGAGACTGAATGTTAAAGTTGCAGGAAAGGTACTTATTCAGTCTAAGGAAAGTTCTATACATTTTTGGCATCATTCCAAATTGCCTTAAACTACTAGTGTTAATTTCCTGATTAACCAAAAGTAGTTGCCAAAGATATAGAATCCAGTATCCCAAGAGAGTAGACATATAGAGAGGAATTTCACATTATCAATGATTTTGTGATTAAGGAAGAGTAATAGTGGAGAAAAGGTTGTGGTTAATTCAACCTTTCAGATCCTATTACGAGGAGTTTACTACTACTACACTTGATTTGTATATCAAGGTATTGAGATTATTTGAAACGCACTTTTTGTTTTATATTTGTGCAAGTGGGAGTTTGTTGGGTTTTATGCCCTAAATAAAACTCATTTCAATATAATCAGATTTACTTATTAATATAGATCAGAAATAACATTTAATGTTGCATGGTTCACATGATTTATTTCATGATTATATGTACATAATGTATAAATTCATCTGAAACCCTTTTCACATACTTGATCCTGTTTATTGTGTCGTCAACACATTGGAAAGTAAACATGACTATGTGAATAAAGTTTCCTAGATTTATCAAACACAGGGTTTTACTGATATGATAATCTACAACAAGAGTTTACTTGTATTTGGAGAAATACTATGTTCTTTCCAGAACATTGGTTAAAGTAAAGCTCAGGTTGGATGCATGGAGTATGCATCGGAAGGACCGATATTGAACTTTGACTTAGATTTAATTAAACTTACCGTAAAATCTATTCAAGTCAATATCGCCTAGTTGATCCTAGATCAAATGATCTTAATCCTGTTATGATTAGGCTCAATCTTGAAAGGCTATTCGTGTTCCTTGAATTGTTAGTTAAGCCTACTTTTAAGTCAGGGTGATACGTACTTTTTGGGAACACGGTAGTGCAATTGAGTGGGAGCGCTAGCATAAACATGGAATCTATAGCTTCTATCTGGCGAATAGTAAGCAAAGGATGATCACCTTCGAGCTTGACCAAACGAAAATAAATGGTGGAGATCTCATTTCACATAAGCTGAAATATCATTTATACGGGGTCAAGTGTTTTAAGGATAAAATACATTGTAGGGTGTTACGGTAATTTAATCCCTTTACTGTGTAGATCATTCATATAGAGGATAATTGATCAAATTAGGATTATAACAATGGATAACTAATGATGTGTCTATATGGTGGAACATATAGAGCATTCTATATACTGAGAGTGCAATTCTAAGTTCTATGCGTGGATTCAACGAAGAATTAATAAGTTAGTGAATTTTAGTGCTAAATTCTTGATCTACTTATTGGAAGCTCGGTTATATAGACCCATGGTCCCCCCACTAGTTGAGATAATATTACTTGTAAGACTCATGTAATTGGTTTTAATTAATCAATTATAATTCACAAGTTAGACTATGTCTATTTGTGAATTTTTCACTAAGTAAGGGCGAAATTGTAAAGAAAGAGTTTATAGGGGCATATTTGTTAATTATGATACTTTGTATGGTTCAATTAATAAATATGATAAATGACAATATTATTTAATAATTATTTATAGTTATTAAATAGTTAGAATTGGCATTTAAATGGTTGAATTAGGAAATTGGCATTTTTGAGAAAATCAGATACAAAAGGTGTTAAAATTGCAAAATTGCAAAAAGCAAGGCCCAATCCACTAAGTGTATGGCCGACCACCTATTGTAGTATTTTAAGTTGATTTTTTCATTATTTTAATGCCATATAATTCAAATCTAACCCTAGTGGATTGCTATAAATAGATAGTGAAGGCTTCAGGAAAATTAGACTTTTCTTCTGACACTTTCTGAATCAGAAAAACTGAGCCTTCTCTCTCCCTATCTTTAACTACCACTTCTTCTTTCTTCTTCCTTTGAATTTCGAAATCCTTAGTGATTAGAGTAGTGCCCACACACATCAAGTGATACCTCAATCATAGTGAGGAAGATCGTGAAGAAAGATCATCAGCAAAGGAGTTTCAGCATCAAAGATTCAGAGAAAGAGATCCAGGTTCAGATATTGATAATGCTTTGCTACAAAAAGGAATCAAGGGCTAGATATCTGAACGGAAGGAGTCATTTAATTCCGCTGCACCCAATGTAAGGTTTCTTAAACTTTATATGTGTTTAATTTATCGTTTTAGAAAGTTCTTATTTAGGATGTTAATAAACATACTTGTGAGTAGATCTAAGATCCTGGTAAAATAATTTCCAACAGGTAGGAACGACATCAGTTTGGATTCAGGCCCTTATGTTATGTTAATATTTTCTATGTTAGGTTGACAATATATGGAATCAATTTTTATATGTTTATGTTGTTGGGTTTTATGCCCTAAATAAAATTCATTTCATATAATCAGATTTACTTATTAATAAAGATCAGAAATAACATTTTATGTTGCATGGTTCACATGATTTATTTCATGATTATATGTATATAATGTATGAATTCTTTTTAAGTCCAGAACATATGAATTTGTTAAGATTATAGTGTTGTCAGCACAGTGGAATATAATCTTAATTATATGTTCAAAAGTTTATTCCGTGATTTGTCAAAACACTGGATTTAGACTGACATGGTATAATCAGCGATAGGTATTCTTACACCTTGGAAAAGTGTTATGTCCTTTCCAGGACATTGGCAAAGTTTACCAGTATCGGATGTATGGAGTATACATCGGAAGGGACCGATATTGAACTTTGATTAGATATATTAAAACTTACCGTAATATCTATTCAATTCAATATCACCTGTTGATCCTAGATCAAATGATCTTAATCTTGATATGGTTAGGTTCAATCTCAAGAGTGTTAGTCGTGTTCTTTGATTTGTTAGTTAAGCCTACTTTTGGGTCAAGGTGATACGTACATTTTGGGAACACGGTAATGCAATTGAGTGGGAGCGCTAACATAAATATGGAATCTATAGCTTCTATTTGGCAAATAGAAAGTAAAGGATGATTTCCTTCGAGCTTAACCAAACGAAGATAAATGGTGGAGATCTCATTTCACTTAGCTGAAATATCATTTATACAGGGTTAAGTGTTTTAAGGATAAAATACATTGTAGGGTGTTACGGTAATTTAATCCCTTTACAGTGTAAATCATCTATATAGAGGATCATTGATCACATTAGGGTTATAACAATGGATAACTAATGACGTGTCTATATCGTGGAACATATAGAGCGTTCTATATGACTGAGAGTGCAATTCCAAGTTCTAAGTGTGGATTCAATGAGGAATTAATAAGTTAGGAAATTTACTTGGTAAATTCGGTTCAACTTATTGGAAGCTCGGTTATATAGACCCATGGTCCCCATATTAGTTGAGACCATACTGCTTGTAAGACTCAGTTAATTGATTTTAATTAATCAATTATAATTCTAAAAGTTAGACTATGTCTACTTTATGAATTCTCACTAAGTAAGGATGAAATCGTAAATAAAAGGGTTTCTAGGTTTAATTATTAATTGAGAGACTTTGCATGTCTAATTAATAATTATTTTAAATGACAATATTATTTAATAATCTATTTTAGTTATTAAATAATTAGTTTTGGCATTTAAATGATTAGAATTGGAAAAGTGGCATTTTTGGAGAAATAGAAATAAAATTGAGGAAACTGAAAAATCCAAGTGAGGCCCATGAAACTCCATGGCCGGCCACCTCTTTGATTTTCCCAATTATTATTTTCAATTTTAATTGCCATGTAATTGCTAATCAAAGCCTAGCAATAATAGGAAAGTGGTGGATCACACTAAATAAGGAAGTTAATCAATTACACAGTAAAAGAGGAAACTGCTTATTTGGAAAGTTGTGCTCTCCCTTTTCCCTATATAAAGCAATCCTTGTTCTCTTCTCTTGCATGTCTTTGAATGCTTGATAAGCCACGAAATTAAGAGAGAAAAAGAGAGAAAATTTTCGAAATCCTTGTGAGATGAGTAGTGCCCACACGCATCAAGTGGTACCTCAATCATAGTATGTAAGACTATGGAATTTCTGCATCAAAGAAGGAGAAAAGAAGATCCAGGTTCAGATCTTGGTGATGCTCTGCTACAGAAAGGAATCAAGGGCTAGAGATCTGAACGGAAGGAGTCATAATATTCCGCTGCACCCACTGTAAGGTTTTCTAACTTTATATGTGTTTATTTTCATTGTTTTAGAATTCATATTAGGTTGTTAATCCAACATACATGATAGTAAATAGATCCTGGTAAAATAATTTCCAACATATGTATACTTTTAGTTTTTTCTGATTTTTCTTTTTGTAATACATATTTTAATGGTTTTTACATTTTCCTTGTGAAGTGTTGTTGTTACATTGTGTTTTGTTTGTATAGTTTTTTGTTTAATTTTAACCGGTTTTTTCATGTTTACTTAGATTGCTTAATGTTATTTGTATATTTAATCGGTTTATTTTCCAGTTTGAAAGGTCGTTGTTTAATGTTGATTTTTTTTAACCGGTTATTTGTTTAGTTATCTTATATATTTTTTTTGTTATTAAGTTGTTTGTATTGTATATATTATATAGAACCTTTTTTTTATAGAACATGTATTTTTGGTTCATGTTTAAATATAATCAGTTTCATTTTCGTTGTTTTCTTTTGTTTTGGTGCATTTTGAATATACCCGATTTTTTTGTTGTTTTTTTTTTTACAAGGCAATTCTATATTATGAAAATTTTCATTTTCATTCAAAACCAATTATGTTTGAAGATATAGTTCATGATCAACAAATATTGAAACGATTATTGGAACATACAAAATCAAATTTTTTTTTTTTATTGTAAATATATCTTTGTATTCAATAAAACTGGTTATTCTTGTTGTGTCTTTGCTTTCTTGCGCCTTGGTTGTTTTGGTTCTTGTTGCTTTGGTGGTAGAGCTGGATTAGTGCATGTTTTTCTGTTGTGCCCTGTCTTCTTGCAACATCCACACTTTAGCTGTACCTTTGGCTCTCCTTTTGAACTTATTCTTCTCCTCCTAGGTCTCCCTGCTCTCTTTTTTGTGTTTGGGGGTAGGACTATCATTTCCAAGCTCTCAGGCAGTGTCCACTCACTTTCATTTGGTAATGGGTTCTGTAAAGACCGCTTATTTTAATTTGAAAATTAGCAGTTAATCACGTTTAATTATGAAAATTATTTATAGCTATTTAAATAATTTGTTATACTGTTATTATTGAATTCAGAAATGCATTGCTATGTCATTCAGTAGTTTTCATATTTTGCATTTCCGGTGCCCGGTATTTTGGAACTCGGTGTTTGGCTCAGTAGAAATCACAACTTAGTATGTTAGTAGTTTGGGACGGTTTAGTTAGACATTTGGAATGTCGGGAATGGCCGGGAATTTAGAATTTCCCAAAAATACCCCTTTAGTGTTAATTATGTGGTTTTGGTGAGGAGGGGCAAAATGGTCTTTTTGCCCCAATGACTTTTTGTCCTTTAGTGGACTTAGTAAATGAAAAATAAATGTTTGTTTATGATTTATTTGGCTGAAATGGTATTGATATATGTATAATAGTTTTTTTATTTCATTTATCAAAAAATTACAAAGTTAAAGAAAAGTAGAAAATTTTCAAAAAGCTCTCATTTTCTCTCTATTTTCGGCCAAGACTTGGAGCTGCTAGGGCTGGGTGTTTTTGCTCAATTCTTGTGATTTTCAACTCCTCTTTGTGTAATCCAAGTCAAGGTTTGATCACTTGTATCTTCTCTTTGTTTTCTTGAAATTTTTGATGAAAATAATATGAGTTATGCATGATGTTGCTGCTGTAATTGTTGTTGTTGTTTCCTTGATTAAAATGTTAAGTTAAGTAGGTTTAATTAGATTGAATTGCATGCTTGAATTCCTTCTTCTAGTTGGATAGATTTTTATGTAAAAAGCTTGGGTTTTCAAAGAAAAATGGAGGTTTTGGTGGCTGTTGTGTTTGCATGAGTTAGATTCTAGTTTCTGAAGTTGTTATTAGCTTGATATTGAGTTTGAAGCATAGATTGAATGCATGTTAGGTGATTTTACTCAAGTTTGAGTTTAGAACTCAAAGCTTGAGCTTTAATGGTGTTTTTCATTTCTGTGCAATCTGGGTGGTTTTGTTGCTTTAGAAATGTTCTAGGGGTTGTATAGAACAGGTCTGGAAGGTTTCATGTGATTTGGGGTTGATTTGAGCAAGTTATGAATTTTTGAGTTTGCTGCCTGCGACGAACCAGAATTCCGGTTGTGCATCCGGAATTTCGGATGGGGGTTCTGAATTTTCCAGAACCGGAATTCCGGTTGGGCAACCGGTCTACCGGTTGGGGAAAATTCTGAAACCCTAGACTTCCTCGATTTTATGTTTTTAGGGGTATTGCCATGCTTTTTATCGATAGGGAAACTTTTAGTTCCTAGTTTAAGTCCCCGGGAAGTGATTTAGCGTGTCACTTATAGTGTTGTGATTTTTATGGTTTAGGAGCCTGTAATCCGCCGCGCAGTTAAAGTTCCAGTCAGGTTGACCGGCACACCTGAATTCGGAATCCAGGTAAGATTAGTATAACAGTATGCATATGTAGATTACATGTTTAGCATGCATGTAGGAAGCCTGTTAGATTACATTAGTTATGTATGTTGGCTTCGAACCATCCAACCCTATCACGTCGGTACAGGCTGGAGTATGAGCAGCAGCCGGAGTATGACCGGTTCGACCGATCAGGCTGACACTTGGTTGGTGGTTCCGTACTATTGACGTATCCCGTCGGTACAGGCTGGAGTATGACCAGCAGCCGGAGTATGACCGGTTCGACCGATCAGGTGGATATAGTAACACGTCGGTACAGTTTGGAGTATGACCAAGCGGAGTATGACCGGTTCGACCGATCAGGCTGTTACGTGTCAATAGTACCGTCCCTATGAACGTTCAGAACTCAGTACCGTGTTGGACACGGCAGTAGTGACTCAGTACCGTGTTGGACACGGCAGTAGTGGGACTCAGTATCGTGTTGGACACGGCAGTTAGGGTTATGATCAGGGGTATGGGCGTCTGATCATGACTGGGATTACGTATGAATATTATTATGCTTTTCTTACTGAGTCTGTCGACTCACAGTTCTACGTTTATGTGTAGGTAAAGGCAAGGCTAAAGCTGATGGACCGTGAACGAGCTTGTGAAGATTGTACATGTCGGGGCGGTTAGGCCTGGAGAGTACGATCTTCGGGACAGCGAGGCTGATTTTGTAACTAGTCGCTAGGCGACATTTATTTTGTATAAACAGTTAAATTTTTTAAATGATTTTGTAATCGGGATCCCGAGTCTTTTTGTAATTATATTTTACAAGTTTAATTAAAAAGCAAAAATTATAATTAATCACGTTTTCCATAAACCTCGTTGATTAGCAACGAGCTGCACAGCATGTTTAAAAATCACGTAATACGCCTATGTTAGTTAGGGTGTTACAGGTTCGCTGTTGTGTCATATATTGCTTTCATTTCGTCAGTTTTGTAGTAGTCCGCAACATAGTCGTAAACTCGCAATCCTCGTTTTGAGAATACAGCTATTGCATGAGCACATGGGATTTCATCTTGCTGGAACCGGTTACATTCACATGTTTTGTCTAGTAAATTGACTAGGAATTTCCCTTTCTCTAGCACATTCACTTGGTGGAGTATGGTTGTGACTAGTGTAACCTGTTATTTTAAGTAGAAAAATTATTTTATACAGTTGTTCAATTTTTTTAATGTGTACTGTCTGTATATATCTATAAGTTTAGTTGCTTGAATAAAGTTGTCTCTGAGTATTTTTTCTTTCACTGTTGAAACTTTGGTGAATGTTCCATGTGCTTTGTTGCCGTTTGTCCAAACCCATTTTTGTACCAAACTTCGAAAACTCTCCATCATTGTAGTGATGGGCAGTGTTCTTGTGGCAAGTATTGCTGAATTTATCGACTCAGCTATGTTGGATGCCATCATTGTGTACCTTCTGGTCGGGCAGTGGCATCTACTCCATATTTGTATCTTATTCTCTGAAGATAAGGTCTGATTCTGCTGTCTATTTTGTCGAGTTTTGACATGTATCCTTCAAATGATTTCGTGTTGTATGTCTTGGCGGCTTTGACAAAGTTTAATGTAAGATCTTCCCCGTGTATTCTAAAATTGACCTTAATGTTGTTTAGCAAGTGGAATATGCATGCTCCATGGAATATGTTTGGGTAGACAATTGTTACTGCTTTCTCTATGCTTTTGTGTCGGTCTGAGATGATTGTCATGCCTGCGAGTGTATGTCTGTTTTAACCGATTTTTTTGTTACTTTTTTTTTTTGAAACCGGTTATTTATGTTAAGTAAGTCTAACAAACAATAGGAAACCTATTACACTAAAGATGATGTATTTGCTGTATATTTCTGCTTGAACCAGTTTCTTACCTTCTCTTTCTCCGAATGTTTCTCTTAGCTTGTGGAAGAACCACTCCCATGATGAATCATTCTCCGAGTCTCTTATTCCGAATGCCAATATGAATATGTGGTTATTAGCATCCATTGTTGATGTTGTAAACAACGTCCCTCCGTATGTTATTTTCAAGAATGTGCCATCTACCACAATCACCGGTCTACAATGAATCCATCCTCTAATTGAGTTTGACAGTGCTAGGAACATGTACTTGAACCGGTTCTTATTGTCTGTTATCAATTCGGTTACGGTGCCTGGATTTGCTTTTTTTAGCATATGAAGGTACATTGAGAGTTATTGGTATGAGTCTTCTGGCTTTCCTCTTGATAATTCTAGAGCCTTCTCTCTTGTTCTCCAAGCCTTTTGATATCCCATCGAGACCCCAAACTCGTGTAGCAAATCCTTCATGATGTCATTCGGTGCATGCTTCCTATTTATTGAGTCGTACTTCTTCTTTACTATTTGAGCAATAGTATTGTATGTTGCTTGCCTGTGATCTTCCACTATGACATCCAATGAGCAGGTGTGGTTGTTGACATATTTTCCAATCTTGAAGGTTTGTGTTTGTTTCAACTTTGAAGTGCGCATAAATCAGTTACAATTTTCGTCAACACATGTAACCATGTATTCCCTCGGCTCGGACCTCTTCGTTCTGATTTGAAAGTTCTTTATCATTGCATAGAATCCGATTGCCGTTTCAGTATGTTCTTGTCACTGTATATTTGTCCTTCTTCGATCTCAAGCACCATGTAATCTGTGATTATCTCTATTTCCTCATCCCTTCTCTTTTTTGTTGCTTCATTGGATTGCTCTATTATAAAGTCTGCAACTTGTTCAGCCATGGCAAACATGTTGGGGGCAATTGTATACTGACAATAATCATGATTTGAATCTTGTCCTTCAATATCAGATTGTTGGTTGAATGGTTCGTCGTGTATTTGTAGAACCAGTTCCTCCACTGTCTTGGTTTGCTCTTGTATTGGTTGGTCTGAAGATTGATTTTTCACTATTTGTATAGCCATTTCTTCTGTAGTTGTGATGCATAGTGGAGAATCAGTTACTCCAGCTTGTGATTTTCTCAGCTTAATGTAGAACTTGAGAGAATTGTCACTCAGTAGCTTCATCGGTGTTGTCCCCGGTGATATCTGGTAGGATATGTCTATGTTGCTTCTGTTGCAGTTGATCTCTGTTTTTATCAGCTCCATCAAGTTTGCTAGTGATGAATTGGTTGGAATTAGAATTTCTGTCATTGTGTAGTCATCATAATTTGTATTTTCCCTCCACTAACCCCCATATTTGATGACACACATGATTTATTCCATACCTGCAATTTTAGGAAAAAAGTAATATCAGAATATTATTGAAATGTTTTGTTTGGAACCAGTTATTTTTTAAAAAATTATAGGTGTTATTGTTTTGGTTTTAGGTTTTTAACTGTTGTTTTTTTTGTTTTTTTTTATTTGTCATTTATGTTTTTGATAATTATTTTGCATTTTCAAAGAAAAATTCTTTTTAAAATTTAAGTGTAATTTTTTTTTTCTTTTAATTTTTTAATTGTATGTTTTGCTATATTTTTTAATATTTTTCAAGTTTTTTAACCGTTTTTTTTTTCTGTTATGTTTTATTATTTGTGACTTTCTTTATTTTTTAACTATTTTATGCAAAAGTAATATTATATTATTATATTTTTGTATTTAGAACCGGTTATTTTTAAATTGTATTTAGAGAATCAATGTTATAGGTGAGTTTTTTAACTGGTTTTTAAGTTTTAACTGATTTGTTTTATGTTATATATATTGTTGTATATGTTTTAATTTTGTTTTCTTGTAGCCTTGTTAAATGTAATGTTTTGTTAGAATCTGATTTTATTTTTGTATTTGGAATCGGTTTCATTTAATTTTTATGTTTTAGTGTGTAAGTTAGTTTTTTAACTGGTTATTTTTTAAAAAATTATAGGTGTTTTAAGTTTTTAACTATTTTTTTTTTTGTTTATTTTCTGGTTTTAGGTGTTATTGTTTTGTTTGTTTTGGTAAAAATTATTTTTTTTAACTGTTTTTTTTTATTTATTTTTTGATGGTATGTTTTGTTATATGTTTTTAACTATTTTTCACGTTTTTGATTGTTTTTTTAACCGGTTTTTTTTCCTATTATGTTTTGTTATATGTCACTCTCATTATTTTTTTTACTGTTTTTAACTGGTTATTTTGGTTCTGGTATATATTTGTTTTGCATGTGTGTTTCATACGGTTGACCTTGATTTTGTATATTGTTTTAACCGGTTATTTTTTTTTATATATGTGTTCATTAAAATGTCGCGTAATGTTTATATACCATTAATGCTTATATACCTGTAATGTGTATTATTGACAATTGTTATTCCAGTTTTGATTCTGTGTGTAATTTGGTTTGTTTTTTTTAGTTTTTTGTTTTCAATTTTAATTAGCATTGATTTTTCAAGTTATAAAGATAAGGAAGAGGATCAGAAGCAATTGAAGAGCTTACCTGAAGACGATTAGAGCTGTAGAAGACGATCGGAGGTCGATGATCGTTGCTGAAGCTCTGTCTTCAGTCGATGAAAATTTTTAGTTTTGAGATCGACTTTCTGCGCATGTTTCTTGCGTTTGAGATGATTAGTATAACCTGAAGAACTTTTCGGAGCTGGAAAAGACGATCGGAGGCGGCAATCGTTGCTGGTTTTGGAGAAGACGATCGAAGTCGACTGATCTTTGCGTTTGAGTTCGGTTTGCAGATCGAATTGCAGTGATCAATCGCAGCTGGTGATTGTGCGATTCCGAATGTGATGATCGGAGAGAAAACCGCAGAGATTAGGGAGAGAGTAATCGAAGTGAATGGATTCTGTTATATTTTCAATTTGGTAAGTATGGGTTTTTCCACTTTAAGCATATTTATATGTTTTGTGCATTCCTATATTTTTTCAGTTAATTATTTTTTTTTCCATATATTTTTCATTTATTTTTTTCTGCCATGAAAAGGTAAATGACAACAAAAAAAATTCCATATTTATGAAAAATCCTATTAATTTGGGGATAAAATAAGAAATGCCTCTTTTTTTTGTCAGTTAACTAAAAATGCCTGCATATTAAAATCTATTCAAATTTACCCACTTTTATAAGGTTACTATCTAATTTACCCTTACACATGTTACCTTAATTAATAGCTGGTGGGTATTCATATGATTGGGGAGGCCTTAATTGTATGAAATAAGAGGGGCATAATTGGAATAATAGTTAGAAAAGAGGGCATAAATTAATGAGTTTTAAGAAAGAGATAAAAATGAGATGGACTCCCTTAAAAAAGGGTATACCATCTAATTTCCTCAATTATTTACCATCTATCTGTTTTGGGCCCAACCAAGCCCAATTCTATTCCTAAACCTATCATTTTACTTTCCCCTTCTTTCAACTCTCTCATGATCTCTCTCTCTCTATCTTCTCTCTTCTCTCAGCCAAAAAGTCGCCGCCGACGCCGAGTTCTGCCGGGTGAAGGTAATTTAAAGATTTGATTTCCTCTTTAGTCGCCTTTTTTTGTTTCTTATTAATAGATATGTTCTATTGTGCTGTGGTTTGGGAAAAACGAATTGATTGTGGTCATTATTATTTTTAATTTCTTCTTCCGTTTCTATTGTATTTACATTGTAAATTAGGGTTAACTTGTCTCGCTTGGACCGCTGTTCGTCTTGTTTCGTTGTTTTTTTGTTCTCATTTTAGAATGAGAAGATTTATTGATACATTTATTGGTAAAATTAGGGCTCTGTTTTTCGTCAACTCTCAAAATCAAATTTTTTGTACTTTGCTTTTTGAGCATTGTTTGTTGTACAATGATATCAAGTTATTTGTTTTGATATTGTTGTATAATGTATTATCAGCTATGTATATACGTATGTATGAATAATATTTTTGCAGATGATAAGATTGGGGTTATACAACAAACAATGCGCTCAAAAGCATTGAATAAAAAACTTGATTTTGAGACTTGACGCCAAACAGATTTTAATTTTGTGCATAGTGATTTTGATGGTGATATTAACATATTTGTTGTTTTATCCTATGAGAGTTTTGGTTTGTGCCTCTGTGTGTAAAAATGTTCTACTGAAAATATAAGGTAATTATTGTAGTTTTTGTAATTGTGTCTTTATGATTTCTTTGTTCAAATTAGATTTGAGTTTGTTTTGAACACGAATATTAGTATGTTACATATTCATCATCAATAATAGAAGAAGAAACAAGAAGGTATATTTATTTATTTTATTTGTTCTTTTTTCTTATATAGAAAGAAAGGCAAATGTCGGTAACACTGTACTAGAAGACACAAACAACAACTCGTTTAGCGCTTATTAAGTAGTTCTTTTCAACTCAGTATTCTACTCACTCACTCACTCAATCACCCATGGCGGATTGCTTTGACTCTCCTCCTTCTCCTTCACCCACTTCTCCCATGAATATCGATGGCTCCGACCGTGACTCTGCCCTCTCTAACTCTGAATGGCTCACTCAGCGAGAGGTAATCGAACGTCGTGCTCGACGAGTCAAGCAACTTGCTCGTCTTTACAGGCACCATTACTGGGCTTTGATGGAGGATCTCAAGTCCAAGCACAGAGAATACTATTGGACCTACGGTAAGAGTCCCTTCAAGGAAGACGAGCATCTCCCTCCTAATGGTACGGATGGAATCGGAGAGAACGGGAAGCTAGGGTTGGCTTCTGCCACCGGAGTTGGGGATGACATTAAAAGGTGCCAAGTGGCTGGCTGTAAAAACAGGCCTATGGCCTTGACGAAGTTCTGCCATGCCCATATACTCTCCGATCCCCAACAGAAGCTATACAAGGGTTGCACATATGTCATCAAGAGGTATTTCTAATTTCTATTGTTTTTCGTTTTTTGATTTATTTTTCATTGATACAGTATTTTTTGGTAGTTGCCGTGTGGGGAGGGAAAAAAAGACTAGTTTTCTTTCCATGAAATTTATTGGTTTTGGTTGTTGGTAAGAGTTTGAAATCTTCTAAGGGATTTTACAGCTGAAATAGATTTCTTGTTAGAGATTAGCAATGAAGATTTAATCCTTTTTCAAGATGTCAAGAACTTAGTTGATATTATAATTTGATTCACTATCTTTCGTCGTTGCCATGTGAGGGGTAAAAATGAAAGGATTTTACCACTGAAATGAATTTCTTAGAGACTAGTAATGAAGCTTTAATCTATTCAAAATGTCAAGAACTTAGTTGAGATAATGCTTTGTTATGAGTTAGGAAGTTTTCGGAGTGATGTTCTGTATGCTATGACTTAGAATTAATGAATTGAGATGGATAGGTGTGTTTGTTGGTATTCTTTTATATGAAGGAAATGTTTGGTTTGAGTCACATCATACATGAAAAGCACACTGATGGAGAGTAGTAAGTTGAATATAAAAGTACAAACATATCGCCAGGTAGCAGAATATTTATGTAATGTGAGAGAGGATCTTTCTTGAATAAATCATATCAGTTAGTGTTACTTAAATTCCAATGGAGTATGTTTGGGGACTTCATGAGAGATAAATGGTGTTATTTGTTGCACTAAGTTACGGTTAGTTTGTATGTTATGAAACTCAGGTGTTGATTTTTTTATCTATCTAGAGATACTAGGCTGAAGTTACCCTGCATTTAATAGTTTACTTTGTTTGAATGATTATCTCTCAAGTTTTACTAGTTCAATCACATTATTATTCCTTCTCACGTTCTCTCCAAATCTAATAGTGATGATCATGATCATCATGAATCTGGCAGTAATCCCATTTCCAAAAACTCTTGTTCTCTTAAGTAGAGGACGAATGATTATCATTAGGATGATGATGATGTTGAGGCTTAGTTGTCAGATGCTGCCTACTAATATTACTAATAATGCTGATGATGAGGAGGAGGAGGAGGTTGCTGTCAATAATAATAATAAGAAGAAGAAGAAGAAGAAGAAACCTTTTGAAAAGTGATGAGGTCGAGGTTTTAAAACGTCCTAAAAAGTTTTGTGCAAAGAACATTTGTCATGCCACTAAAGTGGACATGACAAAGTTTTACGCATGTGCTAGAAGAAAGATGAGTTATCTTGAGTTCAACTAGACCCAACTGGCAGATGCAGGTTGAAAATAACTTATTGACCAAGTACTTTTTATCTGCCAGTTGTGTAAGAATTTTTCAACCTGCGCACCTTATCTGCCAGTTGGGTCTTATTGAACTCAAGATTGCTATCTTTCGTCTAGCATATGCGTAAAATTTTGTCATGTCTACTTTAGTGGCATGGAAATTCTTCTTTACACAATACCTTTTAAGACGTTTCAAAACCTCAACTTCTACCTCGTCATCCTTACTCCAAATCCTTTCAAAAGGTATCTTCTTCTTATTATTATTATTATTAACAGCAGCCTCCTCATCAGCAGCAGCAGCAGCAGCAGCAGCATTAGTAATACTGTTAATGGCAGCATCTGACGTCGCAGCCTCAACATCATCATCATCCTGATCATGATCATTTGCCCTCCTCTTAAAAGAGAAGAGAGTTTTTGGAAATGGAATTACTGTCAGATTCACGATCATTATTAGATTTGGAGAGAGCAGGAGAAGGAATAGGAATAATAACATAATCATTAACCTTTTGGGTAAGGTTTGCTGATTATTTAGTAAATAAAAATTTTGTATTGTCCAGTATGCAGTCAGGCCCTCTGCTGTGTTGTAAACCAATACTGAGATCCACAGTACCTTCTCTGTGTCCAACTCATTTTCAGAAGGGTGAAAAGTGTCTCATACGGGACCTAAGAAAGGCTGGTCTAAATATCTCTTCATTAAATAACCTTGCCCCGAAACTCCATGTCGTAGTCGCTGAATTCGTATCTCAAATCCAATCCAAAAGGAGAGCCTTACGAAAGGCTAGTGTCGCTAAGGTGGAGCCAAAGTAGAGCGGAGCTGACCAATTTCTTAAGCTCCTTATGCCCTTTGATACTCTGCTGAATACATAATTAGTGGGAGGGGGACTCAATTTTGATAGGACGATAGACTTTTGCCCAAGAAAGAAGACATTTGTGCATACCTAAGATAAGAAAGACTCTGGAGACTTCATTTTCTTCACAACAACCTCGCCCATGAGCTTTTATCCTAACAACAATAATGTAAATTGGTTATTCTACTTTAAAGTCCTGATGATTTTATTGTTGTAATTAAATCACAAAATACTCGAAATTTCCTCAATGTTTATTATTATTATTATTATTTATTATGTATGTAACCGTTGTGCATGATTGTGTGAAGTTACAAGATGTATAATAGCTTCATCCAGATAATTACCAAGTATATTTAGACCATTTCGACTGTATGAGAATCTGCTTAGCTTCCTTTCTGTTTATTATTCTATTATGGTTAGGATTATCAAAAGTATACACCAGAACGGATTAACTTAATGAGTAAGTAGTTGAAATGACTCCATTTCAGAAAAAAGAAAAAATTGACATTACTCGTAACAACAATAAAATCCATTTCACACGTTGCAATTTTTTTTTGGAAAATTTGAAATTCTATACTTACAATACCTTAAAATTTTATCCCTAAATGCATAGTTATTAAAATTGGTCATATATGACCACATTCCTAATTTCTTAAAAATACCACTGACATTTGAAATCCCTAATCTCATCTTCCTCTCTCTCAACACACTCTCGGCTCAACCCACCCGATTCCAACCCCAACCCCAGTCGAACCACGGTGACGGTGACGGCGGCTCAATCGACCCACGGTGACGGACGCAGTGGACGCACGGTGACCGACCCAGTCGACGACGCAAATTTTTTCGACCCACAGTGGATCCACGCTGACGCCTAACCGAGATGTCGAAGGTATGTTTAAATTTTTTTTGTATTTTTTTTTTAGATAGTGTTAAAGATTTATTATGTTTGTGATTTTGTTTGGGATTGTTTGTGAAACCTACTGTTAGATTTAAGAAAATTTTTGTGGAATTTTTGGTGGATTCGGATCTGAGAAACCATTGGGGAAGAAGGGGGTCCGATGGGTCCGACAGGTTGGGTTC
The DNA here is from genome assembly GCF_029168945.1 of Cannabis sativa. NCBI lineage: Eukaryota > Viridiplantae > Streptophyta > Magnoliopsida > Rosales > Cannabaceae > Cannabis > Cannabis sativa. The sequence continues at coordinate 66,806,753 of NC_083604.1, forward strand.
GATGGATCCGACGGGTTGGGTCCGATGGGTTGGGTGCGATAGTTCGATTCATGGAGGTCCGATTGGACCGATAGGGCCCGATGGCTACCATATTGGGCCAATCGAACCCATCGGACCCGAGGGGGTTTTTTTTTATTCTGTCGTACGCGGTGGAGATCGTCGGGTCGTAGGCGGTGGTGAGGGGGTGACGGCGCGGTGGTGTGTTAGGGTTTGAATGGTGAGGGTTCGGTTAGGTTGAGAGAAAAGCTAGAGAGATAGAGGAAGAGAGAGAGTTGGGGTGTTAGTTATGTGAGGGTTATTCTTGGGTTTTTCATAAAAGTGTCATATATTTTTTATTTTGAAATGTATTGGTTTAGGTATAAAATATTAAGATTTTTAATGTATAGTTTTTCAATTTTTTTTTTTTTACCTATTTTAGCTATTTATTGGTCGGAGAGGTCCAAGTTAGAATCTTTATCCTCTATGTAAAATAAAATAATATTATTTAGTCAAATTATTAAAATATTTAATTATTAAACATAATTGGTATTTTTATTTAGTTCTTTCCCTTTATTTTTCCTCACAAATCAAACTATTACATTGAGTGTGTTTGGAAAATTAGTATGTAATTGAAATTAAGTGTAATTAGTGATGGAAATTTGACTCGTGGGAACGGGTACTCATGTCGAATAGAGCAGAGCTTACTTGCCTTAATGAATAATAGAACGGGTGTGGGGTGTTTATATACCTGAAACGGATTTGGGGCAGGTCAGGGAGGGGTGATACTACTCATCCTATATTCGACCAAAATATATAGTTTTTTAAAGTTTTCATACAATTTTCTAATTATTATGTATTAAATTTATTAGTTATACTTACAAAGTTGATTATTATTCTTTCTTAATTCACTGTGTAATAAAAGCTTTTTAATGGATAGAATATTTGTTTAGTTTAAAGTTAATACCTTGTTTTTTGTTTTCATTTTGAATTTTATTACATTATTTTCTTCTTATTATTATTGTTTTAATTTTAATTTTAATGGGTATCCAATGAATTCTCATACCTAATGGAGATTTATCCACCCTATATTCATTGGGAATTAAGCGGGGTGAGGGCGAGAATGATGGGCATAAATAGAAAATTGGGACAGGATTAGGAGGTGCCTTATTCGCTTATTACTCACCCAATTTTCATCTCTAAGTGTAATTCATAGTAATTATAAAGCTCAAAGTATTTATTTATTTTATTTTTTTATTTTTGTAAAAAGGCTTAAAATATTATTTAATTATGTAGTTATATAGTAATTATGTAATTAGAGATAATTGAGATGTGTTAATTTCATTTTTTTAATTCTTATAACCATGAACATAGCAAATATAAAATATTACTATTTTTAAATCTATAATTATTAATTAATATAATGTTAAGTATATGTTATTATTTTTTATTTTAAACAGAAATAAAATGTAGGTGAATTATCCCATATACTATTGTTTTAACTTTTTTTTTTTTCAAATTTACGGTTTGAGTTTCTAAAATGGTTGCAGCGCTAGTTGCAGTAGGAGTTTCTGTATGATTTTTTGTTGCAATTTAGGTTGCAGCGCTAGTTACAATAGGGGTTTTTGTGCCTAATTCTGTAAAAATGCAAAAAAAAAAAAAAAAAAAAAAAAACTGTTTTGAAATGTAAAAATAAAAAATCCTCTAGAATGTATATGTAATTATTATATTGGGCAATTATTATCCTAATCATTTTACTGCATTCTAATTATATAGTGATTTCCAAACAAACTCTAATGTGTGATTATAAATTTTAGGTCAATTAATATCGAAATATACATCTATATATAACTTTACTTATATCTATTTATCTACACTATTTATTTATTTATTTTTAAATAATATATTTTTTAGAAAAAAAATCACAATCTATAATTTATTAAATTATTATTTTTAAATCTATCTGTTTTTTCTTAACATTTTGTTGATTATATTATCTTTATATATTAAAAGTGTCTATTTAACGGCAATTCTTGGTTTAACGATTCTTGGTTTAACGATTCTTTTTTTTATTTAGCCTTACACGGTTAACACGATTAACTTAACAGACTGTTAACGTTAAACGTTAACAAATAAATAAACCCAATAATTAAACCCATAAAATTAAACAATCTTTTTCAAAATTAAAAAAAATATCTTAGCCACATATCTCTCTAACAAATTACACGACTTCATTCCAATTTCAAAAAATAAACCCAATAATTAAACCCATAAAATTAAATAATATTCACGATTAACTTATATATCTCTCTAACAAACTACAATTTTTGAAATTTTTTTATTCATAACTCAATAATTAAATCAAAAAAAAATTAAACAATCTTTACGATTAACCCATTCATCACCCATACAGGCAAACACAACAAAAGCCTCTCTCTCTCAGATTTCATATTTCTTTCTCATCGATTGCAGTTCTGTTATTTTACAAGAGTGTCCAAGCTAAAGGTCAGAATGCAATCATCAGTTGTTAATTCTCATTGCTTTTGGTAAAAATTACACCTTTAATACTTCTTTGTTACTTTTGTTGTGCTATTTTGAGTGACGGTGGCTTTATAATGAGCAGATGAGATTTCAGTTAGCATTGTTAAAATTCATGACTTCTGGTAGGCTAACAGTGGTAGCTTCTTAGGAATACTTGTACACATTAATTTTGATTTTACTCTGTTTTTGACTCCATATCTAAGATTTCTTCTTGGTAGTGAGAATGTTCCTTCAAGTGTTAGTTATTCTTAATTTTGTAATATTTGAACGGGAACAAATGCAACATATATTATAACCTTATTATTATTGTTTCTAATATGTTTTTACTAACATTTGTAGTTTAATTTAAACTCCATTATACTGGACATAAAAGTTAAATTTAAATTTATTATTCAAATCTCTCTAAATTAAATATTATTTATTTCCTTCCGAACTTTTAATATAATACTTAATATAAAACATAGCATACGTGTATCGCACGTAACAATATACTAATTTTTTTATACACATATAATTATTCTTCCAAATATTCCATTCAAATTTCTTTTTCAGTTTTAATTAATTTTAAAAAAAAATCTACTACCAAACATTTTTTTATAACAAAACTTGATTTTTTTAAGAAAATATATATCATTTAGTTTTTAATAATATATTATATATGGTCAAATGTCTTATAAAAAATAATAAAAAATTATGAATATATATATTAATATATATATTAAAGGCTCATACAAAATATATATATATATATATTAAAGGTTAACATATATATTTTTTTTTTAGATTTTAGTGTGTAAATTAATACATTTTAAAAGAAAAAATTTATTTGTAATATTATTAAGCTATTATAGAGAGTCATATATACCATATTGAACTAATGTAATATTGTTGTGCTATTATGCCCTATTTATGGTGTTCTCTTATTCGACTTCTTCGTGTTTGTTTTTTTTTTTCTCATTTAAAATTTGATTATAATATATTGGTATATTACAAAATTTGATATATTTACTATAATTTGGTGTTTACTTTTAACAAAAACTAATAATTTATTTATTATTTTTATTTCTAACGTTCGTTTATTTATTATAGTTGTATTTAGTTATTCTCAAAGATTACCTTTGAGAATCGAGATATGTTCAGTAATCATCATCATACCAAAACATTTAGAAATATGCAAGGAATTTATAACAAAATCATACACTAATGTATAAAAAGTTAGTAGTTAATTAACTCAAGTATATAATTTGTTTTATGTACAGAACAAACTTATTTTGATCAATAACGACAATCACAAATAAGATACGATGATGACAACGATTTTGAATGTAGTGGTGACTACAAGTGTGATAATACGGTGATGACATAGGCTTTAAATGATAATAGTTTTAAAATCGTATGATGAGTTTTCTATAGATTTATTAATTGTTTTTTTATATCTCTATTTTGTGTGAGGATTTTCCAACCTCTATTTTTTTTATTTTACAATAACGTTTGAAAATATCTCTTTCTTGCTTTCTTTTTTAGATAAGAAATTGAATGATGAATTTTTCTACAATATTATTTTATTTTTTTGTATAAAAATTATGAAAAAATTTAGTAAAATAGTTACTTATACTATTAAAAAAATATATTAAATTTAATATATTTTTATAACTTAATTATCAATAAACAAAATATAACCGCACGTGAAGCGCGGTTTGTTTCCTAATATATATATATGAAGGAGAGATATGAGATGGTAACATGACACTCTAAGATCTCTCCAATTAGCATTATTTATTCTCTCATTAATTCTATCTCATTTTTTTTTTATTTTTTTTATTATAAAGGAAAGATATGAGGCGGTGACATGAAACTATATAATGTTTATCTAATTAGCATTATTTGTTTTCTCTTTTATTCTCTCATTTTTTATTTTTATTAGCTTCATAAATAATAATTCCAAAATTTATATTCAAAAAAAGTATTTAATTAGCATTATTTAGTATTTAATTTTTTATTAGCATTATTTAAGCTTTTTTTTTTTTTTTTTTTTTTTTTTTAAATTAAGATCTCTCATTTCACCTTTTTAGCCAAAATTTGGCTTTTTGGCTTTTTTTTTTTTACAATTAAAATATTTAAAAAATGATCATTTTTTTATCACTTACAAAACTCTTTATAAATATGACTTCACTTTAAGATTTTTCAAAATAGCACTACTTATCTTTTCTTAATTTTCTTATTTTATAATTTTTTATTATGTTTATAACTATTAGTTGATTAATTAATTAAGAAAAATATTTATATGCAATTCAAAAAAAAAAAACCATTCTATTTTCATAATAAAAAATGCTTCTACCGTAACTTTCAATAGACATATAAAAAATCTATGTATAAATTTATATGATTTTATTCAAACCCTAACAAATTAAAGAAGCCTTTCTTTCTAAAATAAATAAATAAATAAATAAATTAAAGAAGCCTTCAAGAGAATCAACAACAGCTTCTTCGATTGAATGAGTGATCACAATGACCAAAATTAAAGCATATTTGTTCTCAATAATGCTTTCTTTAATTGAATGAATGATTATAGTGACCAAAATCAAAGCAAATTTCTTTAATTAATAAGGGAAATTTTACTTTTTGGCTTTAATAATACAAGCCATATCAAAATTTATACCCTCCCTTAATTTGTACAAATTTAGTCCATTAATTACATGAACTTCCCATTTTACCCTTTTTTTTTCAAAAAAATAAAATAAAATAGGTAAAATCTGAAATTGATCTTTCTCTCTCTCTTCCCTCTTCCCTCTCTCTCGTGCACCACTCTCTCTCTCTAGAAAAAACTGAAAAATTTATCAAAAAAATTCTCTCTGTCCGTCCCACTCTCTCGTCCCTCTCTTTCTTTCCTCTTGAATGGTTGTTTTCTCGGTGGGTGTTGGTGGAAAACCGAAGCACAACCCAATATCACTCAAGAATCTTACACCATTATAATGGGTAAGTTGTGTTTTAAGCATTTTGTTTGACTTTATGTAGTTTAAAATTGTTATATGTGTGTTATTTGTTGGAACTGCTGTTTTTTGGTCTGAAATTGTTGAGATCTGGCAGATCTGGTTTTCAGTCGAATTCTGGGTTTTCCAGTGTTATCGATGATATATCGATAATATGTCGATGGTTTGTCGATGATTACAAAAGGAAAGGTCAGTGACGACCATTATCGACGTTATGTCGACATAATGTCGACGTTATGTCGACATTAAGCAGCAAACATATTTTTTACAATTTGTCGACAACTTGTCGATAGTTGTCGACAGCATGTCGACAACAAGCGTTTATCTCTTTTTAGAAGTTGTCGATATTTTGTCGACACCATGTCGACAAAATATCGATGCAAATGAAAAAAAGCCGTAAATAACATAACATAACATTAAAATAACATAAAATTAAAGGGAAATTTCATTAAAATAAGAAAAAAAACATAACATAAAAAAACATTAAAAAAAACAGAAAATAAAGTTCATAAAAAAAAAACAAACATTAAATAAAACTCACCACAAGCCATAACATAACAAATTATTTTTTTTTTAAATTCTTTGGCTTGTGGGTGAGCCTTGCAATACTTGCATAATGTTCCAGGCTTCACCGGTTTACCGTTAAAGATGCCTAGTTTGCAACGACGGCATCCTTCGGGGAACCCTGGTGGTGGAGCCGGCCATACACTAGTTTTGCAAAAATGTGCTTCAAGTTGCCTGAACCTGAACTCGTTCCCACATCGTTCTCTTTCGAAAGCTCTTTAGGCGTCAAAAACTTTCTGCATTTCAGGAGTAATTATGCCAACATCAGGCTCCTGCTTCAGCTCTTCAGGAGTTAAGATGGGGAACTTGCCTTTGTTCTTTCTTGGGGCCATATTTAGAACTTAAGAATAAGAGAAATTTTTAAGAGGAAGAGAGAAGTAGAAGACAAGAGCACTTATGAATAAGAAAGGGATTTTCTTTTATAGAGCAGTAAACATGTTGGGAATGTAGGAAAATTTAATGGTCATTAAATGTGTAACTGTACAGGTAAAACGCATGAAATGGTGTATTTGTCGACTGAATGTCGATACTATATTGACATGATGTCGACAACATGCCAATTTAGTGACACTGCTAACTTATTTGTCGATACCATGTCGACGTCATGTCGATAGCTTGTCGATAGGACACGTGTCTGACATGCAACGTGTCAGTTGGGAAGGGTTGTTGGGAACGTAGGTAAAATTTATTAACATTAAATGTGTAACCGTAAAACACGAAACGCATACACTGTGTGTTTGTCGATTAAATGTCGATGGTATGTCGATGTTATATCGATGGCGAGCATGCTTGGTGTGGTTGTCGACGTTATGTCGATAGTATGTCGACACAATGTCGACAATTAGTGCCCTAATTTCTGATGTTGTGATTATCGACATTATGTCGATTGATATCGATGGGATGTCGATTTTTATTTTTTTTTGGATGTTTTTTCCTTTACTCACCTTGTTTTTTTGGTTTGCAATTGCAGGAGAGAAAGTGTTCCTTGTTGTATCGTACGATGGTGTTTGGTTATGTGAGAATTATAATTGGATCTACAAAGCAAATAGCAGCTTGATGTTGACAGTTACAATTGAGACAACCCTACAAGAACTGCGACAAATTTTATATGAAGAGTTGGAAGTTGATCCGGTAGCGTATGATTTAAAGTTGGAGATTTGTTCCTTGTACATGAAGGGAAAAATGGTTGCGCCAGAGGTTATTAAGAGAGAACGCCAACTGAGAACGTTTTTAGAGATGAGGGCAACAATGTCAAATACAGAGTTTGTGCCATTATTCGTGACCAAGGTGAGAAAAGTTGGGAATTCGGAGCCTACGCCGCCTACTAATCCTCTCCCTCGAAGTGTGGTAGGGTCTTGCGTTCCCGAAACAGATGTTGGGATTGGTGTGAATGAGGAGGTTCCGACCAATTTAGAGGTTCCGACCAATGTAGGGCAAGAACAAGAAGCGACAGGATTTCATCAGTTTGAAGAGTTCGATACACCCTTCTACAATAACGATCCTATTATAGATTTGAATATGGACGATGAACATGATTTGGCAGTCGATGAAGCCGTAGCGGGACCATCGTTGAGGTTAGAGTGTGTACCGAGTAACCAAGGTACACAACGAGAACGACAACCTCGTAGTGAAAATCGCACTACACCTGGAACTAGCAGTAGTCGACAAGGCAGAACTGAAGAACATGCTCGTCATGCAACGTTCTCAACGTTCTACTCTTTTGAAGTTTGTACCAAGTTCAAAGCTCCCATGTGGACAAAGGAAGATATAATGGAAAATCATGAGCTAACTACTTGTTTACATAGTAAGGAAGCATGGGTGATAGAGCTTGGTAATTTTTATGAAAACAAGGAAGAACTGAGACAAGTAATGGGTAGGTTTGCACTTAATAACAATTTCGAGTGGATGGTGAAGAAATCATCCCCTGATGTGTTGTACGTTACATGCAAGGCTCCAGATTGTAAATGGAGATTGAGGGGGAGGAAGAAGATGCATTCTGACAACTTTGAGGTCACTGTATTTCACAATGAACACACATGTAACTTGAATGCGAGACGTTCAGATCACCGTCAAGCAGCACCATGGGTAGTTGGCCACCTTATTAAGGGGAAGTACACCCAAGATGGAACTAAGTACAAGGCTAAAGACATACAGAGGGACATGTTTGACAACTATGGTATCAGTATGAGTTATGTGAAGGCGTGGAGGTGCAGGGAGATGGGACTTACGTATGCTAGGGGTACGCCTGAGTTTTCATACATGAAGCTTCCTGGGTACTTGTACATGCTGGAACAGAAGAATCCAGGTACCATTACTGACTTGTACTTAGAGGATGAGCGGTTCAAGTACTGTTTTATATCACTCGGTGCATGTAGAAGGGGATTTTCTTTTTGTCGTCCTGTTTTGAGTATCGATGGCACCTTCTTGAAGACGAAGTACGGCGGTATAATGTTAGTTGCTGTGGCATATGATGCGAACAACCAATTGTTGCCGGTTGCTTATGGTATCGTTGACAGTGAGAATAACGACTCCTGGACGTATTTCTTACAGAAGTTGAGGGTAGCAATTGGCGTGGTTGAGAACTTAGTGTTTGTGTCAGATAGGCATCAAAGCATTGATCATGCTGTTGAACTCGTTTTTCCCGAAGCAGTCCACTGTGCATGCTATCACCACATTGTTATGAACGTGAACGCCAAATTCAAGACTGATGCTTTTCACAACCAAATATATAATGTTGCTTACGCATGGTCGAAGACTGAATGCAATAGAGAGTTCGAGAAGCTTAGAAAGATGAATCCGGCCATTGCTGCATATGTGGAGAGTATAGGGTTTGAGAAGTGGGCTCACCCTTATTGTTTGGGCGATAGATACAACATCATGACGAGCAACGCTGCTGAAAGCTTCAATAGTGTCACAGAAGAGTTCAGGAAATATCCAATAACTACTTTGGTTGAATTTATCAGGTTCACACTCCAATCGTGGTTCGTTGATCGCCTCGAAAATGCTGACAAATGTGCCACCCCTTTGGCCACGCTCTTTGAAAAAAACTTGGCAAAAATTCATGAAAATGCAAGGTACAGGCGCGTCCAACGAAATGGAGCCAATTTGTATAACGTTGGTAGGGGACCTAACGGTGAAAGAGGTGGTGATGTGAATCTAGTTGAAAGAACATGCACCTGCGGCGTGTTCACGTTATTGAAACTCCCTTGCCTTTATGCATGTGCCGCGGCATTGAAAACGAACACAAGTGTGTACACGCTTTGCTCATCTTATTATTCAAAAGAAACGTGGAGGAAGATTTACGATAATACCATCAATCTTGCTGGTGACGAGGATGATTGGGTTCTCCCAGAACACATCAAGAATATGAAAGTTGGGGTACCTGTGGAAAAGAAGCCTGTAGGTCGTCCAAGAAAAAGCAACGCTGGAAGAAGACGGGAGAACCGTTTCCCGTCTGGTGATAAAAAAGGTTCTGTACCACGAAACTGCAGCCGCTGTGGCAGTTCAGGCCACAACAGAGCAACATGCAAAGCCCGCATTTGAGGCGTCTTGTACGTATTCGTTGTAATAACATTTTTTCTATTGGGAAATTTGATATATTGTAATGATGCATATTTTGTCATAGTTATTTTTGTTGAGGTTGAATATTTTTCAAATATTTTAATTATTTTTAGGTTTAATAGTTATTTTTGTTGAATAATATTGATATTTTATATTTGAAACCACGAATAATTATCAAAATTTGAACGAAAAGAAAGTCTATATATACATAACTGTAATGTTAATTACACAAAATATACAATGTCCCAATAATTACACATATAATCAGCCGACATTTTGGTAAAATAAATCAACACACCACCGTTGACGAAACATAGCTATCCGGTCTGGCGTCACATCGGTCAATCCACGCTGCATCATGAGATGCTCCACATACTCAATGCAATAGACGCCACAATCACCACTAAATGCAAAATAAAATGTAAAGTCAGTCTAACGTAAAACATATTTTAATACTATAGTACTTTTTTATCGCTATGTACCTGGTTGTTGACTTCGGAACTAAGTCGTGAGTGGCTCGAGTCGAGTGCATTTTTGGAAGCACCGTGATGTCCCTGTTAGTTAACGCCATGATCTGGTTGTTATGTGGAAATTCCCCGGTTGCAAGGATTAGCGAGGGCAGCAGTTCTCCCCAAGTCTTCAGGATGGGTTCCATGGCGGTCCAATGACAGACGCTGGAATCACAGTCGTAGACATTAATTTTCCACAGCTCTATGTCGACTTCAAGTGTGACCCAGTGCCTTGCCTCGGGAAGGTTCAGAACGAAGTAAATAAACTCGTTACCCCTCCATCTCTCAAAGACTTGGGACTGTAATTACAGAGAACAACGAAACAATTAACAAACCATAATAATCTTCCCAAACAATTAACATTTAAAATCTTACTAAAACAATACCTTATGAACCCCTCTGCAGTAGTCCAGGATATAATCCTCCCACACAAAGTTTTTCCTCGGACCCTTGTGGCTCGTCCATGCACTGCTGATCATGCTGGTCACGAATGTGGAGAGAATGACACCCTTCTGAGGAAATGTCAGTGGATAGTCGGTGCGTCGCCTCCTCAGCATATGCATTGCTGCATCTATATGCTGCATATAAAGGGAAATGTCAGTTAGACAAAAAAATATATTAATTGCACATAAAGTTGTAAAGTGAAGTAATATTATAAAATACTTTACTTACGTCATCTGTAAGCCATTCCTTTGGTGTGAGCATTATCCAAAAGAATCCTGGACCGTAATCACCACTTCTCAAATCCCGAAGTCGGTGGTTCGGAATGAGTCCAACACACCACTTTCGGAAAGTGGTTAACAATTTCTCATCCGGTGGCTCCAGGGGATCAAAAGTCGAAGATGGCCTATGTCTCCTCTTCATCTCCGTATAGTCACCGAACCATACAGGAGGCTTTCTCTTCCTCTTCCGACTCTTAACCACTGCAGGTTGTGCCTCTATCGACAGAATCTCACCCTGCGACTCGGTGTCATGTACATGGATAACAGGTTGTGCCTCGATCGGAGTCGCTGGAGCTCCCTCATAAGGATCGTAATCGTCGGGGAAGACCTCCTCCTCTTCTACTGGGGGTGAAGCAGCTGGTGGTGGGGTAGATGGATCTGCTGGGGCCTCCGGTGCTGAAGCTGTCGTTGGCGGACGATTCAACATGGCCAATATGTCTCTGAGCTGCTCCATAATTACGTTCTGACCACCCTTCAGCTCTACATGGCTGGTCTCGTATGCCTTCTTCAAATTTCGACATGAGCGGCATACAAACCCGAGTGTCGGCCCTCGATCCTATCCAACCTCGCCACTAAATCGCTGTACCTCGCACCCCGAACGCCTGATGAAGATGGTGCACTGGGCTGAGGTTCTGAACCAGTGGCCTGAAAAAATATTTATCAAAAAAATACGGTAAGCATACGATAATTCCACAATGTAACAAATATCACAAAACAAAAACAATAAAAAATAAAGACATAAAAAAAAAAGTTCCAAAAATTGGTACCTGAGTGTCTGGGACCTGAGTCTCTGGTACCTGACTACCTGCCTCAGCCTCTGTGTCATCCACACCATCATCAACCAGGTTCTTCACACCATCGTAAGATATGGTCCTCACAAATGCCTCCTCCTCTGTCCGTGGAAGTAGCCCCTTCACCACTTCAAGATTCTGTTTATGGTTCAAAAAATATCAAAATAAAACCATTTAGCATTTATTACAAGCATTTATGTTAAATAATTATTCTGAACATAAGTAAAAATCATACCCGTCTAGAAAATAATGCGCTGACGTCTTTCTTCCCAATATCGCCTTTGCTCGTCCAGCTAAGCATCCTGGGGAACCGAATCCCGCGGTTCGTGCCATACCTCTTCCCAACCTCCAAAATGGCCTCGTACGCCCAATATTGTACTGCAGGTGCGAAGCCATATGCTGTGTATTTGCACTCGTGCTGAACATCCGAACTCAGCTTCTTCTCGTAGTTGACCTTCTGTTTCAACATGTCTTTTTGAAGCGAGTGCATGAGTCTGGCGAATGAGTGCTTCTCCCAAGGAATCCGGAAGAAGAACTCGAGGTCTTCCACATATCTAAGTATGTGAGGCATAATCAGCGCGTTTGCCTCGCGGCCCAGAAGCACTGACTCCACAAACAAGCACAAGCCGAGCTTGTACAAGTCTTCCGGGTTCTGACAGTTTGTGAACCTATCTTGGAGTGCTTCTGTCTTCACACTATCAGACCGGTTGAAATATCTGTTGATCAATCGGTCTGACCCCGAGCGCGCGACCTGCGCAGCCTTCTCCTCTTCTGTTGGCCCCGAGGAGAAGTCCAGGCCTGTAATGAGTGCAAACTCCAGCACCCCGAATCTGACCTCCTTCCGACCAACATAAAACCGCATCCTCAACTCCTCCTGAGCATCCACTTTCATTTTGTGGAGCATCAGCTGGTGAAATAACACCGAGGAGAATGTCAAGGGTACGGCATTCCAGAAGCTCCCGAAACGGCTTTCCTTCGCCGTGTTATTAAGGTTGAACTCCTCAAACCGAGCTTTGATTTTTGCAAAAATTCCAGTGCCTCTATATGTGACGCGGCCAGTAAAATGCTCGGGTGCTGGAATAATGAGTCTGGGAGCCATCTGAAAAATCAAAGACCAAAAAAATTTAAATGTAAAAAAAGCTAAGAAATGTCGACATAACATCGACATCATGTCGATATTCTGTCGACATTATCAAACATTCATAACTGGTCGACAAATCGTCGACATACAATCGACATGCTATCGACATTATCATAAGAGCAGTGACAAACGACCAACATCGACAACTTATCGACATACAGTTGACAAATCGTCGACATTCTAACAGTAAACTACCACAAGAATCAACTACACTTATTATCGACAACCTATCGACATACTGTCGACAAATTGTCGACATTCTAACAGTAAACTACCAAAAGAATCAACTACAACTTATTGTCGACAAACTATCGACATATAGTCAACAAAATGTCAACATTACAGGGCAAAACTACATAACATCAAACAAAGGTAAACCATCGACAAATTGTCGACATGATGTCGACAACCTGTCGACATCAATGTTCAAACACATAAACAGAAACCTATACATATCGATATCCTATCGATATCCTATCGACATTTCATCGATAACTATGTAAAAACACACAAAACACCATTGAAACATATCCAACATATACAACATGCAATAATTGACACCTAGATTCGCATATACAATCTAAAACAATGTTATCTGAAGCACATACACAAATTCGCATTGAAATTTCTAAAATTTAAACAGAAAAAAACTTACCGTTGGATTGGATTGGTTCAGTGGTTCGTCGTCGTGGTCGTGGATCGCTGTCGGCCACCGTGGGTGTTCGTCCTCTTCGTCGTCGTCGGTCGCCTTGGGTTTCGTGGGTTTCGTGGGTTCGTGGGTTCGAGGGTTTCGTGGGTTCGTGAGGCCGTTTCGTGGGTTGTGGGTTCGTGAGGGGTGAGGAGGACAGAGAGAGAGAGAGAGAGGGAACGTCTGGTTTAGAGAGAGAGGAGGACTGGTTCGTGATCGTGAAGAGAGAGAGAGAGAGGGAACGTCAGAAAGAGAGAGGGAACGTCTGAGAGAGGGAAAGTTTAATTTAGGGGGTATTTTAGGAATCTTTTAAAATTAGAGGAATAAATTTGTACAAATTATAAAAAGGTATAAATTTTGATAAAGGTTATATTATTAAGGGCAAATAATGAAATTTCCCATTAATAATCTTTATGATTAATTATAAATTAAAAAAATATATTAATTATAGTCTAGGTTTTAAAAGTAATTTGAGTTATTAAATTAATTAAAGACTATAAATTACTATTCCTATTAATTGGTAAAATATTTAATCCTTATCATAATAGCCCCCTTTATTTTATTTATTCAAACCTATTGAATAATGACGGTTATAAGTAAGATACAATGATAACAATGACTATGAATGCAATGACAATTATTAAATGGACGTACTGCTGTAACGCTCTATTTCATAGGGACGTCACGTGTGTGATTTTATAAATTAATTTAATACTAATATATTAATTAATTATTAAAAACTGTGAGGATAATAAAAATTTGACTAAAATAAAACACTAAAAACTGACATTATAATGACAGTAAAAAGGTGTTCCAGAGATACCTATTATAAAAGATTTACCCAAAAGACTATATACAATAGAAATTCGAAATACAATTCAAAATACAACAGATACAATTAGTCCAAAACAACTCCTGGCAATCCAACACGCAGGCCGGTGAGGTCAATATGTACATTGCTGGAGAAGACTATCATCTCATGGTTGTTCTAACTTTTTCTTGCCCTTACCTGTAGCACAGAGCACACGTGAGTCACATAGACTAGCAAGAAAAGTAATAAAGCAGGATACATTAAATAGCTAATTATACATCTCATTATCATAAAATGATTAAACCATAACATTTAACAGTATGTAATATAACCACTCATATGCATAGAAATAGATATGCTCATATATTTGTATTGCCTAACCAGGCAAGCCCGTATCATCATGTAATATCATATATAATATCATTGCACCACCTAATCATGTAAGCTCGTGCACAACTTGACATTAATATATCGCATCGTCTAATCAGACGAGCCCTATGCCCGGTAGTTATCATATGTCATTGACGCCTGTACCTACGCTCGATACATCGTCAGGAAAAAACCCAACAATAATTTTGATCTATGTCATAACTAGGCATTTTTATATCACTGACGCCCATACCTACGCTCGATACGTTGCCAGGAATATTGCATCACCTAATCAAATGAGCTCGTACCTACGCTCAGTACTCATCATATGTCACTGATGCTCGTACCTACACCCGGCACGTCGCCAGGTATACCGCATCACCTAATCAGGTGAGCCTATATATTATGTCCATAATATCATCACATTATCATTGCCTAATCAGACAATCGGTAATTTCATAACCTGTCATGCCATGTGGTACATTATACTAGTTTTCTTACCTCAAATTTCGGTTTAGGTATGTTGGTTGACATGCTTGGAGAACGATCGATAATCTCAGGTCCTATGTCATAACAATAATAAACTAATAAGTATTTATCCAAAAACACTACTTAACAGTTGCAAAGGACAACCTAGGGTTTCTTACCAAATCCCGTAGTACAAATAAACTCAAATAAAACTTATATTTTGGCTCTAAATCATACACCATATTGTAGGGCTCGTCATGAGCTTCGAAACGGTATATAGAACGTCCAAAATAAACACTCGAGTGAAAAGTTATGGACAAAATAAAATTTGGCTTTTCTAAAAACTGACCAAACGGAATTCCAGTTGGTACGGAATTCCGATTATGAACAGCCAGAACACGATTTTCCTCAACTTTAAACCCTCCAAACTAGCTCCAAACCTAACTAAATTATTACAAACTTCACAGGACACATATATATATCATTCATATAACAATCTCAACGTAACAAAAATAAAAAATAATTCCTCAAACGAAAGATGCCATGAAAGCCTAAACTTTGAGCTTTAAACTCAAGCTTGGTGCTTTTCCACCCCACAACCATCAAACCTACCAAATAAGCATCACAAATAGTCCTAAAACATCCTAGAAAAAAAACCCAAAACTCAACTAAACCCTATACATCACATAAAGAAATTTTAATTTCTCAAACCTGTAACTTCTAGCTTGAAACTTTAAGAAGTGCTATACCTTACCTCAAGTCCTACTAGGGTTATTTTTAGATTGAAATTTGAAGAAAAAGGAGTGGTGGTGTTCCTTATATCACGAAGAGGAAGGAAGAGAGAGAGCTTAGTTTTAAGTTTTTACTTTTCAAAGTAATAATATATATAACTTTTAAATTTTATTAATAATAATAATAAAACTTTATAATTAATAAAAGTTATTTATCAGTTTTTAGTCACTAAGAAATATCTAATCCTAGGACATTAGACCAAATCTCAAATACTTCTAATAACCCCAATACTTATACCATTAACTTATCATAATATTCTCATCAAATCTATTAACTAAACATGTTATGACATTTTTGACCCCCCGATTGAGTCTCTAAAGTCGCGAAACCTAAAAAAAAATTATTCCACAATAGCTCATATATAATTAATAAATTACGTTTATTTGTCCACTTATACCACATTTAACATTTATGCTAAAATAGATTAGTAGGATCATAATCTCACTTATTACCGATTAGCCTATGATATATATATCCTAATTATTTATCATTAGGCTTATCGGGATATTACAACTTCAATTTTAAAATTATATAATGAGTTTTCTATAGATTTATATTCAAACCTATTAGGAAATATATCAACAATTACAAATGAGATATGTTGATAATAATGACTTTGAATGTAATAGCAACTACAAGTGAGATGCGGTGATGATAATGATTTTGAATGTAGTAGCGACTACAAGTGAGATACGGTGATGGTAATGACTTTAAATGTAATAGCGACTACAAGTGAAATACAGTGATGACATTAATTTTAAAATTATACGATGAGTTTTTTTATGAATTTATATCAATTGTTAATTATATTTTTTGAATTTTAATTTAATTTACTCAAATGATATATATTTTAAAAACTAATTGTATAATAATATATATAATAAATCAATTTAAAAAATGAACATATAAAAATATCCAAAAAAAAAATAATAAATTTAGTGAATTTATTATTCAATGTTGGAATTTGTCATTATAAGTTCGACAAAAAATTTACCACTCAAAAGAACAATTCTCATTCTCCAAGGGCTTACTTAACTGAACAAGAATCCCTTGAAGATAATGATCCTCAAGCTCATGCTACCACCTCTGGTCATGACTTTGGAGATGATATATGTGACAGTCAGTAGTCCCGTGATCCGTAAGGGGAAACACCGGGTAAGCTGTGCAATCCCACACCGCCTGGGAAGGTCAAGTGGGATGATTCTGAGACTGTGTAGGTATGGGACTACACAGTTGAAGAGAGCTTAAATGGATTGATTGGTACTACCTATGTCAACAAGGTGCATCTTGTTTTTCGGTAGCCCATCTCGAAAGAACTCCACAGTTAAGCGTGCTTGGCCTGGAGCAATTTCAAGGATGGGTGACCTCCTGGGAAGTTTTCCTAGGATGCGTGTGAGTGAGGACAAAGCACGCTGAAAACACTCGTGTTGGTCTGTAGGGCCAGTCATCAATCCAGGAAGCAGCTAGAGTGGCGTACTCGTGTATAAGAGCCATTCATTCCGTGGGTGTAAGGACCCAATGGAGGCTTGAAGCGGGGACGTTACAATATGGTATCAGAGCAATACGGTCCTAAAGAATGTGGTTAGCCCTAACATGTAAAGTTCACCGCCATGAGATGAGCTCGACTCACTGTACTGTAAGTGGTTATTACTTATAATTAAGTTGCCTTAAATTTCTGCATGCGAGAGGGTAACATTATTTTCATGTAAAATTGATGATCAAAATGATCTTGATGTGTTTTGGTTTGTGTGGTTCAGGAGTTTAGAAATGCCTCCTAGAAGGTCAGTTAGAGTGGGTCGAGGTCGAGGTCGAGGCCAAGGCCAAGACCGAGATAGAGGCCGAGGTGATGGAGGGAGCAATGAACCACCTTAAGCACCACAGGGATGGGAAGAGTGCCTTGCCGCACTGGAAGGAATCATTCATAGGCAGGATGAAGAACTTCGTCAGCTGAGACGTCAACCGGAGCCGCCAGTCCAAATAAGGCAGGATCCAGAAAATAGAGACCCACCAACTGCAGTGGTATATCCTGCTACAGAGGCTAGACATGAGTTGTTAGCAGAGAGATTTCGGAAACAACACCCACCTGAGTTTGAGGGAGGCATAGACCCGGTAGTGGCTGAGGAGTGGATAAGTCGCATAGAAAGCATTTTGTAGATGCTAAGGGTGGATGGGAATGACCGAGTGAAGTGTGCATCTTACATGCTGAGGAAAGATGCTCGTATCTGGTGGGAGGTTGTGGAACAAACAAAGGATGTAGATACCATGAACTGGGACGATTTCAAAAGGGTCTTTAATGAGAAGTATTATAACTCAGCAGTTCTAGCAGCAAAGGTCGATGAATTTACTGGGTTAGTCCAAGGGAGTCTTACTGTGACTGAGTATGCACAAAAATTTGATAGATTGGCGAAATTTGCTCCAGATCTGGTACCTACTGATAGAGTGCGAGCACATTGATTTGTGGAAGGCCTGAAACCAATGGTTGCTCGAGATGTGGAAATTGTGTCAAGGGGTCAATTCAGTTCTGCTCAAGTTGTCGAAATGGCTCTTACGGCTGAGCGGAGTGAAAACAAAATTTGGAAGGAAAATGCTGCCAGGAGAGAATCGAAGAAAGGTGGAGCCAATTCTAATGACCACAAGAAACGAGGACAGGACCAGTCCGGGCAGCCAAGTCAAGACAAGAGGTACAAAAGTGATAATGACCAACGATTTAATGGCAGCAGTGGGCGAAACATTCCAGAATGCCCTAAATGTACCAAACGTCATCTCGGCGAGTGTCGCGCAAAAGCATGCTACAAATGTGGAAAAGAAGGACACATCAAACGCAATTACCCACTGTGGGGACAGACTGGGAACATAGCAGAACCCAAGAAAGATGACAAGTATGTTCCAGCCAGAGTTTTTGCCATCACTCAAGAAGAAGCTGAGGCCAGTCCTTTGGTTGTATCAGGTCAGATTCCTATGGCCAACACCACTTGTAAAGTTTTGTTTGATTCTGGTGCAACTCATTCCTTTATTGCTAGCACAATTGTTAATCATATAAATGCACCGAGTGAATTATTTACTGTGGGGTTTGGGACCATGTTACCATCTGGGGAGGTTGTAATCTCTAGAAATTGGCTTAGGGGTACACCTGTCAGGATAGATGGTAGAGAATTATTTGTAGACCTGATTGTATTAGATTTATTTGATTTTGATGTAATCTTGGGCATGGATTTTCTTACCAAATATGGAGCATCAATTGACTGCAAGCAAAAGAAAGTTGTTTTCACACCAGAAGATGGAGAGACATTCGAGTTCAGGGGGGTAGGAAAGAAACCCCGCACCCCTATTATTTCGGCAATGAAGGCTGGACAACTATTGCAGCGTGGGTGCTTAGGGTATCTAGTTAATGTGGTTGATGACACCAAGAAAATTGAAAGAAAGCTGGAGGAAACACGGGTAGTTGCTGAGTTTCTTGATGTATTTCCAGAGGAGTTACCCGGGTTACCACCACACAGAGATATCGAATTTGTGATAGAATTAGTGTCCGGGACGGCACCAGTTTCCCGCGCACCATATAGAATGGCACCATCTGAATTGAAAGAACTCAAAATACAGTTGGAAGAGTTGCTTAAGTTAGGGTTTATCAGACCTAGCTACTCTCCGTGGGGCGCACCAGTTCTATTTGTTAAAAAGAAAGACAGTACTATGAGAATGTGCATAGATTACCGAGAACTGAACAAGGTGACTATAAAGAATCGGTACCCATTACCGAGGATTGACGACTTGTTTGACCAGCTTCAAGGGAAAAAGGTGTTTTCTAAGATTGATCTTCGTTCAGGATATCATCAGCTAAGAATCAAAAATGAAGACATACCGAAGACAGCCTTCAGAACGAGATACGGGCATTATGAGTTCATGGTGATGTCATTTGGACTTACAAATGCCCCAGCAGCTTTTATGGACCTCATGAACCGAGTCTTCAAGGAATATCTGGATCAGTTTGTCATTGTATTCATAGATGATATATTGATTTATTCCAAGACAGAGGAGGAACATGAGGAGCACTTACGCTTGACCTTGCAGCGATTGAGAGAACATCAATTGTATGCCAAGTACAAAAAATGTGAGTTCTGGTTGTCCGATGTTGCATTTTTGGGCCACATTGTCACTAACGGGGGAATAAAAGTAGATCCTGCCAAGGTTGCTGCAGTGAAAGAATGGCCTAGACCAAAGACCGCCTCAGAGGTTCGAAGCTTTTTGGGTTTAGCAGGCTATTATAGAAGGTTTGTTGAGGGGTTCTTAAAAATAGCAACACCCTTAACAGAATTAACTAGGAAGAATCTAAAATTTTCCTGGTCATACAAGTGTGAGCAAAGCTTCCAAGAGTTGAAGAGTAGACTTACTTCAGCACCAATCCTTAGTTTACCAACATAAGAGGGACAATTTGCGGTATATTGTGATGCATCTAAACAAGGGTTGGGTTGTGTTCTAATGCAAGAAGGGAAGGTAATTGCTTACGCTTCAAGGCAATTAAAAGAATACGAACAAAGATACCTGACACATGACCTAGAATTAGCCGCAGTAGTTTTTGCACTAAAAATTTGGCGTCATTATCTCTATGGAGTGAAATGTGAAATCTACACTGATCATAAGAGTTTAAAGTACTTTTTCACCCAGAGGGAGTTAAACATGAGGCAGAGGAGGTGGTTGGAGCTAGTCAAAGACTACGACTGCGAGATAATGTACCATCCCGGCAAAGCCAATGTGGTAGCGGATGCACTCAGCCGTAGAGGTCCCTGACTAGTTTCCACTTTACAAGGGTATCAAGGGAATTAGTGGAAGACATGGAACGAGCTGGTATAGAGTTTATTACAGGGCAACTTGCAAAGGTCACACTCCAATCCACTTTGTTAGAAAGAATTAAGGAGGGGCAGACGACAGATCAAAAGCTCAGTGAACTAAAGTAAGAAATTTTGAATAGTAACGCCAAAGATTATGAAATATCAGACACGGGATTAATTCGGTTCAAGGGACGAATTTATGTGCCCGATAATGATGAGCTCAAGAAGGGGATATTGGTAGAAGCTCATACTACACCTTATTCAGTTCCTCCCGGGACCACTAAAATGTACCATGACCTAAAAGCATTGTATTGGTGGCCTGGTATGAAAAAGGATGTAGTTGAATTTGTGGCCAAATGCTTAACATGTTAACAAGTCAAAGCAGAGCATCAAAGACCAGCAGGATTATTACAACCACTTAAGCTCCCTGAATGGAAGTGGGAAGAGATTTCCATGGATTTTGTGACTGGGTTACCTAAGACTACAAAGCAGCATGACGCCATTTGGGTAGTTGTGGATAGGTGTACAAAGTCTGCTCATTTTCTACCAGTACGCATGACTTACTCCATGGACCATTTTGCTGAACTTTATGTGAATGAGATTGTGAGATTACATGGGGCACCGTATTCTATTATTTGTGATCGATATGCTCGGTTCACTTCATCTTTTTGGGAAAGCTTACAGAGAGCAATGGGAACTCGATTGAAGTTCAGTACTGCATATCATCCAGAGACAGATGGTTAGACTGAGAGAACAAATCAGATCTTGGAAGATATGTTGAGGGCATGTGTGATAGATTTCCAAGGATCATGGAGCAAATACTTGCCTTTGATTGAATTTTCTTACAACAACAGCTATCTGTCTACTATCGGGGTAGCACCCTATGAGATGTTGTATGGAAGAAAATGCAGGTCTCCACTACATTGGGATGAGTTGGGAGAGAACAAACTCCTAGGGCCAGATGCAGTTCAGCACACCAACAAAGCTATTCAGAAGATCAGGGCTAGAATGATCACAGCTCAGAGCAGACAGAAATCTTATGCAGACCTGAAGCGGAGGGACATTGAGTTCGAAGGGGGTGATCATGTGTTTCTTCGAGTGACACCACGAAAAGGACTCTCAATGAAGAGATTTGGCAAGAGAGGGAAACTAAGTCCCAGATATGTTGGTCCATTTCAGATATTGGACAGAGTAGGCAGTGAAGCTTATAGAATAGCTTTACCGCCATCATTATCTGGGGTGCACAATGTATTTCATGTATCTCAACTCCGGAAATATGTGTCAGACCCATCGCATGTTTTGAGCTATGAAACACTGGGTTTACAGGAAGACTTGTCTTACAATGAGCGCCCGGTAAAAATTCTTGATCAAAAAGATAGAATTTTGAGAAATAAGACAATTACCTTGGTGAAAGTCCTATGGAGAAATATCGTGGTTGAGGAAGCTACTTGGGAGCTAGAGTCTGATATGCGAGAACATTATCCAGAATTATTTGAGTAAAATTTCGGGACGAAATTTTCTTTTAGAGGGGGATAATTGTAATATCCGCTAACTCCGAAAGGGTATTTTTTGTAATTTTATTTAGTTGAGAGTATTTTTTTTTATTTTACATATTTATGGATTTAAATATGTATGGGATTATTTTTATGATGATATAATATTTGATTTTATTGGCATGTGCATAATGCCTAATGGATATATATATCTGGATATTATTATATGGGTATATTATTATAGTATTATAAATATTATTATTATTATTATTATTAACTTATTATTATTATTATTATTATTATTATTAATGTATTATCATTATTATTATTATTATTCTTATTATCATTATTATTACTATTATTATTGTTACTGTTATGCGATATATATGCGCACGTTCGAAATCGAACCGAATTTTTTGTGGAATGAGAATCGTTCTACTTCGGTTCAATGCGATCTCTTTGTTTGGGTTTAAACACGATAGAAATTAGGTTTTGACCTCTATTTTCGTACACCAAAAACAAAGAACGAACGAGAGAGAGTGAAATATACGGCGTATACGATACCGAAAATTTTCGTTTCTTCAAGCGGAGCACAACCTGGGTGAAAGTGGGGGTTTGGGATCACTTATATACGACCTAAGAAAGCTTTTTAACGTGGTATAAGGAGCAGAAGTCGTCGTTTTGAGATTCGCCATTTTTGAAGCTTCAAAGGTGCGGCTTGGATATGGACTCGAATTCGAACGTGTTTAAGCTTGTTCTTGGGTCAAGGGAGGTTATATTTGAGTGCATGGGATCCTAAGGATTGTTTTTGACGTAAGAAAACGAAGCTTTAACGTCTAAAACGAAAATATAACATTTTGACTCCATTAAAGACGGTACATCGCCAACGAAGAAACGACCCCGATCTGCCTTCTCGGACCACTTTTCTTGATCGTTTTGAGGTCCTAAGCACTGTGGAGAGCTTCCCCAATCAAAAGGACGCTTCAAGAGCAATCGGAGACAAAGTTACACTTTACCGGCGACGAAACCGACGAGAACACCGGCGACCGCGTTCTGACCGTTTCTGAGGTGTTTTTCTTAGATATTTTTGTATATTTTGATTCCTTATTTTATTCTAAGGTGCTTGGTGAAGTTTCATAATTTTCTGAATTTATTTGGAATTATTGTGAATTATTTAGTATAATTAATAGATTAATTATGAAAAATACTTAGGTTGTTCAGAAAAATCTAGATTTATTTTATATGATGGGCTATGATATATAAACTGTTATAAAATTGGTAGATTGAATTTTCAGGCGATTATGTATTTTTCATGAATTATTGATGTTATTTCTTATTTTAATTATGAAAAATATCTAGGTTACTTAGAAAATTCAAAAAAAATTATTTATGACTTAGTAAAGATTATAAACTGTGTTAGAAGAGTTAGATTCGGTTTTTAATCAATTTTAATATTTTTCATGAATTTGCTTAATTAATGCTCAAGTTAATTATGAAAAATAGATAAGTGTTGTTAAAATAGTAAAATGTATTTTTGTAATACCATTTACTGCCTATGATATCAAAAGGAATAGGTTTTATTATTTATTAGTTGTTGTAGGTATTTATTATAATTATTGGTGATTAATTAACTATTTATTTGAGTTTTAATGAGAATAAATAGTATTTTAGTAAATTTTAGGTAAAAAGGTGTTGTATGAATTTATGTTTTACGTTAAGAATGTTTGTTTGAGTCCATGCAATATGTTTGTGTGAATCAAAATAATAAATGCTTATGTATGGTGTGTCATACAAGTGAAATGGACCTATGTGTTACGTATTTTTACGTAAGTTTCTGTATGAGTTTAGAGATTCATACTTGAATGTATTTTGAGTGTATTATTGTGTTAATGAATGTTTAGGATCTTGTTCTCAACAAGGAATTTTGTTGAGGTGCTCGAGGTAGCAAGTGTGGTCTTAGCAACTGAGGTAAGAAGAGTGGACATCTGTACACAGGGTGTATGTTATGCATACAACTTGGGATGGGTTGCTATTTAATTTGATTGTGTTGTGATTTCCTTATATTTTGTGAGCATCGTTAGCATGAGAATAATATTAGGGTCTTGCTGCTTGTGTGAGCATAACACTTGCAGGTTATGACTTTATCATGGGTGAGTACAACTTATGGTAATTAATTGCCCTGTTAATTGCCAAGTGTGTGAATAACACAAGGCAGGGTAGGTTACCTCATGTCTGATCAACATGAGAGAATAGTTGATTATCGTATGTGAGTATAATGTGCGGTATGAGACTTGATGTGTGCATGTGAGAACAACATGCGTTGTGGATATATTTATGGAATGTGAATTACTGTTGATTAATATTAAAGAGTAAATTATGTCAAGTAACTAGTTAGGAGGGTTATGTCCTACATAGCTCTTCTTACTGGGCGTTAGCTCACGGGTACTCTGTGTGCAGGTAAGGGTAAGGCTAAGCAGTGAGAATGAAGAGCTCGAGGCGTGGACCGCATGTTAGGGGGCTGGCACAGTATTTTGCTTTTAATGTTTTTAATTTGTAAACATTGTGAAACTGTTATTTTGATTTAACTAGTTCTTATTTAAGTTTACGGTACTAAAAGTATTTGGTTTTAAACAGTGAGATCTCATGCTTAGATATTTTTTTTCAATAAAGAAGTATTTTATTGTCTTTATCTTATTAAATTGTTTTATACGGACTATCCTATGTGACATCTCGGGAAATCAGGTAATTGTAATATCCGCTAACTCCGAAAGGGTATTTTTTGTAATTTTATTTAGCTGAGAGTATTTTTTTTTTTATTTTACATATTTATGGATTTAAATATGTATGAGATTATTTTTATGATGATATAATATTTGATTTTATTGGCATGTGCATTAATGCCTAATGGATATATATATATCTGGATATTATTATATGAGTATATTATTATATTATTATAAATATTATTATTATTATTATTATTATTATTATTATTATTATTAACTTATTATTATTATTATTATTATTATTATTATTATTAATGTATTATCATTATTATCATTATTATTATTATTATTCTTATTATCATTATTATTACTATTATTATTGTTACTGTTATGCGATATATATGCGCACGTTCAAAATCGAACCGAATTTTTTGTGGAATGAGAATCGTTCCACTTCGATTCAATGCGATCTCTTTGTTTGGGTTTAAACACGATAGAAATTAGGTTTTGACCTCTATTTTCGTACACCAAAAACAGAGAACGAACGAGAGAGAGTGAAATATACGGCGTATACGATACTAAAAATTTTCGTTTCTTCAAGCGGAGCGCAACCTGGGTGAAAGTGGGGGTTTGGGATCACTTATATACGACCTAAGAAAGCTTTTTAACGTGGTATAAGGAGCAGAAGTCATCGTTTTGAGATTCGCCATTTTTGAAGCTTCAAAGATGCGGCTTGGATACGGACTCGAATTCGAACGTGTTTAAGCTTGTTCTTGGGTCAAGGGAGGTTATATTTGAGTGCATGGGATCCTAAGGATTGTTTTTGACGTAAAAAAACGAAGCTTTAACGTCCAAAACGAAAATCTAACATTTTGACTCCATTAAAGACGGTACACCGCCAACGAAGAAGACGACCCCGATCTGCCTTCTCGGACCACTTTTCTTGATCGTTTTGAGGTCCTAAGCACTGTGGAGAGCTTCCCCAATCAAAAGGACGCTTCAAGAGCAATCGGAGACAAAGTTACACTTTACCGGCGACGAAACCGACGAGAACACCGGCGACCGCGTTCTGACCGTTTCTGAGGTGTTTTTCTTAGATATTTTTGTATATTTTGATTCCTTATTTTATTCTAAGGTGCTTGGTGAAGTTTCATAATTTTCTGAATTTATTTGGAATTATTGTGAATTATTTAGTATAATTCATAGATTAATTATGAAAAATACTTAGGTTGTTCAGAAAAATCTAGATTTATTTTATATAATGGGCTATCATATATAAACTGTTATAAAATTGGTAGATTGAATTTTCAGGCGATTATGTATTTTTCATGAATTATTGATGTTATTTCTTATTTTAATTATGAAAAATACCTAGGTTACTTAGAAAATTCAAAAAAAATTATTTATGACTTAGTACAGATTATAAACTGTGTTAGAAGAGTTAGATTCGGTTTTTAATCAATTTTGGTATTTTTCATGAATTTGCTTAATTAATGCTCAAGTTAATTATGAAAAATGGATAAGTGTTGTTAAAATAGTAAAATGTATTTTTGTAATACCATTTACTGCCTATGATATCAAAAGGAATAGGTTTTATTATTTATTAGTTGTTGTAGGTATTTATTATAATTATTGGTGATTAATTAACTATTTATTTGAGTTTTAATGAGAATAAATAGTATTTTAGTAAATTTTAGGTAAAAAGGTGTTGTATGAATTTATGTTTTATGTTAAGAATGTTTGTTTGAGTCCATGCAATATGTTTGTGTGAATCAAAATAATAAATGCTTATGTATGGTGTGTCATGCAAGTGAAATGGACCTATGTGTTACGTATTTTTACGTAAGTTTCTGTATGAGTTTAGAGATTCATACTTGAATGTATTTTGAGTGTATTATTGTGTTAATGAATGTTTAGGATCTTGTTCTCAACAAGGAATTTCGTTGAGGTGCTCGAGGTAGCAAGTGTGGTCTTAGCAACTGAGGTAAGAAGAGTGGACATCTGTACACAGGGTGTATGTTATGCATACAACTTGGGATGGGTTGCTATTTAATTTGATTGTGTTGTGATTTCCTTATATTTTGTGAGCATCGTTAGCATGAGAATAATATTAGGGTCTTGCTGCTTGTGTGAGCATAACACTTGCAGGTTATGACTTTATCATGAGTGAGTACAACTCATGGTAATTAATTGCCCTGTTAATTGCCAAGTGTGAGAATAACACAAGGCAGGGTAGGTTACCTCATGTCTGATCAACATGAGAGAATAGTTGATTATCGTATGTGAGTATAATGTGCGGTATGAGACTTGATGTGTGCATGTGAGAACAACATGCGTTGTGGATATATTTATGGAATGTGAATTACTGTTGATTAATATTAAAGAGTAAATTATGTCAAGTAACTAGTTAGGAGGGTTATGTCCTACATAGCTCTTCTTACTGGGCGTTAGCTCACGGGTACTCTGTGTGCAGGTAAGGGTAAGGCTAAGCAGTGAGAATGAAGAGCTCGAGGCGTGGACCGCATGTTAGGGGGCTGCACAGTATTTTGC
This sequence comes from Cannabis sativa, assembly GCF_029168945.1. Lineage (NCBI taxonomy): Eukaryota > Viridiplantae > Streptophyta > Magnoliopsida > Rosales > Cannabaceae > Cannabis > Cannabis sativa. The sequence goes on from NC_083604.1 coordinate 66,834,268, forward strand.
TTTTAATGTTTTTAATTGTTAAACATTGTGAAACTGTTATTTTGATTTAACTAGTTCTTATTTAAGTTTACGGTACTAAAAGTATTTTGTTTTAAACAGTGAGATCTCATGCTTAGATATTTTTTTTTCAATAAAGAAGTATTTTATTGTCTTCATCTTATTAAATTGTTTTATACGGACTATCCTATGTGACATCTCGGGAAATTGGGGTGTTACAATATGGTATCAGGGCCTTGACCCAGCCGGAAGTGTGGTCGACGAGGACGTCGAACCCCGTAAGGGGGGTGATTGTGACAGTCAGTAGTCCCGTGATCCGTAAGGGGAAACACCGGGTAAGCTGTGCAATCCCACACCGCCTGGGAAGGTCAAGTGGGATGATTCTGAGACTGTGTAGGTATGGGACTACACAGTTGAAGAGAGCTTAAATGGATTGATTGGTACTACCTATGTCAACAAGGTGCATCTTGTTTTTCGGTAGCCCATCTCGAAAGAACTCCACAGTTAAGCGTGCTTGGCCTGGAGCAATTTCAAGGATGGGTGACCTCCTGGGAAGTTTTCCTAGGATGCGTGTGAGTGAGGACAAAGCACGCTGAAAACACTCGTGTTGGTCTGTAGGGCCAGTCATCAATCCAGGAAGCAGCTAGAGTGGCGTACTCGTGTATAAGAGCCATTCATTCCGTGGGTGTAAGGACCCAATGGAGGCTTGAAGCGGGGACGTTACAATATAAGATGGTATGTTGACTTTGGGGCCACAAACAATGTTGCTCTTGGTATGGAAAACCTGGACAGTGCCATTCCCTACCATGGTTCAGAGACCCTTATAGTTGGAGATGGTTAGAAACTTATAATCTCTCATATAGGCAAAGAATTTATTCCCTCTAATTCTTCTTCCCCTCTACAATTCAATTCCATTCTAAGTGTTCCTACTATTATAAAAAAATTTGGTTAGTGTGTCTAAGCTCACTAATGACAATAGTGTTTATCTTGAATGTCACAAAAATTATTATTTTGTTAAGGACACGGACACCGGAAATGTCTTGGTCAAAGAGAAACTTAAAAGTGAACTATATGCTCTTGGTGAGATTTCTTCCAATTTCTCCTAATCTACTTTCCAGTGCCAACTTGCTACAATATCCAAGTCTGATGCGCCTTCATCAAGTCTCTCCAGCAATGAGCTTTCTTTCTTTAATAATGATTGTAATTCTACTGTAGTGAATCCAATATGTCATGACAATTTTACTCAAAATTTTATTAATAAACATTCACATTTTTTTTTTTAATTTCAATCTCAAGTTTTTTTATCCTCTGCTGCTAATGATGTTAATTTAGGGCTTAGAAAACTTGGTCACCCTTCACCTAATACTCTAAGACAAATTTTATCTCAAATGTCCTTGTTTAGTTAACTTAAAAATCTAAATTTCTGTGATGCTTGTCAAAAGGAAAAAAGCCACAAGTTTCCCTTTCCCTTGTTCTCCAGTAGGGCTACACAACCTCTTGAATTCCTTCACACTAATGTGTGGGGACCTTTTCACACACCATTCATACATAGTTTTAGATATTATCTTCACTTTATTGATGATTTTAGCAGATTTACTTAAGATTTTTCCACTTACTCTTAGATCTCAAGCTTATGATGTTTTTAAACAGTTCAAAAGTCTTATTGAAAAAAAAAATTCAGGACCAATAAAATATGTCCAATCTAACTGGGGAGGAGAATATAAATCTTTGGAAATTTTTTGCAGGATCAAAGCATTACATTTCAGCATCCCTACCCACATTCCCATGAACAAAATGGATGTGCAGAGAGGAAACACATGCACATCACAGAGACTAGTCTCACCTTCTTAGCTCAAGCAGGTTTGACACGTTCTACTAGTGGCATGCCTTCTAATGTAGTGTTTACACCACTAATAGAATGTTATATTATTTATTATATAATATAATATTTGAGATTAAAATTGTGATATGTTATATATATTATTACATATAATATAATTGGGAATTATATGCATGTAATAATCACAATATTATGTGATTGGGAGTTACATATAGTTGTAATATATAAGAGGTGGAGTTAATATTTTATAACTTCCACATGATCACTAATTAGTGTGTAAAGAGTGGTTACACAACTTAATTTTTGAAATTCAAAAACTATAATTCAAATATAGTTGTTGGCGATTGAATTTTATCATTTATAATGTGTATAAGTGATATAAAATAAAGTGTGAATGGTAGGTTGGAGTGTTATTTGCAAAAGCTGAAAAATTTAATAACTAGTTACTATTTTTTCAGCATTAATAGTAAAACGTTTTTTGCTATTGGGATGGCTTTTAACAACTCTCATAATCTCTAAATCACCCATTTAATCCCATTTACACCCCATTAAGAAATGGTAACAACCATTGGGTGTGTGATGTTTGAATTTCAAAGTTTGTGATCCTAAACACTATAAATAGAGGCCTTGGTTCACCCTTTGAGACACACTCTTCTCTTCTATCTTTCAAATACAAAACTAGAGAGTTCTAAGGCTTGATAATTCCTAGAAGTATTTCCACAAAGCCCTAAGTGTTTCATAGAGGGGAAAATAATCTTCTTAGGCAAAGGTGTAGAAACTTTGTTCAAGCTTTTGGTGATCCCCATCTCCACTTTGGGTGTTTGTTCTTCTTTCTTATTTTGTTCTATTCTCAAGTTTTATATTGTTCTCTTATTCTCCTCTAAACACTCCTATATATATCCTATCATATATTTATATTTTGACTATATAGTATTATATATATTATATATACATACTATATATACACTTTTTATATCTCTACTATATATCATCTATTATATATATATTCTATATCATATATATACACACTATTATATATATGCTTTATATAATTTACATTTACTTGTATATTTGAGTTTTGAGTTGTAACTCTTTTCTTTTATTTGTATTTTGTGCTTTGGGATTGTAACTCTTTATTTAATATATTGTCCTTGTAATATTTTGTTTAGAGTTGTAATTGTCTTAGTCTTTTATTCATCTTATTTTATTCTTCCATTGTAATTTCTTTATTATTTCTAACAATCAAGAAGATTATTTTTGTTTTCAATGGAAGGAGAAACTATCAAGATGATGAACCAAGACTTGGTGAGATTGGACCGCTTTGATGGCACCAATTTCACTAGGTGACAAGACAAGGTGAGGTTCCTCCTAACCACTCTCAAGATTGCCTATATTCTTGAGTCCACCTTGGAGCCCTTTCCTGCACCTACCGACAAGGATACCGATGAGGTCAAGGCACAAAGGAAGAAGAGAGAAGATGACAATCTTCTATGTAGAGGACACATCCTCAACTCACTCTCGGATAGGCTTTATGACCTATACACCGACACTAAGGATGCCAAAGAAATTTGGGATCACCTTGAAAATAAATTCAAGGCCGAGGAGGAAGGTACAAAGAAATTTTTAATTTCTCAATATTTCGATTTAAAATTTCTTGATGGTAAACCTCTTTTACCTCAAATTCATGAGTTGCAAGTTATTGTTAATAAATTCAAAGTGCTCAAAACTGAACTTCCCGAGGCATTCCAAGTTGGTGCAATAGTGGCAAAATTGCCACCATCTTGGAAGAATTATAGGAAGAGAATCCTTCATAAAAATGAGGATTACTCTTTGGAAGAAATCCAAAAACATATTCGAATCGAGGAGGAATCGATATGTAGGGATAAGCTTATGGAGGGGTCTAATGATGAGACTTCCAAAGCAAATGCAACTTCCAAAGTTCCTAATAAGAACAAGGGAAATACCAAAAAGGGTAATACCTTGGGTCCAAAGTCTAAACCAAACCAATTTAAAGGTGGAAAAGGTCCATGTTTTGTGTGTGGCAAACTTGGACACTATGCTAAGGATTGTAAGCATAGGAAAGACTTTAAGGGACCCAAAGTAAATGCTATCGAGGAGGATATCGTTGTTATCCTTAGTGAGGTGAATTCCATGCAAGGGAAAGTGAATGGATGGTGGTATGATACATGTGTTGGGTTTTATGCCCTAAATAAAACTCTTTACAATTTGATCAGTTATCAATATAAGAAATTTGAAGTGATTGATGTTTGCATGAATTTTACATGCTAATGGTTTAATATGTTTATTACTATTATACACAGAATCAGTTAAATCCAGATCATATGTTCAATCACAATTACAGTATCGTCAACACAGTGGAATGTGATTGTGATCATATGAATCAAAAGACTTGGTCCCTGTTTCATAAGTGTTATTGAATTTACACTAATGTGATAATCATGGATGATGTATACTTACACTTGGAGTAAGTGTTATGTTCTTTCCAGGACATTAGTAAAGTATACTAGTTTTGAATGTATGGAGTATACATTGGACTGGACCGATATTGCAACTAAGTTAAGATATTACAAACTTACCGTTATATATATCTTTCCAAGTCAATATCAGTAGTTAATCTTAAGATTAAAAGAATCTCAATCCTGATATGCTTAGGCTCAACTTAGGAGTACTATTCATGTTCTTTGATTTATTAGTTAAGCCTACTTTTAGGTCAGGGTGATACGTGTATTTTGGGAACATGATAGTATGATTGAGTGGGAGTGCTGAACATAAATATGGAATCTATAGCTTCTACTGGTGTATAGAAGTCAAGTGATGATTCCCTTCGAGCTTAGCAAATAGAAGTAAATGGATGAGCTCTTGTTTAACTGACTAATTATTAGATCACTAAACACCATTTACAGGTAGCTAAGTGTTTTAAGGGGCAAAATACATTGAGGGGTGAGAACGGTAAAGAAATCCCATCTCGATGTAGATCATCTATATAGAGGATCTTTAAATCACAATAAGATTATATCAATGGTTAAATGAGATAGCGTATTGATATCGTGGAACATACAATATGCTCTATATAAGTCTGAGAGTGCAATTCTAAGTTCTAAGAGTGGATTCAACAAAGAATTAATAAGTAGGAATTTACTTGGTAAATTTGGTTCACTTATTGGAAGCTCAGCATATAGATCCATGGTCCCCATTCTAGTTGAGAACATTCTGCTTGTAAGACTCATTAATTGATTCGTGATTGATCAATTATAATTCTAAAGTTAGACTATGTCTAATTTTATGAATTTTCACTAAGCAGAGGTGAAATTGTAAAGAAAAGAGATTCTAGGTTTATTTATTTATTAATGGACTTTATATGTCTAGTTAATAATTAAATTAAATGACAATATTATTTAATAATCTATTTTAGTTATTAAATAATTAGTTTTGACATTTAAAAGGTTAGAATTGGAAAATTGGCGTTTTTGAGAAAATAGAAATAAAATTTGATAAAACTGCAAAATCAAGTGGGGCCCATTAACACACCATGGCCGGCCACTTATTGTGGAATTTCAAATTAATATTTTCATTATTTTAATGCTAAATAATTCCTAACCTAAACCTAGTAGTTACCTATAAATAGAAAGTGATGGCTCAGTCAAATAACAAGTTTTCATAAGCCTTTCTGACAGAAATTTCTCTCTTCAGAAAAACTGAGCCTTCCCTAGTTTCTATACCTGGCCGAAACCCTCTTCTCTTTTCTCTCTTCATAAATTTCGACCCTAGTGAAAGAGTAAGTGCCCACACACAGCAAGCAGTAACTCAATCATAGATTGGAAGACTGTGAAGGATAAAACTTGAAGAAAAAGGACATTCGGGCTCAGATCTTGATTATACTCTGCTACAGAAAGGATACAAGGGTTAGAGATCTGAGCGGAAGGAGACATTAATTCTACTGCATCAATGTAAGGTTTTCTTAACTTGATATTTGTTTAATTTATTTAGAAAGTTCATATTTAGGGTGTTTAAACAACATACTTGTGAGTAGATCTAAGATCCTGGTAAAATAAATTCCAACAACATGTGCCACCGTTCATGTCACATATGACAAATCATTGTTCAAGACCTTTGAAGAGTCAAAGGGTAACCATGAGATCCTAATGGGCAATGAGGTCAAATCAAAGGTAATAGGCAAAGGTACCATTGATGTGTTTTTCACCTCCGGTAAGAAAGTCACATTGGTGAATGTGCTTTATGTGCCCGACATGAATAGAAACTTGATTAGTGGTGACTTATTTGGAAAGCCCGGCCTTAAGGCCATTTATGAATCCGGTAAGCTCATACTTACCAAGTCTAATGTATTTTTGGGCAAGGGGTACTCTTGTGAGGGAATGGTGAAATTGTGCACCAATGATGTAACTTTTAATGTTAGCAATAATAAAGCTTCTAGTTCCACTTATATGATTGAGCATAATTCTTTATTTTTGTGGCATCTTAGATTAGCTCATATTGGTTTTTCTACTGTGAAAAGAGTTAAAAAATGTGGCATGATTGATTGTGATATAAGAAATTATGGTAAATGTGAAACTTGTGTAAAAGCAAAGATGGTTAAAAAACCTTTTCCAAATGTTGAAAGAAATTCAAAATTGTTAGATTTAATTCATAGTGATTTATGTGAATTAAATGGAATTCTAACTAGAGGTGGTAAAAGGTATTTTATTACTTTTGTTGATGATTATAGTAGATATACTTATGTATATTTGTTAAAGCAAAAGGATGAGGCCTTTAGTGCTTTTAAGATTTTCAAAGCGGAGGTTCAAAATCAACTCAACATGAAAATAAAAGTGTTGAGAAGTGATAGAGGAGGTGAATACTTCTATTATAAATTTACTCATTTTTGTGAGGAAAATGGTATAATTCATGAGAGTTCGGCACTACATACACCACAACAAAATGGTGTAGCCGAAATGAAGAATAGAACATTTCTTGAAATGGTCAATTCTATGATAGTGTACTCCAAGTTGAATAACAAATTATGGGGGGGGGGGCACTTTTAACCGCATGTCATATTCTTAATAGAATACCTATGAAGAAAAATGACATGTCTCCATATGAGTTATGGAGAGGAAGAAAACCAAATATTGGTTACTTCAAAGTGTGGGGGTGTCTTGCTTATTGTAAGAAGACCGAACCAAATAGAACCAAGTTGGGTTCAAGGGCCATAAAATATGCATTTGTTGGTTATGCCAACAATAGTAAGGCATATAGGCTATTGGATGTGGAATCCAATGTTGTAATTGAATCTAGAGAAGTAGAATTTTTTGAGAGTAAGTTGTATGAGGACAACTCTCAAAGTTCCACACCTCTAGGTGAAAATATTTTATATGAAAATAATTCTCAAGCTTCTACTTCTAAAAGAAGATCTCAAGAGGAGAACACTACTAAAGTTGTAGAACAACCCATTGAACCTAGGAGAGGTCAAAGGGTGAGAAAAGAGAAAAGTCTAAATAAGGATGAAATAGATTCTCAACTAATTTCTTTCTACGTGGTAGAAGGGACTAGAGAAGAAGTAATAAGGAAAATTCCTTTAATACTTCTTATTGAGGATGATTCTAAGACTTTTTTAGAAGCCATGCAATCTAGAGATAGTGCATTTTGGAGAGAAGCAGTTGATGATGAGATGGACTCAATTCTCTCCAATGACACCTATGATTCTATCTCTTCTCTTAGCAAAGTAGGTTCAAGTAACACTTTTGGCTTGCGGGCTCAGGGACTGCAGTCAGCCGCTTCCCCTGTAGTCGTCACTGTCCCGACATCCATAAAGTCTTTAGTCCCGATCATCAACACTCGACTGAAGGGAACGAAAGAAGGGGAAGGAGAGGGAGGTTTTTCTTGGCCCGGATTACCTGCCTAACCCCTCGCTCCGAGGGACCGTAGATCGGAAAGCACCTTCTAAACCACCCCATTCATCCAAAAGAGAAGGGAAGGGGCCTATGTATTTGCATGACCCCTGCAGATTTTACCCTATCTACACCCGGAGCCAATCCCCTATCGGTCCTGCCGCCACGCCGCAGAACGGGAGCTCGTGTGAAACCTTTTATTTCTGGCGTAACAGCGGTGGAACGTAACAAAATATTACGGTCGTTGGATCTTCCGCAAGGATGCAAAGCAATTGGGTGTAAGTGGATATTTAGAAAGAAATATCACACTGATGGCTCTATACAAACCTTTAAAGCTAGGTTAGTTGCTAAAGGTTTTAGGCAAAAGGAGGGCATTGATTATTTTGATACTTATGCTCCTGCTGCTAGAACAACTACCATAAGGGTGTTGTTTGCATTGGCTTCATTACACAACTTGTATGTTCACCAAATGGATGTAAAAACGACATTCCTAAATGGTGACCTTGATGAAGAGGTCTATATGGAACAACCTGAGGGGTTTGTCCTACCAAACAATGAACATAAAGTGTGTAAGTTGAAGAAATCCTTATACGGATTAAAGCAAGCTCCGAAACAATGGCATGTCAAGTTTGACAATGCTATTCTTTCAAATGGCTTTAGGCATAACAATGGAGACAAGTGTTTGTATAAAAAAACTTGTAAAAATTATGTGATAATTTTTTGCTTATATGTGGATGACATGTTAATCCTTAGTGATAACATGAAAGGAATAGAAGAAACTAAGAGGTTTCTTTCTTCAACCTTTAAAATGAAAGACCTTGGGAGAAGTGGATACTATTTTGGGTAACAAAGTTACAAGGCATAGTGGGGATTTTGCTTTAGGGCAAGCACAGTATATTCAGAAAGTGTTGAATAAGTTTAGCCATCTAAAGGCTAAAGAGGCCAACACACCATTCGATCATAGTAAACCACTAGTTAAAAATAGTGGTAGAGCAGTGGCTCAGTTGGAGTAAGCAAGTGTTATAGGGAGCTTTATGTACGCTGCCCAATGTACAAGGCCCGATATATCATTTGCGGTGAGTAAACTTAGTAGGTTTACTAGTAATCCAAGTGTGGATCATTGGAAGGCAATAGGGAGAGTTTTGGGTTATCTAAAGGAAACCAAAAACCTATGCCTTCACTACTCCAAATTTTCTTCAATTTTAGAAGGATATACTGATGCAAGTTGGATAGCAAACCTTGGGATAATTTGTCCACAACTGGTTGGGTATTTACCCTAGGTGGAGGGGCAGTTTCTTGGGGGTCCAAGAAACAAACTTGCATTTCTCATTCCACAATGGAAGCGGAGTTTATAGCTCTATCTGCCACTGGAAAAGAGGCTGAATGGTTAAGAGATCTCTTAATTGAGATTCCAATTATTAAAGAGGATGTATCTACAATATAGCCAAGCAACATTGGCTAGAGCATATAGTGGAGTATATAATGGGAAGTCTAGACATATTAGTCTAAGATATGGATATATAAGTGAGTTGATTCAAAGAGGAGTCATCTCAATATCCTATGTGAGATCAAGTGAAAACTTGGCGGATCCGTTTACAAAGCCACTAACTAGAGATTTAGTGGAAAAGACTTCTAAAGGGATGGGACTAAGACTCCGTAAATCGGTTCACAATTGAGGGTAACCTATCTTAATACTAGTAACTTTACTAGTGTTAGGTTCAATAAGTAAGAACAAATCAATGTGTGAACAAATGTGATAAGTACTATATGTCCCATCCTATAAAGTTGTGAAGTACTTAGTGAGTTACCAATTTGAGGGTTAGACTTTTCAAAAGTCTTTAATATAATTCAGTTTGGAAAACAAGTATTTTGGTAACAAATACTGTAAGAATTCTACCTATATTGACCTAAGGGTGGTGCCGCCCTAAATGAGAAATAGGGAGTATATTTTCTCAACAAGGTCAATGAATGGAATGTGCACAAGGCCATTAACGGTGCAAAGCGAGACATGAGGTCTTGGGTGAACCTAGCAAAGGTGTGTGTGTCATTACCATTTTATTATAAAGAAAAGTTGGTTCAATGCTTTGTCAACCAAATTTTCAATAAAATTTGTGATGATTACACTATGGTTAAGTTCAAGTTAAAAAACACTTAACTTTATGCACTTAAGCAAGGACTATACAGAGAGTGTTGATTTATTCAATCAAAGTGGGGGATATATGAGATATTTGATTGATTAAATAAAGTGTTACAATGAGGTATCACAAATTTTAATCTAGTGGGGGAATGTTATATTATTTATTATATAATATAATGTTTAAGATTAAAATTGTGATATGTTATATATATTATTACATATAATATAATTGAGAATTATATGCATGTAATAATCACAATATTATGTGATTGGGAGTTACATATAGCTGTAACATATAAGAGGTGGAGTTAATATTTTGTAACTTCCACATGATCACTAATTAGTGTGTAAAGAGTGGTTACACAACTTAATTTTTGAAATTCAAAAACTATAATTCAAATATAGTTGTTGGGGATTGAATTTTATCATTTATAATGTGTATAAGTGATATAAAATAAAGTGGGAATGGTTTGGAATAGGTTGGAGTGTTATTTGCAAAAGCTGAAAAATTTAGTAACTAGTAACTAGTTACTATTTTTTCAGCATTAATAGTAAAATGTTTTTTGCTATTGGGATGGCTTTTAACAACTCCCATTACCTCCAAATCACCCATTTAATCCCATTCACACCCCATTAAGAAATGGTAACAGCCATTGGGTGTGTGATGTTTGAATTTCAAAGTTTGTGATCCTAAACACTATAAATAGAGGCATTGGTTCACCCTTTGAGACACACTCTTCTCTTCTATCTTTCAAACACAAAGCTAGAGAGTTCTAAGACTTGATAATTCCTAGAAGTATTTCCACAAAGCCCTAAGTGTTTCATAGAGGGGGAAATGATCTTCTTGGACAAAGGTGTAGAAACTTTGTTCAAGCTTTTGGTGATCCCCATCTCCACTTTGGGTGTTTGTTCTTCTTTCTTATTTTGTTCTATTCTCAAGTTTTATATTGTTCTCTTATTCTCCCCTAAACACTCCTATATATATCCTATCATATATTTATATTTTGACTATATAGTATTATATATATTATATATACATACTATATATACACTCTTTATATTTCTACTATATATCATCTATTATATATATATATTCTATATCATATATATATACACTATTATATATATGCTTTTATATATCATATATATATACACTATTATATATATGCTTTTATATATCATATATATACACTATTATATATATGCTTTTATATAATTTACATTTACTTGTATCTTTGAGTTTTGAGTTGCAACTCTTTTCTTTTATTTGTATTTTGTGCTTTGGGATTGTAACTCTTTATTTAATATATTGTCCTTGTAATATTTTGTTTAGAGTTGTAATTGTCTTAGTCTTTTATTCATCTTATTTTATTCTTCCATTGTAATTTCTTTATTATTTCTAACATAGCATGCCTACTAGAGTCCTTGAAAACATTAGCCCTTATCAATGCCTCTTTAACAAATGCCTAACTATCAATTTCTCAAGCCTTTTGGTTGCATCTACTTCCCTCATATGAGGTCATACTATTCTCACAAAATCAGTTTCAGATCAAAACCATGTAGATTTTTGGGTTACTCACCAAACCACAAAGGCTATGTCTGTGAAAGCACTACTGGCAGAAAATACATTGCAAGAAATGTAGTATTTAACGAGCATCAATTCTCATTTCTTACACCAAATGCTACAGATTAGGTACTTCCCAATCCTTCCAACTCCTTACCTTCAGCTTAGTTTTCACCTAACATGGTCCAACAATATTCTAACATAGATGCTTTTGTTGTGTCTAGTGCTTCTGTCCATGAAACTACTGAGCAAATTGACTTTTATAACACCAAAGTTCTTGAGGTGTCTGGTGATGCAACACAATCACCATAGTCTCCTAGCTCCTCCCTGTCTCATGTCAGCCATACTACTACAGTTATTGAGGCTATTGCCACTACTGATACTTCCCAACAGGATTCCCCTTGTTGTGACACATTTTCTCAGCCTCTAATTCATACACATCCCATGACAACTAGATCTTAAAGGGGCATCCACAAATCTAAGGTCTTTATGGCCACCAAATATCAATTGTCGTCTTCCTTGCTCCCAACTGAACTAATTTCCACAAAGGCAGCCCTTAGTGACCCTAAATGGTATGCCTCTATGAATGATGAATATATTTCCTTGAAGAAACAATATACATGGACATTGGTCCCTTACGCCCCAGGAATGCAGGTGCTAACCAACAAAAGGATGCACAAGATCAAACTGAAAGAAGATGGTACAATTGATAGATTTAAATCCAAACTTATTGCAAAAGGTTTTCTACAAACACTTGACATTGATTTTGAGGACACCTTTAGCCATGTGGTCAATCCTGCCACAGTTAGAACTGTGCTCACTCTTGTCGTCTCTTATGATTGGGAAGTTACTTAACTTGATGTGAGCAATACTTTTCTGCATGGAACTCTAAATGAACTTGTGTACATGCAAAAACCAGCTGGATTTGTTGATCCAACTAAGCTTACCCATGTTTGCAAACTGAACAAAGCTCTCTATGGGCTTAAGCAATCCCTAGAGCTTGGAATGACAAGTTGAAACAAATACTTCTGCATTGGGATTCACACAATCCAAATTAGACACCTCATTATTTATTTTTAGTTCAGGACCAACACTCATCTTGTTATTGGTGTATGTTGATGACTTTCTCCTCACAAGTCCAAATAAAGCTCTCATACAACAACTGATTAAGGATCTCAATGCCCACTTCTCACTAAAAGATCTTGTCCCTATCCATTACTTCCTTGGTGTGGAGATTGTTCAAAATTCTATTGGTATGTACTTGTCTCAAACAAAATACATTACAAACTTATTGGTTAAGCTCCATTTGGAAGGTGTCAAACCCAGCTCAAGTCCAAGAAGCTCAGCTCACAAACTCTCTCTCACATAAGGTGACCATTTTCCTAATATGCATCTCTTTTGTAGCACCATTGGAGCCTTGCAATACCTCACTCTCACCAAGCTAGATGTAGCTTTTACAATCAACAGACATAGTCAATTCATACATGCTCCTACTACAACTCATTGGGAGGCACCTGAGCGGTTAATGAGATATTTCAAAGGCACAATTATTGAAGGCAGTCTCCTCAAACCAACACCTTTTCTCTCCCTATATGGTTACTCTGATGTTAATTGGGCCAGCTACCCTGATGATACATTATTAACTGGGGGTTATGCCATGTTCCTTGGAGATAATCTGATATCTTGGTCTGCCAAAAAGCAGCCAATTGTTGCACAACCCAGTACCAAAAGTGAACTTCGAGCCTTAATTAGCGAATGATGACTCTAAATAAAGTGGTTTGTCTCCCTTTTTTCTGAACTTCAAGTACAACTGCACAGACCACCAATCTTATGGGTTGATAATCAGGGAGTTGCTGCTCTTGTAACTAACCTTGTTTTTCATGCTCGGTGTAAGCATATCAAAATTAATATGCACTGTGTCAGGGATCAGATCATTGCAAATCAACTTCATGTTCATTATGTGCCATCTGTTGATCAAGTTGTTGATTTACTCACTAAGGCCCTCTCTACTGACTGATTACAATACCTTAAATCCAAACTCAAAGTCAATCCTACTCCCTTTCGTTTGAGGTGGGAATATTAGCTAATATTAACTAATAAATCGTTAGTTAAGTCAATTAGAGTTGGCTATACTATTTAATTAGTTAGATTATTAACGTTCTTGTTGATTACCGACTGTAACTAATTCTTTTATATTTTTTAGGGTTCGTTTGGTACATTGTATTACACCGTATTGTATTGTATAGTATTATATTAAATTGTATTTTATGTAAAACTATATGTGGTATTAACTTTTATGGGCACCTAAATATATAATATTTTAGTATAAATTAAAGTTTAACATAGTATTACATAAAAATATGCTATATAATCCAATTCAATATAATACAATACAATACGACATAATATGACGTTCCAAACGAGCTCTTATTCTATAAATAAAGGCACTTGATCATTTTAGATTAATCAAGCATTTTAATGATAATTCAGTGTGTTGTTTTTACAAAACTCTCTCAGCTTAAAAGTCTTTTTACATTAATCTCACTTTATTTAATTTAGCGAACTTCTTTCATAATCTTAGTACATAGAAATATCCCATCAATTATAGGTGATATTATAATGTTTTGAAACAAAAAAATTAAATTAAATCAATATATAGGAGAGTTTTAAGAGATTGAGTTGGCATCCTATATGAGTTTTCTTAGCTATTCTCTATTATTTCAATTTTTATCATTTGTTTAATTTTAATTATTCTTTTCACTTAATAATCTAATGGCTTTTCAGTTTTTTGTGGTTGAGAGAATGACTTTTCAGTTTTAATGTAATGAATAATAATTGATAATTAAGTATATATCTTTTTTTAAGAGTATTTACGTTCTCTTGAATATTTAATATAATTAATAAGGACACATCAAAAGTTCCAAAAAATAACTGAAAATATGAAATAAATAAAAATTTTGACTCTTTGAATGTTTTATCGATTTAGTTTTCAAAAAAATACACATATATATAGGTAAGTATTTCAGCCAAGCATCTAAGTTGGAGTATATATCTAGAACATGAAATCCAATTTGTTTTAGTTCAGAAGAATAATATTCTGTTTTGCTTTAAGAATACACAGTAAGTTCTTCCACCATATATAATTATATAATATAATTAAGCTTCTTTTCTACTATTTTCATTTTTAATAATCTTTTCTTGATTACATATTTATATATAATTATTTAGCTGGTTATTAAAATTTGATTAGCTTTCAAAATACAGTAAAAAAATTTTGTCTCCATATATACATATATTTATATATAATTTAGAATTTAGATTACCCAACTTTTTTCTTTTTTTTTTTCTCTAAAATTTTTAATATTACTTCATAAATATAATATTACTTTTTTTGCATAAGACTTTGACAATTAGAATTCGCTGAAAATACATATATATATTCGTATCAATCGAATAGATTCATGTTTGAATATCATCAACTATTATTATTATTATTATTATTATTATTAAGGTGTAAAACCATTATAATTACACTATTCTTTTATTATTTGAATTTGGATTAATGTAATTTTTTTTTTTTTTTGGAAGATTAGTGTAAATTTTGTTTATAGTATTAAACTCTTCTTTTTAGTAATATTTCTTTTTTAAATTTACCTTATTAATTTAATACTTAATCAACAAATTTTTTAATAATAATATTTTTTTTTCAAAATAATAATAATAATAATAATAATAATTTTGATCATAATAATAATGATGAGATTGTGTTTCACATAGAAAGAATTATGTTTCTTCTGTTCATTTTTTTTTTATAAAGGATATATTGAAATAAAAGTTTTGTTATTTTAATATAATTTATTATTATTTATTTTTATTTTTTTGTTTTTTTTTCAGTAAAAGAAGTGTATCATTTACTCATTATTATATAATGAAGTAATATTTATAAATATCATGCCAAAGTAATTCATATAATTATCTTAATTATTTGTTAAAAAAATTATTAAACAAATGTGTTGAAATAAAAATAAAGATAATATAATAATATTTTTACATATAGAATTTTTATATATTCTCGTATGGATTAATTATGTTTAACTTTTCAAATAAGTTGGACATTTTTTTTTATAATCTAATATATAGTTTCTCCTTTTAATATTATTTTTCTTTTGTAGTAGTCAAAATGAAAGGCAACTAACCGGAATTTAAGAAAAAAAAAATATAATTACTTTTACAATTAATAGTTATTAGTATTCTATTAAAAAATATAAATATATATTTGTTAGTATTTACATGTTACATCTTTTTATTTTTTGGAGTTTTTTTTTTGTTTTTATTTTTACACTTCAAAATAATTTATTTTTGTATTTTTACGGAATTTCACACAGAAATTCCTATAGCAACTAACGGAGCAACTAAAATCGCAACTAAAATCCGTATAACAACCCATATAGAAACCATCGGAGAAATCACCAGAGCAATCTAAACCGTAAATTTGAAAAAGAAAATGTTAAAAATTAATATATGGGATAATTCTTCTTATTTTTTTTAAAAAAAAAAATTAATAACAACAAGAAAAAGAAATAATAATAAAATTAAAATTGTGATTAGTATATTGATACTATTATAATAATGAAAATTGAAATAGTATAAAAAAAATCTAAAAAAAATCTCGAGTATGTATATTTCTCCACTGCTTAAAAATATGTAAGTATATATCTATTTATAAAAATAAAGATATATTTATGTTTATATATAAGTTTATATTTATCAAAATATTATATTTTACATTATATCACTTAATTTGTAAAATAAATTTTACAAAACTAGGATCGCTTCGCGCGGCTTTATTCTCTAGTTATTTAATAATATGGAATATTTAGTTGACTACGCCAACCTCAAAATAGCTTATAATAAACCTTTGAGATCTTGAGCTGGCAGTGTAATTAGTATGTAAAGTCTCTCATTATATATATTCATATGATCCTAACCAACTTTTCAATGTCATGAGAGTAAACCAACCTCCAAAAATATAATTTATTTGAGATTTTTAGCACAGCTACTCATATAAATAGGGTTAATAAAAGTAGTAGATATAACAGATGGAGACTCACTATACTACAGTGAGGTCAATAATAGAATGTAGAGAACCATTATTTAATACGTACAAGTAAATATTCTATGGATTATGGAATTCTGATTAAGAAAGGCACTGAAAAAAAGAGAGTTGATGAAGAAGAATCTCATCACTATATGCCAAATATTTCTTTTCTAACTAATGCATAAGTATCCAATTATATGCCCCCCACCCCCAGGCCCCATCTTTCTCTTACCATTAAAAAAAATCCTCTTACCAATACTGGGATAATATTACTATTAATTATATATATTAATTGGTTTGATCAAATGAAGAACTTTCAGTAACAAATTACAAGGTTTCAGTTTTGTACTAGACCATATTTTGTTTTGAGAAATTAATAAAAATTCATTATATCATAAATGTTACTTTGCCAGTTATAGTAGCAACCATATACCTGAAAAAAAAGGGTTTGCTTTGGGTTTTTTCCATTATTTGTACGAGTAGTGATATTAACACTTTTTTTTTATCACTTGCTGAAATTAAAGAAAGTAAAAAACCAATTTTTTTATAAAGTAAATACTATTTTAGACTTTATGTTTTATAAAAATTATTAATTAGACTATCTATTTTGTTAAATGATAAAATAGACCCTGCATTTTTTAAAATAGTACAAATAGAACCTTAAATTAATTTTTTATCATAATAAAATTTAATTATAATTTGATTTAAAAGTGTCATGACAAAATTATGTGTATTTTCTGTATCTGTTCGTAGTAAGAATTGTCTTCAAGTTGGTTATATTAAAAGAAAAGTTATCGAAAATTAAGCTCATAGTTCTACTTTTACTATTTTAGAAAATACAATGTTTATTTTGTCATTTAACAAAACAAATGGTATAATCAGTAACTTTTGCGAAATAGTCCAAAATAGTATTTACCTAATTTTATATCACTATATTAATTTTTTCCTTCCCTATTATTATTGCTGTTGCTTGACACGTGGGTTTTAATGAATTATTTTACATCTCAGTTATAGTATACACTATCAATCAAAAGTTTATTATCATAGGGTGTATTTTCTTTTGAGTATTGTATTATAAAATTCCATCAAATATATGTTATTGTACAGTACTTTTGATGTGATTATAATATAGTAATACATGTATATACACAGTGAAATATATAATAAACATAATTAGCATGTGAACTCACTATGCTAGATACGGCAATAGAATTTTATAAGAAAATAAAAAATATAGAACAAATAGAAACTAATTTATCCATCTTTATTGATTGGGAGGGAAATTTTTTGTTTATGCTACAAACAGAAGCAAATTCCCAACTTTTGTGAGTGTCTTTTTATTTTTTTCTTCTTGTGTTCTATACTACTACGCTAACAGTTACTATAGTCATACATATTATAATTTATAGTGATAATGGAGAGTTGTTCTTTTAAGTGTGCCAAAGTAAAAGTTGGTATTTTTTTCCAACGCATATGGAAGGATATGTTTAATATGGTTGTATAGTATAACACCATAAATATATATTTTTGACAGAAAAAAAATACAAATATATTACCATGCATAATAAAACTCGGTGCATAGTTATGTTAATGTGAAAAGGATTGATCATTTTTTTGTAATAAATAAATAACAATAATGAACCAAATCAAAATCTATTCTCTCAATTATCAAATTAGGGAATCCAAAATTAGATCTTTAGACCCGAGATGTTTTCTCATCTACTAAAAAAAATCAAAGGGAAAATATATAGTAGCCACAATAAAACAAAATACATTACATTTTATTTTTCAATGTATATATACAAATTATTTTGGTTGAATATATACAACAAAATAAGAAATAATAATTAATGGAAATAAAATAAATCCAGCTCAAATAAGGTTGGCCTAATTTAGACAGAAATAGCAGACACTGACTGGAGCCCCCCATAGCCCATATCTCAACCACCATACTCAATTCACTCATGCAAAGTAAGAACTTTGATAGATACATAATTAATAATTAAAAAGAAGAGGCCTTTTTATTTATATTTTTTCCTAAATTAAAGAAGATACTATTGTGTCGGTGAATGGAAATGCAATAATAAAGAACAGAAGTGTATAGTGATCAACTCCAACGGTCCAATCTGCGAAACTCATACAACCCATTATTGAGAAAGTACTGTAGAAGTAGATTGATATAGAGATATAGGGGTGTAGACTCCAATGGCCTGTTTCTGTCGCTTTGTTTTATTTTTACTATGTTGTTAAACTTTCACATGAACCCAAAGGCATAGAGCAATTGCATTTTTGTAAGTGTTAACGGACAAAAAATCTTAAAGAAAATACTTTTATCCATGAGGCCCCTTCTGAAAAGGACACGCTCTTCTATAATTTTTATGTGGTGGAAAGTGACCAGGTGTCACTCTATATGAGCTTTGCTCTTTCTTTCTTGTACTCTCTATCTCTCTCTCTCTCTCTCTCTCTCTCTCTCTCTCTCTCTCTCTCCTCCTTTCTATCTCTTTCTCACTCTATCTCTCTACCATTAATGATGGCTGCCTGTCTTTACTTCTTTTGCTAGCTGTGTTTTCTTTCTTTCTTTCTTTCTTTCTTCTTCTTCTTCTTCTTCTTCATATTGGGTCTAAAGGTCTTCGCTTTCTGACCAAAACCCACCTCTCAGTTTAGATCTTGAGGCTAAGGCTGAGATTGAGTGTCTGAGCCACCCAATCCTTTTTGTGGGATGACGAGGTTTCATCACCACATTCATCATAGTCATAGAGCTGGAGCCATGGCTGGACTTTTAGTGCTTCTTTTTCCCATTTGGTTTCCCAGTTTGTTCTCCCCATTGAGCCATGCGTCCCCTTCCGCCTTCGCGGTATGCTCTTTTTTGCTTTGTTGATTTTTGTAGTTTCTATTTTCATATTGCGAAAAAAGGGTTTCTTTTTTTCCCTCTTAATTGTTTGTTTTTCCTATAAAGTGGACATTTTTGTCTCTGTTTCTATAATGTGAGTGTTCTTTTGCAATGGTTTTGGATGAAGGGTTTTTGCTTTATTAATTTTAGTTCCTTCATTAATGGTTGGAAACAAAACAAAACTATAATTGTGGGAGATGATTGCAAAGGCTTTTTTTTGTTTTGTTTTGTTTGTATTTGATTGTGTTCTTCATTCCTCTTTCCCCAATCAAAACTGACTAAAGGCTGCGGAACTATTCATTGGATGACAAGTAACTACCCTGCCACTGTTATGATTTTTCCTTTTCGTTGGAGGGCAGTTAGAGAAGAATTCAAAGGTGGTCATTCATAGGAGTTATCCTGCAGTATCCAAGTAGCTCTAGTAAAAATTCAATTAATAGATTTGGTAATATAGTTCTCAAAACTTGTGTAACTTTGTGTGTGAAAAGGAAGAAAAAAAAGTGAGCAATGGATTGAGGATCATTAGGTTATTGTGTTCACATGTGAAAATACTTCATGGATTATAGGTCGTATTTGGTCTTTATCATGTATATCTAACTCTTTTAATCTGTGACACACATGGAAAGTGGTCACGGATGGATAGCATACACTGAAGTTTCATGCAAAAAGAAGGGGAAGTGATTATGTGATATGGTATCACGGAGGATCACCCTTTGTTCTAGAAACTTTATAGCACCATTCTATGATTTTCTTGGTAACATCACATTGATTGAAACGTTTATCATTTTTTTTACACCATTTCCATGTATTAATTTTAACAGTACTATGAATTGAGGGGTATCTTAGTCTGCTACTAAAAGTTGTAGTTTATCGAAAATCAAATTGTTATGTACTTATACAAATGCTAATGAATGAGTTTTCAGGAATGGAATGCTCCTAAACCGAGGCACGCAAAGCTACTGAAGAGTGCTTTGCAAACTGAAACGGTAAGGATTTGACTGCTAGATAGTTTGATCCTGTTATGAGTAAGTACATAAGTTTCTAAATTTGGTTTTTTATTCTTGCAGTCGAGCCTACAGCGATCAGACCTCTGGACTCCACTAGCCAATCAAGGGTGGAAGCCATGTGTCGAATCTTCAAGTGTTCCTTGTGAGTGATTAGAAAAATTGGATTCTACAATATACATCTTTTGAATTATTCTTTGACATGAGATATAAGATCGTTGAACTATTATCTTTTTTTATTATTATTGATATTGGTGTGTTTTGGCAATTGTAGCATTACCAGAGACATCCACAGGATTTATTCAGGTCTTTCTTGACGGAGGATTGAACCAACAAAGAATGGGGGTAGGTATTTAAGGTTACAGATGTTCTTCAATATGATTTTCGTTGACATATATAATCAAGTGCTAATACTCTGTTTGTAGATATGTGACGCAGTAGCTGTTGCCAAAATACTGAATGCAACTCTCGTAATTCCATATCTAGAAGTGAATCCAGTTTGGCGGGATGCAAGGTACTTGCAGAGCCCAAAAATTGTTTCATTTTTGTTATGAGTTCTTCATTTTTTATGATTTTGCGTGGAAGACCAATCTGAATTAAATACCTTTTTTTTTTCCTACCAGCTACTTCAGTGACATATTTGATGTGGACCACTTTATTGATGTGTTAAAAGATGATATTTCCATAGTTAAAGAGTTGCCTTCTGACTTTGCCTGGAGCACAAGGGAATACTATGCAACAGCCATCCGAGCAACGAGAATCAAAACAGCACCAGTTCATGCTTCGGCGAACTGGTATCTGGAGAATGTGTCACCCATACTAGAGATGTCAGTAGCTATAAACCTGTTGGTTAATGTTGTAAATGAATTGAGTTTTTGCGCATATGTAACTTTTTCAACTCAATGCTGATTAATGGCTAAAAGTTCCAGTATGTTGAATCTTTTTTAGGTATGGGATAGCTGCAATTTCTCCATTCTCTCACCGTCTGGCATTTGACAATTTGCCTATGGACATTCAACGGTTACGCTGTAAAGTCAACTTTCAAGCATTAGCTTTTGTTCCTCATGTTAGAGCACTCGGAGATGCTCTTGTAAACAGACTTCGATATCCTTCTGACACAAGATCTGCACTGGGAACCAATAACCTTCGAGAGACCACTGATGCTAATGATAAACGCCAGGCAGGGAAATTTGTTGTGTTGCACCTTCGGTTTGATAAGGTACACCCCTGTTTTGGAATGGATATACTAGCTTGTAGACTTCATGGTTTCTAGCATTTATTTACAAACATTTAATTTCAGTCATTTAGGTAGTACTATGTATTAATCATATATTCAAGTTTAAAGAATGTCCGAAGCATATCTGCTGCTGATGGTCTCTTTCCCTATCTCTGTCCCTGATATTGTTATTCTACAGGACATGGCAGCTCATTCAGCCTGTGATTTTGGTGGGGGGAAAGCTGAAAAACTTGCTCTCGCGAAATACCGACAAACTATATGGCAAGGAAGAGTCCTTAATTCCCAATTCACTGATGAGGAGTTGAGGAATCAGGGTCGTTGCCCTTTGACTCCAGAAGAGATTGGATTGCTTCTAGCTGCTTTGGGATTCGACAATAATACTCGTTTATATCTTGCTTCCCACAAGGTTGGAATTAAGTTCTATTTAGTCCTTGTGGCTTTTTGGTTGGCAACTAATCATTTTATGGACACAAATTCATGCTCCAGTTTCCCAGGGTTCTTAATTTGTGAAATTGGCTTGTTTAGGTATACGGTGGGGAAGCTAGAATTTCAACTTTACGAGCATTGTTCCCACTAATGGAAGACAAGAAGAGCCTTGCTTCTTGGGAAGAACGGGCACAGATTCAAGGAAAGGCATCTTTGCTAGCTGCTGTGGACTACTATGTTAGCATGCACAGTGACATATTTATTTCTGCTTCTCCTGGAAATATGCACAATGCCATGGTGAGTACTTGTAATGTGCTCCCACACAGAAATTTCTTATTAATCTTTTGACTTCCTATTTTCGGATTGTATAGTCTAGTGTTAGTAATAAACCGAATCTATTAATCAAAAACAGATGGACAAGAAAGTCATTATGAAATTCTGCCATGTAAGTGAGTTAACATGATGCTTTATGAATCAATGGTACTTAGTTTTAATTTTGTCAACAGGTGGGACATCGTACTTTCAACAACCTAAAGACCATTAGGCCAAACATGGCATTAATGGGTCAGCTATTCCAGAACAAAAGCATTAGTTGGTCTGAATTTCAGCAATCAGTGATAGAAGGGCACCAAAACAGACAAGGGGAGATCAGATTTAGGAAGCCCAAACAATCCATTTACACATATCCTGCTCCTGATTGCATGTGCCAAGCCTAAGAAGATAAATAGATATATAATATAATGTGATATTGAAGTTGGCTTAGGAGAAGAGGAGGCTTCCCTGTGTCTCAAATTTGTTTATCACAACTACTGTTTGTTGTTTGTACTGTTTGATAAATAAGAAGAGAATAGTCCTGTTTTTCTGAGTCATAGAACTAGACAGGTACTTCTAGATTCTTATGGGATGGATGTATTATTATTAGACTACTACTAATCAATGTGTTATTTGTTTGAAACTACACTTATTTGTCTGTAATTGTTATACTGAAACACCAACACGGTTGTGATGATGATATACATAAAGCAGTGGTTCTCACAAGATGTGTTTGTTGTTTTTTTTTTGTTCCCATCTGTGTGGATGTTATTTGAGATATACCATACTCTATTGTCAAATTCGGCAATTGGATTTACATGGTTAACTAGCCAAGTTAGTCCACACCACATCCAACCAAGAATGCGAGCTGTAGTTGATTGGCTGTTTTTTGTAACTTCCACCAATGTGTTCATACCAAATAAGTAAAACAAAAAGAATGTGAAACAGTAGCAACTGGCCAACTGATTACTTGTGTCACTTTTCTCCACACAGCCAGCTGTTGAGGAATCCTTTTCCTTTTCACCCTTTTTATGCATTTTGCCAGAAGACTTAATAAGTTACCTATGATTAATAAAGGGTTTCCTCTTACTATTTCAGCCCTAAAGTCAAGAAAGAAGGTATACCATCTGGTGAGTGGTGAGGAATCAGGACCCATGTCTAAAATATAATTTTACCTTACTTTAACCATAATGTGCGGTAAAGTTATTTAGTTTAGCCAACAAGATATACAGCCTTATAAATTGCCAAAGTTTGTTCAGCCTTTAGTCATTAAAGTATTACCAATAATGTTCCATCATAGGAAAAACTGAGTTTTAATGGGATTCTTTTCTTTTACACTAAGCACCCAATTTTGTAGTTGTGATGTGACCTTAGTTGGCTTTAGGATCTATCTAATGACATGTGGGGTGTCGTTGAGGAAGTCATTTCAGCTTGACGCGTGCCCCCTTTCATAAACTCCAATCACCACACTTCCAATATTTCTTCCAACCCGGTCGATTATTTAATACTTATATTTCGTTTTATTTTATTTTTGGGAAGTGACATTAACATTTATGACAATAACATTTAGTAAATACAAATGATCTTCTATTTTATTTTTCAAAGCACCAAAAAAGAACAAGATTGGGTCAAAGGTTTTGATTTGAGAAGTGAAATGTATGAAGCCATACCAGATCACATTTCTTAAAGTCACGTGATAGTTTTTGTTACTGTCGTTCAGTGACAACTGACAAGACAAAATATACGTTACATTCCCACTTGAAACTTTTAGTCCACCACACAGCAGTCAAAACTACGTTACGCTGTCTGTCTGTCTGTCTGACTCTGAAGTTTGTATGAAGCAATCTTAATTTTCTTCATTTCGATGTATTCTTTTATGACTAAAGTTGATAAAAATGCACATATTCATAGTTATAAAACTGATAAAGCTGCATTGTCTTCAGTAAGATATTATAATCACTTTAACTAAATTAGATTATGGCATAAGTTTACATTTCTATTTTGTGGCTGCATGTTGCTCAATGATGAGGACCATCAAGGGTACAGTACACAGACAGTGATAACAATAAAAGTATAGTATGTTGGGAACATGTACATGACTACATTGTATGATAGCCTAAAATCAAAACCTCCATGAATGAGTAGTTTTAAGTATTTGCAGTGAAAGCAAATAAGAGAACTTGGAACCCATCTTTCTAACTTAACTCACTTGTCAAGAGACGGTGAACTGGGAGAGGATGGAGTCTGGCCATCTTTCTTATCCTTATCAGTACTTAAAGCCCCTTGTCCATTGCGGTGAGCAGCCATTTCTGCAACCTCAGTATGAGATGGAGGAGATATCATATCTTCCTCAATAGGAAGTGTTCTTTTTGATCCCTCGAGGGCGACACCAAGTACTATATTTTCTTCCAGAACAGGCTTCGATATGGGTTGCTTTGGAGCTGGTGTCCTTTCACTTTCTTGTTTCACTTGTGAAGATGCTGTTGAAAAACTAGCTTTGTCAGTGCCCAAAACTTCCGACGAAGAAGTGGAATTATTTGTACTCTTTTGACGTCCCAAACTAGCATCCTTGGGTTGTTTAGTGCTGCTTGAAGACTTTGGAGTTATAGTACCAGATAACGAACCCATCGATCCATTGTCTGATTTTGAATCAACCTCTGTTAACTTAGAATCTGTTTTCGAGTCAGGTCTACCCGGTACATTGGTACCAGTTTTTAAATCAGCAGTGGGTGCTACACCAACCTTGATATCCTCTTTGGCATCAACATTTGTTGGTCCTCCAGTCTTGGCATCTGTGTCGTTGTCGGATGTTTCTTTGGTCTTAGAGTCAGAAGCAGGTGCTGCTGCAACTTTAGCATCTACCTTGGTATCAGTTGCTGGTCGCGGTGTATTCTTTCCATCTCGTTCTCCATTTGTGCGCGTTGTGCGGGTTTTTGGTTTATCTTCCCCATTAATTTTGTACGGAGGCTCAATCAGTAAGTATGGGCGAGTAGAAGCAACCCCACCGCGGTTAAATACTGAATCTGTGAATGGAATATTTTCCAAGTCTGCATCACTATATATTTTTTGCACTGTACGGATTGGTGTGGCAAGTCTGGCCCGGTGATGGCTGATAACTCTAAGAAGATCCAAGAGTATAGCTTCCTGATGAAGTAGTAATCAATAATTAATTTTGATCTTCACCAGTGTTGATACAATAAAAGAAGCAGTTCATGTCGAAGCATAACAGATTGACAATATATTCTGGTAACTGAGTTAGCAATGATCAATAAGAAATTTTCTGGAAGGAAGCGATTTACCTTGACACATAGATACTCTTCAAAATGTGAGGTCTTTACAAAGCACGAGATAAGGATCTGTAATGTGTAGGTGTCAGGTATCCCAAAATGCACATGTACACAAATATTCTTGATCAAACAGACTGGCGTGCAGGTGGGTGTGAACGTGCAAAAAGTTTACGAAATTATCTATGAACAATACTGAAGCATTAGACTTAAAGTCTTAAAATGCTAGAACTAACCAAAAGCGCTTGATTTTCTGCATTAACATTTTCCAGAAATACTCTTCTATGCAATCTCTGTTGCTCAACTTGAGGATTCTTTGCTAAGACTTTACGCATATCAGCCACAATATTCTGCATAGAGAAAAAGGCAATCAGCATGGATATTCCATAAACTATGATAATGTGGAGCAGCTAAGTACAAACATAGAATCACTAAAATCAAATCCTCACATTTATCTTATGGACATCTAAGTGACTAATCGCAAGGTGGGTTTTGATACGCCAATGAGTTTTTTGACTGAGATTTCTAACAACATTCACTGTAAATTTATGGTTTGGAATGTGAACTGCTTCACGATCTTCACCTCTAATAATTGTTGGTGACCACCATCCCACGTGCTGAATTCAACCAAATACAGACAGCAAAGTTAAATTGTTACTTCATACATACATTAGGCCAATGCATTTTACTGGGATGGCAATGGTTGTGTAAAACTCAAATACAAACCTCAACAGTACCAGAAACTTCATAGCCTTCTATTTTTGTTTGAATCCATTCATTCATAACAAAAGGTCGAGTTGCATGAATCATTGCACTTGAAAGGAAATTTGTAAATATCTAGTTAGCATGAGAAAAAAAACAAACGTGTCAGACTCTTAACAAGAAATTCAATTAGGAGAAAAAAACATGAAAAGATAAATAAATAAAAAATGTTCAAAGAACAAAGCACCTCTCGACCAGCCAATGTCAACAATACTGTCCCAAGACCTCCAGCAGTAACCCACTTCTGGGTAGAGAAACCCAACAACTCCATAAATAATGAAAAAGCAGCAATCCAGACTGCGGAATAAACAGCTTTGCCAGCAAAATGGAAACCCATCTGCCCAGCATAAAACCAGATGTAGATGAGCACATGAATATTGAATAGGTATTGAAATGAAAACCGAGACTTAAATATCCTATTAATCTCACTAACAAAATAGTAAATTTATCCTTAGCAAAATTAATATACATATCAGATGTTGTGGGATACTAACACAAGAATGAAATGTATTAGCTTAAGACCATGTTTGGAAAGAAAATAAATTGCCTGGATAACATGAATGTTAGTATAGAAACTGCATGGAACTTGTATGGTACTACTTGACTTGAAACTTGTAGTTTGTACATTAAATGCATAAGTAATGCATCAAATCAATGAATGCAAAAAATTATACCATGACACAAGATAACATTTTTACAGCAAAGTAAATTAATGATATTAAACATGAGTATAGGATTACACAGTAGCACCAGACATACATTTCTTGTATCACTGGACTCATTAGTCTCCATAAAGAACTTCTGTGCTTGTTGAATAACACTGCATGAAAAGGGTAATATTTGTCACCACGAATAAGAACTCAGAAAATGTCACAACTGGTTTGAAGGGTGGAAGTAGTATGATTTATGAAGATAGACATTAGCATAACAAAATGCATTAGACATGACTGATAGGTCCAACAGAATTCCTCAAAAAAAAAAAAAGAAAATAGAAGAAAGAAAGAAAGAAAAAAAGAAGAAGAAGAGAGAATGAGACAATATCCAGAAATCAGAGACGACGCAAAAGGGCATTTATAAAGACCAAGACCAATGCAAGAAAACACTGACCTTGATAAACAATAGGCAAAAGCCAGCACAGTTGATAACGATCTTACAAAATTCAGAAGCCTTTGTTTAACAACCAGGCCAGCTTCTGAAGGTAAGACCACTGGATCCAATGCCCTGCAAGAGTACAAGATTTTCACTACAATAAGAAAAATCAACAAATAAAACAGCTTGTGCCCCCACCCCTTCACTCTCTCTCCCTCTCCCTCTCTCAAGGGTAAACTTGCCAATGCTCAAAACATTCTAAGATTGTTAAAGTGCCACAAAGCTAATTACATTTGTGTCACATGGACCACTGAGATTGAAGATAATAGCCAACTCTTTTTTGACAAACTTCAGGAAGTACTACTCATTATTCAACTCTCTTCTTTCCCCATAGAACTGAAATGAAGAGTGGGTAAGTTCTTTTTTGTTTTCCTATATGTATAAGATATGAGTGGATGACTTGTAACTTCATTCCTTCAAAATTAAAAATAGACAATCAAAACAGAATAATGAGAAGGATACCTGCAAATGAGTATCGCTGCTGTCCATAAAAGCAAAGGTTGAATATATGATGTTGTTATATGATATGTATTACTCTTTTTCCAGTTGTTATCATTCTTCTGCCCAATTTTATGCAATATTAGACAGAAGAAGAGGCTATAAACAAATTAGAAATACAGAGATTAGACAAATTCACAAAATGGAAAGAACA
Source organism: Cannabis sativa (assembly GCF_029168945.1). Taxonomy (NCBI): domain Eukaryota; kingdom Viridiplantae; phylum Streptophyta; class Magnoliopsida; order Rosales; family Cannabaceae; genus Cannabis; species Cannabis sativa. The sequence goes on from NC_083604.1 coordinate 66,862,523, forward strand.
AAAGACCCATACGTTACGAAACAGGTTTCTCGTCAGACGAATAAGTGGCACAAGACCCCAGACAGAAAATATAGAGAGACCAACAGCTATAGTCAACTTGGGAAGAAGTGAGCAATCCTGTATAGCATTAAGGGACCTGGTATATGATAGGTGTTTAAAGTCAGGAACATTTAGAATAAAAATTGCACAAAATAACGCACTGACGCTGATACCAATTGAATTTATATGAAACTTAAGAGCCAATATTGACATTATTCAACAATTGAGGAAAACAAAATGATATAAATTGCCAAGGGCATTTTCTAATGAGCATATCACACTGCTATATTTGAAAATCATTCTTACAGGTATAGCATCTATGATCTTCCAATAAGTAGGATGAACATATCAACATAAAAAAAGAATACAATATGAAGAAGAATACGAAGAGGTTACTATATTTGAGAATTATTATTATAGGTATATCTGGTCTTAAAGGTACCTAGTCTTGTATCAATATTTGAGAATTATATTAGAGGTCTGGTCTTGAAGGTACATATCAATATTTGAAAATTATTATTAGAGATATCTGGTCTTAAGGTACAAAGGATGGATCAATTTCAGCAAAAAAGAAAGCAGTGAGAAAGCTCAATCAATACATCAAAACAGATTGTACAGAATAAGCAAGAATTAAAAGACATGACCAAGCTCAATCTGCTTACATCGAAAACATATGTTACAAAATAGGCCATATATCAAAACAGGAGAAATAAATTATAACAATGCAAGGGACTCGCCAAAATTAGCATTGCATAATAACCCCATGTTTCAACTCTAGAATAAGCCTAAGAACTGCAACATAATGAAATCCATTTGCCAAAATTACTTAAGAAAACGGAAATAAGAAGTTACCAGACCTAGAAATATAAAAACGTATAAGATACAACCATGCATGTAAAACTGTGGAAAGCAGCTGGAAAAAAAAAACTCAAGTTTTTAGTAGTGTACGTAAATAAGAGAAAAAGTACCTTGTGAATGCTGTGGCAGCTGTTTTTAGCCTGGTGAGTTCAAATGGCTGTCTTGGTGCCAGAAAAGAATGACACTTGAAGGCATTGTATCTGTAAGGTAAAGTATGTATAGGCCTGTATACATTGTCTGCTAATGATATGCTCCAAGAATTTTGTCGATGAAACTGAAAGCACAAGGGAAAAAAAATTATAACAGAACGGGAAGACTATGCATCATGCGGAAAAGAAAGACCAACCAAAGAAATATACCGAAACACGTGATGAAAGGGTAGATCCAAATGAATGTAACATGGTAGTTCTTATTCCATTCTGTAAAATAAACAAATTCATTAAACCTTTTGGATATAAAGGGAGGAGTTTGGTGGAACTAAATTTGATTGGATGAAAAGTGTACCTTAAATTTTTTATTGCTCTGCTGGTTCTTGCAGAGTCCCAGTCCATGAGACAATTGCAAAGAACCAGCAAGAACCATTCCTAGATGCAACTGGTACGTGAGAAGGCTCAACTGCCTGCATAAGGATCAGAACAGCAAGCTAATATACTTATTAGCCCTTAGAAGCTACCACTGACTTATATCTCAGAAGCCAAACAACAGCGAATAGGCAAGCTTTGATACTCACGATTCCGGAATCAAACTTTAACTGAATTAATGATTATAAACTGCACAGAGAAAATAAAAACGAGATCAGCCTGGCTGTCTACCTGAAAAACACACTATAAAATCCTACTTCTTGATTAAATACACTGCTCTATTCTTGGTCACTCCTCCTCACCTCTCCACTATTTCAAGGGACGGAAAAAGAAGACTATTAATGAATAAGCAATGCTGAAATTACAACATTTTCACATAAAGATTTTGTGACATTTATATACATATTTCGGAACTGGAATTACATCTCTTTTTCATTTCCATTCAAGAGTTCTTATGTGTTTCCACGCCCCTTCAAGATATATATACATATAATATATATATATATAATTATATATGTGTGTTTCCAAACTCTTGACCATCAACTTAAATACATTTCCCCTCAAACATCGTGGGTACTGGGTAGTGAAGAGATACCCTGTTTATTGACAGTCCATTATTCTGGTCAAATTCTTCAACTTGAATTAAAAGGAACCATTTTGTCTTCACTAAGAACCCATACCCTCACATATTGAAAACCATATTCGTACCCCGATTAATTATTGTATCAAAAAAATCAAAATTAAATTTAACAGCATACCATTTCACCTCTACAAATCCAACAAAACCGAAACAATGTCCATCATACTAAAAGTAAATAAACATGCAATCTAAATTCGAAATTCTACCAAGTAAATTAAAAAGGAAAATTCCCAAGTAAAAGAAATACTCCTTTCAATAAATGAAAAGAAATTATAATCCAGAGTCTAAACATGTGTAAAATAAAAAATAGTGGTGATTGTGAATATGAAATTAGGGCTTTGAAGAAGAACACTTACGGTAGAAAAGGGAAGAAGGAAGGCCAGAAATTCCAAGCAGAACGCTACGTTGCGGAGTTTTGGTGATGATGTGTTATTTTGCGCTTTCGAATATTAACAAATAATTTTTTTTTTTGTTTAAAAAAAAATAAAATAGCCGCGGAGGCGACAAGAGAATAGAAAATGACTTCTATCCACCTGTCCAGTGTGCGCCACACCTAGTTACCACGCGCCTAATTTTGATGCATCTCCCTTCAAATATTTGTAACTTTTTTGTGAGAATTAACTTTTATTATTTTTTTTTTTTAAATTTATGGTTTGAGTTTTTAAAGTGGTTGCAGTGCTAGTTGTAATAGGGATTTTTGTACGATTTTTTGTTGCAATTTAGATTACAGTTTTAGTTGCAATAGGGATTTCTATGTAGAATTCCGTAAAAAATGTAAAAAAAAAAAAAAAACTGTTTTGAAGTATAAAAATGAAAAAAAAAATCCTTCTTTTATAAAAAGTAATTTCATTTTTTATTCTTTGATAATAAAAAGATTAATGATAGATACATATTTAAAGGGAAAATTGAATTTCTATCCTTACATTACTTTAAAAAAAAAAAATTCTAAACTATACTTACCAATATTTCTAATATATGACAACTTTATTGTTTTCTCCAAAATACCCTCCCCCAATTACATCAACTTCTCTCTTCCCATCTTTTTCCCTAAACGTAAATCGGACCCATCGGGCCCAAAGCATCGGACCCCATCGGGCCCAAAGAATCGAACCCGTCGGCCCAAGGAATCGGGCCCATCGGACCCTCCTATATCGGGCCATCATGCCCATCGAGTTGTCATCTTCAACCTCCAGCCATGCTCCCATCGGACCCGACCATCGGACGGGCATTGGGCCCCATCGGGCTCGATCTAAAAAATCCCATTTTCGACAAATCTCTTCCTAATCTTCCTAAATCTAACCTTAACTAACAGATTTCACACAAAATTGCAACATATTATTCTATTTTATGAATTTAAGCACCAAAAATTAAAGGAAAAAATTGAAGAAAAAAATTATATTAGACATTTTGGGTGGTTTGGGCGGTCGGCGTGAGTGATGTGGGTTTAGGGGGCGGTCGGCCGTGGGTCATGTCGGCCGGTCGGCTGTATGGGTGGTCTGCCGTGGGTGGGTGGTCTGCGCGTGTGGGTGCGGCACCGAGCGAAAGAGAAAGAGAGAAAGAGAGGTGAAAGAGAGAGAGAGAGAGAGAGAGAGAGAGAGAGAGAGAGAGAGAGAGAGAGAGAGAGAGAGAGAGAGAGAGAGAGAGAGAGAGAGAGGGCATGTTTCAAATGGGGGAGGGTAATGTGGGAATTAAATAAATGTTATCCCATTTTACCAATACCCCCTATTTTAAGTTTAGGGAAAAAATTATCCCCAAATACATGCATAGAAATTCAAATTTCCCTATTCAAATTCGACATATTTATTATAGGTAATGCAATTAAATATTGATCAATACATTACTTTTACTTTTATTAGGTAGAAAATGGTGAATGAATTGTGTGTAATTAGCATATATTTATATAACTTAACAATGTTAGACTTTTATTTGGGCTTACATTATATTTTATTGGTTTTATTAAAACTTGGGTTGATTGGATAGTTCTTTGCTGTATTAGCCCATGTTGTTGGTGATCAATTGTTAATGGGCTTAGCATCTGTGAGTAAAGTCTAGGTGAAGCAGAAGTGTGGGCTTTTCTAGTTGACTGAAGCCTTTGATGAGCAGGCCCAGCCCAACTAGGGTTTTGTAGCTAAGTCCCCTCCCTAACTCTATAAATACATATTGTCTCATCACAATTGTATACCTTTTGATAATCAGAGAAAATAAACTGCTTCTGATTTAGAGATCTAGGGAGGAAGACTTAGTTGATAGTATTGCACTATCAAATTGGAGTAACTGCTGTGGATCAATCAGAGATAATTGTTATGGATCAATCAGGTACACATACTCAATTATCATATACTACTATTGTGTTCTATGTTATATACAAATAGATCTTGGGTTAATTGTTAATTTATATAACATATGGTATCAGATTGCCTATTGTATATGATTTAGAACCTATAATTAGTATAATTAATTTGCATATGTTAATTATCCATAATTACATATGAATTTCGTTATTATTTTATGTGCAATTTTTTGTTTATTAATCTTGAAACTTTAGGGGTTTTATTGATCGTTAAATTCTCTTTCAATTGATATATTATATGCATGAAATCATTATGTATATTAAGAGAATTTTAAATTTAAAGTTTTAGGGTTTATATAATTATAATATGAAATTATAATTTGTGTTTTTTAATTTTATAGTTTTTGATCTAAAATTGATTATAGATAACTCATTATCAATTGTTTAAGAATGTTCTTGCATGATTAATTTCGGATTCAAACCGAGATTGGCATTACATTTTTTTTCTATTGTGTTTTTCAATTTCGGTTGGATATTTGCTATGAAATCTAGAGATTTAAACCTTAATACCCGAAATTAGTAGTGTACATGAATTAGAAATCCAATCCCGAGCAAAACCCATCCAAAATCCCCACTTTTCGACGAATTTTTGGCCGGAAAACTGTTGCAGACCCGACTGGGGCCGAACCGGGTCGTCTGACCCGCATGCTGGACCCGCTGGAGGTTGAAGACAACTCCCAGCCGCGAAGCCCACTCGCGCAGGCGGCGCGTGGGGGCGCGTGGGGCCGGCTGGGAGGTCCGTTTTCGACGATTTTTTTTCCAGCGTGCTTAGAATTAAATTTCTGATTTTTCTATGATTTTTAATTAATTTTTTGACTCCGTTTAATAATTATTATTATTTTAATGATAATTATGTAGTTAAAAAATTATTAAAAATATTTTTTGATAATTTTTCGAAATTTGTCAATCATAGAAAATTTTTTGAGTTTCTTCTCGTTCCATAAAACATAGTCACTCTCTTATTTAATTTGTCTTGACTATGTAATCTCCACCAATATTCTTTATTTCACATTTTCCATTAATTGTTGTTCTAAAGTTATAAAACTTGATTATTTGATATAAAAATAATGTGTTATGGTGGACACTTTATTTTTTTTTATTATCAATATAATAAAAGCAATTATATATCTCTTTTGGAAATTTGGTTGAAAATTATTAATTTTCAATGATTGTTTTATCACCAAATTTCACATGTTGAAGAAAATATTATATTTTTGGTTGACTATATGTGTAATTACTTGCCCAAAGGTAGTATTTACATATATTAGTTCACATTCCATGAAGTGAGTTAATATTAAATGTATATATTTTAATTATTTGCCCAAAGATAATAATTTAAATATATAAATTTATTATTATTTTTTGTTTGAATTAATACATATTTTTAAGAAATTTATTTGCCCAAAGGTAATAAAATTCTTAAATGATATGTATTTTTTCTTTGTTGTTAACTTCATGAAGGTAAATCATGTGTGTGTTATATTCTCACCCCAAAGGGGAGTTTATAATGACCAGTTGATTCTACAATATTTTCTAATACATTGCTCATATTGCTTATTCAAGTTTTAATTTTGAATTTTTCAGTCTCCTTTTCTGTGAACAACAATAATGCTTCCATCCATATTTTGAATGCTTCCAACTACAAGACATGGAAACGAGATGTGGAATTTACTTTAGGCATAATGGATATGGACTTGTGCCTACGAGAAGAAAAACTCCGCCGATCTTGCGACTCGATGATACCGCCGAGAGAACTCATCATGCACAATGGGAAAAGTCTAGTCGACTTAGTCTTCTTACTATGAAAAGATCCATTCCTGAACATCTATTGAGTGGTTTGCCAGACACTACAAATGCCAAAGAGTTTTTCAATGCTGTAGAAAAATTATACGACATTGGAGAAAACGCTGAAGCTGGACATCTTATGGATGAAATGACAACCATTAAGTATGATGAATTAAAAGGAGTGCGAGATTTTATTCTGAAATTGGTGAATGTTCGGTCCAAGTTAAAAGATCATAATATTCCTCTTCACGACTCTTTCATTATTCATCGAGCTCTTCATGCTCTTCCCGCCTCTTTTCGACCTAATCAAGACGGCCTACAACACTTACAATCAAACATGGACTATCGGCGACCTAATTTCTCGGTGTGTAGTGAAGAAAGCAAGCTTAAAAGGGAGAAGAATGAATCGCTAACTATGTTTCTCACCTCGAAGCCCAACAAAGGAAAAGGAAAATTCAAGAATAAAAATGATGGTGCTACAAAACAGAATGGTAATGGTAAGGAGCATAAGAATAAACAGAAGAATAACAATGGAAAGTCCAAATACTCTAATGTGAAGTGTTACTTTTGTGAAAAATTGGGGCATCGGAGAACGGATTGTCACAAATTTAAGACTTGGTTAGAAAAGAAACAAGCACAATCGGGTAATCCATTGGCATGTGTTTGTTTTGAATCTAATCTAGTTGATGTTCCTATTGATTCTTGGTGGTTAGACGGTGGTGCTACTGTTCATGTTTCGCTTCCTTACGGGGGCTAAGGGATCTCGGGAAGCCAAGTGAGAGGGAGTCCAAGCTTAAAGTGGGCAATGATGTTGGAGTTGACGTTATCTATGTTGGAACATTTATTCTTGAATTACAGTCTCGTGATAAGATTATTCTGAACAATACTTTTTATGTTCCTACTTTTAAAAGGAATTTAGTTTCGCTTCCGCTTTTGGTTAAACAAGGATATTCTTTTCATTTTGCAAATGATAATGTTGACATTATGCTTGACTCTCGAATTATTGGAAATTGCTTTTATTACGATGGTCTTTACAAGTTGTCATTGGCTCCTTTAGATTCCTCTTTTAATGTTGTGAATACCGTGGGTAAAAGACCTCATATTAAGGAAACATCCTTATTGTTATGGCACAAAAGATTGGGTCATATTTCCGGAGAAAGGGTTGATCGTTTAATTAAATGCGAAATACTTCCTCCTCTTGATGCCTACGATTGGGATACTTGTGTTGATTGTACTCGTGGAAAATTGACTAAAACAAGAAAGAAGACTGCAAACCGCAGTCAATCTTTATTGGAAATTATCCACACAGACATCAGTGGTCCTTATTCCACCACGTTGTGCAGAAATAAGTATTTTATCACTTTTATCGATGATTTTTCTCGTTATGGATTCACCTATTTAATTAAAGAAAAATCTGACGCCCTTGATAAACTCAAAATTTTTCGAAAGGAGGTTGAGAAACAATTAGGAAGAGTCATCAAAGTTGTTCATTCTGATCGTGGAGGAGAATATTATGGTCGTTATACGGAATGCGAATGACACATGGGGCTTTTTGCAGAGTACTTACAAGAAAATGGTATAGTTGCTCAATACACTATGCCCGGTTCACTGAGCAAAATGGCGTTGCCGAAAGGAGAAATCGCACTCTCATGGATATGGTTAGAAGTATGATGAGTAGAACAAATCTTCCGTAGTTTTTATGGGGTGAAGCACTTATGACTGCAACTTATATTTTAAATCGTGTTCCCAGTAAATCTGTTCCCAAGACCCCTTTTGAGTTGTGGACTGGGCGGAAGCCTAGTCTTAATCATCTTCGAGTATGGGGTTGTCCAGCTGAAGTAAAGATTTATGATCCTAATTTGAAAAAGTTAGATCCGAGAACAAATCGCTGTTATTTCATTGGTTATCCAATGCGCTCAAAAGGCTATCGCTTTTACTGTCCCACTCGTGGTACGCGAATTGTTGAATCTCGATCGCTAAATTTACGGAATTTGATGTTCTTTGAAAAAATTCCTTCAACATCTCTTGAAATGGGGAGTCCTCTAAAGGAATTTGTATTCCTATGTCATTTTCAAGAGCTGATAATAGTAGTCTCCATCCTACTCCGGTTGGTAATGCTCCCATTGTTGATGAATATATTGCTCCCGATATCGAAGATGATGAAGGTCCTATTAGTGATGAAGGGCCTATTAATGATGAAGCTCCTATTGTTAATGAGAATCTGTTATTGAAGAAATTCCGGTTGTGGAAGATGTTATTCAAAACAATGATCAACAAAGAGAAGTTATTCCGAAGTACCTCCTCTAAGAAGATCTCGAGACAAAAGAAGTCAACAAAGTGTCATGATAATTTTGTTTATCTTGGAGAAGGAGAATATGATATTGATCATTTTGTAGATCCCGTCACTTTTAGTGAAGCACTTAATAGTCCACAATCTTCAAAATGGTTAACGGCTACGGATGATGAGATCGACTCCATGAAGAAAAATGGTGTATGGGAGCTAGTTTTATTACTCGATGGTTTTAAACCAATAGGTTGTAAGTGGATTTTAAAGGCTAAAAGGGATAAAAAGGGATGATTGAAAGGTTTAAAGCGCGTTTAGTGGCTAAAGGCTTTACTCAAAGAGAAGGTATTGATTACACCGAAACTTTCTCACTGTTTCCACTAAAGATTCATTCGAATTATTATGGCCTTAGTTGCGCATTTTGATTTAGAGTTGCATCAAATGGATGTTAAAACTGCTTTTCGAATGGAGAATTGAATGAGGAAGTCTATATGTCTCAACTTTGAAGGCTACAAGGAGAATGGAAAAGAACACTTGGTTTGCAAGTTGAAACGATCCATTTATGGTCTCAAACGGGCATCTCGCCGGTGGTACTTGAAGTTTGACCGAGTTGTGACATCGTTTGGTTTCGTAGAGAACAAGTTTGATCAGTGTATTTATATGAAGATCAGTGGGAGTCGTTATATTTTTCTTGTTCTTTATGTAGATGACATTTTACTTGCCAGCAGTGATTTGTCACTACTAAATGAGACCAAAAATTTTCTGTCTTCCAATTTTGATATGAAAGATCTTGGAGAGGCATCCTATGTTTTGGGGATTGAGATCCATCGTGACAGGAATCGAAAAGTTCTTGGCTTATCTCAAGAAGCTTACATTAATCGTGTGCTCAAAAGGTTCAACATGGATTTATGTAAAGTCAGTTCGTTCCTATTCGAAAGGGGACAAGTTCACTAAGCGCAATGTCCTAAGAACGACTTGGAAAGAGGAGCAATGAAGAACATCCCTTATGCAAGTGTAGTAGGGAGTTTGATGTATGCTCAGGTTTGCACTCGACCTGACATAGCTTTCGTAGTCAATGTTCTTGGGAGATATTTATCTGATCCTGGCCTTGATCATTGGGTTGCAGCCAAGAAAGTTTTGAGATATTTGCAAAGAACGAAGAGTTTTATGCTTGTGTATAAGCATGTTGACAATCTTCGAGTTGTTGGTTATTGATTCGGATTTTGGTGGTTGTGTAGATGATTTAAAGTCAACTTCGGCTATATTTTCACCTTGGCGAGTCTTGCTATTTCTTGGAAGAGTGTCAAACGAGACTTTGATCACGTCATCTACTATGTATCTTTGAGTTTGTTGCATGTTATGGGGCATCTTTGCAAGCTTTGTGGCTGAAGAATTTTATTTCGGAGATACGAGTGGTTGATTCTATTTTCACACCTATGCTAATCTATTGTGATAATAATGCTACTGTTTTCTTTTCAAAGAATAACAAGATTAGTAGTGCTTCTAAACATATGGAAATAAAGTATCTCACTGTTAGAGACTTGGTCAAGAAAGGAGACATTGTCATTGAAAATTGCAAGACCGAGTCGATGCTAGCTGATCCTCTAACCAAAGGGTTAAGTGCCGTGCTGTTTAATAAACATGTTGTTAATATGGGCATTTTAGAATCTTTTGATCTTTTGGGTTAGTGGGAGTTTTGTTTTCTGTTTGTTTTCAGAAATTATTATTTATAATTTTCTGAATAAAGTTATGAACTACATTTTATGTTTCAATATTTTTTATTATTGAATGGATATGTTTTCAATTATGTTTTGTTATATTCTCGAGAATGATTGAATTGAAAGCATGTGGTTCATATTGTTGTGATCATTGTCTTTTAAATTTATTTGCTTATTGACAATGATATGTTGTTGGCTTAATTCTTTAAGCAAGTTTAGTGACACTTACTTATTTTAAGTGGTGTATGTTTAATTTCACTGGCTTATTTATTAAGCATCACGGTATCAGTGAAATTGAGGACTGATAAGGATATTATGTTATTTTATATTGATCACATGTTGAACATAATTCCTTACCACACTACTAGACTTATTGACCATGTCGATTTAATACTTTGGTATTTGTGATTATGAATGTCTTTTGTTGAGCTAAAAAAACAATATGACTGTCATAGTTCATTATCAAAGGTTAAATTGGACCGGTATGTTGAGATGCTATCAGAGAACTATCAGTTTTTAAAGTGGCCACAAATGTTTTCTTGTTGTTCAACCCATGAGTCGTTTTCAAACAAAATTATTTTGATATATAATATATATGTATTAAAATCAATGTAGCCCAAGTGGGAGAATGTTAGACTTTTATTTGGGCTTACATTATATTTTATTGGTTTTATTAAAACTTGGGTTGATTGGATAGTTCTTTGCTGTATTAGCCCATGTTGTTGGTGATCAATTGTTAATGGGCTTAGCATCTGTGAGTAAAGTCTAGGTGAAGCAGAAGTGTGGGCTTTTCTAGTTGACTGAAGCCTTTGATGAGCAGGCCCAGCCCAACTAGGGTTTTGTAGCTAAGTCCCCTCCCTAACTCTATAAATACATATTGTCTCATCGCAATTGTATACCTTTTGATAATCAGAGAAAATAAACTGCTTCTGATTTAGAGATCTAGGGAGGAAGACTTAGTTGATAGTATTGCACTATCAAATTGGAGTAACTGCTGTGGATCAATCAGAGATAATTGCTATGGATCAATCAGGTACACATACTCAATTATCATATACTACTATTGTGTTCTATGTTATATACAAATAGATCTTGGGTTAATTGTTAATTTATATAACAAACAACACATTTAAAATGATTTGTTTAACGAATTATTTTTATTGTGACATAGGATTTGGGATGATCGATTGTTTTTCATTCAAGTTAACTGGTACGCATTCATACCACATTGCATGTTAAGATATGATACAATTATTATCATTTATTAATTGATTATTATCAAGTATTAATGCAGTAATTATCGTTTTGAAAAAAAAGAGTCATTACTCTATTCTAAAATTATTATTAGGTTTCTTACTTTTCAGTTACCTCATTAGGTAACGACAGTGACAATAGATGCCTGGGTAGGCTTATCATGATTGTTTCATTAGGCCACAGTATAAAAGAGACTACTACTCTAATTGAAATCATTGTTAGGTTTCTTATTTACCTGTTGTTAATTAAACAATAATAGTGACATTGGTTGTCTCATTTGGAAATGAGAATTAGCAAATACTTTATGAAATATCGAGAATAGTTTGTTCTATTAGAAAAATACTTAAAATTGTTAAAGTTGTGATATATTGAATTAATCAATTTGAATATATATATAGGAGATATCTACTGTACGTCCTTTAGTTTTGACCCCATAGTATAAGGTAGTAAAGTAAACCAATGAGAAGTTAAATAGATGAAAGTCTTCTTTAGTTACAGTGGACTGTTGTACATTATAATTGAATTTATTTATTATTTTATATAACTAAAATTACTTTATATAAAGAATAGGCATACTTGAGTGTTTTATAAGCGCGTGGGAAAATGGAGATATGAGTTTTTTTTTTTCAGTTTTTTTAGTTTATTATTACTAAAACTTAATATTTTCTATTTTATCTCAAATTTTTATATTCTACCATATTACCAGGGCGGCCCAAGTATTTTGGGGGCCTTGTGCAAAATTTTAAAATTTGGTTTTTTTTTTTTAAAAAAAAAAAAAAAACCCGTGTACATTAAAACTACAATTCTATTTCTAGCTTTTTTTTTTAAGATTTGTTCATAAATTTTCAATCATAAATTTTTTATTTATGTGTATATAATAGGAAAAAAGAAAAAAAAAAATAGGCCTTTAAAAAATGGAGGCCTTGTGCAATGGTCCAAGCTGCCCAATGCTTGGGCCGGCCTTGCATATTACCATACATCGACTTCTTTGAAATACAAATTTTATTTTATTTTTCAAATTTTAATATATTTTATTCATTTTAAACATATGATATTAATATTTACACATATCCTCATATGAAAAGTAAAATTAAAATCTCAAATGTTAATCAAATATGTTTAGAGAATGAATAATAATATTCTATAAATATAGAGCATGAATAGTGAATTTCAAAAAAGCTTAAAATAGAGAAGGAGTTTAGAGCATCTAATATAGGGTGTTTTCAGTTTAATTCTTTAAATATTTTAAAAATTCTCTATTTTAAAGCATCTAATCTGAGTGTTCTTAGGCCTCTTTTTAGTAATTTTTTGCTTAATGGTCTATTTTTAGTAGTTCAATGTTATAAGAAAATTCTAAAGTGCACCCTCTAAAGGAGGTATATCGACGCATTCCTATCTAAAACATCTTTACTACACATTTTTTAAAAATATTTATCACTCTTTTAATTAAAAAATAAATAAACTATTAATATTTGTTGCACAAACACATCCAAAGTTTTATTATTATCATTTTACAAAAGCTTTGAATCAAAATTAATTTATGGCTGCAAAAAAAATTATTTTTATCATAAAAAATTATAAAGAACATATACATACATATGTCCAATATCTCCACTACTGCAAGCACATAAAAGTAACAAATAAAATAATAGATATAATGGGTAATTTTACTGTAAGAGCCTTAGTTTGTACCTCATAACATGGTATAGTTTTTTGGCCAATAACATTAAAGTCAAATAAAGGTTACATGGTATTGTAGTGTGTATGTACACTTGATTACTTTTTTGTTAAAAAAAGCGACTGACTGTATAAAAAAAAATTGTTTAAAAAACAAAAAAAAAGGACTGCTTTATATATGTCGTGTGTATGTATACATTAATGGACTTTATTTTTCTCGGCTTTAAGTTAATAAACTTTGTTATTTTAATTTTTTTTCGTTATCGAGAAAAATGTTTCAAAAAAAAAAAAATACATATATAATTTTGAAAATAAAAAAGATATATATTAATGAGTCATAAAAATTATATTATGTTCATAAGAATGTGTTAGCGGGTGCAATTTATGACATTTGGCTAAACTGAAATTTGTGTATAAATAAAAAAATAACATTGCTATTGGGCACTAGTGGTGCCAAGTACCTTCTATAGGTGGCGCCCCACGATTGGTTATTGATATTCCTTAAAAGCTATTTTCTTAAGTTATATGAGACTTGATACTTAATTACACCAATAGCGGTATGATACCGAGGAGAGTTCTAGACATCAGTGGTGCCTTTTAACAATTCTCATAAGAAAAAAATATATGAATCTGAGTTGTATAGATAGTAGCATTAAAGAGAGGCTCAAAAATAGATTTAATTTTGTACAGAGAAGGAAGTTGTCTAGTATAGATAAAATTTTTCTTAAAAATGTAAAAGAACTGTAAGTTTCTCTTTTAAAGGGGAATTCCTTTGTAGATGTAATGGACTCGGTTTGATTAATAGAAATTATCTTTCTTGATAAAAAAAAATTAATAAAGCAACTTAATTTAAAAGATAATTAATTTATATGGTCAAACTATGTATGTAAATAAATTAGTGGCGAAAATATTTAAGTAATCAATTTCGTTACATTTAACTATTAGTACAAAAAAAATTAATAGTAAAATTGGTAAGTAAAATTATTTTTTAAAAATAAATACCTGTTTAAAAATAATTCAAATTAATTTAAAAATAATAATAATAATTTAAATTAAAAATTAAAATTAATAAATTAATAAATTTTTAATTATTAATATTATTTTATTATTTAAAATAAAATATACAAAAATAAAAAGTATAATGTTTATTAGGGACAAAAATACTAAAAACTAATTTTATGGGGAAAATTAAAATTATTTAAATATTTTTATATAAAAATTATAATTAAATATTATTATAATATGTATAAAGTTTTAATTGTATACAAGTAGTCTTATAGTAAGAGTATGCACCTTACATCATAATAACCACAGGATCTAAAATCAATAGTTAAGAAAAGTTTCCTACCGGTAGGGAACTTTTGCTAGGTCCTACCATAGTCTTGCCCTATATATATATATATGATTATATGGCTATCGTTGATTGTTGCTTTATACTGCATGAATTTGTATTACTTACTTTTCTTGCCAAGTCTTTATGACTTACGGGTACTTTGTGGTAGGGGTGGGCATTATCCAATCCAATCGAACCGAATCAATAAAATTCAATTTAGTTACAAAAAGTTGGATATCCAACTATAATTGGATTAGATTGGATGCTAAAAGTTAGATTCTAATTGAATTAGATCGGTTATTGGATGTCAATCTCAAAATTCAATTAAAAACCGATCTAATCCAATTACATTTATATATGTTAAAAAATTATTTATATGATAAAAAATATTAAAAAAATATAATATATATTTATTAGATTTTTTTTTTGTGTTGAATTTGTAACAATTGGTTGTTTTGTATATTTATTTTCATGATGTTTTGTTCTATTTTATTACTTAGAAATGTTGTTGTTTTAATTATTTAAAACTTTTGGCTACATTACACTTGTCACGATAGTATGTTTATGAAGTATTAAACTTAAATAAAAGGTGATACTTAGTGTTTTACGTATTTTTCTTCATATTTTTAAGTTAATATTGAAATTTAGGTGTGTAATTGGATATCCAATTAAAAAACCGATCCAAACCAATTAGTAATTGGAATAGATTGGATTGGATTTTGAGGTCTAATTGGATTGGATCGAATGATGATTTTCTAAATCTAATTACTAATTGGATTAGATCGGATGAAAAAAAAAAAGTTGGATTAAATTGGATGTCCACCCCTACTTTGTGGTGCATGTAAGGAAGAAGAAAAGTAGATCAACCATGAGTCAGAGATTTTCTGATGAATGTACATATTAGCCTCCCCGTCTGGCGTACTTGTGAACAAGATCATAGTTTTTACAATATTTTGTAACAAAATGGTACAATAGTACTTTTGTAAAAATTTATAAAAATGGGATCCCCGAGCTTAGTAATTTTTAAAAGATTGTAATTTATAATTTCAAAATTATTTAGTAGTGTTTTAATTAAATCACAATTTTTTCCCTAAACTGTAGTTTATTATTATAAATTAATTTATAAAATTGCACACATGGCACCTTTACGGGTTAGAGCATTACAGTCACTTTTGTTATATTGCATTATGTTCACAATTGAAAAAAAAATAGATTTTGAGATCTCCACTTTTGTAAACAATTTATGTTTACAATGTTTATTTATATATATATATATATAAAAAACTTAACTATTATAAAGTTTTAATTAAACATGATTTTATAGTTAAACCATTTGATTACCAAAAGTTAGCACAATAATTAAGAAAATACAGTAGCACGTCTAAACTAGTAGGACATTACACTTTGGCTAGAGTAGCTATGTTTTGTTGGGCTATTTGGCGGGCTTAGATTGATATAGTTTGGAAGCAAAAGGGGCAATCATTTGGTGAAGTGATGTCAATTGCATTTCAGTCTCTTGACCAGTGGAGTAAAGTTCTAGGAGTGGGGAGTAATCCCTCATTGAAGCCATTGCATGTTGGAGATGAAATTGAGCGTTGGATCACGCTAATTGATAATAGTGTCAATATTAATGTTGACATAGCCATTTTTTCGGAGACTGGTAATTATGAGATTGGTTTTGCAGTTCGTGACTCGTCCAGGAGACTTTTGGTGGCTGCTACTCGTCTTCATTCGGGCAGTGTTGAACTAATGGTGGTCGAGGCTCTTAGAATCAAGGAGGTGCTAAGTTGGCTGAAAACTCAATCATTCATGAAGATTACTTTGGATCTGATAGTCTTTTAGTTGTTCAAGCTATTAGGAGTAATTTTGGTTTGTTCTCTGCTTTTAGTTTATTGTTCATGACTGTCAGTTGTTATTAAGATCTCAAAGTAATGTGTTTTTATAGTTTGTTAAACGGTCTGCTAATCAGATTACTCACCATCTAGTTAGGCAGTCCCAAGCAATGTTGATCGTCAATTTCTTGAGGGTGATTTTCCTTGTGATTTGTTATCTACTATTTGGAGCAATGCTATGATTTAATGAAGCTTGATCTAATAAAAATATCATTATGAGTGTGTAGTGTAGTAATGTTGTTCATGAATTATTTTATTTACATATTGAAAAAAAAATTGTTATTGTGGTTTACTAAATTGTATCCGTATGCTGTTAAAATTTTATCGAATTATTAAGATTGTTAAATTTAAGGACTTATGTGTAATTTTACTAATAGAAGCCTAACTTGGATAAACGTTTAGAGGATATAATTAGGTATACGCCAAAGTTCAGGGTAGGGATGTTCATAAAATTAGCCGATCCAATCCAATCTGCATGATCCAATCTGCAAAGTGCAGATATTCGTACTTGTGTGGATTGGATTGGATTAAAAAATTCAAAATCCGCACTTGTGCGGATTGGATGATGATTGACATGTAAAAATAACCGATCCAATCCAATCCACACATTTTCGTAAAAAATAATTAAAAAATTATATATAAGTAATATTATAATGTAAAGAAAATAATAATTTAAAAGTCTAATGCATATAATACAATTATACTTTTTTAAAACTTCATAGATCAAATGTATATTCTATTCTTATATATATTTTTTTAAAATACAATTTAAAATAAAAGTAGTACATTTTTTTATACATATATTTTTTTTTCTTCCTTTTAATTTGTTATTTGTTATTTTATTTATTTTAATGTGTTGTTGGAGACATAAAATAATTATAATTTGTTTTATTTTGTTGCTAGTTATGTGAATTTTTTTTCTTCATAAATATTAAATAATTTAATAATAAAAAGTAATCAATCCAAAATAACCGATCTAATCTGCACTTTTTGCGGATTGGATTGGATTGAATTTGAGCTATTGTGCAGATTGGATTGGGTCTAAAAAAATAAAACCTGCACTTAGTGCGGATCGGATGCACTATGAAGAAAATAGTGCAGATTGGATTGGATGAACACCTTTAGTTGACGCCGACAAAACCCACTGCCACCAAATCCCACCTTCGAAACGTCGAAATCCACCACCACGAACTCTGGCTTCCAAACCTACCACCACAAAATCTGGCTTCCAAATCCACCACCACCCTTCAAAACCCACGAGCAAACCATAGACTATAGTATAGGGCACAGTTTTAAACCGTCGCCTATACCCTATTATAGGTGACGGTATTAAACCGTCAGGAATTTCACATTAGGGAGAATGATTGGTACATGGAAAATTGAACGTTAATAAAATTAAACGGAATTAGACAAAAAAAATTCAATCCAACAATCTTAATAATTCATAAAAAAATTTGGAGCAAAATTTAGTACATATCAAAATTAAAATGTAAATATCTAATTAGCTTTTTTTTATAGCAAATTATTATTGGGTTGTAGCATTAATGATAAAATAAAATAAGAAAGAGAAAACTAAAAATGATAATAAAAAATAAGTACTAATTACAAATTTTTTAGTCAATCTTTATGTTCAAAATCACAAAATACAATTTTTTTATAGCCGTATTTTATTATTTCTGTAAATTTTTAAAAAATTTCGAATGGTTTACTATATCAAAAATAGAGTTCTTGATATTTCAAATTACCATGCTTCTTAAAAAAAATTTAAACTTATTTTTGGTATCTCAAATTTTTTTAAAAATTTACAAAGATGATAATATAAATACTGCCATAAATTGGCACAATAATTTGATGTTTTTGATGACTTTTACAGATTTTGTGCCTTTTACCGTTGTTGTGCCATTTATTATGGCTTGTCATTAATTATTTAGGATAGTTTTATGATATGGTCATTAGGCAAGAGAAGTGATCTATTTTGTGCTCAGAATTTCTACTTCAACGACTTTTCAATTTTGACAAATAAATATTTCAATTTTTTTTTTAAGTTTTTATATTTGATATAGATTGTTTAATATTATATTATGAATTATTTTGTCATCGTTCTTTCACATTATTTAGTTTTCATTTAATTTTGTTGTAATATAGTTCTATTTATTGTTATTTAATTTGTTGTTTGGTTTTGTAGAGGGCTTAAAATTATTAAGACTTTGCCAATAAGTTTAATTTATTATAATCAAAATCACACGTGATTTGGTGAGTGTTGTTAGTTTGTTGCTTTTAGCTAAAATGTTATACTTTTGGTTGGTTCTTTAAAGGTTTTAGTTAGGATTTCGTTCTCTTTTTGTAGTTGAGTTTTAATTTTTTTATTTAGGAACTTAGGTGTTTAAATTTGAATTTAGTCTACTAAGTTTAATTCAAGGATTTTCTTTTCTAATACCTGTTATTTTTTGGTGTTGTTTGTTTTTTTAAGTAACATTTTTGTATAACAAGTTGAAACTTTGGCTCTCTGGTAGCAGCTATCAACAAAGGAAAAATGTTTTTAATGAGTTGAGAGTGCTGTTTGTTGATATTATAGTTTTATTGTTTAAATTTTCGAGGGCAATTTTATCTCATATGACTTGCAATAAGAATTTTGCAGTACATAATTTGGCAAATCATGCCCTTTAATTAAGCTATCCTAATTTAAGGAGGTACTGTCTCCAACTATAAAATGCTGGAATATTAATCATTTGTGATTTTCATCACCACATGCAAAAAAAAATTAGTGCCATAAATTTCTTTCTGAAAAAGATATTAGGGTGAAGAATGTAAAAAACTGATGAAGAAGAAAAATGGCTAGAAGCCTTATATTAAAAACAGAGAAAATGGCTAAAAGCCTTTTACAGAACCAGAAAAATACAAAGGAAGAAAATGGTGCTAAAAGCTCATTTGAAACAAGGAAACAAGTAGACTATATATAGACCAAGTCTATAGCACGTGAGTAATGAAAAGGTAATGCTGACTGTACAAAAGATAACAACCTATTAACTAACTAATAAAAACTGTTAGGCTAATAAAGGTTGGTTAACATCCCCCCTCAAACGAAAAGGAGTGTCAGACATCTTGAGTTTGGACCGAAGATAAAGATAGCGATCAGTGGACAGCGGCTTTGTTAACGCATCAGCGACTTGGTCTAGAGCAGGCACATATCGAACCGATAGCTGTTTAGAGAGTATAAGATCCCGAACAAAATGTAAATCGATTTTAATATGTTTGGAGCGCGCATGGAACACAGGATTAGCAGCAATGGCAGCTGCACTTTGATTGTCAACCCATAGTATTGGACAATGTGGTGTAGAGACATGTAGTTCGGAGAGAAGTGAGACTAACCATTTTATCTCAGCTGCAGCATTTGCTAAGGCTCGGAATTCACTCTCACTACTAGACCGAGCCACTACCTGCTGTTTCTTAGCAGACCAGGACACAAGGTTTCCCCCAAAGAACATCACATAGCCCCCCGTACTTCGTCTACCATCAACACACGATGCCCAATCTGCATCAGAGTAGCCTTCTAAAGTCAAAGAGTTGGCAGGTATGATATGTAGACCGTGATGTATAGTGCCCTTGAGATAGCGCATAAGCCTCTTGCAAGCTTCCCAATGCAGGCTTGTAGGAGCATGAATGAACTGACTTAACTTGTTGATAATAAATGCAACATCCGGTCGAGTGAGAGTAAGGTACTGTAAGGCCCCCAAAGTACTTCTGTAAAGTGTATGATCACTAAACGGTTCTCCTTCAGAAAGAGAAAGTTTAAGAGATGAACTTGTTGGATTAGAACAAGGTTGGGCCCCTTCCATGTTGAGACGAACAAGTAAATCTGTAATATACTTCGTTTGTGACAAATACATGCCCGTATTGTCACGATAAATTTCTACACCAAGAAAATAATGGACAGATCCTAAATCTTTCAAAGAAAAGAAGTTGTTGAGATCTGAGATGAGCTTTGTGATGAGAGGAACATTAGGACCCGTAACCAAAAAATCATCAACATATACAAGGAGAAGAATGGTGTTGTTACCCGAGCCATATATGAACAAGGAAGTGTTAGATTTTGATGCTGAAAAACCCCAGTCCAGAAGTTTATCTCTTAAAGTTTGATTCCATGCGCGGGGAGCCTGCTTTAACCCATAGAGGGCTTTATGAAGTTGACACACATGGTTGGGTTTGGTGGGATCAACAAACCCTTCAGGTTGACTCCTGTAGACAGTCTCATGTAGTGCACCATTTAAAAAGGCATTAGAAACATCTAATTGCTTGACATGCCAATGAAGGGAAACGGCCAATGTAAGAATAATT
Source organism: Cannabis sativa (assembly GCF_029168945.1). Taxonomy (NCBI): domain Eukaryota; kingdom Viridiplantae; phylum Streptophyta; class Magnoliopsida; order Rosales; family Cannabaceae; genus Cannabis; species Cannabis sativa. Next base: position 66,883,269 of record NC_083604.1, read on the forward strand.
CTTACCGTGGCTGGTTTAACAACAGGAGAGAATGTATCCTCATAGTCTATTCCAGGAGTTTGCAAATACCCTTTAGCTACAAGTCTTGACTTGAGTCTATCAAGAGTACCATTTGCATTGAGTTTCACCTTGTGAACCCACTTGTTGCCAATGACTTGCATGTAAGGAGAGTAAGGGACAAGAGTCCAAGTACCAGCCTTTTTGAGAGCATCAAATTCAGTATTCATAGCTTTAAACCACCTTGGATTGTTGAGTGCAGCAGTAGTATTCTTAGGTTCAGATGGGCTTAGTGACTTTGGTAAGGGATATTTGGTTGCATTGTATGCTTTGGGTTTTCGTATGCCACTTAAAGACCTTGTCTTCATATGGTGAGTTCTTGTAGTAGTAGGGGCTGTGAGGTTATCAGGAATGGGAATATGGGGTGTAGCCGTTGGGATAGAGACATTGGATAAAGGTGTGGTATCACTATCACACAATGGTACAATGGGTAAAGGTGGGTTGTCATTATCACACAATGGTAAAGTTGGTATAGCCGTTGGGATAATGACATTGGGTAAAGGTGGGTTGTCATTATCACACAATGGTACAATTGGTATAGCCGAAAGTATTAATGGAATGGTAAGGCTTTGTGTGGGTGCATCGGGTATAGTGGGGCATGTGTGTGGTGAGGGAGTAGGTAATGTGTCAACATTGGTATTAGTGTGTAGGCTAGGTAAAGGACAAGTAGGAAAGGGATTTGTCATAGGGGTGGGTCGGCTGTCTTGTGTTGTGGTCAAAGGCTGCATAATACATGGGATGGGGCGTGGGGTATATACTGTAGGTAAGGTAAGATGGGAGTGTGATGTATCAATAGGAGGTACATTATGTTGTCCTTCATGAACAGTGTTGTCATGTTCCTCAATAACCGTGGCATTATGAGTGGTAGGAGAATTAAGAGAACCACAGTTAGTATATGAAGGAAAAGTATTAGTTTGAAAACTAAAGGTGGGAACAGTGGACAAGGATTGTACCTGCTGTGTTGAGTCACTGCTAGAACCCAAGGTAGCAGGGAAGTGGCCTTCATTAAATGTTACATTTCTTGAGATATAAATCCTGCCACTTGGGTGTTCACACAAATAACCTTTGTGATGTGAGGAATACCCCAAAAATATGCACTCTTGTGATCTCATTCAAGTTTATGATTATTATAAGGTCTCAAATGTGGAAAACAACTGCAACCAAAAGACTTGAGAATATTATAATCTGGTTTTGTGCCAAATAGACATTCATATGGACTCACATTGCCAAGAACGGGTGTTGGAAGTCTATTAATAGTGAACACAGCACAAGCCATAGCATACCACCAGTATTCCATACTTAGACCCGCATGAGCTAACAAAGTGAGACCAGTTTCTGTGATATGACGGTGTTTGCGCTCAGCGCGACCATTTTGTTCACTTGTCCTAGGACAAGGGTGTTGGAAATGGATTCCCTGATCAGTAAGAAAGCGAGCAAAAGGCCTATATTCACCCCCCAATCGGCTTGGACACTTTTGATAGGCAAGTTAAATTGTTTTTCAACAAGACTTTTAAACTTGAGGAACACATCAAAGGCATGATTTTTGTGTGTTAATGGAAAAATCCAACAGTATCGACTATAGTCATCAATGAAGTGAACATAATATTTGAAGCCATCTTTGGAGACAATATGAGAGGGACCCCACAGATCGGTATGGATTAGTGCTAAAGGTTGGGTTGCCCGACTATTAGACAATGGAAAAGGAAGTTTATGACAAGCATTGCAAAATCATAATGCTTTGATAGATCCAGTGTGGGAAATATGAGGTAAAAGTTTAGCCAAAGTGTTCTCAGCAGGATGTCCCAATTTAGAGTGCCAACAATTTATATCATTGAACTTTGAAACAGAATAAGCTTGTGGAGAAACATCAGAAAAATCTTGATTGCCTTTATTAAAATCTTGAGAATTACAAGAATCTTTTTGTACATTAGAGTGACAATGACAAGAACATTTACAACAAGATTTATCTATACTAGAATGGGTGGTAAGGTGACACTGAATGGCAGAACTGGATGTTTCTCCAAGCTGATATAAACCATCTTTGGCTCTCCCTTTAAGAAGCACTGTCCCTGTTAGTTTGTCCTTAATAAAACAACAAGATTTATGAAATTCAAGATAGACATCATTGTCAGTAGTGAGCTGAGAAACACTAACAAGTTTTTTCTTAATAGCAGGGACATGTAAGATGTTGTTTAAGTGTAAAGGGGAGGAATGTGGAGAAGGGATAGACAATTGACCAATATGAGAAATGATTAATTGCTTACCATTTCCCACGGCTAATGTCTCAGTGCCTTGGTAGGGAGTGATTGAGTCCAAATTGGGGTTTCCACAGCTAACATGGTTGGTAGCTCCAGTGTCCACATACCAAAGATCATCATCGCCCATATCAGGAAGAATGGTAGTGGTGAAAGCCTGTGGATCATAAGTAGAGTCAATTTCGGTTAGAAAGGCTTGAGAAGAAGGAGAACTACCATATTTTGGGGTGACAAAATTCTTGTCGAATCGGTAGTGGCAAACAGCCGCTGTGTGTCCAAAGCGAAGGCACACTTGACAGAGCAATTTCGAACCATTTCCACGCCCAAAAAACCGTCCATGGGGATTGCCGTGAGTGCGATTAGGGGGAACACCGTGGCCATTAGTGCCTCCATTTCTTGACTGGTTCATACTCAAGTTAGCTTGCATCTTGAGAGAAAAATCTGTGACACTACTGTGGTGTTCCAATCTTGTTTCATGAGAGAGGAGAAGAGCCTGAACCTCCTCAAAGGAGAGATGATCACTTCGTGATGTAATTCCGGAGACCACGAGGTCAAATTCTGGTCCAAGACCATTCAATAGTTGCAGCACCAGATCTTGAGGAGTGACAGGCGAGCCAACAATCGCCAAGGCATCAGCGGTGGCCTGAGCTTTGTCGACATATTCAGCGATAGACAAAGATCCTTTTTGGAGCCGAGAGAAAACCCCCTTGAGTTGTAATAGACGAGCCTTTGTTTGGCTGGAAAACCTTTGTTCAAGGGCTCTCCAAACCGAGAAGGAGGTGGTGAAGGAAGCAACAGATGCAAGAATCGGTTCCGACATTGAAGAACGAAGCCAAGAAAGAAGGAGCTGATCTTTCTTTTTCCATTGCAAGAATTCAGGATTGGGGGCGCCATTGATGAGATTGGGGTTAGGGGTAATATCAGAGAACAAAATCTGGTCTAATTCATGACCAATAACAGTTGGTACTACCTGGGATTTCCATGACAGGTAGTTGAGGCGGTCAAGCTTGACCGTGAGGGAGGAAGACAACAAATTGGAAAATGGATTCCATTGAACCGGCGGTGGTGGAGCAGCGGGAGCAGTCGTGGCCAAGGGATCGGAGGTGCAAGATTCCATTGACGTGAGTCAGTGACGATGATACCATGAAGAATGTAAAAAACTGATGAAGAAGAAAAATGGCTAGAAGCCTTATATTAAAAATAGAGAAAATGGCTAAAAGCCTTTTACAGAACCAGAAAAATACAAAGGAAGAAAATGGTGCTAAAAGCTCATTTGAAACAAGGAAACAAGTAGACTATATATAGACCAAGTCTATAGCACGTGAGTAATGAAAAGGTAATGCTGACTTTACAAAAGATAACAACCTATTAACTAACTAATAAAAACTGTTAGGCTAATAAAGGTTGTTGGGCCGAGGGGGTAGTGAAGGTTAGCTGTGGGCCTGGTATGGTTGTTGAGGAGGGTGTTGGTGAAGTGTTGGTTTTGAGTAGTGGGCCTAGTTGGTGTGTGGGTTTGGATTGCTTTTTAGTAAATGGGCCGTGTGCTTCTCTAGGGTCGGTGTTGATTATTTTTTTGGAGCTTATTGTGATGCCTTTGGGTGGTAGTGGGACGAGAGATGTGCTTGGGCCGGGTCATTTGGAGAAAGGGAGTAGTGCATTGGGCACTTTCATTGATAAACTCTTGGTGGATTTGGGTGGGTCTTTTGACAAGGTTGGTTCCACCCTTGGGAGTGGAGGGGCTTTGGTAGGAAAGGAGATTCTTTTTGCCAATTCTAATGGTAAAGAGATAGAGGAAAAATTTGTAGAGGACCGGAGGGCCTTGTCTCTTTTATTTAAAACTCAAGAGGAGTTGCTTTATGTCCGTATACTTTTTGGGAAGTTGGAGCTATACGAGATCAAGAATGTGGGTGGTGTTATTGGAGTGGCGCCTTCTTCTGAAACTAATGAACACACTAAGCATTCTGTGATTGAAGAAACTGGCTCCAACTTATCTGTTCACTCGATTACCCCTGTGGAGGAGAATGTCAGATCTCCTCCACAGGCACCATGAGAGGTGTTGCTTGGAGCTGTAGAGGGTTGGGGCAGACCTCTACAGTTCAGGAGCTGAAGTCCCTGCTCAGGGTGCACTCTCCTGATTTTGTGTTTTTAACTGAGCTCAAGGTGGATGCCAATCCCCTGGTACGTATTCTAAAAGCTCTTCACTTTTATTTTCATATTTTTGTGCTGCCTATTGGTATTGCTGGGGGTATCGTTTTAGCTTGGAAAGCTGACTTTTGCTTTGAATGTATCTCTTGCTCTCGTAACCATATTTTGGGGCTTGTGTATTCGGATCCCCCTACCCACCCTTGGCTTCTTTCGTGCGTGTATGGCCCACCCTACAATCATGCAAAAAAACATTTTTGGACTGAGATCATGGCTTTAGGAGATAGATTCGGTGGTCCTTGGTTGATTTTTGGTGATACCAATTTTGTCCTTAGTCATTCTGAGCGGGAGGGGTCGTCGGGTAGGGATCCCTTTATCCCTTTCATTTCTAACCTTGTAGAGTCACGTGGCCTTATCAATATGCATATTAAAGGGGACATGATGACTTGGGATAACCACCGGTCGGGGGAGAGACATGTTATGTCGGCCCTTGATAAAGGCATAGTGAATGGAGCCTGGCTTCACCTTTTCCCCAAAGCTACTCTCTGTTCTGTCCAGACGAGTACTTCTGACCATAGGCCGTTATGTCTTGATACGGTAGGGACTTTGCCTAAATTTAAGAGGTGTTTCAAGTTTGAGGAAAGTTGGACGAGGGATGCTAGAAGCAACCTTGTTGTTGCCAATGCCTGGGTTTCGGTGGGTCATTCTTGGGCTCCCGCCCGCGTTTTTAAAAAGATAGGTGCAACTCGGGTGGCTCTTCTTCAGTGGAAGAGAACGCAGTTTGGGAAAACTGATGAGGAAATTAAAGCTTTGGAGTTGAAACTGGATAGAATACAACAGTTGCCTGCTGGTTCTAGAGATTGGAATTTAGAATGTGTTACTAGACGTAACCTGAATGAAGCCAGAACTAGGAAAGCGGTGTACTGGAAACAAAGGGCGAGAATTGCGTGGCTTAAGGATGGGGATAAATGCTCAAAATTTTTCTTTCTCTCTGCTGCTATTAGAGGAAGGAGAAATGCTATTGAGTGCATTTTGAATAAACATAATGTCTGGATTAATGAGCGGGAATTGATTGGTCAGGAATTCTTGGATTTTTTCAAAGATGTTTTCTCTGGATCTAATTATGACCGGCAGGTAGATTGTGGTCATTTATTCAAGGAAAAGATTTCTCTTGCGAACCAGGTCGAGGTTGTCGGGTGCCCATCTCGTGAAGAAATAAGAAATACTCTGTTTGCCATGAGTAATCATAAAGCCCCAGGACCTGATGGAATGTCCATTTTATTCTTTAAACACTACTGGGAGTCAGTTGGAGAGGATTTCTGTGACGCAGTTGCTGATTTCTTCATCAAAGGAAGAATGCATAAGGGTGTGAATTCTACCAATGTGGTGCTGATACCAAAAGTGAAAAACCCAAAGAGACCAAACCAGTTTAGGCCCATTTCTCTTTGTAATGTGATGTACAAGGTCATTTCTAAAATCGTTGCAAATAGAATTAAGCCTATCCTCCCGTCTCTTATCTGTCCTACTCAAGCCGCATTCGTTCCAGGAAGGAGTATTCAAGATAATAATGTTTTGGTGCAAGAGATCATCCACTCCTTCAATCAGAAGCAAGGAAAAGAGGGGTTCTTTGCGATCAAGATAGACCTTGTTAAAGCCTATGACATGCTGAGTTGGACTTTTATAGAGCATGTTCTTGGTTGTTTCGGATTCCCTCAAAAGTTTTGTAGTTGGGTCTCTCAGTGCATATCCACCACCTCCCTCAACATTTGTCTTAATGGTGGTCCGGTTGGCAAAATCATACCTTCCTGTGGCATTTGGCAGGGTGACCCGTTATCCCCCTACCTTTTCATTTGTGCAGCGGAAGTGTTTTCTAGACTCTTGGAAGAGGAGATTGGAAAGGGTATTATTAAAGGGATACAACTTAGCAGGGGAGGGCCGGTGCTCTCCCATATTTTCTTTGCTGATGACCTCATCTTGGTTGGACGGGCTAACATAAATGAAGCTAAATCTTTTTGGAATTGTCTTGAGAAGTTCTGCTCGTGGTCTGGACAGAAGGTCAATAAACTTAAAACATCAATTTTCTTTAGCAAAAATACCTCAGCAGGAATGAGGAGAGGAATTAAAGAAGCTCTGGGTATAGACACTCCTGAGGGAGTTATTAAGTATTTGGGGTTGCCTCTCTTTAGATCAAGACAAAAAGATGCTGACTTTAATTTCATTCTTGAAAATCTCAGTTCTAAACTTCAAGGGTGGAAGGCTAAAACTTTATCAAAAGCGGGTAGGGCTACCCTCATCAAGTCCGTGGGGCTGTCTTTGCCCTTCTATGCCATGCAGACTACCAAATTTTCTAACCGCCTTGTGAATAGGATTGATGGTATGATTCGTGACTTCTGGTGGGGTTTTGAGAAAGGGAACCATGGTCTTTACCTTAAAGCATGGGATAAGCTTTGCCTTCCCAAGTCCATGGGAGGTCTGGGTTTTCGGAAAACAAAGGAAATGAACCTTGCCTTTTTGGCTAAGTGGGGGTGGAATTTATTGACTGGGAGTCAGTCGTTATGTTGTAAGATCCTAGAGGCTAAATACCTTAGGGGAAGGGATTTTCTTGAGTGCAAGTACAAAGATTCTGATTCCTGGTTTTGGAAGAATGTCATAAAAGCCAATGCAATCCTTCGAAAAGGGGCTTGCAAGAGGGTGGCCGATGGAAGAGACACTAGCATCTGGAGGGACCCTTGGATCCCTCATTTGAAAGGTTTCGTCCCGAATCCAAACAGAAGTGTAGTAACGGACAACAACTGTGTGGCAGATCTCTTGTCTCCTAGGGGTGGGTGGGATTTGCATAAGTTAAATAGTCTTTTCGATCATGAGACTGTTTCTGCTATTCTAAAAGATGGTCCCCCTGGTAATGGAAAAGATAGTTGGATTTGGACGTTGGAGAGTAATGGGCGGTTCTCTTGTAAATCGGTTGATCTGTCTCAGGCTTTGGAGAGAGTACCTCCTAGTAAAGTCGCCCTAGCTCTTTGGAACAAACTTTGGAATAGTAAAATAGTGGAGCGTCATAAAGTCCTTTGGTGGTGCATACTCTCTCAAGCTCTCCCGGTTCGAGCAATGATTAAAAGAAGAGTGCAGATTGAGGATGCTAGCTGTCCGTTATGTGGTTCGAGTGAGGAAACTATGGAACATCTGTTTCTTTCATGTGATGTAGCTATGCACCTGTGGCGTTCATCACCATGGGGAATATTTCCTGTGTGTAATTCCGGTATTCGAGTTTGGGATTGGGTTAATTTCATTTGGAGTCTCAATAAGAGGGGTATCCGAGTTGAAGATGTCTTTCTTTATGCTTCTATTGTTGTGGATAATATATGGAGAATGTGTAATGAGGTGATACACAATAATGGAGCTCCTGATATTGTAAAATGTATTGATCAAATTGGGTTTTCTTACGCAGAGTCACATACTTCTCTCTTGCCTAGTCCTCCGCCGTCTGTGCAGGATTGCTGGACACCTCCACCTCTGGACTGGATAAAATTGAATTGTGATGTTCGTGTGGGCTTGGAGCGTATGTGCATAGCTGTTGTAGCTAGGAATCACCTGGGGAGGGTGACCTCTATTCACATGTCCCGGTTGGATTTCTTGGAGGCTCTTTGTGGAGAAGCGGCGGCCTGTTGCTTGGCGGTGTCTGTTGCTTTGGAGCTAAAGTATAAGTATGTTATTGTGGAGAGTGACTCGAGACTAGCAATCAATGCTCTCAATGGGAAGGTATCCCATTGAGTCCTAGAGAATTATGTCTCCTTTTGTACTAGGTCTTCTCCTTATTTTATTTGTTGTAATTTTTCAAATGTTAGTAGGAACTGCAACTATGCAACTCATAATGTTGCTAAGTGGGCTTTCACACACCAGGTGTATGGATCGATTCCGATCAACTCCGTTCCGGAGAACTTATTGTGTAACGACCATGAGGTCTAATTTCATTTAATGTATTATTACGCTTTTCTTCTTCTTCTTCTTCTTCTTCTTCTTCTAAAAAAAAAAAAAAAAAAAAAAAAAAAGGTTGGTAAACATAGGGATGTGTTTTGGAGCAAGAAAATGACTAAAAAATTATAATTGAAAATTGACCGTGACTCTTCAAATAAAAATAGAGAATTATTTCTTAAAACCCTTTTGTTAAAAAAAAAAAGGAAGAGCCGTGACACAGTCCACGGTTCCAGGAATTTTGAAAAGTAGTATCGAATCGATTTGGGGAGAAGATCGGAAAAAATGGGAGACGAAGAGGCGAAAAAGAATGAGGCCTTGCGGATCATCGCTCAGTACACACCACTTCCTCGTTTGGTCGTCTTCGATCTCGATTACACTCTTTGGCCCCTTTACTGTGAGTTCTACGACGACGATGACAAGCCTCGTTTGTATGCAGAATCTTCCTCCGTATTGAATGCTCTCAAGGAAAAGGGAATCGACCTCGCCGTTGCTTCTAGAACACCCACTCCTAAAGTCGCTTCTGCATTTCTTAAAACATTGGCCATTGACTCCATCTTTCTCGCAAAGGTTACTTTTTTTTAATAGCACAATTATTCTATGGAGTTCAAGTTCAATTCTTCTTAATTTAAGATTTATATTGCAGGAGATTTACCCGAGTTCTACTCACAAGACAAAACATTTCCAGGAAATTCATAATAAGACTGGCGTACCCTTTTCTTCAATGCTGTTTTTTGATGATGAGGACAGGAATATTCGAGCGGTAAATTCATATCCATCTCTCCCTCTTTTCATTCTGCTCTTTTTTTTCCTCAGTTTACTCTATAGTTCAGCTTGAGTGATATCCTTCTTTGTATTTTATTTGCTTAGGTATCGAAAATGGGTGTGACATGCATTTTGGTTGAGAATGGGGTGAACCTTGGAGCTTTGAGGCAAGGTTTGATGGAATTTTCTCAGAAGTCGGGTTAAATCTCACACAATTATCAATTTATATACTGAAGGATCATTGTGATCATCATTCTTTCGAAAAAAATTATAGTATATGTATCTGGTACACTTTAAGCAATGTGATATCCATGTATGTATTAATGCATCTTGTAAAATCTAGTTTGTCTCAGTTGTGAAGTGAGAAGGGGTATGATTTCTACTCTTACTAAGTTAATGAATAAATATAATGGAAGAAATATTGACTAAAATTGAAATTGCATTAATTGAACTGAAATATGAATTTACGACTCTTATCTTTTGTTAAAAGAACATGAAAACATGAGATTGGAGTTCCCATTAGCAAGACATCCTTGGTAACTTGATTCTTGACAGAAATCAGATTGAAATTCAAAGGTTACACCATTATCAAGTTCAAACTTTGAAAACACTAATCAAATTCTTATTTATAGATTGCACATGTAACATGTTCTACATGATCTAGACTGAATAGGAGCTTTGATATTAAAGTGTTTGGCTCCACCTTCACCCCCTTGTAAATCTGATCAGTGCCATAGTACTCACCAGAGTCCAGATAGCAACACTGATCTCGAACTCTCTTGGGCGTTGATATGAGCCCAGAAACTTGATCACTACTGGCCACCATTGCAGCATAATGTGCTGACATAGATTTAGACTGTTTGGCTCCACTTGGTGTTTGATTTACCGGAATGTAATTGTAATTGTAATTGTAATTGTAATAGGAATAGTAATAGTAATGGTAATAGTAGTGGGAATACTATTATCATATTTGGTTTATTTTGTAATGAGCATGGTAATTAGAATTGAACTGACAAAAATATTCTTGCTTCATTTATTTATTTATATTTTCAAAGTGAGAAAGAAAAAGGGTAAAATTGTTTTTTTATTGTTTAGTTGTCATTGTAATTCTCATTAATGAGTTGTAAGAGTGTAATGAGAATTTATAAGATTGGAGTAATGCCCATTACAATGGAATTCCATTACAAATGTTAGAAACACAAACCAAACATTGTAATGGTGACTTACTCACTTTGATTCCATTACAAGATTCCAATCAACCAAACATGCTTATATAGGGAGTTTTATTTGCACCCAATACAATATTATTAAAAACATATAAACTTGGCTAATTTTTAAAAATTACTTTTAATATTTTTTTCTAATTTTTTTTTCACATTATTTTATGTTAATTTAATACTTATTTTAATTTTATTTTTATAATTTTTTTAACTCATTTATAGATATATTTTTTTAAAAGAATTTCATATAATTTTTTTGTCATAATATTTAAAATATAATTTATTTCTGTTTGATATGTATATTTTTTAAGAATATGAATTAAAAGAAAAAAAAATTTAGTACAATTAAAAATAAAAATTTTATATAAAATAAAAATTATTAAAATAAAGTATTTATATTATTTTGTGTTTTGTGTAGGTAAACTCACAGTTAGGGGTGGGCATCATCCAATTTAATCCAATTGAACCGAACCGATCCAATCCAATCCAATTATAAAAAGTTGGATATCCAATTACAATTGGATTGGATTGGATGCTAAAAGTCGGATTCTAATTGGATTGGATCGGTTATTGGATGTCAATCTCAAAATCCAATTAAAAACCGATCCAATCCAATTACATTTATATGTATTAAAAAATTATTTATATAATAAAAAATATTGAAAAATATAATAAATATTTATTATATTTTTATTAGATTTTTTTGTATGTTGAATTTGTAACACTTGATTGTTTAGTGTATTTATTTTCATGATGTTTTGTTCTATTTTATTACTTAGAAATGTTATTGTTCTAATTATTTAAAACTTTTAGCTAATATACACTTGTAAGAATAGTATATTTATGAAGTATTAAACTTAAATAAAAAGTGATGCTTAGTTTTTTACGTACTTTTCTTTATATTTTTAAGCTAATATTAAAATTTAGGTGTGTAATTGGATATCCAATTAAAAAACTGATCCAATCCAATTAGTAAATGGATTGGATTGGATTGGATTTTAAGGTCTAATTGGATTGGATCGGATGATGATTTTTCAAATCCAATTACTAATTGGATTGGATCGGATGAAGAAAAAAAGGTTAGATTAGATCGGATGTCCACCCCTACTCACAGTTATACACGCAGAAGCAATAGCTGTTATGGTGGCACTTTATTAGTTTTTGGGGTTGGGTATTCCGCTTAGCACTGTTGAATTGAACTGTTTAGCTATGGTGTCTGCTTTTTCTAGAAGATTTTTTTTTTTGTAATGATTTAGGATCTGTTTTAGATGATATTTATAATTTACTATCCAATTTTAGTGGAGCATATTTAATTCATTCATGTTCGTCGCTCATCCAATATAATAACAGATAAATTTGCTCTGCATGCACTCTTGATAATAAGGATAGATGTACTCAACTTCTGATGTTTATTAATAAAATGTTGATTGTTTATAAAAAAAAAAAATAGGGTATATTTAGAAATTTTTTGATCAATTTTATACGTAAATTGTTAAATTTTATTTGAGTTCCATACCACCACCCAACCACCATCGTGAGGCAGAAAAAAAATCGAGAATGATAAATATTTGCTAGTATTTTGTTATTTGGATTGGGTTTTCACTTCTGATCTAGCCGCTAGGGTTTTTCTCTCTCTTAAAACACACTGAAAGAGTGAAGATCTATATGTACACAGTAAAATTTTGATGGAGTTGTTTTTAAGCTAGCGTTGCGTGGTCGCCCTTCACTGTGAGATTCTCTTCTCAGCGATTTTTTGGTTTTTTTTGTTCTTTTCGGTTGTTGAGCTTTTTCTTAGTATTCGGGAATGGCGACTGCAAACCCCTTTGATTTGTTGGGGGATTACGATGTTGAGGACCCATCACAGTTGATCGCTATTCAGTCGCAGTTGGCTGCGGCTGCTTCTGCTATTGGTACGGCTACTGGTGCTCTGGCAAGGATCCGGGATACTCTTGCTCTGCAGAATAAGGCGGCTAATCTGCCTTCCAAGCCTCTTCCTCCTGCTCAGGCTGTGATAGAGTTCAAGAATGAACCTGGTCGCGGTGGCCGTGGGGGTGGCCGTGGGGGTGGCCGTGGTTATGGCCGTGGTCGTGGTGGCAGTGGTGGGTTCAATCGTGGATTTTCGAACGGTGAACAAAGCCCTGCTGGTCAGGGTGCTGTTGAGGAGGGAGACTCTGGGAGAGAAAGGCGTGGCTATGGAGGACCTCGTGGTGATTTCAGTAATGGAGAAGGTGGTGAGGGAGAACGCTCTCGCAGGCCATTTGAGCGCCGTAGTGGAACTGGGCGAGGTAGTGAATTTAAACGTGAAGAAGCCGTCAATGAGACTGAGAAGAACTTCGGGGACGAGAATCCTAAAGGAGAAGGTGGTGCTGCTGCAGATGGAAACGAGGAGGCCCCTCTTACAAGAAGAAAAAGAGCACGAGGATAAGGAGATGACTCTGGAGGAGTACCAAAAGGTGCTGGAGGAAAAGAGGAAGGCCCTGCAGACACTAAAGGCTGAAGAGAGAAAGGTGGATACTAAAGAATTTGCATCCATGCAACAGATTTCAAGCAAGAAAGAGAATCAGGACATCTTTATCAAATTGGGTTCTGAGAAGGACAAGAAGAAGGAGACTGCTGAAAGGGATGAAAGGGCGAAGAAGTCTGTTAGCATCAATGAGTTCTTAAAGCCTGCTGAGGGAGAAAGGTACTTCACTTCAGGTGGTCGAGGCCGAGGCAGGGGCCGTGGTGGTTCAAGGGGAGGAGGGTTTGCTGGAAACTACCAGAGCAGCAATGTGTCTGCTCCTTCCATTGAAGATCCTGGGCACTTCCCAACCTTGGGTGGAAAGTGAGACCCTTGAGAATGAGAATCCTAATTTACATAATGCTCTATTTTAGATTTTGGGTTCTTTTCTTTAATTTAAAGCAAGAAATTGACATTAATAATTGGATTTTGTTTCCATTAATAGTTTTTTCTGAAAAAAACCACCATTGTGAGGCTTGAGAAGAACCATAAGCACCTTGGAAGAACTGGCCAAAATCTCTGTTCTGCCCTGGATTTTGTGAGAAACCATAGTTACCAGGTGGAAACTTCTTGGATTCTTGATGTTATTGAGCTAAATTTTCTGAACCATAAGCTGAATCTACTTCCAGTTGGTCCTTTTCAATTCGTTGTTCTAGAGTCATCAGTTTCGATTCGATGTCTGCAACTGGTCTCGTAAGAAGGGACAATCCATTCAAAATTGCAGTTATATGATCATTGACTGACACACAATGACCAACTGAATCAAGCTGATCCACAACAGATTTTATCTTATGCAAAAACTCATAAATGGACATAGAGTTTCTTTGTACTCAGTAACTGAATTTGAGAAGCAAAATACTCATTAAAGTGCTCTCCAAACCTGTCCAGAAGTTTCACAACCCACAACTGATCTAGCTGTTCCCAGTCCAAGAATTCTTGACTAACTTTTCCTTGATCATTGAGCAGCTTCATCAACATACATCAATGGCGGACTTGCAGGATCTGAAATGAGGTAATGTAGATTATGATCACGAATTGCAGCTTGGACTTGCTGACGCCACATCAAGAAATTGAGATTATAAAGCTTCATTGACAACAACCAATGAGTGGGGACTACAGGTACAAACTTTGAACCAGCTGCCGTGGAAGAATCTGCACCAGGATTCATAAACTCGAGTACCATATTATGAAAACTGAGAGAGGAATGAATCAAGAAAAAAAATGGAACTGTTATTAACTAAAGTAGGCTGTGCATATTGCAGAAAGAAGACCACCATAACGACAATCCATTACATTTGTAATAACCGTTGACCCAACAGTCTTAATTTTCTATATTACTGACTAACATCTTAATTTCAGTATGTTTATTTTAGTTTTGTTCAAATTGGTTACTTAGGCTCTCCTCGAGCTGAAGAAAGAAAGTTATTAGCAATTAAATTTTTGAGTGATGTAAAAGAGACACATACATCTTGTGAATGCCATGGCGATGGGATGGCAACTATTTTTAGCCTCAGAAGTTCATATGGCAAAAGAGGAGAAAAAGAACTTGTAAATCAATGAAGTGGATCTTTTTATTGATCAAATGAATTTAAATTTGATTCTTTTGAGAATGATAAACTATTTAGTTTGATTTATATTTATTTATTTAATTCATGTTGTAACACTAATTCTCTCCTACGTAATGTATATATTTTGGCAGCAACTAATAATTTCTTGGTATTCACTCTTTATTTTTGGAAGCATTTGATGATATTAAATAATTTAAATATTAACTAAAAATTATTAAAGATCTAAAGATTAAACTGAAAATTCAGGATTTTTAAACTTAAAATAATAAAAAAATTAATCAAGAAAAGTTAAAATATAAGTTGCTTTGAGTTTTGTTTACTTTTTAGAATTTTAATGATTTTTTTTTTTTTGGTTTCAAGATTATATTAACATTATATTAAGATTAATTTTTCTTTTTTTTTTGGTTTCAAGATTAGATGTTATATATATATATATATTTTTTTCTTGAGTTTTGTTTACTTTTTAGAATTGTAATGATTTTTACTTTTATAATAATTATTGAAGTAAAATTATTTACCAGTGTGTTATTTTAGTCAAACTCAACACTTAAAAGAGGGTAGAAGGGTGGTAGAAAAATATTACAAAAAGGATTATTTAAGACTGTTTTTAAAGCAAATCACATTCTGAGTCAATTATAGATAGTTTAAGCTATATGATGTATCAATGCAACTTCAAAAATTGTAGTTTGTGTCAGAAACATCATTAGTAGAAAAAAATATAATGAAGAAAAAAATGCATGCACTGAATGAATTGTTGACCAAGATGCATATGTGGTAAGAACAAAAAACTTACACACTAGCATCAGTCAGTCAGTCACACAACACAAGCTGGCTAATGAAGTGGTAAAGAGGAAATTACAAGAATTCATGCTTTTACTACTACACTCTACAAGATCACCAACATTCCTTTATCCATGAGCAACATAGATATTTCTAGTAGTTGATCTCTCTAAATGGGGATCTTCTGTCAGAATTTGCTTCAAGTTTCTTCACTGCAATGGGACTATTCACATTCTCACTCTGATAGCCAGAGTGTTCATCCTCAGTAGAGGGCATTGTTGTCTCCAAAAGATCCATTAGTTGTTTGTCTGAACTGGAGATCTCACTAATCTTCTCACTCAACCCCTCAATCAATCCCAATAAGTTTTCCCTTTCTGATGATAAGTTAGTGATCTCTTCAAGTAAGTTTTTTCTCTCACTCTTGAGCTCTTCAATCAAAGCATCTGACTCTTTCAACTTTGTCTTGAATCTAAAACTCAAGTCCTTGATTTCCAACTCTTTTGCCTCCAATTCTGCTTCTACTTCGAATGCTTGCTTCTTCAAAACATACATGGAGTTTTGCTGCAGTTCCAATTTCTGCTCTACATTATGGATATCATCCTCAAGCTCAGCAACCATAAGCTTCTTCTCTTCAATTTCTACTGCAGCCATAATCTGGGCAGCAGTTATTTTCTCCCATGCTTCATGTGCCAGATTAATCTCTGCCTGTTTCTTGGAGAGCTCTGAAGAGAAAGAAATAAATGAGCTGTTTAATTTATCTTCAAACGACCCCACAAGCTGCATCAACTCATTTATTCTCTGGTTCTTCTGTTGCATAAGCTCTTTTTCATGCTCAACTGTTCTTTCTGCTTCAATTCTTGAGAGCAAAACTTCTTCAAGTTCTCTTCTCAATGATTCTTGCTCCAGCCATTCAACTTCTCTCTGGAGCTGCTCTAAGATCTTATCCTTCTCTCTTAAACTTGCTTTCTCTGACTCCAAGGACATTGCTGTTTCCATCTCAGTTGAGTAGGCAGCAGCTTCTCTTGTTTTGAGATTTTGCTCTAGTAGCTCGACCTGGTGCTGGAGATTATATATTCTATCATCTTTTTGTTCCAGCATACATTGAAGATGATGTTTTTCTTGCTTAGTGATTTCCCCAACATCTACCTCCGCAAGAAGAGAAGCTTCTAACTCTTTACGTATTTCATAGTTTTCTTCAAGATCAACCAATAAGCCTTTGGCAGCTGATCTCCATATGTACAGTTCAAATTCGATTTCATTCCCTTCACAGATTTTCTCAGCCAGTTCAGTGTGTGTTCTGTCGAGTTCGATGCATACTTCCCTCAGTTTATTTTTCAAAACACTTTCCACTTGCAGAATTTGTTCTCTTAAGAAGATTTCACACACAGATAATTCCATGATCATCTCCTCATACCTCTCAAGATCTTTTTGCATTGAAAGCTGCTGCTGGCCAATGGCATCCAACCTCTCAACTCTTCCCAACAAAGAGGCCACATTCTCATGCTCCTTCTCAATATCTTTCTGTAATCTCTCAATAGTAGAATTCTTCATCTCCAGCTGCTGCATCAATAGGGAAGCATTCCGTTTGTTCTCTTTTTCAGTCTGGTCTATTTGAGCCTTTCCATTTGCAAACTTCATTTGCGCCTCAGAAATTGCTTCTTTTAACACCAATAACATTACAGAAATCTCCTCATTCTGCTGCAAGCTTAAACAGTGACACTCTTCCAAGTTTGTTTCAAGCTCCTTCAGTCTTGCATCTTTATTATTTAGCTGAGACCTATACTTGTTAAGATCTCCTGTCATCATTTCCAATTGGTACCTCCATTGAGCTTCTTTTGCCTGGAAATTTGCAAGAAAATCTCCTTTGGTCTCTTCCAACTCCATTCTCAGTGCTTTTATCATTGCATCTCTACCATCTAACTCAGACCTACAGTTGTTTAGATCACTTGTAACATTTTCCAGTAGAGAATTCATTTCAGCTTCTTTATCTCTGAGACTTTCCAACTCCATTCTCAGTGCTTCTATCATTGCATCTCTACCATCCAACTCAGACCTACAGTTGTTTAGATCACTTGTAACATTTTCCAGTAGAGAATTCATTTCATCTTCTTTATCTCTGAGACTTTCCAACTCCATTCTCAGTGCTTCTATCATTGCATCTCTACTATCCAACTCAGACCTACAGTTGTTTAGGTCACTTGTAACATTTTCCAGTAGAGAATTCATTTCAGCTTCTTTATCTCGGAGACTTTCCAACTCCATTCTCAGTGCTTCTATCATTGCATCTCTACCATCTAACTCAGACCTACAGTTGTTTAGATCACTTGTAACATTTTCCAGTAGAGAATTCATTTCAGCTTCTTTATCTCTGAGACTTGCAGAACAGACTTCATTCATTTGCTCCACTTCCATCTTCAGCTTCTTAATCTTTTCATCTTTACTCTCTAACTGAGACCTACACATGTTGAGATCCTCTGCCATCATTTCCAGTTGGCACTTCCATTCAGCTTCTTGAGCTTTGATATTTGCTGTAGAGTCTCCATGAATCTGTTTTATCTCCATCTTGAGCTCTTTTATCGTTGCATCTCTACTTGCCAACACAGACCTACAGTTGCTCAAATCAGTTGTAACCTTTTCCAGTTGAGAGTTGCTTTCATCCTCTTTAACCTTGAGGTTTGCAGTGAAGTCTTCACGCGTTTGCTCCAACTCCATTCTTAGCTCCTTTAACATGGCATCTTTATTTTCTAGCTGGTTCATCCAATCAGCTTCTTGAGCCTTGATATGTTCTCTAGAGTCTCCACCGATCTGTTTCAACTCCACCCTGAGCTGTTTTATAGTTTCATCTCTACTCTCTAACTCAGCCATACAATTGCTCAAATCATTTATGGCTTTTTCCAGTTGAGAGTTCCATACACCTTCTTTAGTCCTGAGAGTTAAAGAAAAGTCTTCACGTACTTGCTCCAATTCCAGTCTGAGCTCCTTCACCATTGTGTCTTTACTTTCTAACTGAGAACCACACTTTTCCAATTCCTGTGTCAATGTCTCAAGTTGGGACTTCAATTCAGCTTCTTTAGCCCTCAGAATTGCAGTAGATTCTTTGTGCATCTGCTCCGAACATTTGAGCTTGTTTCGCAGCTTTGCAACAGAAGGTGAACCTGAAGCCTTTTGGATTAGAGCTTCCTGAAGTTCTTTTAGTGAAAACTGTACCTCCTGCATTTCTTGCTCCATTTGTCTTTTCTGATATTCCATCTCTTTAAGAAGTATCTCTTTTTTGTCAAGTGCATGTCTAAGAGATGCAATTTCTTCATTCCTCTTCTCAGTGAAGCATTCTAGTTGGGATTTTGCATCCTGGTAATCATTGAAAACATTGTCAAATCTGCTTTGAACCTCAGAAAATTGAACTTCAAGATACTTTCTCCGGCTTTCCTCATGAGCCAACGCTTGGGTACACGTTTGCAACCGGTCTTGAAAATCTTCTGATATTCTAGTTTGAGAATCTAGTCTTGTTTGCAGTGAATCGATCTCATCAATCATAGAATTCTTCTCTAGCTCCCACTCCTTTTGACTTGCCTTGAACTGGTCTCTCATTTTTCTATGCGCTTCTTCTAGATGAGTAAACTGTTCCTTTTTCCATTTGAGCTGCTCTTCAATCTTCCTCTTGTCCTCCTCTAGTTTGAATAACACATTCTCTCTTTCTCCTGCTTCTTTGGCTCCCTTTGCATTCTTCTCTACTTCAAAGCATTTCTTCTGTGAAACTGATAAACTCCCTTTGAAGACTTCAATTTGTTCTTTGTAAGAATGAATCAGTTGCTCTTGATCCACATTCTTTTCATTTGCCTTCTCTAAAGCCAAGATCAGCCCTTTATTTTCCTCTTCCCATTTCCTGAACTTGTCATCACAATCAACTCGAATCTTCTCATTCGCAGCATTTAGACGCCTGATGATGGACTCCTTTTCATTCAAACTACATTGAACATCTTCAAACCTTTGTTTCAACACAGAGAGTTCGTGTGCTTTGTCATTAATTTCTTCAGCCTGCTTCTCAATTTTTGAACTTGCTGCCTGGGCTTTTTTGAGTTGCTCATTGTAAGACCTCTTCAAGTTTTCAGATACTTCTGTTTTGCTTTTATTCTCCACCCGGAGCTTCTCAACCTCAGCTTTAGCTTCATCCAGCTCTTCATAAACCCTTTCAGTATTCATTTTTCTATCAACTTCAAGAAAAGAAAGAAATTACCTGTTCAAGAACGAAGCAGGCACTTAGATATAATACAGCAAAATATGTAAATCTACATGTGTTTGAACGGTTGATAATATAGTTCTAATGTATGTTTTCTTTCCAGAATACATTTTAATTAAAAGAGCAGACCCGACTTGGTGGAATCTTCAAAATTTCTCAATGGATTTGACAGAGATTTCAAAGTATGGACGCTCTGTTTGGTTGCTTGGAAAATATGAGAAAGGAATAGAAAACAAAGAATTCCTACATTGACAATGTTCTAAGAAGCATAAGCTCTTCATTCCACTAAGCAGGGTATAACATTTTAGTGTTTGCTCGAGTAAAAGCAAAATCAACTATTTCGGCTACATTATCTATTTCGTCTTTAATTTTCTCGGGAAAATAAAAAAGAAAGAGCTTCTATAAATCACAAAAAATTCTACGGAAAACAAAATCTAACAAGCAAACTAAGAAGAACAATTACATTTTAGTACGTCGCCAACTTAAACTTATCACTAAGCGAGACTCAAATTCTAACAAATGTCAAAGGGTAGCCAAAGAAGTGCAATGAATTAGAATTAAAGAGCACCCTTTTCATTTTCCTACGGTTTCTAGCTAAACAAACAAGAATTAGGAGGAACCCAAGCAAATACCTTGTAGTAGTGAGAAAGACTATAGCTTCGCCATTGGTGGAGTTAGCTTAGCCTTAGCCATTAGCCCTATGTCTTTGGAGATTCTTCGGTGAAAACTTGAATGGAAGAAAACGATTCAGAATGAAAGTAAAAAAGAAAAGTGAAGATGGGTTTGTCTCACTGTTTGGTTTGAACAAGTTAAAAGTAGCCGTTGGAATTGAGGGATTTGAAATTTGACGGCGCGATAGTGTTCGTTATAAACGGCGTTATTCTTGGATCCATTTGCTTTTTTTTTGTTTTTTTTTTTTTTTTAAAAGAAGGATCCATATTACTTCCTTTTAATCTCTTTTACTAAATCAAAGTTCGTTTGGTAATTATGATGTTTTTATTTAAAAATGTAACAGTGTATTTTTACGGATTTACAGTATTTTATATATTTTTTTTTAACCAAAATACGAAGTATTATTTTTTATTTTTGAAATAATATTATTTTAAAAAATAATATTCTTTTAAGAAAAAAGAAACAAGGTTAAAAACCTCTAAAAAAACAGAATCTGTAAATATATTTATATATACTAGTAAAATGTTACGTGCGAGACACGTATACTAAATTTTATGTTAGGTATTTTCTATTTTATATAGTAAAAGTAATCATAGTTGTAAAATCTTAGTAACAGAGTGCAATCTATTGTCATCTCATCATCAGCGTCACACAATTTGTTTTCAAAATTTGCTATCCTTTTTCTAAAAGCTTGAGGGCCCGTTTGGTACGCAGGACTGGATTGGATTAGACAGGCTAATTTGTCCAATCCAGTGTTTGGGCATGTTACAAGTCTGGATAACTAATCCACTTAACCTCATCTGTCTGGGATTATTTATCCCATCCAGCAGGGTGGGATAAATAATCCCATGCAGGTGAGATTTTTTTTTTTTTATTGTTTTTTTAATTTAAATTTTATTAATATATTTTAAATTTAATAAGAATTTAAAGGAAATAATTATCACACATTTATTTATACATTTTTTTATCAAAAACTTATTCATTGCAATTAGTGAAAATGTATAATTTTGAATTATTATACATAAGTTTTTAAAATTTAGAATATTATTAATTAAATAATAGTTACTTAAATTGATTCTAAGAAAAAAATATGATAATAAAATTATATATTATTTTTAAATTACTAAAAAATTTATATAAATATTTTAAAAAATTAATATTTATATTAAATTAGTGTTTAAGATAAACAATTTTATATTATTCAAGTATTTTTATTTTACTATTTTAATTATTTATTAAATAAAAAATATGACAAAATATTTTATTATATATTTATGATATATTCTTAATTATATATGATATATTATTTTTTTTTGCTACGAATTATTTATTTATATTTACATATTTTAATTTTAATTTATTATTATATATTTTTATTTAATTTAAGTTTTTTTTTTCTAAAAGGAAATAAATAAAATAGTCCAGTCTATTCTGAAACCAAACACAGGATTACTTTCAGCATAATCCAATCTTGTCCAGTCCAGTCCAATCCTTTTCAGCCCAATCCAGTCCAATCCTGCGTTCCAAACGGGCCCTGAAAGAACAATAGTATTTTAACTACACATAAACAAACAATACGAATGAAAAATAAAAATAATGATTAAATAAATATTATTGTAAATTTATATTTTATTTTTACTATAAATAAACAAAATAAGCATCAATAGATAGAATTTATAGAAAACTAAATACTTCCAACAAATAAAATTAAAAAGAAAATATAAAATGACTTATCTTGTCAAATACAATTAGTGTCTCAAGGAGATCCACAAGCAATAATTTAATTATTTAAATAATTATTATAACTCCAATAACTTTATAACTCAAATAGTTGATAACTTAAATTATGTTTATAATAATCTAATTTAACTATTTTACATAAAAAAATTTAATTATAGAAAAATAAAATGATTGAAAGGAAAAATTATTAATCAACACAACAGTTTTTATTCGAAAAAAAAATCAATAAGATAAAAATAGAGACACTGAAATAATATCCTTAAAAGAAATGTAGGCGCAATCATAAAAAGACAAACTTTTATTAAAAAATAATAAAATCTTCAAAGAAAAAAAAAAAGAGAAAACATTATCTCAATTGAATTGTTGAAACATAATACACATGATGGTATCATAATTCACTCAAGTCAATACCTTTATCCAAATTACATATTCTGTATTGCCATGATGAGGAAATAATTATATGCACAGTAACATGTTTATCCAAATTACATATTCGGTATAGTTAGCAAATTACACAGAAAAAAAATTAAGTATTTACACAAAAGCATAATCAAAAGATAAATATAATACAACTCTAAATTAGGGGAAACTTAATCTAGATCATATTTAAAGCGGAGATGTAGTAAGACATATTTGTTCTTAAAAATATATCATACCAAAATATTCATATGAGTTTAGTACACTTGTTACATATACTTCACATTGCCCCACTACAACATGTCTACTGCGATATACATGAGGTTCTCAAGAAACGTCCAGATTGCTTTCTTCAAGGAATGCAATCCATTCCTTAAGAACATAAGGTAGTGGAAATAATACACCATTAAACAAATTTCTTTTTCATAGACGCCACTTCAGAAACAACCAATTTCAAGCAAAAGAAGGTTCTAATATAATAAATATCTATACTTCATCAGATAGAGGTGCTCCTCCACAGGAATATAGCTCCTCCACATCATACATAGCCTAGAAGAAAGGATCGTCTCATGTCTTGTTCAAAACAAGGAAGATAAAAATTAGAAATCATAATTATTAGATTGACTTTTGACATTGATGATTCTAGTGTGAATTCATTATCGTCATCATTATTAAACAAATATTTCACAGAGAACTACGAGACTCAAAAAGGCAGATGGTTCACCTATTTGTCGATATTTGTACAATAAATAGGTCTTGCCACTCAGCGTTAGGGATTTGACTGTTGTTAATATGGGCTCGTTCATCCTTCATCATCGACAATATACCTCAACAAAAAGGCAGAGGGTTAATATTTTGTTGATTTACCTCAAGAGTGTTGGAATCGACTTCCTCTCCCTTTCTCTATGTCGTTGCTTCAGTGATTTCAATTCTTATTCGGCCAAGGCTTTATCGTTGTCCATCAATTCCTCAAACAGAGGACTCAGAAGCTTCACTCTCCGTATCAAATCCCTGGTTGTTTTCTTTTTAACTTTATTTTTGCCTTCCTGTTTTATAAAAAAAAAAAATTAGTCTCCCTCACTTTAAATGGGTTGTGATTCTCGAATAATTAGCATCAAATATCAGTTCAAATATTAATGGAATTTGTTTTATTATTATTTTATTATATATAAATAATATTTTATTATTTTATTAAATAAAAATAAAAAGTCACCCATAAATTTCTCATAAACCAAGAATTCAGTTATATAGGCACACTTTATATACAATAGATATTCAAATAGTTTGGTTAAATGCATTCCCTTTCTCTGATATTTTATATGATTCACTTTCTCTCTCTTACTTCTTCCTCCTTCAACCCTAACCCTACCATTTCAGTCGGACACCGCTGCCGGAGACACCACCTTACCCGCCGACGCAACAACTCAACAATTTTCTCCTCGCCGAGATCCGCCCATCAAATCTCTCGCCGTTCGAGCTCTAGCTCTGTACGTTACCCTAATCCCTAAACTTGAAAGTAATGTAATCTATTTTTATTTTTTTTGAAGCAAGTAATGTGATCTGTTATTATAATAGAAAATTTACATTATTAGTTGCATCTAAACTTTTTATTTTGTGCGATTTTAGAAATTTTTTTAAAAATAATACGATCTATTTTTTTCTTTTGTTCATTGAAAACCCAATTTCATAAACTCAGAGAAAAATTTGTATTATGCTGTTGCTTTCTTTGATAATTTTTTTCTTTAAACTCATAGAATGATGTGTTTTGATTTTTGTTTATTCGATTGAATCTAACAAAGGTGAATTTTTCTTTTTTAACTTTATTTTTGCCTTCCTATTTTATAAAAAAAAAATTAGTCTCCCTCACTTTAAATGGGTTGTGATTCTCGAATAATTAGCATCAAATATCAGTTCAAATATTAATGGGATTTGTTTTATTATTATTTTATTATATATAAATAATATTTTATTATTTTATTTAATAAAAATAAAAAGTCACCTATGAATTTCTCATAAACCAAGAATTCAGTTATATAAGCACACTTTATATAGAATAGATATATAAAAATTCATTTCAAGTGTTGTAAATTTAAAAAAAGAAAAAAAAAAAGAGCAGAAAGTAATAATTTATTGGGCCTACTAAGTGGCCTACTTTGTGATTTATGTTTTGGGCTTTAATGAGATTGGTTAGTTTAGACTCATTAATAAATAGAGGAAATTACTCTCTATACTCTTTTTATATTGTCCTCTTTTATTTTTATTCTCTTTTTTAAAGTCTATCATTTTTACCTCTTTTTTTTAAACATTGTACCAATTTTGCTCCTGTCACTTCAAGATACTCTTTGTGTAGCTCTCTTATGTCAGGGTATTTTAGGTACAATACATATAAAAAGAGGTATATTTCAATTAAATATGAAATTAGAAGTAAATTTGATTAATTGATTAAAAAAAGTAGTATTTTTCAACTTACCCCTTAATAGTAGACACTCAACTGCTACTCCGAGAGAAGTTGTAGAATATATTTTTTTATATATAAATTAAATTTATTTTCAAAAAAAAAAAAAATTTAAATATATATTTTTTTATGAGTATTATACTGAAGTTATCCTCACACACTCACATAACTAAGATATAATTTCAAACATAATAAATTTGTGTTCTTTGTAGATGGATATATAGATTTGTAGAAAAGTTGGAGAAAATTTTAATTTGAGAAGAATAAAATCTATTGTAAAGTGATAAGGGTAATATTAGTAGAATAATTGAAAAAAGAGGTAAATATAATAAATTTTGAAAGAGAGTGTAAAAATTAAAGACATCAAGTTAAAAGAGGTATGTAGTGTATTTACTCTCAACTGTTACTAAATAAATAGGGATAAGTTGAGAAATACCTCATTTTTGTATCCATTAATAAAAAAACACTTTTATATTATATTTCATTAAAATGTATTCACTTTTGTGAGTGAGTTGCTCTATATATACCATTATCATCCACTTAAGTCTAGCACATAATTTACATTAACTTAAAGAAGTATAATGAAGACATTATCTATAAAAGTGGGTATATCTTAAATAATATGAAAATAAAAGTAAAAATTAAAACAAATAAAGTGGGTATATAATATAATTTTCTCAAATAAATATTACATCAGAAAGAGAGAGTGAGTGAATGACTAACAAATATCAAAATGCAAAAAAAAAAAAAATACATGTATGGATTAAAGAACAAAAATTATTACCTTTGATGGTGTTTGGTAATAATTTTAAGTTTAAATTTTTTTAATTACAAAAATAAAAGTAGAATTTTTTTATTTTTAAAAAATAAAATGTGTTCTATATTACTTTATATATATATAGCGAAGCAAATTTATTAAACAAAAAAACTAACCAAACAGACAAATTTTACAAAGACAATCTCATAGAAGTCACAAAGGGGCAATCTCCTTAAAAGAAAGAAAACATGCCAAATTGCAGGAAGATGCTCAAGCTACAATATCATGAGCAGCAAAGTTAGAGGTTCGAGGAATTCAAAACACATTGTTAGAAAAGCAATCTCCTAATAAAGAGAACAAGAAAATAAAAACATTAGTGTGAGTTGCCAAATTGGAGGAACTTTAACCTCAATAGCCAAAACCAACTAATGACAATCGCTAAAAAAATTAGTGAATCTTCACCCTCGACTAGAGCACAAGGAAATGGCGTGGCGAAGAGCAAGAGTCTCTATCTCAAGGGGAGAAGACACCTTGGCTTTCACAGTAAGAACTTCAAGTAAGCTCACCTTGACTATCTAACACCAAAATAGCAAGGAACGCCTCATCACCACACACTACGACATCAACAAACACATTGAAATCACAGGGTCAAGGGTTAGGGTCTTGGTTTTTAGAGTTCATATTAGAGTTGCAATGAAAGTAGAAATAGGATTGAGTTTAAAAAAATATATGTTGTTGAATTTGATATGAACCTTAAACCCCGAATCTTAACACAATATTACGTCTTGTTGACTATTAGGATTTCCTTGAATGTTTTCGTATAATATATTAATCATCCAATCCAGTAATGGGCTTGATAATGAATTCACATCTTCCAGATCAGCCTCAACACTCAAGATGAGAGTGGGCCTATAGATTAAACAGGATGAATGACTTTTTTTATTACAGTGTGTACTCAACTCATGAGACACTGTAACCTGAAATTGGCAAAACACCAATTCTCCTTGAAAAGATAGATAGATAGATAGATAGATAGATAGATGGATTGATAGATAGAGAGAGAGAGAGAGAGAGAGAGAGAGAGAGAGAGAGAGAGAGAGAGAGAGAGAGAGAGAGAGAGAGAGAGAGAGAGAGAGAGAGAGAGAGAGAGAGAGAGAGAGAGAGAGAGAGAGTAAGAGTTGAATTTTCAATCGTATTTTTTAATCCCCAAAACTTAGTTTTACGTACTCTTCTCACTTATATATATAACTTGTTTCAAAATTATAAACATTATAATATTTTAAACTTGTTTTAATCCTTTAAAATAAAAAGATGATATTGTATTTTAATTTTGAAATTCAAAATAATATTATATAACCGAATAATAAAATTTAGTTATATTTTTTTATTTTATATTTATTGACGCTAAAAAGTAGCCAACATTAACTCTCTAGATTGACAAGAATAAGTAAGTTGTTAAGTAATTAATAAGAGAGATACATAAAATTTTAGTAGTTCACCCTTATGTCGTGATAGTAATGGGGCTACGTCTACTTCGAGTTTTTATTTCTCACGAGATCATGATTACGTCAAGTCTTTAAGTATCAGATTCTCCAAACTCTAGAGAGAGAAGCTCTGACCTTGTGGGGAATTTTCTGAACGTAAAAAATGAACTAAGGGAGCTCTCCTTTTATAGGTGAAGGAGACCCGCAAAAATAGGAGATAAAATACAAATAAAGTAATTTGCACCACTAATGTTGATTTAACGGTAAAAATTAGCTTGTGGTGGTGATGGCTAATTTTTTATGCTTAGCGGGTCCCACTGTGAGTTACTCGAAGCTTATTTTTATAACTCCCTTGGGGTAAAATTAGACGATGATAGCTTCGAAACACAAGTTGAATCATGTCAATCAGATAAAAATTGAGTGAGTTATGGCCGTTTTACTGAAGTCAGTTCAGGTCCCAGCGCCCAGGGTGACATCAAGCGCCTAGACTGACATTCCAGTGCTCAGGTTGACATTTGATGTCAACCTGAACGATGTATAAGTGTAGAAATGTCCAAGGAAAGTCCTTTGAGATGCCTAAGTGATGGTTTGACACCTCTTAGTCTTTTTATAGGTTCTGGTGAAGCTGGTCACATATTCTCGAAGACGTTACTGTTTTGCAAAAACAGAAGACTCGAAACTTTCAGCTAGAGATGGAAATTGGTCGGTTAATGTACGGGGAATGCAATCCCCGCCCCCATCCCCGTTACCTATTTATACCCCCATCCCCGCCCCATCCCCGTCTAATAACCAACGGATTCGGGGTAGGGGAATACCCATCGGTTATGGGGAACCCATCGGGTATCCATTAAGGTAAAATGAAAAAACAAATTAATTTAAAATAATTGAAAAAATAAGTTAAACTAATATTCTCACAAATATTTGTTATGCATTCATAATTCATAGAAGATAAAAAATAAACCTACTTAAAAAAAGCATAACCTAATAGAAAATAAAAACTAAATATGTGTCAAAGTTTGAAAAAAAAAACAAAAAAAATTATATATATCTATATCGGGGTCGGATATGGTGCGGATAGTATTATCCCCGCCCCCGCCCCATCCCCACTTCGGGTATTGAAATTGTCCCCCACCACCGTCCCATTAACCACTAAGATGGGGAATCCCCACCCCATTAGGGGCGGGTCCCCACGGTTACCCATTCTCGCGGTATAAATTTCCATCTCTACTTTCAGCTTTCGAATGAGCCAAAATTGAAGTTATGAATTTGACTAATCTAACCTCATGGATTATTGCACTTGTGAAAAACTTGACTAATGGTCGAAATGACATCATATTCGAATAAGCAGAACCCAACGAACCATGCCATTTGTTGACCTAGGCGTTGGGGCCTTTAAACCAAGCACTAGAGATTTTATTTTTAATACTTCCAAGGCTTCTGAACTTGAGGATAGGGTCTCCTCCCCTATTTTTGACCATGCTGGATTCAATGGTTGCATCAAATTTTCCATTTGAGCAATTGAAGGTAGCATCCCAAGTTGATTGTCAACCTGGGCACTGGGCCTAGCACAAAGTCAGCCTGGGCGCTGGGCCCTATTTCTAGGGACTTGGGATTGTGGTTTTTGTTGGGTTTTATGCCCTAAATAAAACTCATTTCAATATAATCAGATTTACTTATTAATATAGATCAGAAATAACATTTAATGTTGCATGGTTCACATGATTTATTTCATGATTATATGTACATAATGTATAGATTCATCTGAAACCCTTTTCACATACTTGATCCTGTTTATTGTGCCGTCAACACATTTGAAAGTAAACATGACTATGTGAATAAAGTTTCCTAGATTTATCAGACACAGGGTTTTACTGATATGATAATCTACAACAAGAGTTTACTTGCATTTGGAGAAATGCTATGTTCTTTCCAGAACATTGGTTAAAGTAAAGCTCAGGTTGGATGCATGGAGTATGCATCGGAAGGGACCGATATTGAACTTTGACTTAGATTTAATTAAACTTACCGTAAAATCTATTCAAGTCAATTTCGCCTAGTTGATCCTAGATCAAATGATCTTAATCCTGTTATGATTAGGCTCAATCTTGAAAGGCTATTCGTGTTCCTTGAATTGTTAGTTAAGCCTACTTTTAGGTCAGGGTGATACGTACTTTTTGGGAACACGGTAGTGCAATTGAGTGGGAGCGCTAGCATAAACATGGAATCTATAGCTTCTATCTGGCAAATAGTAAGCAAAGGATGATCTCCTTCGAGCTTGACTAAACGAAAATAAATGGTGGAGATCTCATTTCACATAAGCTGAAATATCATTTATACGGGGTCAAGTGTTTTAAGGATAAAATACATAGTAGGGTGTTACGGTAATCTAATCCCTTTACTGTGTAGATTATTCATATAGAGGATCATTGATCAAATTAGGATTATAACAATGGATAACTAATGATGTGTATATATGGTGGAACATATAGAGCATTCTATATACTGAGAGTGCAATTCTAAGTTCTATGCGTGGATTCAACGAAGAATTAATAAGTTAGTGAATTTTAGTCCTAAATTCTTGATCTACTTATTGGAAGCTCGGTTATATAGACCCATGGTCCCCCCACTAGTTGAGATAATATTGCTTGTAAGACTCATGTAATTGGTTTTGATTAATCAATTATAATTCTCAAATTAGACTATGTCTATTTGTGAATTTTTCACTAAGTAAGGGCGAAATTGTAAAGAAAGAGTTTATAGGGGCATATTTGTTAATTATGATACTTTGTATGGTTCAATTAATAAATATGATAAATGACAATATTATTTAATAATTATTTATAGTTATTAAATAGTTAGAATTGGCATTTAAATGGTTGAATTAAAAAATTAGCATTTTTGAGAAAATCAGATACAAAAGGTGTTAAAATTGCAAAATTGCAAAAGGTAAGGCCCAATCCACTAAGTGTATGGCCGGCCACCTTAGTAGGTATTTTAAGTTGATTTTTTCATTATTTTAATGCCATATAATTCAAATCTAACCCTAGTGGAATGCTATAAATAGATAGTAAAGGCTTCAGGAAAATTAGACTTTCTGAATCAGAAAAATCTGAGCCTCCTCTCTCTTCTCTAGCCGCCACTCTCTCTCTCTATTCTTCCTTGATAATTTCGAAATCCTTAGTGTATGAGTAGTGCCCACACACAGCAAGTGATACCTCAATCATAGTGAGGAAGATCGTGAAGAAAGATCATCAGCAAAGGATTTTCAGCATCAAAGATTCAGAGAAAGAGATCCAGGTTCAGATATTGATAATGCTCTGCTACAGAAAGGAATCAAGGGCTAGATATCTGAACGGAAGGAGTCATATTATTCCGCTGCACCCAATGTAAGGTTTCCTAAACTTTATATGTGTTTATTTCATCGTTTTAGAAAGTTCATATTTAGGGTGTTAATCAACATACTTGTGCGTAGATCTAAGATCCTGGTAAAATAATTTCCAACAACTGGCCTCAGAGCCATGGTAATTGATTTACTTGCAAGAAATTTGGACTTTAAAACGATTGTTTGTATGTTTTTGGATGGTATCATGTTGTATTGAGTGTTATTTGATGATTGATTGATGTTTGTAAATTTTCGTGAAAAATAATTATGATTCTAGTTCTGAAATTATTTTTATTGGATAGTATGGAAAAAATTAAGCAAGTTAGCCTTTTACAGAACTCAATTTCGATTTTATTTGAATTAGTTATGACTTTTTGAAGATTCGAAAAAATCGGAGCTGTGCTGAAATTTTCCTGCGATCGCGAAAACTGTCCGTACAGTTCACAATTTTTTCGTTTATCTTTTATTTTTCATGCTTTTTCATGGAATTAACTTCCGAATTTTTGTATAGTTTTGTATTTATACTATTACTATTCCTAATTCAATTCTAATTATCATTTTGAATTAATTTAATATTTTTTTAAATTTAATTCAAGATATTAGTGTAATTTGAATTTGAATAGAATTAGTATCTATCTTCTTGCTTAAAAATCTATCTTATTTTTAAATTTGATTATATCTTATCTTAATTTTAAATTTAAGGTCAGATTTTATATATATTTTTTAAATTAATTTTTTTTTAGATATTTTGACCTTATTTAAATTTAAAATAAGATAATTATAATCATGTAATTTTAAATAGATGTAAGATATTTTGTTAACTTTTAAATTTTGTTATTTTATTTATTTAAATTAAATTTAAAATCTGAAAAAGATATTTAACTTATCTTTTCTAATTTTTATTTAATTTTTATTTATAAAATAACATTTAAATTTTAAAAGTAGTTAGCAAATTTTGAAATGATATTTAGGTTGGTTGAAACCTAATTTTTCAAAATTGTAGGTTTAATTTTAAATTTAATTTTTTTTTAAATTTTGAATGATTCAAAATTTTTTTTTAAATTTTCGAAAAATTATTTTTTAATTAATTAATTATTTCGAAATTAATTATTTAATTTAAAATTAAATAAATCCTACATCCAACTATCCATCTAACCTTGTTGCAGGAGTATGTGTTTTAGCTTGTTTGTAAGTTTTAAAAACCTATTATTACTTGATTGCAAATAGCCATGGTTACTTTTTGCCAGATCTAATGATCTGATGGCTCCCTTGGTCAAGTTAATAATTTGTAACAGGTATATTTACAATCTTCTTTCATCTGTGTATGACCTAGCAACATGATAGGACCCATCCAAAGTGTGCCTGTGTGAGCCTATGTGTTTAATTTGATTATAGATACATATAGGTTGTTGTTGCTAAAATAAATTATCATTGTTCTTGATAGAATTTATTTAGACCCATTTAGTTATTGGGCTTATTCAATTAATAACAGTTGTTCTTATTAAGGTTAAATTCCTCTCTTTTGGGCCTCGTGTGAGAGTTGGGAGCCATAGAAGTGGGTACGACATACTGAACCTAGCACCCCCTCACATGAACCACCCCAATTGTGAAGGCCCATTTGCCTGATTTGAACAACTGTACTAGGTTAATTACACTAGTTTAACCTAATAAAATTGATTAGCAACATAATTAATTTCATTTATTTTAAAATTAATTTAAGAAAATTATAGTTTAAAGAATTCTTTATTCTAAGCTAAACTATATGTATTTTCTTGTATTTAATTAAATATAGAATTATAACCATCTAGATTCTTTCTGGAGCTTAATTTAAATTTTTCATTAAATATTCCTATTTAAGTTGATATTTAGTTATCTACAACTAACCAACTTAAATCTGAATATCTTTTGAATTTCAAATTTCAAAATTAAGTTGAGGAATTTTAGGCATTGGTTATTAAGATTCTTTAGATATTTTTTAAGTTAATATCTTTTCGAATATTAACTTAAAATGGAATATTTTCAAATTAAGTGGTTACAACTTAATTTTTGATATTTAATTAAATTTAAATTTGAAAAATATTTAAGTTCTAGATTTTTTCTAATACAACTTAAATTAGATATTTTTTTTTCAAATTTTGTGGAAAAGATACTTAGTCAAATAAGATATTTTCTAGATAGTTATTTCTAGACTACTTATTATTTCTAATATTAAATAGGAAAATATTATACATTGTGAAATTAATTATTGGGCTTTTTTCAGTTTTAACCAAAAAAAGTAACAATATTACAAAAATACTTTCAGCTGGCCAAATAAACAAATATACAGCCCAAATAAAAAAAAATTACACAAATACCACTTACACACACCTTCAACTCAGGATCCATGCTTCCTGGGCAACTATCGTGCAACTATCGTGCAACCATCTTGCAACTATGCAGCAACCCAATGCAACCGAAATAAAAATTCAATGAGAAAGAGAACCAATATTAATTTCGGCGACTTCACCTGAAAAGACGACCAAAATTAATCAAAACAGGGGTTGCTTCGAATTCATAAAAAAATGTAGAAAAACTACTAAGAAACTAAAATTCAACTGGAAATCTAATTTAATTTGCATAAAACTAATGTCCTCACTTCAGTTTTTAGATCTATGAAAGACAGATCTCAAATTGTTGAACTGGAGTTCCCAAACAATCCAACTCAAGTATAATCCAAAAAAAAATTACATCAATATTATAGTAAAATGTTTATCTTGGTGTATTTTTGTTGTTTTCTAAATTTCTAATGGTGAATTTATTCATATTAAATCATTAAGAGACATGTAGATAGAGTTAAGTACGTGGAAACATTGTTATGATTTTTAATGTTTCACAACAGTTGCACTACAGTTGCATTACAGTTGCCTAAACATTTTGCTAACAGTTATTTCGTCTGATTGAAACCTTCGTCTGATGCAACCTTCAGCCAACCACACAGCAACTACCCAGAAACTTTCGTCTGATTGAAACCTTCGTCTGATGCAACCTTCGGCCAACCACCTAGCAACCACCCTGCAACCATCGTCTGATTCGTCTGATGCAACCACTGTGCAACCACGCAGCAACCACATTGCAACCATCGTCTGATTGTGTAAGTGATGATAGTGTAAGTGGTATTTTAGTAATTAAAATCACATAAAAGGTATAAATGTTGTCTTTACCTTATGGAGGTATTTTTGTAAATAAAATATCAATTTATATTTTTTATGTAATAATTCCTTAATTATTTATATAATTAATTTTGGTACAATTTATTTTAAGTATATTTTTCCTAGTATTAAACTAGAGACTAATAATTAAGCCTTCTCTACACTTAATTATTTATTTCTTGAATTTAATACATTTAATTAATTTGAAAATTGAATATCTAAGTTGATTTTTATCATCATACTTAAATATTTCTTTTTCATGACATTTAATTAAATAGAAAATTATTTTTAGTTGAAATT
Source organism: Cannabis sativa (assembly GCF_029168945.1). NCBI lineage: Eukaryota > Viridiplantae > Streptophyta > Magnoliopsida > Rosales > Cannabaceae > Cannabis > Cannabis sativa. The sequence continues at coordinate 66,917,157 of NC_083604.1, forward strand.
TATTTTTTCAACTAAATTTAAATAATTTTCAAAATATATTTTTTCTTTATTTTATTAATCAATTTTCGAAATTGCATTTCTTAAATGCTAGAATTTCGAATTTTATCTTGAAAAATAGATTAAGTTGTAAATTAATTATTTATTTTAATTAATTCTTGGATCAACTTAAATCAATGATTTTTTCATTTATTGATTAATTTAAAATAAATTGAATTAAAGTATATTATTAGAAATTGAATTAATTAGTCAAAAGAAAATCTAGATAGATGATATTTTTGCTTGAAGTATTTTTCTAGTATATTTAATTAAATAGAAAATTAATATTTAAGTTGATTATCATCATCATACTTAAATATTTGAAATTTTTCTTATATATTTAATTAAATAGGAAAATTATATTTTTTGTTGGAAATTAATTTTATTAATTAATTTTGGGCCAACATTAAATTAGAATAATTTTTCCAGGATTAATTTTTTATTTTAACATGTATTTTCGAAAATTGTATTCTTAAATACTTTAATTTTTCGAAATGCAATATATATTTATAGAAAATTAAATTTGAGTTGTAAATTAATTTATATTAATTTTGTAACAACTTAAATTGAATATTTTTCTAAATATTTATTGGAAATTATTACTAAGATGGAAATAATTCATGTTATTTTTATATCCATCTAAGTAAAATTTATAAATATTAAATTAAAATTTATATTTATATTTAGAATTTTTCATTCTAAATTGGAAATTTTAAATAAATATATATTTAAAATAAATAAATAAAATAAAGAGAATCAAAGAAAATACAACTCACTTTAAATAATGAGCTTGATTATTATTAAGATATTCGATCTCCATTGTTGGTCTTACAAAAGTTAAATGTTTTCAATATAACCTCGAGACGCTAGACTTCGTCCCCCTATGGATGGTTATTCGTTGAACGCAATTAACACCGTAAGATTTGATTTGATAAGTGTTTTGTGAGTTTTCGTCTCTATTTAGATTCTCCCCTACGATGACTACTTAGAGACAAACTCATAAAACATGAAACAATGGTGGAAGCTCATAAAATAAGAATAACCTTGACTCTCGCCTACCGGGACAACGTTGGATTCTTATTTTGATCGAATAAAAGGTTGCTAGAATGGTTTCTATTTTAGATGAGCTGACAACTCTATTCAATAAATGATGCTTTGACTCTCGCCTACCGGGACACTGTATCAGTTTGTTGAAAACCTTGGAAATTATTTAGGATTGTATGTTTTACTATTTTCACTAGTCATTCCTACTTGCTATATGTTTATAATTTCTGAATTGTGTATGAATTTATATTGAACCATGTTATTTTCTGTTATTAAGTTGTAGTTTAATTTCGAATCTTCATTGTTGGTCTAACATGTTTGTTTTTCTAATGAGATAAATCCCTAATGGATTTTCACCATTAGACATACATAATAGTGTAAGATCTCGAAAGATAAATATTGTATATGCAACATCTAGCTGTTCATCAATTGATGACACCTTAGACTAGTATTTTTACAATATGAAACAAGAAGATTACATAAATAAGATTACTTTGTCTTTCGCTAATCGAAGCATCGTTGGATTCTTATTTATAAACGAAATTATCCTAATTCCTCTAAGCTTATTCATTTCGAATTAGCTTTAAAAACATATCATTGGATGAATGGTCTATAAATCATTTCATGTCATTATATTTTCTCTTAAGAAATTAAATGACGCATATGATTATAATCCCGAAATTCTATTCCCAATTGATATAAATCCTCAATCTTAGAAATCTCCTACTTGTATGGGCAAATCTGACTTAGAGTTTGTATTAGTAGTGCTGGTCCAAGATAGAATTACTCATTATATTTGGTATAAATTTAAGTCTTTGACTTTAATTTTAGATTCCAAATAGAAATTTTCTTATATTTCTAATTCCAGAATACAATACAGTTACACTTTCTCAAGTGTTTAATATCCATCTTTTATTAATGGATTCAAACTGTATGGAATATGAGTTAGGTATTCTGTGACCAGGATCCACTTGCAGTATTCTAAGAACTCTTTGATGTAACTAAAGCCTTGTCATCAATAGACACTACCATTTTTTTTAATCTATGGCATTTGTATCTTGTTCATAGTGGATTTGACAAGATCAATCTCTGCAAAGAGTTAATATGCCTATATCCACTGAAAGTAGTTCATCTCATTCGCAGATGGATGTACATTCAAGGGTGGATATGAGTTTTTCGTTGTATTCTTAAAACGATAACTCGAGATTATACCTTTTAGCAAAGAAATTTGAAATGTTTGAAAATTTTCATTAATTTCTAGCAATGGTTAAAACCATTAAGGTAAGTGGTTAAAGATCTTGCGAACTGATAGGGGTGGAGAAATAGTTAGTAGATATGCAGTTCAAAGATAATTAAATTGATTTTTGAATTATATCCAAACTTACCTCCCCAAAAATTTCGAGTTGCATGTTGATGATTAGTTACTAGTCGTTGCCTAAATCCTTCTATGGTAATACAATTTCAGAATGATGTAATGGTTGTATACTTAATGTAAAACATTACTAGATTCATGGATGACCTAATCAAAATCTTAAGAAAAGCTAGAACTGTTAACCATGGTTTGTTAGCTATTCTAAGTGATTAGGGGTGGACCATCCCATTGTCAATAGATAAGAAAGTGTTTGTTTAAACAAATACTACTTTTCTAAGAAAATGACTAAGTCTGAAAAATAAGTAGCAAATAAAGGAGATATTTAATTCTTGATTCCAAAAGTGTTCTATCATCTTATATAACATATGATGATCCCACTGCCTCTGTTGTCTTGTCACAACCGAAGAGATCAATACCATTAAGTTTTCTTAGACATAATTCACGGTGCCTTGTCGTAGTGGGAGAGTTTCTAGGAACTCACCTTCTTATGACTTGGGAGACACTAGTGATTAAAATACATTGTGAGTTTAAACAAGTAATGGATTGTCAAGATAAGAAACTAAGAAGAAAGCCAATAGAACTATGGTTTAATCCATTCACATGGAATAACCTAAAGTTTTCTATTACAAGGACATAAAAGGAAATTTTAGTTAATAAGTCTATTCTATGGACTTAACAAACTTCCTGTTCCTAGTATTATAGGTTTGAGTTTATCTAAACCTATGGCTTGTGGTATACCTGGTAATTACTTACTCTAATGCAAGAAACTTACTTTAGTAAGATGCTGAAGCATTTTCTTTCTAATGGAAATCTATAGAAGCTTCACAACTTCTTAGACATAGATTTTATTTATCTAAGGAAAAGTCTTAACTATTCCAGAAAAGATAAAGCCATGAAAGAATTTCTTATATCAACAGTGAGAGGTCTTAGATATGCTTTTGTATGCCTTAGACCAGACACCTGCTGTTGAGTGGGAGTAATGAGTAGGTATCAGATTAATCCAAGAGAAGAACATTGGAAGACAATCAAGTAAATCCTAAGATTAAGAAGAGGAACTATATGTTAGTCTATAAGAGTGTGTTTATGTTGGAATTTATTTTACCAGGATCTTAGATCTACTCACAAGTATGTTGATTAACATCCTAAATATGAACTTTCTAAAACGATGAAATAAACACATATAAAGTTTAGGAAACCTTACATTGGGTGCAGCGGAATAATATGACTCCTTCCGTTCAGATATCTAGCCCTTGATTCCTTTCTGTAGCAGAGCATTATCAATATCTGAATCTGGATCTCTTTCTCTGAATCTTTGATGCTGAATCTCCTTTGCTGATGATCTTTCTTCACGATCTTCCTCACTATGATTGAGGTATCACTTGCTGTGTGTGGGCACTACTCATACACTAAGAATTTCGAAATTCAAGAGGGAAGAGAAAGAAGAAGTGGCAGCTAAAGATAGGGAGAGAGAAAGGCTCAGTTTTTCTGAATCAGAAGTGTAGAAAATTTAGTGTAATTTTCCTGAAGCCTTCACTATCTATTTATAGCATTCCACTAGGGTTAGATTTGAATTATTTGGCATTAAAATAATGAAAATATCAGTTTAAATTTCCTACAAAAGTGGCAGGCCCTATACTAGTGGATTTGGGCCTCACTTTTTGCAATTTTGCAGTTTTACCTTTTCTGCACCTGATTTTCTCAAAAACGCCAATTTTCAAATTTAACCATTTAAATGCCAATTCTAACTATTTAATAACTATAAATAATTATTAAATAATATTGTCATTTATCATATTTATTAATTGAACCATACAAAGTATCATAATTAACAAATATGCCCCTATAAACTCTTTCTTTACAATTTCGCCCTTACTTAGTGAAAAATTCACAAATAGACATAGTCTAATTTGAGAATTATAATTGATTGATCAAAACCAATTACATCAGTCTTACAAGCAATATTATCTCAACTAGTGGGGGGACCATGGGTCTATATAACCGAGCTTCCAATAAGTAGATCAAGAATTTAGGACTAAAATTCACCGACTTATTAATTCTTCGTTGAATCCACGCATAGAACTTAGAATTGCACTCTCAGTATATAGAATGCTCTATATGTTCCACCATATAGACACATCATCAGTTATCCATTGTTATAATCCTAATTTGATCAATGATCCTCTATATGAATGATCTACACAGTAAAGGGATTAGATTACCGTAACACCCTACTATGTATTTTATCCTTAAAACACTTGACCCCGTATAAATGATATTTCAGCTTATGTGAAATGAGATCTCCACCATTTATTTTCGTTTGGTCAAGCTCGAAGGAGATCATCCTTTGCTTACTATTCGCCAGATAGAAGCTATAGATTCCATGTTTATGCTAGCGCTCCCACTCAATTGCACTACCGTGTTCCCAAAATGTACGTATCACCCTGACCTAAAAGTAGGCTTAACTAACAAATCAAAGAAGACGAATAGCCTTTCAAGATTGAGCCTAATCATAACAGGATTAAGATCATTTGATCTAGGATCAACTTGGCGATATTTACTTGAATAGATTTTACGGTAAGTTTAATTAAATCTAAGTCAAAGTTCAATATCGGTCCCTTCCGATGCATACTCCATGCATCCAACCTGAGCTTTACTTTAACCAATGTTCTGGAAAGAACATAGTATTTCTCCAAATACAAGTAAACTCTTGTTGTAGATTATCATATCAGTAAAACCCTGTGTCTGATAAATCTAGGAAACTTTATTCACATAGTCATGTTTACTTTCCAATGTGTTGACGACACAATAAACAGGATCAAGTATGTGAAAAGGGTTTCATATGAATCTATACATTATGTACATATAATCATGAAATAAATCATGTGAACCATGCAACATTAAATGTTATTTCTGATCTATATTAATAAGTAAATCTGATTATATTGAAATGAGTTTTATTTAGGGCATAAAACCCAACAAACTCCCACTTGCACTAATATAAAACAAAAAGTGCGTTTCAAATAATCTCAACACCTTGATATACAATTCAAGTGTAGTAGTAGGGAACTCCTCGTAATAGGATCTGAAAGGTTGAATTAAACACAACCTTTTCTCCACCATTACTCTTCCTTTAATCACAACATCATTGATAATGTGAAATTCCTCTCTATATGTCTACTCTCTTGGGATACTGGATTCTATATCTTTGGCAACTACTTTTGGTTAATCAGGAAATTAACACTAGTAGTTTAAGGCAATTTGGAATGATGCCAAAAATGTATAGAACTTTCCTTAGACTGAATAAGTACCTTTCCTGCAACCTTAACATTCAATCCCTCTCTGGTAGACCTAGAGACTTCAGATAGGTTTTTACACTTCTCCAAAATCAATATTCCAGCCCCAGAGTAACCACCATCTTATCAGAAATATTTACTAGCACATAGGCAAATTTCGAAATCTGATGTGGTGTAGTCTAAGAGTTTTAAACACACTCTTATAGACTAACATATAGTTCCTCTTCTTAATCTTAGGATTTACTTGATTGTCTTCCAATGTTCTTCTCCTGGATTAATCTGATACCTACTCATTACTCCCACTCAACAGCAGGTGTCTGGTCTAAGGCATACAAAAGCATATCTAAGACCTCTCACTGTTGATATAAGAAATTCTTTCATGGCTTTATCTTTTCTGGAATGGTTAAGACTTTTCCTTCGATAAATAAAATCTATACCTAAGAAGTTGTGAAGCTTCTATAGATTTCCATTAGAAAGAAAATGCTTCAGCATCTTACTAAAATAAGTTGCTTGCATTAGAGTAAGTAATTACCAAGTATACCACAAGCCATAGGTTTAGATAAACTCAAACCTATAATACTAGGAACAGGAAGTTTTGTTAAGTCCATTGAATGGACTTATAAACAAAAATTTCCTTTTATGTCCTTGTAATAGAAAACTTTAGGTTACTCCATGTGAATGGATTAAACCATAGTTCTATTGGCTTTCTTCTTAGTTTCTTATCTTGACAATCCATTACTTGTTTAAACTCACAATGGATTTTAATCACTAGTGTCTCCCAAGTCATAAGAAGGTGAGTTCCTAGAAACTCTCCCACTACGACAAGGCACCGTGAATTATGTCTAAGAAAACTAAATGGTATTGATCTCTTCGGTTGTGACAAGACAACAGAGGTAGTGAGATCATCATATGTTATATAAGATGATAGAACACTTTTGGAATCAAGAATTAAATATCTCCTTTATTTGCTACTTGTTTTCAGACTTAGTCATTTTCTTAGAAAAGTAGTATTTGTTTGAACAAACACTTTCTTATCTATTGACAATGGGATGGTCCACCCCTAATCACTTAGAATAGCTAACAAACCATGGTTAACAGTTCTAGCTTTTCTTAAGATTTTGATTAGGTCATCCATGAATCTAGTAATGATTTACATTAAGTACCCAACCATTACATCATTCTGAAATTGTATTACCATAGAAGGATTTAGGCAACGACTAGTAACTAATCATCAATATGCAACTCAAAATTTCTGGGGAGGTAAGTTTGGATATAATTCAAAAATCAATTTAATGATCTTTGAACTGCATATCTACTAACTATTTCTCCACCCCTATCAGTTCGCAAGATCTTTAACCACTTACCTTAATGGTTTTAACCATTGCTAGAAATTAATGAAATTTTTCAAACATTTCAAATTTCTTTGCTAAAAGGTATAATCTAGAGTTATCGTTTTAAGAATACAACGAAAAACTCATATCCACCCCTGAATGTACATCCATATGCGAATGAGATGAACTACTTTCAGTGGATATAGGCATATTAACTCTTTGCAGAGATTGATCTTGTCAAATCCACTATGAACAAGATACAAATGCCATAGATTAAAAAAAATGGTAGTGTCTATTGATGACATAGGTTTAGTTACATCAAAGAGTTCTTAGAATACTGCAAGTGGATCCTGGTCACAGAATACCTAACTCATATTCCATACAGTTTTAATCCATTAATAGAAGATGGATATTAAACACTTGAGAAAGTGTAACTGTATTGTATTCTGGAATTAGAAATATAAGAAAATTTTTATTTGGAATTTAAAATTAAAGTCAAAGACTTAAATTTATACCAAAAATAATGAGTAATTCTATCTTGGACCAGTACTACTAATACAAACTCTAAGTCAAATTTGCCCATACAAGTAGGAGATTTCTAAGATTGAGGATTTATATCAATTGGGAATAGAATTTCGGGATTATAATCGTATGCGTCATTTAATTTCTTAAGAGAAAATATAATGACATGAAATGATTTATAGACCATTCATCCAATGATATGTTTTTAAAGCTAATTCGAAATGAATAAGCTAAGAGGAATTAGGATAATTTCGTTTATAAATAAGAATCCAACGATGCTTCGATTAGCGAAAGACAAAGTAATCTTATTTATGTAATCTTCTTGTTTCATATTGTAAAAATACTAGTCTAAGGTGTCATCAATTGATGAACAGCTAGATGTTGCATATACAATATTTATCTTTCGAGATCTTACACTATTATGTATGTCTAATGGTGAAAATCCATTAGGGATTTATCTCATTAGAAAAACAAACATGTTAGACCAACAATGAAGATTCGAAATTAAACTACAACTTAATAACAGAAAATAACATGGTTCAATATAAATTCATACACAATTCAGAAATTATAAACATATAGCAAGTAGGAATGACTAGTGAAAATACTAAAACATACAATCCTAAATAATTTCCAAGGTTTTCAACAAACTGATACAGTGTCCCGGTAGGCGAGAGTCAAAGCATCATTTATTGAATAGAGTTGTCAGCTCATCTAAAATAGAAACCATTCTAGCAACCTTTTATTCGATCAAAATAAGAATCCAACGTTGTCCCGGTAGGCGAGAGTCAAGGTTATTCTCATTTTATGAGCTTCCACCATTGTTTCATGTTTTATGAGTTTATCTCTAAGTAGTCATCGTAGGGGAGAGTCTAAATAGAGACGAAAACTCACAAAACACTTATCAAATCAAATCTTACGGTGTTAAATGCGTTCAACGAATAACCATCCATAGGGGGACGAAGTCTAGCGTCTCGAGGTTATATTGAAAACATTTAACTTTTGTAAGACCAACAATGGAGATCGAATATCTTAATAATAATCAAGCTCATTATTTAAAGTGAGTTGTATTTTCTTTGATTCTCTTTATTTAATTTATTTATTTTAAATATATATTTATTTAAAATTTCCAATTTAGAATGAAAAATTCTAAATATAAATTTTAATTTAATATTTATAAATTTTACTTAGATGGATATAAAAATAACATGAATTATTTCCATCTTAGTAATAATTTCCAATAAATATTTAGAAAAATATTCAATTTAAGTTGTTACAAAATTAATATAAATTAATTTACAACTCAAATTTAATTTTCTATAAATATATATTGCATTTCGAAAAATTAAAGTATTTAAGAATACAATTTTCGAAAATGCATGTTAAAATAAAAAATTAATCCTGGAAAAATTATTCTAATTTAATGTTGGCCCAAAATTAATTAATAAAATTAATTTGCAACAAAAAATATAATTTTCCTATTTAATTAAATATATAAAAAAAATTCAAATATTTAAGTATGATGATGAAAATCAACTTAAATATTAATTTTCTATTTAATTAAATACACTAGAAAAATACTTCAAGCAAAAATATCATCTATCTAGATTTTCCTTTGACTAATTAATTCAATTTCTAATAATATACTTTAATTCAATTTATTTTAAATTAATCAATAAATGAAAAAATCATTGATTTAAGTTGATCCAAGAATTAATTAAAATAAATAATTAATTTACAACTTAATCTATTTTTCAAGATAAAATTCGAAATTCTAGCATTTAAGAAATGCAATTTCGAAAATTGATTAATAAAATAAAGAAAAAATATATTTTGAAAATTATTTAAATTTAGTTGAAAAAATAAATTTCAACTAAAAATAAATGTCATGAAAAAGAAATATTTAAGTATGATGATAAAAATCAACTTAGATATTCAATTTCAAATTAATTAAATGTATTAAATTCAAGAAATAAATAATTAAGTGTAGAGAAGGCTTAATTATTAGTCTCTAGTTTAATACTAGGAAAAATATACTTAAAATAAATTGTACCAAAATTAATTTTATAAATAATTAATTTCACAATGTATAATATTTTCCTATTTAATATTAGAAATAATAAGTAGTCTAGAAATAACTATCTAGAAAATATCTTATTTGACTAAGTATCTTTTCCACAAAATTTGAAAAAAAAAATATCTAATTTAAGTTGTATTAGAAAAAATCTAGAACTTAAATATTTTTCAAATTTAAATTTAATTAAATATCAAAAAATAAGTTGTAACCACTTAATTTGAAAATATTATTTAAGTTAATACTCGAAAAGATATTAACTTAAAAAATATCTAAAGAATTTTAATAACCAATGCCTAAAATTCCTCAACTTAATTTTGAAATTTGAAATTCAAAAGATATTCAGATTTAAGTTGGTTAGTTGTAGATAACTAAATATCAACTTAAATAAGAATATTTAATGAAAAATTTAAATTAAGTTCCAGAAAGAATCTAGATGGTTATAATTCTATATTTAATTAAATACAAGAAAATACATATAGTTTAGCTTAGAATAAAGAATTCTTTAAACTATAATTTTCTTAAATTAATTTCAAAATAAATGAAATTAATTATGTTGCTAATCAATTTTATTAGGTTAAACTAGTGTAATTAACCTAGTACAGTTGTTCAAATCAAGCAAATGGGCCTTCACAATTGGGGTGGTTCATGTGAGGGGGTGCTGGGTTCAGTATGTCGTACCCACTTCTATGGCTCCCAACTCTCACACAAGGCCCAAAAGAGAGGAATTTAACCTTAATAAGAACAACTGTTATTAATTGAATAAGCCCAATAACTAAATGGGCCTAAATAAATTCTATCAAGAACTATGATAATTTATTTTAGCAACAACAACCTATATGTATCTATAATCAAATTAAACACATAGGCTCACACAGGCACACTTTGGATGGGTCCTATCATGTTGCTAGGTCATACACAGATGAAAGAAGATTGTAAATATACCTGTTACAAATTATTAACTTGACCAAGGGAGCCATCAGATCATTAGATCTCGCAAAAAGTAACCATGGCTATTTACAATCAAGTAATAATAGGTTTTGAAAACTTACAAACAAGCTAAAACACATACTCATGCAACAAGGTTAGCTGGATAGTTGGATGTAGGATTTATTTAATTTTAAATTAAATAATTAATTTCGAAATAATTAATTAAATAAAAAATAATTTTTCGAAAATTTAAAAAAAAAAATTTGAATCATTCAAAATTTAAAAAAAAATCAAATTTAAAATTAAACCTACAATTTTGAAAAATTAGGTTTCAACCAACCTAAATATCATTTCAAAATTTGCTAACTACTTTTAAAATTTAAATGTTATTTTATAAATAAAAATTAAATAAAAATTAGAAAAGATAAGTTAAATATCTTTTTCAGATTTTAAATTTAATTTAAATAAATAAAATTACAAAATTTAAAAGTTAGCAAAATATCTTACATCTATTTAAAATTACATGATTATAATTATCTTATTTTAAATTTAAATAAGGTCAAAATATCTAAAAAAGATTGAATTTAAAAAAAATATATATATAAAATCTGACCTTAAATTTAAAATTAAGATAAGATATAATCAAATTTAAAAATAAGATAGATTTTTAAGCAAGAAGATAGATACTAATTCTATTCAAATTGAAATTACACTAATATCTTGAATTAAATTTAAAAAATATTAAATTAATTCAAAATGATAATTAGAATTGAATTAGGAATAGTAATAGTATAAATACAAAACTATACAAAAAATCGGAAGTTAATTCCATGAAAAAGCATGAAAAATCGAAGAAAAACGAAAAAATTGTTAACTGTACGGACAGTTTTCGTGATCGCAGGAAAATTTCAACACAGCTCCGATTTTTTCGAATCTTCAAAAAATCATAACTAATTCAAATAAAATCGAAATTGAGTTCTGTAAAAGGCTAACTTGCTTAATTTTTTCCATACTATCCAATAAAAATAATTCCAGAAACAGAATCGCAATTATTTTTCACGAAAATTTACAAACATCAATCAATCATCAAATAACACTCAATACAACATGATACCATCCAAAAACATACAAACAATCGTTTTAAAGTCCAAATTTTTTGCAAGTAAATCAATTACCATGGCTCTGAGGCCAGTTGTTGGAATTTATTTTACCAGGATCTTAGATCTACTCACAAGTATGTTGATTAACATCCTAAATATGAACTTTCTAAAACGATGAAATAAACACATATAAAGTTTAGGAAACCTTACATTGGGTGCAGCGGAATAATATGACTCCTTCCGTTCAGATATCTAGCCATTGATTCCTTTCTGTAGCAGAGCATTATCAATATCTGAACCTGGATCTCTTTCTCTGAATCTTTGATGCTGAATCTCCTTTGCTGATGATCTTTCTTCACGATCTTCCTCACTATGATTGAGGTATCACTTGCTGTGTGTGGGCACTACTCATACACTAAGGATTTCGAAATTCAAGAGGGAAGAGAAAGAAGAAGTGGCAGCTAAAGATAGGGAGAGAGAAAGGCTCAGTTTTTCTGAATCAGAAGTGTAGAAAATTTAGTGTAATTTTCCTGAAGCCTTCACTATCTATTTATAGCATTCCACTAGGGTTAGATTTGAATTATTTGACATTAAAATAATGAAAATATCAGTTTAAATTTCCTACAAAAGTGGCAGGCCCTATACTAGTGGATTTGGGCCTCACTTTTTGCAATTTTGCAGTTTTACCTTTTCTGCACCTGATTTTCTCAAAAACGCCAATTTTCAAATTCAACCATTTAAATGCCAATTCTAACTATTTAATAACTATAAATAATTATTAAATAATATTGTCATTTATCATATTTATTAATTGAACCATACAAAGTATCATAATTAACAAATATGCCCCTATAAACTCTTTCTTTACAATTTCGCCCTTACTTAGTAAAAAATTCACAAATAGACATAGTCTAATTTGAGAATTATAATTGATTAATCAAAACCAATTACATCAGTCTTACAAGCAATATTATCTCAACTAGTGGGGGGACCATGGGTCTATATAACCGAGCTTCCAATAAGTAGATCAAGAATTTAGGACTAAAATTCACTCACTTATTAATTCTTCGTTGATTCTACGCATAGAACTTAGAATTGCACTCTCATTATATAGAATGCTCTATATGTTCCACCATATAGACACATCATTAGTTATCCATTGTTATAATCCTAATTTGATCAATGATCCTCTATATGAATGATCTACACAGTAAAGGGATTAAATTACCGTAACACCCTACTATGTATTTTATCCTTAAAACACTTGACTCCGTATAAATGATATTTCAGCTTATGTGAAATGAGATCTCCACCATTTATTTTCGTTTGGTCAAGCTCGAAGGAGATCATCCTTTGCTTACTATTCGCCAGATAGAAGCTATAGATTCCATGTTTATGCTAGCGCTCCCACTCAATTGCACTACCGTGTTCTCAAAATGTACGTATCACCCTGACCTAAAAGTAGGCTTAACTAACAAATCAAAGAACACGAATAGCCTTTCAAGATTGAGCCTAATCATAACAGGATTAAGATCATTTGATCTAGGATCAACTTGGCGATATTTACTTGAATAGATTTTACGGTAAGTTTAATTAAATCTAAGTCAAAGTTCAATATCGGTCCCTTCCGATGCATACTCCATGCATCCAACCTGAGCTTTACTTTAACCAATGTTCTGGAAAGAACATAGTATTTCTCCAAATACAAGTAAACTCTTGTTGTAGATTATCATATCAGTAAAACCCTGTGTCTGATAAATCTAGGAAACTTTATCCACATAGTCATGTTTACTTTCCAATGTGTTGACGGCACAATAAACATGATCAAGTATGTTAAAAGGGTTTCAGATGAATCTATACATTATGTACATATAATCATGAAATAAATCATGTGAACCATGCAACATTAAATGTTATTTCTGATCTATATTAATAAGTAAATCTGATTATATTGAAATGAGTTTTATTTAGGGCATAAAACCCAACAGTTTAAAACTCTTAGACTACACCACATCAAATTTCGAAATTTGCCTATGTGCTTGTAAATATTTCTGATAAGATGGTGGTTACTTTAGGGGTGGAATAGTGATTTTGGAGAAGTATAAAAACCTATATGAAGTCTCTAAGTCTACCAGAGAGGGACTGAATGTTAAGGTTGCAGGAAAGGTACTTATTCAGTCTAAGGAAAGTTCTATACATTTTTGGCATCATTCCAAATTGCCTTAAACTACTAGTGTTAATTTCCTGATTAACCAAAAGTAGTTGCCAAAGATATAGAATCCAGTATCCCAAGAGAGTAGACATATAGAGAGGAATTTCACATTATCAATGATTTTGTGATTAAGGAAGAGTAATAGTGGAGAAAAGGTTGTGGTTAATTCAACCTTTAAGATCCTATTACGAGGAGTTTACTACTACTACACTTGATTTGTATATCAAGGTGTTGAGATTATTTGAAACGCACTTTTTGTTTTATATTAGTGCAAGTGGGAGTTTGTTGGATTTTATGCCCTAAATAAAACTCATTTCAATATAATCAGATTTACTTATTAATATAAATCAGAAATAACATTTAATGTTGCATGGTTCACATGATTTATTTCATGATTATATGTACATAATGTATAGATTCATCTGAAACCCTTTTCACATACTTGATCCTGTTTATAGTGCCGTCAACACATTGGAAAGTAAACATGACTATGTGAATAAAGTTTCCTAGATTTATCAGACACAGGGTTTTACTAATATGATAATCTACAACAAGAGTTTACTTGCATTTGGAGAAATGCTATGTTCTTTCCAGAACATTGGTTAAAGTAAAGCTCAGGTTGGATGCATGGAGTATGCATCGGAAGGGACCGATATTGAACTTTGACTTAGATTTAATTAAACTTATCGTAAAATCTATTCAAGTCAATTTCGCCTAGTTGATCCTAGATCAAATGATCTTAATCCTGTTATGATTAGGCTCAATCTTGAAAGGCTATTCGTGTTCCTTGAATTGTTAGTTAAGCCTACTTTTAGGTCAGGGTGATACGTACTTTTTGGGAACACGGTAGTGCAATTAAGTGGGAGTGCTAGCATAAACATGGAATCTATAGCTTCTATCTGGCAAATAGTAAGCAAAGGATGATCTCCTTCGAGCTTGACCAAACGAAAAATAAATGGTGGAGATCTCATTTCACATAAGCTGAAATATCATTTATACGGGGTCAAGTGTTTTAAGGATAAAATACATAGTAGGGTGTTACGGTAATCTAATCCCTTTACTGTGTAGATCATTCATATAGAGGATCATTGATCAAATTAGGATTATAACAATGGATAACTAATGATGTGTCTATATGGTGGAACATATAGAGCATTCTATATACTGAGAGTGCAATTCTAAGTTCTATGCGTGGATTCAATGAAGAATTAATAAGTTAGTGAATTTTAGTCCTAAATTCTTGATCTTCTTATTGGAAGCTCGGTTATATAGACCCATGGTCCCCCCACTAGTTGAGATAATATTGCTTGTAAGACTCATGTAATTGGTTTTGATTAATCAATTATAATTCTCAAATTAGACTATGTCTATTTGTGAATTTTTCACTAAGTAAGGGCGAAATTGTAAAGAAAGAGTTTATAGGGGCATATTTGTTAATTATGATACTTTGTATGGTTCAATTAATAAATATGATAAATGACAATATTATTTAATAATTATTTATAGTTATTAAATAGTTAGAATTGGCATTTAAATGGTTGAATTAAGAAATTGGCATTTTTGAGAAAATCAGATACAAAAAGTGTTAAAATTGCAAAATTGCAAAAAGCAAGGCCCAATCCACTAAGCGTATGGCCGGCCACCTTAGTAGGTATTTTAAGTTGATTTTTTTCATTATTTTAATGCCATATAATTTAAATCTAACCCTAGTGGAATGCTATAAATAGATAGTGAAGGCTTCAGGAAAATTAGACTTTCTGAATCAGAAAAATCCGAGCCTCCTCTCTCTTCTCTAGCCGCCACTCTCTCTCTCTATTCTTCCTTGATAATTTCGAAATCCTTAGTGTATGAGTAGTGCCCACACTCAGCAAGTGATACCTCAATCATAGTGTGGAAGATCGTGAAGAAAGATCATCAGCAAAGGATTTTCAGCATCAAAGATTCAGAGAAAGAGATCCAGGTTCAGATATTGATAATGCTCTGCTACAGAAAGGAATCAAGGGCTAGATATCTGAACGGAAGGAGTCATATTATTCCGCTGCACCCAATGTAAGGTTTCCTAAACTTTATATGTGTTTATTTCATCGTTTTAGAAAGTTCATATTTAGGGTGTTAATCAACACACTTGTGAGTAGATCTAAGATCCTGGTAAAATAATTTCCAACAGTTTTCTCCTCGAGTTTACTTGAATCTTTGTTATTTTTTATGATAGTGAAAATGCCTAGAGCACTTTTTGCTGAACTGAATTAGAAACTGCCCAGGTAGACAAAATGTCAACCTGGGCGCAGAGCCCAATCCCAAGTGTCAAACTCCATTTTTTGTGGCCCAGGTTGACAAATTGTCAACTTGGACGGAGGGCCAACCCCAAGTGTCAACCTGGGCGTTGGGCCCTATTTTTTATGCCTATGAATTGTTGTTATTCCTCCAAAAGGACCTATTTACCTATTTTTTATGAAGACAGATTTAATGCAAAAGTTGGATCTTCGATCGGATGCTGGGAAGGCACCCAAATTGACAAATTTTCAACCTCGGGGTTGGGTGCTAGGGGCCTCGGGTGCTCAAAAATCAACTTATTCCAAATCTCATTCTAATTCCTCAAACATGTTCGTGGTATGTTAAGTCAATGCCTAATGCAATTTTTGGCCACTTTGCACTAAGACGGTCCCAGAAACTGAAACCCTAGTTGAGGATGTTAACTTGGGCGCCAGGTGAAAACCCTAGGTGCCCAGGTTGGCTTTTGGGTTGCAAGTTCGTGTAATTTCAAATCCCAAACCTTGTATTAGGTTGCTCCATGTCTTCATGGTGCAGTTTACTGAAAGATAGTGAGTTAGATTCAAGTTATTAAAGTCCAAACTTCCATTCAGAGTTCCCAAAGTTAACTGGGTGGAGGACCCCTCCCAGGTCGACCTGCTATGACTCGAGACTACTCAACTCTGAGATGTCATCTTTCTTTCCACATGTCAAACATTGATGTCCACATCATCACACCTACTCTTGGTGTAAACATTTACCCCCAAGTCAACTTTACACTTGTGTGAGGTTGACTTAATGACGTGAACTAAGCTCGTTTCTCTCGAAACTACCAGGTAGGCATCAAGTTCGATAATCTTGGACAATTGTCTCTGATCTTCAAGCATTCCCACTGAGAGTAGGATTTCAAATTTCCATTCCCTATTGAATAGTGGATTTCAATATTTAAAGTTGATGACTCCTTGAGTGATTCCATTTGAGTTGAGATACAGTGAAATCATGCCAACATTGGAATGTCAACATTTACTATGATCTTCGGTTGTTGTCTTAGTATTGAATCTATTGTCACACTGTCTATTTATATGAATATTGATGTAGTCTTTGTCTTCTCTTAGGTTGTAGTCTTGTTCATCTCCTTGGTTTGTTAGCAGAGGAGGCCTTCGTCAATCTCCTTAGCTTTACACCTTCAGAGGCCTTTAACATCCCCTTAGCATTGCAATGGAGGAGGCTTTCAACATCCTCTTGACTTCACAGCAAAGGAGGCTTTCAACATCCTCTCAACTTTACAGCAGAGGAGATCTTCTTGACGATTGTCAATGATGTGTTGAAACAGTCATTGGTTGTTCTTTGGTCAATTGAGGATGTGATCAACTCTTAAATTAGTATGCTCAAAATAGGGGTAATGTTTTCCCCGTCTCGGGTGCACCTTAGAGTGATTGTAGGTGCGGTCTCAAATTTGTCCTCAGTCTTTCACCTTAGAGGTCTTCATCGTCCATTCTAATGTATTCACAAAGGAAGAGGCCTTCTTTGTCTCCTTGGTTGTCTTAACAACGAAGGAAGTCTTCCACTTCCCCTTGACTGTTATCACAGTGAAAAAGGTCTTCTTCATCCCCCCGACATAGTTGAGGAGGTCTTCTAGGCGAATGTCAATGATGTGTTGTAACATTCACATTATACTCTTTGGTTTCTAAGGAGATAGTCAATACCATTTGTTGTTGAGAGCTTGATAGACAAGTGGTAGATGAGTGAGATGGCTCGAAGGTCACTGGGTGTTGACCTTTCAAGGAGACTTGGTGTTGATCACTATGAAGGTAGTCATAGTGATGTTTGCCACGTGGCAATTTTGACTGTGAGTGGTGATCTGATTCTACCACAGGGAGCGATGTCGGCTCACATGAAACCATACATGAGCTGCTTGCATGGCTTTGGATCTCTTGGGGAGTGACCTACTCTTTTGAGGGTTTGTTTTGATTAGAACAATTAGTGATGCTTGATTATTAAATGTCACCTTTCTTGCCATGATATTTGAAATGTTGTTGTTACTGTCTGAGTTTGACTGCTCTTGCCCCCAGCGTTGATTTTTGTGTGACTGGGGTGAAATTTTTTGAAGTTTTCATGTTAAAGCTATTTATTGTGAGTGAGATAGACCACTGCTGAGGTGTAGCGGGTTATTACTTGTGTTCTTAGTGCTCAAGCATGAGCTAACTTTGTGATCATAAGTAAGATGAATTACTGTCGATGAGTAGTGTAGAGAAATTTGCCAAATCTTCTGTATAAGGGCGAAATCACTGGTTGTTGGAGAACCTAGTTTGATGATTTCAACTCATAGACCCTTGTTAAAAAAACAACTCCAAGGGGAAAAAAAAAAGAAAAAAGAAATATTAGACTAAACCCTCGCTAAGTACGGTGTCCCATACTTAGAAGGAGCTTTAGCCTCTGGAAGAATACCACAACTGGGGCAGTGTCCTACTCCCAGAGGGTTTTTTTTCAATCAACTAGAGAATCTCTTCTGGATGCAGCATCCTGCTTCTAGAGAGCTTTCTGTAATTGATGATGCTTTTCTTTTCTTTTTAATTTTTGTGATCCGAGGAGGAACACTTGCACTAGCATTTTAGATTTATGAACTCGGTCATTATATTCTTGTGAGACCTCAAGTGTTTATATCATAACAGTTCTTAACTCTGGTGTGCAAATAGTCTATATGTGTGCTTGTTCAACTTAATGGACTTACTAGCACTTAAGGATTAAGAAACTCAGTTACTTGGAATAACATCAATATTTCATTAAACCATAAAAATACTAACTCAGGTGTGCAAAATGTCGCTGCAATTCCTTGCTCTCGTATACCAAGGTGTATGTGACATACATGACTCTCATGTACCATGATTTTTGTAAATGCTCATGTAACGTGCATAGCTCCTATATACTATGTCTTATTTGCCCCCGAGTGATTGAAGAAATGCCTTCATTGGTCACTTTCCATATTGAATCTCGTTGGGCTTTCTTGATCATGGGTCTCAGGGAGTTGTTGCATGTGTGAGCACTTGTCCACTTATCTAGAGATTCGTGGGTTGGCTGCATTTAACTCACTAAAAAAATAATCGTAGTTACTTCAAGACCAACTCTACAAGCTTTGTTCAGCAGTTTAGAGCATTGTCAGGTCTGTGAGGTTCAATTGATTAATAAAAATAAAGTATCAATGAGCTTTACTCAACGCTCTTATTCCTTAGATATTAAATTCAATTACACCACTATGAGCTAAGTTGAAAGAAAAAGAAGTAATAGTTGCATAATTTTATTTTTCATCAAAGCTTAGCTGAAGTGATCCCCACTACACAAATGCCCCGTTCGAATAATAGTTTAGGGACCATACCTTAGCGATGGACCTCCCTACCTAAATATTACTTCGTCGCATCTTGTCGGTTCGAGAGGCGAACGATTCACTTGCACAAGGTAAAGTGAATCCCACTGTGAAGCAAACTGTTTAGGCAAAAGTTTCATTATTATCATTACAGATGCTCTCCGTTCCAATATCTTGGTACCGACATTGGATTCAAGTGGCAGTCATACTAAACTCCAACATGTTTGTCCTGACTTTAAACATTTTTATGACGATATAATTATACGGTCCTTCCCTCTCTCATTGGGAGTCTTCAGTGTCGCTTTCTTGGTCACTAGTTTTGGAAGACTCATAAGACACATCTTCATTGTTGCTCCCATGTTCTTGGTAATTTTTGGAAATAGAGCGGAATCAAAACAACAAAACTTTTAATAATCAAACGATTAGCAATGACAAGATTATCAAATCAAAAACAACAATCGGATGAAAATAGGGGCAAACAAAGTAATGAAAACCAAAAATAGTAATTGCAGAAAATAAAGAAATTAACACCAAGATATATACTGGTTTAAGTTTGATAAATCGATGTGATCTATGACTCTACTCAGTTCTAGAACACCACTGTAATCCTTCTTTATTGATTGAGCAAGAATAGGTACACACAATCGAGATGAGGTTCTCTGTTAAGTTCTTACAAAGTGTTTCAACTCTTACACTTACACCCAAGAATCTTTTTCATACACAGAAGATTCTTCTTACAGAACCCAAACCCAATCTCTCTCTTTTCTCTACACCTCTCTCTCTCTTCCTCTCAATGTTTTCTCTCTCCAATTCTCAATCTCACCATAACTGAGTTCTCAATTTCATATTTTTCTAAAATAACTAGTCAAGGTGGTATTTATAGCCTTAGGATCAAGATCCTAAAGTTGGTGGCTGTAGGAAGCGAGGTTGTTAAGTTAGTTAAAAATAACTAACTTCACCAACTCCTCATAGAGCGAAGCCTCCACGTTAGCTTGAGTATCAAAGCCTTCGAGAATATATATGAGCTTCAGGACTCACGGACCAAGGACACTCGCTAATGATGCTTACGGATATGATTGAGCCTGCTAGAGTCGACTATCCGAAACTATCATTTCAGGAAGGACAACTAGCCAACTAGAACTCCTTTCTAGAGAAAGGCTAGTTATCTTGAAAACTGAACTTGGAGTGGACATATTAGTCATTCGTGAACACCTTTTCAGACTCAACTATCATTCTACTAGACTCTTTCCAGGACTGGCTTCTACAAGTGAACAACTTTTTAGAAATGACGTATGCAGAGACATTTTTATTTGGAGGAACTATAACGCAAAACTTTTTTTTTTAAAAAAAATTGATAGGGGCCACGGTCCCCTAATGAAAGAGTGGATCTATCCTTAACGATGGGTTCTATGTCCTCTCGCGGTGGTACTTCATCTTAGCAGTGCTCTCTAATGGTGGAGGGATACTCTCCACGATTTTCTGGCATCGAGGTTTGGGCTGCGACTGAGAGAGGAAGAGAGAAAGTCAAAGATAGAGAGAATTTTTTTAAAAAAATGAGGGAGGTAAATTTGGTATAAGAAAAAACAATAGCACGCATTATAAATGTATGTTATGAGGGGGCTATTTTGATAGAAATGATCATTTAAGCATATAAACTAAAATATCTAATACCAAATATATTTAGTAATTTTCATTAATTAACAAGTAAATTAATAATGTGGCATAATGAAGAATATAAAGCTTTAAACACTCCACTTATAAAGCTGGCATTAAATATAGAATAATTAGCTTTTTTAGTCCCTGTACTTATGACACTATACTATGATGCCCCTTAATTTATAAGTGTAGTTAAAAATACCCCCTAAAATATATCAGTTGGAATAGTATAATCCTTCTATCTAATTCTGTTAAAATTGACTAAAGTTGACTGTTAAATTAATAATGTGGCATTATACATAGATAGTAGTTGAAAAATTATATACCATTAGGAAAATAAATTACAAGTCATAAAAATTACAATCACAGGAAAAAAAAAATGAAAAATAACATCCCAAAAAATAGAATATCATTACCTTAATTTTCCAAAAATCCCATGTTCTTTCTAGTGATATCCATCTCTTCAAATACTGTAGAATCCTAATTTTACACCTTTTTCTAATTTGAACTGCTAAAAAACGATTGGAATTATTTTAATAAAATTATTTTTATTAAATTTTTTTTAAAAGGTTATGAAATTATTTTTTAATCATCTTTCATTGTCAGTTATAATGCCACCTCATAGTCAATTTTCCCTCTAAAAAGAGATGAAATTACTACTCTATCCTTTGTTATAATACCACATCATCAATACAAACAGTATTTTTAAACAAAATAAACAGAAGGACTAAATGTATGCATATAAAATTATACAAGGACTATTTGTAACAAGCTGAATAGATTAAGGGGCATAATAGTATAGTGTCATAAGTACAGGGGGTAAAAAAGATAATTATTCTTAAATATATGAAGAGAATAGTTCATGATGATCTATATGCCTTCCCAAATGTTATCCATCATGTGTACCAATTAATCTTGTACATTTGTATACGTAACTCATTTTCTTACTCTCTCTCTCTTTCAACTAAGGGTACACCATGTCACCATACAACTCATCCTTTGTTAAGAAATCAATCTACTTATATTATTTATCATTTCAAAGGTTCTAGAATAAACTTTTTTCTTGGTCTAGAACAATTTATAGTACTAGAGTTACATAAAAGATTATGAGTCAGAAAAAAATAAATTACATAAAAGAACCACCAACTCAACCTTACAACCTACAAAATTTAACCTTGTTGTTCCAATTACATGGCAACACTATGAGCACTAAGACAAATGTCACCTATATAACGACATAATGTCACATATATGTGGTTGCAATGGCAACAGAAAATCAAAATTACCTTCTCTTTAAGAAAAAAAAATCTAAAACTTGAATAAGAATTTAGGTTAATATTTTATTTATCATATAAATACATTGTTATGTTGATTACGATGAATTTAAACCACACCAACTTGAGAAGAGACAAATAAATTTTAAGAAAAGAATTTTTTTTTTTAGTAATTAGGCTAAACAGAAAATAGCCAAATTTGGGTGGATTGGAGAATAGGATTTCAATAATTGAAGTCTAATGGGGCTTGTTTGATCAATCATTTTTCATATTTTATTACCAAATAAAAAAAGTAAAAAAAAATAATAATTTTAAGGCTGACCTAATGAACACGTGTCAGTAACTTGAACCACACACACACGCAATGATTGTATTGGAAATGTCCACGTCAGCAATTTTGGACGATAGTCAAATATACATAGTTCTGCTTGATCACCAAATCACCGTTGAGAATAATCTAATAACGATATTTCACACAATTGGTGGTTTTCATCTCTGCATGTACGACCACAGTAAGCTCGGTAGAGTTTCACTCAATCAGTACCGTTTATCTCATCGTTTTATAAATTTAGAACAAGACTAGGGCGTATGATCAGTTGGTTCTTTTTCACAATAGAGAGAGAGAGAGAGAGAGAGAAGAGCCAGAAGGAAATGAGGGTGAGATTGTTGGTGGTTACACAGACCCAGTGAGGAGAGAGAAGCGTAATTAGGGGTTTCAAGCTCATTGATATTCTGGGATTTGACCTGGAATTTCTCCTTCTGACCAGAAAATTTTGTGATTTTAAGTGTAATTACCCTGTGATATCACCGCTGTGAGTTTTCTTTCGGTGATGAGGGCCGATGCTTAGAGTTTGATCAGAAGGGTATCCCTAATTTTGGTTACTTGAGGTTGTTACCCAATCCCATGCCCTTCCCAATTTTCTCTTTGTGGGTTTTCGATTAAGAGTATATTTCTGGATTTTGAATTTTGGAGTGCATAAGAACTAGTTGGAGTGGTCTTTGTTGGATTTTAACGACTGTTTCGAGAATTTGATCCAAGAAAAAAGGACTGTTTACAGAAGAAATTTAAGAAAAGGGACAAAAAAAAGTTGTTCTTTTGTTTTTTCTTTGTTTGGTTTGTCATTATTGAGTTTCGTTGATCATTTTAAGTACGCTTCGGTACTTTTGAGTCCTTTTCCATGTGAATCTGAACGGAAGAAAATTATGAAAGTAATCGAGTAGAATTCTTTTGTATTTCAGTTTTGTTATTGTTGATTGTTCTGTTGTTTTCTTAAAGTTGATTTCTTTGTTCGTTGATCTTTGATCTTAAAGGGTTCCTTTAAAGGGACTTTTTTTGGCTTTACATAATTGAGATGGCCATGAGAGATCTCAAGTAAATTTTGTGTACTAATTTCCTCTATCTTGATTATGACCTATAGCTTTAATGATTTGTTTGTGGATATGTGAAAGAAAGAAACAGCAGTAATCTTTTAGACCAAATTAGCTTAACTCCGCAATTTAACACTTCTGGGATTTTCTTTGATATCTTTAAGTTTAAGGGTGTGTTAGATTGAACACAATTGCATCTTTTCCCTATTTGATATTTTCTACAAAATCAAGTGATCGTTTCCTTATATAGTGGTCCACTGCAATTGGCAGGGCCACATCGAACTCAATTGCCCCAAATCTCTCTGGCTTTCAACTCTTTCCCACGATTCTTTGGTTCAACATTTTAAAGCTTTATCAACAATCCCAGATTCAGAAAATGGCAGTCTCTTTCACCCGTTTTTCATGGTGGTGTTTGAGGGGTAAAGATAAGAAAGAGCCTACCCCTAATGGGACTTCCCTAAATTCTTCATTTGAATTGGGGTTTGGTCCGAGGGAACCCGAAACAGTCCAGTACCCTTCTGTTAGGGGAAAAAAGGTAGCTTCTTCTAATGGAAAGGTGAAACCAAAGTGGCTGAGTAGGGAAGAGAGGAGTGTGGAGAGGGAGTGCGATTTTGTGATGGTACCATCAGACGGTGATTCTTTGTCAGGGCTGGAATCCGATGGATCTGACTTGTCTATTGGCTGGATGGAACCTCATGGCCCTGGTTTTCAGAGTGAAGAAGAGGATGAGTCTGATAATGGTTTTGCAGTACTTGTTCCTTGCTACAATCCTGGCTACAGAGAGCTTGTGGAGGATTCAGACAATGCGTTTTTGAGTGCCATCAAGAACCTTCCAATTGAGTTCTCTCCTGGTAAGAGAGAATTCTTTTGAAAGTCTTTCATCTTCTTTACAAAGTTGCACTCTATTACCTTTTTTTTTTTTTTTTGTTTTACAATGCTTTCTGTAGCATTTAGATTTTGTGGGTCTATTTGCTTCATCAATTGTTCTGAATTGTTCTTATGTGCATTTTATGCTGCCTAACTAAAAAGGCAACAAGTTTCATTTTGGGATAATTCAGTTGGACGTTTCTTTTCTTTACTAAGATAAGAGCTTCTATTTCAGTCTTCATTATTAATTGCTGTTACTGTATGTACCCAATAAATGTTTATGATTTATTTGACCATATTATGTTGATTGTTTGGGATCGGATTTTGGTGTTGTGTTCAACATGCGTGTATGTAGCTTATGGCTAACTAATTAGCGTTTTGTTATAAACCTTGGACATTTCTTTCTGGCTTCCAAATCTATGAAAAGCATGAACACAGGAAAGTAGAACTAGAAATGCATTGTGAATAGTGACAATACCGACCTAAGCTACTGCTTCCTTTAAAACATGCCACTCTGTTACTCTTCTACATTTGTTTTCTTGAATCTCAAGTGAATTGCATAGACTAGGTGCATCTAGCCTAGATGTTTGGGTAACTGATTCCCCATACAGGATCTAAATTACAATATGATGAGAGTTGTTTTCCCTTTTAAGATTGGAGTTTTCAATGACAAGAGATTTATGTATATTTTGGCTGAATGTGCAGATTGCAAGAACTACTACATGGAACAAGTCCTCTCTTCCCTTCAGACCTTTGGTGCTTAGAAGGAGCTGATCTTTCTTATTATGGCCCTTTTTAAGAGATCTTTTAGTTTACTAGTACTAGTAAAAGTAAATAAATAGAGAGACCATTTTAGAATAAGGTGGTGTTCGCTCAAGCTGCAGTTAACTCGAGCCGAATTGCTGGGAAAGTACAACTTTCAGATTTGGTGATAATTTTTAATCCAGTGGAGATGATCTTTGTTTTTGCTACTATCGTCCTACTCTTAAGATTGATTTTCAGTTCATGATAAATTCTAATGGTCCTCTTTATGCTCAGAGTATTGTGAAATATAATGGATTCTTTGTTTGTAAATACAACCTTCTGTGAATATTTTGATCATGCTTATGCTTTTTGCTTCCTGCTGCTGTAAATAAACTCAACTTTTGGAAAGTTAATCAAGGGCCATTCTGTTTCTTGAATTTATATTTTGTTTTAATAGAGTTTGCTCATCTTATTGCTGAGATGGTATATATTTTGATCATGTTTATGTTATTATACTTATCTTTGGTGTATGGAGTTGAATGAGGGCTAACTAGATTACTTGAAACATGGTTGAGAATTTTCACCTAATATTGTTTCAGTCTCATCCTATGAAGATTTACATATCTGCGTTGTGAACATTGACAAAAATATCCAACTAAAGTCAAATTTTTGTTTATTGTTTATTGTTTTTTTTTTGTTTTTATCAGTAGAGATCTCAAAACCAGTGTCTACAGTTCTTGAACAGGGTGAACTGTCACAAAAGTAAGAGTCTGTTTATCCATGTATACAATATAAATACCTTGACAAACAGCTTGATCAAACGGCCAATTATCTTCTTTGTGAACAGTGAGAATTATGTGTAGCCTAACATAGGGAGGTCCATAACAAAGATTCCATTAATGTCAATTTTGTTTAGTGAGCCTGGAAGTGGACCATTGAATAGCTGAGATGGTATCAATGCTTGCAGTGATGGGGATGTTTCTTGCTTTTATTTTTATAATTGAGATAAATATTTCTCAGTATGATGGGGAATGATTTGATGAAGTGTTGGAAAATGGAAAAGGAAGAAGTTGGGAAATGCTCATTGGGATCTTCGGTTCCCTATACTCATCACTATCCAAATCATTATGTTTTTGGATACATATTTTTGGACACTACCCTACCAACATGTTTAATTTTTTTTTTTTTTTATTTTTGGCTTTTTCATTTTTTACATTTCAAAATAGTTTTTTTTTTTTTAACATTTTTACGGAATTTTACATATAAATCCCTCTTACAACAAAAAATTATAACAAAAAGTTGTATAGAAACCCCTATTGCAACTAGCGCTGCAACCACTTTAGAAATCCAAACAATAAATTTGAAAAAAGTTAAAAAAATTGTATACGAGGTAATTTTTATTTTGGTTGAGATGCAAAATGACTCTAAATTTGAAAATTAAGTTAACAAATGTCTCCTTTTAAAAAAAATTAAGAAAATGACTAAATATAATAAATTAGCTAATAAAAATTATAAAATATATTTATAACATATATATTTTTTAAAATATATATAATAATAAAATTAAGTTAACAAAAATAAATAAATATATTAGATCATTAAATATATACATCGGTATTTAATATACCGTATTACTGAAAATTAATATACCGTAGTAATAAAATTATATACCACAAATAAATTATAGCAATATTAAATTAATACTCAAAAAATATATATATCATGCTAACAAAATTATATATACCACTATTTTTTTTTTTGACACAAATTATATATACCACTATTAAAATATGTATACATACCAAAAAATTTATATATAATAAAATAGATTCTAAATATCAGCTTAAATAAATGATATACTATAGACAACAAAAATTATATACCATACAAGAAAATGTATATACCTATAATAAAAAATAAAAAATATAATATTATTAAAAAAATTGTATATATCATATTAACAAAATTATGTATCACTTTTATGTATAATAAAATAAAAACTAAACATGCATTATCTAAAATAAAATAATATACTATACAATAAAATTTATATACCATATAACAAAAAATATATACCTTACAATAGAAATATATATAATAATAACAACAAATAAAAATTAAAATATATAATATACTAATAAAATTATATATATATCATGTCAACAAAAGTACAATAGAAAATAGAACTTAAATATTATTTAAAAAATGATATACCGTATAACAAAAAATGCATATACCATTCACTGGAATATATATACTAAAAAAATTAATAAAAATATATATTACTAATATATATATTTATACTATACTAACTAAATTAAATACCACAATTAAAATATATATATCATGACAACAAAATTATATACTACTATTGCCCTTGATTTTGCCCAATGTACGTGGACCAACCAGATAAGGACACGTGGATCAAGCAATTTACAATATTTGCTAAGTCTTTATGCCATAAGGTAGCGTCCAGGACGTAGCCCCCGGAGAAGGCACATGGAACTCCATATGCTCCCGGAAGCTCGAATAACGCTAAGGCATCTCCGCGAGGTGTCAGGTTTCTCTTGAGCAATCAAGTCGCATTAAATGCCGCATGGGAGGAAGCGTGTTGGGACTGCTACACGCAATAAAGTCTGACGGCACAACCTCCAACCAGCAGCTGCACAGTAATGATCATTTAAGTCTAGCGACGACTACACTGTGAAGAGTCACATCAGTCAAAAGACAATCAGGTCATTCCACATAAAAACCCTACAGCACCTAGGGATTTGACCATGCATTACCCATGGTGTATTCATTGGGAATGGCCAACTTTATGGATACTTGCAGATACACTTGTAAGGACAATTCTGGGGATCACCCCACCAAAAACACTATAAATACCCCCTCAAAGCTCATTAAATGGGATCGAGAATCTTGGGCTGCATATGAGCAAGTAGAGTAAATACTCACCAAGAACATTCTCTGTATTTATAAGAGTGAAACACTCCCCAAATACATTCTCTGTATTAAAGACATCCATAAATAACAAAGACTCGTGAACTAAGGCTCATTAACGCCCCAGCCACGTAAAAATCCTTCTCTCAATTTCTTACAGCTCAGTAAATTTATAATATTTTATTAGTTGCCGAAAACCTCGGTCAACATTTTGGTGCTTTCATTGAGAGCTGAAGAAAACTACTGTAAACGAACACTTGACTTCACAAACATGGTGGAGACTAGAAGTACTCGTCAGCCTCGCCCTCTAGAAGATGCTCAAGACCTGAATGAGGAAGATGTAGCCTCAAGAGCAGCTGAGGGTTCCGAGGAAGAAGAAGGAATTCCAGATGATGACTACGAGGAAAACCTCGATGAGTATGCCTACGACGAAGGTAGTTACTCGGAATTGGTGCTTCTCAGACAAAAAGCTATCGATCACGAAGCCGAGATCGAAGCTCAGAAAGCACAAAACCAGAAAATGCAAGAAGTGATGCTGGCCATGCAAAAAGCCATGGAGGCGGCTGGCATTCACGTGCACCCCAAGGCAATGACTGCTGGACTTGGCAAGGAACCAGAGACGTCCTCGCCTAGTTCCCAACAACAGAAATCTAGGGAGCCTAGCCCTATAAGGTACCCTGCTGAAGGGAACCAAACAAAAAACCCTACCTCTACCCCAGGGCGAAAGAAAAAGGCGCAGGATCCGCGAAAGGTCCGCTCAGAATCCCCTAAAGAGAAAGGTCCGCAGAGGGGCAAGCCTCAAAAAGGGAGCTTTGGCCCTCAGGATCGAGAGGACCAAAAAAGCGTTTCCGTGCACCAAGAGCCCGGGGGTAGAGGAAGAAGAGGACAGAGGTGTCCTCCCGTTGATCTGAGAAATCAAATCAATGGGAACCAAGGTGATCTCCGAGATCACCTTGACCAAAAAAGATACGGACCCGCGGTCTCCACGGGTACGTTAAATGAAGGAATTATGGCGGAACTCGCCATACTTCGAAAAGACATTGCCCGAGTCTCGCGGAGACAGAAAGGAGACAACTCCGACTCAGACAGCGAGGACCGGGAGCCATGTGCTAAGCACATCCTAGAGGCGGAACTCCCTAAGAACTTCAAGATGCCCGAAATGGCAGCTTACACCGGGAACTCCGATCCTAGCGACCACTTGTCACGGTTCAACCGCGTCATGACGGTCATGAGAGTCAGCAATGATGCCAAATGTCTGTGCTTCCCGCTTACTCTAAGTGGGTCCGCGGAGGTTCAAAAAACTGGAACCGGGATTCGTGGACTGTTGGAACAAGCTACAGACCAACTTTCGGAGACAGTTTGTCGCCGCAAGAAAGGTCAACCTGGAGGTCAGTGCCTTGACTAATATCAAGCAACTGCCCACCGAGACCTTGAAGAATTATATAAAGAGGTTCCGAGAGGAAGCCTCGAAAACCAAGAAAGTTGACGACGGACAACAGCTTGCGCTTCTCCAAGCAGGCATCCGCACTGGGACTCCTTTCTGGAATGAACTACAGCAAGAAGGAGCTGCTAGCCTTCAGGACTTCCAGAAGAGAGTCCAAAAATATATCAACCTCGAAGAAGCCCAAATCGTGGCTTACGAAGGATACTATCCCACCGGGATAGCAGGGTATACGCCCGGAGTATCGCCCTCGGGTATTACCCCGACCGCAACTCCGCAAACAAGTGGCATACAATTCTCTGCTACCCCCGGATATAGTCAGGGCCAGGCCTTGGCACCAGCATCATCCCATTTCGGCAACCCGTCCGGAATAAATGGACAAACTCCTTCGCACTCTGCTCCAGCTGCTAGCCTAGCAGGCCCTTCCCAGGGCTCGAGGAGTAAAAGGTCCTCCAAGGGTAGCACCCGCATGGGGGAGAAGCGCCAGAAAAGGGGGTACACCCCCCAGTACACTCAATACACGGAGTTGTCGGACTCCCAAGAGCGTGTGTACTTTGCTACTAGGCAAAATACACACTACCGGAGGCCACAACCATTGTACAAGGATAGCTCCCGGAGAGATCCGAGCAAAAGATGCGAGTACCACAACGACATCGGTCATAGCACCAATGAATGCAAGAATCTCAAGGACGAGATTGAAAACCTAATCCGGTTAGGCCACCTCTACGAGTGGATCAAAAATAGGTTGCCCCACCTTAACCCCGGCCAGGCGACTGTGGGTGTGCCTCAGGGAACACCGGGGAGTACGGCAGGAGCATTAGCTCCAGCTGCTCCCACGGGCGACGCCCAGCACATCCCCGGTCTGCCGCCCAGGCCTAATGGGAGGGTAGCCATGATCTCCGGAGGTCCCCATATCGGAGGAACTACTCGCAAGGAGCTTAAACGATACGTAGGGGCCGTGAAACACAATGAGGTTTGGGAGGTTACTCAACTCCCAGCTCAAAGGCCCCGGCTGATGGACCAACCCATCACGTTCACGGAAGAAGACGCCAAGATAATGCGCTTCCCTCATCATGACCCATTGGTCATAGAGACCCCCATCGCGAATAAAGTGGTGGCCAGAGTCTTAATTGACAATGGAAGTTCCGTGAACCTACTCTTCAAGGAAGCCTTCACCGCAATAGGCTTGACGGACCGAGACCTCTCGCCCAGTGGGTCCCAACTCACAGGGTTTAATGGGACGACACTTATCCCAATGGGAAAAGTAAGGCTCCCAGTCACCTTGTGCCCGGACACCCCAGAGAGCACATTCAAATACTGCACCTTCATGGTGGTAGACTGTCCGACCGCTTATAACGCGATCCTCGGCCGACCGGCCTTGGTAAATTTTGGCGCAGTCACATCGATTCGGCACCTGTGCCTGAAGTTCCCTACCCGGGAAGCCGGGATCGGAACGGTGAGGGGAAACTAGGGGGAAGCAAGACAATGTTACAATGTCGCAACCCACCTGCCCGTACTAATGGTCCGGGAATCAGTTGAGCCAGAAGTGGCTGAAGAAGATGAGTTAGACCCCCGTGTAGGGTCCGAAAGAATTGTGGAACCGATGGAAGATGTCGAGGAATTATCAGTGTGCGACCTCGACTCCACCAAAGTACTCCGGCAGGGGAAGAACCTAGATCCGGAGGAAAAAGAAAAAATAATAAAAACACTGAAGGGCGCCATCGACATCTTTGCATGGCCCCAAGAAGACATGACTGGGATAAGCCCTCATGTCATCACCCACGTACTCAACGTCAATCCGGACATGCCTCCCGTCCAGCAAAAGCGACGCCCGCTCGACTCGGTGAAAGCCGAGGCTCTGGAGAAAGAGGTGGACAAACTTTTGACTAACGACATGATCCGCGACGTATACTATCCAGAGTGGCTAGCCAATCCGGTCCTGGTGCCCAAGCCGAACGGAACTTGGCGAGTTTGTATAGATTTCACTGATCTAAACAAAGCTTGTCCGAAGGACTGCTTCCCGCTGCCCAGGATCGACCAGATGGTAGACGCCACTTCTGGATTCAAACTATTATCCTTCATGGACGCCTATGCTGGGTACAATCAAATAAAGATGCATACGGCAGACCAGGAGTGCACTAGCTTCAGGACCGATAAGGGGGTATACTGTTACCTAGTCCTGCCCTTCGGACTGAAAAACGCCGGAGCAACCTACCAGAGAATGGTCAACCAGATGTTCAAAGGCCTCCTGGGGCGAAATATGGAGGTTTATGTAGATGACATGCTCGTCAAGTCCAAAGCATGCAACAGCCATGCAAGCGACTTAGAGGAATGCTTCGAAGTGGTCCGAAGATACGGCATGAAGCTCAACCCAAAGAAATGCACCTTTGGGGTCAAGTCAGGAAAGTTTCTGGGCTTCATCGTCAGTCAAAGGGGGATTGAGGCAAATCCGGAAAAAATCCAGGCTCTCCTGAGCATGCCATCCCCCAAAAAACATAAAGATGTGTAGAGCCTGACCGGAAAGGTAGCTGCCCTAAGCCGCTTCATCTCACGGTCCACGGACAAGTGCATACCCTTCTTCAACATATTGAAGAAGTGTTAAAAGTTTGAATGGTTGGACGAGTGCGAGGAGGCATTCAAAAAACTAAAAGAGCACATGGCCAAGCCTTCTATCCTATCAAAACCCGTTCTCAGAGAAGACCTATTTCTATATTTGGCTGTCTCTGAACACGCGATCAGTGCTGCCCTAGTCCGGGAAGAAGAGAAAACTCAGCATCCTGTGTACTATGTCAGTAAGCGCATGATAGGAGCCGAGGCAAGGTACCCAATCATTGAAAAGCTGATTTTTTGCCTCCTGATGGCATTAAGGAAATTGAGGTCATACTTCCAAGCACATCCGATCAAGATACTGACCAACCACCTGCTCCGGCAAGTCCTCTAAAAACCTGAAGCATCCGGAAGGCTCCTCAAGTGGGCAATGGAGCTAAGTCAATTTGACTTGCACTACATACCCCGAGTTTCTATAAAAGGCCAAGCCTTGGCGGACTTCATTACTGAATGCAACGAAGCCGAGGCTACCGCGAATATGCCGGTACCGCCAATCCCCACATGGAGAGTATTCGTAGACGGAGCCTCCAATGAAAATGGTTCCGGAGCCGGAGTGGCGATGATATCACCAACCGGACTACGACTCCAGGCGGCCCTACGGTTCGACTTCGCAGCTTCAAACAATGAGGCCGAATATGAAGCCCTAATAGCAGGACTGAAATTAGCAAAAGCCGTAGGAGCCAAAAGAGTGGAAGTCTATAGTGATTCCCAACTGGTCGTAAACCAGATATCCAGAGAATACCAAACACGAGGCGAGCGAATGGCCGCGTACGTAACAATAGTCCGGGAGCTACTCCACGAGGTCACGGACTACAAAATTGAAAGAATCCCTCGGGAAAGGAACGCTCACGCGGACTATCTGGCTAAGTTAGCCTCAGATAGCGAAATCGAAGAGTTGGGGGTAGTACCAGTGGAACGCTTGGCAGAGCCAAGCATCAAAATAGAAGAGACCACGATAACGGTTGGGCAAGAACCCAGCTGGATGGTCCCCATCATAAAATACATAACAAAAGGTGAGTTGCCCCAAGAAAGGGCAGAGTCTTGGAAGATTCAGTATCAGGCTCATCGTTATGTAATGATGGATCAAATTCTCTACCGAAGAGGACTCAGCATGCCTTATTTAAGGTGTGTATCGGACCCTGAAGCTAGACAAATCATGCTAGAGGTCCACGAAGGGTTCTGTGGAGATCATACGGGAGGACCCAGTCTCTCAAAGAAAATATTGAGACAGGGGTACTTCTGGCCAACAATGAAAAAAGATTTCATAGACTACGTCCAAAAGTGTGATTCGTGTCAAAGGTTCGCGAACATACCGAGAGCTCCTCCAAATGAAATCACCCTGATGACTAGTCCCTGGCCCTTCGCGGTATGGGGAATAGATCTTATTGGGTCCCTGCCAATAGGAAAAGGAGGAGTAAAGTATGCAATAGTAGCAGTAGACTACTTCACCAAATGGACGGAGGCT
Source organism: Cannabis sativa (assembly GCF_029168945.1). NCBI lineage: Eukaryota > Viridiplantae > Streptophyta > Magnoliopsida > Rosales > Cannabaceae > Cannabis > Cannabis sativa. The sequence continues at coordinate 66,951,044 of NC_083604.1, forward strand.
GAGCCCATGAAGACCATAACTGCTAAAAAAGTACTAGACTTTGTTATCAAAAACATAGTGTGTCGATATGGCTTGCCTCACAAAATAGTCTCTGACAATGGAAAGCAATTCGATTGCGAGGAATTTACTGACTTCTGCGACCAACACGGAGTAGTGAAAAGCTTCTCCGCGGTGGCCAGACCTCAAACAAACGGTCAAGCGGAAGCAGTCAACAAAATCCTAAAGGTCACCTTGAAGAAAAAGCTGTTGGCCTGCAAAAACAACTGGCCTGAAGAGTTGCCAAGAGTGTTATGGGCCTACCGGACGACCCGTAGGACCACGATCGGTCACTCGCCTTTTTCAATGGCGTACGGTTGTGAAGCGATGGTCCCGGTAGAAACGTTATTCCCGTCCCACAGGAGAACGACTTGCGATCCAGCCACGAATCAGGCTTTGCTTCAAGAAGCCTTGGATCAAGTCGAAGAACCCCGGGACGAGTTTCAAATACGGATGACAGCTTATCAAAAGAAGGTGACCAAGTATTTTAACTCTAAAGTTAAAAACAGAAAATTTGCTATTGGGGATATGGTCCTAAGAAGAATCTTCCCAGCCACCCAAGAACCCGGAGTGGGGGTACTTGGGCCAAATTGGGAAGGACCATATGAAATCGAGGACGAAATCGGCTCAGGCACTTACAAGCTAAAAAGAATGGATGGAACCATTGTGCCAAGGGCCTGGAATGCCGACCACCTCAAAAAATATTACCAATAGCCAAGAATGTAACTTAGACTTTGTTTAAAGAGTTTGTACCGTCTAAATGTATACAGCCTCCACATGTTGAATAAAACTGAGTGCCTTAGAAACAAAGTTTCTATGCCACTCAGGGGGGTACTAGGGTATACCGCACGGACAGACAGAAAACAAACTAAGTAAAATATCCTGACCCAAAGGGCAGGTCAAAAAGAGTATGCACAAAAATAACAATGCATAAGTATAAAAATCCTGACCCAAATGGCAGGTCAAAAAGAGTATGCACAAAAATAAAAAAGCATAAGTATAAAAATCTTGATCCAAAGGACAAGTCAAAAAGAGAGATATGTGCATCAAAAAAGATCACGTATAAATATCCTAGCCCTAAAGGGCAGGTCAAAATATATACAAATGGCCCGGGGACAGGCCTTAGAAATTGTCTCCCCTTTAAATAAAAACAGCTATATAAATATTGTCTTAAAATAACTGTATATAAACAAATATATATAAAGAAAAAAAACAAGAAAAAAAAAGAAGTGGGTGAAATCCTGGTTGTACTGGGTTAATCTCGGGCGGCCTAATCGATGCGCGGAGGGAGACGAGGTCCGATGCGTGCCTCCACCATGGCATCAAGCTTTTTCTTCTTCTCTCGAAATTTGGCGATCATCTCCTCAAGTTTGGGGTAGAAGGTAAGCTTGATATTCTGGTCATTAGTAGACCAAGCCATGAAGACGCCATCATCAAAGCGCTTAGTGCACCGACTGCAGGAAACGGGAGAAAGAAGCTCAGCCCTTTTTGCCTTCTTTGAGGCTTGTTCCTTGAAGTCCCTGAGCTCCTTCAGCTCCGCGGCCAGGGTGGCCCTGGATTCTAAGTCTGCCTGGTGAGTTTCCTCTAAGGATCTCACCTTGGCAGCCATCTCGTCCAAGGCTTCCCTGGCCTCCCGAAGCTCCCGCCTGGCCTTTGCAGTGGCCTCGCCTTCCGCCCTCAGCTCCTCCCGGTGCTTGGCCTCCAGCCTGTCTCTCCGCAGGGCCTCCTCCCGGATCATCACCTCCGCCTGGGCTTCCCTCCGCTTAGCCTCTTCCTCATTAGCTTTGGCAGCGGCCTCCCGGCGCTCGGCAACCTCTTGATAAAGCCGCCTCTCAGCAGTAAGATCCTGAAGAATCTTCCTGACTTCGTCCATGTCCCCAAAATCAGACAGGACGAAGCCATGGTTGATTATATTCTTGGAGAGACGGCCGACCTCAGCAGCAAGCTAAAAAACAATGCAAGTATAAGAAAGAATCTCCAAAAAAGAAAACAATAAGGGGAAAAGCAAATTGCAAAACACTTACCACAGTGAGGGAGTGGCTGAGATCCTGGACTTGGAAGATGGAGTTCAAGGATGCACAAGCAGCGAACCGCTTAGGTGCGCACCGGGTAAGCTGAGACGCGAACTCGCCAGTCATCTCCGCAGCAAAGGGAGCTAAGGTGGGCCCAAGGAAGCGACCAAACCAGTCCGACAGGGGGTCCAAATTTAGATCCCACGGATTCTGGTATTTCGGGTTGTTGATGGTGTTTTGCATCTCAACCCGCAAAACCCTCCTAAGGGCTTCCACCTCAGCATACCCCCGGGAGTATTCGTCCATGGCGTAGTTGTGTTTAGCTATCCGGAGCTCCTGTCTCGCCTCATCTCTAGGAACCGGAGTCAGCACAATATTGGGAGGGGTAGTATGTTCTTCCAGGGGAGAGACCCCACCATCAAGACCGTGGGCCGGAGTATTAGCTCTCCGAGGCCGCTTGGGCTCCTCCTGGGCAATCATTTTGCCCTTACGTTTGCGAATCAGAGCAATTTCTTGCTCTTCTTCACCTTCTTCAGCTTCCTCAGGAAGAGCCCGGAGCCCTCCTGTACCTTCTTCAACTTCCTCAGAAAAGCCCATTGCTTTTCTTGACCTTCTCCCAGCAGCACCTCCTCGTCATCCACTAAATCAATAGTGTCTGGAGGAGCACTGGAAGAAATCTTTAAAGCGGGGGCCATCGAGGAAGAAGTAAAGGGAGGAGGAGCCTCAGGAGTGTGAACCCCGACAAGTTCGGCCATAATGGCGTCCATAGAAGCACCTGCTACAACAAAAGAAAACAAGTGTTAGAACGTCCGTGGGAAACCACCAACACAAGATATGACAAGCAAGCTAGTCCTACCCTGACTCTCTAATTCGGCCCTAGCAAAGTTCCGAATTTTGATGCTGGCAGCATCATCTCCGAGATAGCTGTCCGAAGGCCGGAACCAGCTGGATGCAATGTAAGCTGAAAGGCCTAAGGGAACGGGCTCCGGAGGACCAGAACCCATCCGAGACCGACCTAGGAAATCTCCTAAGTTTGAAAAATAAAACTCCTTCAAATGGTCTCCCCACCGGGTCGAGGGCATCATAAACCTATAAAGACGCTCGTCGAACCCTACGGGCCTAAGACTGGCATACTCCCCAACAGAAGGGACATAATGAACTACTAAAGGAGACTTACCGCCGGCGCCGGAAGTGCTGGCACCAGGAGCCCCAGTGTTCGGCTCCTGAGCCGAAGGCTGTGGCCTGGGAGCCCTTCTCTCTGCTGAGTCCCCAATATGAAGGGGCTTCCCGGCGATCGCCTGACTCCTTCTCTCCACCGGGCTCCCCACGCGAAGTGACCTCCCAGAAGCCGCCTGGGCATTAGAGTATGCCTTCTCCTTAGCCTTCCGGTAGAGATACTCCTGGTACTTCTTCTCTGCAGTGGCAATTATCTCATCCCGGAAGGTCTTCTCCGCGACCAGCGCCCTCACGTTGGGACAGATAACCCGGGAAAGGTTAGATTCCTCCACGGATTGGTGCGAAAGGATGAGTTTTGCCTTCCTGCAGTTCTCCGTAGTGACCAGGCCCCCGACGTCAAGATCGGCCCGGTCGTAAGAGGCAAAGGCCTGGGCTCTCCGAAGGAAGACTTGAGTAGGTGCAGTCCGTTCGTAAGGAGGAATCCTGACCCACTCAGTAAGGAGCTCCGGATGGTCCACTGCCCGGAACCCGAAGGAGAAGAAAAAAAGATGGCGATACTCCTTAACGTGAGTTTGCCTATTATACGGGACCACCCCTTCATTAGCAAGGTGGGCCCGGAACCCATAAAAACCGTCCTTAAGTTTGTCCCCCTTCTTGGGGACGGAAACAAGTTCATAAAAATACAATATTTCTGCCGGGCGGGGAGATCCCCATCCCCGGGCGGAAGAAAAAATAAATAAGCCTGAAAGCAGGCGGTATGCTTGGGGAATAAGTTGGTATGGCGCAAGGCCGACAAAAACTAAAAAATTAACAAAGTAATCTTGAAGAGGAAGCATGGCCCCAGCCATCAGATGCGTCTGGCTCCAGGCCCCGAAGCCGCCGTAATTGTGATTGGGCGTCTCCGCGTCGCGAGGTGGCCGATGGTAGGTCCCTGATGTGGAAGGCTTGATCCCAGCTACCTCCACGATGTTCTCCAACTGATGGGGACAGGTTAGAGTGGAGTGAAGCTCGGCCGCCTCCCATCCGGTCGCCCGAGACTTGTACCCCTCCTGGGCAACAGGACCCAGGGAGACCTCCTCGAGGGTAGCCAGGCGCTTACCGCTCTTCTTCGATGATTTTGAGCCAGAAGCAGACATTTTTTGTTTCTGTAAAAAGAGTAAGATTCCAGCAGTTAGGCCCCGTACCAAACCCTAAACCAAGAAAAAGGGAATGGGGGTCCCCTAACCGCTGGAAAGAGGCCCCCTCCGGACATCTGTCATACAGGAAATCCTAGGAGGATTCCCTGGACAAGAGTAGGGTGCAATAAATTTACAGAAGACGGCCTTGCACACTAAAGAAAAAGGAGAGGAAAAAGATAGAAAGAAAACAGCCTGTCCTATGCCCTAAGCAACCATTATACGAAGAACGTATGGTCTTCTACAAAAAATAACAACAAACGCGTGACAACAGTAATCCTATCACTAGAGCAGTAAACCCAAACCGATTATATGAAGGATTTAAACACTTGCATGCCCAGAAACTTCGAATGCAAACCCAGAAAAGAACAAACAGATAAGTAACAGCATGCCATTTAATAATAATGTAACGTCCCCGCTTCAAGCCTCCATTGGGTCCTTACACCCACGGATTAATGGCTCTTATACACGAGTACGTCATTCTGGCTGCTTCCTGGACAGATGACTGACCCTACAGACCAACACGAGTGTTTCCAGCGTGCTTTGTCCTCACTCGCACGCTTCCTGGGAAACTTCCCAGGAGGTCACCCATCCTTGAAATCGCTCCAAGGCCAAGCACGCTTAACTGTGGAGTTCTTTCGAGATGGGCTACCGAAAAACAAGATGCACCTTGTTGATATAGGTAGTACCAATCAATCTATTTAAGCCCTCTTCAACTGTGTAGTCCCATACCTACACAGTCTTAGAATCATCCCACTTGACCTTCCCCAGGCGATGTGGGATTGTACAGCTTACCCGGTATTTCCCCTTACGGATCACGGGACTACTGACTGTCACAAATAAAGCAAAGGGTGCAAAGAACTTACGATGAAGTGTTGAAACTGGGGGTCCTGCTGTGAATCGAATAGAGACAAGAAGGACTGATAGTAACAAACGAAGAAGAACTAGAGAAAATTGCAAAGTGTTTAAAGGCGTTGCTCTGGGTCTGAGAATTTTCTCTCTGGGAAATTTGAGCAAAGTTGGCAAGAAATGGGAAGTAACCGAAAAGAAGGAAAGGTGGTGGCTTTTATAGGCAAAGCTGCATGAGGAACAGGCGTCATCACCTACCAATCAAACGGTGGGAGAAGCACACGATTCGAATTCTCAAAGATCAACGGACCAGATTGATTTGCGATTAAGGCGGTGGAAACGTTTGAGTATCCGTCTGACACCATTAATACGCCGTATCAATCAATGGGCGTGAAACGAATCGACCTCGGCAAAAAGTGAATCGCTGCATTAAAAGCCATCATTAAATACACCCTCACGCGCTCAAAGCTCGTGCCAGGAAACCGAGGAGTCAACCGAAAGCACTTGAGCAAGCCTTGTTGTATTTTTCAAATAAACAAGGCTTGGGGGGTAAATGTTGCCCCTGATTTTGCCCAATGTACGTGGACCAACCAGATAAGGACACGTGGATCAAGCAATTTACAATATTTGCTAAGTCTTTATGCCATAAGGTAGCGTCCAGGACATAGCCCCCGGAGAAGGCACATGGAACTCCATATGCTCCCGGAAGCTCGAATAACGCTAAGGCATCTCCGCGAGGTGTCAGGTTTCTCCTGAGCAATCAAGTCGCATTAAATGCCGCATGGGAGGAAGTGTGTTGGGACTGCTACACGCAATAAAGTCTGACGACACAACCTCCAACCAGCAGCTGCACAGTAATGATCATTTAAGTCTAGCGACGGCTACACTGTGAAGAGTCACATCAGTCAAAAGACAATCAGGTCATTCCACATAAAAACCCTACAACACCTAGGGATTTGACCATGCATTACCCATGGTGTATTCATTGGGAATGGCCAACTTTATGGATACTTGCAGATACACTTGTAAGGACAATTCTGGGGATCACCCCACCAAAAACACTATAAATACCCCCTCAAAGCTCATTAAATAGGATCGAGAATCTTGGGCTGCATATGAGCAAGTAGAGTAAATACTCACCAAGAACATTCTCTGTATTTATAAGAGTGAAACACTCCCCAAATACATTCTCTGTATTAAAGACATCCATAAATAACAAAGACTCGTGGACTAAGGCTCATTAACGCCCCAACCACGTAAAAATCCTTCTCTCAATTTCTTATAGCTCAGTAACTTTATAATATTTTATTAGTTGCCGAAAACCTCGGTCAACAACTACCATTGTATATAATAAAATAAAAACTAATAAAATATTATTTAAAATAAATAATCATACAATCAAAATGTATAAAAACAATAATTAAATATATGTAGTATGTCAATAAAATTATATACACACATTAAAATATTATTATTAAGCTAACAAAATTATATAGCACTATTATACATATTAAAATAAAAAATAAATATCATCTAAGAATAATAATATTGTTAGAAATACTGTAAAACTTAATTTAGCCCTAATTAATTCATGAGAATCAAACAATAGAATATAGATTAGCGGAAGCGTACCGGAGTCCATAGAATCGATCTTTGATTGGTATGATCTTCCAATTTTGCATCAAAACCTTTGAAACCTTATTTTCCTGATGATGGGGATTCAAGAACTCTGTAAAAATATGATACGATGCAAAATGGGGACCCATACCTGTTATATTACCAACTGTTACAACAGTTGGTAATATTTATTAATAATTTCTAATTTGGCCCCTCATCAAATCAGAAACTATCTAATTGGTATCCACATATTAAAATCATGACAATCATGCCCTTAAGTCATAAACTTTATTCCAAAATAGACCACATAAATTTGACTTATTTATTTGATGACCCAACACACATTTTATATATACAGTTGTGACCCCAATTATTTCTAACAATCTCCCACTGGGTCACATATGTATACATATAAATGTGTTAACCTTATTGAGCTCATAACTTTGTCATCATAACCATAGGCATGTGCAATCTCGTCCATTAACTATATCAACATAGGATCAAAGCGATTTTCGTTGTATCAATCACAACTAAACCCATCAATGGTCACATATATCAACATAGCCAAATGACATAGATCAATCATGATAATGTGGTATGAAAATTACATGCATGGTGATCTATTCATGTCAATTTTCAATTGGTCCTACTTAACTTTATGGAGATCAAAACTTTAGCTTAAATGTACAAAGTGAAATAAACTGAATAACATAATTTCTGATCAGAAAAATATCCAAATACACATGTTTCATGAAACAAATAAAACACACTAAAGACAAACTCCCACTGAATCTAGATATCCTCATAATCTAAAACACCCATACGAGCAGTGTGCTCATGAAAGACCTTGGGTGGCAAACCCTTAGTAAGGGGGTCTGCAATCATGGAGTTTGTACCTAAGTGTTCTATACAAATCTGTCCACTTTGTACCCTTTCTTTTACAACAAGGAACTTGATGTCAATGTGTTTTGACTTCGTCGAGCTCCTATTGTTGTTGGAATACAATACAGCTGACTTATTGTCACAATACAACTTAAGTGGTCTTTCAATTCCATCCACAATGCGCAGCCCAGTGACAAAGTTTCTCAGCCATATACCATGGTTGGATGCCTCATAACATGCAACAAATTCTGCTGCCATGGTGGATGAAGCTATGAGTGTTTGTTTTGCACTCCTCCATGATATAGCTCCACCACCTAACAGATATATGTAGCCCGAAGTGGATCTCCTACTATCTTGGCATCCCGCAAAGTCAGAGTCAGAGTATCCAATGATCTCAAAGTGATCTGACCTCCTATATGTGAGCATGTACTCTCTTGTTCTCTTCAAATATCTCATAACCTTTTTGGCTGCTTTCCAGTGATCAATTCCTGGATTGCTTAAGTATCTGCCTAACACTCCAACAATGTACGCTATATCCGGACGCGTACAAACTTGAGCATACATTAGACTCCCAACAGCCGAAGCGTAGGGAATCTTTTGCATTTCTTGAATTTCAAGGCTTCCTTTAGGGCATTGTTTAAGACAAAATTTGTCTCCTTTAACGACAGGGGTATCACCTGGTCTACAATCTTGCATGCCAAACCGTTTGAGTACTTTATCGATATAGCTCTTTTGTGATAATTTTGTTGCCATGGTGGATGAAGCTATGAGTGTTTGTTTTGCACTCCTCCATGATATAGCTCCACCACCTAACAGATATATGTAGCCCGAAGTGGATCTCCTACTATCTTGGCATCCCGCAAAGTCAGAGTCAGAGTATCCAATGATCTCAAAGTGATCTGACCTCCTATATGTGAGCATGTACTCTCTTGTTCTCTTCAAATATCTCATGACCTTTTTGGCTGCTTTCCAGTGATCAATTCCTGGATTGCTTAAGTATCTGCCTAACACTCCAACAATGTACGCTATATCCGGACGCGTACAAACTTGAGCATACATTAGACTCCCAACAGCCGAAGCGTAGGGAATCTTTTGCATTTCTTGAATTTCAAGGCTTCCTTTAGGGCATTGTTTAAGACAAAATTTGTCTCCTTTAACGACAGGGGTATCACCTGGTCTACAATCTTGCATGCCAAACCGTTTGAGTACTTTATCGATATAGCTCTTTTGTGATAATCCAAGAATACCCCGAGAACGGTCTCGATGTATTTGAATTCCTAAAACAAAAGAGGCGTCACCAAGATCTTTCATCTCAAAATGCTTGGATAGAAATCTCTTAGTTTCGTGCAATAAGCCTATATCATTAGTGGCAAGCAATATGTCATCGACATATAGAACCAGAAATATACACTTACTCCCACTAAACTTATGATACACACAATCATCAACAGCATTCATCTCAAAACCAAATAAGAGAACCACTTGATGAAATTTGTGGTACCATTGACGGGAAGCTTGCTTGAGTCCATAGATGGATTTCTTTAATTTGCAAACCATATTCTTTGGGTCACCAACCACAAAGTTTTCTGGTTGCTCCATATAAATTGTCTCATCAATGTCGCCATTGAGAAACGCTGTTTTAACATCCATCTGATGTAACTCAAGATCAAAGTGAGCAACAAGTGCCATTATTATCCTGAAAGAGTCTTTCGATGAAACTGGAGAGAAAGTCTCTTTATAATCAATGCCTTCTTTCTGAGTATAGCCTTTTGCTACAAGACGTGCCTTAAACCTCACCACATTACCATTTTCATCCCTCTTGGTTTTAAATATCCATTTACAACCAATTGGTTTTACACCTTCTGGTAATGGGACAACTTCCCAAACTTTATTGTCTTGCATAGACTTATTCTCTTCATTCATGGCATCATTCCACTTTTGAGAGTTAGAACTTTTCATGGCCTGATGAAAGTTGATTGGATCATCTTCCATCATTCCAATGCCATCCTCATGTTCTTGAAGATACACTATGTATTCATTTGGATTAATAGCATTTCTTCTTTCTCTAGTGGATCGTCGCAAAGGCACTTGTTCTTGAGGTTGTTGAGTTTGTACCTCTGGGGTTTGATTTACTATGTTTGGTTGCTCTTGATCTAAAACTTGATCAATATTAGGATTAGAATCCTGAACATTGTCAAAAGCAACTATTGGAATAGGAATCAACTCATCTTCAAGAGAAGTGGGTGATTCTAAATCCTCCTCAAAAACAAAGTCTTTAACCGTATTTCTCCCCCCAAACTCAATATCCTCAAAGAACTTTGCAGTTCCCGTTTCAAATATATTTTTTACTTTGGGATCATAAAACTTGAAACCCCTGGATCGTTCAGAATATCCAATAAAGTAGCTGCTCACAGTTTTAGGTTCCAGCTTCTTTTCATTTGGCCTATAAGGCCTGGCCTCAGCTGGACATCCCCAAACATGAAAGTGCTTAAGACTAGGCTTTCGCCCTGTCCAAAGCTCATAAGGTGTTTCTGCTTTAGTTGGTACCCTATTCAAAATGTAGGTCGCCGTCTTAAGTGCCTCTCCCGAGTGATTCCGGTAAGGTTGAATGATCGATCATACTCCTTACCATATCTTTAAGAGTACGGTTTCGTCTTTCAGCAACACCATTCATGCTAGGAGATCCTGGCATAGTGTACTGTGGGACAATTCCACACTCCTCTAGATATCTGGCAAAAGGTCCTGGACGTTGTTCACCTGAGCCGTCATATCTACCATAGTACTCACCACCACGGTCAGACCTGACTTGCTTTATTCTTTTGCTAAGTTGATTCTCAACTTCAGCCTTAAAAGATTTGAACACGTCCAACACTTGAGACTTTTCATGAAGTAGAAATAGGTACGCATATCTTGAGTAATCATCTATGAATGATACAAAATATCGTTGACCATTCCAAGAAGGTGTAGGAAATGGCCCACAAATATCTGTATGTATCAACTCTAAGACATCTATAGCTCTTTTCGCACCTAATTTCTTTGTTTTGGTCTGTTTGCCTTTGATGCATTCAATACAAACATCAAAGTCTGAAAAATCAATTGAATCTAAAATTCCATCAGACACAAGTCGCTCAACTCTATTTCTAGAGATGTGACCTAACCGTTTGTGCCATAAGGAACTTGATTTTTCATTATCCATTTTACGCTTAGTACCACGTGATTCAACATTCAAGGTTTCATTATAAGAAGCAACGGTGTCAAGCAAATATAAGTTGTCATAAACCATAAGAGAACCAGTTCCAACAGTATTTGAATTAATAGATAAACTAAAGCAATTGTTTCCAAATGAACAATAATAACCCAATTTGTCCAAACAAGAAACAGAAACCAAATTCCGTCTAAAAGACGGTACAACAAAAGTATCTATCAAATCCAAATAGTAACCAGTACTTAATAACAACCTAAAATGCCCTATTGCTTCCACATTTACCGACTTGCCATCTCCCACATAAATGCTTCTTTCAGCATCATTTGGCTTTCGGTAACTCAGGCAACCCTGCATAGAAACACTGATGTTAGTAGTAGCACCGGAATCTAACCACCAAGTGTTTCTTGGTACTGAAGCTAAATTTACCTCAGAACAGACCAAAGTAAGAAATGTACCTTTCTTTGCTCGCCATGCAATATACTTAGCACATTCCTTCTTCATGTGTCCTTTCATGTTGCAAAAGAAACAACCATCGTCACTGTTGGTTTGAGTTTGTTTCTTATGTGCAGGACCTTTATCCTTAGCAGCCTCATTCTTTCTTTTCTTGCCCTTATCCTTAGAGGTGCTTGCCAAATGAGCACTTTCAGTCTTTTCTTGCTTCAATCTTTCTTCCTCTTGAACACAAAATGAAATGAGCTCATTAAGAGTCCACTTCTCCCTTTGGCAGTTGTAACTGACCTTAAATTGACTGAATTGTGGAGGAAGAGAGATAAGCACTAAATGCACAAGCAAGTCATCCGAAAGCTCAAGCTTTAGTGCCTTCAACTTTGAAGCAAGGTGAGACATTTCCATAATGTACTCCCTTATATTTTCCTTGCCCTTAAACTTCATGGAAATAAGTTTCTTTAAAAGAGTACTTGTTTCCGCCTTATCGCTTTTTGCAAAGCGCTTCTCAATTTCAGCAAGGAAAGTTGTGGCATCGGTGACCTCCTCGGACACCGCACCCCTAAAAGCCTCAGGTATGCCGCGCTTAATGATCATAAGACTCATGCGGTTTGAACGGTCCCACTTCTCATAAATCCTCCTTTGCTCGGAGGTACTAGTATCCGTAAGAGAAGCAGGACGATCCATCCTTAATGCAAGGTCAAGATCCATGCAGCCAAGAACAATAAAAATGTTCTCCTTCCAGTCCTTAAAGTTATTACCATTAAGGACCGGTACCGAATTAAGATTAGCAAATACACTAGCAACAGCTGAAAAGAACAATACAATTTCATAAATAACATGCTCATATAAGAATCCGAATAAAACAATAAATTCAAATATTGGTTAATCCCATCTCAAGATACCAAACACAACATTAATATTAAGTCTTTGGACAGTAATATTAATTGTAAGCGGTACTCTTGTTGTAGTGATCAAATATTGACAATAAATTATGTCAAACAATATGCAATCTTTGGACTAACATATTATTCACACAAGATTCCTTATAATTGTCACACATTTATCACCACAAACATGCATGAAATTCATCCAAATATTAACTCACCTTTGGGTTAGTTAATAAATTTATGAATTACATACACGCAATTATCATAATATTTTTATTAAATTAATCTACACAAAAGAGATCACTTTGGTGATATTTTGTTTCAATTAATTTAACTAAAATATTATATATCCTTAATAAATTTTTTAAACCAAAATTTAAATTTAATTGTTACCGTATTATATATTATTATTATTATTTAATTAAAATTATATAATAATAATAATAATAATAATAAAGTATCGCACAAAGGATTGAAATAATCCAATATATTTTTTATACTGAAAAGAATAGATTACTAAGTAATCACACAAAACGTTGGATTGTGTATTACTTATTCAATAATAAAACAAAATTGAACTGTAGATGTATCTATATATCATTTTGATGATAAATTCATATATACTTAACTTTCAAACAATTGAATAACAACAGAGGAAACGAAAAACACATACACCAATAAACCAATCCAATCATCAAAAGATATAATTAATAAAATCATATATTGAAAACAGTAATATATGTATATAAAACTTGAACGACTATCACCGAATGACACATAAATTCGGTAAAACTCAATCGTATATGCATATCGCATATAAAACTCAATCGTATATATATATATATATATATATAAACTTCAATCGCATGAATACTTAATGGAATATTCTAAATTTGAAAACAATAATTTAATGAAAGATCAATACCACTATAAATTCTCAAGAATTAATTTAGGGATGCTCTTGATACCACATGTTAGAAATACTGTAAAACTTAATTTAGCCCTAATTAATTCATGAGAATCAAACAATAGAATATAGATTAGCGGAAGCGTACCGGAGTCCATAGAATCGATCTTTGATTGGTATGATCTTCCAATTTTGCATCAAAACCTTTGAAACCTTATTTTCCTGATGATGGGGATTCAAGAACTCTGTAAAAATATGATACGATGCAAAATGGGGACCCATACCTGTTATATTACCAACTGTTACAACAGTTGGTAATATTTATTAATAATTTCTAATTTGGCCCCTCATCAAATCAGAAACTATCTAATTGGTATCCACATATTAAAATCATGACAATCATGCCCTTAAGTCATAAACTTTATTCCAAAATAGACCACATAAATTTGACTTATTTATTTGATGACCCAACACACATTTTATATATACAGTTGTGACCCCAATTATTTCTAACAAATATACCATACAACAAAACAGAAATATATTGTACAACAAAATATATATACCAACAACTCATAAAAAATTAAAAAAATTGACATAACTTTTAAATAAAAAAGATTTTAACAAAACTAATATAGATTTACCATAATCTTTAAATAATTTGCTTCTAATTCTAAAAAAAAAATGAAAAAAAAAATTATTAATTTTTTTATGTGACAAAAGGTAATATAAATAATAAATAGTTTAAAATGATCATTTCTCTATAAGTTTTGAAATGAGAACATTTACTAACAAAACCTATGATTTATGACCAGTTACTATAATTTTTTGAAATGAGAACATATACTAACATAGTCCTATAATTTGTGGTCATTTACTATAAATTCTCTCTCTCTCTCTCTTTTTTTTTTTTTTTAAAAAAAAAAAAAAAAAAAATAAATAGAGACCCAATTTTAGAAACAACGTTCGAATTCCAGTTTGGGCTCCGGGTTCAAGCTAACATTCGGAGTCTGTGTCGAGGGTAGGGGGTAAGACTAGTTTCATGTAAGAATATTAAAATTATTTTTTTTAATAAAAAAATCTAAAAATATTAGCAAAACATGTCTTGTATTTTGAAAAACTACAAAAAAAAAAAAAAAAAAAATTCTATTATCATAAACACAATTTCAAAAACAAAAAATAATCCTTATATATATTTTTTTTAAAAAATCTCCGTATTATGCTTTTTAACGAAATAAACTAATTATTAGAAATATTAATAATTTTACACCATTGGCGCAGTGACAGGTAACTTATACAAATTTGACTTTTTCATTTATTATTATTATTATTATTATTATTATTATTGTATGGGATTTCATAAAGCCAAAAGCGAGGTGTGTGCGCTCTTTTTTCACACCCTGGAAAAGCAAAGATTTCATGTGAAGGAAAAAAAGAAAAAAAGCTACTTGATGATTTCCTACCTTTACTGACCCATAAAATATACATTTATTGTAATTAATAAGCCAGAGTAATATGATTATGTTATGCATTGATTTTATTTATTTGTGGAAAAAGCTTTTAAAAGTTTTTATGAAAAATAAGGCTTTGACAATGAATTCGGGGCGGAGTTTGCTCCCCTCCATGAACCCCATTATTAGAAAGTTGGTGCCACATTCCATTGTTCACCACGTTCTTTCTCTCAAACTATATCATTTTTCCATTTTCTTTCCTTTCTTTCTTTTTCTTTTTCTTTCTTCTTTTTTCTTTTCTCTTTTCCTCTTTGGTTTCTCATTTCATACAAATCTTTTTATCCTTTATTTCTCTAAATCATAAATGATCCCCATCTCTCCTTTCCTTGCATAGATAGAAAGAGAGAGAAAAAAAATTGTTCAAATTTTGGGTCTATCAAGTAGAAGAAGAAGAAATGTTGCAGAGAGCTGCAAGCAATGCATATTCATGGTGGTGGGCTAGCCACATAAGAACAAAGCAATCCAAATGGCTGGAGCAAAACCTCCAAGGTAAATAAGTGTTGAGTTTGTCTAGAAATTTCATAATATTGTTTGGTTTGTAATTTGTTTATTTTTAATATTGCCATTGCTTCCGTTTGTGATTAGTTTTCCCGATCATCTGAATTGTGGTCTTTATCACAAAGCTATTATCTTATAGGGTTGAACAAGCAGATTGAATTGGTCATCACCAAATCAGTTTCTTAGAATAATAAAAATAATTCAATTTTGTATGTGCTTTGTCTTCTGTACATGAAGTTGCAATAAAACAGTTTGTTTTCAACCGATATTATGATCCATCTCATTTGAGAAATGATCAATCTAAAATAGTTGTGACAAAAGTTTTGATGTCTGTTTTTAAGCATAACTTTCATAACTAATTATGATTATGGTTTCTTTCTTATGATCAAATTTAGAAATATTAGCATTCTACATTAGTTTCGTATAATAAAAGGTTCTGAAGTTCAAAACTTTCATCTGTATTCCTTGTTCAAACTTCATCTGTAAATTATCATCTCCAGCACTAGTTTGTTATTTCTGTTCTCTATTTTTCCAGGCAAACAAACACTAATATGAATTATGTACGGGATTGCAGATATGGAGGAAAAGGTGCAAATTGTACTAAAACTCATTGAAGAGGATGGAGACTCCTTTGCTAAGAGAGCAGAAATGTACTACAAGAAGAGACCGGAGCTGATAAGCTTTGTAGAAGAATCATACAGAGCTTATCGGGCATTGGCTGAGCGGTATGATCACATTTCAACAGAGCTGCAAAATGCCAACAACACAATCGCTACAGTTTTCCCTGAACAAGTGCAGTTTGCCATGGAAGAAGAAGATGAAGAAGTGTCTAATGGGATTCCGAGAAAGATTCCTGAAGTTGCAAAGAATGTCCCTAGTGCTCCGAAAGGTCCCTTTAAAGAGTTAAAAAATATCATTACAACAGCAAAAGCTACAAAAAAGTTGCTTCCCATAAAGACAAAAAAAACAGCAACTACCTCAACAGTTTCTAAATCAGGTCTTAAAAGAGCTCAGGCATTGGAAGAGATCGATCGACTTCAGAAAGATATTTTGGCCCTGCAAACTGAGAAAGAGTTCGTGAAGGGTTCTTATGAGAATGGACTTGCGAAATACTGGGAAATTGACAATCAGATCAATGAAAAACAAGAAATAGTGTGCAATTTACAAGATGAATTTGGTGAGGGAATGGTCATTGAAGATGATGAAGCTAGAAATCTGATGGCGGCGGCTGCTTTAAAATCATGCCAAGAGACACTGACTCAGTTGCAGGAGAAACAGGAAAGATCAGCTGAGGAGGCAGTAGTTGAGTCCCAAAGGGTTAAGAGTGTAAAGGAGAGGTTTGAGTTTCTCATAGGAGAATATCACCATAATCAGACCAATGAAAAAAGCCAACTTGGGAAATATGAATTTAAGAGCTCAGCACCAGAAGCATCAAATAGCTCATATCAAGAAGCAGTGGCCAGTAAATCAAAAGAGAGGCAAGATATGGAGTTATTGCAAGCAAAAGTCAAGGAACAATTCGACACCATGCCAAACAAATCTCTTACAGTATCAGAAATGGTAGAGAAGATTGACGAACTTGTAAATAAAGTGATCACCTTAGAAACTGCAGTTTCATCACAGGCTGCTCTTGTAAAGAGACTAAAAAGCGAAACTGATGGGCTTCAAGTACAAATTCGAACTTTGGAAGATGACAAGGCTACTTTACATGATGGAAATAATAATTTGAGCAGCAAGCTAAAGGAAATGGAGGAAAAGTTGCACGGAATTCAGGATCTCAACAAAAGTTTTACGGAGCAGAACATTAATCTCCAAACGAATTTCACTGAAGCACACTGTAATCTTGAGCATCTTTCTGGGAAACTGCAAAGCGTGAAGCCAGATGAAGAGATTGATGCATCAGATTTAATCAATGAAGAAGTAGCAACTTTGCCAAAACTGTTGGATAGTCTGGAAGAGAAGAAGAATCCTTTTGAAGATTTTGAAATTCCACAGAATGTAAAATCAGATGACAAAGCAAAAATTACAGCTGTGTTGCAGGAGGAAACATCTCCAGCAGATTTAGGATTTTCAGAAGAGTTACAAGAGAACATAGTACACAGGGGTGACAGCTCTGAAGAATACAGCAACTTTTTTGGTACTTCTGATCATAATCAGCAAGAAGATATTTCACATTACCAGGGAGAAAAGAAACTGCTAGCTTTAGATGATAAACAAGCCTCTTCAGAGACTATTGATAATCTTCTCAAAGCAGAACCTACGGAAACAAGGGAAGAAGATGAACAAGATTGGCAGAAGCTGTTTTCACAATCCGAGGGAGAACAGAAACTGCTTGCTGTAGATGATAAACAAACTCCTGATGATCTTCTCAAAGCAGAACCAAAGGAAACAAGGGAAGAGGATGAACCAGATTGGCAGAAGCTGTTTTTAAATGGAATCGGAAACAGAGAAAAAACTCTCTTAACTGAGTACACTACAACTCTTCGAAACTACAAGGACATCAAGAAGAGGCTGACTGATGTAGAGAAGAAAACCTTGGACAGCCAATTTGAAACATCCCTTCTTTTAAAAGAACTAAAGGGTGACAATTCGAAAAAAGATGAAGAGATCAGATCATTGCGTTTGAAATTAGGACTTCTACAAGAGACTTTGAATGACGAAAACAGGAATAGAAATCTCAAACAATTAGAAAACCCTGAAACCTCTGGCTCATTGTCTGATCTCATCCTCACTGACGATAATCCAAAATCCTTGGCAGAAAATGAAGACATCAAGGCAATCCTAACCGATCAAACCTGTACATTGTCAGCAACTGAAGAGAAATTCCGAACAAAGATTGACGAATTGCTGGAGCAAAACCTTGAATTTTGGCTCAGATTCAGCAGCTGCTTCCATCAAATCCAGAAATTTGACACTGAAATCAAAGATTTAAAATCAGAGATATCCAAATTGGATGAGAAAAAAATGAAGGAAGACTCTAATGATACTAACACTCTTCAAAACCTACTCAAATCTGATGCTCGGCCATTGTACAAACACCTCAGAGAGATCCAGACCGAACTCATAGTCTGGTTAGAGAAGAGCGGTCAGCTGAAGGAGGAACTCCAGGGACGATTCTCATCATTGTGTGAAATTCAAGAGGAGATAACTACGGCGCTGAAAGCAAGTGCCGAGGCAGACGATGACTTCTTCAAATTCACAAGCTACCAAGCAGCAAAGTTCCAAGGTGAGGTTCTGAACATGAAGCAAGAGAACAACAAGGTTGCTGACGAGTTGCAGGCGGGGATGGACCATGTGACAACGATGCAGATTGATGTGGAGAAGACACTGACCACTTTGAAGGTGGACTTTTCCTTGGCTGCATCTAAAAAGCAGAGCGAAAATGATAACAGTACTACTCCTCAGCTGAGGCAAGCGACTCGGGCTCGGATTCCATTGAGATCTTTTATCTTCGGAATCAAGCAGCAGAAGAAGAGACCATCCATCTTCGCTTGTATGACTCCCGCAATGCATAGGAAGTATCATGGTATGAGAGCAGGACCTCCCCTTTGAAATTCTTATTTACTAGTTTGCTCGCCTTTTTCTTTTCTTTTTTTTTTTCTTTCCAATTTCCTTTTGGCGGGTAAATTAAGAGAAAAATATTTATGTATTCATTATTTAAGAACATTTTATTGGATGGGAAATTGATAGAGAATTTTTTTGTGGTTTGTAAGTTTGTAATTATCAAGTTAACAATAACAAGTCGGTCTTTAAGATGTTTTTCCTCATTGATTTCTAAGAATCAATTGTTGATGAAATGTGTTCATTCAAATTTTATAGATATTTTTATCCTAAAATTTATACACATTCATTAAATTCTTTATATCATCTCTAAGACATAATTTATGCCCAAATTATGTATCGTATGCTTTATAAGCTAATATTTTATCTCAAAGAAAGTAACAACTATACTAAAAACTTATCTGTAAGGTCATTTGATAAAACTCATTACAAGAGCTCAAAGCTCATATTTCACTTAACTCAGTCCTTCTCTTTACTCACCCCACCCCACCCCACCCCATGGTTACACATAATGAAGATAATCCTAAAAATATCTCATACTTTCAACACTTATTATTAACTGTGAGTGACTGTATTAGACACATCAAGGAAGGATAATTCAGTCAAAATGTACTTCCATACATGTTAATAAGACATAATAGGATTTCCTCTTCTTCTTTCTTTTTTCTTTTTACAATTAAACCCAATCTCTCAGTTTCACCAGCATCTCAACTTGTACTGAGAAGCTTTTGCAATTGACCATTCAAAACAGCATTTTTGAGATCTGAATGACAAAGAAAGGCAATACCCATAAATTTTCTTACAAGGAGAGAAACATTGTAATCAAACAAAGAGGTAGAGATCTAACCATCAGAGCCACCAATATGCTGGCCATTCACAAATATTTGCGGTACGGTATGTCGTCCTACAAGGTCTAGAAGGACATCCTGAATTTGTGTTCCATCATCTGCCAACATATGCCACATGTAGGGTAGCTCAGTGAAAACAATTTTCATAGAATTAGAATCTGCAGATAATCAAACAGCAGTGGATGGACATTCACATACCTCGAAGATCAAGCTCAACAACAAAAGGTTGTTGATGTAGCTCGCCTAATATACGCTTGGCACGCCGGCAATACCTAGCAACAACCACAACTTGGGTCATTTTACATCTTTAAAGGACTCTACTCAAACCCCACAAAACAGAGAGAATAACACAAGGCCATTCCAAGTTATGGAGCTCTGAACAAACAGTCATTGTTTCTGCTTGTCTCAAACTCTTATGAATCATTACATCCAATAGATTTCTCTGCTGAACCCCACAACCAATCCAGAAACTCTAGAACTAGGTAAGTAGGTCCCATGGAGAAGAGAACCACAGACCTTAAGAGAAAACTGGACCTTGACACTAGACCTAACCCATGAGGATGATTTTACTTTCTTGTTTGTTTAAGAAGATGGTGTGATATCAATCAAAGAATCAATGAAACAGTACTGTTACTTTCATTAGATTGATTGGCTATAGCTAATATAGGAATTGCAGCATAGTACTTAAGTAGCTAAAAGAATCACAAACAAACTTCTTTTAACTAATTAACCAGATACAACTGTACAATACGAAAATCAAAACAAACTAAAAGATGGCATTTTCAACAAGAAAAAAAGTTCAATTGTTAAAGCCCTAATTAGTTGGTACCCTATAAGTATCCATTTATTTGCAAGAATGAATTATTATTATCCTCATAATTAGTTCATGAAACGATATGAAATCATAAATCTTATACGCCTAAATTTCGAAATTCGAATGAGAGAGAGAGAGTAGAGGCGTACGGGCAGTAAGACTTGGAAAACATGGCGATCTTATTGGAGTAGATGATGTTCTGAACGAAGGCCGAAGCTGAATTGGAGGCTTCGGCACCCTTCGTTGATATTCCAAGGGCCACCAAAGCCACCACTGCTACCAGAAGCAGAGTCACCGGGAAACGACGCATTTTGGCTCCGAATTCACCACTCACCAGAATAGAACCCCTTTTCTCTGGCCGAGAGAGAGGAGAGCAGTTATGTTGGCTATTCAGAACTAAATACAATTACAAAGGCAGATTATTCTTGTTAGTTGTTAATGGCTCCAATCCCAGCTATTATTTTATCTGTTTTTTCTAGATTTAATCACAATTATCAAATTTACTTGAAAAAAACCATCCAATCTCATATTTTGGTGGGAAAACTCTCCAAAGTACTGTTCCCTTTACATGTTTAAGGTGTCGTCTGTCTAGCCTCGTTAAGTACCAATTTTGTCCACGTGGCAACGACAGGTCACTAAAAAAATATCCTACGTGGCCATATTTTACAAAATAAAAATTATAATAAAAATAAAAAATTTAAGAGTAATTTACGGCAAAACTCCCCCAACTATCAATTTACTTGCAAAAAACCATCCAACCTTAAAGTTTTTTGGATGGTTTTTTGCAAATAAATTGATAGTTGGGGGGTTTCGCCGTAAATTACTTTTAAAGTTTTTATTTTTATTTTTTAAAATATAGCCATGTAGGATAATTTTTTAGTGACCTGTCATTGCCACCATTCATCGTAAGTGCATGCACAGCTAATTCATGAGCAGCCTTGTTGGGTGTACGTCGAACATGAATTAGGGATGCCTCAAGAAAAATGGAAAGCAAACTAGCAATATCATCCAATAAGGAACCTAGTTCATCACAAAGGGAAAAACGCTTTGGGAGAGCCAAAACCAAGGGTAAGCAATCTGACTCCACCACATGAAGATGAAGACCAAGAGTGAGAGACCAATCCAACGCAACCATTAATGCAACAACTTCTGCTAATATGAAAGTCCCTACAATAATCAACAAACAGAGGATAAGTTCAAAAAATAAATTACAAGCAGAGAAAGTAAATGGTCAATCCTAATAAATGAAAACAATAACGAAAGAAGTAAAACTACAAACCCGGTAAACAAAAACCATACACCGAAGAGAAAAGTCTCCCTCGGGTCGACCCTATAATCCAAACACAAATACTCCATAAAATAAACAGCCTTACAAACTAAACTTACTAGAAGTCGTAACCTCCGATCCTTAGAAACTACAACACTTATCAAAAAGCTAAAATTCCTAACAAATACATTATAAGATTCATTCCTTAAAAAAACTTCCATCACCATATCTAAAAAGTGAGGATAGTATCAACTTCTTAAGATTAGACAAAACATACACTATAAAGGAAACACCATTGCTCACCCTCATAACTAATGAATATCATAAACAACAAAGCAAAAAAATACCTCCTGTCATAATCTTATAAAGTCATAAACTATACCAAATAAGGATCTACATAAACATCCCAGCACATTCCCAGTAGTATCTTGAACTATTGCCCCAATGCCTATAGTATTAAAATTAACATCCAGCGACGCATCAACATTTAGTTTATACGCTCCCAAAGGCAGCTTAACCCATCGTTCTGGAGACAAGTATGTCGACCCCTTTGTCATAATATTATGTCTCAAACATTGACTGTATTCATTAAATAACTTAAAGATTTGTGAGACCATAACATCAGAAGGGTTGGCTTTGCGACCATGGACAATTTGGTTTCTTTCACCCCAAATATACCAAGCTGCAACAAGGAACAATTCGTAATCAGATCTAGATAGTATCTCCGAAGCCTTCAGAACTATTTGTTTGAATGAGATATCCATTGAGAGATTATTCAATAGAGTAACACGTAATTCCTTCCAAACTTTCTTAAAACCACGACATAGGAACACAACATGACTGTTTGAATCCACACTAAAACCACATATTGGACAATTAGTATGATCAACCACTTTCCTTTTTTGAAGACCCACGTACGTAGGGAGAGCATCATGAGACCCACGCCAAGCAAAGATTAAAACTTTCTTAGGCAAAGAAGTTTTCCAAAACTCTTTCCACCATACTGAGAACCAACTCTTAGAAGGGGAATGATCAAATTGAGCCAACTGCGATGCCGCAAAATATCCACTTTTCACAGAATAATTCCCGTCAACTGTATAGTGCCACATCCAAGAATCTGCTTTCGAAAATTTACTAATTGGTAAAGAACAAATACTCTGTTGATCAGCCACATTACATTTGCATATTCCAACCACTCCTTGACTCGTCAATCAAATCACGTACCAACAAATTAGGATTATCTTGATTAGAACAGTAAGGCCTAAAAGTGACTGGCCGCGGCAGCCAAGGGTCTTTAAAAACTAGAATCGTGTCACCCGTTCCAACTCGCTTACGCAACCCTTTAATTAAAAGAGACCTTCCCCAAATTATGCTCCGCCAAACATAACTAGGTGTCTGCCCAACTGCATTCAAAACCTAAAAAAACTCGTAGATTAAAATATTACACTCACAATACCACCCATAATAACATATTATTAAACATAAGATCAACAAACCAAAAATGGCCTAAATAATGGAACCAATCTCCCCACTAAAAACTAAAAGAATTCAAGCAAAACACTAAAAAGAACCATACATGTTATTTACGTCAAAGCCAATCTCCCCACGAATTTCAGCCTTCTGACAAGAGTTGATATTAATTGCACTAATACACAACTAATTCTTCTCCTTCTCCTTAACTCTCTTTATCAAAAATCTGCCAATAATACATATATACTTGTAATAATGGTTGGTTCCATATAAACATATATGGGTCTTTTAATATTATGAAAAATCTATTTATGAACATAACATTAAAAAACGGATTCTATGCATCGTAATGTTTTAGTAGGACTGTAATTGATTGCAGTCCTACTAAAACAGGCAAATACCCTTTAAAATATTATAACAAATTACTTTTTTTTTCTTAAAAAAAAAATTGGCACAAATAAATTTTTATTAATTGACAAATCACATAATAATTAATTAGATGATGATATATCACTCAAACATTCAATTCAATATTTTTCTCCTGATTGGATTCAATCTAATTAGTAATTGAATTTAGAAAATCATCATCTAATCTTATCTAATTAGATCTCAAAATCTAATCAAGTTAGACTTCAAAATTCATTCTAATCTAATCCAATTCGATTATTAATTAGATTGGATTAGTTTTGCAATTAGATATTCAATTATACGCCTGATAATTTTAATATTAACTTAAACATTTAAAAAAATGTATATAAACTAAATATCACCATTTATTTTGGTTTAATGCTCTATAAAGATATTATCCTTATAAATTTAACACGACTAAAAATTTGCAATAAGTAAAACAACACTACCAAGTATTAAAATGGAATAAAATATCACGAAAATAAATACACAAAATAACCAAGTATTACAACTTTAACACACAAAAAATAAACAACTAGCATAAATATAATTAAAATATATATTTTTTATTTTTTACAATATTTGTTTATTATATATAAATAAATATAAATCATTTTTAATACATATCAAAAGTAATTGGATTAGATCAGTTTTTAATTAAATTTTGAGATTCACATCCAATAATTGATCCAATCTAATCCAATTGTAATTGGATATCCAATTTTTTGTAGTTAGATTGGATTAGTTCGTTTCAATTAGGTTGGATTTAAGTGGATCATGTCCACCCCTAAACAAGGTAGGAAAATCATGTCGTTTACAAAAATAGGAATGATAACACTAATAACACATTCAACTAAAATACCAAAAAGTCGTTAGCGTTGAAGCATCAAAGAATGCTAGATATCGTGTAATGATCACATACTTAGAATATGGATTAACAAGGTAAATAGCATTAATTAGCTGTAATATGTGATTATGTTATATGTGGACCCTATTTTCAAGAAATGGGCGTTGATGAATATTTTATTAAACTCTAGTTGTATTACATGTAATATATGTGAAAATTATTATTTTTGTAATTTTTACTCGGTAACGATAGAAATACGACAGTTGGGCTATTAGAGACACGTGAGTTTGATTTAAAACTATTTTAGTTAGCAGGACAAGTTTATTTGATATTTGGATACCGAGATTAGGCGGGGTTGTGATATTAGATCATTTTACGCCTAAGCCTTAAGACTACTTAAAGGGCAAGTAAGATCAAAAGTGATAATTTGCCTAAGAGTTTTAGCTTTGTCCCTTAGTAAGTCAGTAGCTATTCTAAGGGGTTTCTAACTGAATTAAGTAAGGTAATAATAATTAATGAATTATTTTATTTTCTTAAGTTAGATAATATCAAAACAAAACACATATCTCTATTTAAAACTAATTCCCTCTCTTTCGGCCCTAAGGAAACCAGAAGTCCGAACCATTTCAACAATAATTTTTTGAGGAATTCGGCAATAATTCAAGGGAAATTAGAAGAGCAAACTAAAAGGTAAAGCCCTAGAACCCTTTTTCTTTGATTTTTGGAAGTTTTGGTTTGGATCAAGCATTTAATTTTGCGAGTTAGGTAAAGTCTGAACTGTAGGTGTTTAGGTTTGATTTATGGGTTAGTTTAGGGTTGTTTGATGCTCTTTGCATTAGGTTTTGATAACTGATTGAGGTGTTGAGAAAGTTTGAGTTCTTGGCTGAACAATGGTAATTTTCAATTTTTTGGGTTTCAGTTGTTGCTATTGCTTGAAATATTTATGTTGGACTCAAATTAGGTGTTTTAGAGAGTTTCACAAAGTTTGGGTTAGTTTGGAATTGAGATGATATGTTTGAAGATTCTGCAGCAGAAAATGGCAAAATGTTTACTCAGAAACGGCCTACCGTTTTTCCTAGCAGTGGCCCAAAAAAACAACATGCTGTTTTTTTGGGGAGTTTTTTCGAAGGCTCATTTTTAGTATTTTCTTGATATTTAAGGTATTGTCACGCTTTTTATCGATAGGGTAACTTCTAATTTTGAGTTTAAATCCCCGAAAAGGTTTTAACAAGTTATTTACCTATTTTACGTAAATGTGACATAGGGCATTTTAACTCCATCGATGCAAGGACATTTTTGTACTTTTGTAGGATCGTCTTTAGCCTCAAAATTAATTGAAATAATTTTAATTAATTTATTCTTAAATAAATCATTTATTTAACACAAATTTATTATCATATAAATTTTATCTTAAAATAATAACATTTATTATTTATTTTCGGTTAAGGCAACTTTTACTTAATATTGTTGTTGACCGAGGTTTTCGGCAACTATTAAAATATGATTATAATAAAGAGCTGTAAGAAAGTGAGATGAAGATTTTTTACGTGGTTGGGGCGTTAATGAGCCTTAGTCCACGAGCCTCTGTTATTAATGGATGTATTTAATGGAGATTCTACACTTGAGAGAATGTCTTTCTCATAAATACAGAGAATGTTCTTGGTGAGTATTTTCTCTTCTTGCTCTTTTGCAACCCAAGATTCTCGACCCCATTAAATGAGCTTTGAGGGGGTATTTATAGTGTTTTGGTGGGGTAATCCCTAGAATTGTTCTTACACATGTGTCTGTAAGTATCCATAAAGCTGGGCATTTCCGATGAATATACCATGGGTGATGCATGGTCAAATCCCTAGGTGCTGTAGGGCTTTTATGAAGAATGTCCTTTTTGCCTTGTGATTGACGTGACTCTTCGCAGAGTAGTCGTCACTAGACTTAAATGATCATTACTGTAGCGCTGCTGTTTGGGGGTTGTGCCGTCAGACTTTATTGCGTGTTACAGTCCCAACACGCTTCCTCCCATGCAGCATTAAATGCGACTTGATTGCTCGGGAGAGACCTGACATGTCCCGGAGAGCCTTCACGCTATACTAGCTTCCTGGAGTACCTTGTACTCCGGATGCCTCCTCCGGGACCCATGCTAACAGCGCTTCTTGGTGGCGCACAAAGACTTAGCAAATCTTTCCAAGTTATCTGATCCACGTGTCCCCTCTCGACTGGTCCACGTATTTTGGGCGAATTCTGGAGCAACAATTGTTATAGGTTTGAGTTTGAATTTCAAACCTAAATCAATTATATTTATTTAATTCAAAATTGAAATTGAAAAAATAAATATCCCACAAAACTTTATTATTTTATCTTAATTATTAAAAAAAATAAAACTATTTTATTAGTTAATTGTAAATAATTAAGATAGTTATTAATTTGAATTTAAATTTTAAATTAATAAGTATGATATTAATTTAAAATTTAAATCTAAATAAATATTCAAAATAACAATTAATTATTTACATTAAATAATTAAATGATAATTTATAGTGTATATTATATACAATATATATACATTATACACACTATATATACCCAAAAATATACATATATAATATAGTCGGTCGAGTTCGCGTATTAGGGGTTGATGCCGGCCACCACCATGCACCGCGGCCGACGGCTCTGACAGCCACCATGGTCGACGGTGATCATGGAGGCCACAGAAAGGAGCATGCACCACACAGGGCAGAGTGAGACAAGCAGCAGGCGGTTTGACTGAGACCTGGACCCTCACGGGTCGTGCTTGCATGGTTCACGGACGTCAGACGTCCTGCATGCATGCATGCTGTCAACGTTGGAGAAGAAAGGATCGAAGGTCCTTGTACTGTGACAGTCACGGTAATGGTGGTCGAACCACCTTGCTCCTCAAGGGACTCATGTCCTACTCGCATGCATTGCATTCATGGATTTGTGGGCACGGTACTCGAAGCCACTCGGGTGGCTATGGATGGCATGGGAAAATTCTCGAGCTTGCATGCATGTGATTTTGACGTGCATGATCGGATTTCAAGTTTAGAAATCGAGCTCACATGCAATGAACATTGCATTGTATTATTTTTACGTAAAAAATAATTACATAAAAGTTTCTATACCCCATAATGGCTTACATTATTTTCTAAGAAAAAATAAAAATGAAACCTACACTCAATTATACCATATAATTAACAATTTATCACCTCTCAAATATTCACAATAATATAACCATTCATTCACATACATATCACATATATATATATAAATGTATAAAACTCACACAGTATTTAATGTATATACATTCACGGAACTGCTCTTGATATCAATTGTTAGTTTCTATGGTACTAAATCAAGTACTGAGCGGAAGATTTCATATTATCTGATTATCATTGTATCATAACCCAATAGATCTCCAGATGTGTATACATTAAATCAAAACATAAAATACAAGTTTAGAACATATGTCTCTTGATGACTATCATGATATCCTCAAAATTTCTCGTATGTTGTATCTTTTACTCCAGATGATGGGGATGATGCAAATGAACTCACACCAGCGTCTTCCGAATTGATCCACCACACACAAGGAATAGTGTGGACTATTACAATAAAGTGTATAATGTGTTCTTGTTAATTTCTCAACACATGAACAAGAACAATTTGAGAAAGAAAACTATTTTTCTTCTCTATATTTTAAAGATACATATTCAAAATCTCTTCTGATTTCTTAAATCAAACTACTATTTATAGTAGTTAAATCTCTATTAATTAAATTATATTTAATTATTTAAATAAATAAATATTTATAACTGAATTCGGTTACTAATATTTATAAGGGAATCTCTTAACTACTCAAGAGAATATTTCAACTACTTTGAAATATCTTTAACCACTTTTCAAATTCAGATATTTATCTGATTGAATTTATTAATTAATCTAAAAAGACAAAACTAATAGAAACACCCTACATTAAGGATAAGTGCCTACCATGTCTGAATTAAGACAAGGATTAATTGTATCTTTTGTCCTGATAACTTTTATCTCAACAAATATTGTCTTGACAAATTTTATCTTAACAACTTTTGTCTTTTTCTATTAAATTAATTTGAAAAATTATTTATTTATTACAAAAATAAATAATTACTATTTTACCAATTCATAATAGATTTTTTCGAACAATGTGATACTACTCTTTATTCATTTCCTTGATATTATTTCAAGGTGGCGATTCGGGAACCATATACCTATAATTCTAAGCTCTATTAAACTAGATTATTTATTGAGTCTTATCAATCAAATAATCTTTGTTTATTAATTCTATGATTACTCCACTATAAATATAAAATTGAACTCTTAGTAAGTATAGAATTATATTTATTGAGTTTTACTACATTGTCCATTGATATAATCAATTCTAGTGATTAGCCCTCCATGTGTTAGTTCGTAATTATTTTTGGTCAAATTAATATTTTACCATTCTAATTACTTATTTATCCTTTAGTACCATTAATTCACTAGTAGAAGTATAATTTAGATCTCATTTAAATTTGTGCACAATTTTAAAGTTCATCTTCTCAAAGAAACTTTAACGAGTGAATCAAAGAAACTAATAACATAAACTAGAGTTCATGTCGATCTACTATTGATCATCATTATAATATGAATTAGGTTTTTATAATAAACAACATGTTAGATAAAGACATCTTTATTCATATCGGTCCTTGTCATATATAAAATGCTACATCTGTAATCTGAACTGAGATTACTTGCACCGTAGAACGGGCATCAGTGAACCGTAGTGGCAACTATTGATTAAAGATTTCATTACTTTGTTGATTGTTTTATTCATAGCTAAGTGATCTTAGTTCTCTTAACAACTACAAATCACAACATCATATATGAATAAGGAATTTTCTGATATTTATATATAAATTATTCAATAATAAATATTAATAATTTAACATTCACGCATATATCAAAATGTTTAACTCTTTATTAATAATAAAAAGGCTAATTAGTAATTTTTCTCCCCGAACTTTGACATGTACTAAATCGTGCCCCCTGAACTTTTTTGGCCGTTAGAAATTCCCCCTGAACTATTGAGATTGTTAAATTTAAGGACTTTTATCTAATTTCATTCAATTTTACTGATTCTATGTACTAAGTCATGCTCCCCAGACTTTGATATCTACCAAATCATGCCCTCAAACTTTGATATGTACTAAATCATGCCCCTTGAACTTTCATCCATGTTAGAATTTTTTTACTAAAATTAGACAAAAGTCCTTAAATTTAACAATCTCAATAGTTCAGGGGGAATTTTTAACGACCAAAAAAGTTCAGGAGGCACGATTTAGTACATGTCAAAGTTCGGGGGAAAAAATTACTAATTAGCCTAATAAAAAATGTCTTTATAGACTTTTCAGGGTATAAACCCTAACAGTGTATTGGTACAGTATAATGCTAAGGGGTATGACATAGCATTACAATACTAGTACGTGACGAGTATAGA
The DNA here is from genome assembly GCF_029168945.1 of Cannabis sativa. Taxonomy (NCBI): domain Eukaryota; kingdom Viridiplantae; phylum Streptophyta; class Magnoliopsida; order Rosales; family Cannabaceae; genus Cannabis; species Cannabis sativa. Next base: position 66,980,991 of record NC_083604.1, read on the forward strand.
GTGTATGTGGTATAACGCTCAGTTGTACTTGAGGTACAAATTAACCCTACCAATATTAGTATGGGACTAGTACTTAGGACATGTGGTATAGATATCGTACTTTTATTAAGAAATTCTTGATTCATCTGTTAAGCCTTTTAGGTAGGTGTATGAGAATCTAGTTGCAAGTCGGTAATATACTTATATATTTTATGTTTTTCATACTGAATCTATCAACTCACATATATGTCTACATGTGTAGGTAAAGGAAAGGGAAAGGTTGAGCATCAATGAGTCTAGAGCTTGCTGGTAATTGTACATATCAAGATGGTTAAGCATGGAGTGTTTGGTTTCGGGACAACATGGACTCATATTTTGTAGTCGCTGGGCGACATCTTTTGTGAAAAGAATATTTTGAATACTTTTGTAAATTTTTAATGGGATCCTAAATTTATGTAAACATGTGTATTTATTAAAGTTTAAAATAAATCAAAAAGTTTTAACTTTATCACGATTTTTGAGAAATTCTTTGATTAGAAAAGGCGTGCACGCACAATAATTAGAAAATTATTGTAGTGTGCCTAGTCAAGTAGGGTGTTACATATCCAATCCACAGGGCCGGCCATTTAGCTGTGCAACAAGTGCTAATGCACAAGGCCCACAAATTAAAAAGGCCCATTATGACTTGTTAGAATTTTTTTTAACCCAATCTTCCACTAATGTGTTATGCCAAATAAAAAAAAAAAGTTTTTCCTTAATTTCTTTTAATTTTTTTTTCATAATATTTAATATTAGCTTGAAGTTTTATTAGAAATAACAACAATTTTAATAAAATTGTTTAAATTTTTTGGTGCTTAATTATGTAAAATATATTTTCATAATATGATGATATTTAAAAATATTATTTATAAATTATAATTTTTTTTTATTAGAGGCCTACTTTTTTAAATTAGAACAGGGCCTCTAAAATATTTGAGACGACCCTGCCAATCCAAATGAACATGAGATAAATGTTACCTATCAATGACTACTAGTCAAAAATAAAAATTGGATAATAATAACCTTATTATTCAATCTAAAATAAAAAGAAATAACTAAACGACCAACCATAGCAATAACAATCGTAACAAACAATCACACCACAAATCATGAGGCCAATAAAAATTTGAGAATTCCATAATCTGAACATGGACAAGGATAGTCATGGTACTTGTTGACCTTGTTTCTAATAAACGACGCAGAATCAATAAAACGATGATATAAGTATTTGAATAATAATAAAGATTATGAATAACTGTAAATGATACACGAAATTCATAGAGGTTCGAACCTTTCAACGGTAATAGCCTACTCTTTTTTTGTTGTATTGCTTATGAAAGAATATTAAGAGCACAAGGTCCAACCAGGTGAGTTTCTTATTATCTCTCGAGGAGGTTACAAATATTTTCAGAATATTTTCTCCTTTCAAAGTGCGTAAAAAATGAGTCCCCCTCAATAGTGAATTGACCTCACTATTTATAGGGGAGAGGGAGTACATTTAATCTCGAAATAATAGGAGAAAGATTGGTGTGGATTTGAATGTGAGTCCCACAATTCTCTCATTCTGTTAAATCGAATCTCATGAAAATATGAATCTTATATTGGTCCTATTTTTGTGGAAAACAATTAGGGAAAGTATCCTCAAGTATCTTCAGCGATTCCTATGGTTGACAAATTTCATTATACAGGTGGCTTGTACTACTCGACGCGAGGTGAGGTCTTGAGTCTGTTCGGGTGTTTTGGAATCATCTGGCCTAGTCAGTACAAACTGGTGTTATATTTTGCCCAAGATCGATATTCCTTCCCATGTGTCAGCTTGCCCAATGCCACGTCATTGGCACAAATTTTGAGATAACACTACTAACACAAACATACTTTAAGTCAATTGAGATTCCCCCAATGTCCCAAAAGAAATAAGACTAAAATCATCAACCATGAATGAATAAAGCCCTACTGCCATAACAATAACAAGGTGGTGTAGCAACACCATTATTGAGAATAAAAGTAAACATAAAAAAACATAGCAAATAAAAATAACACATTCAAAGGATTACCACCAGTCCAGAGCCAATGAGAAACTCAAATTCAGAGCCAATGAGAAACTCAAATCTCCGAAACACACTTCTAAAGAAAGAAGACGCAGAAGAAAAGAACACTCAAGTAGAAAGATAGCAACAACTCTAGTGGAATCAAAAATAGTGTAGGAATCAACAAGATCCGACCAAAGCCACACCGTAAGGCCGAGAAACGGTCAGGCGAGCCCTAGTCAAGCAAAAAAAAAATCAAGCAATGGCTATGAACTTCTAAAGAAAAACCCTAAAGAGAATAATAAAAAAAAAAACCCCTATAATTATATTTTTTTCAACAAACAAATAACTATCTTAAATATTATATTCACCTCATAAAAATTGCCAAAAAAAATAAATTTTGATTAAAAAAACTTCAGTGTAGTTTGCTATCTTTCTCAATAAATAAATAAAAAGAGTAACTAATTTGTTAAATGAAATCCTTCAACAAGAATTCAACAGTCATAAGGCGAATGGTTTATATTCTCTTGGACCTACTGATGGCTTTAAGCCAATTATTGTGCACTAGTGTGGGTGAAGCTTCCAGATGAGATTAATAAAATGAATTGTGATGTTAGTTTGGATATTCCAAATGCTAGAGCTGGTTTTGCCGTGGTATTGTAGGATTCTTCTGGTGTGGTTTTAGCCACGACCACTTTGGGTGGTGTGTTAGATTTTGTGTTCGTCTTGGCTATGCTCATGTTTTGGTAGAATTAGATTGTCTTAGTGTTATAAATGCCCTTAAAATTTATTTGGTGGATCATTGTTATTTAGGGTGTATTATTAGAGATGCTTTGGCTTATTGTACTTTTCTTAGTGATTTTTCTTTTGCTTATTTTTCTAGAATTGCTATAGTATTGCTCGTTTATTGACAAAACTAGCTCTTACTTTAGATTCATTTTGTTTAGTAGTCTAGCTATTCCAATTGTATTAGTACTTTTTTGTAAACCAATTTTTATTGATTAATGATATTGCCATGTTACTCTTTTCGATTTCTATAGTGGTTTACTTGCGAGGATTTAATGATGCCAATCTTTTTCAACAAAGAAAAGAAACAGCAAAACAATACATTTCTTCGGATTTTGATAACAATAAATCAACAAGACATTTTATTCTTGTTTTACTACAGTACATTGGCTTCGGTTGGAAAATTTTAAAATAAGTTATTTTTGGCTTACAAAATTAGAAAAGTACTTTTGAAAATGTTTGGATAAAAAATAAAAAATAAAAAATTCAATTTCTAAATTTTAATTTAATTTTTTTTTAGAAATTAGGGTCCTAGCCAAACGGGTCATTGTAGTGAAAGCCAATGGTAATGTTAGTCTTATTTTTTAAAAAATAAATAAATAAACAAATAAAATTCATCAATAGTATATTATTCATCATTTCCAATAATTCCCATGTAGTAATTTTTATTAAAGAAAAAGGGATCAATACAAGATTTATCGCGGACACTTTTACAAAGATCAAATTCCATATTTACATAAAATTCAGATCAAACAATAACGACAAGCTTCTATATTATTGATATTTAACCAAGACTAACTTTAAGATGCCTTACTTTTATTTGTAAGAGAGGAGAAAACAAACAAAGTACGTATCTTTTTAATAATGGTTCTTTTGTTTGTCTTGATCAAATAAAACTTCAGACACCACCTTTGCTCCTCTTCCTTGGGCCATGTAAAGGCCTATGTGATGCATTAGATTCTGCAATGAATGAGATCAAACAATTAATCCAAAAACACATACAATTCAAGTTTCTATTACTTTTTTGGCTTATTGGTTCTATGCCTATATAAAGAGCTTTCGATCTTAAGTCACTTTACTAGAAAAGTAAAAGCAGCACCAAAACTGGTATGAAATTAATTAAGGATTAGTCTAATTCACCACAGAAAAATAAGAACTCAAATTCAAGATATTTACTCCTTTCTTGCTAAAATATGGAGATTTGTTGCAGGTTGACACCATATTAAGACACTTGAAAAGTTGATAGTTGAAAAGGTACCTGAGGGTGAGATATTAGATCCTTGGATGTTCTTGCCACATGAACTGGGATATCATAAGTGGCACAGCCACGAGAATACACAATCACATCCTCAAGGGGAGGAAGATGCCGACGATTTCTTGCAGACAATGTGGAACATACAAAGTCTAGTACACATATATCTGTACATATCCCCACCACCAAAATCTTCAAAATCCAACAAAAGGGGTTGCAAAGTATTAGTCAACAAACAACATAAACCAAAAAAAAAATGGACAAGAGACAAGACAAATGGAATCTAGTAAATCTCACCGCTTTAATTTGATTATTCTTAACCCAATCGACAAAAACATTGGAGCCATCTTTTTCAATTGAGCCAAGAAACCCATCAATACAATCTTTGCATCTAAGCGTGACATTAGATTCATTCTCTAACCATTGTAAAGCTACACACAAAAGACAAAATAAAACATTAATAAACTAAAGACACCATGGAGTGAAATGTTAAGAATGAATTCAGATTCAGATTCTCCCAATTAGCTATTGCTTGCTAGATACTACCAAAACTTTGGCTTTATTCACTCAGACTTTTCCTTGCACTCCCACTTGGCTATCATATCATATCATTCCATTTCCATAAAGAGACTATAAAAGAACCTTTTTGTAGTAATCAGAAACAGACCATCAGATTTGAATTGGAGAAAGTCACTGACTTGTGATGAGGGATATCTCAGTTGATAATAATCTAATGTTCTAGTTAAGGAAGAACAAAAAAAAACAAAATTCAGTGGAAAGGAAGGAAAATGGTACCTGGAACTAGTTTTGATTCGTGGGTTCCGGCAAAACAATGAGGAGGGTAAGGATGTTCAGGAACGTTTGGATCATGGGAGTCCAAGAAACCATAAACAGGCCATTTTCTCTCGCAGAAAGCTCTGGCGAGTCTCGCTGACTCATCCACCATTTCAGAGATCTGCTTATCGGGGAATCTAGGCGCCTATGTTTAACCAATTTCAAATTTTCAATCAATGTCCCAATTAAAACAAAAACTCAGGGTTATTATCATAATTATATAACAGAGAGAGAAAAAAGTTTTACCATATTTCCAGCTCCGACTGTACAGAAGCCATTGACGATATCGACAAGGACAAGACCAGTTTTAACATCCCCAGATATGATAAAGGGTTCTTGCTTAACGGGAAGCTCGTCCTGAAGCAAATCAATCGTCTTCGAAGCCATTTCCATCTTGCTCGCTCTTGCTATTGCTTCTAAGACAACAAATTTTCCTCCCAATAAATATTAGATTGAAGAAAAAAAAACCCTTCAAAATTCAACTCTCACACGTCTTTAAGAACCCTTTAAAAGAAACCATTGGGTTCATTTAAAAAAAAAAACAAAAAAGAAAGAAACCATTGGCTCTCAGAAGACTTTGAATGGTGAGAATAAAAATGGAAGCTGGCCAAAAGTATCACAGCAAACCTACATTGGGTCCCTCGATTACCCGACACCAATTACCAAATCTGAGTCCTCTCCTACTCTTGACTTGACTTTGGCAAAGACAATTGGTTTATTTTTTTATTGGAGAGGTGTTACAAATCAACTTTTTTTATTATAATTTCTTAATTAATTTTTGTGCTTAAAATTATTTATTAGATTATTTTTTTCATGGCAGGACTTATTTAATTACAACATCATTTTGTAAACACGCCTCTAAAGTTAGAATATTAATTCAAAATTTTTAATAATTTACAATGATAATATTATAACTATAAGGAATATTACTAAAAAAAAATTAAAAAATAATCAACATATAATTTCTAGTATGGAGACTAACTAAGAAATTATAATTAATACTCTTCTATATTTTTAATACATAGATGATAAAAATAGATAAATGACTACTCTAGTAGTGTGGTAACATAATTAATAATATTTTATAAAAATTATTATACTAAATCATAATATGTCTATATGATACTAGTAATATCTAGCATCGGATGAAGTGACATCTAAATAAATTACTGATTATAGTAATAATAAATTTATAATAAAAAAGAGAAGTTACTTCTTATATTATTTTTTTAATTTTTTTTTTTAAATTTACAGTTTGGGTTGCTGCTGTAGTTGCTCCAGTAATTTCTATATAGATTGCTATGTGAATTTTAGTTACAATTTAAATTGCTGGATTACTATGTAGATTTTCATAAAAATGTAAAAATAACTATTTTGAAATGTAAAAATGAAAAAACTCCAAAAAATTTTAAGTGAATAAGGAAAAAAGGATTTTTTTTTTAGAAAAAAAAAAACAATTGATAATTTGTTGTTATTTTAAAAATGACGTTATTATTATTATCTTTTTAATAATTAAATTTCATTATTTTTTTAATAATTAAATTTTATTAGTTTCTTTTAACTAAAAAATTTCATTCAACTAGGCGAGTTCAATCTCAATAATGACAAAAACATCACTCGAAATATTAGAGCTAAAAAAAAACAACTAATATTTAAACAAGAAGTTCTTGCAATTTTTTGAGCAACTCGATTAACCGGTTGTTTAACAACAATTAACTAAAAAATTCAAAAGATTTTTGCAATCTTCCACAACACCTCCAAACGTAGATAGAATCATCTTAGGACTACAAATTGATTGGACTAACACCAGGCAATCGATCTCGATGCTACTAACCATTGGGAAAACTCGCTTCAATCACGACAACACCTCCTTCAGAGCTAAAGCTTTAGCAACCATAGGAAGCACAACACCTGTAACACCCTATCCCATAGAGACGCCACATGTGTGATTTTATAAACTAGTTTAATACTAATAAGTTAATTAATTTATTAAAATCTGTGATGATATTAAAAATTTCACCAAAATAAAATTTTAAAAATAGACATCATAACAATACTAAAATTGTGTTCTGGGGATCCCTGTTGTAAAAGATTTACAAAAAGGCTAAATACGACAACAAGTCAAAATACATGGCAAATGCAATCCAAAAACAACTCTTGGAAACTCGGCACGCATGCCAGTAGGGTCAATATGTACATTGCTAGAGAAGATTGTCACCTCATGGATGCTCTAGCTTTTCTTTGCCTTTACCTGCACCACATAGCACCCGTGAGTCACAATGACTTAGCAAGAAAGGTAATAAAAAATAATACATGGAATAACCAATTATTCATTTCACTATTATGGAATTATTGAATAATAACATTCAAAAGTGAATAACATAACCAGCCACACGTATAGAAATAAAAGCAATCATATATTACATTGTCTAATCATGAAATTCCATATCATAATCTAGCATCATATATGATGTCGCTGCATTAACTAATTAGATGAGCTCGTGCCACAATCTGACACCAATGTATCGCTTTGTCTAACCAGACGAGCCTGACCACAACCTGTCACCAATATATCACATCGCCTAACCAAGTGAGCTCGTGCCATATCCAGGCACCTATATGTCACTGCCGCCCGTGCCTAATCAGGATCGTCAACAAGAAGAAACCTAACAACAATTTCAGTCTGTGCCATAGCCTGGCACCTATATGTCACTGCTGTCTGTGCCTAATATGGATCACCAACAGTAAAAAACCTAACAACAGTTTCAGTCTGTGCCATAGCCTGGAACTCACATGTCACTGCTACCTGTGGCTAATCAGGATCGCCGACAGGAAGAAACCTAACAACAATTTCAGTTTATAGTCATGACTTTATAACAGTTGCCTCACAGGCACAACCTGGATATAGGTATCCACATATCACATAGCCTACTCTGGCAAATTCATGCCATAACCTGACATTCATAAATCATATCACCTAATCAGGTGCGCTTATATATCACCTTGCCTAATCAACAAACCCATGCCATAGTCTGACATTCTTATGCTGCATTGCATAATCAGGCAAACTCATACCATAGTCTGGTATTCTTATGCCGCATTGCACAATCAGGCAAAATCATACCATAGTCTAACATTCATATATCACATCACCTAATCAGGTGAGCTTGTATATCACATTCACATTATTATTGCCTAATCAGACAATCGATAATTATGAAACCTGTCATGCCATGTGGTACATTATATTTTTCTTACCTTTCATCCATATTCATGCATGTTGGCCAACCCAAGTGGAGAAACCTCCCTGATGATCTTGCCCTATGTCACAACAACGGTAACCAATAAGTGTTTATTCCAAAACACTGCTTAACACTTATGTAAGACAATCTAGAATTTTCTATCAAACCCAGCGGTACAAATACACTAAAATAAAACTTATATTTTGGCTCTAAAACATACATCATATTGTAGAGCTCGTCGCAAGTTTCGAAACGGTATATAGAACATCCAAAACCGACACCGAGTGAAAATTATGACAAAAATATGATTCCCGATTTCCCCAAAATTCCCAGAAACAACAAACCGGTTGGGAAACGGTTAACCGTTTCACCGCGAACCGGTTAACCGTTTGCACCAACCGGTGGACCGGTTTGGCAGTAACATAGGTCAAAACTTCTAATTTTTGCACTCACCGAAAACACCACCAAAACATATCCAAATCATTCCAAACTTCACAGGACACATATATACCATAAATACAACAATCCTTACGTAACAAAAATTAAAATCAAGCCCTTAAATGGAAAATGCTATTAACATTCAGATTTAAGCCTTAAAATATTCCAAACTCAATTTCTAACTCAAATTCAACAAGTAAACATTGGAACTAATCCCCATAGCTACCCAAGAATATTAAGTTAGAATATTCATAACTACTCTAAATTACAAAGCCAATATATAAAACTAATGGTATTAACCTTAAAATAAAGCCAATCTTTACCTTAAATTCTTCCTCTTCAATGTTATACTATCGTGCTACTACCAAAATTTGAATTACCAAATTTTGAGTTAAAAATCGAAGAAAATAAATTAAAGGGAGGAGGGTTTCGTTGCACCGAAAAAGAATTGTTTCGTACAGTTATTATTTTTGAAAACATAATAGAGGAGTGCTAGGGACACTCTCTCTTGCACTCTCTCTATAGTTAAATGACAAATGTCAAACTTTTAAATTAACTTATTTGTACCTATTAATTAACCATAATATTACTATCTTATTATAATTATGCCATCTTAATCAAATTAATACAATAATTATTATTCTACTAATTTGATTTTATATACAGATGAAAAGTTATCTTTTAATCTTTTCATCTTCATAGATATTTTCTCGTATAAAAAACAAAGAACTATTCTTCAATGAAATAAAATAGGTAATTAGTACTCATTTCATCTTTTTTTCTTCAATATATGTATTACCTCTTAAATATTATCTAATGCTAAGTTGCTAACTTCTTTTTATTATTTTACAGTTCAAGCTCAGTTAAAAAAAAAAGAAATTGTACAAAATAACAGAAGTATTTCAACTCCTAATGGAAAATGTATGTTTTATTTATGTTATGTATATGTTAGTTAATTTGTAGAACTCTTCTCTTTTTTTTTTATGTTTGTTATATAAATACATAAAAATACAATGTCATGAGTTTTTTTGTTTGTTTCTAGCATATATATATATATATTAATTTAGAATACTTTATTTATAGATAAATGATTGGTATAGTTATATGTTTTTGTTGAATGGTTTATTTAGGATGCAATGAATTTAGAAAAAAAAATTCAGATATAAATTTGGATGAATGCAACAATGAAAATGTGGAAGGTTCACTTAATGAAAGTATGGATGAAGAAAAAACATATCTAGAACCTTGCAATGGTATGGAATTCCAACTCACACGAAGAAGCATATGAATTTTATTTGAAATATGCTAAGATTATAGGATTTGGCATCTTAAGAAGATCTAGTCGTCGATCAAAGATTTCTAATGAGTTTATAGATGTTAAGTTTGTTTGTACAAGATTGGGATCAAAACGAGAAAGTATTTCATGTAATCCACGTCCTTGCTTGAAGATAGATTGTAAAGCAACATTGCATCTTAAAAGGAGATTAGAAGGAAAGTGGTATGTTTATAATTTTATCAAAGAACATAATCATGAAGTTTATCCAGCTCAAGCTCATTATTTCACATGTCATAGAAGCATCAAACCTTCAAACAAGGAGACCATTAACACTCTACATGCAGTTGGGGTAAGCACAACTAAATTTTTTGCTGTTATGGCAAAATCAAATAATGGATATGAAAACATTGGATGTTTGGAGAAAGACATAAGAAATCATTTGGACAAGGAAAAACGCTTGGCACTAGCTTCCGGGGATGCTAGTGCGATGCAAGAGCTTTTCATGCATATGCAAGAAGAAGATTCTAATTTCTTTTATGCAATTGACTTGGATGAAGAGCAACGCCTTAAAAATGTCTTCTGGGTGGATGCAAAAAGTCGAGAAGATTATAAAATTTTTGGAGATGTTGTCTCATTTGACACCACATACATCACAAATAAATATAAAATGCCATTTGCTCCATTCATTGGTGTAAACAACCATTTTCAAACTTCATTGCTTGGCTGTGCATTACTTGCACATGAGACTAAATCAACATTTGTTTGGCTAATAAAAACATGGCTTAGAGCTATGGGTGGGAAAGCTCCAATTTCTATATTGACAAATCAAGACAAAGCTATGAAAGCAGCCATTAGTGATGTTTTCTCAAATACAAGGCATCGCTTTTGTCTATGGCATATCTTAAGGAAGATTCTTGAAAAACTTGGTTCTGTGATAAAGACAAATGAACATTTTATGAGAGATTTCAACAGTTGTGTTTATAATTCATGGGTAGCTGAGGAATTTGAATATAAGTGGTCAACTATGATAGAGAAAGTTGTCTATGCCGAATGTTTGAATACTATGGATTTCTTTGTAGGCATGCTATGTGTGTTCTTCGATCTTTTGGTATTTTCAATGTTCCACCACAGTATATATTGAAAAGATGGACTAAAGATGCAAAGATTTTATACTCAGCTGGTCATATTCCAAAGTCCAATCCAAGAAACAATGGTATGATGAACTATATTGTAAAGCCATCAAACTAATTGAAGAAGGATCCTTATCTCAAAAGAGTTTTGATATTGCATGTTGTGCTTTGAATGATGCATTAGATAAGTGTGTCAAGGAGAATCATTCTATTAGTGAGAGTATTGCACTCTGATGGTAAAAAAAAATCAATACATGATCTTGAAGTGTCAAAAACAAAAGGTGCACCGAAACGAATAAAGAGCGGACTTGAAAACTCACGCAAAAGAAAATCCAATGACAAGTCCAAAAAGGTACATCTTTTTATTAATCTATTATTTCTTATTAATTAATTTTTTAGATATAATGAAACTAATTGGTGATAAAAATAATTTTATTTTATAAATAGGGATGCAATTTCAAAGGATAAAAGTACTACTTGTACAGACACTCTACATCTAAACTTGGAAGAAATGGTATTAAATAATATTAACTTGTGTATTAATTAATAATTTATAAATTTATTTTAGTAATTTTAATTATGTAACTTATTTAATTATATTTGTGCTTATGTTAACTATTTTTATTTTTGTAGCAACTTAAGCAAGATAGTAAGGAATATATTTTTCTCAATGATGATGAATGTATAAATGGAACGGTAAATATTTTATATATAATTTTATTAATTTTAATAAAAAATTAATTTTATTATACTAAAGTTAACATGCATTTTTTCTGGGAGAAAATGACGTATTAAAACATATTTCTACACAATACTCACAATGTACAAGTTTTGGATCGTATATGAAAGATGGTATACATTTGAATATCTTATTATATATAATAAATAATAGTATGAAATCTTATATATCTTTTCTAAAATTGCTCTTTTGTCACAAATTTTGAATCATTTATGCACACTAACCAAGAACTACCTTCAAATAGAATGCAATAATGATTATGAAGCACTTCTCTATTACTACATGATATTTATGTTTATTTATATCTTATGTATTTATCTTTTGATAATTTTAATATTATTTTGAATGAATTTAAATTGGCAAATGAATATATGAATGTTATTTTGACTCCTAATTTTTTTAGTTTTGACTCCTATTTTATTCAGTATACAAATATATATTGTGCTCATTATTCAAAGTCTCCATTATTCATTTTTAACAAGATTAATTCAACTACAAATAAATAATTAGTGTATTAATTTCATTAGGATAGCATAATTGTAATAAAATAGTAAGATTATAATTAATTAATAGACACAAATAAATCAATCTAAAAATTTGACATTTATCATTCAATTATGGAGAGAGTACAAAAGAGAGTTTCCTTAGCACTCCTCAACATAATATATCTAGTCCAAAAGACGCTTATCTCGGAGTAATAAATAAGCAAAGCAAGCTTATTTCTTTCATATTATTTGTACATTTTAAAAGAAAAAACCTAAATTTCTTTCAAAATTCTCCCAAAAAAAAAGACAGCTAGTTTTCAAGACAAAACTCGTCGAAAGGAAAAAGCATGTACAACACCCAAATACATAGAATACATAAAACTAAACTAAATTCACTTGCCCTTCTTGTTGGCATCTTTTAGTTGTAGTCCCATAAGACCAAGCAAATTAGAAGCAGGACCAGGAAGGCCTTCTTGGGAAGAAAAGGAATCCAGAAAGCTTTTAACAAGGTTCACGTCGGCATCAACAGGAGTAAAATCCTCTTCCATGTCGGCTGTGCTGGTATTTGACGTTCCCTGCAAAATGGTCAATATAACATTTAGACAAACAAAAGCTAGAATACAGAACTAGTCTATCATTTATCTTAACAGCAAATATATCAATTTGGTTTAAATAGAGTGTAGTTATAAGTTCTTCAGGATAGAGAGATCTTGGTAATCTTTTTCTTTTGTAAACTTTTCTTAACAAAAATTTTGGTGGTGCATTTATTTGCAGTGTACATATGTTTGTTGCACAGATGGGGATTGATTGATTCATTCTTTGCTTTTTCTCCCACAGTCCAACCATTCAATCTAATTTTTAATTATTTACAGAAAGAGTATGATTATCAATATATATGGAAACTTGACTGTAATAGTCTGTGCAGAGAGTGAGAACTATACCTCGTCTTTTTTGGCAACTTGTTCCTTAGCACGAACAAAACTTTTCTCAAGTGTGCTGGACTTCAACTCCTCATTCAAAACATCAGAGTAAGATTGCATAAAAGTATCCCCACCATCCTCATTGCCTTCAGAAGGTTCTGCTTCATCACTTTCATCTTCTGATTCTTCTGTGATTATAAATATTAAAACTTGAAATTAAAAAGATCCCAAAAAATAGAACTACAATAATTTATTTCAATTGTGTTCTCTGTTTCAGAAGAAACGTGTACAGGCTGATATTCGAGATGTCATCCTCATTAACACGTTAGAAAATGTAGGATGAACACAAAGCAAAGACGAGACACAGAATACGTTTATGTTTAAATTATGCAACAAAGACAACGAGTGCACACCAAAGCATAACGTATATCTCTTTTACTGAAACATTCTACATAATCTCAACTTCTCAAGCCAGAAAAAACATCTTATAAGATTTTTCCAAGAAATGTTGTCATCAAAATAAATGCACAAATACAGAATTATAAGTGCCTCCAATAATAACAAAATATATTTCTTAAGGAATTTTTTTTTTCTCAATTCATTCTGAAAATCTTGCTTTTAAAAGAGGTTGTTTCTGAAAACAACCAGGGAGACAATAGCAGAGTGCTTCTAAGAGACATTTGCACTAATAAAAAACAGTTCATTAAACAAAGCTGGCTTATTCCACTAATATATACGTTGCAAAACATACCAAAATCAAGGTCAGACGAGGATCCTTCTTCAATATCATCATCACTAGCAATGTCTTCAAAACCTTGTTGCTTCATCACTGATTCCATGTCTTTAATAAAACGGTCCACATCTAGGTTCACCTCTTTTAGGTTCCTTTAAAAAAAAATTAGTGTTGGATGAGCTGCTTATGCGACAGGAACAAAAGAAACAAAGCATGGTCACTTAAATAAAGGATCACTTGACTTTCATTACAGCTTGAGCAAAGTATTTGGTTGCAGCCTGAAGCAAATTTCCATTCAGAATTTCATTAATAAAAATCAACGGGCAACTCACTAAAAGAATTTCAGCAATGGGGTTTAGAAAAAAGAGTAGCTTGGAATGTATACCCAACACGAAATATACAAACCAATTTCCAGTCACTCAATCATAAGATTCAGTCCAATTCAAGAGCCTACATAGAAGTAGATGAGTTTCCAAATCAAAGAGAAAAATACTGCCTAAACCTAAGCCCCAAATACTTTTCCAAAAGTTATATTGTTTCAACCTCTAAAACCTTATTGCTAGGACCAGTTGAAAAGTAAGCGTAGCAACTTTTATTCTTTCCTAACCGAAACAGCAAGATTTAAAAACTAAGAGTGTTCGGCCAGGCGCTACATAGTGTCAATTACAAAAATAACAGAGAATTATGAAGATACGTTCAAGCAGCATGGTGCAAACTCACTCTCATTACAGCTAAGCCTGAAAGATAGCAATCAAATTGAAGGGAAAGGATAATAACTTTTAAAGAGGCATAAACTGTAATAAACAGGCGAATAAGGTTCACATTTGACAATGAACAAGGCTCTGGTTTCAGAAGCAACAGAAATTACAAATACATTGGAAAATTTTGAGACAAAAGTGCATGCTAAAGTACAAATGCATGTGTGCTTATTCCTGTGTTGTGTTTTTGTAGATAGTGGAATTGAAAAACTTGATGATTCAGATGGTAACACAAACCTGTCCTCAGGAACCTCAGCCCCTTTATAGCTTGAAACTTTACTGACAAATGCCTTCATAGTTTTTGCTATATCACTAGGATCAAACTCATCAACATTAGTGCTGCGTGATTCACTATCATCTTGCTGCACTTTTGACTTCTTCTTGTCCTTGTGCTTCGCATTGTAAAGCTCAAGCTCTTTTTGTCTCTCTGAAAGAGCAGAGTTTAACTCATCTTCTCCATTATAAAGCCAGGTATCGTCATCAGAAGGACTAACACCATGACCCTTAAAATCATTTTCCGAATGAGGTAAAGCTAGAATCTCATCAATGCGTTTCAATGGAGCTTTTATCATCTCACTGCATCAAAACTAACACTTCAAACAACTAGATATACCAATAACCTTGAAACAGAGTATAACATCTCTATAGTTCGCTCCCTAAAAGTAAGACGAACTAAATACCATCACTTCTAATCAAAAATTACTTACCACTGATTAAACCAACGATGGCACATCAAAGTTTTGCAATACAAATAAATCAGACCAACATTTTTCAAATATGGTTAAAACATGAAACTTTAACATACAATTTGCTGGAAGAGTTACAAAATCAACAAGTACCTGACGTTCGAAGACAAATAACTGTTCTTAAACTGTTGCTCCGCATTGTGCATCAACCTCCTGTACTCTTGGGACCCCGGAAGATGCCCTTCAAAGTAGCCACTCTTCTCCAAACTCTCCTTGAACGCTTCCCAAGTACTCCCTTTACCTTCAGACCCCTCTCGAAGCCGCTGCTGGTACATCATCTCGAATCCACAAGCGATTTTCATCCCCAATTCAGCTTCGAGATAAGCCGAAGTTTCAGACCTACTGGGCATTGGATAACATTTGGGTGCTTGAAACGTCTGCTGAACCAGCTGAGCATACATGGCCCTCGACATCTTCACCGATACCCGAACAAGTTCTTCCTCCTTACCTTTGCTCAAGAACTTCTCCATTTTTGCCGCGTACTTCATTGAGTCGATATCCCGGTCGTAGAAAGCCTCGACCGCTAGTGAAATCAAGCAAGGCTCGTGCTTCAGCACTTGAGCAACCGAAACTGGAACTAAAACCCTAACCTTATGGGTATTCAACCTCGCTCTGTCGGGATACTCCGATATCCGATTCTTCACGGCGGTTTGGACTGGCTCCGGCGCCCGCGACACATCCCCAGAATGATTGATAAACTTCAGCGAATCGTCGAGAGTAGGGCTGGGGAGACGGTCCTTCGGAACAATATGGAGGTCACCACGGCGGACGAAGACCCGGTTGAGGCTGTTGTCAGGGTTGAGCCAACGAGGGAGGTGGAAAGCAGCTTCAATGAGCAAGAACTCACCGTCGGTATCCCAAACTCGGATTGAGAGGTCCGGGAACCTTCTAGAGATTTCAAAGAGGAGAAATACAGTGAACCACTCATCGTCGAGATTATCCCCGTAGCGGAGCTTACCGTGGAGGTGAGAATGGTGGTCGGAGCAGAGGCAGGTGGAACTGGGGTGGGGGGAAGCGGAGAGAGTAAAGGGCTCGTGCTGCCATATATAGTCGGAGACGAAGGGAGAGATGGTTTGGAGGATTTTGAGGTGGAGGGAGTTGAGTGAGGAGGAGAGTGAAGTGGCGGCGGCTGTAGGATTTAGGGAGAAGTCAGGAAAAATAGCGTAGAAAACGGTGTCGTCTGGAAGCCTGGAGGTTTTTTGGGATAATATGGAGGAGGAAGGAGGAGGACTTGTCGCCATTGTTGTGTCTGGTGTAGGTGTTTTCCTTTCCTGAATATTCTTCATGCTTTTACATCTTCACCGCCATTGTTATAATGAGCACCAATATAGGGATTCATGTAAATCCCTCACTTTGATTTTGAGGTGTGACATCCCACACATAGGACAAAGTTCTTTCACTATAGCTCTAGTGGTTAACTTTTTGGTTTTTAAGGAAAAGATTTCAACCACCAAACACCAAGAGCAACAAGGTAGGGACAGAGAATTATTCAAAAATAACATATGTTATTAATAATTTTCAAACTGTCAAAACAAGTTTGACCAAAGTATGGGCAACGCTATCAAAAGATCTATAACAATGCACACAATTAACATCTTAGAGCCTATTAGCAAGATCAATAATTTCAACTAAAACTAGACTCAAAGAAGTAATAATAAAATCATTGTTTTTCAGTTCAAGCACAATATTCAAACAATCAGACTCAACAATTATGTTTTCATACCCAAAGGAGACTCATTGAATCAACGTCTTGCGGATAGCCAAAGATTTAGCCACTTCAGGAACAAGCAGCCATCAGAATGTCAACTTGCTAAAGCTACAACTATTCCTAATTGATTACGAAGCACCATATCTAAGCCATTACAATTGCCCAAAGAATTGACAACGACATTTGTATTTACTCGGAGATAACCAATCGGAGGAGGTTTCTATTTTGGGACCACCTGAAGAGGGGCTGTCCGAGATACCATCCCGCCAGTAGAGACGTCAGCCGCCTTCTGACAGGGGAAGCTGCCGCCGAAGCCTATTTGTTATAAAACGTCCCTAGGTAATCACGGGCCCAATGCACAGTAAGCACAGGAGTCAACTCAACGTTGTTATGGACTATTTTATTATGTCTGAAACAAATCCTCCACAAAATTACCATAATTAATTCAATCATCTCCTTTGAAAGGGTATTAATAAACCTATGAATAAAGTCAAGAAAATCCACACAATGAACAAAAGGATCCCCCAACACAAACTCATAGAATTTCCTGCACTGTAACAACATAGTACACCCCCCGAAAAGCATGATGAGTAGTTTCATCTTCCAACCCACACAAAGGACATAACCCATCAGATAAAAAATCATGATGTGCTAGATTAATTTTAGTAGGAATCATATTATGTGACGCTTGCCAATCAAAGAGTCTAACCTTTGAATGAAGATTAAGAGACTAAATCTTTTTCCACCAACTAGATGCGCCACCAGACGGAGAAGCACGAGGAACAGCCAGATTGCAAAGGTCAAGCCAATAATCACTCTAAATAGAACGCCAACCTGATTTCTCAAAGTTCCATATTTTTTTATTTGGTACATCATGTGAGGACCAAGGGATAGAAAGGATAGACTCGGCTTCATGAGGCAAGAAAATGGATTGAAATAACACATTATCCCAAACACCTGAATCTTTCCGTAACACCGACACCTTGCTAGATCCATCAATTTATAAAAGAGCAGACAAAACGGAAGGCAAAACTGAAGGAATCCAGTTGTCAGAATAAATAGCAATGTCCTTCCCATTCCTCACACGCCAACCAGTCCCATAGTCAAAAAGTTCTATCTCCCATAAGATATTTTTCCACACAAAAGAGCCACTCTTTGATTTCTTGATCTCAGCAAAGGACCAATGTCGAAAATATAGACCCTTTAACACACGACCAACCAAAGAATCAAGAACATTGATACAAGAAGCTTGCTTAGCCAAGAGAGCCTGAATAAATAAACGAAGGTCCCTGAATCCCATACCTCCATCTTCCTTATGTAAATAAAGTTTATCCCAGGTCCACCAATGCATCTTTTTTTTTTCACATCATTACTGCTCCACCAAAAGCAAGCACACATACGATGCACATGTTTGATAAAGGTCTTTGGAAGCTTAAAAAGATTCATAGAATAAGTAAGAATGGACTGGATAACTGCTTTGATGAGAATCTCACACCCCGCAATAGAGAACAATTTAGATTTCTACCCACTTCTTCCAAATCCTATCCCGAATGGAATCAAACAACCTTGCCTTGCTATGCCCCATAAAATAAGGAAGGCCTAAATAAGTCTCATGGCATTCAACTCCCTTCACACCCAACAAATCTACCAAAATGTATTTATCATAACTCATAACATTAGAGCTAAAACACACTGCAGACTTGTCAAAATTTACTAGCTGACCCAAGGTCGCCCCATACCAACTCAAAAGCTATCAAAATCTCACACAACACACATCAGAAGCCTTGAAATAGAACAAGCTATCACCAACAAACAACAAGTGCAAAATAACAGGGCCACCATGACCACAAGGAAAGCCATACAATAATTTATTTTCACAATCCCTTCAAACCAAGCTTGAAAGGCCCTCAACACAAAGTAAAAAAAGATAAGAGAACATGGGATCACATTATCTAAGCCCACGTTGAGGAGTGATAGAGCCAATGACCTCACCATTCAACAAAGAAGAATACTCCACTAAAGAGATGCAGTCAAGAATCTTTTGAATCTAAACACCATGAAACTCGAGCTTCTACATCATCTGCTCCAAAAAACACCACTTAACATGATCATAAGCTTTGGACATATCAAGTTTAAGAGCACGAAAACTATCACCTCTCTTTTTTTTCCCTTTAAAGCATTGATACATTCAAAACCAATAAGAGCATTGTCAGTTATAAGACAACTGAGGAGAAAGGCACTTTGCTCATCCAAAATGATGTGACCCAACACCTCACGCATGCGATTATCTGTAGTCTTAGTAATAATCTTGTAAAAGATATTACAAAGACTAATAGGACAAAAGTCCACAACCCTAACGGGGTTGTCAATTTTAGGAATCAAACAAATAAGGGTTTTGTTGATAACTTTTAAGCTAGAGAACCCATTGAGAAGATTAAGAGCTACCGAAATAATGTCAGGCCCAACTGTACTCCGATTTTTTCGATAAAAACCAGCCGTGAAACCATCCTCTCCCAGACTAGAGGGGTCTATCTGGAAAAAAAAAAAAGCTTTTCTAATATCTTCCCCATAAAAATCCTGAATCAAACGGGCATTCATGTCCTCAAAAATCTAACTAGGAATCGAATTAATGACTTTATCAAAAGCATCATCAGTTGGTTTGTCTAAGGTAAAATAATTAGAGAAATAATCTTCAAAGATGGCTCCAATTTTATCTTGACCCATAACCTCCAGTCTCACACTATTTTGAAGCTTTAAAATCTTATTCTTGGCCTGTCTACCCGAAGCACACCTATGGAAATAAACAATATTCTTGTCCCCTAATTGAAGCCAGTCATTTTTAGCACGAGAAGCACAATCTTTCTCTTCTTTCTCTTGGAGAACATCAAGCTCTTTTTCAATTTTACAGAGCTCCTCACAACTGACATTATCAAGATTAGCATCCACAATCTCAAATCCTTTAAGCTTTTTATGAATAGCAATGTTGTGTCACTTATGAATTTTTTTATTCTAATCATTCAATTTACCTCCCACCTCACTCACATTAAGCTTAACATTACAGATAGGATCTAAATCTTTGATTCTCCAATATTTTCCTATAATATCCACATAATTTTCTTCATCAGCCCAAGCATTTTTATAGTGGAAATAAGATCGCAAAACAAGGTCACTCCTACCTCTTGGGGCGACAGTAGAGGAAAGAATAATGGGCCGATGATCTGATCCCTTAAAAGACAAATGAGAAACATGAGTGTTAGGAAATAAATTAAGCCCATGTAAATTTTGGTTCTTCAAAACCCACATCCATCACCCGACTATCTTCAAGAGCTTTTCAAAAATTATTCATCAAGTAGTTAGGCCGTCTAAAACCCCCATCTTTCTCAAAATTAGTCAAAATCTCATTCCAATCACCCCCCACACACCCAAGGGAAAGCATTATTAGAAGCAATTCAACGAAGAAGATTCCAAAAATCGATCCTCAGATTAGATTTAGGCTGCCCATAAATCCCCTAAAGTGCCAAGAAACCTCCCCCACTTTGTAAACAACACATTAACATGACCCCGAGAGAAGTCGAGCAAAACAAACATAAGCCACCACTTTCTCAATAACGAGCTTACCAACAAAATTGAAATGAACTCTCAGTAGCTCCATTTGAGCAGTAGTGCCAAGAGTCTTAGAAAGAAATGTCGAGATTAACCTCTCAAATATTAACGTGGAGAGCTCGAAATTAACGTCTTATCATTACCCACGCCTTAGACGTTCCATGCCAGCACATTCATAATGAGGGGTGGCCCTACACTGCAGGCGACACCAAGTCAAGAGAATTCACCCCACCATTACGGTTCATCTCAGCGAGTGACCTAAGAGAACCAACGTCAAGCTTATCGGCAACCACCTTCAACGAACCATCCATAACCTCATCCTAACCAATACAGTCAGATCCTGCCCCCTCTAGAGGTTAACTTTTTTATTACTTGACCTCTCAGAACAAGTTTGCTAGCGAGTTTCTTTCTACACTATAGTTGGTAAAAAAAATATCATTTTCAATTTTCTTTTTAATATATTTTTATGTAATTAATTTTGAGAGATAAAAGAGTAATTTTTTTTCTTTTTATCTTTGGAGACTTGCATCAATAATAAACATAGAAATGAAAATTGTATATAAATTGTGTGAGTTGTCCTAAAATAATCAATAAAACTAGAATGATTATTTTAAAATTAATATTATTTATGTTCGAAAAAAAATAGTATTTCAACAAATAATTTATACCTTTCCAAAATAGAAAATAATTCAAATATTTTTTTTAACAATCTTATATCGAAATTAATATTATTTTTGCTTAAAAAAAGTATTTAAACAAATAATTTTAGTTGTTTCAATAAAATAATAAAACAAATAATTTTATACCTTTCTAAAAAGGAAAATAATTCAATTTTCTTTTAACAATCTTATACCTAAACTAAGAAATAGGTCGCGCTTTGTGTGCGACGGTTAAATTATTATATAAATATTATTAAACAATATAATAATTATCAAATAATTTTAAACTTATTTTTATGTATATTTTTTTTAAAAAAATATATGTTTATTATTATTAAAAAAAGTAAATCTATATAGAACACTCTAAAGAATTCAAAAAAAAAAAAAATCATCATACAATTTCTTATATAAATTAAAAATCACACATTTTTTTTTAAAATATACATTGTAGTGAAGAAAATTATAAATTGAACAATTCCTTACACAAAATAGAAATCTAAAACAAAAAGAAGCCAATAAATCTATAAAAAACTCATCATGTAATTTCAAAATAACTATCATCACTGTATCGCATTTGTAGTCACCATTGTATAAGTTAATGTCATCGTATCTCACTTGTAATCATCATTAATATCATTTCTAATAGATTTACTTTGTATCTAAAATAAATTAAACAATGATAGGTAAATACTTACTTTTATTATGTGAGGGAAGAGGGGGTGATAAACAATAAGTTTAAAATTTTGATAGTTTTGATATATTAGTTAATAATTTTTTTTGATAAATCATATTAGTTAATATTAACTATATCTCTCTGAAAGAAAATGCTGTTTTAATACATATTTATTTATTAGTTATTATATATAAATATATAGTTGTTTTTTTTAAAAAAAAATTAATTAATTAGTGATCTCTAATTAAATAAAGCAGAATAAAAAATTAGAAAAATGAGAGAATTTAAAGTAGAACAAAAAAATTAGAAAAATGAGAGAATTAAGTAGAGAAAAGATATTTAAAATTTTTAATTTTTTTAATTATTAATTAATTATTATAAATTTAAAACTTATAAATAGATAGTTTGACTTTTCTTTGTTATTAATTATACTAGAAGAAAGTTACGTGCAAGGCACGTATACTTAGTTTTATGTTAGGTGCTTTATAATTTAATTGAGAGAGATTCAATAAATAATCATATAATTTAAAATGGTTTAATAACTAATTTTAATTAGTGTGTGGGGTTATTTGAAAATAAATAGTGAAAAGTCAAATTTAAAATTTGCAGAAAGAGAAGAGGAGAATGGAGATTAGCTTGAAATATATTTAAAAAATAATAATGCTACACACTTACTATGGATACTTAACTCGAGCCGGTAATAATAAAATTATAAAGAATAGCGGTAGCAGGCATATAACTGGACATATGAAAGAAAGAATATAAAAAACAAGAAATATGATAAGCTTCCAAATAATATTATAACAAAGCAATGCTCTCCAAATTTATCTTAATATCATCTATAACATCATAACCTTATATTTAGATTTGGGCCGACTTTCTTCTCAGTTGGGCTTCCAGCTTTCTTCACAATGCAAGTTGTCACTTCTGACTTTTTTTTTGAAACTTGAACTACAGCCATCGTAATCTCATTCTTCTCTTGAAGCCTCTCATCAATCTCATAGCACTCCATGATAGATTCAACAAAATATATGTGTTTATGTATATTTGTTTTGAGCAAATCAGTAAACATATTTTCAACAAATTAACCCGATAAACTCAAGATCCACATATATATAGCTAAGTATTCAAATACAATTGTCAAATCTAAACTTAACACAAAATCAAATGGACAATTCATGCTCAACTAAAGCTATATATATACTGATATGATTACATCAACCCAAATATTCTTACTTGCTATAACCGAATTATAAAAATTAAAAAGTATAATTTGAGATATATAGACTAAAATCATCCAAATAAACAAATAAATTAGTTACACATAGAATTATAAATGATACTTTTTTTAGAGTGTGTTTGAAGCTTATGTGAAATTTTTTGGATCTCTTCACTACTATTTTTTATCTCTATTTTTTTTGTATAAATATATATATGTATATAGAAAATTTATATTAAAAAAAAATAAAAAATATACGTACATATATTTTATTGTTGTTAATTAAATTCAAAATAGTATAGTATTTAGAAATTAGATTTTTATTATGAATTTTTATTTATTTAAAATAATTAACTTTAATAAAAAAAAATTAGAATAAATGAGAGATATACGTACAAGATTAGGTATATATATTTTATTGGTTTTAATTAAATTTAAAATAGGATAGTAAATTTATGGTTTAAATAATATCACATGAGAACAATATATACTATTGTATATATATAAATAATATCAGTTCAAATATCAAATATCAGTTTAAATGGGATTTGTTTTATTTTTATTTTATTATTTTATTATATATAAATAATATTTTATTATTTTATTAAATATAAATAAAAAGTCACACCCATGAATTTCTCATAAACCAAGAATTTAGTTATATAGGCACACTTTATATAGAATAAATATGATTAGATAATTTATGTTTTTAAAATTATTTATTACTAAGGTATTATAAATATATTTTAATTATATTTGTTTTATTATTATTATTATTATTATTATTATTATTATTATTATTATTATTAGCTTAATTGGAGTTTTTTCTTTTAAAAGTAATAAAAAAGTAAAAAAAAAAAAATAGAGAATAAAGAAGAGAATAGATGAAGTATTGAAGCATGATTTATGATTAAGTGAGAAAGAACATATATATATAATTAAAAAAAATCATAATTATATAAATACATTTAAAATAAATCATAATTATAATTATATAATTAAAACATAACATCAACATAGAGATTATAAATCATAAACTAAAGTTATCCTTTTAAGAAAAACATATATGGTTACACTCTTAATGTGTATTACCCATAAATGAGTATTATTAAAAAAAATTTAAGTTTTTATGCTTAATTTTATTATTTAATTAAAAAAAAAAACCTTTGATTTTGTTCCATCCGGCCAAGAGAAAGATAAAAAAAAAAGTTTGAGAGAAGGGTAAAGGTAATGTTTAATATAAAAATATTTTTATATAATTTTAAAATAGAGAGATTTTTTAGTTAAGTAATAAAATTAAGTACAAAAAAATTAAATTTTCTTTTATTATCAGTGATCGAATTAAAATAAAATTTTTAAAATTAATATTTTCAAATTGACAATTAATTATAATTAGTTTTTAAAAGTTTTCAATAATATAAAAAAACAATTCATATAATAAATTCAAATTTAAATATACTTAAACTATTTTACATATAAATATGTCATTGAGTTCAGTCTCACTTTAGCAAAACACCCACACACACTTCTAATAAAATTTTGAAAAATTATCTCATATATTATTTTTTTTTTTTTAAATTTACAGTTTGGGTTGTTCTGATGGTTTCTCCAATAATTTTTATGTGGGTTGCTATGTATATTTTGATTGCAATTTAAGTTGCTCTATTAGTTGTTACGTGGGTTTCTATGTAAAATTCTATAAAAATATAAAAATATATATATATATTTTGAAGTGTAAAAATGAAAAAAAAAAACTCCAAAATTTTTTATATATGCTCTATGTGAAACTCATTATACCAAAGAAATTTTTATGAGATACAAAAATAGAAAAAAAAAATGAAGGATTTAATAACCTTTTTTATAATTAATAAAATTTTAAAACAATATGATACTAACCAAAAGAAAAAGTAACATTATGCTGCCACAAAATAAATATATATAATATGGGCACAAAATACACATATATAATGGGTACCAACAAAGATGCACATAAAGAAAAGAAAATGAATATTACATTTACATTCAGTAAGAAATAAGAATGATGAAGTACCCTTGTCTATGTTTGCCTTAAGAGTCAGCTGAGGGACCCTTGTCCCTTGTAATATAGTGAATTAGTGATCACTTATTACACAGAGCTAAAATGCCAACTAAGTTCAGAAAAAGCAGCTAAGGCAGTTGAGGATGTTAAGGATGTAGAATCAACTTCAAACTCATTGGAAAAATTTTCAGCCAAAAAGTCGACACCATCTACAAGAGGCGAAGCACGTCCTTTAAATTTCTCTTTTAATGGGATTAGATCAACTTTCCACTTCCTAAAGCTACTCCCAAATATCACTACGTTTTCTAACGTGGCTTCTTGGTTTTCTTTTGCTAGATTCACATACAATGGACAATCACACCGAGGCATGAAGAACACTGTTGGTTTATTCACCTTTCGCCATCCTTCCTCATTCTCCCGCAACACTTTAAAACCCATATCACTCAAAACTTCATTCTCTTCAGCACTGAGAATTGGATCAAATATTTCTATGTTACCATTAAATATCCAATCCAGTTCTTCCTTTAACAGAAGTGCTAGGCTTAGTTGTAACCTTGAAAGTTCACGGTTTTTTATGCTCCCAATACAATATATCACCATGTCTATCTTACTACCATTGGTAGCATTCACAAGATTTTCAAAACGTAGTTTAATCTCTGGAGTTTGAATTATTTGATCTAAAAACTTGACAAAAAATGGCATGATTTCCGGTTTATTCTTATTTTGTTGCACAAGTGACTTTATTGTTGGTGGTGTCTCCTGAGATGAGTTAGATGACAGAAATAAGTGAGAGAGAAAATTAAAATATAGAATGCCAATGATTAATTTACTATTATCAATTCTTCCAAAACAATACATAGTTGGAAATTTTATGAGCAAAGTCATCTAATTTAGGCACAATATATTCAAAAACTCACTTGATGAGCAGGTGAAGCCTGAGAGATCAACACACCAAGCTTAGCAACGTTCTTGGCCACGTCGAGACGACCTGAGTAGGTGATCTCTGACATAACAACAAGGGCGACAATGAGAGGGACAAAATTGGACCATTTCTTCCAGTTAGAGACAGGTAAAGCATCTTGGGTCGTCCCTGTTCTTGACCCTCTTTGGCTACCCATGAAAAAATAAGCAGAGGAAGCTAAAAAAGGTTGAGATGTTATAAGATAAGAGCAGTAGATGGATAATTGGGTTGGTTTTTGAATAAGAAAATGGAGAGTTTATATAAGTTTGGAGACTATAATAGGGGAAAGGAGGTGGAGATGTAGTGAGAAAAATATAAATATTCAATTTATGTATTGGAACAAAAATTAATAACGTGCTTGGCACACACAAAGATTTCCACATATGCTTGAATCTTGTATATTTAGTTGACTTTTTAATTATTTTCAGATTTCTTTGTAGATATATAAATAAGCTTTTTATTAGCATGAGAGATGATCATACATGTGTGTATTGGTTTTCATTTATTATTAACATTTTTAAACATGTTGTTGGAAAATATGGGGATATATCAATGATAGTGTTTTTTTTAATAAAAAACAATGAACTATTGCAATGTGGGTGTGATTTTCTAATAAATAATAGGGTAAATACTAGTTTGGAACTTGTATTTTGCAAAAGTCATCGATTGGATTCTATGTTTTGTTAAATGACAAAATAGATCCTGACAAAATAAAATTTAATAATAATCTAATATAAAAGTGTTATGACAAAATTGTTTACATTTTCTGTATCTGTTTGTGTTAAGAATTGTCGTCAAGTTGGTTATTTTTTAAAAAAAAGTTGTCCAAAATTAAGCTCAGTGTCCTAATTTTACTATTTTGGAAAATACAAGGTCCATTTTATCATTTAACAAAACAGAGAGTCCAATTGGTAACTTTATCATTTTATCATTTAACAAAATAGAGGGTCCAATTAGTACCGGGCGTAGGTAGGGGCTCACCTGATTGGGTGATCCGATGGCGACGTACCGAGTATAGGTACGGGCATCAGTGACATATAATGAGTACCAAGCGTAGGTACGGGCTCACCTAATTAGGTGATGCGATATACCTACCTACCGAGCGTAGGTACAGGCGTCAATGACATATGATGAGTACCAAGCGTAGGTACGGGCGTCAGTGACATATGATGAGTACCAATGGTATATAGGTACAGGCTCACCTGATTAGGTGATGCGATATACCTAGTAACGTATCGGGCATAAGTGTAATGACCGCTTTAGTAATTTGGATTAGTAAAGGCAATTAGCACTAATTTTTATTATTTTATTATTATTTGTGAATTATTTAACTGTGGACCCCAATATTTAGAAATAAATATTAGAGTTATAATTTCTCAATTCCGGAGATTTTATTAAATTCTAGGGGTATTATTTAGCTTATATGTGAAATATACTATTTTTGTAATTTTTGTTCGGCAACAACGGAAAATGCGATGGATGACTAGATTGATCACATGGGTAAGTTTAGAACCTTATTTCATGGTGGGAAATATTTTTGAGGAATTATAATATCGGGATTAAGCGGGGTTATGGAATTTGACCATTTTACCCCTAACTTTTGGTTTATCCTAGCTTTATGTGTAAGGGCATTTTGGTCATTTAGTAAAATGGCTAATGTGGGTTAGGTGGCAGCCTTGGGTGATGACACCTATTTTATTTTCAGCCTAATTGAATGAAAGAAGGGCTTTACTTTGATAGAAAGCAAACTAAGAAAAGAAAAATTAAATTAGAGAAAATATCATTTCTCTTTTCTCTCTCTTGGTGTTCGGCCCTCCCAAACCAGAAGGAAAACCCAGCCAACTCTTCATTTGTATTGTGTTTTCAGCCAAGGATTCAAAGGAGAACATTCAAGGTAAACCCTAGCTCCTTTCCTTTTAAGTTTATGAAGTTGTATTTTAGTCTTAAGAGGTGATTTTGGGTTATAGGAGCTGTTAAGGTTTGATGTTTGTTTAGTTCGAATTCTAGGGTTAGTATGAGTTAATTTTAGTTTATAGCAGCTGGTGTGGTGATTGATTGTTAGTTTTATGCAACTTTGAGCTTTGAGTTCAAAGCTTTGGGCTTTAATGGCAACTTGGGTTTTGATGGTTTGTTCTGTGAATTACTGGCTGGATTTTATTGTGTATGCATTGTTTAGGTGTACTGGAGAGTTTGGTAAAGTTTGGTTGAGTTTTGAGGTCATGGGGGAATTTTTCGGGTTCCCAGCACAGAACCGAAATTCCGGTTCTGGGGGACCTGTGGCAACCGGTCGACCGGTTGGTGACCTAGAACCGGACTTCCGGTTGGGAACCGGTCTGCCGGTTGGGGGAATTTTCGGAACCCTAGTATTTCCTAATTTTGAGATATTTAGGGTATTGCCATGTGGTTTATCGATAGGGAAACTTTTAGTTTCAAGTTTAAGTCCCGGAAAGTGATTTAGCGAGTCACTCATCTGTGTTACAATTATTGTGATTAGGGCATCCATCTAGCACGAGATTTCCATTCAGGTCGGCCAGCACACTTGAATTCAGAAAACTGGTAAGAACAGTGTATAATGTGTGATGTGATTATCTGAGTGTATGTATATGTATGATATATATGCATGCTGTTTGTATTATTGTATATGCTCGGGTGATATCATAGCGACACAACCATTGTGTCGGTTCAGCAATACAAGCATCGTACTGGTTAAGAGTGATATTCTCCCCCGAAAGTATGAATTGGTACTATCATAGCGACACAACCATCGTGTCGGTTCAGCAGTACAGGCATCGTACTGGTTAAGAGTGATATCATGGCCAATTATACTTTTGGGTGTTGTTGACGCTATCATAGCGGCACGAACATAGTGTCAGTCCTACAGCACGATTATAAAGCTGGTAGGAGTGATATCATGGTCAATAGCACAAGCAGTTTGAACGTTCATACTCATCTGTTAAGCTTTGTAAATAGGTGTATGGGCGCCTATTTACAGGTCGGAAATTATATGATATGTTATATGCATTTCTTACTGAGTCTGTTGACTCACAGTTCTGCTTCCATGTGTAGGTAAAGGAAAGGCGAAGGCTGAACAGGAGTGAACCCGAGCTCGGGTGGGATTGTACATGTCAAAGCAGCGCGACCTGGAGTGTTCGGTCTCGGGACATCTGGGGATCTTATTTTGATAGTCGTTGTGCGACCTGTAACAGTTATATATTTTGGAATGTTAACTTTTAAAAGTTTAAAAACGGGATCCCGATATATGTAAATATTTTATTACATTTCAAAGTTTAATAATTAATATAAAAGTTTTAATTTGACACGTTTTTCGAGAAAATTCTTTGATTAGCAAAGACTGCACTATAATTGAAAAAGCACTGTAGCGTGCCTTAGCATTAGGGCGTTACAATAAGTACAGACGTCAGTGACATATGATGAGTACCGATCATAAGTACGGGCTCACTTGATTAGGTGATGCGATATTCCTTACGGCGTACCTTATTAGGTACGGGCGGTAATGATATATGAATGTCAGGTTATGGCATAGATCGAAACCGTTGTTGGGTTTCCTCCTAGTGGCGTACCTAATTAGGTACGAGCGGCAGTGACATATGAGTACCAGGCTTTGGTACGAGCTCGTCTGATTAGGCGAGACAATATATTGGTGCCAAGTTGTGGCACGAGCTCACCTGATTAGGTGGTGCAATGGTATTATATATGATATTGCATTATGACACGGGATTTCCTAATTAGGCAATACAAATATATGAGCATATCTATTTTTATGCATATTGCTGGTTATATTACCTATTGTTAAATGTTATGGTATAATCATTTTATGATAATGAAATGTATAATATGTTATTTAATATACCCCTCTTTATTACTTTTCTTGCTGAGTTTATGTGACTCACCAGTGCTCTGTGGTGCAGGTAAGGGGAAGAGAAAGTTAGAGCAGCTATGAGAAGACAGTCTCTTTCAGCAATGTACATATTGACATCACTGACTTGCGTGTTGGGTTGTCAAGAGTTATTTTGGGTTGTATCTATCATGTGTTTTGGTTTTATGTTTTTGAGGTGTCATTATATATAGTTCTTTTGTAAAACTTTTTATAACAGTGATTTTCGGAAACATTTTTTTACTACTATTATGATGTGCGTTTTTAATGTTTCATGTTAGTCAAGTTTTTAGTGTTATCATGATTCTTAACAATTAATTATTTTATTAATATTAAACTAGTTTATAAAATTACAGACATAACGTCTTTATAGATCACGGCGTTACAAGTGATGTAGTTGTCTCACTCTCACATTGTCTGTAGATTTATTGAAGTACTCAAAAATTTTATTATTGTCGTGATTGAGTTTTCTAATGTAGATTAATTCGAACTTTGAAATTTAAAAAAAAATAGGGATGGGTAACTTGTCGAGAGACCCTAGTCCCTTATAATATAGTAATCAACTTATTACACGGAACCAAAATGCCAACTAAATTGATTAAATGCTTCTAAGGATGTAGAATCAACCTCAAACTCATCAGCAAAATTTTCAGCCAAAAAGATAAGAGGCTTAACATATCCATTTAACTTCTCTGAGATAACATCAAATTTCCACGTTTTGAAGCCATTCCCTAATATCACTACATTTTTCAATTTGGCTCCTTGATTTTTTTCCGCTAGATTCACATACAATGGCAGTGAACAACAAGGCATGAAGAACACTGTTGGTTTATTCACCTTTCGCCCTCCTTTCTCATCCTTCCGCAACACTTTAAAACCCATATCACTCAAAGCTTGCTTCTCTTCAGCAGTGAGAATTGGATCAAATATTTCTATGTTACCATTAAATATCCGATCCAATTTTTCCTTCAACAAAAGTGCCAAACTTAGCTGCAACCTTGATTGTTCCTCTGTTTTTATGCTTCCAATACAATATATTACCATCTTTATCTTACTACCATTGTTAGAATTCACAAGATTTTCAAAACGTAGTTTAATCTCTGGAATTTGAATTTGGTCCAAAAACTTTTCAAAAAATGGGCTAACTTCCAATTCATTCTTACTAAGTTGTACAAGCGACTGTATTGTTGGTGGTTCCTCCTGAGGTGAGTTAGAAGACAGAAATAAGTGAGAAAAAATTAAAATACAGAATGCCAATGATTTACTACTATCAATTCTTCCAAGATAATACATAGTTGGAAATTTTATGAGCAAAGTTATCTAATTTAGGACACAGTATATTCAAAAACTCACTTGATGAGCAGGTGAAGCCTGAGAGATCAACACACCAAGCTTAGCAACGTTCTTAGCCACGTCGAGACGACCTGAGTAGGTGATCTCTGACATAACAACAAGGGCGACAATGAGAGGGACAAAATTGGACCATTTCTTCCAGTTAGAGACAGGTAAAGCATCTTGGGTCGTCCCAGTTCTTGACTCTCTTTGGCTACCCATTAATTAAAAAAAAAAATACAAAAGCAGAAGAAGCTAAAAGAGTTGTATATGGATATAATTAGGTTGGTTTTTCAATAAGAAAAATGGAGAGTTTATATAAGCTCAGAGACTATATATGGGGGGAAGAAGGTGGAGATGTAGTGAGAAAAATATGAATATCCAATTTATGTATTGGAACAAAAGGCAATGACGTGCTTGGCACACACAAAGTTTTCTACACATGCTTAAATCATTTATATCTAGTTGACTTTGTATTTTCAGATTTCTTTGTAGATAAATTTTTTTTCTTAGCATTAGAGTAGAGATGATCATGCATGTGTGTATAATATTATTTTATTTTGTATTGTAAGTATATATGTTTTGTTATTTCTAGTATATTATTTATTTAAGATAATATTTAGTTTTTATTTTATTATATATAAATTTTTTTGGTATGTATATTTTAATAGTGGTATATATAATTTTGTTAGCATGATACATATTTTTTGAGTATTAGTTTAATATTGTTATATTTTTTGTGGCATATAATTTTATAACTGCGGTATATTAATTTTCAATGATACGATATATCAAATACTATTGTATATATATTTAATGATCTAATATATTTATTTGTTTTTATTACAATATAATAATATGCAATACTAAAAAAATTATATAATTTAATTTAATTATTATATTTTTTTTTTAAAAAAAAGAATAATATGTAGTAAATGTATTTTATAATTTTTATTAGCTAATTTATTATATTTGGCCACTTTTTTATGTATAATTTAGAGTGATCGTTTTAAGAATACAACGAAAAACTCATATCCACCCCTGAATGAACATCCATCTACGAATGAGATGAACAACTTTCAGTGGATATAGGCATATTAACTCTTTGCAGAGATTGATCTTGTCAAATCCACTATGAACAATATACAAATGCCATAGATTAATAAAAATGTGGTTGTGTCGTTTTGATGACTTAGGTTAAGTTACTTCAATGAGTTCATAGAATAGTGCAAGTGGATCCTGGTCACAGAATATTAAACTCATATTTCATACAATTTGAATCCATTGATAGAAAATGGTTATTAAACACTTGTGAAAGTGTAACTGTATTGTATCCTGGAATTAGAAATATAAGAAAATTTCTGTTTGGAATCTAAAATTAAAGTCAAAGACTTAAATTTATACCAAATATAATGAGTAATTTTTCTTGGACCACCACTACTAATTTAGACTCTCAGTCAGATTTGCCCATACAAGTAGGAGATTTCTAAGATTGAGGACTTATATCATTGTGGAATAGAATTTCGGGATTATAATCATATGTGTCATTTAATTTCTTAAGAGAGAAAATAGAATGACATTAAATGATATATAGACCATTCATCCAATGATATGTTATTGAGCTAATTCGAAATGAATAAGCTAAGAGGAATTAGGATAATTTCGTTTATAAATAAGAATCCAACGATGCTTCGATTAGCGAGAGTCAAAGTAATCTTATTTATACAATCTTCTTGTTTCATATTGTAAAAATACTAGTCTAAGGTGTCATCAATTGATGAACAGCTAGATGTTGCATATACAATATTTATCTTTCGAGATCTAACACTATTATGTATGTCTAATGGTGAAAATCCACTAGGGATTTATCTCATTAGATAACAGAAAATAACATGGTTCAATATAAATTCATACACAATTCAGAAATTATTAAACATATAGCAAGTAGGAATGACAAGTGAAAATACTAAAACATACAATCCTAAATAATTTCCAAGGTTTTCAACAAACCGATATCAGTGTCCCCCTTAGGCGAGAGTCAAAGCTACCATCCATTGAATAGAGTTGTCAGCTCATCTAAAATGTTAAACATTCTAGCAACCTTTTATTCGATCAAGATTGGAATCCAGCGTTGTCCCGTTTAGGCGAGAGTCAAGGCAATTCTATCTTATGAGCTTCTACCATTGTTTCATATTTTGCAAGTCAAATATGGTCGCCACCATTAGGGTGATCCATACCATATAAAAGACTTACAAACTACTTATCTTTCGAGATTAAACGGTGCGAAATTGCTAATGAACGTTCCTCCATTAGGGAGGATTACTCACTAAAACAAACGCTATGTAAAACCAACAATGGAGATCGAATATCTTAATAATAAAGCTCATTCTTTTAAAATGTATTTTCATTCTTATTTATAATAAAATATATTCATTAAATATCGAATTTAGAATTAAAATTCTAAACTAAAATTTAATTTAATATTTATAAAATTATACTTAGATGGTGATTAAAATAAATTGAATTATTTCCATCTCAGTAGTAATTTATATAAATATTAAGAAAATTATTTAAGTTGTATTAATTTAAATTAATTTGCAACTCAAAATAAATTTTCATGGGAATATATTTATTATATTTTGAAAAAGAAAGTATAAAAACTTTATGTTTTTTCGAAATACTTAAATAATAATTACTTAGAAAAATACTTCAAGCAAAAATATCACCTATCTAGATTTTCCTTTGACTCATTAATTCAATTTCTAATAATATACTTTAATTCATTTATTTTAAATTAATCAATAAATGAAAAAAATCATTGATTTAAGTTGGTCCAAGAATTAATTAAAATAAATAATTAATTTACAATTTAATCTATTTTTCAAGATAAATTCAAAATCATCTTGCATTATGAAATGCAATTTCGAAAATTGATTAATAAAATAAAAAAATATATTTTGAAAATTATTTAAATTTAGTTGAAAAAATAAATTTCAACTAAAAATAATTTTCTATTTAATTAAGTGTCATGAAAAAGAAATATTTAAGTATCATGATAAAAATCAACTTAAATATTTAATTTTCAATTTAATTAAATGTATTAAATTCAAGAAATAAATAATTAAGTATAGAGAAGGCTTAATTATTAATCTCTAGTTTAATACAAGGAAAAAATATACTTAAAATAAATTGTACCAAAATTAATTATTTAAATAATTAATTTCACAATGTATAATATTTTCCTATTTAATATTAGAAATAATAAGTAGTCTAGAAATAACTATCTAGAAAATATCTTATTTGGTTAAGTATCTTTTCCACAAAATTTGAAAAAAAAAATATCTAATTTAAGTTGTATTAGAAAAAATCTAGAACTTAAATATTTTTTTTTTCAAATTCAAATTTAATTAAATATCAAAAAGTAAGTTATAACCACTTAATTTGAAAATATTCCATTTTAAGTTAATATTCGAAAAGATATCAACTTAAAAAATATCTAAAGAATCTTAATAACCAATTCCTAAAATTCCTCAACTTAATTTTGAAATTTTAAATCCAAAAGATATTCAGATTTAAGTTGATTAGTTAGAGATAACTAAATATCAACTTAAATAGGAATATTTAATGAAAAATTTAAATTAAGCTTTAGAAAGAATTTAAATGGTTATAATTCTATATTTAATTAAATACAAGAAAATATATATAGTTTAGCTTAGAATATAAAATCCTTTAAACTATGGTTTTTCTTAAATTAATTTCAAAATAAATGAAATTAATTATGTTGCTAATCAATTTTATTAGGTTAAACTAATTTAATTAACCTAGTACAGTTATTCAAATCAGGCAAATGGGCCTTCACAATTGGGGTGGTTCATGTGAGGGGGTGCTGGGTTCAGTATGTCGTACCCACTTCTATGGCTCCCAACTCTCACACAAGGCCCAGAAGAGAGGAATTTAACCTTAAAATGAACAACTGTTATTAATTGAATAGGCCCAAAACTAAATGGGCCTAAATAAAATCTATCAAAAACTATGATATTTTATTTAGCAACAACAACCTATATGCATCTATAGTAAAATTAAACACATAGGCTCACATAGGTACACAATTTGGATAGATCCTATCATGTTGCTAGGTCATACACAGATGAAAGAAGATTGTGAAAATACACCTGTTACAAATTATTTACTTGACCAAGGGAGCCATGAGTTAAAATCAGATCATTGGATCTGTCAACAAGTTAACCATGGCTATTTGTAATCAAGCAATAATAGGTTTTAAAAACTTACAAACAAGCTAAACACATACTCCTCCAACAAGGTTAGCTGGATAGTTGGATGTAGGATTTATTTAATTTTAAATAAATAATTTTGAAAAATTAATTAAATAAAAATTTATTTTCGAAAAATAATAAAATAAAATAAAATTTAAATATTTTTGAAATTAATAAAATAATATTTAAAATTAAACCTACAATTTTGAAAAATTAAGTTTCAACCAACCTAAATATCATTTCAAAATTTGCTAACTACTTTTAAAAAATTTAATGTTATTTTATAAATAAAAATTAAATAAAAAATTGAAAAAGATAAATAAATATCTTTTTTCAGATTTTATGATTTAATTTAAATAAATAAAATAACAAAATTTAAAAGTTAGCAAAATATCTTTCATCTATTTAAAATTACTTGATTATAGTTATCTTATTTTAAATTTAAATAAGGTCAAATTATTTTAAAAAAATATTTAATTTAAAAAATTTAATATCTGACCTTTAATTTAAAAATAAGATAAGATATAATCAAATTTAAAAATAAAATAGATAATTAAGCAAAAAAAATAGATATTTACTATTTTCAAATTTTAATTACACTAATATCATGAATTAAATTTAAAAATATTAATTAATTTAATTATGATAATTAGAATTGAATTAGGAATAGTAAATGTATAAATACAGAACTACATAAAAAAATTGGAAGTTAAATCCATGAAATAGCATGAAAAATCGAAGAAAAACAAAAAAATTGCGAGCTGTACGGACGGTATGCTGTGCATACTCGTCCGTGCGCGCATGGGGAGTGCATGGGCGTGGAACCTCGGCGCAGGGGAGGAATTGCATGATTTCCGCGCGCGTATCCCTCTTGCACAATCCCAATTTTTTTCGAAACTTCAAAAAATCATAACTAATTCAAATAAAATCGAAATTGAGTTCTGTAAGGTAAATTGCTTTAATTTTTCCATACTATCCAATAAAAATAATTCCAGAAACAGATATTCAATTATTTTTCACGAAAATTCACAAACATCAATCAATCATCATATAACACTCAATACAACATGATACCATCCAAAACATCAAACAATCGTTTTAAGTCCAAATTTCTTGCAAGCAGATCAATTACCATGGCTCTGAGGCCAGTTGTTGGAAATTATTTTACCAGGATCTTAGATCTACTCACAAGTATGTTGATTAACACCCTAAATATGAACTTTCTAAAACGATGAAATAAACACATATAAAGTTTAGTAAACCTTACATTGGGTGCAGCGAAATAATATGACTCCTTCCGTTCAGATCTCTAACCCTTGTATCCTTTCTGTCGTAGAGTATTATCAAGATCTGAACCTGGATCTTTTTCTCTGATTCTTTAGTGCTGAAACTCCTTCTTGCTGAAAGTCTTTGTTCACGATCTTTGTAACGCCCCGATTTCCCGAGACGTTACACTAGCTAGTCCGTTTAAAACCATTTAAGATAAAGAGAATAAAAGACTTCTTTAATAAAAAATAACTAAGCATGAGATCTCATTATTTTTAAAACAAAACATCGTGACAATCCCCTAACATGTAATCCATGCCTCGAGCTCGCCACCCTCACTGTATAGTTTTGCCTTTACCTGCACACAGAGTACCCGTGAGCTAACGCCCAGTAAGAAGAGCTATGTAGGACATAACCCCCCCAACCAGATAACATAGTCATAAGTATAACAATATCACAACATCAAATCAATTCATACCATACTTGCATACATATAACAACATGTCATATCACATATTATTCTTACATACAATACAACATCATATCACAGTGTAATCTTAACGCATGCTATACTCACACACATAACACATAGTATCTTATCGCACATTGTCCTCACATACGATAATCTACTCCCACTCATGTTGATCAGACATGAAGTGTAACTTGCCCTGCCTTGTGCTGTTCTCACACTCGGCATCCAATAGGGCAATCCCTTTTCACAAGTTGTACTCACCCATGAAAGGATAACCTGCAAGTAAACCCATACAAGCAGCCAAAAATGTATCCTGCAGTGCTATGCTCACACCAGCAGCAGAAAACCTATCCTATAAGTGCTATCCTCACACAAACAGTCAAAAGCCTTATCACTATCACACACTAATAACATTAGCATAAAACAACAATCTACCATAGAATAAAACATGTAAATACAAACCCATAATACAGTTGTATGTTTCAACATACACCCTGTGCACAGATGTCCACTCTTCTTACCTCAGTTGTTAAGAACACCTTCTTGCTACTCCAAGCACCTCAATAAATTTTCTTGTTGAGGACGAGATCCTCAAATCCCACTGCTTAAGACTTGTTATCTCGTCACTACTACCTATAACAACACATGGTTCAAGGCCCTAACATTAAAATTCGTACTCTTACAGTACAGCAGAAAGATCACTATTTTTGACCAACAAATATACTAATTCAGTGAAAGTTGTCTTCATAAAAATTATATAAAATTTCATTATCTTTCCAATGATATAAAGATCATTAAAAATGGATTAAAACTGAGGGAGTTATGATTGTTTTACTGAAACTATTTCTGAGAAAGAATATGGAGTAACGAATTACACAACTTAGCAAAAATACAAACTTTTGACATTGAATGGTTCAGAACTAGAAGATAACATCTTCATCAAAGTTTTAGGAAATTAAATTCCCTTTCCAATGATACCAAAATCTTTGAAATTGGAATTATATTCAAAGAGATATTACAATTTTACCAAAACAGTTTTGCAAGAACAAGATTCAAGAAACGAATCACATGATATTGAATAAAACTAACTTTTTGACATAGTATGACTCCGAATTAACAAAACGTTTCTTCATAAAACTTATGGGAAATCGAATAAGCTTTCCAACGATATAAAAATCTCTAAAAACGGATCAATATCAAGAGAGATATCATCACTTTACTAAAACTTGTTTTTCTGAAAACGAAAAAATATAATAGATCCGAACCCTAGATAACATTTAGCATTATTGAGCAAGAAAATATTTCATACCTCTTCACATATTTGTTGACCAAAAGTCATTCACTCATTTATTTTGATGATAAACAAATATTTGATTATTATTTGTTACTAATCTTTTCTTGATTATTTTGCAAGCAAGTTCACAGAGTATCTATATTTGCTCGGTAAGTCAAACATAATCAAAGAAGTAGATTTAACAAGTATATAAACTACTTCATACTTCATAAGAGCAAAAGATTCATCAAGGGATCAACAAGTCAAGACCCTATTCAAAAAAGGTCTTCAAAAAGGTTAAAGTCAAAAGTCAACCCGAAAGTCAAAGTCAAAGTCAAAGTCAATGTCAAAAGTCAACTCTCGGGAAAATTCAACATGGGATCAAAAACATGCAAATCAAGCTAGGAGGCTCATCTACATTAAGACTACTCAAAATAAAATGGTATAAATTTGCTTTAGTCTTGTTAAAGTGATTTGCATAGTACACTAGGATTTATAAGTTCAAAAGTTTGGCTCACTAACTTGTGCGACAAGTTATTTCACAAAAAATGATATCTAAATTTTCTAAATTGATTTTTAAGATCACATATCATTTAACTAAGAGAACGCAACTGGAATTTTTGAAATCGGATAAACGAGTAAAAAGTTATGCACGTTTTAGTTCAAAAAAAATGAACCTTTTGCATCTGGAATTCCGCTTCCCATCCGGAATTCCGGATCATGGCTGAAGTGGCCTCGAAAAATGTGCTAACGGCTATAAACGGCTAGTTTTCATTCCTACACTATATAAACTCATTTTTCACTCAAAAATGGAGGTTGGTTGAGCTTCTATTCATCATATAATATCATTCTAAGTGTTCTAAACTAAAGAATTATCATCTTTTCATAAACACACCAACCACACACACTTGAGCCAAACTTGTTCTTATCTTCTCTAGTGTGCTTGCAATTCTCTCTAGGATTTTACTTTGTTTTCCATCTTATTAGAGAGAGTTTGCTTTGTATTTCAAAATTACATATTTATTGTATTGAGAGGTGAGGTTGGCACCGGTAGAAAAACAACTCGGTTGTAGGTGAGGTTGACACCGATTTTGTAAACAACCCGAGAAAAGTGAGATTGGCACTTCAACAATCCGGCGAGGTTGATAGTCCTTGAAAGAAAACTATTGTGAGAGGTTTGGGAAAAACCTTGGTGAAAAATTCCCCGGTTGTAAGGGTTAGTCAAGCCCGTTAACTTGGCTCGATATTGGAACTCAAAGCTAGGTCCATAGCTTTGAAGACCAAGGACGTAGGTGGCATAGCTCTACCGAACCTTGTAAAAATCGAGAGTTTGCATCTTCTAATCCTTAAACTCTTTACTTTACAAGCTTAATTATTTGTCTTGATATATTGCTTGCCATACTACTTGCGTTTACTTGATTAATTGACTAATTGCATAATTTTGTGTTAAAAGTTTTAATTTTCCGAAATTAGTTTAAATTTCCAATTCACCCCCCCTCTTGGAAACATATCTTGGGCTAACAATTGGTATCAGAGCAAGGGCTCAAATAATTTGATTAGATTTCACAATCTAGAGCATGGCGTTTCCAAGCAATTCACACAATAACATGCTAGAAGGTTTAAGCACAAGTAGAGCACCATTCTTTGATGGGGTAGACTTTCCTTATTGGAAAATTAGAATGGAAACGTATCTTCAATCCATTGATTATGATTTGTGGCATATTGTATGTTATGGTCCTTACATTCCTATGCATGTTGTAGATGGTGTAGAAACTATAAAGAAATATGATGCATATAATGAAAATGATAAGAAGATGATGTCTAAGAATGCTAAGGCTAAGTATGCTTTAATATGTGGACTAGATAGAGATATATTTAAAAATATTGAGCATGCCTCCTCGGCTCATGACATGTGGAAAATGTTAGAAGTAACTCATCAAGGAACTAGTGCCATGAAAGAAACTAAAATTCAACTTTTAGTTACTCAATATGAAAATTTCAAGATGTTACAACATGATACCATTGCTAACATGTATACTCGTTTCACAACTATTACTAATGGTTTGAACTCTCTTGGCAAGGTACTTACACAAAAGGATATGGTGACCAAAATTTTGAGAAGTCTCACCAAAGCCTACCAAGGCAAAGTAGTTGCCATCCAAGAAGCCAAGGACCTCTCAACTCTACCATTGGAAGAGCTCATTGGTTCTCTCATGAATCATGAGATTTTCATGAATGCTCAAGAAGAAGAGGAAGTTGATAAAAAGAAGAAGAACACAATTGCATTCAAATCCACTTCACATGATGATAGTGAAGCTAGTGAGGATGTTGATAGTGATATGGAGGATATAGCCCTACTCACAAAGAACTTTAAGAAGTTTTTGAAGTTCAAGAAGAATGCAAATAGATTTTACAACTCAAGGGAGAGCTCAAGAAAAGATGATCAAATTATTTGTTATGAATGCAAAAAGCCTGGTCATATGAAAACGGATTGTCCTTTGAGAAAGAGGAGTAGAAGAAGGGCAATGATGGCTACTTGGAGTGAAAGTGAGAAAGAAAGTTCTGAAGATGAACAACATGAGATAGCCAACACTTGCTTTATGGCCATTGATGATAAGGTAAGTAATCCTAACCATACAAGTGATTTTGAAAGTGAAAGTGATGATGATGCACTTGATATGTCTTATGATGAATTATCAAAATCCTTCAATGATTTGCTTGTTGATTTTGAAAAATTGCTTGCTAAGAACTCAACTCAAAGAAAGAAAATAAGTTTATTGCTTGAAGAAGTTGAGGCTTTGAAAGTCAAAGAAATTGAGTTTTTGATTGAAACCCAATGCAAAAAGTGTTCCTTATTTGAAAAAGATGTTGTAAACTTGAAAGCTAAAATTGATGATTTAAACAAGGTGGTTTACAATTTTACAAAAGGAAAAGAGAATTTTGAAATGATACTTGGGAGTCAAAAATGTGCTTTTTCAAAAAGTGGTATAGGATATAACACTAGTGTGAAACAAAAATTTCTTAGGAATTTCTTTGTCAAATCATCTAGTAATTTGAACTTAACTTGCACTTATTGTAACCAAGATGGTCATACTAAATCCTATTGCCATGTGAAAAAGAATGCCTATTTTGGTAAGGCTATTTGGATACCAAAGGTTTTAAACACTAACATCAAAGGACCCAAATTCATGTGGGTACCCAAAAGAAAGATATAAGTTTGTTTTGTAGGTATCAATAAAGAGGAACCAAAGTTGGCTCTTGGGTGTTGATGCTTAAAGAAGAATGCCAATTTCCTACATTACCAACAAGTCTCAAAAAGCATAAAAAAAGAGCGTGTCAATTCTTGAACACAACCTAAATTAACAAATTTGGGAATCGGTAATATCATTCTTATTCATTCTACTTATTTTGATGAGATTAAGATGCCTAGATAAAAAGAAAATGAAATTTGAAGTGTTTGGCTAATTGACTTGCTTTTGATCCTTCTTGTTCACTCTCTTATGCATACATGCTTAATTGGTATGTCACATACTATTTCTATGAATAAAAGTTTTGATTAGTTGAGTTTTGACATTCTTGAACTATACATGGTGAAAAATTCACATTATAGGTCATTATGCAAATTTTTGGTGAACTTTGGACATACCTTTGAACTAGTGAATATGTGAATTTTTACATATTTGGCTAGTATATGTGTTTATATGTTTGAACATGTCCAAATGAGTGTATTTAGCACGCCTAAAGGTTTTTCTTGATTGAAATATACTTTAAACAAAATTTTGGTATGTCATTTGCTTATTTTCAACTTTTTAAGGCCATAATGGGTGAAATTAGCCAAAATTTCATATTGTTGAGAAAATTGTTGTTTTGAAAGCTTGTACATCTCTAAATACTCATATATAAACTGTCTCAAAAAGAATTTTTCAAAAATAATGCTCAAATCTTGATTTTGGTACTATCTTGCATAATTTTGACTTTTTAAGACCTAAAAGAGTGTTTTTCTCTAAACGTGCTCAATTTTCATTATTTTTCAATTCCGTAAGTTTGTACACCTCACATTTGATATTTTTGACCTACTGGAAAAAGAATTTTTCAATTTGGTTGCATAGAACTCATTTTTGGTAGATTTCTAGTTTTTAAGCAAATCGAAAAGCTTACCGAAAAGTTATGATTTTTGACTTTTTTCTGATTTTCTTGTTTGAGCATGTTTGTTTTATCATATATCAGCTGTCAAAAAAGATTTTGCATGAAAATTTTGCATAAAATCAATTTTTAGTAAGTAAGTTGCTTAAAATGACCTTATATGACCAAAACGAGTAAAACTTGCCAAAATCTCTCATTTTTGAAGCTTTTTCTATTTTTCCAGCTTGTACACTTCATATTAATCATGTTTAAGCTGATAGAAAAAGAATTTTTCAAAAATGATGCATAAAACTAATTTTTGGTACATATGTTGTTTTTGCTTAAATTTTTGAAAAACT
Organism: Cannabis sativa; assembly: GCF_029168945.1. Classification (NCBI taxonomy): domain Eukaryota; kingdom Viridiplantae; phylum Streptophyta; class Magnoliopsida; order Rosales; family Cannabaceae; genus Cannabis; species Cannabis sativa. Next base: position 67,024,229 of record NC_083604.1, read on the forward strand.
TACCAAAAAGTCTCAACTCTTGTCATCTAATTGATTTAAGTGCATGAACACATTTGTTTTATCATACTTGAGGTATGAGAAAAGGTTTGAAATCATAACCATGCCATTATTTACCTGCATCTCTTACTTTCAAGGTTTTTGACATATTTTTTTTGGGTAGATTGAATGTTTAAACTTGTTTTGACTATATGAACTTTCATCTTTTTATGCATTTTGAAATTTCTCTTTACCCACTGTGCTTCATTGATACAAGTCATATCTTGTATGATTAAGGGGGAGAAATATATTTAGCTTGACCTTGCTTCCTCTGCCACCCTTTTTGATGAAATCAAAAGGGGGAGAAATATTAGAATTGATTATTTTGGCATTAATCATATTATGTTTTCAAGTATTAACAAGTTTATTGAGTATATGATTAAGGGGGAGCTTTGTCATGTTAAGAAAGGGTAACATTAAATATGCAAAGGTAAAACGGTATAAACAACATATGCATACATTAAAGGGGAGCTAAACTCAACATGTTTCAATTTACTTTTTCTTTCCGTTAAAATAATCAAATATTTTGATATCATCAAAAAGGGGGAGAATGTTGACCAAAAGTCATTCACTCATTTATTTTGATGATAAACAAATATTTGATTATTATTTGTTACTAATCTTTTCTTGATTATTTTGCAAGCAAGTTCACAGAGTATCTATATTTGCTCGGTAAAGTCAAACATAATCAAAGAAGTAGATTTAACAAGTATATAAACTACTTCATACTTCATAAGAGCAAAAGATTCATCAAGGGATCAACAAGTCAAGACCCTATTCAAAAAAGGTCTTCAAAAAGGTTAAAGTCAAAAGTCAACCCGAAAGTCAAAGTCAAAGTCAAAGTCAATGTCAAAAGTCAACTCTCGGGAAAATTCAACATGGGATCAAAAACATGCAAATCAAGCTAGGAGGCTCATCTACATTAAGACTACTCAAAATAAAATGGTATAAATTTGCTTTAGTCTTGTTAAAGTGATTTGCATAGTACACTAGGATTTATAAGTTCAAAAGTTTGGCTCACTAACTTGTGCGACAAGTTATTTCACAAAAAATGATATCTAAATTTTCTAAATTGATTTTTAAGATCACATATCATTTAACTAAGAGAACGCAACTGGAATTTTTGAAATCGGATAAACGAGTAAAAAGTTATGCACGTTTTAGTTCAAAAAAAATGAACCTTTTGCATCTGGAATTCCGGTTCCCATCCGGAATTCCGGTTGCCAACCAGAATTCCGGTTGTAACCAATCCGGAATTCCGGATCATGGCTGAAGTGGCCTCGAAAAATGTGCTAACGGCTATAAACGGCTAGTTTTCATTCCTACACTATATAAACTCATTTTTCACTCAAAAATGGAGGTTGGTTGAGCTTCTATTCATCATATAATATCATTCTAAGTGTTCTAAACTAAAGAATTATCATCTTTTCATAAACACACCAACCACACACACTTGAGCCAAACTTGTTCTTATCTTCTCTAGTGTGCTTGCAATTCTCTCTAGGATTTTACTTTGTTTTCCATCTTATTAGAGAGAGTTTGCTTTGTATTTCAAAATTACATATTTATTGTATTGAGAGGTGAGGTTGGCACCGGTAGAAAAACAACTCGGTTGTAGGTGAGGTTGACACCGATTTTGTAAACAACCCGAGAAAAGTGAGATTGGCACTTCAACAATCCGGCGAGGTTGATAGTCCTTGGAAGAAAACTATTGTGAGAGGTTTGGGAAAAACCTTGGTGAAAAATTCCCCGGTTGTAAGGGTTAGTCAAGCCCGTTAACTTGGCTCGATATTGGAACTCAAAGCTAGGTCCATAGCTTTGAAGACCAAGGACGTAGGTGGCATAGCTCTACCGAACCTTGTAAAAATCGAGAGTTTGCATCTTCTAATCCTTAAACTCTTTACTTTACAAGCTTAATTATTTGTCTTGATATATTGCTTGCCATACTACTTGCGTTTACTTGATTAATTGACTAATTGCATAATTTTGTGTTAAAAGTTTTAATTTTCCGAAATTAGTTTAAATTTCCAATTCACCCCCCCTCTTGGAAACATATCTTGGGCTAACAATATTTCTATTCGATGTCTCAAGCCCGCAAGCCTTGATTATAAATCCAAAACTTTAAGAATGAAGGTAGAAAATAAGAAGAATTGTGGAAGGTTTGAGAGGAGCAAACATGAAGAAGAATGAGGATTTGACTAATTGGTTTGGAGAGGAAAAATAAAACTATGATAGTTTAGGGTTTGATAAAAAGATTATGAGATATCGTATTCTGATAGGTTTAGGTTAACTAAAAATAATAATATATAATAAAATGCTAAAATATTATTAAATCAACAAATATCTAAATTTTTAAATTTTAAAAGTAAGCCCTTTATTTCGTAACTTTAGGCTCAGTTTTCACCTAGAAAAATTCCGAATTATGATATAACTATTTCTACAAAATTTATAGATCTTTGAATTATCTTTCCAACGCCACTGGAATCACCTCAATCGGAGCTCTAAAACTCTAGATATGATCATTTTAGTAAAACAGTTTTTAATCCTGCGAATTTATCAAAACCTACGAATTTTTGTGACATTAATTCCATTATAATGTTATTTAATGCACTTCATACAATAGATTAAACCCACTAAATAATCTATAAAACTCTAATAGACTTTCATATTGGGCTTTAATTGAGTAATTATCCTAATTCGTAAAAACACCATAATTTTACCTTGACACTTACTATAATTTCAACTATGTTTAGAAATCTATCAATACTATTCTAAGCAATAGTCTCTATTCACTATTAGTAGAAATAAATGATTGAGGTATTACTTGCTGTGTGTGGGCACTACTCTAATCACTAAGTGTTTCGAAATCTTAAGGAAGAAGAGAGAGAGGGAGTGGTCGGCCAAGGTAGAGAGAGAGAGGCTCAGGTTTTTCTGAATGAAAGTGTGAAAGTTAAGTGTAAATTTCCTGAAGCCTTCACTATCTATTTATAGCAATCCACTAGGGTTAGGTTTGAATTATTTGGCATTAAAATAATGAAAATATCAGTTTGAAAAACCATCCCAAGTGGCCGGCCATGTAGTGTAATGGGCCTTACTTGGATTTTGCAGTTTTTACAAATTTTATTTCTATTTTCTCAAAAACGCCAATTTTCAAATTCAACCATTTAAATGCCAATTCTAACTATTTGATAACTATAAATAATTATTAAATAATATTGTCATTTATCATATTTATTAATTGAAGCATACAAGTTAACATACTCTCAGGAATGAGCTACATGCATATCACTATAAAAGAAACATTTACTAATCCATCCAACTAATGAAATATGAATAAAATTTTCTATCAAAATCACTCTTTCTAAGAATAGCTCGAGAACGAAAATCGCTTAATCCAATTCTCATATATATTTTTCTTTACTCGCTTAATCATATACCATTTATTTGTACTAAACGAAACCATTACATATATGTAGGGATCACAACCCTAACATCATACTCATAGCACAATCATAGCAATAACATATAAAAATTATTTCAATCATATCATGTCTTTACCATAACATTGGCATATCATAGTCATTCCTTACATAACCTGGGCCTAGCCTGACCTTACAATATCCTGGGCCTAATCTGCCCATATAATAACCTGGGCCTATGTAGCCCTACCATTGTTATAAGATAGGGTATCTCTATATTCAACAGTAACATCACTGTATCATACCCCACTATAACAATGTCATACACGAATCAGACAAATGTAGGGTAGGGTATCTCTACATTCAACGGCCTTATCCCGTATCATACCCCACCATAATAATTTCAAACACGACTCAGAAAAATGCAGGGTAGGGTATCTCTACATTCAACGGCCTTACCCCGTATCATACCCCACCATGGTCCCTCACTTTACCTGAGACGTTAGCATACAACTTGCAGCATACAACACACAATATATGAATGCAACATACAACATATACAAGTCAAAACAACCCTAATCAATATATCAATTCATAAACTCATATTGTGTCCATACCACACATTCTCAGTACCACATACATATTCATAATAACAAAGCATAAACCATATTCCAATACATAAAGAGTTTAAATTTATGCAAATAAACACAAACAAAACTATCTAATTTCCTTACGAATCACGGGGCTACTGACTGTCACAATCTATTCTTCTATTATAACCTTAATGATTAGATTTCACCCTTAACCAAAATTCAACTTAATTATCTCTAATAAAAGAGTAGAGCTTAAAATTATCTATCCATTAACACTTAAAAAAAAATCAAACTTAAGAACGTACCAATTAGGCCTGAACATAAAAACCGCTAAACCGTGGGAACCGCCTAACCCATTAGAATCCGCCCGTATGGAAACCGCCCATTAAAAACCCGCAAAAATTGGATTGGGTTGAGTTTTAACCCGCTGTTTGGCGGGCGGGTACGGGTTTGCCTAAAAACGGGCGGGTCCAACCCGTACCCGTAATATATTATTTTTTTTTATTTATTTTTTAAATTTAATTTATACCTAAAAAAGGCTGCCTAAAAAAACTAAAACAAAAAAAACCCTAAAACTAAACCCCTCTTCTCCGCTGTCGTCCCCCCCTTCTTCACAGCCGCCATCGTCCCCCCCCCCCTTTCTTCTCCGCTCGTCGTCCCCGCCCTCTTCTCTGTTCGTCATCGTCTTCTCTTCTCCCATCATCGACAGTCGCTGCCGCCCATCCTCAGGCCATCAACAACTCAACCCCTATGCTTCTCCAGAAAATTGTCGCCAAATAACCACCAGTAGCAGCCCGACGAACACTCAACACAAAATTTCTATTCTTCACCATTTTCAGTGGCAGCCGCATATTTGAGGTTAGCTTTCAATCTTCATTCCTATTATTTTTTTTTCTTTTCTGTTTGTTCTTTGCTTTACTTAATTCTTATTTTTTGAATTTTTTCTTTGCTTTACTTGACACTATTTCTTTATTTTTCCTTTGATTTACTGATAATTTTGCTATTTTATTTTTTGATTCTTTGCTGGAAAAGAAAAAAAAAATAGTTGCTGGAAAAAAAAAAACTTGTTGTCTATCGATGACTTCTTTTTTCTTTTTTTTTTTAATCATGTAAATGTTATCTAGTAATGATATTTTACTGCGCTCAGTCAAAATTTAATTTGATGTGTTGATTTTTTTTTTCTTTCGTTCAAATGTATGAATGAGCTAGAATGAGTTATGTTTTTTCAAATGTGAATGAGTTACAAGCTTATATTACACTTTATTTGATATTAAACTTGTTTGTGTGATGTTGATAATTGTGAGTTCAATATTCTAAAATCTGAAAGATTGGTGAAAATGTTGAGGGCCTCACACTTATTCCTTCACATTTATATTTGATCCAAAAAACTAGTTCTTCTATAAGGTAGAGGTGGAATCTATGATCATTATCAAAGTGTGCCATTGAAGAGTTCCTTTGTGTACTCTGTTACACTTAGTACACTAATCCGTAAAACTGTATTCTTAAATTGAAAAATGACATTTTTTCTTGAGAGTAAATATACAAAATGGATTACTAAATTTAATTAAATTTTTTTATTATTTTGCAGAGTTGCATTTCATTTGGAGCCAACTTTTGAAGTCACTTTTGTTTTAATTATGGAGACTTTATGAATTATTATGAACTTAGATTGTGTTATGGACTTAAATTATGGACTTTTTTTTTGGATTGTTATGAACTTGTATGAACTTTTTAAGGACCTTTTCTAGATTGTTAATTATGGAGTAGTACTATGGACTTTATAAGAATTGTTACGATATTTTCATGGATTATTATTATATGCCTTGTTATAGAGTTTATAAAGATTGATATGAATTTTTTAAGGACTTTTATGCATTGTTATTAACCGGTATAAATTTTTAGTTAAATATTTTTTTTTCTTGTGACAATATATTTTGAAAGTTTTGATTTTTAAGCAACCCAAGCCGCCCAAAAAACCGCATAAAACCGCCCCCTAAAAAACCGCCCAACCCAAACTTTTATTGGGCAGGTATGGGTTGTGATTTTAAAAAACCGCCAAATAAAAAAACCGCCAAACCGCCCAAAAACCGCCCAACCCAATCCATGTGCAGGCCTAGTACCAATAGTTATATATGTCTAATTTATTAAACCTGAAACATACACTCTCGTTAGAAATACTAATATAACAACTAAATTCTCTTTTTTTTTCCTAACATACTCTATTCCAATCTGCTTATAACACAATTTCTTTTGAAAAATACTCTTCTTATGCTCCTTATTTATGAAAATAAGTACAACTTATCAAAAAATCAAACATAAATTACGTAATATAGCAATACCTTGAAACATTTTCTTAAATTTTTTTTTTCTTCCAAAAATATCTCATTGATCGAATCCTACCCATAAAATTTTAAAACATAATCTTCTAAACACAAAGAAAACTTCTAGTTACACTGAAGATGTAACGCAACATAAAATATGTAAGACTAACATGAACAGATTAACTAAAACTTACAGTACAGTGAGTCGAGCTCGTCTTGTGGCAATGAACTTTACATGTTAGGGTCAACCACATCCTTTAGGACCGTATTGCTCTGATACCATATTGGAACGCCCCGATTTCCCGAGACGTCACACTAGCTAGTCCGTTTAAAACCATTTAAGATAAAGAGAATAAAAGACTTCTTTAATAAAAAATAACTAAGCATGAGATCTCATTATTTTTAAAACAAAACATCGTGACAATCCCCTAACATGTAATCCATGCCTCGAGCTCGCCACCCTCACTGTATAGTTTTGCCTTTACCTGCACACAGAGTACCCGTGAGCTAACGCCCAGTAAGAAGAGCTATGTAGGACATAACCCCCCCAACCAGATAACATAGTCATAAGTATAACAATATCACAACATCAAATCAATTCATACCATACTTGCATACATATAACAACATGTCATATCACATATTATTCTTACATACAATACAACATCATATCACAGTGTAATCTTAACGCATGCTATACTCACACACATAACACATAGTATCTTATCGCACATTGTCCTCACATACGATAATCTACTCCCACTCATGTTGATCAGACATGAAGTGTAACTTGCCCTGCCTTGTGCTGTTCTCACACTCGGCATCCAATAGGGCAATCCCTTTTCACAAGTTGTACTCACCCATGAAAGGATAACCTGCAAGTAAACCCATACAAGCAGCCAAAAATATATCCTGCAGTGCTATGCTCACACCAGCAGCAGAAAACCTATCCTATAAGTGCTATCCTCACACAAACAGTCAAAAGCCTTATCACTATCACACACTAATAACATTAGCATAAAACAACAATCTACCATAGAATAAAACATGTAAATACAAACCCATAATACAGTTGTATGTTTCAACATACACCCTGTGCACAGATGTCCACTCTTCTTACCTCAGTTGTTAAGAACACCTTCTTGCTACTCCAAGCACCTCAATAAATTTTCTTGTTGAGGACAAGATCCTCAAATCCCACTGCTTAAGACTTGTTATCTCGTCACTACTACCTATAACAACACATGGTTCAAGGCCCTAACATTAAAATTCGTACTCTTACAGTACAGCAGAAAGATCACTATTTTTGACCAACAAATATACTAATTCAGTGAAAGTTGTCTTCATAAAAATTATAGAAAATTTCATTATCTTTCCAATGATATAAAGATCATTAAAAATGGATTAAAACTGAGGGAGTTATGATTGTTTTACTGAAACTATTTCTGAGAAAGAATATGGAGTAACGAATTACACAACTTAGCAAAAATACAAACTTTTGACATTGAATGGTTCAGAACTAGAAGATAACATCTTCATCAAAGTTTTAGGAAATTAAATTCCCTTTCCAATGATACCAAAATCTTTGAAATTGGAATTATATTCAAAGAGATATTACAATTTTACCAAAACAGTTTTGCAAGAACAAGATTCAAGAAACGAATCACATGATATTGAATAAAACTAACTTTTTGACATAGTATGACTTCGAATTAACAAAAAGTTTCTTCATAAAACTTATGGGAAATCGAATAAGCTTTCCAACGATATAAAAATCTCTAAAAACGGATCAATATCAAGAGAGATATCATCACTTTACTGAAACTTGTTTTTCTGAAAACGAAAAAATATAATAGATCCGAACCCTAGATAACATTTAGCATTATTGAGCAAGAAAATATTTCATACCTCTTCACATATTTCTATTCGATGTCTCAAGCCCGCAAGCCTTGATTATAAATCCAAAACTTTAAGAATGAAGGTAGAAAATAAGAAGAATTGTGGAAGGTTTGAGAGGAGCAAACATGAAGAAGAATGAGGATTTGACTAATTGGTTTGGAGAGGAAAAATAAAACTATGATAGTTTAGGGTTTGATAAAAAGATTATGAGATATCGTATTCTGATAGGTTTAGGTTAACTAAAAATAATAATATATAATAAAATGCTAAAATATTATTAAATCAACAAATATCTAAATTTTTAAATTTTAAAAGTAAGCCCTTTATTTCGTAACTTTAGGCTCAGTTTTCACCTAGAAAAATTCCGAATTATGATATAACTATTTCTACTAAATTTATAGATCTTTGAATTATCTTTCCAACGCCACTGGAATCACCTCAATCGGAGCTCTAAAACTCTAGATATGATCATTTTAGTAAAACAGTTTTTAATCCTGCGAATTTATCAAAACCTACGAATTTTTGTGACATTAATTCCATTATAATGTTATTTAATGCACTTCATACAATAGATTAAACCCACTAAATAATCTATAAAACTCTAATAGACTTTCATATTGGGCTTTAATTGAGTAATTATCCTAATTCGTAAAAACACCATAATTTTACCTTGACACTTACTATAATTTCAACTATGTTTAGAAATCTATCAATACTATTCTAAGCAATAGTCTCTATTCACTATTAGTAGAAATAAATGATTGAGGTATTACTTGCTGTGTGTGGGCACTACTCTAATCACTAAGTGTTTCGAAATCTTAAGGAAGAAGAGAGAGAGGGAGTGGTCGGCCAAGGTAGAGAGAGAGAGGCTCAGGTTTTTCTGAATGAAAGTGTGAAAGTTAAGTGTAAATTTCCTGAAGCCTTCACTATCTATTTATAGCAATCCACTAGGGTTAGGTTTGAATTATTTGGCATTAAAATAATGAAAATATCAGTTTGAAAAACCATCCCAAGTGGCCGGCCATGTAGTGTAATGGGCCTTACTTGGATTTTGCAGTTTTTACAAATTTTATTTCTATTTTCTCAAAAACGCCAATTTTCAAATTCAACCATTTAAATGCCAATTCTAACTATTTGATAACTATAAATAATTATTAAATAATATTGTCATTTATCATATTTATTAATTGAACCATACAAAGTATCATAATTAACAAATATGCCCCTAAAACTCTTTCTTTACAATTTCGCCCTTACTTAGTGAAAAAATTCACAAATCGACATAGTCTAATTTGAGAATTATAATTGATTAATCAAAACCAATTATATGAGTCTTACAAGCAATATTATCTCAACTAGTGGGGGGACCATGGGTCTATATAACCGAGCTTCCAATAAGCAGATCAAGAATTTATAACCTAAATTCACTGACTTATTAATTCTTCGTTGAATCCACGCATAGAACTTAGAATTGCACTCTCAGTATATAGAATGCTCTATATGTTCCACCATATAGACACATCATTAGTTATCCATTGTTATAATCCTAATTTGATCAATGATCCTCTATATGAATGATCTACACTGTAAAGGGATTAGATTACCGTTACACCCTACAATGTATTTTAACCTTAAAACACTTAACCCCGTATAAATGATATTTCAGCTTATGTGAAATGAGTACTCCACCATTTATTTTCGTTTGGTCAAGCTCGAAGGAGATCATTCTTTACTTACTATTCGCCAGATAGAAGCTATAGATTCCATGTTTATGTTAGCGGTCCCACTCAATTGCACTACCGTGTTCCTAAAATGTACGTATCACCCTGACCCAAAAGTAGGCTTAACTAACAAATCAAAGAACACGAATAACCTCTCGAGATCGAGCCTAATCATAACAGGATTAAGATCATTTGATCTAGGATCAACTAGGCGATATTGACTTGAATAGATATTACGGTAAGTTTAATAAATCTAAGTCAAAGTTTAATATCGGTCCCTTCCGATGCATACTCCATGCATCCAACCTGAGCTTTACTTTAACCAATGCTCTGGAAAGAACATAGCATTTCTCCAAATGCAAGTAAACTCTGTTGTAGATTATCATATCAGTAAAACCCTGTGTCTGATAAATCTAGGAAACTTTATTCACATAGTCATGTTTACTTTCTAATGTGTTGACAACATAATAAACAGGATCAAGTATGTCAAAAGGGTTTCAGATGAATTTATACATTATGTACATATAATCATGAAATAAATCATGTGAACCATGCAACATTAAATGTTATTTCTGATCTATATAAGTAAATTTGATTATATTAAAATAGTTTTATTTAGGGCATAAAACCCAACAGTTACGGTAATTCAATCCCTTTACAGTGTAGATCATATATATAGAGGATCGTTGATCACATTAGGATTATAACAATGGATAACTAATGACGTGTCTATATCGTGGAACATATAGAGCGTTCTATATGACTGAGAGTGCAATTCCAAGTTCTAAGAGTGGATTCAATAAGGAATTAATAAGTTACGGAATTTACTTGGTAAATTCGGTTCGACTTATTGGAAGCTCGGTTATATAGACCCATGGTCCCCATACTAGTTGAGACCATACAGCTTGTAAGACTCAGTTAATTGATTTTAATTAATCAATTATAATTCTAAAAGTTAGACTATGTCTACTTTATGAATTTTCACTAAGCAAGGGTAAAACAGTAAATAGAGAGTTTAAAGGGTATATTTATTAATTGGGAAACTTTGATTAGTTTTTATTAATAAATAAAATAAATGACAATATATTATTTAATAATTAATTATAGTTATTAAATAATTAGATTTGACATTTATGTGGTTGAATGAGAAAATTGGTAATTTTGGAGAATGAGAAACTAGGAATGATAAAATAGGAAAGTTGCAAAAGTGAGAGGCTTGTTTCCATTTTTCTATGGCCGGCCACTTTGCTTCCCTTTTATCATTTTATTTTTCATTTTTAAATGCCAAGTAATTCAACCTTAACCCTATGTGGTATTCTATAAATAAAAGGTAAAGACTTCAGGTTTGACAGAGAATTGTATCTCATTATTTTCAGAGTGAATTCCTGAGCCACCACTTTCCTCTCTCTTTTCTTCTATATTTTCGAAATCCCTTGAGTGATAGAGTAGTGCCCACACACATCAAGTGGTACCTCAATCATAGTATGTAAAACTATGGAAAATCAGCATCAAATAAGGAGAGAAAGAGATCCAGATTCAGATCTTGATAATGCTCTGCTACAGAAAGGAATCAAGGGCTAGAGATCTGAATGGAAGGAGTCATAATATTCCGCTACACCCAATGTAAGGTTTTCTTAAACTCTTATGTGTTTATTTTCATTGTTTTATAATTCATATTAGGATGTTAATCAAACATACTTGGTAGTAAATCTAGATCCTGGTAAAATATTTCCAATAACTCATATATACATAATCCATACATTATGTTCTTTCAGTGGTTGATCCTGATAATGTTTACCAAGTGTAACCCAGTTATGTCTTATACACATAACTCTTGACATATATGCGTACATTCAACACCTTCAATATATACTCTAATATATGAAGTTTTAGGGTAACAACCCTAACTTGCATACTGATCGATTACTCATACAACACATTATAGCATGCTCAAAATAATACATATTGAGGAGGAAAATAATCCTAATTCATGCTTTCATTTGATTAGCAATATTATATATTACAGTACACTAATATTTTCTTATCCTCATATATTCTAGGGCAATAACCCTAGACCACATTATTACTAAACTTAGGGTACTAATTTATCGAGTCTAACTTAATTATACCTTGAACACATAATTTTTTGTTTCAACATATATAGCATGGCATGATATTCAAAATCATTTAATCACTAGAGTAATAACCCTAGGCCATATAACCGCTCACTTTAGGGTAATGACCCTAATCCCAGTTCTCAACCATATCATGTGATCATGTTGCTCGACTAATCATTTTATCTGACCAGTGGCTTCTAACTAGCATGATTCGACAAGAATTTGTTGCTAAGTATTCACAGGGCAATACCCTAGTCGGCCTACCGATCAGTTAGGCTTGATCGAGTGTATTCAAAATCCACAAAATCAATCTCTAGATACATGAAGAATATGTCATAATGGTTCCCTACAATTAAGATATTGAGGGAATAAATAGCAGTTATTGAATATCTTGTAATTAATATTATTTATTTACACCCTATAAATAGTGGATCATATTCACTGTTTTGGGGATCGAATTCTTGACTTTCCAAACAGCTATTGCACTACAAAGCTACTACTATAATTCTTTCAAAAAGAATATCAAGAAACTCACTTAACCGAGTTCTTATGATCTTGATATATCTACAAGAAATATCAAGTAATGGGAGTAGGTTATTATTAAAGTTAGGGTCGAACATCTATAAATACTTTGTGTGGTTTATCCTTTTTTTGTTATTAATTATCAAAAACTTTCATTGTCATTTAATTGCTGTTGACTAAAAAAATAGTCAACAATATTAAATATTAGACAATATGTAATTACCAATTGTCTTGCTAAATATGATTATAAAAATTCACATTTAAATATACCTTGTAATACCTATCGTAGTAATTACACAATTATTATTACATAAATGTAAAGAAAAGACAAGTTTAAGCCACTAAGGCTAGCTTAGTGATGAGGGGATGAGAAAAAGGGAGAGGTCATGAGTTCGAACCCAGGATCTTTAAACTATTAAGATAATATATGATTGTAAAAATCATTATGCTACACTAAAAAAAAAAAAAAAGACAAGTTTGGAAATGTAACTACATAGGCGGGGAATCCAACGGTTGAGATTACTTCTTTTTTCACTTGTGAGGATCCAACGGTCCAACGGTTGAGATTGGTTCAGAAGAGGAAGCAAGTGAAGCGGTGAAAGGAGAAGAAAAATAATAATAGTGGGGAAGTTGGAAGCATAGAATAGAAGTAGAAGAAGGAAAAGAAAAGGGAAAGAGAGAAAGAAACAAACAAGTCCTTCGGATTTTATTTGGCCATGTGTTACGGTCAGCAGCGATCGTTCTCCAGAGACGAAAACCTAACCCCTTCTCGGACCCTTCGATCGCCCACCGATAACGCCCTCGTCGTCCAGAATCTACGGGATCGTCTTGCCGAGACCGAGGCGCGCCTGGCAAGGGCCAGGGCTCGAGAGGCCGAGCTGAGTCGCTGCCTTAACGAGATGAAGCGCTTCGTCTCCGTCATGGAGATCCTTGAGACCTACCTCAAGCGACGCTTCCGAGAGCAACAAGATGACGTCGTTCGCTTATTCTCTCCGCCATTGCCGCATTCTTGAAATTGCATTTCTCTCCTCGGTGATTTCCTTACTAAACCTCGTTCACATCATAAATATATTTTCTTTTTCTAATGCCATTTTGATTTTTTTAATTTGTTTATTTATATTCACTCTCTAGGGGTCTTTTTTTTTTGGTTTTCGACATAAGTTGTGCTTGATTTGATTATATTACTTTGGTGATTCGGTTTGAACATAATTTTATATGGTTTAGTTCTATTCTATTGTGAATTGATCATGGAGTCATATATTCTTGACAAGAAGTGTGCAATTTTATGGGGAAATTGGTTTCTGAAATGGTTTTGAGATGTGGATTAATCCAGCCTTGGTATGAAAGTGATAAAAATAAAATAAAATAAATAAAAAGTGAGTATTAATTCAGTGTAAAGCCGTGGATTACTTTGTAGGGAAGGAGCATTTTGGAAGTTTTAATTATATTGGCTAAATCAACAATGGTGTAGCTTGGTGGGTTTCTGATAATGGGGAGTTGGGTTCCTATAAAAATAGGAAGGGTTACATTTGAAAGAATAAGATGTTGAAAAACTTGCATTTTTGTAAGGTTAGTGTTGAAGGGATAAGATGTTGAAAACTTTCATTTGGGTACTTATGTTTAATGTTTATGTACTGTAATTGCATTACTTTTCCTAGATATGCATAGTATTAAACCTGTAGGCTTCAGCAGCAGGAATAATGGAAGGCGATGGACAGTGGATTGTGTTTCTAGAATAATTATTGAATTTTAAGAGATGTTTCCAGAATTAAGGTGAGTCGCAATCTTGTTGCCATGGACTTAGGAATACTTTTAGATGAGTTTCTATTATGTTGCAGTAGGAGAACCATAATTGAAATGTATTAGAGCATTGAAGGTAAATGATCTAAGTGGATTCTGCTGCAAAAATGATAAATAAAGCAGTGGGAGTCTTATATGTGATCATTCATTCATTTGCTTGAGCGTCTTGTGCTAGTGTTTGTATGCCATGAATGAATATTCAGGATCACCCAAATTCGGTAGGGGTTATGCTTTAAGATGATTAATGGCACAAAAAGAGAACTACGTGCACTTAGCTTGATGTAGATAAGGGAAATATTTGAAGGTGAGTCTTATAAAGACCTTTTATATGAAAATTCTAAATCTTTTATTAATTTCATTGGTTTAGAGTCTTAATACTATTTTCATGTAAATGAGTGATTTCTTGGTGTTCTTTCTATCCACATTGAGTTCTTAAATTTGTTCTTTGGCTACATCACATGAAAAATATATTAACTGTAAAGTTTTTAAGAGGACGATACTTGGTTACCTGTATCAGTTGACACGCATTTTGCTCTTTCATAAAATTCAATAGAGTAGCTCAAACAGTTAGCCCTATGGTTTGCTCCGGCAAGGTTTGAGGTTTGATTATCTCTTGAGTGCCTGTATAGGAGTTGCTACACTTTTCTGGTTAGGCAAGGAGCTAGTTTACAAAAACTATGACTAATGTGGGGTATATACACCAGCTAAATAAATTTATGACATTGGCTTTGTTCAAATAGTTCAGCATGACCTTTTCCTTGTTATGACCAGGTATTGCTTAGTTTGTTAAACTTTGCTTATTGTTATAGACAACTTAGTTAGTATGTATATGAGAGGAAATGGATCCACTTGCATTTGACAAAACAGAATTTGTTGAGCGTTTAAGTGATGCTGCATTATGAAATGTTGATTCAGAAATTTCCTAGACATTGTAAAGGAATTCTGAAACTGGGCTTTTTTTTTTGTGTGTGTTTGGCAGGAATGATTCATAACCGGAGCCGGAAAACATATTGAATGTTGTAAATTTACAGCAACAATGAAAGAGAGAGCTCAATGAAGTGCCACTTAATGTTCTGAGGGGCTTCAAATATAAAATTTCCCCACCTTTTGTTAATCATCACCGGTCATGAATATTAGATTTTATTTGCTTCAAAATATTGGAGAACTCCAAATCATTCCAAAAGTTCATATATGTACATACATTCTTAATGACTATCAAATTGAATATATCATATTAAGTACATACATCTCTTCTTTTCCTTCCTGTCTACTTATTCTAAAAAGTTTCAACTTTCTGATAATTATTTGAGATTAAAAATGCCTTGTATTCAAACACAACCTTTTGTTTGTCAGGGAGGAAAGAAGAGTGGAAGGAAAGGGGTGGAGGGATAGGTGAAAAGGGAAAAATGAAAGAAAAGGAGAGGTGGAGGGATAAGAAAAAGACAAAAATAAATAAGATCATATTTATCCTTAAAAAAATAATAATTATATTAGGGAGAAGTAGGACAGTGTAATTTTAATAATTAATTTAACATTTCATCCTTTATTTCTATTTCTAATTCCCATTAATATAATGGAGAGCTACTTTCCTCTTCTTCCTTCATATTCTCTTTTTTTTTCTTTTCCTTCCTTTCATCCTACTCTCATTTCTTCTTACTAAATATAGACTTTATGTGAGTTAAAAGAAGTTAGGGCAATTATTATCATTATGCAAACTGCTAGGGGTGAAGATTATAAGTAAATTATTTTCTTATTTCTATTAAATATATACAAGAAAATCTGTCCTAATTAGTATTTGCATGTCAAATTAATTAGGAGTTCCCTGTAATCTCATAAAACACAAAGAATAAATATTTAATAAAGTAACTTTGCTAAATGTTTGAGCAAGCTCCTTTCGCAAAGTTTTGGGCTCCTTTCTAGCTTTGTGGATTCTCTAATTAACTGTGCTTTAAAATAAAGAAAATTTACAAATATGAAGAATTGGTCTCAAAATCCTACTCCAACAGATGCTTTATATTGCGAGCTATTATACATAAGCTCTATTCCTTCGCTACATGTAGCGAAGGTTAAGAGCTTCTTTAAATCATTTTTATATTATTATTTTTTTTTTTAATTTCTCTCTTTAATTGGGTGTCTGTTTGTTTATTTTTAATTTTTTATTATTTCTTTTTATTGTTTAATATTAAAAATATGTTAAAATATAATATTTAAATGAAGTAAAGAATAAAATAGAGAAACTGATATATAGTATAATATAAAAATTTGAGGTAAAATAAAAAAAATGTTGTTTTAGTGATATATTTTAAAGAATGAAATAAAGACACTGATGGGAGCGCTCTAAGAAGGAAAAGGTATCCACATTCTACAGTCAAAATTTTGGATTTTATATTTTTAATACCAATAATACCCTAATTTATTTAGTATAATAAGTCCTCAATCTTGTATGAGGATTTCTTTGGAATTTAATAATATTTTTAATAGACATTATTATTTAATGTAACTAGAGGACTCGATTAATTAGCTTTATTTAATAAAATTATTTACTAAAGAAATTTGGTCAGAAATGTGAAAAGTAGGGAAGCAGTTCATATAGTACTAGACTACCAGTTGAATAGTTTGACCTAAGCTTAAGGGAAAGTTGCTTTTACAGTTTCACTTATGAAAAAGAGAGGAGTCGAATTTTAGATCTAAGAATATAAAAAAGGGAAATTTATATTACATTTATCTTTAATCTGACTATATTAATACCATTTATTTATATATTTTATCATGTTTTTCTGAAAATAATATTTGAACAATCTTTTATTTCATTTTTTTGTATACAAGGTATTAATAATTGATTGTGTTATATTTTTGGTAAGTATATATGTTGTATCAATTATTGTATTCTTTCACACATTCAATATTCATAATCAATACAAATATTTATTGTATTTTGATTCTATCGAGATTTTATTTATTTATTTTATTTTAATTGTTAGAAGTTTCAATCTTTTTAATTCAAAAATTAAGTGGCTCAATAATTAATTTTTTAGATTTTTTTGTTTTGTCGGATGCAAATAAAACTGCCGGTATTAGGAGCAGTTGCAAGTCGATTGCAATTACCGAAATGTCCCTCTAAACTCTCTCATTTGAAACTCAACGGCCGATTAAGAGTGAAATTTCAGTAATTGCAAGTGGATGGCGACTGACGAGCGGAAAATGGTAATTATTTTGCTATAGAGAAAAGACACTCTTCATAGTTCAGTCTCTCTCTCTCTCTCTCTCTCTCACCATCTTGTAGCAGTAGCAGTAGCAGTAGCAGTCACCATTTTGAGGCTCCGGCCCTCTTCACACCTTTACTAAACTACGTTCACTATTTCTTGCTTTGCTTCTAATCCCTCCACCATTTTTTGACTGATCTTATGTTTTTTCTTTAATGAATTAGACCTTTCCCCCACTGCGAGGAAAGTTAAAATCTTTCCCTTTTTGTTCAGTCTGTGCTATAGTTTTTAAGAGCTTATTCGAATGGATAAAAGGTCATCCTTGGATTCTGAAGATAAGGCCGAGAGAGGGAAAGGGAAGAAGGGTAGCCGTGGCTCTAAACAGGACTCCAGGCTTCCTGACGTCGACCCTTTTGTGCCAAGAGCAGACCACTATAATCCTAGAGAGCTGAGATCTTGGGCGAAGCGAACTGGGTTTGTCTCTAATTACTCAACCGAGACCAGTGCCACTGAGAGGAATGAAAGCTCGGGTGGGTTTGATTTGGAGAAGGGTCATGGTCATAGAGCAGATGAGTCGTCTCCCAAAATCGAGATCGACCCCATTTTGGGCCGTACTAGGCCTAATGTAGGGGCTGAGATTGAGCCAGCTTCTGGGAATGGGAATGGGAATGGAGTAAGGAGGAATGAGAATGATGGGGTTTGGGGGTTGAGAGATGAGAATCAGAGGAGAAGGATTAGGGATGAACCCGTTGGTAGAGATAATGGGAGGAGAGTTGATTTGAATGGAAGTGACAATGGCAATGGCAATTGGAAAGGGAATGATATTGCAGATAGGAATGTCAATAGAGTTGGCAATGGAAATGGAGATGGGAATAGGAATGGAGTTGGAGTTGCAGCAGTTAATCAAGCAGAGGAGCCAAAGAGAGATGAAGGCAAAGCTGAAGTGGATGTAGAAATGAATTCAATTCCAGATGGTGAAGAGTTTGATCATGGAGGATGGGGCAGGCCAACAGGAATCAAGTGTGGCCTTAGAGACAATCCGGGGTTTGGTTAGACCACTATACCTATGTCTAAATTAATTATTTTTTTTCATAAGATTATAAGTCGAAAATTAGTCAGCATTGAAAGAATTAGGAACTAATATGATTTTTTCGAAGCCAAGTAAAATGAGGGAAAAATGTCAGGGGTTTCTATTTAGTGGGGAAAAAGAACACGTGTAAGCTACTAAATGGAACTGGTAAGAGGTAACAAGTTAGCAAAATGTAATGATCTTACATACTGAAACTCGATCAATTAAATTTGATCCATATCCCACTTAGGTGTAACGAAGTTTAGTTAGCATTTAGTAATCTTAGTTGTATTTACGAAATTTAAAGACTCACAAGCAAAAGTAACACTCAACCTTGTAAACTTTAGCATGTTATTCACTTTTTTTGTTTGCATGACTTGTGTCTTGGTATGCCTTATTTGCTTAGTATATTAAGCTCACCATATTTTTCCATTTCGAGACCCTTTTGTGAAAATGAGTCTTTGGCATTATTTATGTACTTTTCAAATTTTCTTTGTAAATGCTAATTTGAAGACAGTTGAGCAAACAAACAATTTATGTTGGTTAAAAGCTCCATGAATTTTATATATTGAAAACATGGAATGGCACTCTAAAATTTTGTTCAAGTAAACTATAACAAATCAGTGCCTCATTCTTACATCATCTTGAATGCTTGTTTTTCATTGCAGTACCTCTAATTTGTTACGGCCTGCAGCACTATTTATCATTGGCTGGCTCTCTTATATTCATTCCTTTGATTATTGTTCCAGCTATGGGTGGCACAGATGTAAGTATCTTGTCTGTAGTATTTGGTGTCTGATGCAATGTAAGAAGGAAGTTCAAGTCTTTTGTTGTTGTTGAAATTTTAACTTGTCTCAGTTCATAATGATGACAGAAAGATACTGCCACAGTGATTTCAACGATGATTCTGGTTTCTGGAGTTACAACAATACTGCACTCATACTTTGGCACAAGACTCCCACTAGTTCAGGGAAGCTCATTTGTATATTTGGCACCAGCATTGGTTATTATAAATGCTCAGGAATATAGAAATCTTACAGACCATGTAAGTTTATTTCAATTATCAATGTTAATTCAGACAATATAAAAGATCTATTAGCTGCCTACTATTTCTGTAGGCCTGTCAAAATTCTAGGAATTTGATAACCTTTTCTGCAGGGTTGTAACGCATACTCCAAGCACGAGATATTTTTTTGGTCGAATTACATCTTAGAGTCATTCCTATTCATATTGTATTTCATGTATAATTTCCTGCATAAGGTCTGAGGAATGTTGAAATATGCAGGAATTTCTAAAATTTTCTTGTGGTTTGCTCCCTCAAGATTTGAGGTTCGAGTTCCTCCCAAGTACCTCCATAGCAAATGCTATAGTTTCCTGTTCCTTAGTCCAATTTCAAATCAAAAAAAGAAAAATATTGTATCCCACGAATCTCTTTTTCACATTAATCTATCAGAATTACTTGTGTTCTGCTCCATGAATCACTTTTTAGAATTTGTTGAAGTTTTACCATTGCTCAACATTTATCAGTGGTAATTTGACTGCAGAAATTTCGACATATCATGAGAGAACTCCAAGGGGCTATAATCATTGGATCAATATTTCAAAGCCTCCTGGGATTTACTGGTTTAATGTCTCTTGTATTGAGGTAAGTGAAAGTATTACCTATTAGAATTTTATATGATTGAAAGAGAATAGTAATTAAGAATTAATTGGTTTTTGAATCTGATTGCTCTCAAAGGTTTTTTTTGCATATATAGGCATGGTTGCTAATATATTGGTTTTTCTTCCATATGATTTCTTGCAGATTGATAAACCCTATAGTGGTTGCACCAACTGTTGCTGCAGTAGGTTTAGCATTTTTTAGTTATGGTTTTCCGCAAGCTGGTAGCTGTGTGGAAATTAGTGTTCCACTGATACTGTTGGTTCTTATATTTACCCTGGTGAGTGGTTTTAGAAAACTAAGTGAGGTGAATTGTGATTTTAGAGATTTGATTCCATAGTACTTTTTTAAGATTCGCAGTTTTTTTTTTTTTTTTTAATTTTATTTATTATTATGTTTTTAATAATTTTTAAAAATCTGGTTGATGTATGTAGCACTAACGGTTGTTTTCGTAATTTTTGCTTTGAAGTATCTTCGTGGAGTATCCATCTTTGGGAGTGGTGTATTTCGAATTTACGCGGTATTGACTTTTTTTTCAACATTTTGACTTTTATAACTCAAACATTTTGGCAAAATTATTATAGGTTTCTTAATGGGTAATAGTTCTGTAGCTGACAGTGGTACTAGAAATGTGTTTGGTTTCAGTTTGCCGGTACGATTATTATGTCAGATTCTGATTGATCTTGTTGCTTTTTCAGGTTCCCTTAAGTGTAATTATCGTATGGACATACGCATTATTTTTGACGGCTGGTGGTGCATATGATTATAAAGGCTGCAGCTCCAACATACCGAGTTCAAACATACTAAACGATGGATGTCGAAAACATGCATATACCATGCAGCATTGTAGGACAGATGCTTCCAATGCATGGAGAACGGCAGCTTGGGTTAGGATTCCCTATCCTCTTCAGTGGGGCATGCCCATCTTCCATTTGAGGACCTCAATTATCATGGTCATAACATCACTTGTTGCATCAGTGGATTCGGTCAGTTACTTATAAATCAAATTCAAATGTAGCCAGAAACAAGTTATTTGATTATTTCACTTTCTAAAAAAGTTGTGTTATATCTTTTGGTGAAGAAGATGACTAGATGGATGGCATTAATATTTGACACTAATGCAAGTGGTTGAAAAACTAACCTCAGGTTGGAACATACCACACAACATCTATTTTACTCAATTTGAAGCCTCCAACACCAGGAATTGTTAGCAGAGGGATTGCATTGGAGGGTTTCTGCAGTATTTTAGCTGGACTTTGGGGCTCTGGAACTGGGTCCACAACCTTAACAGAAAATGTGCATACTGTTGGAGTCACAGAGGTGGCTAATAGAAGGGCTGTGGAGATTGGAGCACTTTTTCTTATCATTTTCTCATTTATAGGTAAACCACTCAACATGTTACCCAAAAAAAAAAACATTGTAGTACCAAGTATTGTATATGGCATGAGCATGCATCGTTTATGTTTAAAATGTGAATCTATAGACATGTATCTTTCCATTTGATTTCGAAGCGTTTAAATTGAATGTTCTATCATATTGATGAGTTAGCTTCTTCTTTTTAATTGCTTCATAGGAAAAGTTGGTGCCATTCTTGCTTCTATACCACTTGCTTTAGCTGCTGCTACACTCTGCTTCATGTGGGGCCTTACTGTGGCCTTGGGTCTATCGACTTTGCAATATAGCCAAACAGCAAGTTTTAGAAACATAACAATAGTTGGTGTTTCCTTATTCCTTGGCTTGTCTATCCCCGCTTATTTTCAGCAATATCAACCTGAATCCAGCTTAATTCTGCCCAGTTATTTCATTCCTTACTCTGCAGCATCGAATGGGCCAGTTCATTCTGGTAATGAACAAGTAAGCCATCTTTTCATTAAGCTAATCTTCTATTATGCCTTGCTTATAATTTGTATATTGTAGACTTGCTGATCCTTGCTTTGTTCTGTGTTACCTAGATTGATTTTGCTATAAATGCACTTTTGTCACTGAACATGGTGGTTACACTCTTGGTTGCTTTAGTACTGGACAATACTGTTCCAGGAAGCCGGCAAGAACGAGGGGTGTATATATGGTCACACTCAGAAGATATCAGAAGTGATCCGTCTTTGCTTGCAGATTATTCTCTGCCAGGGAAAGTCGGCCGGTGTTTTTGTTTGCCAAAATGCTTGGGGGTGTGACAGTTTTTAATATTTCCTCTTGAATCTTATTAACAATATTCTGAAAAGTCATCTTATCTGTGAAGAGGTTCTCAGTACACAGCTGAATTGGAAGGACACTGGAGCTTCAAGATTTATATATATATAGGGAATAGTTGCTGTTGATATACATAAATAGCTTCTTCTTACACGATAACGAAAATTTCTGGCTACTACCAGGTTTGTGAAATTTGTTCCATTCAAAAACCAAACATTATTAATATCCCGGACTGTACTATAGTTAAAATTTAATATATTCTTTGAGAAAGGCTACTTGTCTGTCTATTTGTTACTAATCTTTTTCACTCTTTTTCATTAATGTACAAGCCTACCATTTACTTTACTTACAAAGAAGTTGGAATTATTAGAGTTGAACTTTACATGGAATATATGAGGTTCACAACATCATATTCAAACCACGTGGAGCTAGTTCTTAGCTAACTTTTTCTTAACATCTTCATAATGATAAACAAATTGATCTAAAGCAAGATGCTTGGTGTATTCTCCATCTTTAAAACACCTAAACATCAAGGTTAACTAAGTTGGACATCGCATTCAACACCTAAAGTCTCTCTCTCTCTCTCTCTCTCTCTCTCTCTCTCTCTCTCTCTCTCTCTCTCTCTCTCTCTCTCTCTCTCTCTCTCTCTCTCTCAATACATGAAAATCTAAAAGCAATACACAATGTTAGGGAGGTGGAATGGATCTTTTGTTATGCCAATCTTGTATAAGTGTACGGAGGGTGTGATTAGGGGTAAGAAAAGTATTTTTGAGCCTTAAATTTGTCATGGGAGACGTATCATTCCCCATTCTAAGCCATTCCTCTATGGCTTCTAGCTCATATGAAAATCCATCCACAGCTACATGTGGGTTTTTCATTACATCCTGCATTCAAATACCCCCAAAACTTATCACTAACTTTTTCTTTCCTTGGTTTAAATATTTAAATAAATGAAAAAAAAGCATACCTGAAATATTGGACATAGGAAAAAACTTGGCACTTCCATGGGGTCTTCTCCATCTAGGGCTCTATTGATTGCCACGTCAGATCCATTACGAGTAGCCAAGTTAAATTGTCCACTTGACACTAGATCCCCAGCTTTTTCTCTCAAGTCGTTGAGCTCTTCCATAACAGTAGCCAATTTCAAATCCATATTGGGCCCACGGTTTCTGGACAAACATTTCAACGTGAGGCCTGCTAGTCTCTCGGCTAGGTCCATGGGCCACTGCCCGGCCATTTCATCCAAATCCCGGATCAAACCTGCTCTATCCATAGTCATGGCCTCAACAAGCCCAGCCCAATTTCTCCCAGTCAAAAGGTGCATCAGTAAAACTCCAAAGGCCCTAATGTCTGATCTAATCCATTGCTCATCACCACTCTTAGAAAGCCCAAACCCAGTTATCTTGGCATTTAGATTGCGGTCAAGGAGAATATTGGCCAATCTCAGTTGACCGTGAACAATGGGCTTGGGTTTGGCCATGTGGAGGAAACCCAAGCCTGAACAAATCTCCGCCGCAATTCGGATACGGTCATACCAACGGAGGGTCCGGATCCGTTTTTTGGCTGACCCTTTGCGAGAGTACAATATGTCTCTTAAGAATATATCCCTTAAGCTACCATTGTGCATGTATTCAAATACTATGCATTTTAACTCAGAGCAATAGCCAACCATGGGCACCAGATTTGGGTGCCTGATTTGGCTCAACAGCAACACCTGTGTCAATCATAATTCCCTATGTTAAAATTAAAATCTCACTAATATGAATTGTTGAATTTTTCTTAAAGAGTAATTTAGCATCTCAAATAGTTTTGACTGTTATAATATGAAAACCAAAAACCCTTATTACCTTAGATTGAAAATCTTCTTGAGACATTCCATTAACAGAGTCAAGCCTTTTGATGGCAACCAAGGAATGACCAATGCGGCCGCGATAGACCCCAGTCCAGTCACCGCCAGGCTTCAACCTCATTCTCTCCGAGAAGCCATTAGTAGCCATTCTGATCTGATCCGCCGTGAAGTCCTTGCAACCGCCACTAGGTTGACCGAACCTGGCCACCATTTGGATGGCATCTTTCTCTTTGCAAAACTCAATCCGACGCTGGAGAACATCTCTCTGTTGCCTTAGCTCCTCAATTTCCCTAACCATCTTTGATCGTAAGTTGACAGCGTTGTGTAGCTGAGCCTCTGATTGAGATTTGGCCAATGTGGATGCGTGAAGCTTGTTGGAGAGCTCGTTGTTGAGCTGAGTGAGTGATTTTAGCCTCTTCTTGGTTTCTTCTACCTCGGCCATGGTTGCGTGGAGGTGTTCCTCTTCATCTTCTAACACTTTCTTTAACTCTGTTCGCTTCTTTACCTCTTCTTTGATTTTTGTTTGGAGTTCATCACTCTAATAATTATATATATACAAATAAAATCAATATGTGGTGCTGAAAATAGAGGTTAATATATTATGAAGCTTAGGGATATAAGTAAGTACCCGGCGATTGCATAAAAAAATAGCTCTTTCTGCTTTTGAACGCCTTTCTGCATTGCCCATTGCTTCTATTCTCTTGTTTTGGACTGTGTTTTTGGCTTCTTTCAGTTTTGTTTTCAGACACTGAATTTTTTCTGCATTACTCTGATCAAAGTAATCAATACACATGTATTTTATTTATAAGTTATAGGTATAAATTAACATATACAAAAGAGTGAAATAACTTCTGCTTTTTGGTTTGGTTGATGTGCACTTTTTTATAAGTAATCCAGTAATAACAATAATAATTAAAAAAAAAAAAATTGCCTAGTAGCAGTGACAAAGTAGGTCTACTTTCAAAATGTAGTTAAAATGCTCTATTTCATTTGTTCTAGTCTCTTCTCTACTTTATTCATTCTGTAAACAGACTAATTTGCGGTATAAATACTCCAGTTTAATTCTCAATTATAAATAAATACTAAAATTTAATTTTCGATAGTAATAATACTAAGTTATAAATTTTTATATGTATCTACCTGTTAAGTGTTAAGTATATTGCTACGTGATAATCTAGTCAAGTCATGAATTTTGTTTTTTTAAAAAATAATTTAAATATACTAATAAAAAATGACATGTGGATAATGATTTTACACTTAACGGCATGTATCTAGTTCCAAAAATATAATTTAAATTTTATTACCGCCAAAAATTAAACTTAAGTATTTATTTACAATTGAGAATTGAACTTAAATATTTATGTTGCAATTTTTTTTTTTTTAATAATACATCACTCTCATTTTTTTTATATATATTTTTTATCTATATTATTTTATATTTAAAATGAATAAAAAAATATATTATAGAATTAGAAATAGAAAAGATGATATATTTTGGAAAATAAAAATTTGATATAAAACAGTTTTGATGATGTATTTTGTATAATAGAAAAAAAAAAGTTGGCTATTGAGGGCAGGAACACTAATTAATTCTAGTGCAAATAGCCTATACAATTCATGGTATCACTATGCACTGTTTAGTACTTGTAGGAAGAACCAAACAAATCCCCCTCAAAGCTTTTATCCACATCACTATCAAACATTCAAAATTATCTCCCAAGGTCAAAAAGGAGGATAACCAACAAACAATTTAAACCAAATAAAATAAAATGATTTTCTCAAAAAACATGTCTTAATCAATAGATTAAATTAACTATAAAAAATATATATAAATAAGAAGCAAAATTATTTACAACTCACGACAAAACATTAGATATATATATCTTTAATAATTTAATCCTTACCAAATCAATAGCCGCACGTCCCGCCGTGCCCAACTCCATCACTAAACTTTGTAGATCAAAATTTTCATTCTCTTGGTCAACATCTTCTTCATCTTTTGCTTCATGATCCAAATTTAATGACAATAAATGTTGATAATATTCTTCAATTTCCTCAACACAATTTTCCCATTGGGTTTGTGAACTTGGGGAGTCTAGATTAATTGATAAAGAAGACAACAAACGACGAGGGTTTTTCTGTAGAGAATTTGGTTGGGGTGGAATGAAAATCTTTCCTAACCAATCTTTAAAACTACCCTTTTCTCTAAATTTTGCTACCATTACACCTTGATCATCTTCCATTATTCCTCTCTTATTTTCTCCCTTGATGGAAAGTAATTTTCCTCCACATATTATGAATAGCTCACAAAAATCAGGCTTGTTCTTGTGAACGTAAAACGATCCACTAATTGCATTCTTGATTTTCCTAATAGATAGAAGAAAAAAAAAGATTAATATTGAGAGAAGAGAACATGCCCTGTAATTTTTTAGTATTAGAATTACATGTTAGTTAAATTAATTACCATGGTGAGGACTTTAAGAATGAAAAACCCATAACCAAATTGGTAATTTTGAGTCTTGAAATCAAGTCCATGGTGATCTTGTGAATTGGCTCATCGCATTTCTCCACTTTAAGTAGTTCGGTCTTCACCTGGAGAATACACAGATTTACACTCATTAGAGCTTAAAATTTATTTGTTTTGTAAGAAAAAAAAAAGGGTTGAAAAAACAAACCTGGCCACAGAAAGATGTGTATTTAGGGAGTAACTTGTCAATCTTTTCTTTCTCATATTGTCTAAGAACATCCAATTTCTTATCACTAACAGCACTTGCAGGGAGTTTCCCAACTAAAAATGAATAAATAGATAAATAAGCAAAATACCCAATTAAAGTAATTTGATCAAAGAAAGAAAAATTAGGTGTTTTGATTATGAAAACTTACATGGGGTGTAAACATAGTCCTTGGAGACACTGAAAGTAAGATGGAGAATGATAATGGAGATTGGTTGAGATTTCCACTTCTTGAGAGTCCACTCCAAGGTCTTAAACCCATCTTCTAAATCATTCCCAAGAGCCACATACACTTTCTCTGTTCCACTATTATCCATTAATCTTATAATTAATGTCTAATCAAACTGGTTTTGGGTTTTGCAAGAAATAACTTAGAAAGTTACATAATTATAGAGGTATTTTGAGAGGAATATACTATTTGTTTTCTAAAATAAAACTATATTACAAATAAATAGACAATAAGGCAATAGAGTTATTAGTTTGTAAGAAAGAAAATTAATAAAAATTAAAAGGAGAAAGTTGTTTAATAGAAGAACTTTTCAAACTAGTCTCTGTTGAAGCTTTTTAACATTTTTCCCTTTGTTTTTGAGACAAGGACAGCCCAATGTTGGACTTTTTTGTGTGTCTAATGGGGAAAAAATCAAGGTGGGACAGAACGGAACTATGGGACTGAGATTTTCAATTAATTTTGTGTTATTAAATTAAATATATATAATTATTAATTATATATCGTCACTCATTGAAAGCCATATAGAAGCTTAATACTGTTATTTTAGAATGGGTTGGTTTGTATGTGTAGGACACATATTTGAGGTAACATATAAACCGAATAATGTTTGTTGTGACAATTTGAATCTAAGGTCAGCATCACTTGATTGAATGACACATTACCAACTCACCTATAATCCAAAGGAAAATAGAGAGAGGTCCCTAATAATTATTTTAAGATACATTTGAGTCATATTTACTTAGAGCATCATTGTCTTGTAGATGTCAATTCAGGTCTTATTTTGTCCAATAGAGTGGGTATTGGTGTACTTGCGGTGAGCTCGAGCAAAAGGCGCAACCGAAGGTCAATAAAGCTCTACTGCTATCCAATTTCGGAATGGTAATCCAATTGGAGAAACTTGACTGTGAGGATGTTATGTCAAATTAATCCATGATTAAATATGTTATATCTAACTTAAGCTTAAAGTTATCTAACAAGCCACTTCGGTGGCTACTCCATTACTTAGTACTGCCCTGAGGGGCTTGCAGTAAAATTATATGAATTTCATTTTAAAAATTTCGACCTAACTATCCATAGTCAAAATAAGTTCTAGCCGTAACAAAATCACAATCAAAAAATTGTTTTAGGTATATCGATGTACTTCTTTTATAGTTTTGACATCCTAATAGAACCGACGATGTAAGATTTTTGTTGTACATAAAGGAGCTTGATTATAATAAGATTAATTAGGATTTTTGCCCTCTGAATTTTAAGGTCGTTAAAAATATCTCTTAAACTATTGAGATTGTTAGATTTAAGGACTTTTTTTTTTTTTTCTAATTTTAGTAAAAAAGTCTGACATGTATAAAAGTTCAGGGGTCATAATTTAGTACATGTCAAAGTTCGAGAGACCTAATTTCGTAGATATCAAAGTCTGGGGAGCATGATTTAGTACATAAACAATCACTGAAATAGTAAAATTGAATGAAATTAGATAAAAATCATTAAATCCAACAATCTCAATAGTTCATGGGCATTTTTAACGACTTTAAAAGTTTAAGGGACATGATTTGGTACATGTCAAAGTTCAGGGACCGAAATCTAATTGGCCTTATAATAAATATACTTGTGCCTACTTTAAATAAATTCATAACCATTTTTACTAAATTTATATAATTTTGAGGGAATTCAATTATTAAAAAAATATTTGTGGGCACTTATTTACATTTTGTGTATAATTATGAAGTTAAAAAAATATTGAAGTTTTTAAATATAATTCTTTTGAAGTGGGGTTAGATACAATTACAAGGGTTTGTTCCAATAATTTTTAGGGAAATTATTTTATATGCTTTTATTTTATTTTATTTTTAAATTTACGGTTTGGGTTACTCTGGTGGTTTCAATGTGAGTAGTTATACAGAGTTTGGTTGCAATTTAGGTTGCTTCTATAATTGCTATAAGAATTTTTGTGTAGAATTCCCTAATTTTTATTAGGCTAATTAGGATTTTTTTTTCCCCCTAAACTTTAACATGTACTAAATCATACTTTCTGAACTTTTCTGGCAGTTAAAAATTCCCTCTAAACTATTGAGATTGTTAGATTTAAGGATTTTTGTCTAATTTTATTCAATTTTACTATTTTAGTGACTGTTTATGTACTAAATCATGCTCCTCAGACTTTGATATCTACCAATTCATGCCCCTCAAACTTTTACATGTACTAAATCATGTCCATGTTAGATTTTTTTACCAAAATTTGACAAAAGTCCTTAAATCTAACAATCTCAATAGTTCAGAGGGCATTTTTAACGATTTTAAAAGTTCGGGGAACATAATTTGAGACATGTCAAAATTCAAAGAGCAAAAATCCTAATTTAAATTTTTCAAAAGTTTTATAAAGAAGTGTAACTATTTAGACACATATACAACACAAAAAGGTACACCCATACACTTATTTTTAGGATTGCATCCTAAAATTTTCTTATATTTTATGCATAAATTTGTCCAACAAGCAAAGGTAATGTAAAGGAATGCAATTCGATTTACTATTGAGAAAGGTTGACTAACCATAGAATAATGGTTCATTTAGATGAGAAAGTGATGACAACACATACTATTGTACACATGAAAAATAATAGGAGGTAGTAATGATGCATGACAAGAGGAATGCTTTGTTGACCTCAATAAGCATAATTTGAGCATGTACCCTGCCATGCCATTGACATTTATTGGCATCATTGCTTATTCTATTTATAACTATGACCAATTGCGGCTATGTTATAACGTAAGGGAACCTCTAAACAACTGACATTAATATATAAAAAACTTAATGTGTCCCAATATTTGTGCATTAATTATAATATCTAATTAGGGTCACGGTTTGCCTCACTGCCTCGGAATCGGATGTAGAGGATTTAAGAATATGCCTCTAATAGATTCTTCAGGAGACCATTTAAAAATATTTCCCAAAATATTTAATATATTATACAATTATTATTGAGTAATAATGTTTTATAATCATACATAAAGATATGACAATACTTGAATGGGATTATTTGGCGGTTTAGAATTATTTTTTGTCTTTTTCTAAACTGAGTTTATTTTATTTATTAGTTTAAGATTTGGGATGATAATTCTTTGAAAGATATGTATATGTGCATATAAAGGGAAATCAACAAACAATAGTAGATTATGTAAGAGAGCTTTGTTTCCACTCAATAAATACAAGCTAATAGTATAGTAATACATATGCATGGTGAACTATGTGTTTGTCATTATATAGTAGTAATTAATTGATAAATAATATTTAATTAAGGTGGTGGAATGGATCTTTTAATGTGCCAATCTGTAATGAGAGAGTGGAGATAGTTATTAGGTATGAGGAAGTTGTGTTTGAGCTTTAAGTTTGTCATGGGTGAAGTATCCTTTCCCATTCTCATCCAAGCTTCAATAGCTTCCTTTTCATATGAAAAACCATCTGCCGCTACATGTGGATTTCTCATCACATCCTGAACTCATAAGAACTACTCATCAAATTTGGGTTCATTAATTAATTAATCATTGTTCCCAAACACAAATCATTAATGATAGTTTGTCTCAACATAATAATAATGTAGGCCACTAATATGGTATCCTGAATTTTTGCTAAATACAACAATGAACCCCAAGTTTTTATAAATATAACAAGAGACCTTCTGCTATGTAAAATGGTAAAAATAAGTTCATTCAACTTAGTTTTAATGAAATAAATTTTCAAAAAGACCAAAATACCTTCTGAAGAATTATAGCAGAGAGAGAAAGAAAGAGAGAGAAAACAAAGTGTGTTTTCTTGAAAACAATTGAGGAAAAACTTGATCAATTTTATTACTGAAGCAATCATTTATATACAGAGTTACAAGCTACACAAACATAACAAAAATAACAGAAAATAGACAAGTGGAACAACTGAAACTAACAGACTCTAACCAACATCAGTTAGTTGGTTATCATCCCCCCTCAAACGAAAAGGGGAGGAAGCCACTTTGAGTTTGTTTTTGAGGTAGTGAAACCGGTCTTTGGGCAGAGACTTGGTGAGTATATCAGCAATTTGATCGACAGAGGGGACATATCTAACAGAAACTTCATTGTTGAGAATCTGATCACGAACAAAATGTTGGTCTATTTCGATGTGTTTGCAGCGGGCATGAAAGACCGGATTAGCAGCTAAGGCTGCAGCACCTTGATTGTCCACCCAAATAATGAGAATATCAGCTAAGACCACCTGTAATTCAGTAAAAAGAGATTGCAGCCACTTCAACTCAGCAGCAGTATTAGCTAGAGCACGAAATTTCGATTCTGTGGAAGACCGAGCAACCACTTGCTGTTTCTTAGCAGACCACGAGATGAGATTTGGTCCTAAGAAGATAGCATAGCCACCTGTAGAACGACGATCATCGGGGCAGCTTGCCCAATCGGCATCGGAATAAGCTTCAATAGATAATCTAGCTGCTGGAGACAAAAACAAGCCATGTGAGAGAGTCCCTTTTAAGTATCTGAGAAGTCTTTTGCATGCCTCCCAGTGAGTGTTTGTTGGGGCATGTATGAATTGTGATAACTTGTTTATGATAAATGCTACATCGGGTCTAGTGAGAGTTAGATATTGCAATGCGCCAACCGTGCTTCTATAAAGAGTTCTATCTTCAAAAGGAGTCCCTTCCTTAAGAGACAGTTTATGTGAAGAGCTTGTGGGACTAGAACAAACCTTAGCACATTCAAGATGCACTTTCACAAGAAGGTCTGTTATGTATTTGCTTTGAGATAATGCCATTCCACTTTCACTTCTATGAATCTCAACTCCAAGAAAGTAGTGGACTTCACCCATGTCTCTAAGAGAAAAAACTGCATTAAGATCACTTATAAATCTTTGTATAAGACTTGGATTAGGCCCTGTGATTAATATGTCATCAACATAGACTAGGAGTATTATTTGATTAGGACCCGAGCCATAGAGAAACAAGGAAGTATCAGCACGAGAAGCTGTAAAACCCCAGCTGAACAGAGTGGTTTTAAGCTTGTCATTCCAAGCTCTAGGCGCTTGTTTCAACCCATAGATAGCTTTGTTTAGTTTGCAAACATGATGGGGATATTGAGAATCAATAAAGCCTTTTGGTTGGGTCATATAAACCGTCTCATTAAGATCCCCATATAGAAAAGCATTTGACACATCTAATTGCCTTACTTCCCAATTAAAATTGACAGCAAGAGTAAGAACTAACCTGACCGTGACAGGTTTAACGACCGGACTAAATGTGTCCTCAAAATCAATGCCCGGTTGTTGAAGATATCCACGTGCTACCAATCTTGATTTACATTTATCAAGGCTCCCATTTGCATTTAACTTAACCCGAAAAACCCATTTGTTGTCTATTAGGACCATATGAGATTCATAAGGCACAAGAGTCCAAGTCCCTCTTGCTTTGAGAGCATAGAATTCACTTGACATAGATCGATTCCAGATAGGATCTTTAAGAGCCGACTTCACAGATTTAGGCTCTCGAGGTTTGAGAGACTCCGGTAGTCTATGCTTAGTGGCCATGTAAGCTTTAGGTTTGTATATACCTCGCATAGATCTAGTCACCATAGAATGAGTTCTTGGTATTGTTGAAACTGCTGCATTAGATATAGGAAGAATTGGTACAGAATGTTGCACAGGAGCTGTAGCAGGAGTTGCATCAGTTGGTTCAGTTGCAGCAGTATTAGAAGGAGTAGGAGCAGTCACATGTTCTGGTGAGGTAATTGGTACAGAGTTGCTGACATTAGTAGAAGCAGTGGGAGTAGCATTTTCGAATGCAGTTCGAGCAGTATCAGCACCAGAACCAGATGAGGAAGCAGCTGAAATAAGTGGAACATCAGACCTGAAAACCTGTGGAAAACCAGTAGAAAATTGCATAGTAGGACAGCCAGCAGTTTCAAATGTTTCTTTAGCAACAGTAGGAGTATTGTTAGTAGCAGGAAATAAGAATTCATTAAAAGTGACATTCCTGGCTATAAAAATTCTCCCAGTAGCATTTTCACAAACATAACCTTTATGTTTGGGTGAATAACCAAGAAACAAACATTCTTCAGATCTGAGTTCAAGTTTATGATGATGATAAGGTCTTAGATGTGGATAGCAAGCACAACCAAAAGGCTTAAGAATGTGATAATCAGGGATTTCATGAAATAGACACTCAAAAGGACTGATATGGTGAAGAACCGGAGTAGGCATTCGATTAATAGAGTGAGTTGCACATTGAAAAGCAAACCACCAATAGGATAGATCAAGACCAGCTTGAGCAAGAAGAGTTAGACCGGTTTCAGTGATATGCCTATGCTTTCTTTCAACCCTACCATTTTGTTCATGTGTATGGAGACATGGTTGCTGAAATCTAATGCCTTGATCTGCTAAAAATCTCTCAAAAGGTCTGAATTCTCCCCCACCATCAGCTTGGACAGCCTTGATGGGAAGATTAAATTGTTTTTCAACAAGGCTCTTAAATTTTATAAAGGTTTCAAATGCTTGAGATTTGATTGAAAGAGGGAAAATCCAAGAAAACCTACTATAATCATCTATGAAAACAATATAGTATCTATAGTTTTCTTTAGATGGAATGTGGGAGGGACCCCACAAATCAGTGTGCACAAGAGCAAGAGGTTGAGTGGCTCGAGATTGAGATAGAGGAAAAGGTAATCTATGATTTTTGCCTAATTGACATGCTTTGCAAAACTTAAGATCTTTAAGAGAACAAGAAATATTGGCTTTTGTGAGGATTTTTCTTAAAGTATCAGGTGCAGGGTGCCTAAGTTTTGTGTGCCAAACATTAACATCAGTGAGAGTTTGAGCAATTAAAGCTGTAGAATTGTACACAGTGGGAGAGAAAGAAAATGACTCTTTATTATCTTGATTATTACAAGTAGAGGTTGAAGAGTCAACCAAGGTACAATCTTGAGTACAATGTTTATTTTGACACAAACTGAAAACAGATGGACTAGCAGCAGTAGCCAAATGCACCTGAAGAGCCTTTTGAGAGAGATTTGAGCTATCATCCCCTAAGAGATAGAGACCATCTTTAATTTTTCCCTTGAGTAAGACAGCCCCCGTTTCCTTGTCCTTTACAAAACAACAAGTTTTATGAAATTCCAAGAAAACATTATTATCATTAGTAAGCTTTGAAACACTAACTAAATTTTTAGTGATAGTAGGAATGTGTAAAACAGAATCAAGATTCAAAGAACAAGATTTGAAAGAAAGAGTAGCTTTACCAATGTTAGAAATAATCAATTTCTTACCATTAGCCACAGCTACAGCTTCTTGGCCAGAATAGGGAAGGATAGATTCAAGATTATCAGTGGACTGAGCAATATGATTTGTTGCACCAGTATCCACATACCAGCCTTCATCATCACCAAAATCTGGAACTGTTTGTGCAAGAAATGCTTGAGGATCATAATCAATGGTGTGTTCAGCAAGGTTTGCTTGGGGCTGAGGGTGGGGAGCTTTAGGAGTGACCCAATTTCTGTCATATCTATAGTGACAAGTTGCTGCTGTGTGTCCAAATCTCATACACACTTGACACAAAGGCCTGTTGTTATTGACAGATCTGAATCCATAGCCACGATTACCATTTTTTCCAGCATTATCCGTATGTTGACCCTTTCCAGTATTGTGATAATGTCTGTTACCCCCAGTTCTTGACCCCAAAGTAAGGTTTGCAGCCATTTTTGTTGAGATGTCCAAAACCGTGGTGTGTCTTTCAAGTCTTGATTCATGGGACATCAAGAGAGCTTGCACTTCTTCCAGAGACAAGTTTTCACTTCGAGAGGTAATACTAGACACCACAGAATCAAACTCGGGACCAAGCCCATTAAGCAAGTGCAAGATTAAATCGAAATCATTAACTGGATGTCCAGCAATGGCTAAAGAATCACATACAGACTTAATTTTGTCAACATAATCTGAAATTGACAGATTACCTTTCTGTAGATTGGTTAGTTGACATTTAAGTTGAAGTAATCTTGCCTTAGATTGGCTAGCAAACTTCTGTTCAAGTGCCTTCCAAACAGAGCGCGAAGTGGAGTAGCATGCAACAGTGGCCAAGATTCCCTCTGTCATTGAGGATCGGAGCCAGGACAGCAACAATTGATCCTTGCGACGCCATTGCAGATACAAAGGATTGTCGTTGCCATTTATGAGTTTATCAGGAGGAGCTGAATCGCTGAGAAGCAATTCATCAAGATCATGACCGATCACCGTGGGTATGACCTGCGATTTCCATGAAAGAAAGTTTGAGCGATCAAGCTTCAAAGTCAGAGAAGCAGTGAGAGAATTTGAGAAGGGATTCCAATTCTGTGCCGTCGAGGAGGACTGAGCCAGCACACTGACAGGATCGGAAGCTCCAGCTTGGGACGAGTGGTCACTGGAGGAAGCCATTGACGTTAGTCAATGGCTCTGATACCATGAAGAATTATAGCAGAGAGAGAAAGAAAGAGAGAGAAAACAGAGTGTGTTTTCTTGAAAACAATTGAGGAGAAACTTGATCAATTTTATTACTGAAGCAATCGTTTATATACAAAGTTACAAGCTAAACAAACATAACAAAAATAACAGAAAATAGACAAGTGGAACAACTGAAACTAACAGACTCTAACCAACATCAGTTAGTTGGTTATCACCTTCTTTAATATTATTTTTTATTTTTTAAAAAATTTAAAAATAACCAATTAATAACCTTAATAAATATTAAACGAAAAAAATAATTCTTTTTATAAAGAGCTCTATTCTACGATACATATTAAGATATTTTTTTCTCCTTGAAAATTATTGTTAAAGAGTCTTTCACATGATCTTCTCCTTCACAAGCTCTTAATTTTTTCTCCATATCTCTTTAAAGTAAATGTATTTCTTTAAGTTTCTTTCTTCTGGGGTTATATAGGGTTCATATTCATATAGTAATGTTATCTTCCACTGAAATTTTAGGGTTATTTAAATTTTAAGATTTTAATAGATGATTATTTGACTAGGTTTTTTATCTTGTTTTGGTGTCAACACATTATTAATGTGAAACTCTCTAACATCCCTTTCAAGATGGTAATCATTTTTTTTTGCTCACCAATCTTGCACGTCTCGATCACAAGTGGTTCTTTTTGGCTCACAACGACTATTTTTTTTAGTTCACTATCCCAGAATCACAAGCAACTCTTTTTGGCTCGTCTTTTTAGACCGATATTTGGATTTGAATTAGATATTCATTAGAGTTTTTTTAGTTTGGCTCTGATACCATGTTAAGATGCGAAAGTGTATGGTTATGTATGATATTAGTTTCATCACATTATCAATGTGGAACTCTCTAACAAAAATTAATATTGTTGATTATGATATGTGCAATTATTTTCGATTCTCTTGACCTGCTACTATAGAATATATAGATGTTTTTTTTTGAGTAACTATAAGTCACTATAAATACATTTATGTATCTAAATATAAATATAAATTATTTGCCTTATTGAATCTAGAACTAAAATTAATTTTTTTTATTCATATATGTAGATTAAGCTTTCTCTAATGTAGATATAGTTCTTAGTTAGATTATGATTTCTCTAATGTAGATATGGTTCTTAGTT
This sequence comes from Cannabis sativa, assembly GCF_029168945.1. Lineage (NCBI taxonomy): Eukaryota > Viridiplantae > Streptophyta > Magnoliopsida > Rosales > Cannabaceae > Cannabis > Cannabis sativa. The sequence goes on from NC_083604.1 coordinate 67,061,207, forward strand.
TTGTTTTGGTTCAAATTGTTTTCTCATTTTCATTTTCCTTGCTAGTTATTTTTGTTAATTTTTATGGTTTAAAATTAAAAGACTATTGGTGTAATAATGCTTAGATTTTAAAATGGTCAAAATCTATTTTGATCATTGAGATTTCACTATTACAAAAAGAAGTTTGTGTCAGTCAACGTATCTGGTCAAACTCGTTGATCAACATTAAAGTCAAGTATTACTTTTTTGCTTCGATTGTTAACAGACATAAATAATAATTAATACATCGATTCTTACTTCAACACAAAACAAAAACTGACGCTAAAGATGAACTTTTAAAAGAAAATTACACAAATGAAGGGTTGAATTTTGTGTCAATATTGCCCAAACACACCATTTAGCAACAGTTTACATGTTTTTTGTGTCAGTTGTGCACCGACGCAAATTTTGCATCAATGCACAACCGACGCTAAATTACTTGAAATAAAAAAAAAAACATCACAATCACTTATTTCAAGCCCATTTAAAATACCCTGAAATGAAAACCTAAACCTAAGTGATATATAATGGGAAATTTACAAAAATACTGTTACACGAATTTTTTTTTAAAAATACTGTGTTTTTATAAAACACCAGTAAAACACAAAGAAGAACAACTCAAAACAACAGTAGAACACTAGTAAAACAATAGTAGAATACCAGTAAAAACTTGACACAGTATACTGCACTATGAAACTTATAAAAAAACACAGTAAATTGTAAAAAATACCGCCTAACAGTACTTTTGTAAAAAAATGGCAAAAGTTAGTATACCATGTAAATTCCCCTATATAATAACCTAACTGTCGGCTTTAACTCATTCTCTCTGTCTCTCTATGTCTTTATCTTCATCCTTGATGGCTTGAACTCGAGAAGCTCCAGCGCCCAAGCTTCAAAAATCCCAACCACACCGACCACAGAAGCTCTGACGGCCCCATCACCCAAGCCCAAAAATTCCAAGCAGCGCCTCGCCCAAGCTTCAACTCATTTTTTTTTTTAATTCTTTCTTTGATCTTATTTTTAGATCTCTTCTTTTAATTTTTTCCCTCTTTTTCCAACTTTAGAATTGTGATATAAATTGTATTTTCGTTTTAAGATCTATTGTGTTTATATGTTCTTTCTGGGTTGGTTCTATATTTCGTTCAAATCTGAATGGTTTGATGTGGTGGCGGTGGTGGTTATCGTGGTGATTCAATTTTTTTTTTATTGTTTTACTTTGGTTCATAGTCAAAGCAAAAAAACCAATTTGCATCGCTGTGTATTACTATTTGTTTCGGTTATAAACCGAAATAAAAATATTTTAGTGTCTGTTAATGAGTGAAGCAAAAAATGTCAGTATTTGCATCTACGGCTATAGCATTAGTTACACCAACTGAAGAATATCTTATATGTTACTTAAAAACTAAACTAAAAAGTCTTTTTTGTAGTAGTACTGTTTTAATACACATTACCCAAACTCAACCCCATTCCGTGTACTTTGATTTTAAATAGTCAAAATTAAAACTTTCATCAATTATTCAGATTTGTTTAGACCTAATGAGATGAACTTAAACCTTACTTTACTTTCAGAGCAAGAACAGAGGTATATCACTCACCGTCGTGCATCGTACTTCCTTTTACTTTCGTCGTCTTTGCTAACTTCTTTCATCCTTTGTCGTAATCTTTGACTTTCTTTGTCGTTGTTGCCGACTGAAAGCACTCTAAAGAGCACTATAAGTGGAGAAGGGAGTCTTGTAGAAGACATTTTGATTCGTATAGAGGGTATTTTGGTCATTTTAAAAAATTACTTCATTAAAACTAAGTTAAAGGATTTTTCTTTTGTTTTTTGTTTTTTTAACATAACAAAAGGTGCCTTATTTAGTTTATGAAAACTTGGATCCTTTCTTGTATTTAGCAAAAACTCAGGGACCATATTAGAATAAATCTAACAATGTATGGAACCACATCACTAATGATATAGTACACAAGTGTGTCACACACAATCATTGTTAGATAGTTATATAAGTTTTCAACTATTTTAAAAAATTGAAACTTAGACTTTAAAACTAATATGATCCAATTTCAATATCTAATTAAATCCTAAAAATAAAAATAAAATTAATAATTTTAAATTAATTACCTAATGAATTTAGAGAATGATACCTATTACCTATTGCTAAGAGTATATACGGATGAGATTTATGTCATGATACAAAACAAAACTCAACGATCTTACTTACCTTGTATATAGGGCAAAGGAACACACATGGTATTTCACAAGACTCATGTCCTTCTCCTCCATCAGTACTGCTAATCTCACCTCTTCTTCTATCAACTAATTCAACACACTTTTTCTTCAACTCTTCAAGCTCTTCCATCACCACTTCCACCTTCAACTTTGTGGGGCCCAAACATCTAAATGCCAACAAGGCAAGTCTCTCCACAATATCCAATGGCCACGCTCCACCTGTCTTATCCAAGACCTGGACAAGGGCAGCCTTATCAACAAGCATAGCTTCGTCCACAAGCCCAGCCCAATTCCTACCAGTCAACAGCTGAATAAGCAAAAGCCCAAAGGCCTGCACATCGGATACAACGTGGGATTCATGATGGGCTTGTGAAAGCCCAAATCCATCAATCTTGGCAACAAGGTTGCGGTCGAGAAAAATGTTGGAGATTGTGAGTTGGGAATGGACAATGGGTATGGGCTTGGCCAGGTGGAGATAGGAGAGGCCAGAGCAAATCTGTGCTGCAACATGGATCCGAGTGTGCCATGAGAGAGCCCTAATTGCTCCACACGAAGAAGATGAGAATATAGTGTCCTTCAAAGAACCATTGTGCATGTATTCGAAAACAATGCATTTGGGCTCTAGGCAAAAGCCCATCATACCAAGCAAATGAGGGTGTCTAATCTTGCCAAGAAACTTCACCTGCATAAAAAGTAAATAAATAAATAAAGGGAGGAATAAAAACACAAGAATAAGAATGAAAAAATATATAGAAATAAGAATAGAATAAAATCATTTTTTTTATTGAGAATGAATTTAAATTTAAATGCATAATTTTTGTTTTGACAAAATCGGGTTACATTTGGTTAGAAGGAATAAAAATATAAAAATAAAAATGAGAATGTATATAGAAATAAAAATATGAAATTACACTTTATACCCTTTTTATATTGTCATCTTTTATTCTTACTCTTTTTTTTTAAAGTCTATCATTTTTACCTCTTTTTTTAAATATTGTATCAATTTTGTCCCTATCATTTTAAGATATTCTCCATGTATTTTGGGTACAATACATATAAAAAGAGGTATGGGTCAATTAAATATAAAATTAGAAGTAATTTGATTAATTGATTAATAAAAATAGTATTTTTCAACTTACCCCAAATAAAAATATAATGAAATCAAATTTAAAATGCATGAAAAACTTAATAAAAAATTATTAAATTTTTTCTGATCATACATTAGAATGGGCTTTTTTTTCAATTTCAAAATAGAATGTCATTCTACTATAATAATGGAAAAGTCATTTTATTAGAATGTCATTCCAAATTCTAATACTTTAAAATGCAAATAAATACAGTAATAAAATAATTTTTTTTTCTATTCTATTTTATTTTATTACCTCTAACCAAAAACCATCTAAATAAAATAATTCAATGGATTAATAATGAAAAAATTAACATATTACCAAATCATGTGCCTATTGCCACAGCTAATTAGCTACTATTATATTAGGTTAAAAAAATTATGATTCTCATTATACGTTTCGAGTTACAATACTAAAAAATATATTTAAAAACAACTTGTTTTGTATTTGTATAAAATAAGTTTCAAAACTATTTATTTGTGGAGTTTTGACACATGTATTAATTACAACCCCAAATTTTTTATATAACTACGAGTGATGTAGTCATTTAGAATCTCCTACAATTTTTTAAAAAATTCTAAATAATTATTTTACGCTAATTAGGAATTTTACCCCCTGAACTTTGACATGTATTAAATTATGCCCCTGAACTTTTAAGGTCGTTAAAAATACCCCTTGAACTATTGAAATTGTTGGATTTAAGGATTTTTGTTCAATTTTAATAAAAAAGTCTAATATGGATGAAAATTCAAGAGGCATTATTTAGTACTTTTCAAAGTTCGAGAGGCATGATTTGATATATATCAAAATCTGGAGAGCATAGTTTAGTACATAAAATATTATTGAAATAGTAAAATTAAATGAAATTAAACAAAAAGTTCTTAAATCCAACAATCTCAATAGTTCAGGTAGCATTAACGACCTTAAAAGTTCAGGGGCATCAGTACATGTCGAAGTTCAGGGGGACAAAAATCATAATTAGCCATTATTTTAAGCTAGTAAAACAAGTGAAACAAATTGTATTCAGCCCAAATTTCATGGGAGTAGGTAGTTTTGTTGCAAAAATATAATAATTTAGGTAATTTTAAGTGGGAAATTTGATTTTCTATACTTAGAAAATCAAAAAATTTGATTTCTAAACCAATAATTTAAACCCTAAAAAAACTATACATTTTTTTTCAAAACCCCAAAAATACCCCCAAACTCTCACAGCATCTCTCTTTCTCTCTCTATCTCGGCCGGTCCCAAGAATCCCACACCCCAGGTCCGATGGTCGGACCATGGGGTCCGATGGGGTCCGACCAATCGGACCCATCGGACCCCAAGGTCCGACCATCGGACCTCTCTCTTCCCCTCTCTCTCTCAAATCGCAGGAAAAAAAAAAAAATTAAAAGACGGTCGGATCTTGGGGTCCGATGGGTCCGATTGGTCGGACCCATCGGACCCCAAGGTCCGACCATCGGACCTCTTTCTTCCTCTCTCTCTCAAATCGCAGAAAAAAAAAAAATTTAAAAGACGGTCGGACCTTGGGGTCCGATGGGTCCGATTGGTCGGACCCATCGGACCCCAAGGTCCGACCATCGGACCTCTGTCTTCTTCTCTCTCTCAAATCGCAGGAAAAAAAAAAAAAGTTTCAGAGACGGTCGGACGGGTTGGGGTCGGACTGGGGTTGATCTTTCGGGTTGGGGTTGGGGTCGGAGGGGTTGGGGTCGTGGTCGACGGGGGTGAGGGTGGTGATCGGCGTTGGGGTTGACGTGGGTGGGTGAGGGTGGTTCGGGTGAGGGTGGGCGGTTGGGGTGAGATAGAGGGAGAGAGAGATGATGCAGAGAGAGAGAATATTGTGAGGGGGGTATTTTTGGGGTTTTGAAAAAAAAGGAATAATTTTTTTAGGTTTTAAATTTTTGGTTTAGGGAAAAAAAATTTTGATTTTCTAAGTATAGAAAATCAAATTTCCCTTTTAAGTTCTACCAACATAATAATTCAGTGCCATCAACAATAATTTAAACATTTTTGCTGCAAATATTCCAGTAGAGGAATGAGTAGATAATGATAGTGGTAAGTACCTTTAGTTGAAAATCTTGATGAGCTATTGCATTGTTAGGTGATGATGAGGTGAACATTTTAATGGCGACAGTTTGAAGGTTAATTCGACATTTGTAAACACCACTTAATAAATCCCCACCTGACTTGATTCTCAAACGCTCAGAAAAATCCTCAGTGGCCAATCTGATCTCCTCACCCGAAAACTCCCTCAACCTACACCTTATTATTTCTCCTATCTCCTTATAATTCTCTTCTTCCTCCTTATTATAAAACTTAATCCTTCGCTGGAAAACATCTCTCTCTCGCCGGAGAGCATCTATTCCCGGAACCATCTCCTCTCTCTCTACAATTAACCTTTGTAATTCCAGCTCACCTTGCGATTTTGCCATTTCCAAACTCTGGAGCTTGTTCGACAAATCGTATCGAAGCATAACCAACGACTTTAGATTCCTCTTACTTTCTTCCACTTCCAATATGGATTCATTCAATAATTCTTTTGTGTTATCTAGTTCCTCCTTCAGTATTGCTGGATTCGTTCCCACTTTTGTCATTAGGTTTTTGAGCTCTGTCATCTGCAAAAGAAATATATATATATTGTAGGAATTTGGCTTGGTGAAATTCCAAGTTTAACCTACACCACTCAAGAAATTTGTCAAAAACGACAGGGACAAATCTGTCCCAGAAAAATCAATTTAAACCTCAGTCAACGACCAAAGAACCCTGGTCGTTTAGCCTACACGACAATGGAAACTTGTCGTTCTTCACTCACACGACAAATCGTTTAAACCAAACGATTTGTCGTTCTGGATTGAACAAAACTAAGTTCAATCAGAGCTAACCCTAGCTCATTTGCACCTTAGAACATTCGAGAGTTTCTCAAACTCTCTCTCTTTCTCTCTGCCTTCTCTCTGGTTCTCAAACCCTAGAACCAGAGATCCTTCTCGATCTATTGATCGATCTTACCCAGAAACCTTCCCAGAAACAACCCAACACACACACACACAAATATCAAACATAGATCATTAGGTTAGGGTTAGAAAAATAACACCAGAGATTATAGAGGTTCGCCCTAAATCAGGGGTACATCCTCTTTGAGCTCGCCTTGAAGATCGACCTCAGATCTTTCACTATGAAGCATGAATATTACAACAGGTAAGAAATCCAAGTCACAGATCGACTGGTATTTCTAGGTTTTTCTCTCTTGTGTTTTCTGTGTTTATTTCTCTCTTGTTTTTCTGGTTTCTCACACTAACACTTTTCTGTTTCTTGTGCATGTACTTGAAAAACATCTGGAGCTGAAAAACTTTCTCAGATCTGGTAACCTAGGGCTTTTGCATCTGGTATATCTCATCTCTGTTCTCTTCTGTATTTCTCTAGTGCTTTTATAGTTGTAGATTTTAGGGTTGATCACAGAACTAGGAGTTAGTTACAACTTCGGTTGTAACTAACAACTAGTTCTTGATCCACTAGAGGCGAAGCCACCTAGGATCTATTTTCTGTTGTATTCTGTTTGTATTTTATCTGTATTTTTCACTTCATCTTGTAACACAGTAATAATAAATATTACAGTGAGATCTAATTTAACAATTTCCACCTTAGATCTCTTCTGTAATGTTTATTATCATTGTGCTTCGTCTTCAAGGGTCTTAGCTCATAGTGGTAGTGGTCATCCACCACTACCAACCCCTAACAAGTCCAAGCAGTGCTTGAACTTGGTTAAGGGTAGCACCTTAGTACCGATATCAGAGGGATTCTCTTCAGTGGGAACTTTCTCTATCTGTACTACCTTCTGAGTCACTTTATCTCGTATAAAGTGATACTTGATTTCCACATGTTTGGTTCTGTCATGAAAGACAGGGTTCTTACACAAGTGGATACAACTTTGGCTGTCTGAATAGATTGTAGGTTCTTCATCTAGGAGTTTAAGTTCATCTAGTAGTCCTTTAAGCCAAATGGCTTCTTTAATAGCCTCTGTAACAGCTACATACTCAGATTCTGTTGTAGATAATGCTACAACAGGCTGCAGTTGTACTTTCCAGCTGATACAATTCCCCCATAGTGTAAAGAAATAGGCAGAGGTAGATTTTCTACTATCTCTGTCACCTGCATAGTCTGCATCACTGTACCCAGTGATCATTCTGTAGTTGTCCCTTCTTTTGTAGTTTAATCCCACTTCTGTAGATCCCAGTAAGTATCTTAGTAACCATTTCATAGCCTCCCAGTGTTGTTTACCTGGGTTAGCCATGTACTTACTTAGTACACTAATGGCATAGGCTAAGTCAGGTCTGGTGCTTACCATTAGGTACATCACTGATCCCACTGCACTAGAATAAGGCACTTCACTCATAGATTCTTTCTCTGCTGTAGTTTTAGGACATTGCTCCTTGCTTAGGTAGTATTGATTAGTCATAGGTTGCTTAGTTTGCTTTGCATTAGTCATAGAGAAATTCTCTAAGACTTTCTTAATGTAGTTTTTCTGATGTAGCCTTAGTGTCCCATGCTCCCTGTCCCTAGAGATGTTAATGCCTAGGATCTTAGCAGCCTTGCCTAAGTCCTTCATCTCAAATTCTTCCCTTAGCCAACCTTTCATTAGGTCAATCCTGGTCCTTTCCTTGCTCACAATGAGCATGTCATCTACATACAGCAGTAAGTAGATGACTTCATCAATCTTAGTGCCTTTGTAGTATAGACAGGTGTCATAATAGCTCCTAGAGAACCCTTTCTTGATCATGAACTCATCAAACCTTTTGTTCCATTGCCTTGGTGACTGTTTAAGTCCATACAGGGACTTAATCAGTTTGCAAACCAAGTCTTCTTTGCCTTTTTCCTCATATCCTTTAGGTTGTTGCATGTAGATTTCTTCCTCAAGTTCCCCATGTAGAAATGCAGTAGTTACATCCATTTGATCAACTTCTAGGTCAAATTGAGTAGCTATGGTGAGTATAATTCTGATGGTTTTATACTTAGCCACAGGTGAGAATATCTCATTAAAATCTATCCCTTCTTTCTGTGTAAATCCCTTAGCCACTAGTCTTGCTTTAAACTTCTTAGGATCTGTCTCAGTGAGTCCTTCTTTGTGTTTGAAAAGCCATTTGCATGATACTATGCTCTTTCCTTTAGGTTTCTTTACTAGTATCCAGGTTCTGTTCTTTCTCAGAGATTCCATCTCTGTATCCATTGCCTTGGACCATTTCTTGGCATCTTTATCAGTCATAGCTTCTTCATAGGTCTTAGGTTCTGTCATTTCCACTCCCATAGCACAGAAAAATGCATAGGCTAGCACTTCTTCCCAAGCTGTGAAGCTGAATCTCTGTGTAGGTCTAGGAACCCTTCTAGTTCTATCTCTGGTCAGTTGGTAGTCTTGGATTTCCTCATTTTCTTGTCCTTCTTCAGTAATAGGTTCCACCTGAATGTTGTCATCCTGAACTTGGTCATTTCCTACCAAGTTTTCATCTCCCTGAGTATTTTCCACCTGTTCTGGTTCCACCTGAACAGTATTAGGTTGAGTGTTCCTTGTTTGCATGTCCACAGATGTGCCTGCAGGGTTAGTGTCTAGAATAGGACTAGATATTGCATTATTATTAGTAATACAAGGAAATAAATCTTCCTTAAAAACAACATCCCTACTGTTTATAGCTTTAAACCCTTGTTTCTCTCTTACCCATAGTCTGTAGCCTTTAGTGCCTTCAGGATAGCCTAGGAACACACATTTCAGAGCTCTAGGCTCTAACTTACCTACACTCTGATGTGCATAGGCTGCACATCCAAATACTCTTAAGTTTGAGAGATCAGGAGGCTTACCTGACCAGATCTCCTCTGGTGTCTTGAATTCAATGGCCTTTGGATGGACTTGTTCACCAGGTAGGCTGCTGTTTAACACAGCTTCTCCCCAAAATCCTTTAGTGAGTCAGATTTGCAATAATAGGCATCTGACCTTGTTCATCAAGGTCCTATTCATTCTCTCAGCTACCCCATTCTGTTGAGGAGTAATTCTCACAGTTCTGTGCCTTTGAATTCCAACAGAGCCACAATACCTGTTAAATTCATCACTGCAAAACTCTAAGCCATTGTCAGTTCTTAGGGTTTTAACCCTTTGATTAGTTAAATTTTCCATTAGGGTTTTCCATTGTATGAATTTAGATAAAGCCTCATTTTTATGTTTAAGTAAAAATACCCAAACTTTTCTAGAGTGGTCATCAACAATAGACATAAAATACACATTTCCACCATGTGTTGGAGTTTTCTCTGGTCCCCAAAGATCAGAGTGAACATACTCCAATATGTGCTTAGTTTTGTGAATACCAGTTTTAAACTTTAACCTATGATGCTTACCTAGGACACAGGATTCACAGAAATCCACTTTACTTACTCTGTCCTTACCCAGTAGCCTTTGATCACTCATGATCTGTAGGCCTTTCTCACTGATATGCCCCAGCCTTCTGTGCCATAGAACAGCCTTTAGGTCCTCTGGATTGCTAGTGACTGCATTGTTGCAGTGAGTCACTGGTTCTCCATCTAAGTAGTATAATCCTTCATGTTTGTGGCCTTTGATTATTGTCATAGCACCCTTACTTAGCTTCATTGAACCTGCTTCAATTTTGCTAACAATACCCATGTCATCTAGAACACTTATAGAAATCAAATTTCTAGCAAGATTAGGAACATACCTTACACCAGTTAGAGTTCTGACAATTCCATCAAACATTTTAAAACTGACATTACCTGAGCCTTCTATATTGCATGTATTGTTATTTCCCAGAATTACTTTGCCACCATTAGAGTTTCTGTAATCAGTTAGGATTTCCCTAGAATTTGTCATGTGAAAAGTACACCCAGAATCCAAAATCCAGTCATCTTTGAAAGATGTAGATGCAACATAAACTTCACCACTATCATAGCCATCTGAGTAGTTTGCTTCTTGTTGCTTGTCATTTTGTTGCCTGTTTTGATCTGATCTCTCTGGAAACCTTCCACCTTTCTTGTTCTTGTATTTGTTGTTGTAGAAATAGCAGTCTTTCTTGTAGTGTCCAGGTTTTCCACAATAGAAACACCCTGTAGAATCACCAGAATCTTTTGATGGTGATCTACTCTTCCCTCTGTTTGAGTTTCTATGATGATGTGCACTATTACTTCTACCCCTGTTCTGGTAGGATTTCTTGTGAGATGGCCTTCCCCTACTTAGATTCATTTCACCATGTCCAGAATTGGATTTTTCACTCTTCATCTCCAAGTCTTTAGATTTTAGGGCTGAGATGACTTCATCAAGTGTGATAGAAGTCCTTCCATACTTGATTGCTGTCTTTACCTCTCTGTATGAATCAGGCAATGAATTCAAAATGATTATTGCCTGATTTTCATCACTTAGAGCTTCATTCTCTCCTGAATTTGCCAATTCAATGTGCATTCTGAGAAACTCATCAAGATTCTGATCTAGGGTTTTAGTGTGACTCATCTTAAACCCAAAGATCCTTTCTTTCAGGTAGATCTTGTTAGTTAGGGATTTTTGTTGAAACTGCTCTTCAAGTTTCTTCCAGATTTTAGCTGGTGTTTCTTCTTTATCAACCAATCTGATGATGGCATCAGAAAGGTTGAAAATTATGATTCCAGTGGCTGTTTCCAACAGTTCTTCTTGTTGAATCTTTGAAGTGTTGTCTGGCCATTCAATAGGGTCTTCAAGAACCCTAAGTAGTTTCTGTTGAGCCAACAGAGATCTGATCTTTCTCCTCCAGATCCTGTAATCACCAGATCCATCAAAACGATCAATGTCAACTTTGATATTGCTCATGTTAGAAAAATCAAAATTAAATTGAGTTGAGTTTAGAAAAATTTGTTTATTATCAGTTTGTGGAATTTCCACAGGTTTCCCACTGTCCACAACTTCTTGTTGTGTTTCTTCTTCTTCTCCCAGTCTTGATCACTTTCTTGATTCTTTCTTGAGTTGATTTAAGCTTGAACCAAAGCTCTGATACCACTGTAGGAATTTGGCTTGGTGAAATTCCAAGTTTAACCTACACCACTCAAGAAATTTGTCAAAAACGACAGGGACAAATCTGTCCCAGAAAAATCAATTTAAACCTCAGTCAACGACCAAAGAACCCTGGTCGTTTAGCCTACACGACAATGGAAACTTGTCGTTCTTCACTCACACGACAAATCGTTTAAACCAAACGATTTGTCGTTCTGGATTGAACAAAACTAAGTTCAATCAGAGCTAACCCTAGCTCATTTGCACCTTCGAACATTCGAGAGTTTCTCAAACTCTCTCTCTTTCTCTCTGCCTTCTCTCTGGTTCTCAAACCCTAGAACCAGAGATCCTCCTCGATCTATTGATCGATCTTACCCAGAAACCTTCCCAGAAACAACCCAACACACACATACACAAATATCAGACATGAATCATTAGGTTAGGGTTAAGAAAAATAACACCAGAGATCATAGAGGTTCGCCCTAAATCAGGGGTACATCCTCTTTGAGCTCGCCTTGAAGATCGACCTCAGATCTTTCACTATGAAGCATGAATATTACAACAGGTAAGAAATCCAAGTCACAGATCGACTGGTATTTCTAGGTTTTTCTCTCTTGTGTTTTCTGTGTTTATTTCTCTCTTGTTTTTCTGGTTTCTCACACTAACACTTTTCTGTTTCTTGTGCATGTACTTGAAAAACATCTGGAGCTGAAAAACTTTCTCAGATCTGGTAACCTAGGGCTTTTGCATCTGGTATATCTCATCTCTGTTCTCTTCTGTATTTCTCTAGTGCTTTTATAGTTGTAGATTTTAGGGTTGATCACAGAACTAGGAGTTAGTTACAACTTCGGTTGTAACTAACAACTAGTTCTTGATCCACTAGAGGCGAAGCCACCTAGGATCTATTTTCTGTTGTATTCTGTTTGTATTTTATCTGTATTTTTCACTTCATCTTGTAACACAGTAATAATAAATATTACAGTGAGATCTAATTTAACAAATATATATATAAATATATTCTTTTGACTCTTATGATAGAAATGTGGAATTGTAACAAATGTACATAAGACTGAAGAAGTGAATTTTGACAGTGTCGTTCAAAGCTTTGAGTTGGTGATATTTACAATATACATTCTTACGTAAGACCATAATTCATATATAGCAGCAGAAATACTAAATTTAATTTTCAGTTGTAAATAAATACTAAGTTTTATATTTCTGGAACTCTATAAACATCTAACCATTAAATGTCATTTTTTTTGTTGATATATTTGAACTAATTTTTTTTTTTTAAAATAATAAAAATTTAATGACTTGGACCAATTAAGAATTGCCAGTGACAATTTATTATACCAGATACCTACCGAAGTTACAAAATTATAACGTAGGTATTATTACCGCTAAAAATTACAATTAAGTATTTATTTGCAACTCAAATTTAAATTTAAATATTTATACCGCAAATTACTCTACAGTAAAAATATCTATAATTCGATCAGTATATATATGTAGCATTTATACCCTTTCATTGCATATATAAATGACCCTTTCTGCTTTTGCATGCCTACGAGAATTGGCCTTAGTTTCATCTCTTTTTGATTGGATCATCTCCAATATTTCTCGAGTTTTTGTCCTCAGGCATTGAGATTTCTCAGCAATACTCTGTTAAAAACCAAAGTTTTTTTGCTTATTAATTAGCTAGTTAATAAAAACCATATATTATAGAAGTGAATTAATATATAAAGTGGTAACTAAAGAGTACCATATTGGAGGTTTGTAGTTTCCTCATTTCTGCTTCTATTGGACTATTATCATTATTCACCGGCTCATGGCAATTATTAATTACTACTTCTTCATCCAAATTCAGGGACAATAAATGTTGAAAATAGTTATCAATTTCTTGAGTATAACATTCCCATTGACTTTGAGAACTGGGGGAATCTAATGGAATTGAATCACCAAAATTTTCTTCACTCATTGATATCTGTTTTCCACCACTTACTATGAAGAACTCGTCACAAAATTCAGGCTTCTGTTGATAAATGTAAAAACAGCCACTAATTGCCGTTTTTGCTTTCCTATATGAAATACATAAAGTCAATTTTATAAAAATACAAAATTATATACATGTAGCTAGTTAATATTTAACTTGTTCAATAATTATAAATATTACCTAGATGAAGATTTCATGAATGTGAGTCCCATGACCAGGTTGTTTATATGGAGTCCTGAAATCAAATCTATGATGAGTTCACGGATTGGCTTATCATATTTCTCAACCTTGAAAACTTCAGCTTTCACCTATCAAAATTATATGAAAGCAAAAAATAATTAAAACTTAAGGAAATTATTAAGAAAGAAAAACTCAAAACTATATTTTTATATATATACCTTGCCACAAAAAGTTATGTACTGGGAAAGTAACTTATCGATATTTTCTTGTTCTTTCTTTCTAATAAGTTCTAACATCTCTTCACTTATGTAATTTGCATGCATCTTTCCAACTGCACCAAATATGAAAATCATCAAATAATTAACAAACCAAAATAAATAAATTAATTCAGAGCTATATATATATATATACATAAAACTTACAATAGGTGTCAACAATATCTTTGGTGATGTTTATGTGGAGAATGATTATAGAAAGTGGATGAAATCTCCATCTTTGCAGTGTCCATTTCAAGGTCTTGAAACCCTCTTCTCTTTCGTTTCCAAGAGCCACATAAACCACCTTATTATTTTCTTGAGGACTATCCATTTTACTGGAGAAATTAACAAAAGAAAAAGCGTTTGATTAATTATATGTAGAGTCAAATAAACTTCAATATAAAATGGTACTTCTACTAAATACGTAAGTACAGGTGATAATTATAATAAATTCAGATTTTTTTTATTATTATTTTACATTAAGGAATTATTATAGTGGTGTTGAGTTTGGAGTAATGTGTTTGGCTTAGTTAATTGATAAAGTGATACATAAGACGGCAAGTTTTGATTAATCATATGTAGTTTTCTATTTCAGTGAACAGTTTTTTTTTTTTTTGTTAGTGGTGGTGGCAACGTTTGCTTCTCATTTCGTTAGGAATCGTAGTGAATATTCCTGTGAATATCTTCTGTAAAAAATAATATGGCTTATGATTATCCAATGTTTCTTCTTGATTTTACAAGTATGAGTACGACGTACGATGTTTTTGGGTCGGTCGGCAATCTCATTTTCTTAAAAAAAATTAAAGCTTTTATTAAATGGGAAACAGTTACAAGAGCATTGTTTGGGAAAAAAGAGGATGAAAATAAAAGAGAAATCCAACTAAATGGCCTTATTTTTTACTTTTTTTTAAATAATAAAGCAAATATCCTTTTTTATTTTTTAATACTTGAAATACCCTTTATTATATATAATGTATATTATATGTTTTATTCCTTTAATAGAAATTATCAAAAACAATACATCAAAATATCTCTACTCAATTTTGTCAATTATTTTTTCATTATATAAAAGGTATTATATGTTTTATTGTTTTAGATTTTGCTGTTGTCGTTGTTGTCTAATATGTTATTTAAGCATATAATTAGTTTTTTTATTAATATATCGTATGATATACAAACAATATACATTAAACCAATATACATATATTACAAACTTAAACTAATATACTATTAAATGAATTGTTTTCCACAATATACAGTAGCATACAAAAACTTATACCACAATCATAAGCAGATATACCATAGTAAAAAATTAATATACCACTAGCATAGCAAAAAAAAAATTATACAAAAAACTTAATTTAATATTCCAAAAGTTTTTTTTTTTCTTGTTTTTTCCTTCATGAAATACCAATAACCATAAAATCAATATATATCAGTCAAATATTACTATACCTCATACTTAAATTAATATTTAATAATTTTTTTTCCTTTCTATCATTCACGATATACATATCACATACAAATGATATACCTTAGACCAATATAAATATACCATAAACTTAAACTAATATACTATTAAATGATTTTTTTTCCACGATATACAATAGCATATAAAAACTATATTCTACAATCATAAGCATAAATACTATAGTGAAAAATTAATATACCACCACTATAGT
This sequence comes from Cannabis sativa, assembly GCF_029168945.1. Classification (NCBI taxonomy): domain Eukaryota; kingdom Viridiplantae; phylum Streptophyta; class Magnoliopsida; order Rosales; family Cannabaceae; genus Cannabis; species Cannabis sativa. The sequence goes on from NC_083604.1 coordinate 67,076,699, forward strand.
GAAAAATATATATATACCAAAAAATTAATGTAATATTTCACATGTTTTTTTTCTTTTTCTTTCCTTCATGATATACTAATGAACATAAAGACAATATTTCCTAGTGAAATATAACTATACCTCACACTTAAACTAATATTCCATATTTTTTAATTTCCATCTTTCGTTCATTATATATCATAGCACATTAAAATAATATGCTACAATCTTAAACTAATATACTACCTTTCAGCTATTTCAAAAATATATATATATACTACCTTTCAGTTTTTTTTAATATATTATTGCACATAAAAACGATATATTATTGTGCAAAATAATTATACCAAACACTTAATTATTCAAGATTATAATTGTAATTTCATTATCAAACTTTTTACAGAATGGACATTTTGTTAATTTTTTTTAAAAAGGGACATTTATTAACTTAATTGTTAGATTTAGGGCCATTTTGCATCTTGGCCCAAAATAAAATGGGAAACTTACAAAAATAGTGACTTTTTTTTTTCTATCTTTACAAAAAAAACTGCCACACAGCATAAATTTCTTTTATACTATAAACACAAAATGAGATCTCTATCTTTCACACTCACAGACAGAACCACCATAGGAACACCAGAACAATCAGAAAATAACTATTAATTTCAGTGAGACTGAGAAAAAAAAATCGACGTCAAATAAATAATCATGGGAAAATAACTATAGAACAATACTAAAACAAATCAAATAAAAAAAAGGAAAACATGATTAAAAAAAAAGTAAAAATTGTTCTGCACAACCTCAATACCCAATGCAATAGCAGTTATATTTGCAAGCCCAACTTTAAAATATATATATATTATATTCTAGAAAAACATAAAAAAAACCACACACCTTAAAAAAATAAATTATGGAAAACAACTGTAAAACAACACGAAAACAAATTAAAAAAAAAACAAAAAATAAATACAATATATTGCAGTATAAAACTTATAAAAATACACAGTAAAAAAGTAAATTCTAATGACAGTATTTTTGTAAAAAATTACAAAAGTCAATATATAATGTAAATTTCCCAATAAAATAATTAAAGCCTAACCAAATATTGTAAAGCCCAATAAAAAGGCCCAACAGGCTAGATATAGTAAAATGGCCCACGAAAATTGAACAGGACCATAGGCCCAAAAAAAAGAGTGGAAAGGACCAAAGAAATATAATGATAAAATTATAGAGGAAATTACACTTAGTATGGGATTTTAAAAGTTCTTATGATAAATATGGCACATTTAAGTTTGGCCAATTTATATGGTATTTTTTTATTTTTAGGTTTTTGTATGGTATTTGATATGCCATATATATGTAATTAGGTTTCTAAATCCCATATTTACTGTTTTTATTTGTTTAGGAAGTTTTATTTGTCATTGATGCCGGAAAAGTCACGGAGTTTCTTTGCGGGTGCGGAAAAGTCACCGGAGTAGCGGTCGGTGCCGAAAAAGTCGTCGGAGTTGCTGCCGGCGCCGGAAAATTCGTCGGAATTGGCATTTTCGCCGGAAAAATCACTGAAAAATCACCAAGAAACCGGTTTCTTAAAGTCTAAGAAACCGGTTTCTTGAAGTCTAAGAAACCGGTTTCTTGGTGATTTTTCCGTTGACAATGCCAATTCTGACGACTTTTCTGACGCTAGCAGCTACTCCGGCGACTTTTCCGGCACCGACAGTAAACTTCAGAAAAGTCATTAGAATTGGCATAGTCGCCAGAAAAATTACCAAGAAACTGGTTTCTGGTTTCTTGATGAAGAAACCAGTTTTTTGGTAATTTTTCCGGTAATTTTTCTGACGACAATGGCCTGACGAATTTTCTAGCGTTGGTAGCAACTCTGACGACTAATACACCGACAGCTACTCCGGTGACTTTTTCAGTACCAACGATAGAACTCTAGGAAATTCGTCAAAATTGTCATTGTCACCAGAAAAAGGATCGGGCTAATCACCAAGAAACTGGTTTGTTTTCGGTTTCGTGATGAAGAAACCAGTTTCTTTGTTTTTTTTTTTTTTTCTCTATTTGGTTGATTGATGAAACTGGTTTCAATTATTTTCAGTGTATATCATTTTTGTTTTGTTTTCATAATCTTTATTATTGTTGTGTAACAAAATTAGTTCCTTGATGAAGAAACCACTTTCTTGGTGAAGAAACCAGTTTCTTGACGAAAAAACCACTTTCTTGGTGATTTTTCTAATGATTTGCTGGCGACAATGCCAGTTCTGACGACTTTTTTTACGCCGGCAATAACTCTGGCGATTTTTCCAACACCAGGAACTACTCCGGCAACTTTTTCGGCACCGACATCAAACTCCAGAATAGTCGTCGGACTTGGCATTGTCACTGGTAAAATTACCGAAAAATCACCAAGAAACCGGTTTCTAACATCAAGAAACCGGTTTCTTGGTGGTTTTTCCAGCGACAATGCTAATTCTGACGACTTTTTCGGCGCCGGCAGCAACTCCGGCGACTTTTTCGGCACCGGCGGCTACTCCGACGACTTTTCCGGTGCCGACAGTAAACTCCGGTGACTTTTCCAGCACGAGTGACAACTTCGGCAATCACTATAGTTTTATTTGTTTTATTTTTTTAAAAAAAATAAATATGAAGGGAATTTTAATATTTTTTATAGTAATTTAATTAAGTTTTTATTTTTTATGAATTTTAAATTCAGATTTCTTTTTAATGTTTTGTATGGTTTTTTTTAGAAAAAAACCATATTTTTAGTTTGATTGGTTAGATAATGCCATATTTAGTGGTATTTACTTTTTATGCCATATTTATCATAACCTTAATAATTTTTCCCATATTTTTGAAAATAGCCCAAAATTATAGAAAAAATTACATCTCGTACTGTATTTTCTCTATTTATTTTAATTATACTCTGATATGATAGTAATTTCATTTTACCGTCTATTTTCATACTGCCTTCCTATTTTGTGACGTGTATTCTAATATTGTTTTGCTGATAAAAATTTTTTTATTCTTTTTTTTTTTACACATGTGAGCCTAGAGTTGTGCATGTGTTTATTTATTTATTTTTATTTTTTTTAATTTTTTTTTTTAAATAGATAACACATCCAGTGTCTTAGGAGCAATTTTTGGTAGTTACTTAAATCAAATTTATGCAGGTTTTTTTTAAAAAAAAAAATTATAATTTTCTCTCTACATTTTTCCCAATTTATTTGTTAGTTTCTCATATAAATACTTTGCTTGTTCATTATCTATGGCTATTACTCGATCAAAGTCTTCTTCTCCAGTTATAAAAAATTCCCTAAAAAAACCTCAGAAAAACTTGTCTCAATCCTCAATGGGTAAGAGGAATTTTAAGGAACACCCCCAAGTCTTACCTAACCAGTTCCAAGCAAATTCGCCCCCTACACGAGCGTATTGTCAACGGATTCACTAAAGACATGGCATGCGTGACACGCCAATGGCATCTTGATTCTTGATATTTCAATCGAACAACTCAACAAAAAGAACACATCTGTGTTCTCAACGATCATCCACGTGTCATAAATGTGCCTCAAAGATTTGGAGGAAGACTGCAAGCTCCCACAACTCGCAAAGTTCTCGAGAACTTGGGGGTAAATGCTATCCATGTTCCTGGACAAAGAAACACGTGGCATAAGAAGAGAAGTACAACTTCGAACAATAATAAAATAAGTATCCTCAGTGACACCAAATCACAGAGAGGCTACGTGAATCCTGGAATAGATTAACGCCAAAGGATACATGGAGGTTTATCTAACCTCAATATGCCATCCAAAACACAGAAGGCTTACCCTTACTCCAGGATCCAGAGTTTCCCAGGATCAAAGTTTGCACAAAGAGATACCTAGAAGGTTACTCGAATGGCCTATCATAGACACTGACTGCCCAAAAGAGATGTGAACATCTACCTTGAGGATAAACCCAGATCGCCTAGTGACGATTATGCTTTTTTTTTGACACAGGATTAGATCTTGTCCCCTGTGACAAGCCATGGTAGTGCGTACACTCCTACACCTTTTTACCAGACAGTTATCCCAAGCATTTACTTTTCAAGGTTAAACCTTTTGGCGACACACATCTTGTACGAATGGTGGTCCTCTATTTTCCAGCTGCTTCATTAATGCACGAGCACAATATCTTTTAGGAGACCCATTAGTTAGCTCTTTGCATGTATTTTACCTCATTAGTGGGATTTTTACAAAAATCCTAGGCAAGTCATTGACACATCCATAACCGCCCCTTTAGCCTATAAATACCCTTGTATTTCCTTATGAAGGGGGGATTGAAATGAAGGTAGTCGAAGCTCTGCTAAAATTACTCTATACTTTCCTCTTCTTCAAGAGAAACCAAGAGTACAGAGTTAGAATTTACATCTGTAACATATTTTCAACATTTAAAAAAGCTATCATTCTATTATTTTTCTATGACAGTGCATACTTTAATTATTTATCTTTTGTAATTTTTTAATTTTTTTTAAATAATTTCAATGCTAATCAAAGTCATTTATATGTAAATTTAATTATATATAGGAGAATTATATTGTACATTTAAAAATTAAAAAAATACTAATAGTTTAATGAGTAGATTGCATAGTATTATAAATGTGTATTCTCAGTTGCACTTTTCTTCATTTTCTTAAAATAATGTGTTGATATATAGATTATATAATTGTGCTACAAATGTTTATTTAATGAGCTAAAATTAATCGAAATTATATGTATATATTTTTCTATAAAAACTCTCAAATTGGTAACATTTATTATAATTCGGGTAGTATTGAAGAAAAAAAAAATTATATATAGATATATATATATATATATATATATTTAAAGAAAGAAATTTCATAGTCATGAATTTATATATAAAAAAAATATTATGTAACCTAGTTTATAAAAATTATGATATAAATTTTCCTATACTATTTTATATTAGATAGTGGAGATTTAAATAATTTAATCTTATATTTTTATTATTATAGTTGAAATAATGTATATTTATATATGGGTGTACTCTTAATAAGTATTACCCATTTGGGTAATATTAGAAAATTTTGAATTTCTATGATTAATTTTTATATTTAATTAGAAAAATTTCTTATTTTTACATTATATGGGCTGAGATTGGTCCATCAACCGAAAAGAAATAATAAAAAAATGTTTTTTCGGCAAAAAAGTTGAATTTGACTTAAATATTTTTCATATAAATATATTTTTGATATAGTGTAAAAAAAAGGTATTTTTTGATATTTTCTTTTATTAAGTAGTTAAATTAAGCATAGAAATTCAAATTTCTCTTTTATTCGCTATCAGACTAAAATCTAATGGTTAAATATTTTTAAAATTAATATTTATAGTTAAATTTATTTAGTACCAATTAATGAGTAATGCCCATTAAAAAGTATTCCATTTATAATTGTAAATTTTTTTTACTAATAATTATAATAAAATGGAACTCTCTATGCCTATATTGTCATCTTTTTATATAATCAAATTATATTTAAAAAAAAAAAAAAAAAAAAACCTTATGATTATTCTTCCCATTAAATAAAAAGATATAATAGTAATTAATAAAGAAAGTAGATTCGATTTCCGTCAGGTAGAAGTAGATTCGACACTTTCTCTAAGCCCCGCTGTTGACGATAATTGGACTTGGGAGATTTTTACCCTAAGTCCAATTATCGTCAACAGTGGGGCTTAGAGAAAGTGTCGGATCTACTTCTACCTGGGGGAAATTGGGACTCACCCAAGCTCCACAACCTTTTTGACCAGGAAACTGTTAGTAACATCTTAAGAGGCAATAATTCGAGTGGCCAGGAAAGGGATAGATGGATCTAGACAAAAGAATTAAATAGTCTGTTTTCAACCAAGTCTATCTATCTTGTTCAAGCCCTTGACTGGGCTCCCTTGTGCAACATTGGTCCGACACTATGGAACAAACTTTGGAACTCAAAGATTTTGGAGCGACACAAGGTCCATTGGTGGAGTATCCTTTCCAATGCTCTACCCTTACGAGCCCCTCTTGCTAAGAGAATGGGTTTTGAGGAGGTTTCCTGCCCTATTTGTGGGGAGGCTGAGGAGACCATAGAGCACTTGTTCCTGTATTATAACTTTGCCTTCCACCTTTGGCGATTTTCTCCGTGGGGGGTTATGCCTGTTCTGGATTCAGGAGCCCGAATGTGGGACTGAGTTACTTTTCTTTGGAATCTTAAATCCAGAAGAGTTGATACTGATGAGTTATTCCTGTATGCCTCGATTGTGGTAGATACGATTTGGAGGGCCCGCAACGACAAGGTACATAGTAAATCAATGGGTAACATTAAACATTATATTGACTCTATTTCTTCTTGTTACAAAGATTATGGATATTGCCTTCTTTCCCCTCCACAGTCTGTTGGGACTCAAGATTGGTCTCCGCCGCTGGAAGATTAGGTTAAAATCAACTGCGATGTCAAAGTCGGAGGTGAAACTATGTGTGTTGTGGCAATTGCGAGAGACCATAACGAATTAGTATTGTGGGTGGCGGTTAAAAGGCTACACTTCTCTGACCCACTCACTAGAGAAGCTGCAACCTGTCTTTTAGCCATGGAGACGGCGGTGTCATTGCATCATCCTTTTGTTTTGGTGGAGAGTGATTCAGAGATTGTTATCAAGAACCTAAAAGGAGATGACTCTATTTGGGGGATTGAGAACTATGTGCGTCATTGCAAGCTCCTCTCTACTTTTATGACTAATAGTAATTTCTCTTGTATAACTAGAAATTGTAACTACGCGGGCCCATAATGTGGCCAAATGGGCGTTTGCCAATAATGTTACGGGCATGGTAAAGATATCTACTATACTTGTTAATATCTTTTGTAATGACCATGAGGTCTAACTTCAATTTTATTTATAAACATATTTTTTTAAAAACAAAAAAAAAATTAATATTTTTTTTTGTAATTTACTTTAGGAGAGCCCAAAACACATAGATTATTCAACTTTGTACTAGATAAAAAGAGAAGGACAGCAATTAATATTAATAAGTATAGAGAAAAAGTAGTTTGGAAGTGTTAAAGCTAAAATATTGTCAGAAGAGTGAATATATAAAAAACAAAAGTTGCGTTAATGTAATATAACAAAATAGCAGAGGGGGTGTAGCTCATATGGTAGAGCGCTCGCTTCGCATGCGAGAGGCACGGGGTTCGATTCCCCGCACCTCCAACTTTTAAAACTCAATTTCAATTACATTTTTTTTTATTTTTTTTTAAAGAAAACCTAAATTAATTATATGTATATTTTAAAGGACCTGTATTAATTATACATTTAAGTTCATTTAATGCTGAAACAAAAGTGGTATATATTTTTTTTAAAAGAACAAACAAATTGAAAAGCTGGTCATATCTCCTTAATGAAATTATTAAAAAGATAGAAGAAGGTTATTTTAATAGAATACCATTAATCATTTTCAAAAAAAAATAAAATAGAATACCATTAATTATTTATATTGTGAAATATGGTTTAAAGTTTTTCTTATACATGTGTCATGTGGTAAACAATTGTTTTAATTTTATTTTTTTGGCAATATAAATTATTTAAAAGTTTTTAAAAATTTACATGTGATCCTGAATAATTACAACATTTACGATCATAACAAAAGTTAAAAACTCTTTCGAATGTCAAAATAAATAAAAAATCTATCGAAACATCGGTGTACTACAAATTTTTTAATAAACATTTTTAACATGAATGAGTATTATTCATGAATGGACAATATTAGGAAAATTTGAGTTTTTATGCTTAATTTTTCTGTCTAATTAGAAAATATTTTATTTGTACATTATTTAAATTAAATTCATACAATTAAAAAATAAATTAACAATATACTTAAATGTATTTATTCTAATTAAATATATTACACAAATAATTTAAAATTAGTCCAAGTGTTAACAAATTAATATATCTAAGGCTAATTAGCAATTTTTTCTCTCGAACTTTGACATGTACTAAATCATGCCCCTAAACTTTTTTGGCCGTTAAAATTCTCCCTGAACTATTAAAATTGTTAGATGCTAGGACTTTTGTCTAATTTTAGTAAAAAAATTCTAATATGGATGAAAGTTCAGAAAGCATGAACTAGTGCTAACAACACTAGTGTGCTAGAGTATTGAGTGCATGTGGTATTATGGTTAGTTGTACTTATAGTATGGATTGATGCTACCAATACTAGTACGATTAGAGTATTGAGTGCATGTGATATTATGGTCAGTCGTACTATGTTCAAGAATGTTTGAGACTCAGCTATATGTGTTTGACATGGTTTATGACTTGTTGATAGGTGTATGCATTGGGTTTTATGCCCTAAATAAAACTCTATTTCAATGTAATCCAGATTATTCAATATCAATAAAATAACAGAAGTATTTTTCATTCATTTGTGTATGTTTTGGTTCACCTTATCAATTGTTTGTCTATTTGATTTATAAATTCATTCAAACCATTTTCACATACTTGATCATGTTTATTGTGTTGTCAACACAGTGGAAAGTAAACATGACTATGTGAATAAAGATTCCTAGATTTATCAGAACACTAGGTTTTACTGATATGACAATCTACAACAGAGTTTACTTGTATTTGGAGAAATGCTATGTTCTTTCCAAAACATTGGTTAAAGTAAAGCTTGGGTTGGGGAATGGACCGATATTGAACTTTGAAATAGATTTATTAAACTTACCGTAATATCTATTCAATTCAATATCACTTAGTTGAACCTAGATCAAATGATCTAAATCCTGATATGATTAGGTTCAATCTCAAGACTACTATTCGTGTTCTTTGATTTGTTAGTTAAGCCTACTTTTGGGTCAGGGTGATACGTACATTTTGGGAACACGACAGTGCAATTGAGTGGGAGCACTAACATAAATATGGAATCTATAGCTTCTATCTGACGAATAGAAAGTAAAGGATGATTTCCTTCGAGCTTAACCAAACGAAAATAAATGGTGGAGTACTCATTTCACTTAGCTGAAATATCATTTATACGGGGTTAAGTGTTTTAAGGATAAAATACATTGTAGGGTGTTACGGTAATTAAATCCCTTTACAGTGTAAATCATCCATATAGAGGATCATTGATCAAATTAGGATTATAACAATGGATAATTAATGACGTGTCTATATGGTTGTTGTCCTCAAAAGTGAGTGTTTCAATATTTATACTCGCAAGTGCACGAATCGTTTCGGAATATAATGTTCATGTAAGTGCAAGGTCGAACCCATGGGAATTGACTAACATCAAAAGAAACTATTTCAAACAAAATAAAAGTATTCTAACCTAGCTCCAAATATTTGATGAGATTTTGGTTTTGCAAAATAAAATAAAGACAAGAAACTAAAATACTTAAGAGTAAAGATGAGTGAGTATGAAAATGATTTTCAAATAAGATGTGTAAAATAAGATTATTAAGATATTAGAATCCACAAAATGCAAGTTCAATAATATTTATAAGTATATTGATTCCCAAGTTTTAGATATAGTTGAAATAAATCACACTATATTTTCCAAAATATATTTTCCATTTAAGTACAAGTTATTTTCAAAAATGTAGGACTTTTCTTCACTTATAAAAGGTATAATTTCTAAGCATTAAATGTGTTACAATTTAATGAAACTAACAAAATCAAAGAAACTATGTTTAGGCAAAATATAACACTTATATTCTAAGAATTAGATGTAAACAATTTAATGAAAGACATTTAATCAAAGAGTATTATATTTTTGCATAATGAAGAACTAAGTAGAAATATGCTTTAACAATCAAAAATACATAATATTGAAGATGAAAAAGACATATTTTTGATAGAAAAATCCATGAACTTTATAGCACAAATAGGAAATCAACATACAAACATAAACACTATCTAGTTATATTTTGCTTCATCATCATCTTAATAATCTTGAAAAAAGATTAGAAGTTCATAACTAGATAAAAATTACAGAAGGTAAACATACTTGACATGCTCTTCAAAATGTAAAAATGGTAGAAAGAAAATGGTAAAAATGAAGAGTGTGGAATGGAGAAGTGTTTTGGGTTGAAGAGGTGTTTAGGGGGGTGAAGAGATGTGTTTTGAAATGGTCTTCCAACACCATATTTATAGGCAAAATTAGAGAATTAAATTAATCAAAATAAAATAAATAAAATGATTAATTTAATTAGTGTTGGGAAGAGAATGGATAAATAGAGTATGTGTAAGAGTATTGAAAAAAATAAATATTTGTTTGGATGGAAAAATAGTGAAAAGATAGGGTAAAAATAAATTAGGAATGTTTGTTTAGGTGAAATAAATTGGAAAGAGTAAATAGGTATTTATGTGTAATGTGTGGGAGAAAATATTGGTATTTTGTATTTTCTAAATCTTTTTGGGCTGAGAGAAAAGCAAATAACAAGTCAATTTTTTCTTCTTCTTTTTCTTCTGCAGGTACACTTGGCGAGGGCTGGTTGGAGCTGAAGCTGGCGGAATTCCAAATGGCGTGCGCTGGTTTGCTGCTGGGGCTGACTGGGTGCATGCGTGGCGAGCTGAGGCTGGGTTGGTTGCACGCGTGGCGGAAGGAGAGGGCTGGCAGCTGCTCGTGGGCCCCGCGTGGAAGAAAAGCAGCAGGAGGATCTGGCGCACCACTTGCGCCTGTCTGGAGTGTGGCTCACGCACGCGTAGGAGCCATTGGATCAGATGACGAACGACCCGGATGGAAGGAAGACTTTGACCGAGAGTGAGCTTCATAAAGGCTGATATGATTTCCTTTTCTAAAATTATGCTTTTGACCCATTTCTTTAAGTTTTTCTTCATTGTAATCCCTCAATTCATTCCACAAACACACCTAAAAATATATAAATTAATTAGAAAACTAAACTAAAATTAAAAATAAATATCACATAACAAATTATAACAAAATAATTATAAAAACATACAAAAACATATAAAATTACAATAAAGCTAATAAATTTAAAAATAATTAAAAACTTACTAAATTAATTAAAAACTTAAGAACTAAACCAATTTTTAGTTAAAAAAATGTGAAAAATAACTCTAATTTCTAGAGTTATCAATGGTGGAACATATAGAGCGTTCTATATAACTGAGAGTGCAATTCTAAGTTCTATGCGTGGATTCAACGAAGAATTAATAAGTCAGTGAATTTAAGTTGTAAATTCTTGATCTACTTATTGGAAGCTCGGATATATAGACCCACGGTCCCCACACTAGTTGAGACAATATTACTTGTAAGACTCATTTAATTGATTTTAATTAATCAATTATAATTCTCAAAGTTAGACTATGTCTATTTGAGAATTTATCACTTATTAAGGGTAAAACAGTAAATAGAGAGTTTAAAGGGCATATTTATTAATTGGGAAACTTTGATTAATAAAATAAATGATAATATATTATTTGATAATTAATTATAATTATTAAATAATTAGATTTGGCATTTATGTGGTTGAATAAGAGAATTGGCAATTTTTTAGAAAATGGGAAACTAGAAATGATGGAAAAGGAAAGTTGGAAAAGTTGAAGGCTTGTTTCCACAATGCTATGGCCGGCCACCTTTGCTTCCCTTTTCTCATTTATTTTTCATTTTTTAATGCCAAGTAATTCAACCATAACCCTATGTGGTCTTCTATAAATAGAAGGTAAAGGCTTCAGGTTTTTGACACACTTTTTACATTATTTTCTTTCACTCAAAATCCCTGTTGAAGCCGCCACTCTCTCTCTCTCTCTCTCTTTCTTCTCTGTTTTTCGAAACCCTCTAAGTGATAGATTAGTGCCCACACACATCAATTAATACCTCAATCATACTGAGGAAGGCTGTGTAGAATTCAGAGTCAACAAAGAAGGACATTCGGGCTCAGATCTTGATTATACTCTACAACAGAAAGGAATCAAGGGTTAGAGATCTGAGTGGGAGGAGCCATATTATTCCGCTGCACCCAATGTAAGGTTTCTCATACCTTTTATGTGTTTAATTTTCTATCGTTTTAGAAGTTCATATTTAGGTTGTTAAATCAACATACTTGTGAGTAGATCTAAGTTCCTGGTAAAATAATTCCAACAGTATGGACGCTTAGCCGTAGGTCGGTTATACGTTTATGTTTTATGTTTTTCTTACCGAGTCTGTCGACTCACAAATGCTATGTTATGTGCATGTAAAGGAAAATCTGTTGTTGAACGGTAGTGAGTTTGGAGATGGATAAAGATTGTACATATCGAGACAGTTCAACCTGGAGTATTGGATCTTTGGGACAACTATGACTCACGATTTTGTAGTCGCTGTGCGACATATTTTGATTATGTACAGTTGAAAAATGTAGATACAGGATCCCATATTTTATAAATGTAGTGTTGTTTATGTTTATTTATTAAAGTTTAAATTAAATCACATTTTCATTAAACTCTTTAATTAGTAAAGGTTGCACATAAATTATGAAAAGTACTATAGCACGCCTAAACTAATAGGGTGTTACAATGCAAACCTTGCCTAGATGCTTGCCTGCATGCTTGCTGAGATGCTTACATGCAAGCCTTGCCAAGATGTTTGCATGCATGGTTGTCGAGATGCTTGCATGCAAGCCTTGCCGAGATACTTGTATGCATGCTTGCCGAGATGCTTGCATGCAAGTCTTGCTAGGGTGCTTGCAAGCTTTGCTTCTCGTCTTGACACTTGAGTCTTCAAGTTCAGGGACTTGAAGTGGGGATGGCTTCGGCCCCATCACCTTAAATTTAATGGCAAAACTTAGTCTATGACGTACTTTGCTTGACTAATCTTGGAACATCGCTTCACTAATTTATAAGTTTAACAATCAAATTTAAACCAATCTCTCTCACTTGAGCCCTGAGAAACCTAGACTCTACTCGATCTCTAAGATCGATCTTCCCTTAGACCCCAAAATAGTTAGTAAAGGCGAATAATCAAACATAATAAAGCATGAAAAAAAGAGATACATACACAAATATTTTATAGAGGTTCGCCCTAAATTTTACGGGTACATCCTCTTTGAGCTCACCTTGAAGGATCGAATCTAGATCTACACTATCAATGGTGTAATTACAACAGGTTTGAAATCCAAAAAACAATGATTGATTGCTATTTCTGTTTTCTTTCTCACTCTCTCTGTTCTCACTTATCTTCTTCTTTCATTACATGTACATTTGGTGCTCACCCAAACTGGGAGCCTCTACCTCTCTTTCTAACTTTCTGATCATCTCTCTAATTTTCTCAGACTAAATGGTAATATAAGGTCTGGAACTCCTTTTAAAGATTTTTGTCTTAGTCTTCAAGGTATTTAGGATTCGGTTGAGCTGAGTTGTAATTCTGTTAAATTCTAGCGAGTAGAGCCTATGGGCCTAAGTTGTAGATTTTAATTGGGAAATTTACATGGTATATTCACTTTTATCATTTTTTTTACAAAAATACTGTCAGACGGTAATTTTTACTTTTTTACTGTGTTTTTTTATAAGTTTCATACTGCAGTATACTGTGTTAAGTTTTCACTGGTGTTCTACTGGTGTTTTTTTGTTGTTCTACTGTTGTTTTGAGTTGTTATGCTTTGTGTTTATCTAGTGTTTTATAAAACATAGTATTTTTGAAAACTTTTCCGTGTGACAGTATTTTTGTAAAAGTTAACCCAAATACCAGTATTTTTGTAAGTTTCCCTTTTAATTTCCTTTTGTATTTGTTTAGAGAGATTTAATACAACAAACAATTTACACAAATAATGAAATTTTATGTACGTACATAGCATTAATATAAGGGAAAATTATATGGTAACTAACTTTTGCTATTTTTTTTTACAGTTTTACTGTATTTTTTTATAAGTTTCATACTGCAGTATACTGTGTTAAGTTTTTACTGGTGTTTTTTACTGATGTTTTGAGTTATTCTGTCTTGTGTTCTACTGGTGTTTTATAAAAAACACGGTATTTTTGAAATTTTTTCCGTGTGACAATATTTTTGTAAAAATTAACCCAAATTCCAATATTTTTTGTAAATTTCCGTTAATATAATACATTTTAAAGTTGAAGTGAATATTTTTTTTTAAAAAAAAGAAAAAGAAAAAGATAAAAGAAGTTGAAGTTAATTAAGTGGTTATGTATTATAAGGGAAATAATTATGATTTCACTTTGTTCACGAGCTAGCAGTAGTACTACCAGCAGTTGTGTTGCCGTATATATTCTAATCCAAACTTATTTTTTTGACTTTATATCACAAATTAACAATGAACATTTGAAAATTGAAATAATAATTTCGTAAAAAAAATTGATATAATATATACAAATCGATTGGTCAAAGAAAGCTGTGATATATGTATCGATAATTTGTCATATATAGAAAGAAGAAGGATACCCCCTATACCTTGTAGGTCTTCGTTATATCTTATTATTTCTTCGTTATCTCTTATTATTTTATCACGCACGTAACCAATTAGTAGGAGTATATAAATATATGTATATATATATTCCAATATTTATTATTCCTTCAACTCCTATAAAGTGAGTGATTTGACTACATATTTCTGTAGGAAATACATACATATATATATATACTAGGTGAATGTACGTGCCGAGCCACGTATTGCTAGTTTCATTTAAGATTTTGGTCTTTTTAAGATTTTGAATGTATTTTATTTTTAAAGATTACAAATTTTTTGTTTGAAAAAATTAAATATTTATATTTGAAATATTATTTAATAATGTATTAAAAATAATATTAGTGTAATTATAAAATTGTAAATAAATTTATTATTGGAGTAGTAGATTATTCTATTTAGTTTTTTTTTTAACATAGCATTGTAATGTAAGTTTATATCTATAAATATTCTGTAAAGTATTAATATTATATGAACATATCCATTTATAAAGCTAAAAAGTGGGTCAATGACAGAATTGGTATATCTGCAATCACACAAAGATAGAAGTGGTATTTCTGCTTCTTATCCAGAGAAAACATTAGATAACGTGAGGTTAACTTTAATATATAAAGATTTTTCTTTTTTAAAAAATAAATAAAAAAAATTATTAATATTCTACCAAGATAGGTTTGTGGCTAAGATGATTTTTTTAATTTAAAAAGAGATTATTAATATTTAAAAGATTATTTAATTTTTTGGGTTTAATTATTGGGTTTATTTATTAACGGGAGATCAAACCTAATCGTTAAATTTAACAGAATATTCTTTTAAGAATTTAAGTATATTCTGTTAAACCAAGAAATGCCGTTAGATAGACACTTTTAATATATAAAGATACATCATATTATATATTTTATTGGATCTATCATTGTCAATAGGGTGGTTGGCCTAAAGTAACATTAATATTATTATTCCACATTCATACCATAAAAGTGGCTTAATTTAGTGTATAAAGTCACTAATTAATTTCATGTGAATAATTTGAGAACTTAGACAAAAGAAATTATGCACTTTTTCTTTTTTTCTCAATTCTTATATGATGAAGTCTTGTATAAAATTTTGATACCTGCAGTATGATTTGGCAGTTGCATGAAATTGTGAACTAATTAAGAATAAATATAACATTAATTGAGCCCAATTTTTCAGGACAGAGTCCAAGCCAATGGGTGTATATGCATGTCTGATTTTTAGCTAGGTCTGGTCTCTGGTCCTACATGTAATATATGTATCAGTATCAGTGTTACTTATATCAGATTTTGAAGCTGAGGCCCCTGGTAATGTATTCATGACTGACTGATCCCAATGAGAATACTTGTATCTCTAACCCATGCATGCTCTCTTTCTTTTTCCATGTATGAAAATATATAAGTCAATTAAGAAAACAAACAAACAAACAAAATTTTGTTTGTCTTGGGTTTTGGGTTCTATATAGTATTATATTTTTGTTATGCTTTACTTTTATTGTATTTCAATGTTGAGAAACTGGAGTTTACAATAATTGAACTAATATATGCATAGTCCTTAGTCACATCAGCATCTGGTAAAAGTAAAACTGTTAAAACTATGGTTAATACTATTTTAGTGATTTATAAAAGTTACTAATTAAATTTTTAATTTTATTAAATGATACAATAAATTATATATTCTTTTTTAGAACAGTACAAATAAAACTTTAAGTTCAATTTTTCACAATTTTTTTTAATATAATAACTTGAAGATAATTCCTGTCATAAACAGATATAGAAAATATAACCAGTTTTTTCACAATACCTCTAAATTGAGTTATTATTAAATTTTATTTTGATAAAAAATCAACTGAAAGTAATATTTTAGAAAATACAAAATCAAATTTATAATTCAATAAAATAGATAATCCAACCAATAATTTTTACAAAACAAATAATCTTTACCTTACAACTGTAACTTTGACTTTAAAGTTACCAGAAGCCCTTGCTTGCGCCCTTTTTTCTTCTGGGCTTCATGTTTGGTAAACATGGGCCGGGTTGGACAGATTTGGTGTCACCAGGGTTATTTGGTGTCACTGTTTCAAGAAGTGAACTATAATTAGTTGTGCCATAAAATTAGCTTTAGATGTAGTTCATCTGTTTCTTATTAAAATAAAGCAAACATATGTACATAAATATATATTCCTAGTATAGGATTGGAGCACCGATAAAATGCCTCTTCTGTTCTGTCATACTATATTTTTTACCATGAGTTATGGTATTTGTACCCACTATACAACATAAAAGTTAGAATGCAGTATATACAATAATATTATCATTGTTTTGTAATTTGAAGTATATATACTTTACAATATTTCCAAATTCAGTGTAAACGCTTAACGATGAGTAAGAATGTTTGTGATTACCAGAAGAAGTTTCAAATACAGAGTAAACTTTTCTCAAAAAAAAAAAAAGAAATACAGAGTAAAATAATGAGTTGATACTAGGAGAAAAAAAGAGAGTATTTCAATACAAAAGAGTATTAAGCAAAAAAATAATAATCCAATCAAGTTTGTCACATAACTTTCAATGAACAGTAATAGTTATAATTGTAAATTTAGTGCAGTTATAGATACCTATTGCTCATTACAAAAAAGGTTTATACAACACAAGTGTAGCAGATAGTAAATAACTAGTGATAAAGTTTTTTATTTTTTTATTTTGGAAATAACTAGCTAGTAAAGTTCAGTGAATTTCATTGAAACTACATTGGATAAAAATAAATCAAATTAATAATTAATAAATTTTTTTCACCAAAAATATATATTTTAAGTAGATTTGGAGAGGGAATGATATTTCTTGATAGTTTAACTGTTTGGTAGGACATAGCTAGTACTTAGAAGTAGGCAACAAAAAAAAAGCCCCTTCTAATTGGCAAAACAGTCGAATCTGCCCATTGTTGAACATAATTGGAAAAGGAAATGAATCACACTACTTTCAAAAATCTGTAATAAGATAATTTTATTATAAAATAGTACTTAAAATTTATCTATTATTTCCTAATCTTATTACCCACCTTCTTTTCATTTTATATCATACAACTTGGAGAAAATAACCTACAATTCTTTTCTTCTTTCACACTCTTACTAATTGCTCATGCACTGGCCATTCTTTTATTCTCTAATCTTTTCTAACAACCATTAAATTAAAAGCTAAAACTTTCTTAAAAAAAATATAAATAAATATACAAAATAGAAAGAAAGAGAACATGAAAGTTAATTGAATATGCTCCAAGCTTAAAGAGTCAATAAAACCAGTTTTTAAAAGGATTATTTTTCAACCAAACACTATTCATTTAAAAATAATAATAATAAAAAAGAAACCCTTTAACTAGAAAATCGTTCCCACCGTCCCATCTCCTCAGCTCCAAAAATTAATTGTTTTTCAATTCTGTTTTATTATTTGAGCACACTCATTTTAATTGGATAGAATTTTTTTAATTCAATTTACAATCAAGTGGGATTTGTTTTAGTTTTCTAGCTAATTATATACATTCTACACATTTGTATTGTTTTATTAATTAGTAGGATCCAACCTGATTTTTTTTTTCTTTCTCTTTTTCGCTAGAAGGATCCAACCTGATTTAGTGTTTAATTATGAACAATGGGTTAAAAGCCAGCTTTTCTACACCATAAAACAAAGTATCTAACTCATACCATTAACGTGCAAGTATAGTAATCCATTATTATAATCAAGTACCCAATTTAAAATGAAAATCAATTATTCTTTAATAAACATTAACATTTAAGACATCATTATGTTTAATAGATGTAGATGTCGGAGAGTGGAGACAGAGGAAGTGCACGTGCGTCACCGAAATCATCGAGCCAATATTTTTGAGCGAGAAGATGCCGCGCACGTGCCTCTCAGTCAAAGGTCAAAAGTAGTGATTACACGAGTAATGTGGGCCCCACTCGCTCTCCCCCAAAGATCTTTTTATAAAGCGACACCAGAAAGAAGCTGAAGATAAGAACGATGATTAGGATCCACTTTCGGGAACATATCCATTCCATCCTCACCGTCCAATTATATCTATGCAATTTTTATTATTTAATATAAATTATAAGATACTCATTTACAAAAACTCTAATAAATACACTTTTCTTTCTCTCATTATATGACTGGTACTGGTAGACATGAATAAAGTGGAAGAGCAATACACCACTCTTTTTACTACCTCAATTAAAATATATTACTAAAATATTATTTTATTTATTTTACATATATAATATTAAATAAATATTATTTTGTACATTTTAATAAATAATAAACTAAATTATATATATTTTTAAAATAATATGAAATTTTATAATAAATAAATTTTTTATTAAAATAAAATTTAATAATAACTCTATCTTGAGATCTTATAAAAAAACTAGTTAGATTTATTGAATTTGTAAGTTAAAAATTATCTTTTAAGTTAATTATATTAAAAAAATTATTAAAAATTAAGTTAAGAGTCTTATCTATACAATTTTAAAAAATAAAAAAATTTATTTTATCATTTAACAAAATAAAAAGTATAATCAATAATTTTTACAAAATATAAAATCATAAATAATATAAACCCTATATGTAAATAAAATATTGTATATATACATAATATAATGTGTGTATGATATGATTAGAAAAGTCAAATAATATTAAAAAACTTTAAAAAATCACTATTCATCAAGCTAAATATAGAGAAAGTTTTAGCTCAAAAACTTCTCAAATAAAATAAAGATAAGTTTACCTCTCTTAAGAGTTTAATCCCATGATCTCCAGTCCTTTTTAGATTTGAATGCAGAGATTATTCTGGCTTTTTTTTTTTTTGGATTTCTTGTGATACGTTGTTTTATGGTTTATCAATATTTAATGTCTGAGAATTGTGAACAAAGTTTTTTCTTATTCTCTATTATTCTAGTTTAAATATAATTGGGATATTTTTACTCAATTTTTAATTGATTTTCATTAATAAGTGTGATCTCATATATTTATTTGGAATGAAAATTTAGTATTCTTCACATTAATTTAATGCTAATTCAATTAATTAATATATATATTTTTTTTTTGTAAGAATTAATGTTGGCTTCATTTTGAATAACTAAGTCTTAACCTTATGATAATAGAATTTTAATAATTGAATAAATATTTTAAATTAGTCGAAAAACTATTAACTTAGACTAAAATTTCAAACGTTAAAATATAAATATTATATTTTTTATTTTTAATTAATAATAATTATATATAAATAAATTACGATCAATTGGATAAATAATTTAATTAAATGAACGAAATTATTCGACAAGTTGAACTTTTTCTTCTTTTTGATTAGTTAAATAGGTTACAACTATATATATTTGCAACTCATCATATATCTACATAAAGGTCAAAATATATTATAAATAGATCGACTAATGCACACTAAGCAGTGTTATGTTATCGTACGTTAAGTAATGACACCTCATTAATAATAGTTAGTAATTTTTTAAATAATTATTAAATTAAAAAAATGTACGTAAAACATGATAATTGATTATTAATGATCCTTTTCAAAAAAGTAAATATATTAACGATGAAATTTTGTAATGTTGGATGGTATCTTCTAGTATTTCCATATATAAATGGGTCATTCTGGACATTAATAATAAATATTCATGAATGATTGACCGGCGATTTTGTTAAACATTCATCACTGGTTTTTCACCAAACTGCCTTTCAAAATATATAAAAGCATATCTCACAGTCCATCTATAAACATATAATACGTGAAGATTATCATGAATGATCATCAACGCGGTTAAATTATTGCCACGTGGCGTGGACGTGGCCACCTGTTAATGTGGAAAGATTACAAGGATAAATACATACAATCAATGTGTACGTACCTAATATATTAATATTATTACTATACTATATACAGAGCATGGTACAATTTTATTTTTGTTGTTTAATCCTTATTGTAAATAATTAATGTAAATGAGTAATATATAATATAGAAGACGTGTACTTTAAGTGGTTGCAAACGTAATTTACATTTGCACATTCTCTTTGTCTGGGTGCACCACGTGTGATGTCACATGCCGTTTCAAAAGGGTGGACACAATGTAAGTAGTCACACCATAAAATATATATTATGCAACTTGGTTTTGGCTTTTGATTTATTTTGATTTTATTTATCTACAACTGATTATTTGGGAGTATCCTATAATCAAATCGACATCACTTTTTTATCATCATCCAATCCCGTGTATTACTTTATAACATCTTTTATTGCTATTATTATTATTATTATTATTATTATTATTGTGTAAAAATAACAATATTTATATAATAATACAGTTAATGTGCTAGTAATATATAATCGATATCATAACATATCGTTTTAATGTTAATTTATAAACCCCTAGTGTAATTAAATTAATTCAGTCAAAGATTGACGAAAGACTAAAGAATGATGGTACGTACACAATGATTCGTTTTCTATCTTTCTTTTTCTTATATGTTTTTGCTTTTTCTATATTGAGCAAATGATTGAAAGAAACTAAATCCAATAAAATTATTGGTTCCAAAATTATTAACTCGAAATGTATATGTAAGTGTATATACATCATAAGAATCCAATCGAATATTCAGTAGGCCATGATCCGTATAATTTATTAGTTATGGCCCCTCTGTTGGTACATCTCACTTACAAGTATATATATCATTGACATTGATAATTTGAGTTTATTCTTTTGATTAAAAAAAGAAAGTATTTTGAGTCTGTGGTTCCAGTAGTACTATACGTGGGCATAAAATAAAAAAAAAATATTAATAGTAGCTAGTAAGTTATTAATATGGCCCATATGTAATATGAGATCCATTTAATCTATCCATCGATACTTTTCTTTTTGTGGCATTAATCTATCAAATCTATACTTTGGAATACTATAAAACATACACAATTCAATTTTTAAAAATTCCTATCTACATATAGATCTTGAACTATTATAAGTAATAAGATTTTCCAAGATTAAATTATTTTAATTTAATTAAAGTGTCGTTTGGTTAGAAGTAATAAATTAAAATGTAATTGAAAATAAACAATTTTTATTTCAATATTTATTTGTTTAATTGTATTTTTAAGTATTAAAATATCATTCTAATAGCATAACTATTTTATTATTTTGGTGAAATAATTATTCTATTTAAAATGCAAAGAAATACCATTTAGTTACAATTAATAGATAATTTTTTTTATACATTTAAATTTGATCAATTAAATCCATCTTCTTATACCTTGTTAGGCTGCCATCTCACATCACATTATGATATTGTCTACTTTAAACACTTTCTTAAAAGATATCATACTAATACTGTAATGGAATAAATAAAACACTCATACCAAAAATAAATTGTTGCATATTCTTTCAATGTAAAACTTAGAATGGTATCTAACAAATTCTTATTTTATTCTCATTCTCATTATCTAACTTCCAAATTTTCTTTCTGAGTAATATGTCAAAACTACGATGTTCTTTTGAATTGAAAAAAAATAATTTAAAATTTTAAAATTAACATTAATTAAAAGAAAAAAAAAAAAACAACACAAAACAAACAAACTCTTTCCAGACTTATACATAAATCGTGTCTCGAGTGAAACTATTTGAACCGACATGGACATGTTAATATTAAATTTTAATAGTATGTTTTGTTTTTGTAAATTTTTCTCAAATTAAATATTATTGTAGAAATCTCATGAATTCTTTGCCCAAAAACAAACACTGCTATGGTTTAATTTGAAGCAAAATTGATCTGTGCGCATAAAGTGAAGTATGACATGGAGTAGTGATTATAGTTTATAGCTTTCTTTTATTTTTGCTATTAGTGGAGATAAAGTTAGATCACTTTTTTTGACTGTGACCAACCTATTTTTGAGTAACTCATACCTCAGTAGTCAGTACACCAAATTTAAAATCCTAATTAACTTAACTGGTGTCTGCTGAAGTATCAAAACATTCATAAGAATGGCAATCTTGACGAGGTGAGTATTTTTTTAACTTGGAAACTGCACTGACATATTGCTTAGTCTATACACAATAAATGTATATATATATTATTATATATAGCAGACGGTATCACTACCACCACACTCATGAAAAGTTTCAAAATTCAGTATAAATTTGTAACTGAATAAATAATCCATGCACACCAATCACGTCGAATAATTCAAAAGTAAACACTCAATGTGTTCATTTAGACTTATAAACATCTGTTATAGCTATTGCCAATATTAGAAGTCATGGTCGTCGTTAAAAATATCGAAACAGAATATATAAATATATATATGTATACAATGAATTCTAGAAACATTTCCATGCCTTTTATTACAATCTCATAGTAAACCTCTACGTCTAAAATTATATGCCGAAATATTTTTTTTCAATTTTTTTCATAGCAGCATTGGTTATAGTTACAGTATTATCCTTGTAAATTTTTAAAATTTTCGAATAGTTTTTAGTATCAAAAATAGAGTTTTTGATATTTCAGTCGTGTTCAAAAAACTTTAAACGTATTTTTGGCACTGTAAACTATTCTAAATTTTTCAATAATTTACAAGAATGATATTGTAAGTATAGCGAACACCGCCGTGAAAAAAAAAATAAAAAAAATGATATTCCAACTTGTGTTTTCGAATGTAGAGGTTAACATGAAGTTGACGGTATAACTCTTATTTCTATGATTATTAAGAGAGAGAAAGAAAAAGCAATATTTTATTAAATATAGTCCACGAGCGAGGAGTGGCGTCTGCTCCACCATAACCGCTGCAGAGGAAGGCCACGTCTCATGCAAAATCAGCAGCAAGGATCCACACTTACGTTACTCATCATCTCAAGCCATAATTAATTATGAATAATTATTATTTTTATTATTGAACTTTTTTTTTTAAACAGAAATCTTGCATTAAATAATAACATTATACACGATTCGGTGCATGAAGTAAAATTGCTTGACGAGCAGAAGGAGGTATAATCTCAATTTATACTGTACTAATTTTGTGCACCAAAGTATAATTAGCTAAATCATGGGCAACATGATTGGCAACTCTCTGTAATAAATACACATACAAAGCATCCCATCTTGCTTCTTAACAAATAAAATTGGAGCTCTTCACGGTAATACACTGGGTCAGGTAAATCTAAGATCAAACATCCCCTAAAATTGTAATTTCAATTATTTGAGTTCTATTAAAGCCTTCAAATGTGGTGCCTTAGAAACTGGTTCCGCTCGCGGTGCCAAGTCAATATATAATAAAGTATCTCCCACTGCAGTTAAATATCAGGTAATTCTTCAAGAAAAACATCTAGAAACTCTTTCACTCATCTGATGTCCTTAGGCCCAACTATTTTGGGTCTATTAGTGTCTATTAAAACTTCTAGCAATCCTATACATCCATCTTACAATAGGATTCTAGCTTTCAATATCTAGCTAATTGGGATTCAAGTTCCTGGAATTGATCCTACAAAGATAAATGGCTCTTCACCCTCAGGCTAAAAAGTCACCATTTTTCTCTTGTAATCAATATTGGCCGCATACTTAGACAAAAAATCCACTCTGAGAATGATATCAAAGTTCGCTATGACTAGCTCAACATGATCAGCACTTAACTTATCAACCACTCTAAATGACATAGACTTAATCCACCTTTTGGAGATAACTAATTCTTCGCTAGGAAATACGGTTCCAAATCCTAACTCATAACTATCATAAGGCCTACCTAGTTTATCAATTACTCTAGCATCAACATAGGAATTTGTTGGTCCAGAGTCAAATAATACATAATAAAAAGATTTGTTAACAAGAAGTTGACCTATCACACCTGACGAGCTAGCGTTAGCAACGAACTGAGTGATGGCAAACACCCAAGTTGTAGTGGGTTTGCCTCTTTCTTTGGTTCTTATTTATTCAACTGGGGATAGTCCCTTTTAAAATTCCCCATGAAACCACATTGAATGCATGCTCTATTGTTACACTCTCCCATATGATATTTCTTACAACAAGGACACTCCGAAAAAGTGTAACGACCTTCAGGGCCACCCTCACGACCACCTTGACCTTAATTCCCTTGAAACTTCTTGCTCTGACTTGAACCACCTGATGTCGATGAAGCTTTCCTTTTCTGGTCATACAATGAATCACCACCACCCCTACTAAAATTGGAAGTAGGAGGAGCAGTGACCCCACTGACATTTTGAGTCCATTGGGGCTCTTGAATGAACTCTACAACACCCTAGACTCGAAGATCCTTTTCTACCATCTGAGCATAGGTAGTAGTATCGCCACTAGTGATCATTAGATTATTCTTAATATGGGCATTAAGTCACACCAAGTATTTTATTTTTTACTGGTATCAGTGGGTACAATACCCGAGGCCAATCTAGCGAGCTTATCGAACTTGGTTTTATACTTAGTTACTGACAATGATTCCTCCTGATCTGTGAGTTGAGCTTGTCTCTGATGATGATTGTACATATCTTGACGATCTTCAGAGAACAACTTGACGATTTTAATACCAAATTGTAACGGCCTACTAGTTTAAGCATATCACCGTGTTTTCTTAATTATTGTGCTAACCTTTACTAATCAAAAGATTTACTACAAAATCGTGTTTAACAAAAACTTTTATAATAAACATAAACTTTACTAATTATACAAATACATAAAGTTTATAAACTCCGGGATCCAAAATCTATTTTTCAAACATTTACAAAATACAACATAACAAAAATAATGCTCAACGACTAACAAAACTGACCCAAAGATCTGAAACTCTAGGTCTAATCATCTAGATATGTACAATCGTCACTACGTTCCAAAGTGATGTTTAGCTTTTTCCTTGCCTTTACCTACACAAAGAAAACGTACATGTGAGTCAATAGACTGAGTAAGAAAAACATAAAACATTAACATATAACTTTACTTGCAACTAGGTGCACACACATAATTACCAAATCTAAAACATGCGTCCAACGCGTATGAGTCTCGAACTTTCTTTACTATAGTACGAGTGACCATAATATCACATGCACTCAGTACTCTAAAAATATTAGTGTTGGTAGCATCAATTTATACTATAAGTAAAACTAACAATAATACTACATGCACTCAGTGTTCTAAAAGTACTAGTGTTGGTAGCACAAGTTCGCATTCGCTGAAAGCATAACCAACCATAATACCACATGCACTCAGTACTCTAAGCGTAGTAGTGCTAGTAGCATTGGTTCGTACTTTTTGAAACATGTACATATGTATATCCGTTATACTAATCTTACCTAAATTATGTAATCATGTGTGCAACCTGAGTGAAAAAATTGCTCGACGATCAGAGGCCCTAAGTCACATTAACGTCAAACTGGTAAGTGTCTCGCTAAAATACTTTTAGGGACTTAAACTTAAAACTAGAACTTTCCCTATCGATAAATAGCGTGACAATACCCTAAATATCGAGAAAATAAAAAAAATTGGGGTACCTAAAAATCACCCCAACTGGTTATCGGGATCCCCAAATAGTAACCGTTTACTGGGGTTCTGTCAGGTGAAACGGTTCAAGGCTTCTACAAAAACAATCAACGGTTAACCGTTTTTGTGTAGAAATCACCAAACTTGAATTTTCGTCCTCAATTGAAACCCAAACCTACTCATATCTTCCAGAACATCTCAATTACATACTAAATATAATTCATCAAATAACAACCAAAAATACCTTGAAATGAAAATTATCATTGTTAAGCTCACTAAGAAATTAAGGTTGGGTTTCTTGGGTTATCTTTGGAGCCGAGAGAGATAAGGAGAGAGAAGGTTAGGTTTTATTTTATGTTTATCTAATTTTTATTTCTCTTGATTAAACCAAGTAATTTTCCAATATAAACTTTAACTTACACTAATAATTCCACAAAGATTTTTTAGAATAAACTTACGTAGAAAAATACAATTATACCCTTACTTTATTTTTAAGTAATCTTTAAACTTAGGGATAAAATGGTCATAACAAATTATCCCACATAATCCCGATACTATAAGTGTCCATAAATCTTACCCCACTAATACCGTATCTAAGTGACTTTAATGGCCAAATCGTCGAGTTCGACTGTCACCAAACATAAAACATGAAAAATATCGTAATTCATAAATAACATGCATGACACACTTAGAATTCAATAAAATCTATATCACAAATACTTAATTCTGACAATAGGGATTATTTCTACTAATGCACATATAATTATAAATAATAATTAAATTAATATCAAAATGCTAATTTTCATGTTTAAATATGTAGTCATTACACACACGGTCGGCCAGATGGCGGGGTAGCTGGGGCCTAGGCTCAGGCCTTAGGAGGTGCCCTAAAATATTAAAATTTATATTATATATATAGAAATAAAATATAATATATATATATAAAAAAATATATTTATTAATTACTATATGTCTTCTTAAATTTATATAACTGTTAACATAGATTAAAAAAAGAATTGATGAAATTTTTGACATAGTATTATTATTTTTTCTTTCTATTTTTATAAAAGTGTTAAAATATATAACACTTCAATAGAATATTACTTTGAATTAGCTTACGTGGTGAGAAAACTATTTGTTATATGGGGATAAAAGAGTTAAATTGATATTGTGTCAAAATTTAAACAATATTTATTTTAAATTTTTGTAAAAGAAAAAGGTCTTGTTTCAAATTTTGCCTTAAGCCACTTAACACCTTGAGACGACCCTAATTACACACACTTTAGTCAAGCCATGTCACCTTCATCCTCGCGACTGAGACCCCAAGGATTTGCCTAGCACAGTTGGCGACAATATATATTTATACTTATTAAAACATTATAATTCTTGAAAAAAAAACATAATAGAATTTCTTCAACATTTCTCTCCAATAATTGAATGTTAGTTTACCATATTTTTATGAGGGTTTTGGTAATTGAAAAAATATTATTTCAGTATGATTAAATCTATTAAAAAAAATGTATGTGTGTTTGTTCTACATTGTTCATGTGTAAATAATTTGTGGAACTTATATTACACCAAGTAACTATTAAGCCATAACTTGATAATCAGATAAATGTTATTTTGGTCAGATTAATAAAAAAAAAAAAGAGTGAATGTTAGTCCAACTTTCATTTATTATGTATGAACCTATCAATACTAAGCACATAACAGAAAACAATGAATACAAAGTCTCTAAGGCTTGTAAAGGTTAAAACCAAAGAGAGGAACCATTTCACTATTTATAGAGAGTATGATACAGAGGGAATGAAATAACAAACTAAAGAAAACAGAACAAGAGTGTAACAGAATTAGTTACAGTTGAGAACAAACAGTAAAAACTGAATTAACTAATTAATTGGAGAAGGTAGTTGGTTAACATCCCCCCTCAAGTGAAATGGTGTGGTGCACACTTGAAGCTTGGTTTTGAGGTAGCTGAATCTTTCTTTAGTGAGGGGCTTCGTGAGAATATCAGCTGTTTGCTCTATTGAAGGAACAAACCGAACTTTAAGCTGCTTGGCCAATATCTGATCTCGCACAAAGTGCAGATCGATTTCAATGTGCTTCGACCTTGCGTGAAACACTGGATTAGCAACCAGAGATGTTGCACCTTGATTATCGACCTAGATTATAGGTGCAGCAGGTAGGGTGAAGTGTAACTCAGAGAGAACATAGCACAGCCATTTCACTTCAGCTGCAGTGTTGGCCAATGCTCTAACATCTCACTCTCTGTACTGCTGCGGGCAACGACATTTTGTTTCTTGGCGGACCACGAAATTAAGTTGCCTCCTAAAAACACTGCATAGCCACCAGTTGAACGCCTGTCATCTGGAGAGCTTGCCCAATCGGCATCCGAATAGGGGTGGAGAGACAAGTATAAGGCTGTATTGATATGAATTCCTTCATGAACAGTACCTTTAAGGTATCGAAACAACCTTTTGCATGCTTCCCAGTGCACAATAGTTGGTGCATGAATGAACTGACTAAGTTTGTTCACAATGAACGTGATGTCAGGTCGAGTTAAGGTCAAATACTGCAGTGCACCTACTGTGCTTCGAAACAGAGTGTGATCTTCAAAGGGTTCACCACTGTCAAGTGTGAGTACATGTGTAGAACTGGTTGGATTGGCAGCCGGTTTAGCCCCTTCCATGTTGAGTTTAGTGAGAAGATCTGTGATATATTTCGACTGAGATAAGTACATGCCAGTGGAATTGCGAAGTACTTCAATTCCTAAAAAGTAGTGGAGAGATCCCAGGTCTTTGAGAGAGAATTCTTTGTGTAATTCTTGTATGAGGCACTTGATGCAAGACAAGTTGGGACCCGTGATTAGTATATCGTCCACATATACTAAAAGGATGATGAGATGAGGTCCTGAGCCAAAGATAAACATGGATGAATCAGCTCTGGAGGCTTTGAATCCCTTGCTGAGAAGGGTGTTTTTTAGTTTCTCGTTCCAGGCTCTAGGTGCCTGTTTTAAGCCATAAATGGCTTTGTTCGGCTTACAAACATGAGTCGGCTTTTGCTTATCTTCGAACCCTGGGGGTTGAACCATGAACACCGTCTCTGTTAATGTGCCATTGAGAAAGGCATTTGACACATCTAACTGAGTTACTTTCCATTGGTATGACACTGCAATGGTAAGAATTATTCGAATGGTGGCTGGTTTTACAGCGTGGCTAAACGTTTCTGAATAATCTATACCAGGGGTTTGATGATATCCTTTTGCAACTAAACGTGATTTGCACTTGGCTAGAGTGCCATCAGCATTCAATTTGACCCTATGAACCCACTTGTTTCCTACAACATGCATGCCATTTTGATATGGGACTAGAGTCCAGGTCCCATTTCGAACTAAAGCCACAAACTCATCAGTCATAGCACCATTCCACTTAGGGTCGGCTAATGCTTGTTTAAGTGAGGTTGGTTCTTTGGGTAGAAGGGATTCGGGTAGAGGATATTTGGTAGCTAGATAGGCTTTGGGTTTGTGGATGCCTGATTTGGCCCTGGTTTGCATAGAATGTAAGTTGGTTGTTGGTGTAGGTGGAAGTGGTGGATTAGGATAGGTGGGACATATTTCTGGGGAGGTGTTTGGTTCTGAAACAGGTGCTGAGACTGGTGCTGAGACAGATGGCAAGATGGTTGTAGGAGCAGGTATAGATTGAGAGCTGGAGGTTGATTGATGTCGTGGCTCTTCAGATAACACGACAGCAGGTTGTTCCTCAGTGACACAATGAGACAAAGGATTAGGTGCTGTGTTAAATGTTGCAGTAGCATAAATTTGAGATGGTTGAGAATTTACCTTGTGTGTAGTGGATAGGAGTAGTGCAGGAAATTCTTCCTCATTAAACACGACATTTCGAGTGACATACACTCTGCCTGTTGGTGATTCACACATGTAACCCTTGTGCTGAAACGAGTATCCCACGAAAATGCATTTTTCTGATTTCATGGCCATTTTGTGTTGTTGAAAGGGTCTGAGATAAGGGAAACAGGTGCAACCAAACACCTTGAGAAACTCATAGTCAGGTTGTTTGTGAAAAAGACACTCGTAGGGTGATATGTTGTCTAAAACAGGTGTTGGAAGCATGTTTATGACAAACGTTGCATGCTGAGACGAGTACCACCAATAGGACAGATCTAACCCAGCTTGTGCAAGCAATGTCATGCCTGTCTCATATATATGACGATGCTTGCGTTCTGCCCTGCCATTTTGCTCATGATCGTGGGGACATGAGTGCTGAAATTGAACACCATTGGCTGCTAGAAAAGAGGCAAAACTCCTATACTCTCCCCCCAGTCAGATTGAACCTTTTTGATTGGAAGAGAGAACTGTTTTTCAACAAGAGTTTTGAATTGTAGAAAGGTGGAATAAGCCTGAGACTTTAATGTAATGGAAAGATCCAGATAAACTGGCTAAAGTCATCTAAAAAATGAATATAATATCTATAACCTTCTTTGGCTGGGATGTGGGAGGGTCCCTAGAGATCTGTATGGACCAATTCTAAGGGAATCGAGGCTCTACTAGTTGAAACAGGGTATGGTAATTTGTGGCTTTTCCCTATTTTGCAGGCATCACAAAATTTAAGTTGTTTGAAGGTGCCTTTGTAGTTAATTTTAGACATTATTTTGGCTAATGTGTTGGCACCCGGATGACACAACTTGGAATGACATATATTAATATCCCGAGAACTAGTAGCAGTAAAGGCAGTAAGGGAAACATCAAGATTATGAAAACTAGAATCTTTATTGATGTTTGAATCAGTACACAACTTGGAGACTACAGGAGTAGTCTCAGTATTACAGACATTATTACATTGAGAATTTGAAAGACATTTGGGTCCCTTAGTAGCTAACTGGCAAAGGATCTGGATTGGTGTTCTTGTGGTAGGTTGAGTGAGCAGGTACAAACCATTTTTGACTCTTCCTTTAAGTAAGACCCTCCCTGTTTTCTTGTCCTTCACAAAACAGCAAGTTGAGTGAAATTCAAGAAATACACTATTATCTTTGGTTAGTTTCCAGACACTGACTAGGTTCTTAGTAATTTGAGGAACTTTTAAAACTGAATTTAATTGTAAAGAAGACCTAGTAGTGGGGAGGGAAATGTTACCTAGGTGGGAGATTGGGAGTTGTTTGCCATTTCCAAATGCTAAAGAATCAGACCCCAAGTATGGAGTTTCATTGTCAAGGTGTTCCATTCCAGTCGCAACATGCATGTTAGCCCTTGTATCAGCATACCACTCTTGATCTTGAGCAAACTCTGGAAAAGAATTGGTGAAGTAGGCGTGAGGATCATCATCCTCAAATTCTGTAAGAAAGGCCTGATGGTCACTGGTTTTGGGAGGTTGAAAGTTCTTATCGAATCGATAGTGGCAAACTGAGGCAGTGTGACCAAGTTTGTGACAAAGTTGGCACACTAACCTGTTTGAGGAATATCCACGACCATAAGGTTTGGGGTTGCTACGATTGAAAGAACTTGGAGTAGTGCCTCTGCTATTGTAATTACTGGTTCTTGTACCAGTATTGAATCTTGAATTACTGACAGAAAGATTGGTAGAGGGCTTCGATGAATGATCTCCAATAGTGTAATGTCTTTCCAACCGAATTTCGTGAGTAAAAAGAAGAGACTGAATAGATTCAAACGATAGATCGTCAATGAGGCTTGTGACATGAACGACAACGGGATCATATTCAGGACCTAATCCATTGAGAAGATGCATGATGAGGTCACTGTCATCAATTGGATGGCCAGCCGTGGACAGTGTATCTCCAAGAACCTTAACCTTGTCGAAGTAATCTGCAATGGATAAATTTCCTTTCTGAATCAACGAGAGTTGAGATTTGATTTGTAGAAGCCGTGCTTTGGACTGAGAAGCAAACTGTTGTTCCAAGGTTCTCCAGAGTGTATGAAAAGTAAGATGATTAGCCAGAGATCCAAGAATGGATTCTGCCATTGATGATCGAAGCCAGCTGAGAAGTAGCTGATCCTTTCTTTTCCAGGCAATGAATTCTTGATTGAGAGCACCAGTGACCAATCTTTCAGGAGGAGCAACGCCGGTGAATAACAGATCGTCAAGGCCATGGCCAATTACAGTGGGAACCACCTGAGATTTCCAGGCGAGGAAGTTGGTGCGATCGAGTTTGACTGTGAGAGAGGAGTTTAGAGAATTCTGGAAAGGATTCCAGTGTTGTTGGGGGAGGACATTGCCGGAGCTTTGTCCCTGAGTTTGAGTAGCAGAACGTGGTGGGTTTTCATGAATTGAAGGATCCATATGAGACTTGCATCAATGGCTTCCTGATACCATGTATGAACCTATCAATACTAAGCACACAACAGAAAACAATGAATACAAAGTCTCTAAGGCTTGTAAAGGTTAAAACCAAAGAGAGGAACCATTTCACTATTTATAGAGAGTATGATACAGAGGGAATGAAATAACAAACTAAAGAAAACAGAACAAGAGTGTAACAGAATTAGTTACAGTTGAGAACAAACAATAAAAACTGAATTAACTAATTAACTGGAGAAGGTAGTTGGTTAACATATTATACACTACAAAAGGTTGTTATCTTTGGTGATAATTTTTTAGTCACAACATAATTTTTTTGTGACTAAATGTGATTTTTAATCACAACAAAATGTTACTTGTGACTTAAACATAGTATTTAGATACAAGTTATTACTAATTTAGTTTTAGTCACAGCAAGTATTGTGACTAAAAATACATAAAAATGATGATTTATAATTAGTTACAATATTTTTACTTTTAATCACAAATTTTGTTTTGCCTAAAAATAAGATTAACTTACTCGATAATAAATTCTTCTTCTTTTTTAATTATAATATTGGTTTTAAGTCTATCAATGGTATAGGTCATGACTCATGATACAACAACCCTACTATGTCTAACATTTAAGTAGATTTAAGCTTGGAGTTGTTAGCAGCAAGTCGATTAATTTGACCTTATTAGTTTTTTCATAAGGAAAAAATAAAATGAAAAAAGCAACATATTCTATGTTGTTTTTTAGTGCACCAAATAAATATAGTAATTCCATTTCAAATAAATAAAATAATAAATAAACATAGTAAAAGCACATGATACATAACTGCATAATTTAAGGACCTAACGATAAATATTATTTAATTGAAAAAACAAATTAAGGGACAGGATGAGATGAGAGGAGGAGGCACTACCACTTCTAAGCTCGAACCTAGGAACAAAAGCAAGATTTATGGAATACAAGACCCGGATATAAAAACAAATTTTTAACTTGTAGTTAAAAAGTAAAAAAAATAAATAAATAATGGACAAATAGTAGGTTGACAGATTTACTGGCTAGTATTGGTCCTTGCCGGTCAAGAGTGGAAAAATAATTATAATTTAAATATTTGTTTAGAGGCACTGCTTTACACAAATTTTGCCGAATCACTTACTTAAAAGCTGGAGAACTTCAAATTACACAGATACAAAAATTTATAATTATGTAAATTATAAATAAAAAAGAAAAAGAAAATCCCCCTAATGATCGGGCTTACTGTTTCCGGTTTTCCCGGTTACTGGTCTCGCGCACTTTTTTTCTTTCTTTTTTTATTATTAAAGTCTTTTCATCTATTTGTTTTACCATCTTTTGACATCAGAAAAAGACCCTCTTCAACCGGCTAATATTTACTGGATATTCCATTGCTTCCTCTGTTTTCATATAGATATATTTTTTAATTTCTTTTTCTCTTGTAAAATACAAAAATAAAAAGAAAAAGCTGATTACCACAAGTACTTTCTCTTTGAATTACTTTTCTTTTTCCCTACAAATTTCTCATTTGGTGTTGGATGAAAAAGCTGGATGAGTACTGCACTAAAACATAAGTTTATTTTTAGGGGTTAAAGACAAAAACTATATGGATAAAAATAATAATAATAATAATAATATCAGTCTTATACTGAAATAAATATCTGATATTTTTAACACTTTTGGAGGGTGGTGTTTTTATTGGGGATGTTTTTTATGGGATTCTCTTCTTTCTTTTAAATACATATTTTTTTTTTAGGGTCTAAAGTGAATTTGAGGGGCAGATATTTGCGATGAACCGATGGTACTTGAATAAACACATGAAGTCACATCAAATCTAGTCAGTGCATTTGAATTGACACCAAATTTGACATATATATATTTTTCTCCCTTTGACGAAGATTGAAGAATAGATCTTCCATGCCAAATAAAATGTGTTGTAAATATGCATCAAAACACGAGCTTCAGTGGCACCAATATAATTTGATACCAAAAAAAAAAAATTATAATGTCTAATAATAATAATAATAATATATTGATTTTTTTAGTTTAAGGTGTTATTAAGGTTTTTATTAGGGAAATTTCATTTTTTGGCCTTAATAATACAAGCCATATCAAAATTTATACCTTCCCTTAATTTGTACAAATTTAGTCCATTAATTACATGAACTTCCCATTTTACTCTTTTTTTTCAAAAAAAAAAAATAAATTAGGTAAAATCTGAAATTGATCTTTCTCTCTCTTTTCCCTCTTCCCTCTCTCTTGTGCACCACTCTCTCTCTCTAGAAAAAACTGAAAAATTTATCAAAAAAATTCCCTCTGTCCATCCCACTCTCTCGTCCCTCTCTTTCTTCCCTCTTGAATGATTGTTTTCTCGGTGGGTGTTGGTGGAAAACCGAAGCACAACCCAATATCACTCAAGAATCTTACACCATTATAATGGGTAAGTTGTGTTTTAAGCATTTTGTTTGACTTTATGTAGTTTAAAATTGTTATATGTGTGTTATTTGTTGGAACTACATTTGTTTTTGGTCCGAAATTGTTGAGATACGGCGGATCCGGTTTTCGATCGAATGCAGGTTTTCCAGTGTTATCGATGATATATCGATAATATGTCGATGGTTTGTCGATGATTACAAAAGGAAAGGTCAGTGACGACCATTATCGACGTTATGTCGACATAATGTCGACGTTATGTCGACATTAAGCAACAAACCCACTAAATACAATTTGTCGACATTTTGTCGATAGTTGTCGACAGCATGTCGACAACAAGCGTTTATCTCTTTTTTAGATGTTGTCGATATTTTGTCGACACCATGTCGACAAAATATCGATGTAAATGAAAAAAAAGCCGTAAATAACATAACATAACATTAAAATAACATAAAATAAAAGGGAAATTTCATTAAAATTAGAAAAAAAACATAACATAAAAAAACATAAAAAAAAACAGAAAATAAAGTTCATAAGAAAAAAAAAACAAACATTAAATAAAACTCACCACAAGCCATAACATAACAAATTATTTTGTTTTAAAATTCTTTGGCTTGTGGGTGAGCCTTGCAATACTTGCATAATGTTCCAGGCTTCACCGGTTTACCGTTAAAGATGCCTAGTTTGCAACGACGGCATCCTTCGGGGAACCCTGGTGGTGGAGCCGGCCATACACCAGTTTTGCAAAAATGTGCTTCAAGTTGCCTGAACCTGAACTCGTTCCCACATCGTTCTCTTTCGAAAGCTCTTTGGGCGTCAAAAACTTTCTGCATTTCAGGAGTAACTATGCCAACATCAGGCTCCTGCTTCAGCTCTTCAGGAGTTAAGATGGGGAATTTGCCTTTGTTCTTTCTTGGGGCCATATTTAGAACTTAAGAATAAGAGAAATTTTTAAGAGTAAGAGAGAAGTAGAAGACAAGAGCACTTATGAATAAGAAAGGGATTTGCTTTTATAGAGCAGTAAACATGTTGGGAATGTATGAAAATTTAATGGTCATTAAATGCGTGTAACTGTACAGGTAAAACGCATGAAATGGTGTATTTGTCGACTGAATGTCGATACTATGTCGACATGATGTCGACAACATGCCAATTTAGTGACACTGCTAACTCATTTGTCGATACCATGTCGACGTCATGTCGACAGCTTGTCGATAGGACACGTGTCTGACATGCAACGTGTCAGTTGGGAAGGGTTGTTGGGAACGTAGGTAAAATTTATTAACATTAAATGTGTAACCGTAAAACACGAAACGCATGCACTGTGTGTTTGTCGATTGAATGTCGATGGTATGTCGATGTTATGTCGATGGCGAGCATGCTTGGTGTGGTTGTCGACGGTATGTCGATAGTATGTCGACTAAATGTCGACAATTAGTGCCCTAATTTCTGATGTTGTGATTATCGACATTATGTCGATTGATATCGATGGGATGTCGATTTTTATTTTTTTTTTGGGTGTTTTTTCCTTTACTCACCTTGTTTTTTTGGTTTGCAATTGCAGGAGAGAAAGTGTTCCTTGTAGTATCGTACGATGGTGTTTGGTTATGTGAGAATTATAATTGGATCTACAAAGCAAATAGCAGCTTGACGTTGACAGTTACAACTGAGACAACCCTACAAGAACTGCGACAAATTTTATATGAAGAGTTGGAAGTTGATCCGGTAGCGTATGATTTAAAGTTGGAGATTTGTTCCTTGTACATGAAGGGAAAAATGGTTGCGCCAGAGGTTATTAAGAGAGAACGCCAACTGAGAACGTTTTTAGAGATGAGGGCAACAATGTCAAATACAGAGTTTATGCCATTATTCGTGACCAAGGTGAGAAAAGTTGGGAATTCGGAGCCTACGCCGCCTACTAATCCTCTCCCTCGAAGTGTGGTAGGGTCTTGCGTTCCCGAAACAGATGTTGGGATTGGTGTGAATGAGGAGGTTCCGACCAATTTAGAGGTTCCGACCAATGTAGGGCAAGAACAAGAAGCGACAGGATTTCATCAGTTTAAAGAGTTCGATACACCCTTCTACAATAACGATCCTATTGTAGATTTGAATATGGACGATGAACATGATTTGGCAGTCGATGAAGCCGTAGCGGGACCATCGTTGAGGTTAGAGTGTGTATCGAGTAACCAAGGTACACAGCGAGAACGACAACCTCGTAGTGAAAATCGCACTACACCTGGAACTAGCAGTAGTCGACAAGGCAGAACTGAAGAACATGCTCGTCAAGCAGCGTTCTCAACGTTCTCCTCTTTTGAAGTTTGTACCAAGTTCAAAGCTCCCATGTGGACAAAGGAAGATATAATGGAAAATCATGAGCTAACTACTTGTTTACAAAGTAAGGAAGCAGGGGTGATAGAGCTTGGTAATTTTTATGAAAATAAGGAAGAACTGAGACAAGTAGTGGGTAGGTTTGCACTTAATAACAATTTCGAGTGGATGGTGAAGAAGTCATCCCCTGATGTGTTGTACGTTACATGCAAGGCTCCAGATTGTAAATGGAGATTGAGGGGGAGGAAGAAGATGCATTCTGAAAACTTTGAGGTCACTGTATTTCACAATGAACACACATGTAACTTGAATGCGAGACGTTCAGATCACCGTCAAGCGGCACCATGGGTAGTTGGCCACCTTATTAAGGGGAAGTACACCCAAGATGGAACTAAGTACAAGGCTAAAGACATACAGAGGGACATGTTTGACAACTATGGTATCAGTATGAGTTATTTGAAGGTGTGGAGGTGCAGGGAGATGGGACTTACGTATGCTAGGGGTACGCCTGAGTTTTCATACATGAAGCTTCCTGGGTACTTGTACATGCTGGAACAGAAGAATCCAGGTACCATTACTGACTTGTACTTAGAGGATGAGCGGTTCAAGTACTGTTTTATATCACTCGGTGCATGTAGAAGGGGCTTTTCTTTTTGTCGTCCTGTTTTGAGTATCGATGGCACCTTCTTGAAGACGAAGTACGGCGGTATAATGTTAGTTGCTGTGGCATACGATGCGAATAACCAATTGTTGCCGGTTGCTTATGGTATCGTTGACAGTGAGAATAACGACTCCTGGACGTATTTCTTACAGAAGTTGAGGGTAGCAATTGGCGTGGTTGAGAACTTAGTGTTTGTGTCAGATAGGCATCAAAGCATTGATCATCTTTGTTGAACTCGTTTTTCCCGAAGCAGTCCATCGTGCATGCTATCACCACATTGTTATGAACGTGAACGCCAAATTCAAGACTGATGCTTTTCACAACCAAATATATAATGTTGCTTACGCATGGTCGAAGACTGAATGCGATAGAGAGTTCGAGAAGCTTAGAAAGATGAATCCGGCCATTGCTGCATATGTGGAGAGTGTAGGGTTTGAGAAGTGGGCTCACCCTTATTGTTTGGGCGATAGATACAACATCATGACGAGCAACGCTGCTGAAAGGTTCAATAGTGTCATAGAAGAGTTCAAGAAATATCCAATAACTACTTTGGTTGAATTTATCAGGTTCACACTCCAATCGTGGTTCGCTGATCGCCTCGAAAATGCTGACAAATGTGCCACCCCTTTGGCCATGCTCTTTGAAAAAAACTTGGCAAAAATTCATGAAAATGCAAGGTACAGGCGCGTCCAACGAAATGGAGCCAATTTGTATAACGTTGGTAGGGGACCTAACGGTGAAAGAGGTGGTGATGTGAATCTAGTTGAAAGAACATGCACCTGCAGCGTGTTCACGTTATTGAAACTCCCTTGCCTTCATGCATGTGCCGCGGCATTGAAAACGAACACAAGTGTGTACACGCTTTGCTCACCTTATTATTCAAAAGAAACGTGGAGGAAGATTTACGATGATACCATCAATCTTGCTGGTGACGAGGATGATTGGGTTCTCCCAGAACACATCAAGAATATGAAAGTTGGGGTACCTGTGGAAAAGAAGCCTGTAGGTCGTCCAAGAAAAAGCAACGCTGGAAGAAGACGGGAGAACCGTTTCCCGTCTGGTGATAAAAAAGGTTATGTACCACGAAACTGCAGCCGCTGTGGCAGTTCAGGCCACAACAGAGCAACATGCAAAGCCCGCATTTGAGGCGTCTTGTACGTATTCGTTGGGAAATTTGATATATTGTAATGATGCATATTTTGTCATAGTTATTTTTGTTGAGGTTGAATATTTTTTAAATATTTTAATTATTTTTAGGTTTAATAGTTTTTTTGTTGAATAATATTGATATTTTATATTTGAAACCACGAATAATTATCAAAATTTGAACGAAAAGAAAATCTATATATACATAACTGTAATGTTAATTACACAAAATATACAATGTCCCAATAATTACACATATAATCAGCCGACATTTTGGTAAAATAAATCAACACACCACCGTTGACGAAACATAGCTATCCGGTCTGGCGTCACATCGGTCAATCCACGCTGCATCATGAGATGCTCCACATACTCAATGCAATAGACGCCACAATCACCACTAAATGCAAAATAAAATGTAAAGTCAGTCTAACGTAAACATATTTTAATACTATAGTACTTTTTTATCGCTATGTACCTGGTTGTTGACTTCGGAACTAAGTCGTGAGTGGCTCGAGTCGAGTACATTTTTGGAAGCACTGTGATGTCCCTGTTAGTTAACGCCATGATCTGGTTGTTATGTGGAAATTCCCCGGTTGCAAGGATTAGCGAGGGTAGCAGTTCTCCCCAAGTCTTCAGGATGGGTTCCATGGCGGTCCAATAACAGACGCTGGAATCACAGTCGTAGACATTAATTTTCCACAGCTCTATGTCGACTTCAAGTGTGACCCAGTGCCTTGCCTCGGGAAGGTTCAGAACGAAGTAAATAAACTCGTTACCCCTCCATCTCTCAAAGACTTGGGACTGTAATTACAGAGAACAACGAAACAATTAACAAACCATAATAATCTTCCCAAACAATTAACATTTAAAATCTTACTAAAACAATACCTTATGAACCCCTCTGCAGTAGTCCAGGATATAATCCTCCCACACAAAGTTTTTCCTCGGACCCCTGTGGCTCGTCCATGCACTGCTGATCATGGTGGTCACGAATGTGGAGAGAATGACACCCTTCTGAGGAAATGTCAGTGGATAGTCGGTGCGTCGCCTCCTCAGCATATGCATTGCTGCATCTATATGCTGCATATAAAGGGAAATGTCAGTTAGACAAAAAAAATATATTAATTGCACATAAAGTTGTAAAGTGAAGTAATATTATAAAATACTTTACTTACGTCATCTGTAAGCCATTCCTTTGGTGTGAGCATTATCCAAAAGAATCCTGGACCGTAATCACCACTTCTCAAATCCCGAAGTCGGTGGTTCGGAATGAGTCCAACACACCACTTTCGGAAAGTGGTTAACAATTTCTCATCCGGTGGCTCCAGGGGATCAAAAGTCGAAGATGGCCTATGTCTCCTCTTCATCTCCGTATAGTCACCGAACCATACAGGAGGCTTTCTCTTCCTCTTCCGACTCTTAACCACTGCAGGTTGTGCCTCTATCGACAGAATCTCACCCTGCGACTCGGTGTCATGTACATGGATAAGAGGTTGTGCCTCGATCGGAGTCGCTGGAGCTCCCTCATAAGGATCGTAATCGTCGGGGAAGACCTCCTCCTCTTCTACTGGGGGTGAAGCAGCTGGTGGTGGGGTAGATGGATCTGCTGGGGCCTCCGGTGCTGAAGCTGTCGTTGGCGGACGATTCAACATGGCCAATATGTCTCTGAGCTGCTCCATAATTACGTTCTGACCACCCTTCAGCTCTACATGGCTGGTCTCGTATGCCTTCTTCAGCTCGACATGAGCAGCATACAGACCCTGAGTGTCAGCCTCGATCCTATCCAACCTCGCCACTAAATCAGTGTACTCGGCACCCCGAACGCCTGATGAAGATGGTGCACTGGGCTGAGGTTCTGAACCAGTGGCCTGAAAAAATATATATCAAAAAAATACGGTAAGCATACGATAATTCCACAATGTAACAAATATCACAAAACAAAAACAATAAAAAATAAAGACATAAAAAAAAAGTTCCAAAAATTGGTACCTGAGTGTCTGTTTCCTGAGTGTCTGACTACCTGCCTCAGCCTCTGTGTCATCCACACCATCATCAACCAGGTTCTCCACACCATCGTAAGATATGGTCCTCACAAATGCCTCCTCCTCTGTCCGTGGAAGTAGCCCCTTCACCACTTCAAGATTCTGTTCATGGTTCAAAAAATATCAAAATAAAACCATTTAGCATTTATTACAAGCATTTATGTTAAATAATTATTCTGAACATAAGTGAAAATCATACCCGTCTAGAAAATAATGCGCTGACGTCTTTCTTCCCAATATCGCCCTTGCTCGTCCAGCTAAGCATCCTGGGGAACCGAATCCCGTGATTCGTGCCATACCTCTTCCCAACCTCCAAAATGGCCTCGTACGCCCAATATTGTACTGCAGGTGCGAAGCCATATGCTGTGTATTTGCACTCGTGCTGAACATCCGAACTCAGCTTCTTCTCGTAGTTGGCCTTCTGTTTCAACATGTCTTTTTGAAGTGAGTGCATGAGTCTGGCGAATGAGTGCTTCCCCCAAGGAATCCGGAAGAAGAACTCGAGGTCTTCCACATATCTAAGTATGTGAGGCGTAATCAGCGCGTTTGCCTCGCGGCCCAGAAGCACTGACTCCACAAACAAGCACAAGCCGAGCTTGTACAAGTCTTCCGGGTTCTGACAGTTTGTGAACCTATCTTGGAGTGCTTCTGTCTTCACACTATCAGACCGGTTGAAATATCTGTTGATCAATCGGTCTGACCCCGAGCGCGCGACCTGCGCAGCCTTCTCCTCTTCTGTTGGCCCCGAGGAGAAGTCTAGGCCTGTAATGAGGGCAAACTCCAGCACCCCGAATCTCACCTCCTTCCGACCAACATAAAACTGCATCCTCAACTCCTCCTGAGCATCCACTTTCATTTTGTGGAGCATCAGCTGGTGAAATAACACCGAGGAGAATGTCAAGGGTACGACATTCCAGAAGCTCCTGAAACGGCTTTCCTTCGCCGTGTTATTAAGGTTGAACTCCTCAAAACGAGCTTTGATTTTTGCAAACACTCCAGTGCCTCTATATGTGACGCGGCTAGTAAAATGCTCGGGTGCTGGAATAATGAGTCTGGGAGCCATCTGAAAAAACAAAAAACAAATAAATAAAGGTGCCAAAAAAATTTAAAAATATGTCGACATTATCAAAAGCAGACACAATTCAACAATGTCGACAAAATATCGACATCCTGTCGACATTCAGTCGACAATTTAAAACGAGCAACAATTCCACAGCATGTCGACAAAATGTCGACATCCTGTCGACATTCAGTCGACAATACAAATTAAATTCAACATGTAAATATAATCGACAATATATCGACAACATGTCGATATGCTGTCGACAAATTCAATCAGACAATAATTTCACAACAAGTCGACAACATATCGACATACTGTCGATATTAAGTCGACAATACAACCTAACAATAAACAAGTTGATCTAATCGACAAACCATCGACATACTGTCGACAAGTCGTCGACAATATAGGGCAGAAAATACATTTCACCCACTAATTGACATCCTGTCGACATACAACGATATCCTATCGACATACAAATAACAGCTAAATTCAAACAGACACCCAAAATATCGACATCCTATCGACATCCCATCGATATGTCATCGACAAACACTGTACATACATATAATTTCGCCAAAAATAATACACAGAATCAAAGGAATCCACAGAATATACATGAACAAAGATAAATCACAAGTAATCAAGTAATCCACAAAAATCTAGCAAAATTGAACATTTAAAATCAATTTTTTTTTTAAAAAAAATGGTACCTTTTTGACTGAAGTGGGTGTCGATTGAGGACGGTGGTGGGTGTCGACTGGATTTTGTGGTCGTTGTTTCGTGGGTTTTGTCGTCCTCGACTGGGTTGTGGGTTCGTCGATTGGATGCACACGAAGAGGGAATGGAGGGAGAGGGAATGGAGGTTGGGGAAGTGGGTTTGGGTTCTCGGACTTTCGTTGTGGCGAGGGAGAGGGAATGGAGGTTGGGGAAGACGAAGTGGAAAGAGAGAGAGGGAATGGAGGTCGAGAACGCTGGTTGGGTTTCTCGGAGGTAGGTGGGGGGTTGGGGAAGCCGAAGTGGGAAGAGAGAGAGGAAAGGGAAACTGTTAGAGGGAAATTTTAATTAAAGGGTAATTTGGGTAACTTTTAAAATTATAGGCATTAATTTGTACAAATTAGTTTAGGGTATAAATTTTGATATGGGGTATATTATTAAGGGCAAATAGTGAAATTTCCCTTTTATTATTTCTATTACGAGGGATATATGTAAGAAATTATAGTCTGATTTGCTTATTATTGAAAATTTTCATTTTTCTCTAAAAACATTATGTCAAAAAAATTTATAATTTCATAACAAAATTCAAAGATAATACTAAATAATACAATTTTATAATTTAAATTGAAATTTCGTATTTTAAAATTTTTAATTTATTATTTAATTAAATATGAAATAATAAAACTGGTACTGAAATAGTTTTTCTGTAACTACAGACAAGGTGACTCCGGAAAAGTAAAACAAACAGTGTAGAAAAGTAAAAACACACAAGATTTTTGTACGTGGTTTCAACGATTTTTTCAAATTGTTACTAGTTCATGGGGCCACGCCCAAAGATTAGTTTCATTAGATAGATCTCAAAAATACAAAGTGATTGACTTATGCATAAATAGACCCCCTCTTATTGTATGGCGCAAGCTTGAAGT
The DNA here is from genome assembly GCF_029168945.1 of Cannabis sativa. Lineage (NCBI taxonomy): Eukaryota > Viridiplantae > Streptophyta > Magnoliopsida > Rosales > Cannabaceae > Cannabis > Cannabis sativa. Next base: position 67,120,295 of record NC_083604.1, read on the forward strand.
ATTCTATCTTCTAATCGAATCTTGCTGAAACTTCAAGTGCTCAAACTCCATTCGATCTCCTTGAAGAGTGCTTGCTTCCTTCCGAGGCAAGACTTGAAAAGCAATCTCCTGAAAGTTTTGTAAAACATTCTTCCGAAGGTAGCACTGTTTTTCTTCTTCTTTGTAGGCTTGAATACAGACTCAAGATAATACAAAATATAAATAAACAGAGTAAGATTCGAACACACCCTTCTCTACAAAACAAAGACTCTCTTTTCTAAAGATATGAGTGAAATACAAAGATAAAAATGAGGTACATGACCTAGCTGCTATACGGTGTATTTATAATTAATATACACCTTATTAACAGCTTACACATGGTCTGAATAAGATCACAACTCACTAGAAAATTCTCTAAAATAGATCTTCAATCAGTCCAAGAATTTCTATTTTTGTACCTACAGAATCATGAACAGTAAGTGCGACTTTCCTTTTAGAGAAAATAAAAGTTTTGCTTCGATTTTCTCCTCAAGAAATCTGATCAAACAAAATAGAAAACTCACACGAGATCAAAATATCACAGCTGGATAGATACAAAAAATTTAGTAACTAAACTTACTATTTTTACCTTATTTTTCATAAATAAAAAAGGTAGATAATTTTCTTTCCAAAAATAAATTGATTAATATAAAAGTCAAATACAAAATATGGAAACAATGTAATTACTCCAACGTATTAAAACAATAAATAATAAAATATTTTTATCACATTAAAGATGCCAAAAATAGAATTAACATAAAGTATTAAAAAGTACCCCTCAAGAAAAAAAAAATAAAAAAACTATTACATAGTGTAAAATTAAAATTATATATTAATTTCACTCTTTGTAAGGAAATTTTATTCACTCTTAGCTTGATGAGAACAACAATGCAAGGGAAGATCGGGCTAATCTTGCCTTTGTTTTCTAATATTAATTTTCATAAGCTTTTAGTTCGGACTCTCCTTTTTATTTCATGGCACCTATTTTTAATGTTGTTAACACGAAAGTTTTTACTTCCATGAATTCTATCAATTGGTTCGAACCTATACCCATAATGATGTTAAAGGAGACCTCTTTTTTGATGCATCCTTATAAAAGTCTTGGGAAAGATGGTACGTGAGCTGGTTTCTACCAGAAGTATTAAGAGACCGTGGGTGATGATGTGTGTACATTTTGTCTCATTTTCTTAAATGGGGATGGAAGTGTTGTTGGTATGAATTCCACCTTGATAACCCTTATCTCAAAGGCTGATAAACCTAAGTGTGCTTCTATTTCAGACATATTAGTCTTTTTAATGTACTTTAAAAAATTATTGCAAAGGCTATGTCTATCAGACATTGTGAGATTCTAGGGGATATTATTTCATAGGAACAAAGCACTTTTCTCCCTGGTCGACTAATCACTCTTAACCCTATGATAGGTTTTGAGCTTGTTAATCATCTCAAACGTCATGTCTGAAGAAAAATTGGGGCGTTTGTCCTGCCTAATGTTTATGATCGCGTGAAGTGGTATTTCCTCTGCTACCTTATATGTAAGTTTGGGTTTCATGAGAGATGGATTTCTTTGGTGTTCACTATCTCCTTGGTGGACTACGCTTTTAATCTGAATGAAGTTCTGGGCCATATCGTCCTTGGTAAGGGTCTCAAACAAGGTGACGCCTCTCACCCTATTTACTTCTCATATGTGCAGAGGATTTATCTGCTCTTATTCGTCGTGATTGTGAAGATTGTTAGCTTTATGAGATTGCCTGTGGTGCATTGGGCCCTCCTATATCTCATATTTTTTCGCTAATGATAGTCTATTTTTCTCAAAGCAATTGTTTTTTCTTGTAGCAGATTTAAACAGTTGTTCGGGTGGTATGGTAATGCTTCAAGTGAGTTGGTTAATTTGTTAGTTTTATGGTACTAAATCAAGTATGCAGCAAAAGAGTTTGTTTCTGATTATCATTGTATCATATGCTCAGGATCACCATATGTATATGTATATATTGATATATTAAACTAAAAGTAAATATATGAAAAGAAAATTTATCTCTTGATGTCCATCAAGGTATTCTTGATTTTTTTTCGTATGTCGTGTTATTTTTGGTTGGTTGGAAACTCATACCGTAGTCTTCCAGATCCATCGACCACACAAAGGAGTAGTGTAGGCTACTAGGACAAAGGGTATATGAGGTTCTTATTTTTATTACAACACATGAGCAAAAACAATTTCTTTTAGTGATAGAGAGAAAAAAATCGAATAAAAACTTTTTTTAGGCTTTTAGAAAAATTACGTAAAAATGCTATTCCAAAATATCTTTTCAGAACTTTGTTGTACGGTGTATTAAATAAACTCAATAAAAGTTTTATTTAATTAATTATTTAAATTCAAATTTATTTATTAAATTATATTTTTTTTATTTGAATACTTTGAAGCAATGAGTGAGCGACTCAAGAATAATGCTCACTTGAATCATCTTATCTACGATAGACCCATGTGTCTCTGTCTTATGTATTAGCTCAATCATGTGTAATGCATGAGTTTATACAAAGACACTCGTCAATGAGGATAAATGTGTAATTCTCACAAACTAGCATCAAATTTATATTAGATTTCTACTTAAGGAAATTTTTACCATCCAGTTTTTTAATTGCTAGTAAAGCATTAAGGGAATTTTTCTTAGTAAACATGATTGAAAATAAATAGAGATAACATAATGAATATACTTGAATTATAAATATTATTTTGGAATGATTGTAAACGTGATGCATGAGCGCATACAGGTAAAACACATAAAATATTATTTAAGTTATTATACAATAAAACTCTTTGACAATTGTTCGTCGTCGTAGGGTTGGTATCGAATCAATTTCATTGAGCCTATGAGACTGATCCCATCTTTATAATTTTGAAACTTATATATCACATATTTCTTTTTTAAAATATAATGTACCACTATTTGGTCAAGCTAACAACTAACCACATGGAAGCTCAGTTACACTTTGTGAGTGTAACCCATTATTTTAGATTCTAGTCGTAGGGTCAGTATCGCACTAAAATACATCACTTCCTCTTATATTAGTCAAGAGATCAACCTTGAACAACAATATAGATAAATACCTTTCGTAAGGGGAGGAAAGCAAAGTCGTCCCGAGGCTAGTCTATATTCCTTCGGTGTTGACCAATAATGGAGACCGTAGGTTACATTGACATGTACTCCTTCTCCCACTCTCTATTTTATTAATTTTCAGAATTAATACATATTAACCACTTTAATAATTATCATTAATTTATTTATAATAAAAGCTTTATATTATAAATAAATTTTCCATCACGTTATTAAATCTAAATCAAAACCTTTTTAATTCATAATTTAAAATTATTTTAAATTAAGAGGTTAATTTTGAACTACCAAATTAATTCTAAATTAATCTTTGTCAGTTTACATACTTTCGGTTTCAAAAATGATAAATACATAAATAAAAAGGACAATCCTAATATATCATGTTTCTACTATGAGATGCATGATAATATAATTATGTCGAATTTGTATGTATGACATGTTATTCACTAATGCATGAGCATATTATTAATAAACTATTAATGAACATTTATTTAAAAGCAATAAATAAACAATGATGATGAACCGAATAAAATTTGAGTATTTTAATTTTACAACTCTTTAGAAAAATTAGAAATTAAATTACAAATCCTTCTCTCTATCGTTGCAAGGTCATTTTTATAATTTTGTAGAATCGTTGTAGGCCTCAAAATTGATTAAAATATTTTTAATTAATTATTCTTAAGTATTTTTATTTAAGACCTCTCTTAAACCCTTTTAATTAATTAAAATAATTTAATTAATTTATTCTTAAATAAATATATTTATTTAAGATAATTTTACCAACCATAAATTAATTAAAATATTTTTAATTAATTTATTCTTAAATATAAACCCTTTATTTAAGACAAATTTATTATAATTATATGTTTTGTCTTTAAATAATAACTATTTTTATTTTAATTGAGAATAAGACACTATTTTTCTAATTAAAAAAAGACACTATTTTTCTTAATATAGTTATGAATATTTGAATTTAAATTTTAAATCCAAAATTAAATAAGAAATTATTATATAGAAAATATAAATTGACACTTTATTTATAAAAATACCTCCATAAGGCCTAGACAATATTTATACCTTTTATGTAATTTTAATTACCAAAATACCTCTTACACTATCACTTACACAATCAGACGATAGTTGCAGGGTGGTTGCTGCGTGGTTGCGCGGTGGTTGCATCAGACGAATGTTTTAATCAGACGAAAGTTTCTGGGTGGTTGGTCGAAGGTTGCATCAGACGAAGGTTTCAATCAGACGAAATAACTGTTAGCAAAATGTTTATGTAACTGTAATGTAATTGTTATGAAACATTAAAAATCAAAACAGTATTTCTACGTACGTAACTCTATCTACATGTCTCTTTATGATTTAATATAAATAAATTTACCATTAAAAATTTAGAAAACAACAAAAATATACCAGGATAAATATTTTACTATAGTACTGAAATATTTTTTTAAAGATTATACTTGAGTTTGATTGTTAGGGAACTCTAATTAACCTTTTTGAGATCTACCTTTCATGGATCTAAAAATTGAAGTGAGGATATTAGTTTTATGCAAATTAAACTAGGTTTACAATTAAATTTTAGTTTCGTAGTAGTTTTTCTACACTTTTTTTCATGAATTCGAAATAGCCCATGTTTTGATTGATTCCGGTCATCTTCTCAGATGAAGCCGCCGGAATTAATGGTGGTTCTCTTTCTGGTTGAATTTTATGTTTCGGTTGCATTGGGTTGATGCGTGGTTGCGGGATAGTTGCTCAGGAAGCATGGATCATGGGTTGAAGGTGTGTGTAAGTGGTATTTCTGTAATTTTTTTTATGGGAAAATGGTGGCAAAACCCCCAATACTTTGGTTTTGGTTTTGCCAAACCCCCACAACCCAAATTTCTGCGGGTAAACCCCCAGAACCACTATTCTGTTATCAAAAACACACTTACGTTCCCCTGACCCCGTTATGTGCCTACGTGGCTCAATCCAAGTAAGCAGCAGCTCGACATGTCATAAATTATGTGACGTGGAAATAAAAATAATAGGATTAAGGTTTTTTTTTTGGTTTAACTAATGGCTAATTACCCAGAATTAAAAGACAAAACATTTAAAGAAAAAAAAAATAGATATTTAAATTAAAATCCTCCAAACCCAGATTTATATTTTCTTAGTCACGAAGATCTGGGTTTGCAAAGGAGGAAAAATCCTCAGACCCCATTGTCGAAGAGAAGAGAAGGGAAGAGAAGAGAAAGAAAAGTGAAAGTTTTGGGTACCTGTCCTCCATTGTCGAAGCTGAAGACCACAAACCAGAAAAAAAATGTCTGCGGGGCCTCAGTACTGCGAATGTCGTCCCCCTCGAGTTGCACAAATGATAACATCCTGGACAAGTAGGAATCCTGGACGAAGGTTCATTAGATGCCCATGCCATGATGTAAGATTTTTTGCCCTAATTTTTATTTTCTTATGTCTCATTCTTTCCTTCTGTTCACGAGTGCTCCTGGTTGTGGCAGGAAGTAGAAGGGTGTGGCTTTTGGATGTGGTACGACCCACCCATTTGTCAACGATCGAAGGATGTGATTCCTGGGCTGCTAAGGAGAATTCGAAATCTGGAGAGAGAAGTGTCTATGCTATCATCTGAAGGTGTTGACAATGTTGTGACTAACCAAGAGCATTCTGAAACTGTTGAGAAGTCAATGACCTGCAAAGACAGAAATGAAGTTGTGGAGAGTTTTGATGACAACACTCCCACCATTGATGAATCCATAAATGGAAGTCATACCTGTAAATGTCAAAGGAGTGGATGTATTAGTTACCTTGTAATATGTATTGCAATATGTATTTTGTTGTTTGTACTTAAAGCATGAGCAAGTAATTGTAACAATTGTAACTTTTGTTGATCAATGAAAGATGTTCTACTTTAAATTAGTTCAAAGGAAAATTTGCTTTGAGTCTTGTATTACTACAAATTGTCCACTAATAGCATCCACAAAAAACAGAAATTAAAAGGCCTAAACACTAAAGAGTTTGTGTCAAAATGTAAGCATTATGTGCACTAATTCACACACAGCACATAATGTGCAACAATAGCAGTTCAAAAAACTAAACTCTAAAGCCCTAAACACTAAAGTGTTTGTGTCAAAAGTAAGCATCATGTGCACTAATTCAAAATACAACAGTTTGTGCACAAGATGCTACAGCAGGACACTGCTCCATTCTATGGATTAGACCCTCCAGCCTCAGCTGACCCAGGTCCACCACCTTCTGCAGCCTGCCTAGCTTTCCTTGCTTGTTCCATTTCTCTTCTTTTCCTTCTCTTCAATGTTTCCTTGTTTGGATTTTGTATTGGTGGCCTGCCCCCTCATTCTTTTGGCCCTAAACAAAAACAATCACTGTTATTTTATTGACATAAGGATCCAAATGACATATGTATACTAAGAATGCAGCAAAAAATTGTTACCTGAGTTGGAAGAGTAGGAGCAGGTGCTGCATCATTCTTGCAAGTCCTCTTACTGTGTCCAGGTTTCTTGCATTTGCTTCAATGCATAATTGCACCAGTTCTCCTTGTCTTTGTGCAATTTGGAGGGGGTGGCTCATCAGCATCTCTTCTTCGATTTTTCTTTGGTCTGCCTGGCAAAATGTTTGCACCTGGGGGGAAGATTGGATTTCGACTTGTTAGGGGCCACTTATCAGGGCTTGGCACAAGGTAAACTGTGTGTTCATAAGTCCTCTTGAAGGCCTCCATCTTGTACCAAGGGTGAATATAAGCATGGGATTGATGGTTGCAAAACCAGATTGCAGCTAAGGCATGTCCACATGGAATGCCTGTCAACTGGAATCTCCTACATGTGCATGTTTTCCCCTGTAGATCGATAGTGAAACCACCTCCTAGATTCATTTGAATTTGGAACACAGTTGCATTTGCCCTTGTTACGACACATCGTTTAGCAACCTCTGTTAGCTTAGTGGTGATTTTGACAATGTTGTTGTGTATAGGGCCTTTCCATTTTGATATACTCTCCCTTTTTTTGTAAAAACGACACATAAGCCAATACCTGAAAAGTAACAAATCAATTTTGAAAATAAGTGCAACATGGGGGTTTTGAATTAAATTAGCCAACAAATACAGTGAAAATCATATTAATAACACCAGAATTGAAACAAATACACTGAAACTCATGTAAACTTCCTAGCATACATATCCAAGCCAAATTTAATTAGGATTAAAATAAGAAATTACCTAATGGACTCCAATAGAGAAATAATTGGTTTATCCCTTGCATCAAGAATTGCATTGTTGAAGCTTTCACAGATATTGTTTAGCAGCATATCACATTTCACCCCCTCTTTGAAATGTAATTTGGTCCATTCTGATGGTTGCTTTGCTGCCAGCCAGTTGTATGCATTCACATTCACCTTCTTAATCTCTTCCATTCTCCTATCAAAATCTGCCTCAATGGTGGATCTTGCTGCATTCCACAGCAGTTGCTTCAGCAGTAGTCCAGGGAACTCATACTTGAAATTCCAATGCATATGTCTGACACAGAACCTGCTATCTGGGCTGTTGAAAATGTTTAGAACTGCATTTTGAAGCCCCTTCTGTCTGTCACTCATAAAAGTGAATGAGTTTGGCTCAATGGGACTCCAGTCATCTCTTAATAATTCTAAAAACCATGTCCAGCTGCTGGTTGTCTCTTTCTCAGTGACTGCATAGGCTATTGGAAATATAGAATTTGTTGCATCAATTCCAACAGCAGCCAGCAGTATTCCTTTACAAAACCCCTTCAAAAAGCACCCATCGAGTCCTATGAATGGCCTACAACCATTTTTAAACCCTTCCTTGCAAGCATTTAGACAGACATAGCACCTTTGGAATATTCTTTTATCACCTTGCATCTCAATCTTAATTTTGGCAGTGCTACCTGGATTGGTCTGCAATAGTTGGTTGAAGTAATCCTCCAAGATTGCATACTACTCAGTCACTGTGCCTTCTAACTCTACCTTTGCTATGTGTTTTTCCCTATAAAACTTGGTGGTAGTAACCTTAGAGTACTTTGTATCTTTGACTATCTCCAAGAAGGACTTGTACTCAATATTTGGATGTAATCTGAATGTGTCTCTGAATTATTCTGCTAGCCATTGTGCAGTAATATGTCTATTGTCCAAAACAATGCCACAGTTCTCATGATTGGGTTTACATTTGTTTACCCTGAATGTTTTCCCATCTTGCTTCACATATGCATACAGCATCCAAGGACATTCTTCAGCACTACATTTCACCCTAAACTTCTTGGAGTCATTAGCCTTTAGAATGTACTCCTTGTTTTGATGGATGAAATATGCTCTGATTGTCTTCCTCAGCACTTCTATGGATGCAAACTCCATGTATGGTTTCCACTCCAAGTTCTCCAGATTTGTGTCTGGATTATATGGCAACTTGTATGGTCCTGCACTTTCATTTTCTTCATCACTATGAACACTGCCCATTTCAGTTTCTTCACCAATGTCACCTTCATCTTCACAGAGGGCATCAGGAACCAATTCAGTGTGCCTCCCCCACCAATCACAACTGTCAGGTTGAGTGTAGCCATGCCTCTCAACTTCTGGCTCACCACAGTATTCCTCCTCATGCAAGACAAAATCAGCTTCTGCTTGGGTTTGTGGTTCAGAGTGAGTTTCTGGTTGGGTTTGTGGTTCAGAGTGAGTTTCTGGTTGGGTTAGAGGGTCAGGTTGGGTAGACTGTGAGGGAAACTCATATTCAGGTTGGGTTAAAATGTCAGGTTCAGGTTGTTGTTGTGTTTCTGGTTGGGTTTCAATGTGGGGGAATTGGTAGTTCCTCCTCTGCCTAAGTCTTCTACCTCTTGCAGATTCTTCTACTTCAGGGTGGGGTTCAAAATTTGGTTGGGTTTCAATTTCTAGATGGGGTTCAGTTTCTAGATGGGGCTCAGTTTGTGGATGGGGTTCAGTTTGTGGTTCTGGTTGGGGTGTTGGGAGTATGGTTTCAGGTTCTATGTTGGGTTCTGGTTGAGTGTGGGGTTGTGGTTGTGATTGGGCACTGAATCTCAACCTCCTCCTCTGCCTAAGTCTTCTAGCTCGTGGAGATTCTTCAACCTCTTTATAACCAGTGATCTCCACCTCTGGAGACCTTGTTGAACCATCATTACCCTGCACACAAAAAGAAAATAAAAAATTAGACACATGCTAACAAAAGAGACCCAAACCATCAACAATATAGAGCCAACAAAATGCCAAATGTATACACTAACCTGGGCTACTGGTGCCACATCTGGCCGAGGGGGCTTTGTGGGGGCATTTGCTGCAATGGCGTTAGATATGTTGGTAGGCCTCCATCATCATCCAAATGCCCAAGTGTCTCAGCCCACTCCATGATTTCAGATATATTCTGGTCATCAGGTGGATCTCCACGATCATCAACTTCCCCATCTCCTTCATCACCTTCATCATCTTCATTATCTCCATCATCATCACCACCATCATCCTCATCTCCATCATCATCACCACCATCATCATCAGTAGAATCATCATCATCATCACCATCATCATCATCAGCAGCATCATCATCTTCCTCATATTCTGATGATGAGGAGGATGAAATATCAATTGTCTCAGGCACAATATTACCTGGTTGAGGGCTGCACTCTCGAGAATCTACCTCTTCATCAATCCATTGTGCTACTAAATCACCCCATCGCACAAACTTGTTGTAGAATGCATCATTAGGATCATGATGGCCTCTCGGATTTACAACTACATCTGGTACTAACTCACTGTCAGATGGCAACTCCTTCAGAATGCATTTGTCCAATTTTGCAGCCTCAGGTTGGGGGACATGCCTTACTGCCTCCTCATCCAGTCTCCATTCAACTGCAAAAACTGGATCTGGCAATACCAAATATATGTTGGCCTCCCTGTAATTTCTACCCCTCAAATCATCCAACAGCAACATAACTTCACTTTCACCGACAACCCTAAACCCCATATTCAAGCTCTTCCCTTTTGGCCTAAACAGAAAACCAAAAGGGAATATGTATCCCAATACCTGAGCCATTTCTTCAAGTTGGAGCCTGCTGAATCCATTGAAATTACAGAAATCAAAATAGGCAATTCTGCCATTCTCATACTGTCGATTGCCACCTCGGGTGAACCAATACCCACCATGGAAAAATTTCACAGTGAAATTTTCCAAATTCAAACCTGCAAAGTTAATATGTAATTATTTGTACACAGTTCAGCTTATAAGTAAAACTAATTAAACTTTCCAATCAGTTTCACATAACCCACAATATCAATTAACCCCCAGCAGCCAATAACCCCCCAAAGGCAATTAACCCCCAAAAGCTAATAACCCCCAAAAGCAATTCATCCCCCAATGCCAACAAACAGACAAGGAATAATATAAAGGGAAATAGACAAAAGACATGTGCAAATGTTCCCATTGAAGAAAACAACAGCCAAAGATTCCCAACAGCCTTTGACTACTCTGTTTTCTGCAATAATTTCAAAACTTCCACTTTAATATCATATCTAACCACTGTACAGGACCACAAGCCCCACCACAAGCAATTAAAGCTACTACCCACTGAAAAAAAATTGTATAAAAACCCCCCATTAACTAATTCTACTTGCATTCACCCAAACAACACCAACATTTTTTGAAAACACAAAAAACCCTAGAAAATATGCATCTCGGACTTACTGTAGTCGGGCGGAGGATCTTCTTCACCTCGACGACGAAAAGCCATTGCAAAAACCTTCAATCTTCTAGGTTTCCTTCGATTTCAGACGACGATGATGAATAACCTTCAACCTCGCCTGCCTGGGTTTCGAGTGTCCCTCCTGTGTGCTTTCTCCACAACAATTTTATGGGCTGGGTGTTGTTCAATTTCTGGGTTTTGTTCTCACGACAATGGTGGTAATTTCTGGGTTCACTGTTCTTGGGGTTCCTTCGATTACTCTGGAGTGTTTGAGTTTTTGTTTTTCATTTACAGTATAACTTAGTTTTAATTTTTGTACAGTTACTACCTGAATTTAATGTGTGTCTTTTAGATAATTAATGGTGTCTTTTGGTTTATTAATTGTGTCTTTTGAATTTAATCTGTTTTTTTTTTTCTTTTAATGTTTTGTCTTTTAATTTTGGGTAATTAGCCATTAGTTAAACCAAAAAAAAAACATTAATCCTATTATTTTTATTTCCACGTCACAATAATTTATGACGTGTCGAGCTGCTGCTTACTTGGATTGAGTCACGTAGGCACATAACGGGGTCAGGGGAACGGAAGTGTGTTTTTGATAGCAGAATAGTGGTTCTAGGGGTTTACCCGCAGAAATTTGGGTTGTGGGGGTTTGGCGAAACCAAAACCAAAGTATTGGGGGTTTTGCCGCCATTTACCCTTTTTTTATTTGGTCTGTATATTTGTTTATTTGGCCAACTGAAAATATTTTTGTAATATTGTTACGTTTTTTGGTTAAAACTAAAAAAATCCCATTAAATAATACTTAATTAAAATAAATTTTAAAAATTAAATATCCCACAAAATATTATTTTGTCTTAATTATTTTTAGTTTAAATAACAAAATATTTTCATGATTTAATTAACAGACGACAATTGTCTTAATGTAATTAAAGTAGTTACAAATATTGAATTTGAATTTCAAATGTGAAACAATAATATTTATTTTGAATTCAATTTAATTTGAAAATAAATATCTTAACAAAATAATTAAAATTATTAATAAAATAATATAAATAATTTATAATGTATATACAGTATATATATTATAATTGTTGGGTTTTGTGCCCTAAATAAAACTCATATCAATATAATCAGATTTACTAGTTAATAAATATCAGAAATAACATTTTATGTTGCATGGTTCACATGATTTGTTTTCATGATTATATTTAATGTGTAAATTCTATTAGGTCCAGAACATACGTATTTGTTTATAATTATAGTGTTGTCAGCACAATGGAATATAATCTTGATTGTATGTCCGAAAATTTAATTCCCTGATTTGTCAGTTCACTGGATTTATACTGGCATGATAATCAGCGATAGGTATGCTTACACCTTGGATAAGTGTTATGTCCTTTCCAGGGCATTGGCAAAGTTTACCAGTATCGGATGCATGGAGTATACATTGGAAGTGACCGATATTGAACTTTGATTATATATGATAAATTTACCGTAATATATATTCAATTCAATATCACCTAGTTGATCCTAGATCAAATGATCTTAATCCTGATATGGTTAGGTTCGATCTCAAGAGTATTATACATGTTCTTTGATTTGTTAGTTAAGCCTACTTTTTGGTCAGCGTGATACGTACATTTTGGGAACATGATAGTGCAATTGAGTGGGAGCGCTAAACATAGATATGGAATCTATAGCTTCTATAGGTATTGAGAAGTTAAACGATGATTTCCTTCAGGCTTGCTAAATAGAGATAAATGATAGAACGTTCATTTTAGTGACTATATTGATTCACTAAAATATCATTTATAGGTGGCAAGTGTTTTAAGGATAAAATACATTGAAAGGGTGTAACGGTAATTTTATCCCTATGCAATGTAGATCATCTATAGTGGATCATTGATTATTAGAATTATAACAATGGATAACTAATAGTGTATCTATATCGTGGAACATATAGAGCGTTCTATATATATGACTGAGAGTGCAATTCCAAGTTTTATGCGTGGATGCAACAAGGAATTAATAAGACAGTGAATTTACCTGGTAAGTTCTGGGTCTGCTTATTGGAAGCTCGGTTATATAGGCCCATGTTCCCCATACTAGTTGAGACCATACTGCTTGTAAGACTCAGTTAATTGATTTTAATTAATCAATTATAATTCTAAAATTAGACTATGTCTAGTTTATGAATTTTTCACTAAGCAAGGGCAAACTTGTGAAGAAAAGAGATTCTAGGTTTTATTTGTTAATTAAGAGACTTTGATTAGACTAATTAATAAATATATTAAATGAAAATATTATTTAATAATTAATTTTTAGTTATTAAATAATTGGAATTGGTATTTAAGTGGTTAAATTGGAAAATTAGCGTTTTTAAGAAAATGAGATGAAAAAATGACAAAATAGCAAAATTACAAAGTGGGCCCAATCCACAATCCATGGCCGGCCACACTTAGTAAAATTTACCATTTATTTTTCTATTATTTTAATACTGATTAATTCTAACCTAAACTTAGGTGGTTACCTATAAATAGATAGTGATGGCTTAAGAGAAAAGATTGATGATAGATGAAATTTAACTTTCAGAAATTTTCCTGAGCCTTCTTTCTCTATAGGCCGAAACCACCTTCCCTCTCTTTTCTTCTTCAATTATTCAGCCTTGAGTGATAGAGTGAGTGCCCACACACATCAAGTGGTATCTCAATCATAGTGTGTAAGACTGTGAAGAATCCAATCAACAAGAAGGAGAATCAGGCTCAAGAAGAAGAGAAAGAGATCCAGGTTCAGATCTTGATAATGCTCTGCTACAGAAAGGAATCAAGGGCTAGAGATCTGAACGGAATGAGTCATTATATTTCGCTGCACCCAATGTAAGGTGTCCTAAACTTTATATGTGTTTATTTCATTGTTTTAGAAATTCATATTAGGATGTTAATGAAACATACTTGTTAATAAATCTAGATCCTGGTAAAAAATTTACAACAATAATACACTATATTATATACATTATATAATATATATAATATATACATATATATATATAAATAAATAAATATACATGTATACGGAGGGGTCGGCCGCCATGGCCACCATCGTGGCTGACAGCTCCGAAGAGCCACCATGGCCACGGTGGCCTTGGATGGCCATTGTAGGACATTGCCGCATGAAGGAAAATCGTAGGAGGGTCACGAAGACTGAGACCCGACTAGGTATTTTCCTTCTAAGCAGACGTAGGGCTTGACCCTTACGGGTCAATTTCTCATGCATGGGGTACCTCGACTAAGGAACTTAAGTCCCCTTGTAGCTCCGTGAAGAGCTCCGAGCTTACTTGTTCAGTCAAACTAAACATAATAAGAGTCGAGCGGCTCTACTGGCAGGGACGACTTTGGGACATTAACGTCCCATTCACCCGACTTGCATGCCCATGCATACGGACGTCAAACGTCCATGGGCACGGAAACTTGCATCAGCCAGTCAGCCGTCGTCGAGGAGCACAGTCAGGGTCATGGAGACCCGGACTCACGTGCGGTGAAGGCGGTGCATGGCCTGGGTTCATTCAAACCTGAGCTACATGCTTTGCGCATTACATTTATGAAAAATTTACATAAAAAATAAATTATATAAAATTAAATTTACATAAAATATTTTTATGCCTCATAATTGACTTACATTATTTTTAAAAAATAATAATGAAACTTACACTAATTTTAACATAAAATTAACGATCTATCACCTCACATACATTCACAATAAAATACTATTCATTCACAATATATATTACATATATATAAATTATTACATAAAACTCACACAATATTTAATATATACATATATACATAATAGAACTGCCTTCGTACCAATTGTTAGTTTTATAGTACTAAATCAGGTAGCAGCAGAAGAGTTTGTTTCTAAATATCATTATACCATATGTATATATATTAAACTAAAAGTAAATAGATGAAAATAATAATTACCTCTTGATGTCTATCAGGATATCCTTGATTCGTTTCGTATGTTGTATCTTTTTAGGTTTATTGGAAACTCACACCGTAGTCTTCTAAATCAATCCACCACACACAAAGAATAATGTGGGCTATTAGGACAAAGTGTATATGAAGTTCTAATTTTTATCTCAGTACAAGAGCAAGAATAATTTATTTTTGTGATAGAGAAAAAAAAATCTAACAAAAACTTTTTTTTTTTGGCTTTCAAAAAGGTTATGTGAAATTTTATTCCAAAACTTCTATTCAGAATTTTGTTATACAATATATTAAATAAACCCAATAAAAGTTTTATTTAATTAATTATATAAATTAAAATCAATTCATTAAATCATATTTAATTATTTGAATCAATAATATAAATGAATTTGATTATAGATATTTATATCTTATAACGGATTGAGGGAATCTCTCAACCACTTGAAATATCTCAATAACTTTTCAAATTTAAATATTTATCTAATTAAATTAATTAATTAATTAATTAACCCAAAAAGATAAAAATGATAAGAACACCCTACACTAGGGTAGGTGCCACTCATGTCTTAATTAATATAAGAATGATGTCTTTCGTCTTGACATCTTTTGTCTTTTTCCTATTTAATTAATTTAAAAAATAAAATATTTACTCCTTTCTCTATCAATGTCTCGAATTTCTAAATTCTCATATGGCCCCCCTGGAATTCCTTCTAAAGCCTGCTGAATAATTTTTATGGATTCTGTCATTTCACCAATTCAGACTAGATACCGAGCTAACGAATCGCCTTATAAAAATAAATAATTATTATTTTGATAATTCAAAATAAATTTTTCTGAACTTCCATAAACAATATTGATCTTATCTCTTGATAGTATTTCAAGGTGGCTATAAGGGGACCATAGACCTATAATTCTAAGCTCTAATAAACTAGATTTATTTATTAAATCTCATCAATCAAATAATCTTGTTTATTATTCCATCGTTACTCCACTATAAATATGGAATTATTGATATAATTAATTCCAGTGATTAATCCTCGTGTCGATTTGTAATTATTTTTTGGTCAAATTACCGTTTTACATTTCTAATTACTTCTTTATCTTTTAGTATTGTTAATTCACTAGTAAAAGTATAATTTAGATCCAATCTAAATTTGTGCACAACTTTTCAGTTTTAGAATTAATACCTAAAGGGAACCAACATTTAATCCGCTAGGAAAGTTAGGATCCATAATTGTAGACCATATTCCCAGCCATCCATATTATTAGATTCTCAAAACAGAAGTTGTAAGAATCATCTTCTCTGAGAAACTTTAACGAGTGAATCAAAGAAAGTAATAACATGAAAGTAATTACAATAACATCAACTATTGATCATCTTTAGAATATGAATTAGGTCTTTATTTATAATTTTATTTATATCGGTCCTTGTCATATATAATCTCTATTATCTACAACACCTTCACTTAGATGTCATGCTACATCAGTAATCTAAATCGAGATTACTTGCATCGAATAACAAGCATCAGTGAACCGCACTAGCAACGATTGATTAAAGATTCCTAAACTTTAATATGTTATTGACTGTTTTATTTATGGCTAAATACTATTAATTCTTCGTATAATACAAGTCACAGCCTCGTGTATGAATAAGAGTTTTTTTGATATTTATATATAAATTATTCACTATTAAATATTAATAATTTAACATTTATACATATATCAAAATGTTCAACTCTTATTAATAATTAGAAATATCTTTACATGTTTTTCAGAGCATAAACCTTAACATAATTTCACTAAATTTGTTATTTGCTTCAGTTCTCAAGTGCCTATTGACACGACTCAATGCATACTATTTTGGGGGTGAATGTGGTAGCTTTTCATGACAAATACCTTGCTCTTCCTTACTAAGTTGGTCGAAGTAAAAAATGTTTGTTCCAATTTGAGATCTTGTTTGGAATAAACTTTTCAACTAGAAATCTCGATCTTTTTCTTCTGGTGCACTACTACAAAAAAGAGTTTTTTGTATTGGTCAATGCATCTAATGAAATTAGTTGACTAACGCAAAAGTCAACCATCTCCTTTTTGCTTCGATTGTTAATCGATGCCAATAATAAATAATTTTTGTTAGTTGTTACTTCGATATTAAAAAAAACTAATGCTAAAGATGATTTTTTTAAAAAAAAAAATGGAGGGCTCAAATTCTGCGTCTGTTTCGCTCAAACGCACCATTTAACGTCAGTTGAATGGGTTTTTATGTTGGTTATGAGTGGACGCAAAATTCGCAACCGACACAAAATTCACAACCGACACAAAATTTGCATCGATTCATAAACAACGCTAAATTACTTAAAAAATCACAGATTTGTGGGTTTCGACCCATTTTAAAAAACCCTACCTATATGTTATCTCTATAGCCACTCAAACCCTACCGCACTTAGCCTACATTCTCTCTCTCTCTCTCTCTCTCCCTCTATCTCTATCTATCTCTCTCTCTCTCTCTCTCTCTCTCTCTCTCTCTCTCTCTCTCTCTCTCTCTCTCTCTCTCTCTCTCTCTCTCTCTCTCTCTCTCTCTCTCTCTCTCTAGAGGCCCAACTCCACCAGGCAATGACTCTCTCTCTCTCTCTCTCTCTCTCTCTCTCTCTCTCTCTCTCTCTCTCTCTCTCTCTCTCTCTCTCTCTTGTGTTCAGATCTACTGCTCCTCGAAGCCCCAAGCCAACTGTCATTGCGCACCCAGCTCCTCCCTTGTCAACCACCGTAGCCCAGGTTGCATTTCAAAGGTAATTTCTTTCTCTTTCAATCTCTCTCTCTCTCTCTCTCTCTCTCTCTCTCTCTCTCTCTCTCTCTCTCTCTCTCTCGTTCGGGCTCTCTCTCTGATTATTTTTGTAGGTTGTGGTGGTGGTTTGATGTGCTTTTGGTTGTTTGATGGGTTATTGTGGTGGCAGAATTTACTCTTGTTGTTGTTGGGTTGTTGTGGTGGTCCGATGGGGTGTTGTGGTGGTCTGATGGGGTGTGGTGGTGGTGGTAGTTCATATTTTTTTTTTCTTTTGCTTCAGTTCATAACCAAAGTAAAAAAACTATTTTGCGTTGGTGCATTACTATTTACTTCGGTTAAGAACTAAAGCAAAAACCTTTTAGTGTTGGTTACTAAGTGAAGCAAAAAATAAAACTATTTGCGTCTTATGGCTATAGCGTCAGTTACACAAACTAACGCAAATTCTTTATATGTCACTTAAAAACTAAAGCAAAATACCATTTTTGTAGTAGTGGTGGTAGGGAGCTTATTATTAAATCTGTTATCCAATCTATCCCTACTTAATATTCCATGAATTTTTCCAGATTACTTGTTACTTTGGTTGATGAGATTCACAAGTTGTGTGTCTGTTTCTGTTGGGGAGGGAGGGTGGATAAAAGAAAATTACATTGGTGCACTTAGAAAAAGCTTTGTTGGCACAAAGAAGATGGTGGAATGGGGATCCGTGATGTTTTTGTTTTTAACCAAGCTATGTTGGCGAAGCAAGCTGCTCATCTTCGTTTTGAGCTTAAACCCTTGTTGCCAAACTCATGAAGGATATTTATTTTCTTAATTCAACTCTGTTGGATGGACTAATACTAAGAAGTCTTCCTCATCTAGAGATCAATCTCGTGGGGTAGGGATTTGGTCCACAATGGCGCTAGATGACTTATTAATGATAGTACGCATGCATAATTGTGGCCCGCATGTTTATTTTTTTGCCACTTTGTTTCATTAAATGAAACTTCTTTATCTTTTTCTAAAAGTACTATTTTTCTATTCTGATTATTTAAATGCTAATTTTATCTATTTAATAATTATAATTAATCATTAGACCAATTACTATTTAAAATTAGTTATTAGTTAGACTCACAAAGTGTCTCAATTAACTAATAAACCCTTATAACTCTTTTCTTCTCAAATATGCCCTTCCTTAATGAAATTTATAAATAATACACAGTCTTCTTTAGAATTCTAATTGATTTGATAAATTAATTAATTGATTCTACAAAGCAATATTATCTCAGATAGTGTGGGAACCATGAGTCGATGTAACCAAGCTTCCAATAAGCAGAAATTTATGAATAAATTTCCTAACTTATTAATTCCTCTTAACTCCATTATAGATTCATAATTGTACTCTTGATTACATAGAACAACTATATATACCAAATACAAACACGTTATGAATAATTTATTGTTTCAATCTAAACAATCAATGATCCTCTTTAGACAGCTTACATCGAATAGGGACAAAATTATCGTTTTACCCATCAATGTATTTTATCCTTTAAACACTTAGCTACTTACAAATGATATTTCAGTAAACTAATGTAATTATCGAAATAAGAGCTTTTCCATATAAGTCGTTAAGCCAAGCTCTAAGAAAATCATCGTTTCACTTCTAAATAGTTGTAGAAGCTATAGATTTTATTTCTATGATTAACGCTCCCAATTAATTGTACTACCAAATTTCTAAGATGTAAGTATTGCCTAGTCTTATGGGTAAGTTGGTAACAAACAAGTCAAAGAACTTGTATAGTACAATTAAGGTAGAATCTAATCATCTCGGGATTGAGATCAATTGATTTAAGATCAACTAAGTGACATCGACTTAGAAAATATATAACGGTAAGTTTATAATATCTTTTCCACTGTAAATATTGGTCTAGTCTGATGTATATATTATACATCTGATACAAGCATACTTTGTTAATGCTTTAGAAAGGACATTCCACTTATCTAAGTGTAACTAAATCATATCGATGTTTATTACGTCAGTGTAAATCAAGTGTACTAATAAATCATGGGACTAAAATAATTTTGAAGCATATAATCATTTGATTATTATCCACTATGCAGACAATACTATAATCATGAATAACTATACGTTCTAGATTTAATATAATTTATATATTAAAAATATAATCATGAAAGTAACATGTGAACCAAGCAACGTAAAATGATTTATGATCTTTTATTAATTAGAAAAATAAGATTTTATTCAAATGAGTTTTATTTGGGGCATAAAATCCCAACAAACTCCCACTTGCACTATTATAAAACTTAAAATTTATTTCAATTAATCTCATCTTCTTGATGTCTAGATCAAGTGTAGTATGTAGTATTATCTCTGTAATAAGATCTTATATGTTGTATTAAGTATCAACCTTCTCCACCATTACATCCTCCTTAGTCACAAAAACTTTGATATTGTAAAATTTCTATCTATATGTTTACTCCTCTTAGGGTGTTGGATTCTTTACTTTTCGAGACCTATATTTGTGTTATAGGAAAGTAACACCAGTAGTTAATCTATGACTGGAATAATGCTAAAAGTTGTATAGAACTTTCCCTAAGCTGGATAATTATCTAGTAGCCTTTGGGACACTGGTGGAGTTAGAGACTCTAGATAAGTTTTACATTTCTCCAAAAATTACTGCTCCACCCTAGAGTAGTCACCATCTGAAATGTAAACTTTTTAGCATTAATACAATATAGAAATATGAGTCAGTGTAGCCTAAAGGGTTTTGAAAACATCACCCTTATAGACTAACTTATAGATCCTCCTTGATCTTAAGATTAATTTCACTATCTTCCAATGTTCCTATCCTAGATTAAACTGATATCTACTTATAACCCTGACTCAACAGCAGGTGTTTGGTCAAGTGTATACTGAAGCATGCATGAGACCTCTCATTATTGATGCTTAAAGAATTTTTTTCCTTGGCCTTTATCTTTTCTGGAATAGTTGAAATTATTTTTAGATAAATAAATTCCAAGTCTAGAAGTTGGTGACTTCCTTTAGATTCGACCATTGAAAGATGCTCTAGCATCTTTCTAAAGTAAATTTTTTGCATTGGAGTAATTAAATTATCAGATATACCATAACCCATTAGTTTTGATATACTCATCAAACCCATGATACTAGGAAAGGGAAGTTTGCTTAAGTCCACTGAATAGACCTATTTTCTTTAGCAAAGCTTCCCCTCTTGTCCTTATGTTTGAAACTTTTGGTTAATCCATATGAATGGTTGAACCATAGTTCTCTTGGCTCCGAGTCTTAGTTTCTTACTTGGACTGTCCATTTAATGTTGAAACTAACAATGAATCGTCATCACTAGTGTCATCCAATTCATAATAGGGTGGGTTTCCAAAAACCCTCCCACTACGACAAGGTATTGTGACTTTTGATCTAGGAACATCAGTGATATTGTCTTCTTCAGTTGTGAAGACTTACGTCAATACAAGAGAGGCAGTGGGACCATCTTATATAGTATAAGATGATGGAACACTTTGGGTTTAAATCAAATAGTATCTCCTCTACTTGGCTACTTTGTTTTCAGATTTATAGAAGTAGTATTTGTAGAAACAAACACTTTCTTGTCTTAATGACCACAGGATGGTCCACCCCTAATATTTTTAGAATAGCTAAACATGCATATCTTAGTTATCAATTCTAGCCTTGCTTAAATTCATGATTAGGGCATCTGAGGTTATATTGGGATCAGACGTAGATGGGATGACATTTAACATGTCATTAGCTGCCTCAAAGGCATATCCTTAGAAGGACTTAGGCAACTGCTAGTAACTAATTATAGACCTTACAATTTTCATCAAAATGCTATTTTAAAGTTCCGGGGAAGTAAGTTTAGATACACATCGAAGTTTAACTTGATGATTTTTTAGTTGCATAACCAAATATTTTTCCACCCCTATTTGTTTGCAAGATCTTTAATGACCTACCTTCTTCGTTTTTTCACCATTGATGGAAACCCATAAAATTTCTCAAATATTTCAATTCTCTTCTCTTTATTTATATAGGTATTCACATAGAGTTAGATTTAGATGAGATGGGCTTGGAATAAAGACTTATAATGAATCTTCCTCTTTTGGCCAATTGTTGGAGATTATTTTACCAGGATCTAGATTTACTACTATGTATGTTATTTAACATCATAAATATGAATTTCTAAAACAATGGAATTTAAACACATATAAAGTTCAAGAAACCTTACATTGGTTGCAGCGGAATTAAATGACTTCTTCCACTCAGATCTCTAACCCTTGTATCCTTTCTGTAGCATAGTATCACCAAGATCTGAGCCCGATTCTCCTTCAGTTGATTGGATACTTCACAGTCTTACACACTATGATTGAGTACCAACTTGTTATGCGTGGGCATGTACTCTATCATTATAGGGTTTGAATTTAGAATGAGAAGGAGAGAGAGAAGGATTCGAATTTTGAGAGAGATAGAAGACTCAAGTTTTGACTGAAGGCTAATGAATCTAAAGCTGTCATCAACTGTCAGTTTTGAGTCCATCACTATCTATTTATAAGAATCCTTCTAGGTTTAGGTTTAAATTATTTGGCATTAAAAAATTGATAAATAAATGGTAAAATTAAGCACATGTGGTCGACCATAGGATGTGAGCCCACCACTTGCAATTTTGTCATTTTTAACTATTTATCCTATTCTTTCACAAATGTCATGTTTTCCAATTCAACCACTTAAATGCCGAAACTATATATTTAATTATTAAAATTAATTATCAAATAAAATTGTCATTTAATATATTTATTAATTTGACTTAATAAAGTCTCTTAATTAACAAATAAATACCAGAATCTCGTTTCTTCACAATTAAGCCTTAACTTAGTGAAAATTTATAAATAAAACATAATCTAATTTTAGAATTATAATTGATTAATTAAAATCAATTAGCTGAGTCTTACAAGCAGTATTGTCTCAACTAGTATGGGGACCATGAGCCTATGTAACTGAGCTTCCAATAAGCAGATCTAGAATTTACCTAGTAAATTCCCTAAGTTATTAATTTCTTCTTGCACCACTATAGATTTGGAATTTCACTCTCAATTATATAGAACACTCTATATGTTCCATGATATAGATACGCTATGAAAATTAACCATCGTTCTAATCCCAATAATCAAAGATCCTCTATAGATGATTTACACTGGGTAGAGACAAATTTACCGTTTTACCACTCAATGTATTTTATCCTTAAAACACTTAACTTCCTATAATTGATATTTTAGTAAACTAATATAATCACTGAAATAAGAGCTCTTCCATTTATCTTTATTAAGCCAAGCTCGAAGGAAATCATCATTTCACTTCTATGTTCAGATAGAAGCTATAGATTCCATATCTATGTTTAGTGCTTTCACTCAATTGTATTATCATGTTCCCAAGCTGTACGTGTGACCCGAACCAAATGGTAGGCTTTGACTAACAACTTAAAGAGCACAAATAACATTCTTGAGATCGAACCTAACCATGTCAGGATTAGTGATGTTGACTTAGAAAGATACAAAGGTAAGATTATAATATCTTTACCAAGATCAATATCGGTCCCAGTCCAATATATACTCCATACATCCGATACTAGCATACTTTGCCAATGTTTTAGAAAGAACATAACACTAATCCAAGGTGTAAGTAAGCTTTATCACTGACTATCACATCAGTGTAAATTCAGTGCACTGATGAATCATGGGACATTAACTTTTGAAGCATATAATCACAATTACCTTCCACTGTGTTGACATCATTGCAATTATGAATAACTTTATGTTCTGGACTTAACAGAAATTGTATACATTAAACCATAAACATGAAAATTACATGTAAACATTTATGACTTCTAATCTACTATTGATAACAAATCAGATTGTATTGAAATGAGTTTTATTTATGGCATAAAATCTCAATACAAATACACATATGGGCTTCCAAGTTAGATTTTTACCACTTTATTTCAACTAATGAAACAAAAGTGTCTTTTTTAATTTTAACACTTTTGTCATCTAATTATTTAAATACCAATTTTATTTTATTTGATAATTATTAAAATAAATTCATATTTTTCCTTTTTTCTTAAAATTGCCCAAACTTGGTGAAATTTCTCAAATAAGATATAATTCATTTTTCAATTCTAATTGACTTATTAAATTAATTAATTGAGTCTACAAGATGATATTATCACAGGCAATGTGGGGACCATAGGCCTATGTAACTAAGCTCCAAATAAGTAGATCCGAAATTTATCGAGTAAATTTCCTATCTTATTAATTCTTCCCGACTCCACTATGGATTCAGAATTTCACTCTTGATTACATAGAACACTCTATATACTAAATATAGATACAATATGAATAATCTATTATTTTAATCACAACAATCATTGATCATCTATAGACGGTTTATATTAAGTAGGGACAAAGTTACTGTTTTACCCTTCAATGTATTTTATCCTTAAAACACTTAACTACTTGTAAATGATATTTTGGGAAACTAATATAATTATCGAAATGAGGCCTATATCATTTATCGCATTAGGCCAACCTCTAAGGAAACAGTCATTTTACTTCTAATAGACATAGAAGCTATAGATGTCTATATCTATGATTAGCACTCCTACTCAATTGCACTTCCAAGTTCCCAAGATATAAGTATTAAGCTAGTTCCATGGTAAGATAGTTACGAATAAGTCAAATGATCAAATGATCTATGATCAATTATGTGATATTGACTAGGAAAAGATATAACAATAAATTTATGATATCTTTTCCACTGTCAATATCGGTCTAGTCCGATGTAAAATCGATACATCTAATCCTGGTTTACTTTACTAATACCTTAGAAAAGATATTTCACTCAGCTAAGTATAAGTAAACCTTATAACTGATTATCACATCAATATAAATTCAGTGCACTAATAAATCGTGAGACTTAATAATTTAAAGCATATAATCACAATTACTTTCCATTGTGATGGCATCATTGTAATTGTGAATAACTATATGTTCAAAAGTTAATAGAAATTATATATTAAATCTATAATCATGTATAAAACATGTGAGCAAAACATATGACTAGGTTAGGATATGATTTCTGATCTTTATTGAAAGTAAATAAGATTACAATGAAATTAGTTTTTATTTAGGGTATAAAATTCCAACATTTATTCACTCTAGAAATGTTTACTTTCATGAAAATATTTTTTTCTCTTTCGGACATTATTTCTCCTTCTTCCATTAATGAACTATTCTCATATTCTTTGTTGCCTTCTTTAGGACAGTACCACATTCTACTCGTGGAGAACGAACCAGTTCCTGATGATGATCAATCTTCATCCCACAAGAGGGATATACCCAATGATTTGCCTCCTACTATGGATCACACATCGGCCTCCATTCATGATGAAGCTCCATCCACACCCAGGGATATTCATCCAAGTTCACTTGTTATGTCTAAAACAGGTAGACTAGTATCTAAACCAAAACATTTTCTGATTATGTTTCCGAACTACTGCTCTTCTTTCACTGCTCATTCTATTAACCAACATTTATCTTATGATAAGTTAAAAGATCACTATTGAGCAACGATCTTTGTTACCCATCCGGTTATTAAACCTCTCAGTTACAAAATGGCAGCTAAAGACCCTATTTGGCAGAAAGTTATGGATACTGAAACCGATGCCCTAAAAGCCAACGACACTTGAATTGTCGTAACTCTTCTTGATGGTCATCATGCCATTGACTATAAGTGATATACAATAAAATACAATGCTGATGGTACTATTGAATGATTCAAAGCACGATTGATAGCCAAAGGCTACAATCAAAAATAAGGTATTGATTACTCTTACACATTTGTTCCTATTGTAAAGTTTAATACCTTAGTTACATTGTATTAACATTTTTGGTCGTAATAATTAATATAATACATTGTTTTATCTAAATATTCAATATAATACGACTGTTATACAATTTATTAAATGAGCCCTAAAATTATTGCTTACTATTGCAAAAATTAACAATTAATTTTTGTGCCAACTTGATATTAATAAAACATTTTTTTTTTATTTTATTTTTGTTTTTTGTTTCTTTTTATTCTAGATTATAGAGATTAACTTCCCACCCTTAAAGAAAAAAAAAAACTTCCCACCGTAAGAGTTACACAGACTAAGTACATGTTTGGCATCATAACTAAAAAACTGTTTTTTATTTTTAAAAACAGAAAATTGTTTTTAAAACAATTTGGCTTGTTTGGCTTTGTTTTTTAAAAACAGTTTTCAGAAAATAAAGTTACAAAAACAAGAATTTTGAAAAACAACAAAATGTTGTTTTCTGTTTTAAAAACCAATTCACTTTAGGTCAATATTGTTTTTAAAAATCACTAACCAAACGTGACTTGTGTTTTAAAAATTTTAAAAATTATTTTTTGTTTTCATTTCTAAAAACAATTTTTTAAAACAAAAAACAGAAAACAATACTAAACATGCTCTAATTATTTTTCAATTTTTTTATGCTTAAAAGGGATAAAATTTCTTTGGTTCAAGAATAAATAAACACCCCAATTAACATTACACGTACAACACTCTTTCACACTTACTAAACTAATTGATGTTATTACATGCAATTTTTATTAGAGATTCGTTGTCAAAGTAGGGACCATAACTATATTTATAAAATTGAAATTAATTAGTGTATAAGTGGATTCTGTAACCAAAAAACAAATGTTTATGTATAATCATATAAATTGGTTTATAAATTCCCCTCGTAGTGTGCTTTTTATGTGAAAGTATTAAGAGTCTAACACTAATAATAATTAACTAATGAACTAAAATACAAAGAAATAACGCACAAATGATTTCGACACAATTATTTTCCAAAAATAATAAAATAAAAACAAAAGAGCCACGTCAGTGACGAAAAAGCTGCATGTAAGACAAGTGTACAGCAAAGGCAAGACGATTGGTGAAGGGTATTTTCGTAAAATCATATATAGTATTTATTTTTTTATGAGATGGGTTAGAAAAGAGCCCGAACGAAACGAACCCTAACAAATTCTCTCCAATTTCCGCCAGCCCGGATCTTTCGCGACCTTGTTTCAGACATATTTTCTTCCGCGCAGAGCCAAAAGTCTCTCTCCCTTAGTTTTATTATTTTATTTTAATTTTAATATTTTAATTTTTCACTCTACTTTTCTTTTTTATTTTCTCAAAAACTATTTCAGTGAAATGAGCTGAAACCGCTTCATCTTCATCCTCTTCTTTCCCCTATATAAACCACTCGTTACCTTCTCATTCATTTCTTCTTCTTCTTCTTCTTCTTCTTTCTTTCTCTGAACATTTTAAGGCTTTTATTTGTTCTTTTTTGAAGACTGTAACTCCCCAAACAAACAAACAAACAAACAAGCTCTTTCACCTATTGCATGCGCACTACTTACATTTACTATATTACACCTTCGAATCTCAAAAATGGCTTCCAATGGTAGACTTGTCTAAAATATAATTATATATATATTTATTCAACGTTTTTTTTTTTCCTTTTTCTTCATCCTGAGTGAGGAAGTTTTAGTAACGGTTTAAGGTAAATGACGGTTTTGGCTTTTTTTTTTCTTTCTTCCTTTTGATTTTTTGTTTGTTTCCTGAGAAAATCTGTTGTGCAATAAATGATATATATGTTTGTTTATTCGGATTTAGTGGAAAGAAGAGAAGGCAAAACAAAGAATAGTAGTGTGACATTAAAGACTAGTGACGAAGAAGTTGAGGTGTGTGTGTGAGAGAGAATAGTACAAGTACCAAGCTTAATGGCTCCGGGGACGAATAACTGGCTTTCGTTTTCTCTTTCTCCATTGGAAATGTTGAGGTCCTCTGATAATAATCAGTCTCCATTCATGGCTTATGATACTTCCTCTACTGCTTCTCCGCAATATTTACTCGATAGTTTCTACACTAATGGTAATTTACAGTATATGTCTTGCTTTATTATTATTATTATTATTTTGAGAAAAGGGTAATGATCAATGTGGAAAAAACAAAAATCTTGTGTGAGATTGAGTGTGACGTTGAAAGCCTATTTTGGTTTAATGGAACATTCAAATAATCTTACCGAGTCACGTGATTATCCCTCCCAAGCTTTTTCAGCTTTCTGTTTGGTTACTGAGAAAACTGATGTCACTGACCAGCATGAAATGTTTCTTCTTTTATTCATTTTTTTTTTTTATTTTCGTGGGTAGTAAATACACAAGTTTGGGAAGATTATTTGTGAAACTTTCGTATGATTACTTCAGCTGCATGTGCGAGTCTATGCACAGTTGCATTTGGGACTTTGGTCCGAATTTTTACCTATTTTTATTTTCCTTTTTCATGTATTCATTTGTTTTCCTTTTCATTTTCTCGGGAAGGAACAGGAACCCAAATTAATGGAGTTTCAAGTCTTTATTGACCGACTTAACTTACTTTTTCTTCTTCTGTTTTACTCAGTTTTTATTTATGTAATTACTTTTTATTTCAGCCTGGTCGAACCAGAAATCCCAAGTGTTTTTTCCAGATGGTGAAGATCATCAAGGCAAGCATAATGGCCATTCTGCAAGCATTGCTGAATCACCGGTTCTGACCAGCTTCATAGATCCACGTACCCAAAACCACCATCCAGTTCCAAAACTCGAAGACTTTCTTGGAGACTCATCGTCTTTGGTTCGGTACTCCGATAGCCAAACAGAGACCCAGGACTCGTCCCTCACCCAAATCTACGACCACAGCTCGGCCTATTTCAACGATCAACATCAAGATCTTAAAGCCGTTACTGCATTTCAAGCATTCTCTACTAACTCGGGCTCTGAAGTAGACGACTCAGCCTCAATCCCAAGAGCTCAGCTGAGTTGCAGCGAGTTCACGGGTACTCATTCTATTGAGTCCTCCGGAAACGAGTTGGCCTTCTCAAGCTGTCCTACCGGTTCTTTATCTCTTGCTGTTGCTACTCAGACCTCTGAGAAGGCCATTGTTCCCGCTGCTACTGATTCTACAAAAAAGATTTCTGATACGTTTGGCCAGCGAACATCAATTTACAGAGGTGTCACAAGGTATTTACTATCTTCTACATTTGTTTTCATTATTATTTTCCCAGAAATTATTTTCAGTATCTAATATTGCCCAGAAATTAAAGTCATGTCTTCTTTTAAGAAACGCCTGATAATTGTCCTTTTGTAATTGTTTTAATTAATTGAAAAGTTGAAAGCCTGATTCATTAAGCAGTCTCTGCATTGTTTAGTGTTTATTTTCTTACCAATCGTACTATGTTTTGATTATTTTCTAGATATATGCACGCACCTGAGAGACTTGTTGTTTATTGTATTTTAGTAAAAAATGTCTAAGCATAATTATCACCAATGTATTATAGTTTCATTTTTGATTAAATATAATAATTTCACGCACGAACGATCCAAGTTTGGAAGAAAATGTTCCTTTGAGTTGTACCAGTTTTTACTAACTTTCTGAACTGTTGCAGACATAGGTGGACGGGTAGATATGAAGCGCATCTATGGGATAACAGCTGTAGAAGAGAGGGTCAGGCCAGGAAAGGTCGTCAAGGTTCGTATATATACATAAATACAAATTTCTCTATTTATTATCTATCTATCTTTTGCCTAAATTCTTTGCATAAATGGAATATTTGAACTCCTAAAGGATTTGAATATTCGTAAAGAAACTTATGAAAAAAGCTGAAAAGAAACTTGCATGCAATTAAAATGCATTAATGGATGGCGCTCTTTGGTTGTGTGGGGTAGATTTACTCTTTTTTTTTTTTACATGAGTCTTTTATGATTGATTGACGTCTATACATGTACAAATGGTACTTTACTTTTATTTTTCTGTTCTGAATTTCTTTCTTTTCTTTTCTCATCAATTGATTTGATCAGATGTGCCGCCATTTTGTATATGTGGGTTTTCTTTACTTTGTTTTCTTTGCTTCAGTGATTTTCCTCTCTCTACTCTTTCTCTTTCTCAAACACAGAGACTACGCTCCTATCTCTCTCCGTACCCACCATTGTGCAAGGTTTTGATGCGACCCATACCCAAAACCCCAGATGTTACAGACATCAATGGGGTCTGATTTACTGAGCTTAGCTTTAACTTTTGCTTTTGCTTTCATCCCATCAGAGGTAGTCTGGTTTGACCAAAGCACCTATTTGAAAATTTGACATTATTAAATTCTTGTCCACTATTGTCGCCGAAACTAGTTGAAAATCTCTGTGGATCCAGAGTAGTGGGCTTAGCTTTGGGTCCATACACATTGGGTTCTTTTAAATAATGTGAATGTACGGGTTCTTTTACTTCTTGCAAAGATTGGTAGCTTTTGGAAATTATGTAACTTGAATAATAATAATCCAAGTTGTACACCATATTAAAAAAAATGTATAAATATACAATGGCTATAAAAGTTAGATGGTAATAATGATTAGCCGAGCATTATTTTCTCTTTGTATAGTGAAAAAGAGTTGCTTTGTGAAATATGAAGTAAAAGTCTTTTATTTCATCATTACTTTTAGTTATTAAAATATTTTTTTGTGGAACTCTTTCAGCAATAATGTCTGACTACTACGTAAACTGATGTTTGAACCTTTTTTTTCTCTTTCTTTCCATGAAATCGGAATCATTGCTATTGACAACAATTCAACATTTGATTGTGTTCTGCAGTATATTTGGGTAAGAACCTCTCATATCCTTTCCCCATTAGGACCTAAAAATCAATATTCTCATATTCAAGTTTCACAAATTAAATTTTAGGCAGCAAGTCCCTAAATGTAACTTCATTAATGTTTTAGGTGGCTATGACAAGGAAGAAAAAGCTGCCAGGGCTTACGATTTGGCTGCTTTAAAATACTGGGGCGCTACAGCTACTACCAACTTTCCTGTAAGATTTTCATGTATCTTACAAATGCTGTTCAGATTAGTATCTTAATTTCTTAATACGTTACTGAACAATCTTGGTTGTTCCTCTTTTTCAAGGTTTCGAACTACAGTAAGGAGTTGGAAGAAATGAAACACGTGACCAAGCAAGAATTTATTGCATCCCTCAGAAGGTAATAATTTTCTATTTACTTTGTGGTGCATTTTGACTCAACTAATTAGAACAATTTATTAACCCGAATCTATTTTTGTTGCAGAAAAAGTAGTGGTTTCTCAAGGGGTGCTTCAATATACCGGGGTGTAACAAGGTTATTATATATTTCCACTTGTTTGTAGCCTAAATAAATAAAATACTATTTAGTGTATAGATTTATATTTCATTTGAAAAATTAGTAATCAAGGTCCATTAATCTACTGTACAGACATCATCAGCAAGGTCGATGGCAAGCAAGAATCGGCCGTGTTGCCGGAAACAAAGATCTATATCTTGGAACCTTTGGTAAATAGATAACTTTTACTCTTATCCAATTAGGGCCTAAGAATTAGTTATAAAATTGGTTAATTAATGAGATTACCAAATTAACGCATTTCCCTACAGCCACTGAAGAGGAAGCAGCTGAGGCATATGACATTGCAGCTATAAAGTTCAGAGGTATAAATGCAGTGACCAACTTTGAGATGAATCGATATGATGTTGAAGCAATTGCGAAAAGTGCTCTTCCAGTGGGCGGGGCAGCTAAGCGCTTAAAGCTCTCCCTTGAAGCCGAAGAGAAACCAAGTATTAACCATCATGACCATCAAAATCATTGCAACAATACCGGCGGCAGCAGCAACAGCAATAACATCAGCTTTTCGGCTATGCAGCCGGCTTCAACAATCCCATGTGGAATCCCGTTTGACGCTGCAACTGCAGCTATTTATCATCAGAATCTCTTCCATCACTATCAATCTAATTACTTGGGAAACTCTGATACTACTGCGGGTTCAAGCCCTGCCATGGGGGGAATGATTCCTCAGCCTGCTGAGTTCTTTATATGGCCTCACCAGACTTATTGATATGGGATGCTATATAAATAAGTAGTTAGTGGTTTTTTCCAGCCCCTTAATGTTAGCAGCTAACACCATTACCGAAAGCCCTCTGTAAGTGGCTCCCTTTCCAGCTGACCAAAAATCTGACCCTTTAATCCCACCTCTCGACCTTGAGGAGTTAGAAGAAAAGGCTATGAGGATTTTCTCTTTTTTGTATGCAGGCTATATAACTACTCGATACAGTAGGAAAAGCTGGATCTTGTAATATTTAACTTGTTTAGATGGTACATTGGCTGAAAGGAGGATATCTAGTTCAGAAAATTTTTCTTTGAAAATCTCTCTCATTGTCAAGTCAAATATTTTTATGAACATTTTTATTACCAACACAATCACAAAATATTAATTGGGAAGCCAAGCCAAGTTAATTTACAATAAAATAAGAAGAGAAATACGGTTATCTATTGCAAAATAATCTGTACAGAGCAAAACCCCTGAATTTCAGTTGGTAGCTGCTACGAACTCAATCTTTCCAACCCTTGACGAGCCATAACCAAACCTGGTTCGATTCTTATTGCCTTTTCATAAGTCTCCCAAGCACTTTCCTTTAGTCCTTTCCACTCGTAACATTGACCCAATAAACACAAAGCCCTCGACTCCGCGTCGGCGTCGCCATTGCACAACCGGATTGCCTCGACCAGGTCCTCGACTGCCGAGTCGATACGACGCCTCCGGTTTGTGGCGCAATTAAGCTCGGCTCGCTTGATCAGCGCGTCCCGACGCGCCCTTCCGGAGAGGGACTTGACGCACGGAGGAGACAGGGCCAGATCAAGAGATCGCAGAGCCGAGCTTCTGCGGTCCATGAGATCCGAAGCCATGGCTTTGATGATATGAGCGGAGGGGTCTCTCGGGGAAAGAGAGATGGCTTTCTCTGCTTCGGCCAGGGCGTTCTTCGCGTGGGCCTGGGATTGGGCCTTGTGGGGAATGGATCGGGCTCGATCCAATAGGTTCGTTGCTTGAGCTAAGTGGCGGCCGGACTGAACCGTTGTTCTGTTTTTGGTACGGAACTTGGTTAAGGCTTGTTTTGGATATTTCAGTATAACAAAGAACATCCCTAAGGTCATGAGGAAGAAGACCAGTTGTACGGTCAATTCAGTGGCCATCTCTGAAATATCTTCTCAGTGGTTCTGGTTAGTTATTGGAGACGAGTATGGAAGCAGTTCAGCAGAAAAGGGAAAAAAAAGTGGCAGGTGTATGATGGGCTTTGCATCATGGCCCAAACAAATGGGGGGCCAAGATCCATTATTGAACAAGTACTGCCTGTTTCAAAATCAAAAAATTTTGTGGAGTTATTTTTTTATGGTTTTTAATGCATTAATTTACGAAAAATGTACTCTTTTTTTTAGAAAAAATTATTTTTAAGGGAATTTATTTTTAAAAGAAGTTAAATTATAACTAATTATGGTGGTAACTAATTATGGGGGTAACTAGTTACCCTCAGAAAATAAAAAATTTTCCTTTTTTTTTTGAAAAAAAATCATATTTATGCACATATTGTATAAAAATTCATGTGTAATTTTGTCAAAATTTAATATAAGGGGGCGCTGGGTATAGGAAGTTTAAAAATATTAGGAAGGAGAATATGATTATCTGTAAACTTAATTATACATGAGAATATTTAATTAGATTATACTTATTTGGTTCTCTTATATATTATTTTAGAAAAGTAAAATAAAATAAAATAATTATATCTTTTTGGGGAATTACTCCATATACTATTTGCATCAATTGTTTGGAGAAGTGCCAAGCAAATCGTAACATCAGACTCTACCATGGATGCCAAATACATAGATGTCGCTGAGGCTGCTAAGGAACTAGTCTAGCTAAGAAAGTTCTTCTCAAAACTTGGTGTTGTTCCTGGAATGGAAAAACCACTGGTTTTACTTTGTGACAGTAATGGTGCTATAGCCAACAGTAAAGAGTCTCGAAGCCATAAAAGAAGCAAACACATTGAGAGGAAGTATTACATCATCAGAGAATATCTGGCAAGAGGGGACGTACTGGTGGAAAAAGTTGATACTGAAGACAACTTAGCTGATCCATTCACCAAAATTTTGACAGTCACTACATTTGAAAAGGACAAAACGAATCTAGGATTAATTGAAATGTACTGATTATTTTATGTTAGTGCAAATGGGAGTTTGTTAGGTTTTGTGCCCTATATAAAACTCTATTTGAATGTAATCTTGAACATTCATTTATTAATAAAGAAATAAATTTATTTCATTACATGTTTAATGTGTATTTTGGTTCATGTGATTACTTGTTTGATTTATAAATTCATCCAAATCTTTATCACATTGATATTCTTGTTTATTGTATCATCAACACAATGGAATGTAATCAAGATTATGTGATTAAATGTAGTCCTATGATTTATCATTACACAGGGTTTAATTGATAAGATAATCTACAATGTAGTTTACTTGCACCTTGGATTAGTGTTACGTCTTTTCTAGGGCATTGGTTAAAGTAAGCTTGGGTTGGATGTATGGAGTATCCATCGAAAGAGACCGATATTGAACTCGGATAAGACATAATAAATTTACCGTAATATCTATCTAATTCAATATCACCTAGTTGATCTTAGATCAAATGATCTCAATCCTGAGATGGTTGGCTTCTAGCTCTGTTGTATTATTTATGTTCTTCAATTTGTTGGTTAAAGTCGACCAATGGATCTTTTCGTGACATATAGAATAAGGACATGGTAGTTCAATTAAGTGGGAGCACTAATCATAGATACGGAATCTATAGCTTCTATCTGGACATAGAAGTGAAATGATGATTTCCTTCGAGTTTAGCTTAATAGAAATAAATGGTTGAGTGCTCATTTCAGTAATTATATTAGTTTACTAGAAATATTATTTACAGGAAGCTAAGTGTTTTAAGGATAAAATACATTGAAGGGTGTAACAGTAAATTTGTTCCTACTCGATGTAGATTGTCTATAGAGGATCATTAATTATTAGGATTATAACAATAGATAATTACATAACATATCTATATCGTGGAACATATAGAGAGCTCTATATAATTAAGAGTGTAATACCAAATCTATAGTGGTGCAAGGATGAATTAATAAGTTAGAGAATTTACTTGGTAAATTCTAGAGCTACTTATTGGAAGCTTGATTATATAGACCTATGGTCCTCATACTAGTTGAGACAATACTTGCTTGTAGGACTCAGTTAATTGATTTTAATTAATCAATTATAATTCTAAAATTAAACTATGTCTTATTTATAATTTTTCACTAAACAATGACTTAATTGTGAAGAAAAGAGGTTTTAGAGTTTATTTATTAATTAAGAGACTTTGTGGAGTCTAATTAATAAATAATATAAATGACAATTTTATTTGATAATTAATTATAATTATTAAATAAATAATTTTAGTATTTATAAGATTAAAATTAAAACATATGACATTTGTGAAATAAAAGATAAATGGTTAAAAAAAATGGTAAAATTATAATTAGTGGGACCCATCTATATGACCAGCCACTAGTGTATAATTTACCATTATTTTATCAATTTTTTATTCCATATAACTTAATCCTAACCCTAAGTGAAATAGTATAAAAGGAATAGGATAGTCTCATTATCCAATAACTTGACCTAATCTCTCATAACCTAGTTTACAATCTATCAGACAACTAGAGAGATTTGAGACCACATTCTTTCCTTCTTCTATTTCGAACATTGTTCTTCATTAAATTTGAGCGTATAGTGAGTGAGTGCATGCCCTCCCATCATAAGTCTATTACTCAATCATAGTGTGTAAGACTGTGAAGAATCTAATAACCTAAAGGAGTATCGGGCTCAGATCTTGATAATACTCTGCGACAGAAAGGAACAAGGGTTAGAGAATCTGAGTGGGAGGAGTCATATATTCCGTTGTAATCAATGTAAGGTTTCTTAACTTTTTATGTGTTTAAATTTCATTATTTTAGAAATTCATATTTAGGGTGTTATTAAACATACTTGTTAATAAATCTAAATCTTGGTAAAATATTTTCCAACAAAAAGGCCTTATCCAATAATCTTGACAAGATTTTTACAACACAGATAAAGATACAGGAAGATAGTGGATCACCCTGTCTCAAGCCACATCCAGGCTAGGGGTGTTCATTGAATCACATCTAATGGATTTGGTCTTAACCGATCTAATCTAATTATTTATTGGATGTTGGTTTTTTTCAACCGATCCAATCCAATTGAATTGAGACAAATGATACGATCCGAGCCGATCCAATAGATGCATTGAATTGGATCATTTCTAACCATTGGATGCATCAACAAATTTTCTATTGCATTGGATCCATCTAATCTTTATTAGTTTTAGTATGTTGAACTCCATTAATATATATATAACATAATTTAAAATCTAATTCTCATAGTAATAAAACACAAATATAACATACATAATAAGCACTAGTAATTTAGTCTAACCTAATTTTCATATGCCATAATCAAAATATAACACAACACAAATCCAATCCAACCAAATAAGCATCACTCTTAACAAACAAGTTCACTACATAAAATGCAAATATCATATAAATTATAAAATAAATCACTTAAATTTAATCTTTTAGGAAAATGATATGTGATATTTTATACTTTTGATGTGATCTCATATGTGAAAGTGCATATTAGGAATAAAATTAATTAATATATTTTTTAAAACAAAATAATAAGTATATAATAAATATAATTGGATGACTATTAGATGATAATTATATCATTTCGGTTCGATTGTTCATTAGATCGTATGTCCCATCCAACAACCGATGTGATAAAATTGGATTTTTCATAATTTACATATGATTCGATCTAATTATGATTAGATATCCTATTCTATTAGATCAGTTGTGAATTGATCTGTTGGTTGTAATTGGAGTTGATGACGTTCTACACACCCATAATCCTAGCTTAATGTTACTAACTGACGCACCATTTAGACACACATTTAAAGAGGTCGTAGTTAAACATTGGGAGATAAGCTTGTAGTTACTATTAGAGACATGAAAGGCTTTCAACACTAGGTCCATAAAGTCCCAACTTATCTTACCTTCACCATGTCCATCTTAATAGCGAAAAGAGCTTCTTTTCCTTGTTTCCGCTTAAAGGAATGTATGATCTCTTGAAGTAGCATATTGTTATCCTGAATATTTCTCCTCAAGAGAAACGCTGATTGAGTAGGACAAATCAGACGAGGGAGGATCGACTTTATCCTATTAGAAATAACTTTATAGATCACATTTGATAAAGAGATAGGTCTGAATTCAGATACTTTTTGGTGGTTTTGAACTTTCGGGATCAATTCTACATCGAAAGAAGCATTGAAAGAATTGATACCTTTATACATTTTTCCAGAGGTGAAAAAATTACTAACTCCTTAGCCGAAGTTCTCTTCTGCAGCTTGAAGAACAAAATAGGCATGCCAATTGGGCCTGACACCTTAAGGCTACTCATCTTGAAAAGTGTTAGATATTAGATATATATTAGCTGTAAAAGAATTAGATATTTAGTAAATATTTAGTAGATATTTAGTCTCCTAGCTTTGTATATAAATATGTATTATTCTATGAAATCGAAACACATAATTCGAATCACTATTTTCTACATGGTATCAGAGCCAATGTGATTCAAAATTCGAAATTCGAAATTAGGGTTCTGAAAAAAAAATTAGGGTTTGAGTTTAGGGTTGTTTTTCGAAAACCCTATTTGGAGTGAAAATTTTTTCTCACCGCCCACATAGGAGGACTGCCCAGCCGCCGAACTGCAAAATCCAAAAGTCTGGCGTCCAGATTCACCGCGCGTGGGGCCCACGAGCTGTCGTTCGCCGCTGCCGGCCATCCCACGCGCCGGCGCGTGAGGGCGCGTCCGATGTCTTCTCCGGTGGCGGTCGACGCCCGTCCCACTCCTGCTCTGTTCTCGTCCTCCTTGCTTCGGTTTTCGGCGGTTCTTCGCATTTTGTGGTTTGATACTTTTGTCTTCTTTGTGTTTGGGTATCTATTCCTTTGAGTTTGCTCTCTTCCTTTTTCTGTCAATTTTTTGGTTTCGAGATTATGGCAGAGATAAAATTAGATTCGAAATCAATCGTTGTTTCTGATGTGGTTCCCGTGATGTCTAAAATCACGGACCATAAGTTGATTGGTTCGAATTATTTGGAATGGAGTAAGACGATTCCACTGTATTTGAGGAGTATTGACAAAGATGATCACTTGACTGACGATCCTCCTGAAGAAACAAACGATTCAAGGAAAATATGGCTCCGTGAGGATGCTCGCTTGTTCCTTCAAATTCGAAATTCTATCGATAATGAGGTAATTAGTTTGATTAATCATTGTGAATTGGTTAAAGAACTAATGGGTTACTTGGAGTTTTGGTATTCTGGCAAAGACAACATATCTCGCATATATGATGTTTGCAAAGCTTTTTATCGCGCGAAGAAACAAGATAAGTCTCTTATGAATTATTTTATGTCTTTCAAGAAAACGTATGAAGAACTTAATGTGCTATTACCCTTTAGTCCTGATGTAAAAGTTCAACAGCGCCAACGAGAACAGATGGCTATTATGAGTTTTCTTGCAGGACTCTCATCTGAATTTGACTCTGCAAAGTCACAAGTTCTCTCTGGTTCTGATGTCTCCTCTTTACAAGATGTGTTTACTCGTGT
Organism: Cannabis sativa; assembly: GCF_029168945.1. Taxonomy (NCBI): domain Eukaryota; kingdom Viridiplantae; phylum Streptophyta; class Magnoliopsida; order Rosales; family Cannabaceae; genus Cannabis; species Cannabis sativa. The sequence continues at coordinate 67,158,626 of NC_083604.1, forward strand.
TCTTCGCACAGAGACTACCTCTTCAACTCCTCTTAATAGCGCCTTGGTGAGTCGTAATAATTCTGCACCGGAAAGAAACTCTACTCCAAGTGGATTTAAAGGAGGTAATTCACAAGGACCTGATAACCGCACACTAAGTTCTGGGAGCATCATGTGCAATTATTGTAAGAAACCAGGCCACACCAAGTTTGAGTGTAGGAAGTTACAGTTTAAGAATCGACAACAACACTCTGCCAATATTGCCAGCACTAGTGATGCATCTGACAAATCGGTCCTTATTTCTGCTGATGAATTTGCCAAGTTCTCAAGGTATCAGGAAACACTTAAGTCTTCATCTTCTTCTATCACTGCGATTGCTGATTCAGGTAACTCTAATGCATGCCTTCTTTCCCAATCCTCAAAATGGGTCATTGATTCTGGTGCCACAGATCATATGACAGGTAATTCCCGTCTCTTTTCCACTTTTAAGTCTCATAGTCCCACTTCTGGTGCCACTTCTATTGTCACCTTAGCTGATGGGTCAACAGCTTCTGTTCTTGGATCTAGCACTATTGTTCCTACACCTATGCTATCTTTGTCATCAGTCTTACATTTACCTGATTTGTCCTTTAATTTGCTTTATCTTAGTCAACTCACTCGTAATTTACATTGTTGCATCTCATTCTTTCCTGATCATTGTTTGTTTCAGGATCTTATGACGAAGAAGATTATTGGTAAAGGACATGAATCTGGTGGCTTGTATGTTCTTGACCCACTTCCGCCAACCTCTATTGCTTGAGTGTTGTTTCCGCTTTTGAGGCTCATTGTCGTCTAGGTCATCCATCCCTTCCTTTGCTCAAGAAACTGTGTCCCCAATATAGTAGTTTATATTCGTTAGATTGTGAGTCATGTCAGTTTGCCAAACATCATCGTGTTAGTTTGAGTCCTCGTGTCCATAAACGTGCTAGTGTTCCTTTTGAGTTAGTTCATTCTGATGTTTGGGGTCCTCCTATTTTGTCTCAACCTGGATTCAGGTATTTTGTTACTTTTGTGGATGATTATTCTCGTGTAACTTGGTTATATGTAATGAAAAATCGTTCTGAGTTATTTTCTATATTTTGTGCTTTTTGTGCTGAGATTAAAACTCAATTTAATGTATCTATTCGTACTTTGAGAAGTGATAATGCCAAAGAGTACACGTCTGCTCAATTTCAATCTTATATGACCTCTAATGGCATGCTTCATGAAACTTCTTGTGTTGATACGACACCTCAGAATGGTGTTGCAGAACGTAAAAACAGACATCTTCTTGAAACTGCACGTGCTCTCTTGTTTCAAATGAAAGTTCCTAAACCTTTTTGGGCCGATGCAGTTTCCACGACATGCTTTCTTATTAATCATGCCATCCTCTGTTCTTAATGGTGCAATTCCATTTAAAATTCTTTTTCCTAATAAGTCATTGTTTCCAATTGCTCCGCGAGTATTTGGCAGTGTTTGTTTTGCTCGCGATGTCCGTCCATCTGTCATAAAATTAGACCCTAAGGCACTAAAGTGTGTCTTTCTTGGTTATTCTCGTCTTCAGAAAGGGTATAGGTGTTATTGTCCTGATCTCAACAAATATCTTGTTTCTATTGATGTTACCTTTGTAGAAAATACACCTTATTTTTCATCTTCCACTACTTCTACTAGTCAGGGGGAGGATGATGATTTGTTGGTTTATTCTGTCACATCCTATGCGCCTGATACATGTTCTGGCGGGTCTCTTGTTCCTTCACCTGCCTCGGTCGTCACCCCCACAATGTCTACACCTCCACCACCTCCACCACCACTACCACCTCCACCACTCCCTCGGCCTCCTATAGTGTACACCAAGCGCCCCCCTCCTCCACCTCCTGTTTCATGTCCTGCACCTGCATCTTCGTCATCAGATCCGGAAATCTCAGATGATCTTCCCATTGCACTACGTAAAGGTAAACGTCAATGTACTTTTCCTATTACTTCTTTTGTGTCTTATAATCATCTCTCCTCTTCTTCTTGTTCTTTTATTGCTTCTCTTGATTCTATCACTATTCCTAAAACTGTTCAAGAAGCGATGTCTCATCCTGGTTGGCTTGCTGCAATGATAAAAGAGATGAATGCTTTGGTTGCGAATGGTACTTGGGTCTTGGTTGATTTACCTTCCGGAAAACAGGCCATCGGGTGTAAATGGGTGTTCACGGTTAAATTCAATCCAGACAGCACAGTTGCTCGCTTAAAGGCCCGTCTTGTTGCCAAGGGTTATGCTCAAACCTATGGAGTGGACTATTGTGATACTTTTTCTCCTGTTGCTAAACTCACATCTGTTCGACTGTTCATTTCCATGGCAACTACTCATCATTGGCCTTTGCATCAGCTTGATATTAAAAATGCTTTTCTTCATGGAGATCTTGAGGAAGAAGTATATATGGAGCAACCTCCTGGGTTTGTTGCTCAGGGGGAGTTAGGGCGAGTTTGTCATCTTCGCAAATCTTTGTATGGATTGAAACAAAGCCCTCATGCTTGGTTTGGTAAATTTAGTCAGGCTGTTGAGAAGTTTGGTTTGTTGAAAAGTAAGTCAGATCATTCTGTGTTTTATAAAAGATCAACTGTTGGTATCATTTTGTTAGTGGTGTATGTTGATGACATCATTATTACTGGAAATGATACTGAAGGCATCTCATCCCTTAAGTCTTTCATTCACACCCAGTTTAACACGAAAGATTTAGGGGAGCTCAAGTATTTCTTGGGGATTGAAGTTACTCGGAGTAAACAAGGTATTTTTCTGTCTCAAAGAAAGTATGTACTTGATTTGCTAACTGAGACAGGAAAATTGGGAGCAAAACCTTGTAATGCTCCAATGAATCCAGCTGTGCATCTTACACGTGATGGGAAACCATTTGAAGATCCTGAGAAATATCGCAGGTTAGTTGGAAAGTTGAATTATTTAACTGTAACTTGTCCAGATATTGCATTCCCGGTTAGTGTTATCAGTCAGTTCATGTCTTCTCCAACAATTCATCATTGGGCAGCATTAGAGCAAATTTTATGTTACTTGAAAGGAGCACCAGGACGAGGTATAGTTTACAAGGATCATAGACATACCCAGATTGAGTGTTTTTCTGATGCAGATTGGGCAGGCTCCAAGGTAGATAGACGATCCACTTCAGGATATTGTGTATTTGTTGGGGGCAATCTGGTCTCTTGGAAGAGTAAGAAACAAAATGTTGTATCTAGATCCAGTGCTGAATCAGAATATAGAGCTACGGCCCAGTCTGTGTGTGAGGTAATATGGATTTATCAGCTTTTGACTGAATTCGGGTTTGAGACTTCTATTCCAGCAAAATTATGGTGTGATAATCAAGCTGCTCTTCATATTGCCTCAAATCCCGTATTCCACGAGCGAACTAAGCACATTGAGATTGATTGTCATTTTGTTCGTGAGAAAATTCAACAAGGTCTGATTTCCACAGGATTTGTGAAGACCGGAGAACAACTAGGAGATATTTTTACAAAGGCTTTGAATGGAGTGCGGGTTGATTATCTTTGTAACAAGCTGGGCATGATTAACATCTATGCTCCAGCTTGAGGGGGAGTGTTAGATATTAGATATATATTAGCTGTAAAAGAATTAGATATTTAGTAGATATTTAGTCTCCTAGCTTTGTATATAAATATGTATTATTCTATGAAATCGAAACACATAATTCGAATCACTATTTTCTACAAAAAGCATGTTTCTAATTTCCTCCCAATCTGAAACAATTAAAAGGGCCTCCTACTCATACCTGCTTAAATGATCAGTAATCAAAACCGTGAGATCAACATCAGGGGTAGTACCATTCCCACAGAAAATGTTGCTTAGAAAATTAGAGAACTCTCTTCCAATGAGTTCCCTAGAATTAATCCAGTTACCATGCTTGTCAAGAATACTTTTAATGTCATTTCTTATGTTCCTTATGGTGACAGAGATATTGAGAAATTTAGAGTATTTATCTCCTTCTTTAAGTTAAGAGACTCTAGAACGTTGTTTCCAATAGATTGCTTTGAAGGAACTTCTTAGAGCATGTTCATCGCACCAATCACGAAACCCAACCCTCTTTACTTGCAACTCATTTAACTCCCTTTCCAAATCTTTAATCTAATTATCAAGGTTACCAAATTGATTTCGATTCCAATGAATAAAGGCAGCCCTAACCATATCAATCCTTCAAAATATTCAGGAAAGAGGCCACTCATGTTGCACTGTAGACCATGCTTGATTAACAATAAATTTACTACGCTCATCACGGGTCCAGAACTCTTCAAATTTGAATTTCCTTTTCACACGCCCATCCAGACCATTATTGATTTTCTCTGTTTACAATTCATTTTTGTTTTTAAATATGTAATTTATTATAAGTTCAAATACAAGTCATAAGATTCAAAGACATAGATCAACCACGTAAGAACAAACAAGTAAAGAAAAAAGAAAGGAAATGTTGTATATTTTGATTCAGTCACAAAACAAAAGTGGCATGTTTTTTTTCCTTTCTTTTTTCACTATAATTTTATACAGACAACAACTTTAGTGAAGTTGGCAATTCACGCCCACATTAAGAACAGAGCTATACCCAATTACCCATGACCCGTTTTAATATTCCCACAAAAACAAGTAACAACAATAAAAGCAGGTTGCCAAAGAAGCAACAAGAAGCGTAAAGAGCTTAATAATCAAAAGAAAAAAGACTCATTTTCACTCCATAACAAGTTGTCTATGACGATTCAGGTCATTTAAGTAAGTTGAACAAGTGTAATCTTCCACATCACAAGCATCTAACATCACTGATCTCACGGCTCCTGAAGTAGTTTTTGGCTTCAAATCCACATGTCCATCTTCACCCTTTAATATCTTAACTACCTATGTTCATTTGGTTAAAAAAGACAACATCATGCACAGTCTATTAATCTTGGCTTGTTTTGGATATGGAAAAATTAGCCTAACTTGAAAGTGAAAAATTAGGCTAACCTGATTCATGTATGGACGTTTAGAAGATTGATGGTGAATGCACATGGAAGCTGTCAGCATTATTTGTTTCATTTCAATTGAGTCGAATTCATTGCCTAATCTAGGGTCTGCAAGATCCCTAACATTGTTTGTGTCCAGCATAGGCTTTGCCTGAAATTAACATGAGGTTACTTGTTGATTAAGTTAAGTAACTAATTTGTTAAAGCATATTAGGCTCAAAATGACACTTTATAACTGCCAAGTCAAAAAGTGATTACTGGTGAGAATAATATTAGTTGAATTAGATCATAAGAGTCATAGATTTTTACCCAGATCACAAGGCTTTGTTGGCTTGAATCAACTGCTCGACGACCAGTTATGAGCTCGAGCAGTAAAACTCCATAAGCAAACACATCTGTCTTCTCATCTACAATTCCATGCATGAAGTATTCTGGTGCCAAATATCTGAAACCATTTGAAAAAAGAACAAATCCATAAACAAACAATTTATTGCAAAACAGAACAAATTAATTGAAGAAAGAAAGTGTGGTGATACAAAGTGCTTGACATACCCGAATGTGCCTTCAATTGGGAAAACAATATGGTGAGTCCATTTTTCAGGAAGCCATTTTGCAAGTCCAAAATCAGAAATCTGCATTAATTATTATTATACAAGCAACAAAATCAATTTCAAAAACAAATGAATTAATTGAGAGAGGTGTGCATTGGATTGAATTTGATTGGGTGAGAGTAATGAAATGAAAGTACCTGAGCCTCATAATCTTGAGTGAGTAGTATGTTAGAGGCCTTAATGTCTCTATGAATAATTCGTCTCTGGCAACCTTGATGTAGATATTGCAATCCTTGTGCTACCCCAACTGCCACCTTAAATCTTATTTTCCATTCCAAACACTCCAAACCTGAAAAAGAAAATTATGTAAATATTTCATTATGTGAAAAATTATGAGGTCAATTGAGTCTAGTTAAAGTTAAAGAGAAAGATAGAACACCAAAGAGAAGGGAAGCTAAGCTGCCATGTGGGGAAAATTGAAGGACTAAGTGAAAACCGCCATCAACACCAAAACCAAGCAGCTTAGCTGCATTTGGATGGTCTATGTGGGCAATGATCCCAAGCTCTGATAAGAAATCACCAATTCTTTCCTCGTTTTCCTTCTCTTTTTTGGTCAACCTTTTCACCGCCACGAGTTGACCATCAGGAAGGCACCCTTTGTAAACCTCTGCCTGCCCACCTTTTCCGATCATGTTCTCTGTCAATTTTTATTATTGATAAATAAGTCATTCTTTAAGGAGTGAAAATTAGAAAAAAAGATAGAAAAATAATTAAGTTGTGACAAAATCATATGAAATATGTGCAACTACCATTACCTATATTCTAATTAGACAAAACTGAGGGTTGAGATTTTTATGTTCAAGTGTTGAAAATAATGACCTCCTCTTATAAAATTCTTTAAAAGGTTTCACCAAACTGTTTTGACTTCCAATCTTTTTAGACAGAGACATGAAATAAAAATATTGACTCCAAAATCCTCATCAGTTGGCGGGATGTCTTTCAAATATGGTTAATCAGTTAATTTATGTCATTATCATTCTTGCTTATTTATTTATGGTACATATTTAGACTAAAATCTCTACAAGTAATATTGTGTAGTGTGACTAATTTAGTTTTGGGTAGAAAGTTGATTTTGTCAATTAGAAATTAACCCTTTTAAGGAAGGAAATAATAAAGAAAAAGTAGTGAAATACTAAATGACCAATTTGAACAGGTGATTTTCTAAACAAATTATAGAACTGAGTACTGAGTCGACCAAAATGGCAGGCAAAGCATGGTGTTCTTCTCAAGGAAGAGTGGCCAAGTAGACAGACAATAATCACTTTCTTGTTTTACTTACTACCCATTAAAGTTAAAGAAGACTTTCTAGTCAAAAAGGTCGTCTCCATAGGAACAGAAGATGGCCACGCTTTGTCTCCAAATTAATTAATTGCTGCTAAACATAGTACCTCTTTCATCTTATCTACAATTGATAATATAAATACTCGTACATATGCATTTATTTTCTCAAAAGCCCCACTAAAAAATTAAAAAAAAAAAATTGAAAAAAAAAAAAAAAAACTAGACTTAGAAACAGTCGTAATTTTCCCAATTTCCCACGCTCGCTCACCATAACAAAAAAAAAAATAAAAATAAACCAACACCGCCCCCTCCAAACAAATAATAATAAATGTACATACATATATCTATTCAAAGCAAAACGAAGAATTAAAACCATTCTCGATAATGAAAATGACAATGTTATTAATAAAAAGTAAATACATGTTTGAACTTCTTAGTCAGAGTACTACTGGTTTTGTAGTTAAAGACCATAAATGATAGAAACCAAAACCATTGACCCCGTAAACCTAATTACCAAAGTCATGAACAGTCACTCACTGGCCTATGTTTGGCCATAAATTTCTTTTTCTCTTTCGGAAATTTAAACCCTTTTTAATGACATTTGATAAATGCTTTTGTTTATCCAAAACTTCAGCTTTAAAAATTAAAACAAAATAAATAAATAAATAAATAAAAGGAGTTAAAATGTGTTGTTACCAGGACTAAAATTAGCGGTGGCAGCCGCCAGCTCAGATTGGTCAAAGTTCCTCCACGAGGGCTTGGCAATAGGAATATCAAAGGGGTCTGAAACGGCGTCGTCCGCGCTGCGAATCCGAGCCAGCTTCCTTCCCTTCTTCGACATCTCGTAGCTCGCTACCAACAACGGCATGGTCGAGAATCGTCTCATGGATTTCTTCTTTAGTGTATAGAAAACGCTTCTCCACTGAGACGTCGTCGAAGAAGACGAAGACGACGACGACAAAGGTGATGTCGTTTTGTCGCTGGAGCTACTGCTGTGATCGTCGGAATCAGCTCTGCCCAAAATAGGGATTTCCAAAACACCTCTAGGAGAAGCTTCTTCGTCTTCTTGTTCATCCTCTTCAACTTCTTCTTCTTCTTTTTTTCCAAAAAGTCCTAACCTTTTCCCCTCTGATTCCAAAACCATTTCTGGGGTTTCTTTGTCTTCGGCTCCGGTCTCTGCGTAGATGAATCAAACGGAAATATCAAATCTTTCCCTTTTGCGGGTTTACCGGGAAACAGGGGATACGAATGAGAAAATGAAAGAGAAAGAAAAGGAAACATTTTGAAAAGCTTTCTTCGAACATTTATGTATGTTGCTTAGGATGAAAACCATTTTGGAAGTTTGGAGGCTAAAAAGAAAAAAAAAACATTTTGAATAATATTCCTCTGTATTCCTTTCTTAATTTTGCTCACCGGTAACTTATTTTCTCGGCAATCAAACAAATATGTATCACGTTTTTCTTTGAAAAGCATCAAAAACAAAAATAGGAATCATTCTAAACAAAACAAAAAAGAAAAACTTACCTTCCATTATCATGATTTGGGCTCTCTGGGGTTTCTAGTTATATATAAATAAATCTAAAGTATATTTTCAAAACCCAGAACCTTTGAAAGCCATAGAAGAAACAAAAAATAATGATTATTTTTTCAGTTCATGAAAATTGGAGATACAAAAAAGTGTGCGTTGGAGGAAGAAGAAGGTCTATATGTTTGGGAGTTGGTTATTGTTTGGAGGGAGAGAGATCGTTAAGGATGATTGGAATAAATGTGCTATATTTATACATAGATTTACTTACAGATACAAATAATTTAATATATAAATTATTAGGTGTTTTTATGAGTTACCCTCCAAAATATTAATATTTGAATGAATATAATATTTCATTTACATTTATTGATCGATGAAATCTCAGCCGTTGTTTTCCTGGGCTCGTGAGTTTTGCCGTAACTGCCGCTTTGGCTGCAAGATGGCTTTAACGAACCAAACCAACAAGCTTTGTTTTTTTATTATAGAAAACAAAGAAAGAGTAAAGAGTAGAGAGAATTTGGACTCTTATGAGTTATGAGGATACTTTTGGTATTTCAACTTTTGGTTTTAGGGAGAGAGAGGGAGAGAAAAAGAGATGATGTTAGGGTTTTTTTTTTGTAAGAGTTCTATTTCTACCTCATAAAGTGCTCGTTTGGAACGCCGCATTAGGTCGTATTGTATTGTATTGTATTGAATTGTATTTTATGCAATATTTTTATGTAAAACTATATGTGGTATTAACTTTTATGGACACCTAAATATATAATATTTTAGTATAAATTAAAGTTTAACATAGTATTATATAAAAATATGATACATAATCCAATTCAATATAATACAATACAATACAATACGACCTAATACGGCGTTCCAAACGAGCCCAATGGTAAATGCACTTTATTATTAAAAAAATGCTACTTAGGATTTTTTTCCCCTGAACTTTTAAAGTCGTTAAAAATGCCCCCTGAACTATTGAGATTGTTGGATTTAAGGATTTTTTTCCAATTTCAGTAAAAAAGTCTAACGTGGATGAAAGTTCAAGTGTCATAATTTAGTACATGTCAAAGTTCGGGGGACATGATTTGGTAGATATCAAAGTCTAGGGAGCATGATTTAGCACATAAACAATCACTGAAATAGTAAAATTGAATGAAATTAGACAAAAGTCCTTAAATCCAACAATCTCAATAGTTCAGGGGCATTTTTAACGATCTTAAAAGTTCAGGGGGTATGATTTGGTACATGTCAAAGTTCAGGGGACAAAAATCCTAATTAGCCTTAAAAAAATATAAACTTAAATAATTTTTAAAAATTACTCTTAATTTTTTTCCTCACACAATTTTAATGTCAATTTTAAAATTTATTTTGATTTTATTTTCATATTTTTTTCTAACTCATGTATATATATATTTTTTATTTATTTAAAAAAAATCATATAATTTTTTATTTTCATTTTTTTTATCAAAATATTTAAAATATAATTTACTTTTGTTTAAGAATATGAATTGGAAGAAAAAAGTTAAAAAAAAAAAACTTACTATAATTAAAAATATAAATTATATATCAAATAAAAATTATTAAAATGGATTGTCTTTAAAAAATTTAGGGGTATAAATAAAATTTCTCTTTTTTTTTTTTAAAAAAAAAAGATGATATTAGGATTTTCATTTCTTTAGAAAAAATATATTCTAAATTAATTTTTAAAATGATTTAATTTTAATTTTAAATTAATTTATTTTATTTTTCAAATATATATTTGTTGATTATGGTTACAAATTTCGTCTTCCAAAAAGCTAGTTGTTACTCTGGAAAGAAGTTATGGAAAGTTTGGTGTTTATCCAAAAAGCTTTGTTTGTAAAGTTGTGGCCAATCTGAATAGTTCTTCTGGAAAGCTTATCTTCTGTAAGTAAAGTTTTTTGAATAGCTTGTTATAAATCTGGAGACGTACTTCTAGATAGCTAGTATCAATCTTGAACGCCCATTCGGAACATGTGATTGTCTTCTAGATTGTCCGTACAGAAGGCACGTTTCTGAAGCAGACATGGAATATGTTGTCGGTGCTAACTTAGAGAATTGAGACATAATTAATTAGCCACGATAGAATCAGAACTAATTTTAGCAACTATGAAAATCTATTTATAGCTATCGCTTTTATAACCCATAGAGAATTAGACCATTGAAAGCTTGAGAGAAAATCATGATTGTCTAAGATTAGAGAGAGAGGGTCTAAACTAGAGAGAAAGTTCATCTTGTGATCTCTGTAATAGTTTGAAAAAATTCTTGTAACCTTGAAAACACAAATATTAATAAAGATATGACTGTTGTTGTTCTGACCGATACATAGAGCATTGCACAATGCTCTAATTAGGGATGACAATTATACCCGAGGGTACCCGCCCCTAATGGGGCGGGAATAGGGGTTGACTTTCGGGGGCGAGGACAAGTATGGGTTTAAATGTTCATACCTGGATTGGAAACGGGGTGGGGCAGGGGAATAGATACCCGCCCCGATATGATATATGTATATATTTAAGTTTTAAAATCATGACTACTACAATTAAAATAACTTCATGTTTTAGGTTTTTTATTGATTATACTTCATTTTATTTTACTATACACACTATTCCACTTAATTTTATTGTTTTACTGAGTTTTTATGATTATTTTTTTTTTAATTCTCTTTGAGACATTATTTTTTTTTCAAAAATATATATGTAATGGGTACCCGATAGAAATCCTTCCCCCGTCGGGTAATCTCCGCCTCACTCTAGCTTTAATTTAAATGGGTATTGGGGCGGGTATGAGGGTGAATTTAGGAAGCGAGTATGGGGGTGGGGGAGCAATCCCCGCACCCGCCCTGCCCCGTTTACATTCCTAACTCTAACTCGTTAAACTTGGTGTGTATTTTTCTCTGTTTTACTGCTTTAATCTATTACTTGATTCTTGCAATTCTCTTATAGTATTGTTCTTGATTGCGTGTTTGTTAGTCCAGTAAAATTACATCGTAAGTCATTAATTGAATTTTCACAGCAAACTGGTATCAGAGCTTGGTTTGTAATCATTGTTGTAACCAAATACGATGTTGAAAATTTTACTAGTATGAATGGTTTTGGATTATGGAGAATGAAGATGAAGACTATGTTAGTTCACCAAGGATTGTACGAGGCTTTGCTTGGAGAAAAATCTCTTCTTGATTTTATGTCTGAGAAGGACAAGAAAGGATTCTTGCAAAGGCTCATAGTACAATCATTTTGACTCTTGGAGATAAAGTTCTAAGAAAGGTTGCAAAAGAAGCCACGGCTGCTGGGATTCGGCTAAAGCTTGAAAGTCTGTACATGACTAAAGCGTTGGTAAATAGATTATATCTGAAATAGGCCATGTATTCTTTCAATATGATGGAGGACCAATCTGTTGGAGAACATATTGACAATTTTAACAAGTTAATTTTGGATCTTGAAAATTTTGGTGTTACCATTGAAGATGAGGATCAAGCCTTATTGTTACTCAGTTCTTTACCAAAGTCATTTGGGCATTTTAAAGATACAATGCTATATGAAAAAGAGTTGATTACACTCGATGATGTTCAATCAATCTTAAATTCGAAAGAGTTGAATCAAAAGAGTTAGTTAAAGAACTTTGGAAGTGGCGATGGATTGTATACGAGAGGCAGAAGTGAGAAAAGGGAAACCCATAAAGATTCAAAAGGAAAATCAAGATCTAAATCTTAGTGTGGTAGCCAAAAGAATGTTAAATATTTGCAAAAAAATTGAGTCATGTCAAAAAGACGTGTCTGGAGAGGCTGAAGTCAGATGATTCGAGATCTGAAGGAGATGCAGTAGTGAAGAGTGATTGTGATGACTCGACTAGTGCTTTGCTTGTTACCTCTGAGAATTCAGATTCTGAATGGATCCTGGATTCTGCGTGTTCATTTCATATGACACCAAATAAATCTTAGTTCGAAAAATTCAACCTGAAAACTATGTGTAATATCTCAAAAATCTAATTATGAAATAATTAGAATTTATTATATATTATGAGTTAATTGCAGAGTAATGAGTAGGATTATGATCCTACTTATTTAATTCAGCATGAATTGTGAATTTTACTATAAGTGGATAAATAAGCATAATTTATTAATTAAAGAAATTTATTTGGAATATGTGGGTACAATGTAAGTTGTTTGTGGAATAACAATATTTTCAGGTTTGGCGACCTTAAAAATTCAATCGGAGACCAAAAATATCACAAAGGGTTTAGTTAGCAATGTTAATGGAATTATTGTAGCAAGTTGATTTTAGAGTTACTAGAATATTTTGGGGTACTCGGAGTTAACCAAATACCCCAAGGTTAAAAATTTCGTAATGACTAAAAAATTTGAAAAATTATTATTATTATTATTATTATTATTATTATTATTATTATTATTATTATTATTATTATTATATAAACTAATTACTATTATATATATAACTTGATAAGTTTAAAAACAAAAATTAAAACCTAAGTCTCCTTCTCCTTTGCTCTCTTATCCAAATCAAACCACCACCACCACCACTATTTTCTTCTTACTCCCTTCTGTCCAGACCAGCTTCTTAACCTTCTAGTAATAGATAGAGGAAGTGGAGGTTAGAGCTTAAGGTAAGTGTATATTCTATTTTAATCTTTGAAAGCTTAGGTGTTAAAATTTGATTTTGTGTTTTGTGGCTGTTATGGAGTCTGTGAGCGTTTAGTTTTGACTTTGAGGTGCTATACGATTGGTTTTAATATTAATTTGATAGGTTTGCTACTGTTTTGAGGTAAGAGCCAAGTTTGAGCTTTTAAGCTCAAAGCTTGGTCTCTCGTGGCGAATTTTGATTGAGAGCATGATTTAGATTTCTCCTACATAGAGAATGTTATATGGATAATGTATGATTGTTCTCTGAAGTTTGGCATGATTTGGTTAGATTCTGATGGGATTTTGAGAAGTTGAAACTCGACGTTTCCCATTCTTGTGAAAACGGTAGACTGTTTTTGGAGCAGAAAAAAATGGTCTGCCATTTTTGGTATTTTTGTGAGGATCAAAATTCGTATTTTGGTCATAATTTTTCACCCAGGTGTCTATTTTAAATGTTTTATTGTAATATCCCGAGAATTATATTGATATTTATTTGGCCATATTTTATTAAATATGTGATTAAGTGGGTATTAGAGTAGGATTATAATCCTACTTAAACTAATCATGAGTTGATTAGGGAAATATGAATTAATGAATAATAAAGCGTAATTTATTAATTACGGAGATTGTACTGGAATATGTGGGTATCGTAGATACCATATGTAATATCCCGGAAAATAAATAATGTTTAAATAGACATATTTTATTAAATATGTAATTATTTTGGAAACGAAGTAAGATTATGATCTTACTTGGGATAATTATTGAGAATTTATTTAACGAAATAAAATATTTTCGGGCCCAGCAATTATGGAAATTTAGCGATGTGGTTAGTAATGTCACGACATTAATGGAAGAATTATTTTGGGAATATTTCGGACTAGGTTAGAAATATTAGAATGTCGGTTTAATAGAATTAGCAAAATTACCAATATGTCCCTAGGTTATTTTGGAGATTATTTAGTTTTTGAGGGAAATTTTAGTACCTCTTTTATTTTATTTAGGGGGCTGTAGCTTTTTAAAAAAAAAAAAAAAAAACCAAACAAACAAAGAAAAGAAACTTTTCTCTTCCTATTTAAGTTACTTGTGAGTTAAGTAACTTCATTTTTTTTCAAGCTCTTCCTCCTCCTCTTCCTTCGAGCAGCAGGAACCAGCCATGAGGGGGACTATTTCTCTTCAGCAACCTTCTATTTCAGAGCTAAACTTAATCCCCAAGCTAATCTAGATCTTGAGGTAAGTTCCTCCTTATGTTTTGTTGGTGAAATCCTAGGTTCTAAGGCTAGGTTTTGATAATTCTTGTAAGTTTTTCAGGGCTGTAGATTTAGTTGAGGTTTGAGTGTGATATTCTAGTTGAATTAAGTCTAATTGTGTATGTTTTAATTGAATTCATGGCTGCCAACCGGAATTCCGGATGGTCAATTTTCTGAAATTGCCGATTTTCGTATTTTAGCCATAACTTGTCACTCGGGTGTCCGTTTTAGACATTCTATATACCGTTTCGAAGCTTATGAAGAGCTCTACAGTATGAGACATAGATTAGAGCCAAAAGATGTATTTTATTTTAGGGTGTTTTTACCATAAGATTTGGTAGAAAACCCTAAGTTATTTTATGCGGGTTTTAGACAGTGTTTTGGAATGGACCCTTATTGATTTACCTTTATCGTGACATAGGACTCGAAAGTGTCGGGCATCATTCCACTCAGGTCGGCCCACATACTTGACTATGGACTTGAGGTAAGAAAAGTATTAAGTACTGTAAAAGATTAATGTTTTGATTGTTACAGATTCGATTGAGATCGAAATCTTGTTAAACGTTATTGTGACTTAGTCCTAATCGAGGTTAACGATATGTACTGGATGTGACTCGATTATGATCGAGGGAATTAATAGGAAACAATTATTATCGTTTGACTCGATTATGATCGAGGGAAGTATTATGAAACGATTATTATCGTTTGACTCGATTATGATCGAGGGAATTATTATGACACGATTATTATCGTTGTGGCTCGATTATGATCGAGTAAAAGAAACGGTTATTACCGTTATGAGTAATTACTCCTGAAACCGCGGATAGGTTTCTTACTTATCGTTTGTTGTATCGGACAACGATAGTGACATATACAGCTCGTGGTTAACGAGTGGTAGGGGTACTTTATGAAGTACCTAAATTATGTGGTTATGAAGTTGTGGAACGATCAAGCGTGTTATTATGTGATGAGTTGTAACTAAATTATTGTGTTATGGTATGATTGAATGAACGTTATATTATTTATGAAATTAGTCTCTCAGAATCGGCTTGGGGTTAAAATACATGCTGTAGGGATGTAAGAATTGAGTGCTTTACGAAGCAATAAGATTATGTGTTTGAGTGCTTTATTAAGCACTGAGATTATGTGGTTACTGTAATATATGAATTAGAGTGATTTATGAGGTACTGAAAGTGAGTGTTTATAATGTTGCGTGATTAAGGTACTTAATAAACCACTGAGATGGTTGATTATGAATAGCTATAAATATTCTTTATTATGTATTAAATTTGCTTACATAAGCATTATGTTATTTTTTTTGTATATGTAGATTGACATATGTAAGACCTACCGGTATGTATAGTATATTATTATGAAATCTGCCTGCACTTTCCATAAAGTCTAATTAGTAGCTTTTCTTGCTGAGTCATTGTGACTCACGGGTGCTTCGTGGTGCAGGTATGGAAGTTGGTAGCTGTGTTCGGCCATGAGTCAGAGGTCTCCAGCAATGTACATATCAGCCTGGGGTCTTGGCTTCTGGAAAGCAGGATCGGAATTCCTTTCTATGTTTGGAAATGTAATTTATTGTAAAAGAATATTTTTATTTTATAAACAGGGGATCCCTATATTACGACATTATTTAAAATAAGAGTCTTTATGTTGAATTTAATTAAAGATTTAAATTAAACCACACTTTAAAAAAAAAAAAAATTATAGATTAATAATATTAAGTTATAAAAGCACACACACGTGGCGTTCCTGAGGGTCAGGGCGTTACAACATGGTATCAGAGCGACCAAGGTTTAAAGATCCTGAAGACTGGTTTGATATGTACATTGGCTGCGAAGATTCGTTCGACTCATGGCTTAGTAAGTGTAAACTGATAATTGATTAATACAGTAATTGTTGATTGTTTGAATTGCATGCTTATTTTAAATGTGTAAGCTATTAGAGAAGCATGAGAAGTTTGATATAAAGTTGTTAATTATGTTTATGCATGCGCGGTAATGCTTATTAGCATTAATTCTAGTTAGAAAGATTTTGACTATGAGGAAGGAATGATCACAAATGTACTAGGAGGTGTACCTGAGGTGATCTAGTAAGTAAAAAATTGAGAGCCTGTTAGGCTCGGGGTAGGTGGTGTGAGTACTAATCTTCCACTACCTCAGGGCTGAGAGCAAGTGAATGCTATGAGGCAAGAGACTACCTGAGTGGCCAGGTAGTAGAACTTACATAATTGGTCCCAGGCAGCGCGGTGATGGAAACTGACACTAAGCTGGACCGATTGGCAAAGTTTCGTTTTGATGGAGTAGTTGCTAAGGCTGTTAGAAGGGTTAAATCTAATTGAAGGTGGAAAAGAGTATATCATTCAGAATGTAGATGTAATGGCGAAGCAACTAGAAGTTGTCTGGTTTTATGCTCAGGTGGTTGAGCTAAACCTTACTTCTGGGGGTGCAAGAATTAGATCACGAAAGACATAATATGAAAGGAGATTCATGAAAGTAAATGTCTAGTGTTGAAACGGGTAAAAAGTGTTAACCCTAATGATCTTAAAAAAAAAAAGAAGAAGTTACCAACTCATCAGTTATGGGTTCTAGTAGGAGAATTTGGGGTAACCAAGTTTTTGATGTGGTGGGAATAAAGATTTGCAACACCCATCCAGAGGGTTGAGATGTAAGAGACACCAGTAAAGTGAAAGCTATACAAGAGCTTGCATCTAGTGTGGGGTAGTAGACAATTGGAAAAGAAACTATCCCTGGTTATAGTAGCAAGAGTGGAAGGATGATTGGAAGTATGTGTTAAAACTTAATGATGTGTTACTGAGTAGTTTTGGTACCTTTTAGTCTACTGGAGAACTGGTTATTTTCCAGTATGTGGTCTAAACCCTTCCCAGATTATGAGGGCAAGGAAATAGTTGGTTGTTTCAGTTGTGCTGAATTTAGAGAAATCTAATATTATACTAGGGTTGAACTAATTTACAAGGTATAATGCAACTATCGATTGAAAAGAAAGGTGGCAACTCTTGAATCTAAAAGTGAGGACCCATTTGTGTTCTTAGGTAAGGTTCAAGGTCCCGAAATTCATTAATCTCAACATTTAAGGCTGAAGGGATTACTATGGGATGGATGTACCAAATTTTTTAGTTAGTGTGGCCAATATTATAAAGGGAACATTAGTGAGATTGGGGCACAATCTTGTGGCTCAAGGTTTTTAGATGCTTTTAGAGGAGCCACTAGGGTTATTGGTTAAGCAAGAAATTGATTCTGAATCAAAGTTGTAATGGGAGTAAAACCTGTATTTAAAATTCTGAATTGAATGGTAATTGTAGAATTGAAAGGAGTGAAGATTTAGTTGTAGGAAGGTTGGGCTTGAAATTACCAGTTTAAGTATTTCATTCTTGAGTACACCAATGTTATTGGTGAAGATTAAGTATCCTTTGATAAGGACAGATGTTATGCTAAATAATTTTAGGAAAGGATCATCTTCTCTAGAATTGGTCTCGATTTGGTAATTACCAGTTGAAGACTTGAAAGGAGGATATTCTTAAAACAGTTTTCGTACCGATGACTCCATAATTGTCTTCAGTAAGGGTATTGTGATTCCTTTGGATGATGTTGTAACGTTTCTAAAAGCATAAGTTTTATGCCAAATATGAGAAATGCAAATCTCGCTGAACCTAAATTTACGATAAAGGTTAGAAGTTTCTGGAATTAACAGGATGCTACATATAATTGTTGGGGGTTGTTAACACCCTTAGTGATTAGATCAAAAGAATTGAAAATAGAGGTTAACTATTGTATCAATGATAACATTGTTAGCCAGTGAGGAGAAAATGTGATTCAAGGTGATACTTCTAAACAAGGAATAGATTGTATTTTGACACAGTTTAGGAGAGTTATTGCCTAACTATCGAGGCTACTGAAGGAATATGAGAAGTGGTATTTAAGCCATGATATTGGATTGGCAGTAATCGTTTTACATTGAAAGTTGGGCACCGTTTTTCTATGTGGATTTTCTATATGGTGAAAATGTGAAGTCTATACGGATCACAAAAGTATCAAATACTTTTCTTTTGAAAGAATTTAGATGGGAGGCAGTGATGACGGTTAAAGTTGATTGAAAATTTTGAACTGTGTGATTTATTACCACTTGGGGAAGTAAATTAGTAGTAAATACCTTAAACTGAGGAGATTTAGGACAAGTTTGTAAAGCGAAAAGATTTTACTATCGGTTGTTGGGAATGTAACCAGAATAGGGATTGAGTTCATGATTGGAGAACTTACTAATATTATGTGGTAGTTTAATCTGTTGAAAGAAATAAAATGGCCCAGTAGAGTCACTATGAACTTTAGAAGTACGAGGAAAGGTTTGGAACTAGATTGGCAAAGAACTTTGATTTTGCTTGAAGGAAATTTTACGATATAAACCAGATTGTTGTATCAGTCCGATAAGAATTAGCAAAATTACCAATATGTCCCTAGGTTATTTTGGAGATTATTTAGTTTTTGAGGGAAATTTTAGTTACCTCTTTTATTTTATTTAGGGGGCTGTAGCTTTTTAAAAAAAAAAAAAAAAAAAAAAAAAAAAAAAAACCAAACAAACAAAGAAAAGAAACTTTTCTCTTCCTATTTAAGTTACTTGTGAGTTAAGTAACTTCATTTTTTTTCAAGCTCTTCCTCCTCCTCTTCCTTCGAGCAGCAGGAACCAGCCATGAGGGGGACTATTTCTCTTCAGCAACCTTCTATTTCAGAGCTAAACTTAATCCCCAAGCTAATCTAGATCTTGAGGTAAGTTCCTCCTTATGTTTTGTTGGTGAAATCCTAGGTTCTAAGGCTAGGTTTTGATAATTCTTGTAAGTTTTTCAGGGCTGTAGATTTAGTTGAGGTTTGAGTGTGATATTCTAGTTGAATTAAGTCTAATTGTGTATGTTTTAATTGAATTCATGGCTGCCAACCGGAATTCCGGATGGTCAATTTTCTGAAATTGCCGATTTTCGTATTTTAGCCATAACTTGTCACTCGGGTGTCCGTTTTAGACATTCTATATACCGTTTCGAAGCTTATGAAGAGCTCTACAGTATGAGACATAGATTAGAGCCAAAAGATGTATTTTATTTTAGGGTGTTTTTACCATAAGATTTGGTAGAAAACCCTAAGTTATTTTATGCGGGTTTTAGACAGTGTTTTGGAATGGACCCTTATTGATTTACCTTTATCGTGACATAGGACTCGAAAGTGTCGGGCATCATTCCACTCAGGTCGGCCCACATACTTGACTATGGACTTGAGGTAAGAAAAGTATTAAGTACTGTAAAAGATTAATGTTTTGATTGTTACAGATTCGATTGAGATCGAAATCTTGTTAAACGTTATTGTGACTTAGTCCTAATCGAGGTTAACGATATGTACTGGATGTGACTCGATTATGATCGAGGGAATTAATAGGAAACAATTATTATCGTTTGACTCGATTATGATCGAGGGAAGTATTATGAAACGATTATTATCGTTTGACTCGATTATGATCGAGGGAATTATTATGACACGATTATTATCGTTGTGGCTCGATTATGATCGAGTAAAAGAAACGGTTATTACCGTTATGAGTAATTACTCCTGAAACCGCGGATAGGTTTCTTACTTATCGTTTGTTGTATCGGACAACGATAGTGACATATACAGCTCGTGGTTAACGAGTGGTAGGGGTACTTTATGAAGTACCTAAATTATGTGGTTATGAAGTTGTGGAACGATCAAGCGTGTTATTATGTGATGAGTTGTAACTAAATTATTGTGTTATGGTATGATTGAATGAACGTTATATTATTTATGAAATTAGTCTCTGTAACTGTCGGGGGTTAAAATACATGCTGTAGGGATGTAAGAATTGAGTGCTTTACGAAGCAATAAGATTATGTGTTTGAGTGCTTTATTAAGCACTGAGATTATGTGGTTACTGTAATATATGAATTAGAGTGATTTATGAGGTACTGAAAGTGAGTGTTTATAATGTTGCGTGATTAAGGTACTTAATAAACCACTGAGATGGTTGATTATGAATAGCTATAAATATTCTTTATTATGTATTAAATTTGCTTACATAAGCATTATGTTATTTTTTTGTATATGTAGATTGACATATGTAAGACCTACCGGTATGTATAGTATATTATTATGAAATCTGCCTGCACTTTCCATAAAGTCTAATTAGTAGCTTTTCTTGCTGAGTCATTGTGACTCACGGGTGCTTCGTGGTGCAGGTATGGAAGTTGGTAGCTGTGTTCGGCCATGAGTCAGAGGTCTCCAGCAATGTACATATCAGCCTGGGGTCTTGGCTTCTGGAAAGCAGGATCGGAATTCCTTTCTATGTTTGGAAATGTAATTTATTGTAAAAGAATATTTTTATTTTATAAACAGGGGATCCCTATATTACGACATTATTTAAAATAAGAGTCTTTATGTTGAATTTAATTAAAGATTTAAATTAAACCACACTTTTTAAAAAAAAAAATTATAGATTAATAATATTAAGTTATAAAAGCACACACACGTGGCGTTCCTGAGGGTCAGGGCGTTACATTTATATACCGTTTTGAAGCTTGTGAAGAGTTCTACAGTATGGTATATATTTTCGAGCCAGAGTATAATTTGGTCAAGTATCAATAATTTTTATTTGTTTGGGTATGTTTCAATACCTCATTTATACTATTTCTCTTTTTCTTTTTTTCTCTCTTTCTTATTTCTCCCTCTTCCCTCAAGCTTTAAAAATAATTTTTGGTCACGTCATTACTCGAATGAGCTAAAATAATACCATTGTAATTTACTCTTCAATATGAATATTTTAAAATGTAGGAAACATATATTTTTTTTGCTATTTAACCATTTAGTTATCAATATAATAATTAGTTATTGTTTTATACTTTTTCTTACTTATTATTCATTTTAAAATTTTATTAATTGAATTATATATATAGGTGACTATTCAATGGTTACATTTTTATTGTAACCATATGGTTACATTTTTCTTTAACCTGTAATAGCAGGTTACTAATAGGTAGACTTTCCTTTTTTAGATTTAATTAATTATAATTAACTATTTTCTTAAAATAATTAATTAAATAGTAGACATTCCTTTTTTAGAATTATTTAATTATAATTAACTATTTTCTTAAAATAATTAATTAAATATTTAACAAGACCTCTTTTAGCAATTAATATTTATATTTAAATCTTTACTTGAATTATTTTAATAATTAAGCCATTTAATTATAATATTTACAATAAAATTTATTTTTTTTACAAAAATTAAACTTCTTTTGACACAAATTAAAATTCTCTTCTTATAATAAATTTTTAAATAATTAATTATTTTTAAATGATATTTAATTATTTTGTTACAATTATATAAACTAAGTATGAGGCCTCAAGTTAATCAATCGATAACAAGTGCAGCCATTTTTTTTTTCTAAAAGTCCTTCAACTTATTTCATTTTTTACTTTTTAAATATTTAAATAAAAAAATTAAATAATTAAGTGTAATAATTTAAAATTAAGATTACAAGTATAATAAAATTTAAATTATGAAATTATATGTATATAATTTTAAATTATAAAAAGTTTTGCTATAAAATTTTAAATAATTTAAGTATAAAAAAATAAATTGCTAAAAGATCCTTATATAGTAATAAATTGCAAAAAAATTAATTAATAAATATAATTAATTTAATTTTAAAATATAATTAATCTTAATTAAAGTTTTATAAGGAAATAAATGATTAGGTTATTTTCAGGTTACAAGTTATTTATTATTTATTTTTATTTAATTTCCAAATTAATCACAACCATTTAATAGTAATCCAAATGGCTTAAAAAAAATGTAACCATGATGGTTACAATAAAAATGTAACCATTGAAACCTCTTCCTTATATATATATATATATATTATTATTATACGATAATTAAATAGCTTTCAAAATAACAAAAGTTATACCATTTTGGACCTTCTGTTTTACAAAAGTTACCAATTGGACCCTGTATTTTGTTAAATGACAAAATGGACCCTGTATTTTCAAAAATAGTACAAATAGGACCCTGAATTGATTTTTTGTCAAAATAAAATTTAATTATAATCTGATCTAAAAGTGCTATATGACAAAAATGTTTACATTTTTTGTATCTGTTCGTATTAAGCATTGTCTTCAAGTTGGTTGTATTAAAAAAAAAATTATCAAAAATTAAGCTCAGAGTCCTATTTTTACTATTTTAGAAAATACAGGGTCTATTTTGTCATTTAACAAAACACAGGGTCCAAAATAGTATTTACCCCATAAAATAATTGGTATATAAAAATAGTAGCTTGTTATATTGCATGATAATTTTATTAGTTTTTTTTAAAAAAAAAATTAAGGTTAATTAAATCTATTTTAAATTATAATCTACGTATTATAACTTAAAAAGATGTATACAAATAATTTTTAGAGGTAACCAAAATGTATTTCAAATTATATTATTTAAAAATGAAATTTTTTATAAAAGAAACTAATTGATTTCTTTTTCTTATTAACACTATTACTAACTAAAAAATTACATAAAAACGCAAAAAAATAAAAAATGAAAAAAAATCTGAAAATGTCAAAAACATATTAAGTGCGTCAGAGTTGGTTGACGTGACACATCTAGTAAGGTTATTGTTATAAATTAGATGAAAAAAATAGGGTAAATAGCGGCATAAGTACTCAAAGTTTTAAGTTTGTAAGCGGCATAAACTCAATGTTTATTTTTAACTCCATAAGTACCTAATGTTTGTAAAACTGTAATTTTCTTCTAGTTTTGTCCGTATAAACTCCGTTTTGAATTTATTAAATAAATATTTGGAAGTAACTGGTACTACATCTTTCTGTCTAGACCCAATGATCAAGAATCTAGACTTTATATGTGGCTTGCTGAAGAAAATAACAGAGTTTGTATTGACAAAATTAGAGAAAAGTTACAGTTTTACAAACATTGAGTACTTATGCTGATAAAAATAAATATTAGAATTATACTATTTACAAACTTAAAACTTTTGGTACTTATACCGTCATTTAACCAAAAAAATATACATTATATATTGTAAACTTATAAGAAAAACTGCTATTTAAGGAATATAAATTTTCAAGTTTATTACTAACTACAAAAAGAAAAAAAAGCCTGTAGTTGACCAGAAATAAGTTAATTATTATTACTTGTATATTATTAATAGGAAGAACAGATCTGATCCACCGTAAAATTTAAAATGTGTTTTCTAATTATTTTATTAACAGTAAAATAGAAATTAACAAATTTTATTCATGCTTAAGATCTAGCTTTAACTTTAAGATATGCATGGAGTTATTGACCATGCAATAATACTGATATTTCAAGTCATCCATAACTGTACATTTTAATACCAAATTACATCACAAATAAGTTGTCATTTCCTTAATAATGGATTATTAATTTTACACGTCACTTGATTCTGGTATAATTTATTTTTTAAGAAAAAGAGTGTAAAATTGTACATGAAAGTAAAACATTGCATTTGCATCTTTACATGACTACAATATATTAATTTCCATATCAATTCATCATTAGAAATAAAAGTTGAGTTATCTTAAAAGATCAATTATACAAGTTTGGGATGCGGATGTTTTTGATTGGAAGAGACTACGTACTTTATAAGAGAAATATTTATATAAATACAGAATGAATAATGAACGCATGCTAAACAAGAAAAAGCAATAACATATTTATTAAAACAATAAGGCAATAATGTAAAATGTAATGACTTGAAACAACGAAGCATGGTGTTTTTATTACATGAATTGATCATCGATTTTTATCTAATAAAATAGTTTTTTTTTTAGAAAATAAGGTGTTGTAACTTTCTCTAAGGCAATATCTATGAAACTGATAATAATTATAATAATTACTGGTGACATGTAGGACAGTGATCTGAAAGTTAGTTTATAATAGATACATCTTTTTTTATATATTTTGAGAGAACAGATAATATTAATTATTATTATTATTATTATGTATATATAGCGGTAGATCGATAGATTATATTGGTGGCCCATCTATAAAAGCTTTGCTCTCCAAAAAAGCGAAAATGGACTACACTTTCACATGTCAAACTTGTACTTATGGTCCTATATTAATGCATGTTTGATGTTAACTTGTAACGCATAATTATTATGAATAAATGATAAGCTAGCTAGCTTTGGCAAAAAGCTTATGTGGTTAATAAAGGAGTAAATAAAGGGATTTTTATGTATATATTATTCCATCGTGTGATTGTTTTCTTACTCACTTTGTAGGGGTGTACATTTTCCTCATGGAATAGACTGGTCGGGGATCCGCTAACGGGGTTGAAATTTTTCGTCTAAATAGGGAATGAGGTGGGGACTAAAATTATTTTTTGTTCTCAAATGTTAAACGGAGCAGAAACTAGAATAACACTCCCGTCTCGATAGGAACCCGCCGCTTAATATTTAAATTATTTTTTTATTAATATTTTATATTTTATAATATGTGTTTATTTTTATAATTTATTAAATATTTTATATAATAATTAGTATATTAAATAATAAATAATATATAATTTTTAATTTTTATACAAGTAAATTTTCAAAATAAATTTTATTTTCATATGTTTGGAGATTTTCTACCCTGTCTTCCATGGATAATAAAGATGGGATAGGGATAAAGATTAAAATTTCTCACTAATTTCATGTTCCGTCTGCATATCCTTACTTGAAAGTATAATACAATCGTGTGTAGTACTTGATTTGAACACGAAGAGTACTCCTTTTGTTTTCAATTGTATATTACTCTAAGATATATTTATTTTAGAGATAGCATCCCTATTGTGGATAATATTTTCTATGTTTATATATATTTAATAAGTAAATAGTAAGTAATAATATTATAAATTATGTTTCACTATGATACATTATTATATATTAATATAACATTACTCGAAAGAAATAATTAGCCTAGTGTGGCCAGTAATGAGTACTATTGACGCAATGCATGCAAATTTCAACCAATGCATAAACCACCAAGAGGAAAGTTAACCAACACATGGTGACAATGAGTCAAATGACCATAGAAATTAAGTTTTATGATTATTATTATTTGATACATCATAAAAAATATATATATTCATGTTTTGTGCTGAGAATAGCATATAGACTTTGTTGTATATTGAATTAGTTCTCATAGGTTCAAGAGTATATAAGATAAAATAAAATAAAGCAATAAAAAAGAAAAATCACGCAATGAATTGGAGAAGGCTTAAAGAGTTTAAATGTTAAGTGGGTGAACTAAACCCGTTAATGTGACTATGGAGAATCAAATATTTTAATGCACAAAATATATATAAACAATCCCTAAAAACACAAAGGCCACCAACCTCACCAAGTCTTCGATTTTGTCACTTCAGTTAGACAAGTGCGTTTAACAGAATTCTCTTGACGTACTACTGCTTATAACAAAGTTAGTGTCTTGAGAAAAAAAATTATATAATACTATATAAGGCTCCACTAGAACCAGATCCATTGAAGGGTCAAAAAAATATTTAAAATGATAGAATTGAAACCATATCCATGATTTGTGTATATTAGTTCTTCAGGGGCCCATTAATTTTTTTTTTTCTTTTTACTTTCTAAAAGTAAAATTCATAGTGGACCTTTGAGAATCAAGCTTAAACTACTAATTTAGTTTTAATTCCATAACTATGTCACAAAGTCTCTGACTGATTTGTAGTTGCTCGTCCAAACTCGGAGGTGGGGCAACAACCCATGAGGGTATTTTGGTATTTTCAAATAATAAAAGTTTTGGGGTGGGATGGGAATGGGATGATACCAATGTGGGTTAGTTTATGATGGGTCAGTTGTTCCACCTGATGGTTTTCATTGGGCTTAATTAAATTTTATGAGGTATATATAATGTACGTGTATGTACGTATATATATATTTTATAAATTTAAAGGTATGTTTATAATAGACAAAAATAATTATAGAGATATTTTTGAAATTGATTATGTGATTTTTTGAATGTTACTTATTGAATAATATAAAAAAAATTAATTATACAATTAAAAATATATATAACTAAAATTAAAAATTAATCTAATATACATATATGAATAGATCCTTCAAATAAATAAAAATTAGATTTATATGAAAAAATAAGTGTAACTTCCAGTAGTTATTCATCATACATGTTCGTGTTAAGTTTATATGTTTAATTGGTCAATTTTAAATCAATTCATATATATTTTTCATTAAGAAATCTCAATTTTAATGTGATCATTATGTTTTCGTGTCGAGCTATCGTATGACTACATATTAATCAGTATCGTATATTTAATTTTATGTATTTTTAATTAACAATTTGTTTGACTCATTTAAAAAATATACTAAAAATATATAAAGTTTCAAATAAATAAAATTGATTAATTAAATAATTTATCGAACAAAAATTTAAATGTTAAGTTATTCTAAGCATTTTTTTATTTATATATTAGATTTATTTTTTATAAAAGTAAATAATAATTTAAATATAAATTGTAAATTTAATGACATAATACATATAAATAAGTCAAGTTATACCAAATAATTATTGTAAGTTCGATCTAATTTCAAATTACTTATATATATGTTTCATGACCTTAGCTTGTAATAGTTTGTATTAGGGGTGTTCATCCGATCCAATCCGCACTTTTTTGGTCAAACAACATCCAATCCGCACTAAGTGCGGATTTCATATTTTGGATCCAATCCGATCCGCATAAGAGTTTAAATCCAATTGGATCGGTTATTTTTTTAATAATAAATTATTTAATATTTCATAAAAAAAAAATTAAAAAAAATTATTGTCTCTTAATCTCCAATAATAATCTATTTCTATCTCTATTTATATACAAACTAAACCAATATATATCAATATATATACTTATCTATTTACACTAAAATATATATGTATCTATTACTAAAATAAATAAACTAGAGTATATATATATATATATTTAAACTTTATGTGTATGTGTCTATGTGAATAAGAATTATTTTTCTTGTGTTTTACATTACAAAATAAATAAAATGCACCAACTCAATATATTACTAAAAAAGATTAAAAAATTAGAAGTTTGTATCTTTTTTTAGTTAATATATATTATGTATTATAATTTTTTAAATATATATAATTAAGTGCGGATTGGATTGGATCGGTTACTTTTTGAGGTCAAACAACATCCAATCCGCACAAGTGCGGATTTTAGATTTTTCAATCCAATCCAATCCGCACAAGTGCGGATATCCGCATTTTGCGGATTGGATTGGATTGGATCGTGCGGATTAAATTGGATCGGATACTTTGTGAACACCCCTAGTTTGTATTAATGACTAATGAGTTCGTGTGGTATTATAATGTAAATTGCCACCCTAAATTTTAGAAACATTTTATTTATGGTACCAGTATTATAAATTAAAGTTGATTGAATTGAGCTGATATGGAGTAATATAATTGTATTAGACTGTCCCACAAATATTTTGACAAAAGAAGTAAGTATAACTAGAACATAATTAAGTTTACTATGATATAAAAATTATATATAAAATATTGACGTACAAGCGCCTGTAGCTCAGTGGATAGAGCGTCTGTTTCCTAAGCAGAAAGTCGTAGGTTCGACCCCTACCTGGCGCGTTCTAAAAGTCTGTTTGTTTTTCCTTAAACAGATTCTCTCCTCAACTATTCATTTTAGGAATAATTACATAATCACCATTTTTTTAAAACTATTTCCATTTTTACGTTCAAAGAATATTTTTTTACATTTTTACGATTTTCCAAAAAATAACACGAAAATAACATAAAATCAACGAGAAAACAACATAAAAGTAACATGAAAATAACATCAAAATAACAACAAAAAATAACATACATATAACAAAAAATTAACAACAAATGAACAAAATTTCAACATAAAAAGACCGTATTTTATGTAAATAAAATAAAAAAAATCGTAAAAATATTTAAAATTCCGTGAAACTGTATTTTTGTTGTTTTTTTGTGAAATTAACCCTTCTTTTTAGGGGTGTGCATAATCCAATCCAATTGAACCGAACCGATCCAATCTAATTACAAAAAATTGGATATCCAATTACAATTGGATTGGATGCTAAAAGTTGGATTCTAATTAGATTGGATCGGTTATTGGATGTCAATCTCAAAATCCAATTAAAAACCAATCCAATCCAATTACATTTATATATATTAACAAATTATTTATATAATAAAAAATATTGAAAAATATAATAAATATTTATTAGATTTTTTTTGTATGTTGAATTTGTAACACTTGATTGTTTAGTGTATTTATTTTCATGATGTTTTGTTCTATTTTATTACTTAGAAATGTTATTGTTTTAATTATTTAAAACTTTTAGCTACAATACACTTGTAAGAATAGTATATTTATGAAGTATTAAACTTAAATAAAAAGTGATATTTTGTTTTTTACGTAATTTTCTTTAAATTTTTAAGCTAATATTGAAATTTATGTGTGTAATTGGATATCCAATTAAAAAACTGATCCAATCCAATTGGATTGGATTGGATTGGATTTTGAGGTCTAATTGGATTGGATCGGATGAGGAAAAAAAGGTTGGATTGGATCGGATGCCCACCCCTAATTCTTTTGAGAAATTTACATAGTATACTAACTTTTGTCATTTTTTTACAAAAATACTGTCAGGCAGAATTTTTTACTTTTTTACTATGTTTTTTATAAGTTTCATACTGCAGTATATTGTGTTAAGTTTTCACTGGTGTTCTACTGGTGTTTTTTTGTTGTTCTACTGTTGTTTTGAGTTGTTCTGCTTTGTGTTTTACTGGTGTTTTATAAAAACACAGTATTTTTGAAAACTTTTCCGTGTGACAGTATTTTTGTAAAAGTTAACCAACCCAAATTTCAGTATTTTTGTAAGTTTCCCATTCTTTTATCCTTTTATATGACATTTTAAAAATTGAGGGGTTGTAATTTTATTTTTTTTATGTAATAAGGGTGTAAATTGTTTTCTATATGATATGTTAAAAATTAATATAAATTTGTATTCTGATAGTATTAAATATATATTTGAAAACAAGACATCTATACAAAGTACTATTTTTAGTAAAAAAATTATATTTTTATGTTCAATTATTATTATATTTATTATTTTTATATTTTTACAGTGTCTTATAAAAACAATACGAAAATCACATGAAAATAATAAAAAAATGTAGAATTCTATAAATATAAGAATCGGAAAACAGAGACTCAGAACGAATGCTTAAGAAAATCTTAAGCATTGTGAGGAATAAAGTTTTTTTTTTAGAAGGGAAACTGATACAGGTTAAAATAACAAAGGTAACAAAGTTACGCAACCAGAGGAGGATTTTCTTCCATCTATAATAGTTCATTGTTTATCCTAAGAGCATGCGGAGATACCCTATAAAGTTTTATTTAGGTATATAGGCTCATATAAGAGAGTAGAATTCCGTTATAACAGAAGTAGTTATAAGAAAACAAAAATACTAAATAACATAATTAGAGCCTAAACCAACTAATCTTTTAACTATTTGTTGGTTATTATCCCCCTTAAATGAAAAGGGGTGTTAACTACTTTGAGTTTGGTCTTAAGCTATTGGAATCTCTCCTTGGGAAAAGGCTTAGTAAGAACATCTGTAATCTGATTAACAGAGAGCACATATCAAACTGAGATTTCATGTTGCGGAATTTAATCATGCAAAAAGTAGAGATCAATCTCAATATATTTGCATCTGGCATGAAAAGTTGAATTAGCAGCTAAGGCAACTGCACCTTGTGTAATACCCGGTAAAAATATACATATATTTTAAATTTTATTTGTTATACAATTTGTGTGAGAATAAGTATTTTATTTATTTCTACTAATAGTGAATAGAGATAATTGCTTAGAATAGTATTGACAGGTTTCTAAACATAGTTGAAATTATAGTAAGTGTCAAGGTAAAATTATAGTGTTTTTACGAATTAGGATAATTACTCAATTAAAGCCCAATATGAAAATCTATTAGAGTTTTATAGATTATTTAGTGGGTTTAATTTATTGTATCAGTGCATTAAATAACATTATAATGAAATGTTAAAAAAATTCGTAGGTTTGGATAAATTCGCAGGATTAAAAACTGTTTTAGTAAAATGATCATATCTAGAGTTTTAAAGCTTCGATTGAGGTGATTTCAGTGGCGTTGAAAAGATAATTCAAACATCTATAAATTTTATAGAAATAGTTATATCATAATTCAGAAGTTATTTACGTCAAAACTGAGCCTAAAGTTACGAGATAGATGGCTTACTTTTAAAATTTAAAAATTAGATATTTATTGATTTAATAATATTTTAGCATTTTATTATATATTATTATTTTTAGTTAACCTAAACCTATTAGAATACGATATCTCATAATCTTCAGTACATGTTTTTTATCAAACCCTAAACGTTTTATTTTTCTCTCCAAACCAATTAGTCAAAGCCTCATTCTTCTTCATGGTTGCTCCTCTCAAACCTTCCACACTTCTTCTTATTTTTCTACCTTCGTTCTTAAAGTTTTGAATTTATAATCAAGGCTTGCGAGCTTGAGACATCAAATAGAAAGTTGTGAAGAGGTATGAAATATTTTCTTGCCCAATAATGCTAAATGTTATCTAGGGTTCGAACCTATTATATTTTTCGTTTTCAGAAAAAAAAAAATAAGTTTCAGTAAAGTGATGATATCTCTCTTGATATTGATCTATTTTTAGAGATTTTTATATCGTTGGAAAGCTTATTCGATGATCTAAAATTTTTATCAAGAAACTATTCACCAATTCGGTAGTCTTCTATGTCGAAAATTATCATCTTTCTGCTATTGTTGTAATTCATTTTCTTTATATTTCCAAAAAAAGTACTTTCACTTAAAATAAATCAACTCTCTCAATTCTCATCCATTATTAATGATCTATATATATTTTTAAAGCTTATTCTATTTCTCATAAGTTTTATGAAGAAACCTTTTGTTAATTCGAAGTCATATTATGTCAAAAAGTTAGTTTTCTTCAATATCATGTGATTCGTTTTCTGAATCTTGTTCTTGCAAAACTGTTTTGGTAAAATTTTAATATCTCTTTGAATATAATTCCAATTTCAAAGATTTTGGTATCATTGGAAAGAGAATTTAATTTCCTAAAACTTTTATGAAGATGTTATCTTCTAGTTTTGGACCATTTAATGTCAAAAGTTTGTATTTTTGTTAAGTCGTGTAATTCGTTACTCCATATTCTTTCTTAGAAATAGTTTCAGTAAAACAATCATAACTCCCTCAGTTTTAATCCATTTTTAATGTTCTTTATATCATTGGAAAGATAATGAAATTTCCTATAATTTTTATGAAGACAACTTTCACTGAATTAGTATAGTTGTTGGTTAAAAATAATGATCTTTCTGCTGTACTGTAAGAGTACGAATTTTAATATTAGGGCCTTGACCCATGTCTTATTATAGGTAGTAGTGACGAGATAACAAGTCTTAAGCAGTGAGATTTGAGATAAGGAAATTAGATAGTTTTGTATGTGTTTATCTGCATAAATTTAAATTCTTTATGTATTGAAATTGATTTATGTGTTATGTATTTTTACGTAAGTTTCTGTATGAGTACAAAGATTCATACTTGAATGTATTTTAAGTGTATTGTTGTGTTAATGAATATTTAGGATCTTGTTCTCAACAAGAAAATTCATTGAGGTACTTGGAGTAGTAAGAAGGTGTTCTTAACAACTGAGGTAAAAAGAGTAGACATCAGTGCACAAGGTGTATGTTGAAACATACGACTTTATTGTGGGCTTGGTGTTCATGTGTTTATGAGATTTTGTACTATGTATTGTTGTTTATGTTAGTATTGTTAGTATGTGATAGTGATAAGGTTTTTGGCTGTTTGTGTGAGAATAACACTTATAGGATAGGTTAAAGCTGCTGGTGTGAGCATAGCACTACAGGATATATTTTTGGCTGCTTGTATGGATTTACTTGCAGGTTATCCTATCATGGGTGAGTACAACTTGTGATAAGGGATTGCCCTATTGGATGCCGAGTGTGAGAACAACACAAGGCAGGGCAAGTTACA
This sequence comes from Cannabis sativa, assembly GCF_029168945.1. NCBI lineage: Eukaryota > Viridiplantae > Streptophyta > Magnoliopsida > Rosales > Cannabaceae > Cannabis > Cannabis sativa. Next base: position 67,191,154 of record NC_083604.1, read on the forward strand.
CTTCATGTCTGATCAACATGAGTGGGAGTAGATTATCGTATGTGAGGACAATGTGCGATAAGATACTATGTGTTATATGTGTGAGTATAGCATGCATTAAGATTACATTGTGATATGATGTTGTATTGTGTGTGAGAATAATATGTGATATGACATGTTGTTATATGTATGCAAGTATGGTATGAATTGATTTGATGTTGTGATATTGTTATACTTATGACTATGTTATCTAGTTGGGGGGTTATGTCCTACATAGTTCTTCTTACTGGGCGTTAGCTCACGGGTACTCTGTGTGCAGGTAATGACAAAACTAAACAGTGAGGATGGCGAGCTTGAGGCATGGATTACATGTTAGGGGATTGTCACGATGTTTTGGTTTAAAAATATTTCATTAAAGATTATGATTCAAATAATTTTTGTAAAGCTTTATATTTTAAGGTTATGAATAAATAAATGTTTTGTTTTAAAAATAATGAGATCTCATGCTTAGTTATTTTTCATTAAAGAAGTCTTTTATTGTCTTTATCTTAAATGGTTTTAAACGGACTAGCTAGTGTGACGTCTCGGGAAATCGGGGCATTACACCTTGGTTATCAAACCATATAATGAGAATATTTGCAAGTGAAACCCGAAGTTCAGTCAGAAGGGAGAGAATCCATTTGATTTATGCTGCAGTATTAGCCAGAGCCCAAAATTCTAATTTTGTTGATGATCGAGCAATTACTTGTTACTTTTTAGCTGACCTAGAGATGGGATTAAGTCTAAAAAATATAGTATAACCACCGGTTGAATGCTTGTCATTAAGGAAATTGGCCTAATCATCATCTGAATAAGCTTCAAGAGATAGCGTAGAAATTGGTCGAAGCAAAAGTCCTTCAGATAGTGTGCCTTTCAGATATCTCAGCAGCCGTTTACAAGCTTCCCAATATACACTAGTATGAGCATGAATGAACTGAGATAGATTATGTATAATGAAGGCAAAATCGGGCCTTGTGAGAGTCAAATACTATAGTGCACCTAATGTACTTCTGTAAAGGGTTTTATCTTCAAAGGGAGTCCATTTAGATAAAGAAAGTTTCTGAGCAATTCTTGTAGGACAAGAATATGGTTTGTCACCCTCTAATTGTACTTTGACTAGAAAATCAGTGATGTATTTGCTTTAAGACAAGTACATACTATCTGAATCTTTATGAATCTTAACACCTAGAAAATAATGTACCTATCCAAGATCTTTTAGTTCAAAGAAGGTGTTCAAATCAGCAACAAGTTTGGTAATAAGTTGAGTGTTAGGACAAGTTATGAGGATGTCATCTACATAGACAAGTAGGAGGACTAAATTGTGATTAGTACCAAAGATGAACAAAGAAGAATCTGGCCTTAATGTTATAAAACCCCTGACAATCAAATTGGTTTTGAGCTTATCATTTTAGGCTCTAGGGGCCTACTTAAGGCTATAGATAGCTTTATGTAAATTAAATTATACACATGATTAGGTTTGGATGGATCTTCAAATCCTTGAGGATGAGTCATATAAATAGTGTCTTGAAGATTGCCATTAAAGAAGGCATTATACACATCAAGTTGTCTAACTCACCAGTTGAATATCACAACTAAAGTGAGAACCATTCTCACTCGTATTGGTTTAACTACATGGCTGAACGTTTTAGCATAATCAATGCCAAGTGCTTGGAGATAACCTTTGGGAATCAGTCTTGATTTGAGCCAATCAATGCTGCATCAGAGTTTAATTTGATGAACCCATTAGTTATCTATCAGATGCATGTGATTTGTTGGGTTTTATGCCCTAAATAAAACTCATTTCAATATAATCAGATTTACTTACTAATATAGATCAGAAATAACATTTAATGTTGCATGGTTCACATGATTTATTTCATGATTATATGTACATAATGTATGAATTCATCTGAAACCCTTTTCACATACTTGATCCTGTTTATTGTGCTGTCAACACATTGGAAAGTAAACATGACTATGTGAATAAAGTTTCCTAGATTTATCAGACATAGAGTTTTACTGATATGATAATCTACAACAAGAGTTTACTTGTATTTGGAGAAATACTATGTTCTTTCCAGAACATTGGTTAAAGTAAAGCTCAGGTTGGATGCATGGAGTATGCATCGGAAGGGACCGATATTGAACTTTGACTTAGATTTATTAAACTTACCGTAATATCTATTCAAGTCAATATCGCCTAGTTGATCCTAGATCAAATGATCTTAATCCTGTTATGATTAGGCTCAATCTTGAAAGGCTATTCGTGTTCTTTGATGTGTTAGTTAAGCATTGTTAGAAATTTATTGGGGTCACAATTGTATATATAAAATGTGTGTTGGGTCATCAAATAAATAAGTCAAATTTATGTGGTCTATTTTGGAATAAAGTTTATGACTTAAGGGCATGATTGTTATGATTTTAATATGTGGATACCATAAGGACAATTTCTATTTTGATGAGGGGCCAAATAGAAATAGTCAGAAATATTGCCAACAGGTTTGTCTGTTGGTAATATAACGGGTAATGGTCCCCATTTGCATCGTATCTTTTCACTCTTGTATCCCCATCACCAAGAGCAAAAGTTTACAGAAAAAGGTTTTGATGCAAATTGGAAGATCATACCAATCAAGATCATTACAAAATCGATTATATGGATTCTGGTACGCTTCCGCTAATCTATATTCTATTGTTTGATTCTCTTGAATTAATTAGGGCTATATTCAGAGTTTACAGTATTCTAACATGTGGTATCAAGAGCATCCCTAAATTAGTTCTTGAGAATTTATAGTGGTATTGATCTTTCATTAAATTTTATTTGCATTTGGAATATTCAATTAAGTATTCATGCCGAATATATATATTTGTTTTGGTTGTAATCGTTTGATTACTGTATATACTGTATATACATATATGTATGTGTTGTTGGACTCCTAATTCAATCGTTAATTGCACCGAATGGATATGTATAATTCTGTGTGGAATTAAATTTGTGAGAAAATTTTATAATCATTCATATATATATATTGCGATTGGAAAAGATTTGTCAAGATTGATATGTATATGCGTCTGCGATTGTAAGTTTTGATTATATATGTTTTTTCATTTTCTGCGACTCAACATATATGTATATAAACCTGGAAGCTTGTTATGCGTGATTGTACTTTCTTTTATGTTTATTATTATTATTATTATTAAAATATATAATAATTTTAAAATAATAATAATAATTCAGTAACAATTAATTCAAATTTTAGTTTAAAAATTTATTAAGGATATATAATATTTTAGTTAAATTAATTGAAACAAAATATCACCAAAGTGATCTCTTTTGTGTAGATTAATTTGATAAAAATATTATGATAATTGTGTGTATGTGATTCATAAATTTATTAACTAACCCAAAGGTGAGTTAATATTTAGTAGAATTGCATGCATGTTTGTGGTGATAAATGTGTGACAATTATAAGGTATTTTGTGTGAATAATATGTTAATCCAAAGATTGCATATTATTTGACATAATTTATTGTCAATGTTTGATCACTACAACAAGAGTACCGCTTACAATTAATATTATTGTCCAAAGACTTAATATTAATGTTGTGTTTGGTATCTTGAGATGGGATTAACCAATATTTGAATTTATTGTTTTATTTGGATTCTTATATGAGCATGTTATTTATGAAATTGTATTGTTTTTTCAGCTGTTGCTAGTGTATCTGCTAATCTTAATTCGGTACCGGTCCTTAATGGTAATAACTTTAAGGACTGGAAGGAGAATATTTTTATTGTTCTTGGCTGCATGGATCTTGACCTTGCATTAAGGATGGATCGTCCTGCTTCTCTTACGGATACCAGTACCTCCGAGCAAAGGAGGATTTATGAGAAGTGGGACCGTTCAAACCGCATGAGTCTTATGATCATTAAGCGCGGCATACCTGAGGCTTTTAGGGGTGCGGTGTCCGAGGAGGTCACCGATGCCACAACTTTCCTTGCTGAAATTGAGAAACGCTTTGCAAAAAGCGATAAGGCGGAAACAAGTACTCTTTTAAAGAAACTTATTTCCATGAAGTTTAAGGGCAAGGAAAATATAAGGGAGTACATTATGGAAATGTCTCACCTTGCTTCAAAGTTGAAGGCACTAAAGCTTGAGCTTTCGGATGACTTGCTTGTGCATTTAGTGCTTATCTCTCTTCCTCCACAATTCAGTCAATTTAAGGTCAGTTACAACTGCCAAAGGGAGAAGTGGACTCTTAATGAGCTCATTTCATTTTGTGTTCAAGAGGAAGAAAGATTGAAGCAAGAGAAGACTGAAAGTGCTCATTTGGCAAGCACCTCTAAGGATAAGGGCAAGAAAAGAAAGAATGAGGTTGCTCAGGATAAAGGTCCTGCACATAAGAAACAAACTCAAGCCAATAATGATGATGCTTGTTTCTTTTGTAACATGAAAGGACACATGAAGAAGGAATGTGCTAAGTACATTGCATGGCGAGCAAAGAAAGGTACATTTCTTACTTTGGTCTGTTCTGAGGTAAATTTAGCTTCAGTACCAAGAAACACTTGGTGGTTAGATTCCGGTGCTACTACTAACATCAGTGTTTCTATGCAGGGTTGCCTGAGTTACCGAAAGCCAAATGATGCTGAAAGAAGCATTTATGTGGGAGATGGCAAGTCGGTAAATGTGGAAGCAATAGGGCATTTTAGGTTGTTGTTAAGTACTGGTTACTATTTGGACTTAATAGATACTTTTGTTGTACCGTCTTTTAGACGAAATTTGGTTTCTGTTTCTTGTTTGGACAAATTGGGTTATTGTTGTTCATTTGGAAACAATTGCTTTAGTTTATCTATTAATTCAAATACTGTTGGAACTGGTTCACTTATGGTTTATGACAACTTATATTTGCTTGACACTGTTGCTTCTTATAATGAAACCTTGAATGTGGAATCACGTGGTACTAAGCGTAAAATGGATAATGAAAAAACAAGTTCCTTATGGCACAAACGGTTAGGTCACATCTCTAGAAATAGAGTTGAGCGACTTGTGTCTGATGGAATTTTAGATTCAATTGATTTTTCAGACTTTGATGTTTGTATTGAATGCATCAAAGGCAAACAGACCAAAACAAAGAAATTGGGTGCGAAAAGAGCTACTGATGTCTTAGAGTTGATACATACAGATATTTGTGGGTCATTTCCTACACCTTCTTGGAATGGTCAACGATATTTTGTATCATTCATAGATGATTACTCAAGATATGCGTACCTATTTCTACTTCATGAAAAGTCTCAAGTGTTGGACGTGTTCAAATCTTTTAAGGCTGAAGTTGAGAATCAACTTAGCAAAAGAATAAAGCAAGTCAGGTCTGACCGTGGTGGTGAGTACTATGGCAGATATGACGGATCAGGTGAACAACGTCCAGGACCTTTTGCCAGATATCTAGAGGAGTGTGGAATTGTCCCACAGTACACTATGCCAGGATCTCCTAGCATGAATAATGTTGCTGAAAGACGAAACCGTACTCTTAAAGATATGGTAAGGAGTATGATCAGTCATTCAACCTTACCAGAATCACTCTGGGGAGAGGCACTTAAGACAGCAGCCTACATTTTGAATAGGGTACCAACTAAAGCAGCTGCAAAAACACCTTATGAGCTTTGGACAGGGCGAAAGCCTAGTCTTAAGCACTTTCATGTTTGGGGATGTCCAGCTGAGGCTAGGCCTTATAGGCCAAATGAAAAGAAGCTGGAACCCAAAACTGTGAACAACTACTTTATTGGATATTCTGAACGATCTAGGGGTTTCAAGTTTTATGATCCCAAAGTAAAGAATATTTTTGAAACGGGAACTGTAAAGTTTTTTGAGGATATTGAGTTTGGGGGGAGAAATACGGTTAAAGACTTTATTTTTGAGGAGGATTTAGAATCAACCACTTCTCTTGAAGATGAGTTGATTCCTATTCCAATAGTTGCTTATGACAATATTCATGATTCCATTCCTAATATTGATCAAGTTTTAGATCAAGAGCAACCAAACATAGTCAATCAAACCCCAGAGGTACAAACTCAACAACCTCAAGAACAAGTGCCTTTGCGACGATCCACTAGAGAAAGAAGAAATGCTATTAATCCAGATGAATATATAGTGTATCTTCAAGAACATGAGGATGGCATTGGAATGATGGAAGATGATCCAATCAACTTTCATCAAGCCATGAAAAGTTCTAACTCTCAAAAGTGGAATGATGCCATGAATGAAGAGAATAAGTCTATGCAAGACAATAAAGTTTGGGAAGTTGTCCCATTACCAGAAGGTGTAAAACCAATTGGTTGTAAATGGATATTTAAAACCAAGAGGGATGAAAATGGTAATGTGGTGAGGTTTAAGGCACGTCTTGTAGCAAAAGGCTATACTCAGAAAGAAGGCATTGATTATAAAGAGACTTTCTCTCCGATTTCATTGAAAGACTCTTTTAGAATAATAATGGCACTTGTTTCTCACTTTGATCTTGAGTTACATCAGATGGATGTTAAAACAGCGTTTCTCAATGGAGACATTGATGAGACAATTTATATGGAGCAACCAGAAAACTTTGTGGTTGGTGACCCAAAGAATATGGTTTGCAAATTAAAGAAATCCATCTATGGACTCAAGCAAGCTTCCCGTCAATGGTACCACAAATTTCATCAAGTGGTTCTCTTATTTGGTTTTGAGATGAATGCTGTTGATGATTGTGTGTATCATAAGTTTAGTGGGAGTAAGTGTATATTTCTGGTTCTATATGTCGATGACATATTGCTTGCCACTAATGATATAGGCTTATTGCACGAAACCAAGAGATTTCTATCGAAGCATTTTGAGATGAAAGATCTTGGTGACGCCTCTTTTGTTTTAGGAATTCAAATACATCGAGACCGTTCTCGAGGTATTCTTGGATTATCACAAAAGAGCTATATCGATAAAGTACTCAAACGGTTTGGCATGCAAGATTGTAGACCAGGTGATAACCCTGTCGTTAAAGGAGACAAATTTTGTCTTAAACAATGGCCTAAAGGAAGCCTTGAAATTCAAGAAATGCAAAAGATTCCTTATGCTTCAGCTGTTGGGAGTCTTATGTATGCTCAAGTTTGTACGCGTCCGGATATAGCGTACATTGTTGGAGTGTTAGGCAGATACTTAAGCAATCCAGGAATTGATCACTGGAAAGCAGCCAAAAAGGTTATGAGATATTTGAAGAGAACAAGAGAGTACATGCTCACATATAGGAGGTCAGATCACTTTGAGATCATTGGATACTCTGACTCTGACTTTGCAGGATGCCAAGATAGTAGGAGATCCACTTCGGGATACATATATCTGTTAGGTGGTGGAGCTATATCATGGAGGAGTGCAAAACAAACACTCATAGCTTCATCCACCATGGCAGCAGAATTTGTTGCATGTTATGAGGCATCCAACCATGGTATATGGCTGAGGAACTTTGTCACTGGGCTGCGCATTGTGGATGGAATTGAAAGACCACTTAAGTTGTATTGTGACAATAAATCAGCTGTATTGTATTCCAACAACAACAGGAGCTCGACTAAGTCAAAACACATTGACATCCAGTTCCTTGTTGTAAAAGAAAGGGTACAAAGTGGGTAGATTTGTATAGAACACTTAGGTACAAACTCCATGATTGCAGACCCCCTTACTAAGGGTTTGCCACCCAAGGTCTTTCATGAGCACACTGCTTGTATGGGTGTTTTAGATTATGAGGATATCTAGATTCAGTGGGAGTTTGTCTTTAGTGTGTTTTATTTGTTTCATGAAACATGTGTATTTTGGTTATTTTCTGATCGAAAATTATGTTATTCAGTTTATTTCACTTTGTACATTTAAGCTAAAGTTTTGATCTCCATAAAGTAAAGTAGGACCAATTGAAAATTGACATGAATAGATCACCATGCATGTAATTTTCATACCACATTATCATAATTGATCTATGTCATTTGGCTATGTTGATGTATGTGACCATTGATGGGTTTAGTTGTGATTGATACAACGAAAATCGCTTTGATCCTATGTTGATATAGTTAATGGACGAGACTGCACATGCCTATGGTTATGATGACAAAGTTGTGAGCTCAATAAGGTTAACACGTTTATATGTATACATATGTGACCCAGTGGGAGATTGTTAGAAATTTATTGGGGTCACAATTGTATATATAAAATGTGTGTTGGGTCATCAAATAAATAAGTCAAATTTATGTGGTCTATTTTGGAATAAAGTTTATGACTGAAGGGCATGATTGTTATGATTTTAATATGTGGATACCATAAGGACAATTTCTATTTTGATGAGGGGCCAAATAGAAATAGTCAGAAATATTGTCAACAGGTTTGTCTGTTGGTAATATAATGGGTAATGGTCCCCATTTGCATCGTATCTTTTCACTCTTGTATCCCCATCACCAAGAGCAAAAGTTTACAGAAAAAGGTTTTGATGTAAATTGGAAGATCATACCAATCAAGATCATTATAAAATCGATTCTATGGATTCTGGTACGCTTCCGCTAATCTATATTCTATTGTTTGATTCTCATGAATTAATTATGGCTATATTCAGAGTTTACAGTATTCTAACAAAGCCTACTTTTAGGTCAGGGTGATACGTACATTTTGGGAACACGGTAGTGCAATTGAGTGGGAGCGCTAGCATAAACATGGAATCTATAGCTTTTATCTGGCGAATAGTAAGCAAAGGATGATCTCCTTCGAGCTTGACCAAACGAACATAAATGGTGGAGTACTCATTTCACATAAGCTGAAATATCATTTATACGGGGTCAAGTGTGTTAGCCCAAGATATGTTTCCAAGAGGGGGGGTGAATTGGAAATTTAAACTAATTTCGGAAAATTAAAACTTTTAACATAAAATTACGCAATTAGTCAATTAATCAAGTAAAAGCAAGTAGTATGGCAAGCAATATATTAAGACAAATAATTAAACTTGTAAAGTAAAGAGTTTAAGGATTAGAAAATGCAAACTCTCGATTTTTACAAGGTTCGGTAGAACTATGCCACCTACGTCCTTGGTCTTCAAAGCTATGGACCTAGCTTTGAGTTCCAATATCGAGCCAAGTTAACGGGCTTGACTAACCCTTACAACCGGGAAATTTTCACCAAGGTATTTCCAAACCTCTTACAATAGTTTCGCACCCCCGAGGACTATTAACCTCTTTCTCGGATTGTTAAAGTGCCAATCTCACTATTTCCGGGTTGTTTACAAAACCGGTGCCAACCTCACCTCAATCACAATATGGAAATGTGTTTGATATACAAGCTAAAATCACTCTAGAAATATGATGATACAATGGAAACCTAGAGTGAAAAGCAAGCACACTTAAGATGAATAAAATCAAATTTTGGCTCAAAGTGTGTGAAATGTGTTGGTTTGGATTTCAAACTTAGAAGCTCCTTAATCTCACTTAGATAGGTTAGATATATGTAATAAATGCTCAACCAACTTGATTTTTTGAGTGAAAATCGAGTTTATATAGTGTTTGAGTGAAAAATAGCCGTTTATAGCCGTTGGGCACGAAAAACGAGACTCCCTCTGGGAAAATCGGTTCACCGGTTTACAATAGGGTAACCGGTTCATGGAGAACCGGTTTACCTCTTTGAAACCGGTTAACCTAAATCCAGGCAGTGGAAAAAGTTCGATTTTTCGCACTAAAACGGCCATAACTCTCTACTCGATTATCCGATTTCAGAAATTCAAACTTTGTTCTCTTAGTTAAACAAAATGTGATTTAGAAATTCAATCAAAAAAATTTTTGAACTATCGTGTGAGAAAACTTGTTGCACAAGTTAGTGAATGGGCCAAAATTCAAATTTATAAAAACTTAGTGTGCTATGCAAATCACTTTAACAAGACTAAAGTAGATTTATACCATTTAATTTTGAGTAGTCTTGATGTAGATGAGCCTCCTAGCTTGATTTGCATGTTTTTGATCCCAAGTTGACTTTTCCCGAGAGTTGACCTTGACCTTGACTTTGACTTTGACTTTCGGGTTGACTTTTTGACTTTGGGCTTTTGAAGACCTCTTTTGAATAGGGTCTTGAGTTGTTGATCCCTTGATGAATCTTTTGCTCTTGATATGCTTGTTGAATCCATTTAGTGTTGCTTTCAAAAGTTTGGTAAAAATACCAAAATATTTATTTTCTCTTTTAAATTTGCTACAAAATCAATAAATCATTAGTAACAAATAATAATCAAATATTTGCTAATCATCAAAACAAGGAGATCGAAAAGTTTGAGTTAACAATCTCCCCCTTTTTGATGATATCAAATATTTGATTATTTTGAAAGGGAAAGAAAAAAAAAATTTAATCAAAGTAAGTTGGATTAGCTCCCCCTTAATGTGTGCAAGAAAAAAAATATTTACCTTTTAATTTTACCTTGCATGAATTTGTAAACTCCCCCTCAATTTTTACTTATGATAAAAGGATTAGATACCAAAAAAAAATTTGAGGTGATGCCAAAAATTAATCAATAGTTGTTCTCCCCCTTTTGATTCATCAAAAAGGGTGGCAAGGAATTCACAAAATATAAAAGAAAAGAGAGAAAAAAAAATAATAATAAAAATAAAAACAAAGCAACAATCCAATGCATTAAAAACATAATATCCAAAATAACATTCAACACAACAAAAAAAAAAAAAAAAATGAATAAAACAAAGAAAAAGACCAACTAACACAAAGTCAAGAGGCATGAAGCCTTTGCACACAACCAAAAACAAAAAAATAAAATAAAGATGCAAAAAAAAAGATATGCGAAAAACTAGTTTGGTGGGGGGCCAAAGCGATCCATGTATGCCCTCCATTGTGTCATTTCCTCTTGCATGTTGTCAAACCCTTGCTCCATGTCTACTCTCAATGTGGTAATATCACTCCGTATGGTTGTCATCTCATGTTGAAGAGTTGAAAATTGGTTGTTCATTTCACCTCTCAAGGTGGTGAAATTGGAAGTCATGGAAGTGGTAAGGTTGGCAAAAGCTTCTTCAAGGTTAAAGTGAGGAGCTTGGGGTATTGGAGGCACTTCCTCTTCGCCTTCCTCTTCATTTTGAGCTTGGACATCTTGCTCTTCCCCTTCATCTTCACTTGGGACCAAGTGTTCATCCTCATGGACATGGGACATTGAAGTGGTGGGAATCCACTTCTTTTCCTCTTCATCGAATTTGTAGCGCATGAATTTGAATGTGATCTCACCAAGAGTGTCGGAATCCTTGGGTTCATAAACATCAATTTCATCTTCTATTGGGATTCCTAGAAGTGGGAATAAATAGCTAAGGAGATAATTATAGGGTAATGCCCTTTTTAGGGAAGGTTTAAACACTTCATGCATGGTTTTAAGGATGAGATAGCCTAGGTTAATTTGGTTTTCGCCCATTATAAGATTGTATAGGAGAACTTGATCAATGGCACTTACCTCATCTTGATGGCCTTTCCTAGGAATAAGATTAGAGCATATAAAGGCATGAACTATTTTCCCTTGAAGGGTGAGGTAGGTTCTTTTTTGTTTTAACCTAAAGGAGTTACCTACACACACATGATTATTAAAGAGGTTAAAATTGAAAAAGGCATTATTTTTAAGGCGAGGTCTATGGTCAAGCAAGAGGCCATCTTTAGGTGCATTAAGAAAATCATTAAGCGAGTCAATAGTTAACTCAAAATGTACTCCTTTGAGATCTCCCCTAACTCTATATGGATCACATTGAAACTCAATGCAAGCATAGAAGGCTCTAACTAACCTAGGATATATATTTGTTTGAATTTCTAACAATTTTTCCCATCCCATACGCTCAATAAGAAAATTAAAATTGACATACTCAAGGGCTTGGAGATCACATTGCTTACCATTGATGACATCCCTTTGAGAGTAATCTTCCTTGAACTTCCTTGCAATTTTTCCATGTGAGAAGAGATCATGCTTTGCCTTAGTCCTTTGCTCCTTTTGTTGCATTGACACTTTTTGCCTCTTTGGTCTTGAAGAAGAGGCCATGGTGGTAGGAGGTTGAAGAGAATAAGGAGATTAGGTTTAGAGAGTGAGAATTTGAGAGAAAAAGGGTTTGAGGCTCTATTTAGGGTTAAGGTATCTGAATGGGGGGTGAGGAAGTCGTTAATAGGGTTTTTATAGCAAAAAAATCAGTTTTGAAAAGACTGAAACAGCCTTGGAATCGGGCCCAGCGAAAACCGGTTTACCGGTTTATCAGGTACACGCAGAACCGGTAAACCGGTTTCTGCAGCAGGCCATTTTCCCGAAAATTGCTTGAAAACCCGTTTTGTCCAACCGTTTGACCCCAAATTTTTTTAGCACCTCAAATATGATAAAACAAAATTGCTCAAACAAGAAAAACTCAAAAATGATGAAAAATGACGATTTACGGTAAGCTTTTCGAAAATTGCCAAGAAAACTAGAACCGTACCAAAAATGAGTTTTATGCAACGAAATTGAAAAATTCTTTTTCCAGCAGTTTTATAAAATAAAATGTGAGGTGTACAAACTTACGGAATCGAAAAATGTTGAAAAATGAGAGAGTTTGGCGAAAAACACTCTTTTAGGCCTAAAAATCTAAAAATTCAACAAGTGAGGTACCAAAAATTTGTTTCATGCAAATTTCAATCAATGCAAACCTATAGGCATACTAAATACACTCTATTTCACATATTCAAGCATATAGACACATAAGAAAATCAAATATGCAAAAATTCACATGTTCACTTGTTTAAAACAAGTCCAAAGTTCACCAAAAATCCACATTTTGACCTATAATTTTAAGTTTTTCAACAAGGATAGTTCATATAGGTCAAGTGTCAATAAATTTTCACATCTATGCATATAAATCTCATTAATATCATATTTGGAACAATTATGCATAAATAAGTAAGTAAAGAGATATGAAATTTTTTCATAGCTAGCAAACCTTATATTTCATCTAAGTTGGTCATTCCTAGCTCTCTTCTAATGAAACTAAATCTCTCATCACTAAGAGGCTTGGTGAATATATCCGCTAATTGGAATTCGGTGCTTACAAAGTCTAGCATAATATCACCTCTTTGGATATGATCTCTAAGGAAGTGGTGCCTTATGTCAATATGCTTGGCTCTAGAATGCAATATTGGATTCTTAGAGAGGTTAATGGCACTAGTGTTATCACACTTTATGGGTGTACATTCAAAATCAATATCAAAATCCTTAAGAGTTTGTTTCATCCAAAGTATTTGTGCACAACAACTACCCGCGGCTATATATTCGGCTTCGGTTGTGGATAGAGCTACCGAGTTTTGTTTCTTGCTAAACCATGACACTAAGGAATTTCCTAAAAAGTGACAAGTTCCACTAGTACTTTTTCTATCCGTCTTACAACCGGCAAAGTCGGCATCCGAGTAGCTAACTATTTCAAAGTTTGAGTTCTTGGGGTACCAAAGTCCTAGATTCATTGTGCCTATCAAGTATCTAAATATTCTTTTAACGGCACTTAAGTGGGATTCTTTAGGACAAGATTGGTACCTAGCACAAAGACCAACACTAAACAAAATATCCGGTCTACTAGCGGTTAAATATAATAAAGAGCCAATCATACCTCGATACTTGGTGATGTCTACATTCTTACCGCTTTCATCTTTGTCCATCTTTATGGATGTGCTCATGGGTGTATTCATGGACTTTGCATTTGCCAAGTCAAACTTTTGAAGAAGATCCTTGATGTACTTAGTTTGACCTATGAATATGCCATCCTTTTGTTGCTTGATTTGAAGTCCAAGAAAGAAATTAGTAGCACCAAAAATAATATCATCAACATAAATTTGTACTATAATAATGTCTTTGGATTTTCTTTTTATAAAAAGTGTATTATCCGCTTTACCCATTGAAAAACCATTTGAAATAAGAAAGGTGCTTAATCTTTCATACCAAGCTCTAGGAGCTTGCTTTAAACCATATAAAGCCTTTTTCAATTTGTAAACATGGTTAGGGTATTTATGATTTTGAAAACCGGGTGGTTGAGAGACATAAACCTCTTCCATAATGTACCCATTTAAGAATGCACTTTTTACATCCATTTGATACAAGATAAAATTCTTGTGGCATGCAAAAGCTAACAACATTCTAATGGACTCAAGTCTTGCTACCGGGGCAAAGGTTTCCTCATAATCAATTCCTTCTTCTTGATTGTAACCTTGGGCCACTAATCTAGCCTTGTTACGCACAATGACCCCATGCTCATCTACCTTATTTCTATAGACCCATTTTGTTCCAATCACCGATTGATGTGACGGTCTTGGAACTAACTCCCAAACATTATTTCTTATAAATTGATTTATTTCTTCTTGCATAGCTAGAAGCCAAAATTCATCAACTTCGGCCTCTTTAAAATTCTTTGGTTCAATTTGAGAAATAAAAGCAATGAAATTACACAAGTTTCTAAGGGAGTTTCTAGTAGTGACACCTTGAGAAGGATCACCTAGAATTTGGTCTATAGGATGAGCACTTTTGAATTTCCACTCATGTGGAAGGTTAGAGTTCATACCTTGGCTTTCATTTACCTTTTCCACGGGTGGTTCCTCTTTGGGAGTTTGTGAAGGAGCATTGGAAGTCTCTCCAATTTCGAGATTTTGAACCTCATCTCCCAAACCTACAACATCATCATCTAAACTTTTGCTTGTAGGCGGGTTAGTCTCATCAAAAGCAACATGAATAGATTCTTCAACAACATTAGTTCTTTTGTTATAAATTCTATAAGCTTTACTATGTGTTGAATACCCTATAAAAATTCCAACATCGGATTTCGCATCAAATTTTCCAAGGTTGTCCTTGGTGTTTAAAATGTAACATTTGCATCCAAAAACTTTAAAATAACCAATGTTGGGTTTTCTTCCTTTCCAAAGCTCATAAGGGGTTTTATTCATGTTGGGCCTAATGAAAACACGATTCAAAATATAGCAAGAGGTATTAACGGCCTCGGCCCAAAAATATTTTGGTAATGAAATTTCATTTAGCATTGACCTAGCCATTTCTTGAATTGTTCTATTCTTCCTTTCGACAACTCCATTTTGTTGTGGAGTTCTTGGTGCCGAAAAGTTATGGTTAAAACCATGATCATCACAAAACAATTCTAAGGCATCATTGTCAAACTCACCACCATGGTCACTCCTAACGGAGGTAATAGAATATCCTTTTTCATTTTGCACATTTTTACAAAATTTGACAAAGTTTTCCAAAACATCACTTTTAAGAGTCAAGAAAATAACCCAAGTAAATCTTGAAAAATCATCAACAATTACAAATGCATAGTATTTACCACCAAGACTAGCAATTCTAGAAGGACCAAATAAATCAATATGAAGCAACTGCAAAGGTCTAGTAGTTGAAATTTCTTTCTTGGAATGAAAAGATGTTTTAATTTGTTTTCCAAATTGGCATGCATCACAAAGTTTATCTTTAACAAACGGAATAGATGGCAAACCAATAACAAGATCTTTTCTAACCAATTTTGAAATAGAATCCATACTAGCATGTCCTAATCTTCTATGCCACAACCAAGAATTATCATTCATAACGGTTAAACATTTATTTTTACTATCAAAAGAATCAACATCAATAACATACACATTATCCTTCCTTACTCCAAGGAAAATAACTTCATTGGTTGAAACATTTTCAATGGAGCATTTTGAGGATTCAAACACAACACGAAAACCTATATCACATAATTGACTAATACTAAGCAAGTTATGTTTAAGATTATCAACAAGAAGCACATTTTTAATACATGGAGAGTATATGTTACCGATATCACCAATGCCCAAGATTTTTCCTTTTGAATTGTCTCCAAAAGTGACAAAGCCACTTTCCTTGCTTTTAAAGCTTGAAAATCTTGATGGATCACCGGTCATATGCTTTGAACATCCACTATCCAAGAACCATAAGCTTTGGCTCTTTCTTGTTGATTCCTACAAAAACAAGTTCATTTGTTGGCTGTTGGTACCCATATAACTTTGGGTCCATTCATGTTAGTTCTAGAACCCTTTGGTACCCATTTAGTCTTGCCTAGATATGCAAATTTCTTTACATGACAATAGGAAATAGTATGACCATCTCGGTTACAATATGTGCATGTAAAGTGAGGTAGACTAGATGATTTCACAAAAAGTTTCTCAAAAATTTTTGTTTCTTACTAGGATCATAACCAATACCATTTTTTGAAAAACCACATGATTGGTTTCCCACCATGAGATCATAGCCTTCCTTACCTCTAGTGAAGGTATATATGTCATTTTTTAGGCTTCTCACATGGGCTTTCAAATCAATAATTTCTTTCTTATGTGAAGCACATGTAGCACATTGAGATTTAGCTATAAGTTCTTTTTCATTTATTTTCAAAATCTCAATTTCTTTTAAAAGCATGTTGGTCTTCTCTCTAAGGGTTTGGTTTTTAACAAGCAATTTACCAAAATCATCAAATAGTTCCTTAAATGAATTAGACAACTCATCATATGACATATCTAAGTTATCATCATCATTTTCGCTATCACAATCATTTTGGTTAGAAATGCTTACCCCATCATCAAGTGCCATCATGCACATGTTTGCCACTTCATTCTTTCCTTCTTCTTCGGAGTCCTCTTCGTCACTATTGAGCCAATCCGCCAACATTGCCCTTCCTTTGTATTTGTTCTTCTTTCTCATTGGACAATCCATCTTCATATGTCCGGGCTTCTTGCACTCAAAGCAAATTGGTGGATCATCTTTGCTTTTTCTTTCTTTTCGAGTCACTCCCTCTTTGTGGCTTCTTCCCAAAGTTCTTTTTGAATTTCATGAACTTTTTGTATTTCTTAGAGAAGAGTGCCAAATCCTCCATGTCACTACATAAGCTTTCCTCATCTTCTTCACTAATGGCATGGGAGGATGAAGACTTGAATGCAATAGTCTTCTTTTTCTTCTCAACTTCCTCTTCTTCTTGAGCACTCATGAAAATTTCATGGTTCATGAGTGAGCCAATTAGTTCTTCCAAGGGAAGTGTTGAGAGATCCTTGGCTTCTTGAATAGCAACCACCTTTCCTTGATAAGCCTTGGTGAGACTTCTCAAAATCTTGGTCACCATATCCTTTTGAGTAAGTACCTTGCCAAGAGAGTTCAAACCATTAGTAATTGTAGTGAAGCGAGTATACATATTAGCAATGGTTTCATCCGATTTCATCTTAAAGTTCTCATATTGAGTGGAATAAATTTGAATTTTAGTTTCCTTCATAGCACTAGTTCCTTGATGAGTAACTTCAAGCATTTTCCACATGTCATAAGCGGTAGAGGCTTGTTCAATATTTTTAAAAATATCTCTATCCAAACCACATATAAGAGCATATTTAGCTTTAGCATTTTTAGAAAGCATTTTCTTATCATTTTCATCATATGCTTCATAAGTCTTAATTACTTCAACACCATTTATGACATGTTTAGCAACATAAGGA
The DNA here is from genome assembly GCF_029168945.1 of Cannabis sativa. Lineage (NCBI taxonomy): Eukaryota > Viridiplantae > Streptophyta > Magnoliopsida > Rosales > Cannabaceae > Cannabis > Cannabis sativa. The sequence goes on from NC_083604.1 coordinate 67,208,685, forward strand.
CCACTAGACACAATATGCCACAAATCATAGTCAATAGATTGAAGGTAAGTTTCCATTCTAATTTTCCAATAAGGAAAATCTACTCCATTGAAGTATGGTGCTCTATTTGTGCTAAAACCTTCTAACATGTTATTTTGTGAATTACTTGGAAACGCCATGCTCTAGATTGTGAAATCTAATCAAATAATTTGAGCCCTTGCTCTGATACCAATTGTTAGCCCAAGATATGTTTCCAAGAGGGGGGGTGAATTGGAAATTTAAACTAATTTCGGAAAATTAAAACTTTTAACATAAAATTACGCAATTAGTCAATTAATCAAGTAAAAGCAAGTAGTATGGCAAGCAATATATTAAGACAAATAATTAAACTTGTAAAGTAAAGAGTTTAAGGATTAGAAAATGCAAACTCTCGATTTTTACAAGGTTCGGTAGAACTATGCCACCTACGTCCTTGGTCTTCAAAGCTATGGACCTAGCTTTGAGTTCCAATATCGAGCCAAGTTAACGGGCTTGACTAACCCTTACAACCGGAAATTTTCACCAAGGTATTTCCAAACCTCTTACAATAGTTTCGCACCCCCGAGGACTATTAACCTCTTTCTCGGATTGTTAAAGTGCCAATCTCACTATTTCCGGGTTGTTTACAAAACCGGTGCCAACCTCACCTCAATCACAATATGGAAATGTGTTTGATATACAAGCTAAAATCACTCTAGAAATATGATGATACAATGGAAACCTAGAGTGAAAAGCAAGCACACTTAAGATGAATAAAATCAAATTTTGGCTCAAAGTGTGTGAAATGTGTTGGTTTGGATTTCAAACTTAGAAGCTCCTTAATCTCACTTAGATAGGTTAGATATATGTAATAAATGCTCAACCAACTTGATTTTTTGAGTGAAAATCGAGTTTATATAGTGTTTGAGTGAAAAATAGCCGTTTATAGCCGTTGGGCACGAAAAACGAGACTCCCTCTGGGAAAATCGGTTCACCGGTTTACAATAGGGTAACCGGTTCATGGAGAACCGGTTTACCTCTTTGAAACCGGTTAACCTAAATCCAGGCAGTGGAAAAAGTTCGATTTTTCGCACTAAAACGGCCATAACTCTCTACTCGATTATCCGATTTCAGAAATTCAAACTTTGTTCTCTTAGTTAAACAAAATGTGATTTAGAAATTCAATCAAAAAAATTTTTGAACTATCGTGTGAGAAAACTTGTTGCACAAGTTAGTGAATGGGCCAAAATTCAAATTTATAAAAACTTAGTGTGCTATGCAAATCACTTTAACAAGACTAAAGTAGATTTATACCATTTAATTTTGAGTAGTCTTGATGTAGATGAGCCTCCTAGCTTGATTTGCATGTTTTTGATCCCAAGTTGACTTTTCCCGAGAGTTGACCTTGACCTTGACTTTGACTTTGACTTTCGGGTTGACTTTTTGACTTTGGGCTTTTGAAGACCTCTTTTGAATAGGGTCTTGAGTTGTTGATCCCTTGATGAATCTTTTGCTCTTGATATGCTTGTTGAATCCATTTAGTGTTGCTTTCAAAAGTTTGGTAAAAATACCAAAATATTTATTTTCTCTTTTAAATTTGCTACAAAATCAATAAATCATTAGTAACAAATAATAATCAAATATTTGCTAATCATCAAAACAAGGAGATCGAAAAGTTTGAGTTAACAAAGTGTTTTAAGGATAAAATACATTGTAGGGTGTAACGGTAATCTAATCCCTTTACAGTGTAGATCATTCATATAGAGGTTCATTGATCAAATTAGGATTATAATAATGGATAACTAATGATGTGTCTATATGGTGGAACATATAGAGCATTCTATATACTGAGAGTGCAATTCTAAGTTCTATGCGTGGATTCAACGAAGAATTAATAAGTTTGTGAATTTTAGTGCTAAATTCTTGATCTACTTATTTGAAGCTCGGTTATATAGACCCATGGTCCCCGCACTAGTTGAGATAATATTGCTTGTAAGACTCATATAATTGGTTTTGATTAATCAATTATAATTCTCAAATTAGACTATGTCTATTTGTGAAATTTTCACTAAGTAAGGGCGAAATTGTAAAGAAAGAGTTTATAGGGGCATATTTGTTAATTATGATACTTTGTATGGTTCAATTAATAAATATGATAAATGACAATATTATTTAATAATTATTTATAGTTATTAAATAGTTAGAATTGGCATTTAAATGGTTGAATTAGAAAATTGGCATTTTTGAGAAAATCAGATGCAGAAAAGATAAAACTGCAAAATTGCAAAAAGTGAGGCCCAAATCCACTATATAGGGCCGGCCACTTTTGTAGGGTTTTTCCCTCTGATATTTTCATTATTTTAATGCCAAATAATTCAAACCTAACCCTAGTGGAATGCTATAAATAGATAGTGAAGGCTTCAGGAAAATTACACACTTTTCTTCTGACACTTTTGATTCAGAAAAAACTGAGCCTTCTCTCTCCCTATCTGGCTGACCACTCCCTCTCTTCTTTTCTTCCTTCAATTTCGAAATTCTTAGTGTATGAGTAGTGCCCACACACAGCAAGTGATACCTTAATCATAGTGAGGAAGATCGTGAAGAAAGACTTTCGGCAAGAAGGAGTTTCAGCATCAAAGATTCAGAGAAAGAGATCCAGGTTCAGATATTGATAATGCTCTGCTACAGAAAGGAATCAAGGGCTAGATATCTGAACGGAAGGAGTCATTATATTCCGCTGCACCCAGTGTAAGGTTTCCTAAACTTTATATGTGTTTATTTCATCGTTTTAGAAAGTTCATATTTAGGGTGTTAATCAACATACTTGTGAGTAGATCTAAGATCCTGGTAAAATAATTTCCAATAATTGGCCTCAGAGCCATGGTAATTGATTTACTTGCAAGAAATTTGGACTTTAAAACGATTGTTTGTTTGTTTTTGGATGGTATGTTGTATTGAGTGTTATTTGATGATTGATTGATGTTTGTGAATTTTCGTGAAAAATAATTGCGATTCTGTTTCTGGAATTATTTTTATTGGATAGTATGGAAAAAATTAAGCAAGTTACTTTTTTAGAGAACTCAATTTCGATTTAAGTTGAATTAGTTATGATTTTTTGAAGATTCGAAAAAATCGGAGCTGTGCTGAAATTTTCCTACGATCGCGAAAACTGTCCGTACAGCTCACAATTTTTTCGTTTTTCTTCGATTTTTCATGCTTTTTCATGTAATTAACTTCCGATTTTTTGTGTAGTTCTATATTTATACTATTACTATTCCTAATTCAATTCTAATTATCATTATGAATTAATTTAATATTTTTTAAATTTAATTCAAGATATTAGTGTAATTTGAATTTAAAATAGTTAGTATCTATCTTTTTTTTGCTTAATTATCTATCTTATTTTTAAATTTGATTATATCTTATCTTATTTTTAAATTTAAGGTCAGATTTTAAAATTTTAAATTAAATCTTTTTTTTTTTAAATAATTTGACCTTATTTAAATTTAAAATAAGATAACTATAATCATGTAATTTTAAATAGATATAAGATATTAGCTAACTTTTAAAATTTGTTATTTTATTTATTTAAATTACATTTAAAATCTGAAAAAGATATTCATTTATCTTTTTTTAAATTTTTATTTAATTTTTATTTATAAAATAACATTTAAATTTTAAAAGTAGTTAACAAATTTTGAAATGATATTTAGGTTGGTTGAAACCTAATTTTTCAAAATTGTAGGTTTAATTTTAAATTTAAATTTTAATTTAATTTCGATTTTTTTTATTTCAAATTTTTTTTTAAATTTTCGAAAATTATTTTTTTTATTTAATTAATTTAATTTCGAAATTAATAATTTAATTTAAAATTAAATAAATCCTACATCCAACTATCCAGCTAACCTTGTTGCAGGAGTATGTGTTTTAGCTTGTTTGTAAGTTTTCAAAACCTATTTTTACTTGATTGCAAATAGCCATGGTTACTTTTTGCCAGATCTAATGATCTGATGGCTCCCTTGGTCAAGTAAATAATTTGTAACGGGTATATTTACAATCTTCTTTCATCTATGTATGACCTAGCAACATGATAGGACCCATCCAAAGTGTGCCTGTGTGAGCCTATGTGTTTAATTTCATTATAGATGCATATAGGTTGCTGTTGCTAAAATAAATTATCATAGTTCTTGATAGAATTTATTTAGGCTCATTTAATTTTTGGGCCTATTCAATTAATAACAGTTGTTCTTAGGGATTTTTTTCAAAAATATACATAAAATACAAAATAATTACAAAAATAACCTAACAAATCTCAATTACAATAATATCTTGCCACGTCATTAAAAAATACCTTAATTTCAAAATAATATGCCTGAAATGAAACTATTCCCGAAATTCCTTTTTTTTTTTTTTTTTAATTATCCTACGTTTCAAAAGTAATATTTTAGTTACTTATGATGTTGATAAGAAACTAATAAGTAACTTTTTCATAAAAAGTATCACTTTTATATCATATAATTTGAGATACATTTTGATTACCTCTAAAACTTACATGTATAAAATTATTTAGGTTATATTAATACATTTGAGTAACTTTCAAGTTTATTTTCGAAAATAATGAGTTGTCATCCAGTAAACTACCATTTTAGTAAATTATATTTAAAAAAAATATATATTATAAATGTTTAAGTCACCCATATTTTTTAAATATAAATTGATATATGCATTTTGATTAGTTAAATAAGGAATGAAGTTACAAATAACTTTTAAATTATTACTAATAAGAGACATTTTTAGACCAATTAGTTATGATTTCGATAAGATACCAATTTGTTACTTTTGATAAAATTATCAATTTTAAAATAAAAAGATGATGATTAGACCAAATATTCTATAATCAGATATGCATATACTCATATATGCCAAATAAACTTATTAGTTTATTTTGGCATATTGAAACAAATTTTCATTCTTTGTTTATATTTTTCGTATAGCCTACCATCGTATATGCTCATAAATCTATTGGTTTATTTGGACATGATGAAACAAATTTTCATTTTTCTTTTCGTATATTGAAACAATAATTCATTTTATTTCATATAGCCTACCAATATATATGTCAATAAACTTATTAGTTCCTGTTTGATAGAACAACATTTTATATTTTTCAATATAGAGTAAACTATAATCAAACATAATGATATACGCCAATAAATCTATTAGTCTATTTTCGTATAATGGAACAACAATTTATTTTTTTATTTCAAAGACAATGTGTGCTATAAAATAATAAACTAATTGGTCTTTTTTTTTCAAGTCTAGACATCAAATTTGGCTATATACAAAGTATATGACTGTAACATGTCTTACATAGTAAACCTGGATAACGATATATGCACTTGTCAAAGATTCGAATATGAAATGCATTGCTCACATGAAATGTCTTGTTCATAAGTTTATTTAGCATATATGGCTATACTATGCCTATACTCATACATGCAAAATAAACTGATTAGTTTATTTTGGCATATTAACACAAATTTTCATTATACTTAACCACACAATCAGCTAACCATCGATTGAAAATTAATTAGTTATCTAAATTAATTACTAATTAGTTATTTTAAAGGTATATTATGATATCTAAGATACATTTTTTTGTAATTTTAATTTATTGTAAAAACTAATTAGCTATCATAGTATAATAATGAAGTTAACTAAATTCTAAAATAAATATTGACTAAGATTAAGAAAAAAAGGTAACTAATTAGTATATGATTAGTATTATGAGTAATCTAATGGTTTCTTTGATTTTCGAAATAACGAAAAAATATATATTTCCCGCATCTTAAAATGTTCACATTGAAGTGTAGATCACAATAATATTTTTTTAAGGCTCAATTGAATAACAACGTGACCATCAATTCTTTTTAAAATTTAAAGATAAGAGAGAGAAAGAGGGAAAGAGAAAAAGATAAAGAGAGGGGAAGATGGTAAATATAAACTGGATCTATCTTTTTTTTTTTTTTTTGAGAAAAAGCGTTCATATCATAAATAAAATCAAACGTTAGACCTCTGGGTCGTTACATAATATATTGTCAGGTAAGGAGGACACTGGGATAGTCCCAAACACCTGATGAGCAAACGCCCATCTAGCCACATTATGAGCGGCAAAATTACAAGTTCTAGGAATATAAGAGAAATTACAACTAATAAAAGAAGGAGAAGAATTAGTACAAAATGAGACATAGTTTTCAAGAGCCCAATGAGATTCCATTCCATTGAGCGCATTGATTACCATCCTCGAATCATTCTCCACAATTGCAAATTTAGTTCCGATGTCTAAAGCAACCGACACAGCTAAGCAGCAGGCCGCAGCTTCACCGCACATAGCATCCGAGAAATCTTCCCGAGCCGTCTAAATTCTAATCACCTTGCCAAAATGATCTCTTGCAACAACAGCGATGCACAGACTATTAAGGCCCACCTTTACATCACAGTTCAGCTTGATCCAATCCAGAGGAGGAGGGGACCAAGCTTCCGTTAGATCTGGAGTGGGACTAGGCAGCAAAGAAGCATGAGAATCTGCATAAGAAGTACAAATATTATCAATACACTTATTTATGTCAGGGGAACAATTATTATGGACCTTCTCGTTTCGCACCCTCCAAATAGTATCCACAACAATCGAGGCATATAGGAAAACCGCATCGCATCAGCGTTGATGCCTCTTTTGTTTAGATCCCAGATAAACTTGACCCAATCCCAAACACGGATGCCAGTGTCGCACACTGGGAAAATGCCCCAGGGAATAAACTGGATCTATCTATGCTTAATTTCACATGCTATACAAATAAATAAATAAACAAAAGGAAAGAAGAAAAAAATAATAAAGAAAGAAAGAAAAAGGCATCAGCTTAGTATATCATGCATTCATGTTTTGGTAATACCATTAAAATAAAAACGGTATAAAACACACGGTAAAATTATTAATTAAATGCTGTACAATATTACCGATAATAAGATATAAAAAACGACTGCACATGTAAATTTTCCTTGTTCTTATTAAGGTTAAAATCCTCTCTTTTGGGCCTTGTGTGAGAGTTGGGAGCCACAGTAGTGGGTACGACATACTGAACCCAGCACCCCCTCACATGAACTACCCCAATTGTGAAGGCCCATTTGCCTGATTTGAATAACTGTACTAGGTTAATTAAACTAGTTTAACCTAATAAAATTGATTAGCAACATAATTAATTTCATTTATTTTGAAATTAATTTAAGAAAATTATAGTTTAAAGAATTTTTTATTCTAAGCTAAACTATATGTATTTTCTTGTATTTAATTAAATATAGAATTATAACCATCTAGATCCTTTCTGGAGCTTAATTTAAATTTTTCATTAAATATTCCTATTTAAGTTGATATTTAGTTATCTTCAACTAACCAACTTAAATCTGAATATCTTTTGGATTTAAAATTTCAAAATTAAGTTGAGGAATTTTAGGCATTGGTTATTAAGATTCTTTAAGATATTTTTTAAGTTAATATATTTTCGAATATTAACTTAAAATGGAATATTTTAGATATTTTTTAGGTTAATATCTTTTCGAATATTAACTTAAAATGGAATATTTTTAAATTAAGTGGTTACAACTTAATTTTTGATATTTAATTAAATTTAAATTTGAAAATATTTAAGTTCTAGATTTTTTCTAATACAACTTAAATTAGATATTTTTTTCAAATTTTGTGGAAAAGATACTTAGTCAAATAAAATATTTTCTAGATAGTTATTTCTAGACTACTTATTATTTCTAATATTTAAAAGGAAAATATTATACATTGTGAAATTAATTATTTATATAATTAATTTTGGTACAATTTATTTTAAGTATATTTTTCCTAGTATTAAACTAGAGATTAATAATTAAGCATTCTCTACACTTAATGTAATATCCAGTTTATATAGGTATTTGGTATATTAAGTGTGATACAATTAAATTATTATTATTATTATTATTATTTTTATTATTATTATTATTATTATTATTATTATTATTGTTGTTGTTGTTGTTGTTGTTGTGCGTGTGTGATTAGAAAAAAATGATATATATATATATTAAATAGTGAGATAAATAAATAGTGAAGCATTAGATTAGTTAGTTAGTTTAAAATTTAAAATTTAAATTTAAATCAGCATAATTTTATCTGATTAGTTAGATATTTATTTTTAAATTTAAACCTATTATACGATATGTTATATACGTATATACTCTATAACCCTAGCAGCCAGATAGTATCGTATTCCCTTATTCTCACCATCTCTCAATTTCCTTTTTTTTTATTCTCTCTATTGAACCAAATCAATTGTTTTAATCTTAAGAGCTTCGGGGTTAGCAATCAACCGATCATCGTTCCGTGTCTTCGAAATCTTCAGGTAAAATTCGTACTTGTTTTTATTTTCGTTTTCAGAGAAATAGGCTTTTATAAAACTATCATATCTCTCTCCCCATAGGTCCGTTTTCAGTGATCTAGGTACCGTTTTAAAGATAATTTAATGATCTATATTTTTTATGAAGAAACTCTTTCCTAATTCTGAGTATTTCGATGTCAAAAATTCATGTTTTACACTGACTTTCGAATTACAGTTTTTTTTAAATTTCTTTTCGATATTACCTTAGTAAAAGTGTCATATCTCTCTCGATATCTATTATTTTCAAGCGATTCTTGTACTGTTAGAAAGATAATTCAATAATCCATATTTTCTTTGAAGAAACCTTTCCCTAGTTCGGAGTTCTTACCAGTCAAAAGTTAGGATCTTTACTCGGTTATGGTATTTCGTTTTAAGTTTCGTTTCAGAAAAAGTGTCTTCAGTAAAAATTCAATATCTCTCTTAATTTTGATCCATTTTAAAAGATCTTTATCTCGTTTTAAAGCTTAGAAAAATAGCTATATTTTTTATGAAGAAAGTGTTGTCTAGATCGGGGTGTAACTATTTTTAAAACTTTTATTTTTAGGCTGTATTCAGAAATCGGCATGATCCAGGATTTTAAAGAAACTGTTTTGAGAAAACATGCATAACTCCTAGGTTATAGCTCCGATTTTGGTGATCTTTATACCGTTAGAAAGGTCTTTCAATTAACTAAAAACTTTGTGAACAGTAGAACTTCTAATTCAAACGTTTTATAAGTCAAATTCTAGGCTAAACTTGCTGTACAGTAAGAATAATAAATATATTGAGTTTATCGGTGGACTAAGGGTTTCACTAATTGTTATAGGGCCTAGAAGGTATCGTAGGAGTTAATTACAGCGGAGTTGAGGTAAGGAAAAATAATTATACTTTATACTTGCTTTTTATATGGTTTGAGTACCTAGTATGACTGCTTGAATAAATTGTATTGAAACTGTGGAATGTGATAGTTTCGGTGAAATATTAGTGTTTTGTCGATGGATTGTATATGGCTGTTTAATCATGTTCCAGGTACTTGGAAGTGGTTGGAAACCACACATGTATGGTGATGTGGTAAGTGAGGCAGTGTACGTAAGGGTGCACTGGTTATTGGTACTGCGTTCTGGTTAAGAACGTAAGACACTCCAGATTTGTATGGAAGCTGGTGTGTGATTGTGAGTGTGAGTATGTGGTATTTCAGTATTTGTGTGGCTGCCTCTATTTATACTTATGATTAGGTTGTTGTATGTTTGATGTATATGTTTGTGCTATGATGTGTGAATGCTGGTACATAGTATTTTGTTTTCCTTACTGGGCTTTGCAGCTCACCCCTTATTTACCCCCTATGTGCAGATAAGTAAGCCTGTAAGCTTTCGGTGACAAGTTGAGTCTGGGCAGCATGGGGTGTATCTCGTGTGATCATGTAACTGCGTGTGGTCTTGGCCATCTTCCGCTGAAAGTTTTTTTTTTAAATTTATTAAACTTATCGAGGATGTTGTCGTTTAAATTTTCTATTACTTTTCCCTAAGTGGTAATACTTTATTTTCAACTGGGTACCCATGTTTTGAAAAGAGTTTTTTTTTTTTTTTAAAAAAATAAAGGCAACATTAGTATCTTAACGCCAGTTTATTTATGGCATCTTATTTTACGTAAGTAAGGGCGTTACAAATGGTACCAGAGCCACAGTTACATTGATCTTGAATTCACGCGACATACACACCATCGCTGCAAAGGATCAACTTGTCATCAAGTATGTATGCTTTATATATGTTATGTCTTATATGTTAAATTTGGTTTAGTCTTTATCTTTTGATTTTCCTTTAGTTAGCTAGAAGTTTAGGGTATGGTTAATCGAAACAATTAACTGATTCTTCGGAGTTAGAATTATAGTATAACTCAAACAATTTTCTTATTAGTGTAATTTTTTTATGAGTAAAGATTATTTATTTATTTATTTATTTATTTTACATGGTGAATTGTTGCTTGATGATTTACGTTTTTTTTTAAGTTTATATAATTTAGTGTATAGATATTTCCTTTTTGAGCGGGATACATCTTTGGTTATTTTATTTTATTTTTTCTTACCGCTACCATCTCCTTTCTTTTGAAGAACAAGTTAAGGGATTTGATGGAAAACGGTGAACCCAGAAGATCAATCCGATTGAATGAAAGAGCGGCTGTAAGAGACCGAGCTAGAGGTCGAGGGCGAGGAAGTGCTTGCGGTCGAGGCAGGGGAAACCAGCATGTCCCTGCCGAGGCGGTGATCCAGGAGAATCAAAATGCCCCTGTAAATGGACAACAACCAGGTCAAGGTGGGGGCAACCACGAAGTCCCTGCTGGGGTAGTTGGTCAAGGACACCAAAACGCCCCTGTAGGGGTGCCACCACAACAAGAAGATTTGGCGCAAGAAGTTGCTCGTCTCAAGGAAGAAATTAGGAAGCGAGATGAAGAGGCTCACAACCGTCAGGAACAATCCAATCAAGGACAACATCAATTTTTGCTGGTGCAATACATGCCTGTGCCGGAGGGTTGATGGGAACCAATATACGAAAGGTTCCGCAAGCAACACCCACCAAATTTTGAAGGGGGCTCAGATCCAATGGAAGCTGAGGAATGGTTAAGAACAGTGGAAGGTATTGTTGAGTACATGCGGCTCGGTAACAGAGATAGTGTAGCTTGTGCTGCTAGTTTATTGAAAAAGGATGCCCGCATCTGGTGGGATGTTATTAAACAAACACGGGATGTGGCCGCAATGACCTGGGCTGACTTTGTACAAGTTTTTAACAAAAAATACTACAAGAAGCAATACGCTCGGCTAGAGTTAATGAGTTCACGAACTCCGAGGCAGGTAAGTCTACGGCCATGCAGTATGCTCGCCAATTTGACGGATTAGCAAAGTTTGCCACGTATCCGGTTCCTACTGAGTTTTTGAGGATTCATCGTTTTACTGAAGGGCTCGACTCCCGAATAAGTCGGGACATAGCGATGTCAGGAGTAAGGGCAACCACGTATGCTGAGGTACTGGAAAAAGCCCTAGAAGCTGAGTTGTGTGAAAGTCGTATACAGAAAGACAATACAACAAGGTGGGAGGCCAGAAAGGCCAGTAATGGAGGTGGTGATAACAAAAGAAAACTGCCAAGTAACCAACACAACGAAGCCGACAAGAGAAACAAGATAGGGTCCAATAACTACAAAGGGAAGAAGCCATATGTGGAGTACCCGCTATGCCCAACATGTGGTCGTAAGCATCCGGGAGAATGTCGACTGAAAGGCAAGACTTGTTACAAGTGTGGGCAACCAGGCCACTATAAGAAGGACTGTCCACAAAAAGGTGATCAACTCAAGGATGACAAACTTGTCCCAGCTCGAGTATTTGCACTAACCAGAGGGGAGGCTGAGACTAGTAACACTGTGGTTGCAGGTCAGATTTCTATCTCTGAAAAACTATGTACTGTTTTATTTGATTCTGGAGCTACGCACTCATTTATTGCTTTAAAGATGATAGATAAGTTAGAACTACCGTATGTAAACTTTAGTTATAAGTTCATGACGGAGTTGCCCTCGGGCGAGGTTATAATATCATCTAGAGGAGTGCGGGATGCGCCAATAAGGATTGCAGACAAGGAACTTAGTGGAGATCTGATAGAGCTGGAGATGAGGGATTACGATCTTATCTTGGGTATGGATTGGCTATCACGACATGGAGCAACAATAGATCGCCGAAAGAGGACGGTGACTTTCACCCCCGAATCCGGAGAGGCATTCATATTTGAAGGAATCAAAGTCAAGTCAAGCTTACCGCTAGTTACAGCCCTGAAGGCACAAAAGATGATACGTGCGGGATGTCAAGCATACTTGGCCAGCATAGTAGACAAGTCCAGAGAAACCACCCTCAAGCCAGAGAATGTCCACATAGTATGTGAATTCCAAGAAGTTTTTCCGGAAGACCTACCAGGGCTACCCCCAGATAGAGAGATAGAATTTGTGATTGAGTTAGCGCCAGGCACAGCACCAATCTCGAGGGCTCCATACCGCATGGCTCCCAATGAATTGAAGGAATTGAAGGCTCAACTACAAGATCTTTTAGACAAGGGATTCATTAGACCAAGTTACTCACCTTGGGGTGCGCCAGTGTTGTTCGTCAAGAAGAAGGACGGTAGTATGCGGATGTGTATAGACTATCGAGAGCTGAACAAAGTGACTATAAAGAACAAGTATCCCTTGCCTCGCATCGATGATTTGTTTGATCAGTTACAAGGGGCGATCGTCTTTTCAAAGATCGACTTGAGATCTGGGTACCACCAATTGAAAGTCCGAGAGGAAGATATAGCAAAGACGGCATTTCGAACACGGTATGGGCATTATGAATTTCTAGTGATGTCATTTGGGTTAACCAATGCCCCAGCAGCCTTCATGGATTTAATGAATAGAGTATTCAAGGAATATCTTGACAAGTTTGTGGTGGTATTCATTGATGACATACTCATTTATTCAAGGACAATGGAAGAGCATGAGGAGCACTTAAGGCTAACTCTAAGTAGACTCAAAGAGCACCAATTGTACGCCAAATTCAAAAAGTGTGAGTTCTGGTTGGAGAAAGTGGCGTTTCTAGGCCATATAGTGTCCAAAGATGGGGTAGAGGTGGACCTGCGAAAATTGAAGCAAAGGAAGAGCTGGCCAAAACCGAAAACCGCAAGTGAGGTTCGGAGTTTTCTCGGACTAGCTGGATATTATAGGAGATTCGTTGAAGGGTTCTCAAAAATAGCCACACCATTGACGAATTTGACTCGAAAGCAACAAAAATTTGCATGGACAGATAAATGTGAGGAAAGCTTTCAGACATTGAAAGATAAACTCATAACAGCACCTGTCCTGTGTGTTCCAACTAACAAAGACAAATTTGTAGTATATTGCGACGCATCAAAGCAAGGGCTCGGCTGTGTGTTGATGCAGAATGAGAAGGTGGTAGCCTATGCCTCTAGGCAGCTAAAGGAGTATGAGACAAGGTACCCAACTCATGACTTAGAGTTGGCAGCAGTGGTCTTTGCATTGAAAATCTGGAGGCACTACCTCTATGGAGAGAAGTGTGAAATATACACAGATCACAAAAGCCTAAAATACTTCTTTACGCAGAAAGAGCTCAACATGAGACAGAGGCGGTGGTTGGAACTGGTAAAAGATTACGATTTGAGATACTGTACCATCCTGGAAAGGCTAATGTAGTGGCGGATGCACTTAGCAGGCGCAACTATGCAAGCTTATCAATGTTAAGGGCATTAAAAGTGCCATTGCAACAGGAAATCGAGAGATCTGGAATAGAGTTAGTAACAGGAAAGCTAGCTAACCTCACAATTGAATCAAATTTATTAGAGAATATCAAAGAAGAACAAGCCCAAGATGAGTTTTTAATCAAGAAGCGGGTCGAACTACAAAATGGGAAAGCCGGGGACTTCTCAGTTAATGAAGAGGGTATTCTACTATACAAGACAAGGGTGTGTGTACCTAAGAAAGCGGAGTTGCAATCAAAAATCTTACAAGAGGCGCACACTACACCCTATTCTTTACACCCAGGATCAACCAAAATGTACAATGATCTGAAAGGTAGGTATTGGTGGCCGGGAATGAAAAATGATATAGCAGAATTTGTAGCGAAATGTCTTACCTGCCAGCAAGTTAAGGCCGAACACCAGACTGCAGGGCCGTTGCAATCTCTTGATATTCCTGAGTGGAAATGGGAAGATATTGCTATGGATTTTGTGACAGGGTTACCGAAGAACAGCAAACAACAGGATTCCATCTGGGTGATTATCGACAGACTCACTAAATCAGCACATTTTCTGCCTGTGCGCACTAATTACAATGCAGAGCAATATGCTGAACTGTATGTAAAAGAAATTGTAAGGCTACACGGAGTCCCAAAGACCATTGTATCTGATAGAGGTTCAGTTTTTACTTCTAAGTTTTGGGAAAGTGTGCAAAGTGCTTTGGGCACAAACCGAAGTTGAGTACAGCATTCCACCCTCAAACTGATGGACAATCGGAACGAACTATTCAAATACTAGAAGACATGCTACGAGCTTGTGCGTTGGATTTCCCAAGTAACTGGAGCAACTATTTGCCACTAATGGAGTTCTCGTACAACAATAGCTATCAATCTACAATAGGGATGGCACCCTATGAAATGTTGTATGGGAGGAAGTGTCGATCACCACTACACTGGGATGAGGTTGGCGAAAAGCGATACTTAGGCCCAGACCTAGTAAGAGAGGCCACTGAAGCGGTAGAAAAGATTCGAAATAGAATGGTAACTGCACAAAGCCGCCAGAAAAGTTATGCCGACGCAAAGAGACGGAATGTGGAATTTGCAGTGGGTGATAAAGTGTTCCTTCGAGTGTCACCTATGAAAGGGGTTATGCGTTTTGGAAAGCGAGGAAAGCTAAGTCCAAGATTTATAGGTCCTTTTGAGATATTGGACAGAGTGGGACAGGTAGCTTATCGACTGGCATTGCCACCAGTATTAGCTGAGACGCATAATGTGTTCCATATTTCTATGCTACGAAAATACGTGTCGGATCCATCACACGTGCTGAACTATGAAAGAATGGAGCTAAAGCAGGACTTGAGTTATGAAGTGCGACCAGTTCGCATTATAGAGAGAGGAACGAAGGAGTTAAGGTCCAAAAGTATTCCTCTAGTAAAAGTTCTGTGGAGCAACCGTTCAGAAAGGGAGGCAACGTGGGAAATGGAGGGAGACATGAAAGAACAGTACCCCGAACTGTTTGGTAAGTCTAATTTCGAGGACGAAATTTCCTTTAAGGAGGGTAGAATGTAATATCCAGTTTATATACATATATTGGTATTTGGTATATTAAGTGTGATACAATTAAATTATTATTATTATTATTATTATTATTATTATTATTTTTATTATTATTATTATTATTATTATTATTATTATTATTATTATTGTTGTTGTTGTTGTTGTTGTTGTGCGTGTGTGATTAGAAAAAAATGATATATATATATATTAAATAGTGAGATAAATAAATAGTGAAGCATTAGATTAGTTAGTTAGTTTAAAATTTAAAATTTAAATTTAAATCAGCATAATTTTATCTGATTAGTTAGATATTTATTTTTAAATTTAAACCTATTATACGATATGTTATATACGTATATAATCTATAACCCTAGCAGCCAGATAGTATCGTATTCCCTTATTCTCACCATCTCTCAATTTCTTTTTTTTATTCTCTCTATTGAACCAAATCAATTGTTTTAATCTTAAGAGCTTCGGGGTTAGCAATCAACCGATCATCGTTCCGTGTCTTCGAAATCTTCAGGTAAAATTCGTACTTGTTTTTATTTTTGTTTTCAGAGAAATAGGCTTTCATAAAACTATCATATCTCTCTCCCCATAGGTCCGTTTTCAGTGATCTAGGTACCGTTTTAAAGATAATTTAATGATCTATATTTTTTATGAAGAAACTCTTTCCTAATTCTGAGTATTTTGATGTCAAAAATTCATGTTTTACACTGACTTTCGAATTACAGTTTTTTTTTAAATTTCTTTTCGATATTACCTTAGTAAAAGTGTCATATCTCTCTCGATATCTATTATTTTCAAGCTATTCTTGTACTGTTAGAAAGATAATTCAATAATCCATATTTTCTTTGAAGAAACCTTTCCCTAGTTCGGAGTTCTTACCAGTCAAAAGTTAGGATCTTTACTCGGTTATGGTATTTCGTTTTAAGTTTCGTTTCAGAAAAAGTGTCTTCAGTAAAAATTCAATATCTCTCTTAATTTTGATCCATTTTAAAAGATCTTTATCTCGTTTTAAAGCTTAGAAAAATAGCTACATTTTTTATGAAGAAAGTGTTGTCTAGATCGGGGTGTAACTATTTTTAAAACTTTTATTTTTAGGCTGTATTCAGAAATCGGCATGATCCAGGATTTTAAAGAAACTGTTTTGAGAAAACATGCATAACTCCTAGGTTATAGCTCCGATTTTGGTGATCTTTATACCGTTAGAAAGGTCTTTCAATTAACTAAAAACTTTGTGAACAGTAGAACTTCTAATTCAAACGTTTTATAAGTCAAATTCTAGGCTAAACTTGCTGTACAGTAAGAATAATAAATATATTGAGTTTATCGGTGGACTAAGGGTTTCACTAATTGTTATAGGGCCTAGAAGGTATCGTAGGAGTTAATTACAGCGGAGTTGAGGTAAGGAAAAATAATTATACTTTATACTTGCTTTTTATATGGTTTGAGTACCTAGTATGACTGCTTGAATAAATTGTATTGAAACTGTGGAATGTGATAGTTTCGGTGAAATATTAGTGTTTTGTCGATGGATTGTATATGGCTGTTTAATCATGTTCCAGGTACTTGGAAGTGGTTGGAAACCACACATGTATGGTGATGTGGTAAGTGAGGCAGTGTACGTAAGGGTGCACTGGTTATTGGTACTGCGTTCTGGTTAAGAACGTAAGACACTCCAGATTTGTATGGAAGCTGGTGTGTGATTGTGAGTGTGAGTATGTGGTATTTCAGTATTTGTGTGGCTGCCTCTATTTATACTTATGATTAGGTTGTTGTATGTTTGATGTATATGTTTGTGCTATGATGTGTGAATGCTGGTACATAGTATTTTGTTTTCCTTACTGGGCTTTGCAGCTCACCCCTTATTTACCCCCTATGTGCAGATAAGTAAGCCTGTAAGCTTTCGGTGACAAGTTGAGTCTGGGCAGCATGGGGTGTATCTCGTGTGATCATGTAACTGCGTGTGGTCTTGGCCATCTTCCGCTGAAAGTTTTTTTTTTTAAATTTATTAAACTTATCGAGGATGTTGTCGTTTAAATTTTCTATTACTTTTCCCTAAGTGGTAATACTTTATTTTCAACTGGGTACCCATGTTTTGAAAAGTGTTTTTTTTTTTAAAAAAAAATAAAGGCAACATTAGTATCTTAACGCCAGTTTATTTATGGCATCTTATTTTACGTAAGTAAGGGCGTTACACTTAATTATTTATTTCTTGAATTTAATTAACTTGAAAATTAAATATCTAAGTTGATTCTCATCATCATACTTAAATATTTCTTTTTCATGACACCTAATTAAATAGAAAATTATTTTTAGTTGAAATTCATTTTTTCAACTAAATTTAAATAATTTTCAAAATATATTTTTTCTTTATTTTATTAATCAAATTTCGAAATTGCATTTCTTAAATGCTGGAATTTCGAATTTTATTTAAAAACTAGATTAAAGTTGTAAATTATTTATTTTAATTTTGGACCAACTTAAATCAATAATTTTTTTTTTCATTTAATGATTAATTAAAATAAATTGAATTAAAGTATATTATTAGAAATTGAATTAATTAGTCAAAGGAAAATCTAGATAGATGATATTTTTGCTTGAAGTATTTTTCTAGTGTATTTAATTAAATAGAAAATTAATATTTAAGTTGATTTTCATCATCATACTTAAATATTTGAAATTTTTCTTATATATTTAATTAAATAGTGAAATTATATTTTTTGTTGTAAATTAATTTTGGGCCAACATTAAATTAGAATAATTTTTCCAGGATTAATTTTTTTTATTTTAACTTGCATTTTCGAAAATTGTATCCTTGAATACTTTAATTTTTTGAAATGCAATATATATTTATAGAAAATTAAATTTGAGTTGTAAATTAATTTAAATTAATTTTGTAACAACTTAAATTGAATATTTTTCTAAATATTTATTGGAAATTATTACTAAGATGGAAATAATTCATGTTATTTTCATATCCATCTAAGTAAAATTTATAAATATTAAATTAAAATTTATATTTAGAATTTTTCATTCTAAATTGGAAATTTTAAATAAATATATATTTAAAATAAATAAATTAAATAAAGAGAATCAAAGAAAATACAACTCACTTTAAATAATGAGCTTGATTATTATTAAGATATTCGATCTCCATTGTTGGTCTTACAAAAGTTAAATGTTTTCAATATAACCTCGAGACGCTAGACTTCGTCCCCCTATGGATGGTTATTTTTTGAACGCATTTAACACCGTAAGATTTCATTTGATAAGTGTTTTGTGAGTTTTCGTCTCTATTTAGACTCTCCCCTACGGTGACTACTTAGAGATAAACTCATAAAACATGAAACAATGGTGGAAGCTCATAAAATAAGAATAACCTTGACTCTCGCCTACCGGGACAACGTTGGATTCTTATAGTGATCGAATAAAAGGTTGCTAGAATGGTTTCTATTTTAGATGAGCTGACAACTATACTCAATAAATGATACTTTGACTCTCGCCTACCGGGACACTGTATCAGTTTGTTGAAAACCTTGGAAATTATTTAGGATTGTATGTTTTAGTATTTTCACTAGTCATTCCTACTTGCTATATGTTTATAATTTCTGAATTGTGTATGAATTTATATTGAACCATGTTATTTTCTGTTATTAAGTTGCAGTTTAATTTCGAATCTTCATTGTTGGTCTAACATGTTTGTTTTTCTAATGAGATAAATCCCTAATGGATTTTCACCATTAGACATACATAATAGTGTAAGATCTCGAAAGATAAATATTGTATATGCAACATCTAGCTGTTCATCAATTGATGACACCTTAGACTAGTATTTTTACAATATGAAACAAGAAGATTACATAAATAAGATTACTTTGTCTTTCGCTAATCGAAGCATCGTTGGATTCTTATTTATGAACGAAATTATCCTAATTCCTCTTAGCTTATTCATTTCGAATTAGCTCAATAATATATCATTGGATGAATGGTCTATAAATCATTTCATGTCATTATATTTTCTCTTAAGAAATTAAATGACGCATATGATTATAATCCCGAAATTCTATTCCCAATTGATATAAATCCTCAATCTTAGAAATCTCCTACTTGTATGGGCAAATCTGACTTAGAGTTTGTATTAGTAGTGCTGGTCCAAGATAGAATTACTCATTATATTTGGTATAAATTTAAGTCTTTGACTTTAATTTTAGATTCCAAATAGAAATTTTCTTATATTTCTAATTCCAGAATACAATACAGTTACACTTTCTCAAGTGTTTAATATCCATCTTCTATTAATGGATTAAAACTGTATGGAATATGAGTTAGGTATTCTATATCCAAGATCCACTTGCAGTATTCTAAGAACTCTTTGATGTAACTAAACCTATGTCATCAATAGACACTACCACATTTTTTTTTAATCTATGGCATTTGTATCTTGTTCATAGTGGATTTGACAAGATCAATCTCTGCAAAGAGTTAATATGCCTATATCCACTGAAAGTAGTTCATCTCATTCGCAGATGGATGTACATTCAGGGGTGGATATGAGTTTTTCGTTGTATTCTTAAAACGATTACTCTAGATTATACCTTTTAGCAAAGAAATTTGAAATGTTTGAAAAATTTCATTAATTTCTAGCAATGGTTAAAACCATTAAGGTAAGTGGTTAAAGATCTTGCGAACTGATAGGGGTGGAGAAATAGTTAGTAGATATGCAGTTCAAAGATCATTTAATTGATTTTTGAATTATATCCAAACTTACCTCCCCAGAAATTTTGAGTTGCATGTTGATGATTAGTTACTAGTCGTTGCCTAATTCCTTCTATGGTAATACAATTTCAGAATGATGTAATGGTTGGGTACTTAATGTAAATCATTACTAGATTCATTGATGACCTAATCAAAATCTTAAGAAAAGCTAGAACTATTAACCATGGTTTGTTAGCTGTTCTAAGTGATTAGGGGTGGACCATCCCATTGTCAATAGATAAGAAAGTGTTTGTTCAAACAAATACTACTTTTCTAAGAAAATGACTAAGTCTGAAAACAAGTAGCAAATAAAGGAGATATAATTCTTGATTCCAAAAGTGTTCTATCATCTTATTTGACATATGATGATCCCACTGCCTCTATTGTCTTGTCACAACCAAAGAGGTTAATACCATTTAGTTTTCTTAGACATAATTCACGGTACCTTGTCGTAGTGGGAGAGTTTCTAGGAACTCACCTTCTTATGACTTGGGAGACACTAGTGATTAAAATCCATTGTGAGTTTAAACAAGTAATGGATTGTCAAGATAAGAAACTAAGAAGAAAGCCAAAAGAACTATGGTTTAATCCATTCACATGGAATAACCTAAAGTTTTCTATTACAAGGACATAAAAGGAAATTTTTGTTTATAAGTCCATTCAATAGACTTAACAAACTTCCTGTTCCTAGTATTATAGGTTTGAGTTTATCTAAACCTATGGCTTGTGGTATACCTGGTAATTACTTACTCTAATGCAAGCAACTTACTTTAGTAAAATGCTGAAGCATCTTCTTTCTAATTGCAATCTATAGAGGCTTCACAACTTCTTAGGTATAGATTTTATTTATCTAAGGAAAAGTCTTAACTATTCCAGAAAAGATAAAGCCATGAAAGAATTTCTTAAATCAACAGTGAGAGGTCTTAGATATGCTTTTGTATGCCTTAGACCAGACACCTGCTGTTGAGTGGGAGTAATGAGTAGGTATCAGATTAATCCAGGAGAAGAACATTGGAAGACAATCAAGTAAATCTTAAGATTAAGAAGATGAACTATATGTTAGTCTATAAGGGTGTGTTTAAAACTCTTAGACTACACCATATCAGATTTTGAAATTTGCCTTTGTGCTAGAAAATCTTTCTGATAAGATGGTGGTTACTCTGGGGGTGGAATAGTGATTTTGGAGAAGTGTGAAAACCTATCTAAAGTCTCTAGGTCTACCAGAAAGGGAATGAATGTTAAGGTTGCAGGAAAGGTACTTATTCAGTCTAAGGAAAGTTCTATACATTTTTGGCATCATTCCAAATTGCCTTAAACTACTAGTGTTAATTTCCTGATTAACCAAAAGTAGTTACCGAAGGTATAGAATCCAGTATCCCAAGATAGTAGACATATAGAGAGGAATTTCACATTATCAATGATTTTGTGATTAAGGAAGAGTAATAGTGGAGGAAAGGTTGTGGTTAATTCAACCTTTCAGATCCTATTACGAGGAGTTTACTACTACTACACTTGATTTGTATATCAAGGTGTTGAGATTATTTGAAACGCACTTTTTGTTTTATATTAGTGCAAGTGGGAGTTTGTTGGGTTTTATGCCCTAAATAAAACTCATTTCAATATAATCAGATTTACTTACTAATATAGATCAGAAATAACATTTAATGTTACATGGTTCACATGATTTATTTCATGATTATATGTACATAATGTATGAATTCATCTGAAACCCTTTTCACATACTTGATCCTGTTTATTGTGCTGTCAACACATTGGAAAGTAAACATGACTATGTGAATAAAGTTTCCTAGATTTATCAGACATAGGGTTTTACTGATATGATAATCTACAACAAGAGTTTACTTGTATTTGGAGAAATACTATGTTCTTTCCAGAACATTGGTTAAAGTAAAGCTCAGGTTGGATGCATGGAGTATGCATCGGAAGGGACCGATATTGAACTTTGACTTAGATTTATTAAACTTACCGTAATATCTATTCAAGTCAATATCACCTAGTTGATCCTAGATCAAATGATCTTAATCCTGTTATGATTAGGCTCAATCTTGAAAGGCTATTCGTGTTCTTTGATGTGTTAGTTAAGCCTACTTTTAGGTCAGGGTGATACGTACATTTTGGGAACACGGTAGTGCAATTGAGTGGGAGCGCTAGCATAAACATGGAATCTATAGCTTCTATCTGGCGAATAGTAAGCAAAGGATGATCTCCTTTGAGCTTGACCAAACGAACATAAATGGTGGAGTACTCATTTCACATAAGATGAAATATCATTTATACGGGATCAAGTGTTTTAAGGATAAAATACATTGTAGGGTGTAACGGTAATCTAATCCCTTTACAGTGTAGATCATTCATATAGAGGATCATTGATCAAATTAGGATTATAATAATGGATAACTAATGATGTGTCTATATGGTGGAACATATAGAGCATTCTATATACTGAGAGTGCAATTCTAAGTTCTATGCGTGGATTCAACGAAGAATTAATAAGTTTGTGAATTTTAGTGCTAAATTCTTGATCTACTTATTGGAAGCTCGGTTATATAGACCCATGGCCCCCGCACTAGTTGAGATAATATTGCTTGTAAGACTCATATAATTGGTTTTGATTAATCAATTATAATTCTCAAATTAGACTATGTCTATTTGTGAAATTTTCACTAAGTAAGGGCGAAATTGTAAAGAAAGAGTTTATAGGGGCATATTTGTTAATTATGATACTTTGTATGGTTCAATTAATAAATATGATAAATGAAAATATTATTTAATAATTATTTATAGTTATTAAATAGTTAGAATTGGCATTTAAATGGTTGAATTAGAAAATTGGCGTTTTTGAGAAAATCAGATGCAAAAAAGATAAAACTGCAAAATTACAAAAAGTGAGGCCCAAATCCACTATACAGGGCCGACCATTTTTGTAGGGTTTTTCCCTCTGATATTTTCATTATTTTAATGCCAAATAATTCAAACCTAACCCTAGTGGAATGCTATAAATAGATAGTGAATGCTTCAGGAAAATTACACACTTTTCTTCTGACACTTTTGATTCAGAAAAAACTGAGCCTTCTCTCTCCCTATCTGGCTGACCACTCCCTCTCTTCTTTTCTTCCTTTAATTTCGAAATTCTTAGTGTATGAGTAGTGCCCACACACAGCAAGTGATACCTCAATCATAGTGAGGAAGATCGTGAAGAAAGACTTTCAGCAAGAAGGAGTTTCAGCATCAAAGATTCAGAGAAAGAGATCCAGGTTCAGATATTGATAATTCTCTGCTACAGAAAGGAATCAAGGGCTAGATATCTGAACGGAAGGAGTCATTATATTCCGCTGCACCCAATGTAAGGTTTCCTAAACTTTATATGTGTTTATTTCATCGTTTTAGAAAGTTCATATTTAGGGTGTTAATCAACATACTTGTGAGTAGATCTAAGATCCTGGTAAAATAATTTCCAACAAGGCTCATATGTTACAAGTGTCCAAGTTCCATTAGCTTTGAGAGCAGTGCATTCAGTGTGCATTGTAGCATTCCATGTAGGGTCATTATGTGCTGCTTTCAAGGACTTTGGTTCACGAGGCGAAAGCAACTTAGCCAATTTGTGCTTGAATTCTAGATATGCTTTAGGCTTGAAAATACCATGTTGAGACCTGGTTGTCATGGTATGAGTCTTTTGTGGTTCTGCAACATCAGGAATAGCAGAGGAGGAGGAGGCTGCAGAACCAGTTGCAATAGTGTTGACTGGTGAAATAGAGTTCTTGCTATCACTGGATTAAGGCAATTCAAATGACTCAAGGGAGGCATAGGATGCATCTGAGGAAGATGAGTCTTGTGCAGAGTTTGGAACAACAACTTGTTGAGTTGGTGAGATTTGAGACTCAAATACAACAATAGAACGCACAAGTACTAGTATGAACATCAGTAGTAAAAAATTGAGCAGTTGGAAAAGAGGTTGAGTGAATAGGGATACCTGTTGAGTGCTAGACTTAGAAGAGGCATGAAAGTAAGTATCATTAAAGACTATATTTTTGGCAACAAAGAGTCTGTCTGCAACATTTTCACACAAATATCCTTTGTGCTTTGAAGGGTATCCCAAAAAGATGCATTCCTCAAATCTGAACTCCAACTTATGATGAGCATAAGGCCTTAAATGGGGAAAGCAAGCACACCCAAAAGTCTTCATGATAGTGTAATCTGGTTGTTGTTGGAACATGCACTCATAAGGATTGATGTTTCCAATAACAGGATTGGGCAATCTGTTAATGGAGTAAACAACACATTAAAATGCATGCCACCAATAACTTAATCCAAATCTGAGTGAGCAAGCCAGGTTAAACCAGTTTCTGTCACATGTCTGTCACAATTACTTTCCAGTGTAATGATATCACAGTAATTGTGAATAACTATATATTCGAGATTTAATAGAACTTATATATTAAACCTATAATCATGTGTAAAACATGTGAATCAAAGCTTACGACTAAGTCATGATATGATATCTAATCTTTATTGCAAGTAAATAAGATTACAATGAAAGTTGTTTTTATTTAGGGCATAAAATCTCAACAATTATTGTTTCACATATCCAAGTCCTCTTTGATGAATTCAACAAAATCCAGCAGACTACCGGTTTAAAAGAGAAATCTAATTGTACATCAACGTTAAAATGGATCACTCCACCACTTAGCACCTTTAAATTAAATGTGGATGGATCATTGAATGAGAAAAGTGCTACAATTAGAATTGGAGCAATTATTCAGAATTCACAATGACGGGTAATGGCATGCATATCGAAATCTTTATTTGGAAAGGGAGTCCTTAATTAAGTTTTACTGATTTAGGAAAATCTTCTTATGATTTTTTTTCTTCATTTTTTAAATAATAAAATATGACGTCAATTTCAAATTTCTATGTGAGTATAATTTATTTATCTTTACTTGTCAAAATATTTTAACCTCATACTTCCAAATCATCTTTTCATTAAATGAATAATTTTATATACTTTTTTCTAGGGGTGTTCACGGATTGGTTTGGTTCGAATTTTCATAAGTTTTGAACCAAACCAATATAACAGTTTTTTCAATATTAAAAACCAAACCAGACCAAAAACTTTCTCAAAGCAAATCAAACCAAACCCTTAAGAATGGTTTGGTTTGGTTCGAAACCACGGTTTATGTAGAATTGATAATTATTCATATTTTTTCTAGTAATTGTACTATTTTTACTAATTTTTTAATTTTATTTTTCAAAACATATATTTAACATGATAAGTAATAGATCTATAAGATATAAATAATGATATAAAAACATTCTCAAAAATCAAACATAACATAAAAATCTAAAATTTATGCAATAAAAAACTTGACACACAAAAAATTCTAAATTATACATATAGTTATTTATAAAAAATATATAAATTAATTATTTATTATAAACGGTCCGGTTCGGTTTAACCGTTAATTATATATTACGAACCGCAACCGAACCATTACGACGTAAACGGTCCGGATTGACCAAACTACCAAAAATAGTTTCCCCGGTTACGGTTTACAATGGTTCAGATTGTAGTGGTCCGGATTTAAACCACGATTTCCCAGTTTATATGAATAGTCATACTTTCTCATTGTTTGCTTTCAAAAATAAATAATAATAAGTATATATTTAAATAAATAAAAATAAAAATATACCTTTTCCTTTGTTTTGACTTTAATAAAGGCCGAAGGGAGATTTTCCTTCAGTCTAAGATAGCCTTTACAATTTTCTTTTATTAATTTTATTCTTTTTATTATTATTTTAATTACTATTAGTATGGTTATACTTCAGGATGAGCCTTATTATATTCTATGTTGGTATTGTAGGGAACTTCATAGTTATTCAGGCTGAAGTAGTAGTTTTCATGGTGGCGTTAGATTGGTCGCTTAGAATTGGACTTCCTCTCGATTCTATTGAGGGCCCGTTTGACATAGTTTTTGAAAAAGCTAAAAGCTATTTTTTTTCAAAAAGTTACAACTAAAAGCTAAAACTGGTACAACCTAACTTTTAAAAAAAACTGTTTTGATTAATAGACTATATAATAAATTATTTTGTACTAAAAATAAATTTACTTATTTATTACATATTACAAAAAATAAAAATACCTTTTTGAAGGAAAACAATATTTAAAATAAATAATATATAAATCTCTTATTTTTTATTTTGTTTTAAAAAATATTTTATATTTTTTAATTAATAAACTACATCAACTTAGATATTCTTATAAATTATAATTTTTTTTACAAGTGATAAAAATATAATTTAAAAATATTATAATTTTTTTTGAATACACATAAATTTTTACTATAAAAAAATATGTAAAATATAAAAATTTTATATAACATAATTTTTTTTTTATATATTTATGATAATAATGAATTAGATTATAACATAATTATTATTATTATAATAGAATCTTAATAACTTAATTTTAAAGTTTTAAATTTACCAAACACTCGTTCAGTTTTTTTTTTTTCACAGTTTAGCGACAGTTGTTTTTTCTCACAAGTTCAGCTACAGTTATTTTTTCTCACAGCACAACTACCGCTATTTTTCTCTATAGTATAACTGTGCCAAACTGATCCTGAATCCAATTGCTTATATGTAATTTCTGCTTTTGTTAAGAGATTATCTCTTTGTAATGATCTTAATTCTCTTTATATTTTTAGTTTACTGTCCAAAATATTTTTAATTAATGTTCATCGGTCGGTCAATGCCCATGATTTAGTTGTGCAGACACTTACATTACAGTGAATGCTAAACTAGTTTGAATGGAAGATTATTTTTTTTGTATGTTCTTATTTTTTTCAATGAAAGTTTGTTAATTGTTAAAAAAAAAATAGAATACAAAATATGAATTTATGGAACAAAAACCAGAAGAAGAATTTGTTTGTAATCCAAGTAATCAACTCAAAAGTTAAATGCACAGAAAATCGCATCATTGGGTCCCTAATCTTCCCTCCAAAATAGAATAGAAAAATGGCTCTCTTGGGGGACGATGGTCGCGGCTACGAGCTGGCTAGGAAGCTTGAGACTTGTGGGGTATGGCGGTCATGGCTCGGCGACTCTTGCTACACCAACTTCTTCCATTTTCTCAGTTCCCCATCAACATGGGAAGCATTTATGAGAGTCGACGACTCCAAGTCTAGGGCTCAGATCCAACTCCAACTAAGGGTCCGTGCCCTTCTCTTCGATAAAGCCAGCATCTCCCTCTTCCTCCGTTCCGATTCTTCTCCTTCGTCTCTCGCCATTTCGAAGCTCAATCCAACTTGTGAGTATATTTATCCTTTTCTGTTTGTGGTGAAAAATTAGGGTTTTTGATCCATGGGATTTTTGTTGTTGCAGATTTGCAGTTACATGGTGACGACGTTTACTTCACTCTGGAGAATTCTTCCTCAGATGGTATGGCTGCTGTTCCTCCCAATGGGGTGGCGACCTCTAAGGTCCGGCACTTACTTAAACCATTACTCTTTAAAAGTAACAAATTGAGAATTTGAACTGATGAAAACTCACTCTAAAATGGGTTATTGATTTTTTATTTTATTTATAAACTATTTCTGTTGTTGGATAGAATACTCTTGGGGACTTATTTTCGCTTAACTATGATTTTGATTTAGTTAGTTTTCTCGTTTGTTAATAAACACTTAAAGAACATAGTTGAGAGTGCGGCTAGTTAAGTAGTACTTAGTTACTTCTTTAAATTTCTGCCAATGTGAGTTGAGTAATTTTGTTGGTTAAATTATCCAGATACAATCAAAAGCGTTTGGAATTGGATCAAGATATGGGGAATCTGATAATGATAATATGCATCAAAGACATAGAAATGAAGAACTTCCTGAAACATGGTACAATCAATTTATTGAGAACTATAGAATTAACAGACCATATAGGTTGTCACTGGGTGACCAAGAATCAGATAAACGGACATCTGACAATATGTATACTTATCTTAAATTTATTGAGAAGCATAAGAAAAGATGTATGGCGTTCAAGGAAGATCAGTATACAGGCTATGGGAATCTGGTAGGAGAAAATTCATCATATGCGCGTCCAAGTTCAGTTTCAGATGGAAGTAACTCAGATGATGAAGACTTGGCTTTTTTCCCTGAAATAATGTTTACATTCAACAGTGTTCCTGATAGTGCTCTCCCAGCAACAGGTAGAGTGGATGAGAAACATAAAATAAAGTTCTATGGAGTTCTTGACACCTTGCCTCGGGCTATGACTAGGAGCCCTGTTATGATTGAGAGGTTTGGTATCAATCCTTACGACAGTGTGGAACATGGAGCAAATTCATATCATGGAAAAAATGGATCTGGAGTAAACAAGAAATGTCTTGGCCAAGAGCAAGCATCACAATTGTCTCAACAGGTAGTGTCCCGGATATTAAAAAATATGGGGTTTGAAGGTTCCACTGAAGTTTCTATTGAAGTCTTCTCTCAGTTGATGAGCTGTCACATCTCCAAGCTAGGTGGGATCTTGAAAGTTCTTGCTGATAGTTACAGAAAACAGTGCTCAGCTGTTGAAATTCTCAAGATGTTCCTTCAAACTGTGAGATGGTGAGTTTGTATTGTTGCTCTGTCATGTGCTACACTTTTTTCCCAAAATTTGTTTTTTTTTTGATCTGGAGCAGTCATCTTAGTTTTATTTGTATTTTTTTCCTTTACTTTTAAAAGAGTGATACAAATTTAATGTTGTAATATGTGCCTGTCCACCTCTTAGCATTCTGGTTCTTTAGATCTGAAAATGTGGATCTAATTGTTTCTTGTTATTGTTTATGTACTTGTGCTCTTAAAGCTATGCCAAAGTGCGAGGTAGTGAATGGAGGATTACAAGTTGTGATTAGTCTAACTGTGATTTTGTCTTCATTCTATTAAAACTACGCCAGCTCTATTTAGGACATATTTGTGCAGTGGGCTTGTATGATAGTAATATGTCCACTGCACAAATATGTTCTACTGTTTTATTTTCATTTATGTTTTATTGTGAACATCTTACAGTTAAGCCTAAGGATTTAGGTGCTCACATTGTTTTATTGTCATTTATGTTCTATTGTGAACATCATACAGTTTTTATTCGGATCCTATCCTTTTTATTTATTTCCTAGAATATCTTATTTCTCTCTGTTTAACTCTCTGCTAGTGATTTTGGATCTCTTGCTGAGCATGTCAAGGATGGTTCTAGGACTTCTGTTCAACAAAGTCAGCAGCAAGTTCATGGTATCCCGTCACAGATGATGCCTCAAGCTCAGGCTGCACTTCGACTACAACAGCAAGTATGTTGATGTACTATGATTTAGTTTATAACCTGTTACCTGTTGTTTTTATTCTTTTAGTGAGTTGGTATTCATGTTTCATGCATAAGCAAGATGATTTAGATATTTAAGTAGGGGCATAGTTATGACGTGAATCCACAAAGCTCTTTGGCCCCTCGAACAGTATGTTAGAATACATGTTCTGTTGCATTGTACTCTTCTCATGGCCTGCCTTTTTGTTTCTAGAACAGTATTAGGTAGACACATTAATTTGGCTTCTGTTTATTATGAAATTGTTGTAACTGTGGTTCATTACATTTTGTGGTGAAACTACAGATGTCCAGACAAATGAATCCCCAGATGCAGCAAATGGTCCTCCCCCAAAACTTGGGTTATCAACAGCAGCAACATCAGCTGCAGCAACAGCAGCTGCAGCAAAAACAGCTGCAGCAGCAACAGCTGCAGCTTCAGCAACAGCAACAACAACAGCTTCAGCAGCAGCAGCAACAACAGCTGCAGCAGCAGCAGCAACAACAACAGCTGCAGCAGCAGCAACAACAGCTACAGCAACAGCAACAACAACAGCTGCAGCAGCAGCAGCATCAACAACAGCTGCAGCAGCAGCAGTTAGAGAGAATGCGAAGACGGCAACCATCAACTCCTCGCCCAGGTGTGGATGCGGATAAGGATAGGCCCATGGTACAGGTCAAGATTGAAGCTGCATCAGATTTGCCTATTGATAGTAATTCCTTCAACAATTTCAACAATAGAAATCAACAAATGCAGTTCAGGCAGCAGCAAATGGCTGCAATGTCAAATTTCGCAATGTCAAATGTCCATGGTCAATCCAGTACTCAATTTAGACCGATGGGTTCATTGCAGATTCCCCAAATGCAGACACAGTATGAAGCCCTAAAGTACATTTTATGTCATTTCTGGCTACTACATTAGGTGATAAATTTGTCTTATTTCAAAATACTGTTTATTTGCAGGAACATGGGTGTGCCGAGGGCTCCGCCAGTGAAGGTTGAAGGTTTTCAGGAATTGATGGGTGGCGATTCTACCCCAAAGCATGAGTCAGAAGAAAATAGGCTGACTTCTCCCCCAAGTAAATAGTTTTGTCCCTAGTCTTTTAGTTGCCACTGTAACCTCACTTTGTCCTGCAGTTATTATCGTCATTATAGATTGTTTTTGCATACTAACAGGCCACCAAAGATGCATGTATAGTTTAGGATCAACGTTATTGGCTTCGATCTAGTTAAAATCATCACCTTATTTATTGTATGGAATAAATTTAGTCATGAATTGTTAACATAAGCTATCCAAATCATTCCGTCCATGAACCCCAAGTGGTGGTCTAGTGCTGGAAAGTGGAAAGTGCCAAGTGATGGTAGGCATTTGTTCCAAGGTTGGAATCCCCAGAGACAAAAAATAGAAAAAAAAAAAAAACTTGGGGCCAATGGGAGGTCTTATGGTCGAACTGGTAGGGCCCATTTTTTTCCTTTTTTTTTTTTTTAAATTTTTTTTTAAAAAAACTCTATCGATCTTATGATTTTTTGCAGAACATAAATAATGGGAGATAACAAGAGAATGAACTAGCCACTACAATTACTGTACTAGGATTTCCTTAAAGCTTGGAGAAAATAATTTGGATCCTTGATCGGATAAAAAGATTCTGATGGTTTCAATGGATATTGAAACTATACCCCTTCGTGTATTCCTTACCTATCCCTCATCTACCGATCTAAGTGACAACCACTGAGTTCATTGTTCATAAGACCCCTTATTCCTTTTTTTTTACTAGTAAACAACCCTAGCATATTTTCTCTTCATTTATTAAGTTACTAGGGGTTCGTTTGGTATACCATGTTGTATTGTATTGTATTGGATTTAATTGTATTGTATTAATATTATTTAATACAGTACTATATTTGATATTAATTTGTATTAATATATTATATAAAATTATACCATCTTTATAATAAATTGACCTCGATCTTAGCCCAAGACTCGAATCTCGGCCTTAGAATACAAACCCTGCTCGAACCCCATCCCTAGACCCAGACCTTGGACTTGAACCTTAGAGTTTGGTTTTGAGTCCAGGTTCACGTCCGACTTCGGGTTTGGGTCCAAGTTTGGGTTCAGGTTTGGGGTTGGGTTCGAGTCCGTGGTCTAGGGTTTGGGGTTTAAGTGTTGGTTTTTATTGTCCAAATCAGAATAGAAAGCATAAGCTGTTTTTATAGAAATAATTTTAGAATATCATAATTTGACTCATAAATATCAAGACCTTAACATTTACAGACATTAGATATATTGAGTTAAGAACAATGCTAAAATATTAAAAATAAAAAAATTTCTGAGATAAATAGTTAAGTTGTTTGATTTGTTATGTAAAAATTTGGTGGCAATAATGCCTCTTGTTACTTATTTGGTGCATCAGTTAGTTGGCTGTTAAAATCTTAGAAGAGACCTACATGGCAACCACCTGGCTGCATTTAATTGGTTTAATTTTTTTTTTAATTTATTAAATATTATAAAATCATTAAAATTTATTTTTTAAATTAACTTATTTAAAATATAAAATTTCAAATAAAATTAGAAAATAAGTTCTGAATTTATAAGTAAAAAAAGACAAATTAAAATTCTATACTATTAACCAATTATTAATAGGGAAATTATAGTAAATGGCCCTAAATCATAGGAGTATGTTAGTTTATGTCCTCATTTCAAAAAAATATAGCAAATGACCCTAAATCATAAGACTATGTTAGTAAATGTCCTCATTTTTTTTTTTGAATTAGAAGCAAATTATTTAAACATTATGGTATATCTATATTAGTTTTGTTAAAATCTTTTTTATTTTAAAGTTATGTCAATTTTTTTAGGTGGCGTTTGGTAACACTTTTGTTTTTTAATTTTAAAAACAGAAAAATAAAAGTAGATTTTTTGTTTTTAAAATTTTGTTTTTAAAAAAACAAAAATGTGTTCTACAACTACTTTTGTTTTTAAATTTTAAAAACAGAAAACAAAAGTGTGTTCTGTAACCACTTTTGTTTTATAATTTTAAAAATAGAAAACAAAAGTGTGTTCTGTAACCATTTTTATTTTTCAATTTTAAAAACAAAAAACATAAATTTTGATTTTTTTTTTCCTTTTTTTAAATAAAAAATTATGAATATCATTTATTTTTATTTTTAAACAAATATATAAAAATTATAAAAAAATAAATTAAAGAATACTCATTAACATTTTAAAAAATTCAAGTAATTTAAAATCACGAAACACATTATCTATAACACAAAACCGACAAATTCATAATAAAATATGAACTAATAATTGTCTAATCTTGAAGGAAACTATTAAAAAAGTTCTAATTGTTAATAATCTTCACTCATTATCTTCATCGTCGATTTGCTTTCCATATATGATCAGCAATTTCATCACGGACATTAGCCATTTCACGAAGTTGATCTCTTGAAATGCTAAACTCAACACTATCATTCAAAGTTTCGTGGGTGCTTTGTATAGTAGCATCTTGTACTTCAGGAATGTCTTCATCTCCATCAAAATATACGTCTTTTTCTGCATTTGTCCTTATAAAATTATGAATTCCACAACAGGCAATCACAATGTACTTTTGTATTTTTAGATCATAGGAAGGCATTTGCTTTAAAATAGGAAAGCGAGCCTTCAATACGCCAAAGCACCGCTCGATGACATTTCTCAAAGACGAATGTCGATAATTGAACAACTCCCTTTTTCCTGAAGGATTACGATCTGCATATTGATTCAAATGATATCTTTCTCCTCGATATGGGGAAAGAAAACCAGACATGTTTGTATATCCAGAATCAACAAGATAATATTTTCCTAAACAATGTTAATTGATATTAATTTTTCATATGAATATTAATACAAAATAATGTCAATAAACATAATAAGTTTGATAAGACTTACCATTGGGTGGACCTGGGAATTCATAATCTGGGTTTGTGGCACATTCTGAAAGAATTCGTGCATCATTAGCTGATCCTTCCCATCCCGCTACAACATATGTGAACTTCATGTCAAATGAACATATACACATGACGTTTTGAGTTGTATCCACCTTTAGACCTCGATACGGTATTTGTTCATTAATGGGGACATGAGCAGAGATATGGGTCCCATCTATAGCTCCTACACAATTCTGAAAATAAAAAACAAATTAATGGCTTTTGTTCTTTCTTTATTTATTAAATTTTAAAATAATAATAAAAGAGATAGTATAAATTTTTTTACCTTGAAAAATGGATAATATTTTGGATTGAATCGAATTTCTGAAGGAACTACATTAAACAAAGGTGGAGTAATTAACTCTTTGGATAAACGACATACCTCCTTCAAAACTTTCCTAAAGTATTCAGATGTAGTTGAGGTGGAGTGTTGAAATCGTTCAACAATTACACGATGTCGTTCATTATGTCCAATGACAAATAAGAACATAGCAACTTGCTCCTCAACGGAAAGATAGCGAGAGTTCTTCAATAAATTTTTTTCTTTTAGAACACCACAAAATAGTTTGAAGACGTCCTTATCCATTCTGAATAAATCATAACACCTACTATCGTGACCATGCAACACTTCCATTACATACTCATGTCCTGAAAGGGCCGAATTTCTACACGGTTCCTTAGTTCAATAAAAATTTCTTCATGTTTTTCAGGCCAAACAGAAGCTTCGCTATTATCAATAATAACCACCTGACTATCTGTTCCTGTCATCTATTCAATCTACATGTAATTATAAAACTAATTCTAAAACTTATGTAAAGAAAACAATAAAATTAATTTAAAAAGTTACGAACTAATGCAAACTAATGAAGCATAATCAAGTGTTGGCAACAAGTGTTGGAGATAATATATAAAGCTCACTAACACATTCAAGCATAAACTAATCCAATCCAATCCCATTCCAACAAAATAACAATAAAATTAAGAAAAAAAAAAATTACAATCATTGTCTTGTCTCTAACAAAATAAAAATCTGCACAATGATTTTCTCAATATAAGAATCATTTATCAATAAAATGGGCATGTGCAATTTCAAGGAAGCAAAGATAATGGTACACTGGGGCACAAAATGAAATAAAGTTAAAAGTACCAAAGGATAGATAGCAGGTCATTTCTAATTGTACTATTATCACCTTTCATGACCTGAATCTCTTTAATCAACCCAAGAGGTAATCCCTTCAATGAATTATAATCTTACTCCAATACTGAAAACTATAGACCATTATTTGAATCTTACATTACTCTCAAATTCCCACACCCATGACCCAACCATTGGAGCTCAAATTCAAATATCATTTAAACAAAACAGAAAAAAACAAAAAACAAAAACAGAGAAAAGTTCAAGTACACATACAATTTTTTGAGCTTGCTTGGAAGTTGCTTTATTCTTCTACGCAATTTTTTGGCGAAAATCTTGTATTGATCTCCCTAAGTTTTCAGGAAAAAAAACTTATAACTACGCAAATAATTTCGCCCTTATAACTTTTTCTAACTAATACTACCACAGAAATGTGGAACCAAAGGAAAAGAAAATCATGGAACATATGAGTAATTAATAAATCACATTGTAATAATACTTATGTTAAAATCAATTCAGCTTTCACACAAAATAGCTTTTCGGTTTCATAAAATAGATTTTAGTAGCCCTCAAAATTACAGTGTTTCGATCTGTTTCTAACAAAAGAGTGAATATGTTCACAGACATAGGAACTAGTACAAGGACAAAAGCTTTTCACAAAAGAATGCTCCATAAACTGGGATATGGATGAAAAATAATACAGTGAATCTCAAATAGTATCACTAACATATGATCATGTTCAATGTAATGTTAGATTTTATTTTTGATCTGATACGAATTACATACCATCAACACTAGACTTCCATCAGAAAATCAGTATAAACACAATGGAAAGGCAGTAATGACCCTAATATATTAAGCAGCATATGCAGCAAGACTTATAATAAAGATGACTATACAAAATTTGAATGAAACATTAACCGCAGTGATTCTCATTACAGCATACCAGAGTAGTAATTAATTGCAATGTAGTGTAAGCAAAAAAATCAAAGAGAGAGACACATTTCTAAATAAATCAAACAGAGATACATTTCTAAAATCTTATGTAATCAATAACCCAACTCACCAAGTTCGCCTAATATATAGAATTATACAAAAGAAGAATAAAAGAATGGACAGTAGAGCAAAATCAATGGTGAAATTTGATAAAAGTTGTACAATTGACATCAACCTGAGAAATGGGTATATAGTTATGAAATAATCTTACAAGCTATGCATATTGCAATCATCAATCTGATAGTCAGAAACTGGACATACCCGGTTTATCAAACTATCTCAACAGTGATTATAAGGATGGATAACCCGAATCCACAACCACTGCAATTCCCTACTTGTGTAGCAATATTTTACGTTAAAATCAATTCCTTCATTAAAAACAGATTCTGATATAATTATTAGTATCTAGGGACCATGGGATTAAACATACAAGCTTGATTAGTGCTTGTATGCATGTAGCCCACATATATACAAAACCAATCGAATCAACCAAAGACAAAAATCACTCACATACTCAAATCCCACTAATTTTTTTTTTTTGAAAATTAAACAACAAAATCTCATATCAGATATTAAACCCAAAACCAATTTGAAAGATTGAATCCAAAGACCTAATAAAAGCTAAGAACAAATTTTCTCAAATAAAAACCCTAAAATAAAAAAAATGAAATAAAATAGAAGAGAAAATCATACCTGTAAAAGCAAAAAGTCTTTCTCTCTACGAAGCCATTCTCATTGTCATGCGATTCTCATTTTCAAATCTGAGAATGAAGGAATAACAAAAACAAAACTAAGAAATAAGAAGAGAGACAGGCGAGATATATATATATATAGAGAGAGAGAGGAACAGAGAGAACCATATAAATATACAGAGAGAGAGAGAGAGAGAGAGAGAGAGAGAGAGAGAGAGAGAGAGAGAGAGAGAGAGAGAGAGAGAGAGAGAGAGAGAGAGAGAGAGAGAGAGAGAGAGAGAGAGAGAGAGAGAGAGAGAGAGAGAGAGAGAGAGAGAGAGAGAGAGAGAGAGAGAGAGAGAGAGAGAGAGAGAGAGAGAGAGAGAGAGAGAGAGAGAGAGAGAGAGAGAGAGAGAGAGAGAGAGAGAGAGAGAGAGAGAGAGAGAGAGAGAGAGAGAGAGGATTTACCTGAAATGGTGAAGCTAAGCCATGGAAGAACTGTCTGAGCTAAGGAAGGTGACTAAACGAGAGAGAAAAGCAAAAATGAAAAAAGTGTTTTTAAAATCATCACAAATCTGTTTTTAAAATTTACCTCATTTTGTTTTTTAATTTTAAAAACAAAAAATAAAATTGAGTTACCAAACACAATTTCTATTTGTATTTTTAAATTTTTGATTAAAAAAACAAAAAAACTATTTTTAAAATAGTTACCGAATATATCCTTAATTTTTTATGAGTTGTTTTGGATTGTTGGTATATAGATTTTGTTGTACAGTATATTTCTATTTTGTTGTATGGTATATTATTATTCTTAGATAATATTTATTTTTATTATGATATGTATAATAGTGGTATATAATTTTATTAGCATAATAAAAATATTTTAATGTATGTATATAATTTTATTGACATGCTACATATATTTAATTATTATTTTTATATTTTTTGATTGTATGATTATTTATTTTAAATAATATTTAATTAATTTTTATTTTATTATATACAATGATCATGGTATATATATTTTAATTGTGGTATATAATTTAGTTAGTATAGTATATATATATGTATTAGTAATCTATATTTTTATTATTATTATTTTTTGTATATATGTTTTGGTGTATGATATATATATTTTTTGTTATACGGTATATAATTTTTTTTAAATAATATTTAAGTTTTATTTTCTATTGTACTTTTGTTGACATGATATATAATTTTATTAGCATCCTATATATTTTTATTTTTATTTGTTGTTATTATTATATATATTTTTATTGTAAGGTATATATTTTATGTTATATGGTATATAAGTTTTATTGTATAGTATATCATTTTATTTTAGATAATGCATAATTAGTTTTAATTTTAGTATACATAAATGTAATATATAATTTTGTTAATATGATATATATAATTTTTTTTTAATAATATTATATTATTTTGTTTTATTTTTTATTGTAGGTGTATACATTTTATTGTATGGTATATGATTTTTGTTGTCTATAATATATTATTTATTTAATGTAATATTTAGTTTCTATTTTATTATATATAAATTTTTTGGTATGTATTCATATTTTAATGGTGGTATACATAATTTTGTTAGCATGATATATATATTTTTTAAGTACTAATTTAGTATTGTTATAATTTCTTTGTGGTATATAATTTTATTACTACGGTATATTAATTTTCTGTACTACGATATATCTAATACTGCTGTATATATTTAAATGATCTAATATATTTATTTATTTTTGTTACAATAGCATAATATGAAATACTAAAAAAAATTATGTAACTTAATTTTGTTATTATATATATATTTTTTTTAAAAAATATGTGATAAATCTATTTTTATAATTTTTAGGGATATTTGCGGCAAAACCTCCTTAAGTGCCAAGTTTTTACAACTAACCCCCAATTCTAAAATTTTGGTGGTAAAACCTCCTAAACCCAAGTTCCGTTAGCAATTAGCCCTTTCCATCCATTTTTGAGTGTTAAGTGCCAAGTTGGAATGTCTACTTGTACACAGTGTACACGTGGCACAGTTTAATTAGTCCACGTAATAAATATTTAAAATTAAAATAAAAAATTAATTATTTTAAAATAAAAAATAAAAAAAATCTTTTTCTTTAAAAATTAAAAAAAATTTAAAATTTAAAAATTTATTTATATAATTTTTTTTTTGTTTTTCTTTTTTTTTTTTCCTTTTCTTTCTTCTTCTTCTTCCTCCTTCTAACCTCCATTCACTAACCCAGAAACCCCCGGCCACTCGAACCACACTAACCAGCGACTCCCCCACCTGCAAACGACCCACCTTCACCATCTCCCATAACCACGTCCCACCTCCGTTCACCAAAATCGCCACCAGCAAGCTGACCCGAAACCCTCATCACCCAAACCGAACCCAGCAGCAAAAATTGCACTACCCAGTAACCTCCATTCACCCGAAGCCATTTCGTGAATCCCCCACCACCAAGCGAACCACCTAGTCGACCCCACTCCAGCTCCGACTCTGTTCGCACACATCAGCAACCGAGGAAGCAAACAAGCACCTCCATTTCACCATTCCAGTCGAAACCATCCGAGCCCCGTTCATCCAACTGAGCCCCATTTCACCATTACTGTCGATCCGTCTATGATCAAGTGAAGATAGGGACGATGATATGGGCGCGACAGACGTGGTGGCTCCGGGCAGAGTGGTTACGAGATTGGTTGGGGGATCAAACCTGAGTGGGAAGCAAGACGTGGTGGCTCAGGGCGGAGTGGTTACGTTGATTTTGGGGGGGGGGGGCGGCTAGGGTTAGAAAGGGGCGTTCTGTTAGAAGAAGAAGAAGAAAGAAAAGAGAAAGAAAAGAAAAGAAAAAGAAAAAGAAAAAGAAAAAGAAAAAAAATATAAAAATAAATTTTTTAATTTTTAATTTTTTTAATTTTTAAAGAAAAAGATTTTTTTTATTTTTTATTTTAAAATAATTAATTTTTTATTTTAATTTTAAATATTTATTACGTGGACTAATTAAACTGTGCCACGTGTACACTGTGTACACGTAGACATTCCAACTTGGCATTTAACACGTAAAAATGGATGGAAAGTTCTAATTGCTAACGGAACTTGGGTTTAGGAGGTTTTACCACCAAAATTTTAGAATTGGGGGTTAGTTGTAAAAACTTGGCCACTTAAAGAGGTTTTGCTGCAAATATCCCTAATTTTTATTATCTAATTTATTAGATTTGGCCATTTTCTTAATTTTTTTTAAAAAATGGATATTTACTAACTTAGTTACCAAATTGAGGGCCATTTTGCATCTCAACCCTTATTAATAAACGTAAACTTTTTTTTTTTTTTATTTAAGTCATAAAAAACTTTTAGTTTTTTTTTTTAAAAAATAACATCACCCATATCTATAAAAATTAAAAGATATGTTTATGGTAGGTACTAGTTACATTAGTTTTGTTCTTATAGTAAGAATATTTTTACAACTATAGATAATAAATCTAATGGTGATAAATTGATGAGTGTACAATAATCATTAATATTTGGGTTGTATTAATTTGAACCAACACATAGAGGGCTAATCACTGGAATTGGTTATATCAATACATATTGTAGTTCAACTCACTAAATATAATTCTACAGTTATTAAGAGTTCAATTCCATATTTATAGTAGAGTAATCATGGAATTAATAAACAAGAATTATTTAGTTGAGGAGACTTAATAAATAATCTAATTTATTGGAGCTTAGAATTATAGGTTTATGGTCCTCATATTACCACCTTGAAACACTATCAAAGGTAGAGATAATAAGTTATATAAAGATGTTCGAAAAAATTTATTTTGAATTGGCAAAATAGTAATTATTTATTTTTATGATAAATAAATAATTTTTTAAATTAATTAAATAGGAAAAATAAAAAATTATTAAGACAAAATTTTTTGAGACATGATTTGTCAGATAAAAGTTGTCAGGACAAAAGACATTGACCTAGTCCTAAAGACAAGGGTAGGCAGCTAAGCTAATGTGCTGTCACTATGGAGTTGGTGTTTTTGGGTTAATTAATTTAATTAGTTAATTATATAATTTAAAAAGTGGTTATAAATATTTTAAGATTGTTAAGATATTCTCTCAAGTAGTTGAGAAATTCCCTTATAAATATCAGTAACTAAATTTGGTTATAGACATTTATTTGTTTAAACAATTAATATGACATAATTAATGGGATTTAACTACTATAAATAGAAGTTTAATTTGAAAAATCAGAACACACTTCTCACTTCCCAAAACACTGTAATTTTCAAAATTATAGAGAGAAAAAAGAAATTGTTTTTTCTCTCATCTGTTCTTGCTCATGTGTTGAGAACTCAACAAGAACAAAGTTATACACTTTATCCTAATAGCCCACAATATTTCTTGTGTGCTGGAACGCTTTGAAAAACACTAGTGTGAGTCTAATTGCATCATACTCATCATCTGGATTAAGAAATACAATATACGAGAAGTTTCGAGGATACTTTGATAGTCTTCAAGAGGTATATTCTAAACTTGTATTTTATTATTTTGATTTAATGTACAAATATCTGGAGATCCTTTAGGATATTGGTACAATGATAATCAGATAATATGAAACTCTTCACTGCTCACCTGATTTTGTACCATAATACCAACACGTATCGACTAGCCTTACCACAAGCATTACTAGTTGTACATAACATATTTCATACTTCGATGTTTAAAAAATATGTGTCAGACCTGACTCATGTCTTGAGTTACGAAGCCCTAGAGCTACAATCAGATTTATCCTATGAGGACCAACCAGTTCAAGTCCTTGATAGGAAAAAAAATGTTCTTCAGAACAAGACCATAGCGTTGGTCAAGATACTCTGGAGGAACAGTAAGGTGGAAGAAGCCACTTAGGAGTTAGAATCCAGTGTGAAAGCTCAATTTCCAGAGTTTTTCAGGTTATATTTCGAGGATGAAGTATTTTTAATGGAGGGATAATTGTAATGACTGCGTACTTAGAACATGGATTAGTGAGGCAATAAGCTTTAATTATTTATATTTTATGATTATATGTGAATATCTTATATTGTGAGCCCTATTTTTAAGGAATAGGAATTAGAGTTATAATTTTTCAATTTTTGAGATTTTATCAAACTCTAAGTGTATTATATATGGTATATGTGAAAAATATTATTTTTATAATTTTTGCTTGGTAACGATAGAAAATACAACAGTTTGGCCATTAGAGTCACATGGGATTGGTTCAGAACCTTTTATATAGTGGGGCAATCATAAGTGATCTTTAAAATATTGGGGTTAGGTGGGATTATGGTATTGGACCATTTTACCCCTAAGCCTTAAGGTTGCTTAAGGGTGAAATAAGGGGCAAAAATGGTATTTTGCCTAAAGGATTTTATAGGATTTTAGTGGATTTTTGTAGAATAATCCATCTTATTCTAAATTCTTTAGTGGAATAAAATAAATTAGCTTTATCCTTATTTCATTAAGTTTAAAGATAGACTTAAAAAACAAAACCCATCTCTTGGCTTCTCTCTTGCCTAGCTTGGCCCTAAGGAACTGTTGAGTCCCATTATTCCACCTTGTCGGGCCACCACCTTACCTTAACGCCCATATTAGTATGATATTATTTACTTTGGACCTAAGCCCTCACGATTTTATTTTTGGGCACCTTCCCAAAAAGTCTCATACTAATGAAGTAGGTGAAACACTTATATCTAAGGCAACTCTTATCTATTCTTCCATGTAGGACTTGGGTTGATACCCCAACAGAAACCGTAGCTCATTAGAGGTTTTCCTCAACTTCTTTCAATAATTTTTTCAAGGTTTGGAGGAGAATTAAAAGGTTACAAGGTAAGTTTGGTATTCTTTTCTCTTTAAGTTGTGAAGCTTTTAGTTTAGTTTTTATATGTGAAATTTATGATTCTATTTTGTCAAAGTTTGAGAGATTTAGAAACTTACTAGAAGTTAATTTTTTGATTGTTGGAGCTGGTTTGGTTGGCTTATGTTGGCTGTAGCATGTGTTAAGCAAGTTTGGGTTTAAGAA
Organism: Cannabis sativa; assembly: GCF_029168945.1. Taxonomy (NCBI): domain Eukaryota; kingdom Viridiplantae; phylum Streptophyta; class Magnoliopsida; order Rosales; family Cannabaceae; genus Cannabis; species Cannabis sativa. The sequence goes on from NC_083604.1 coordinate 67,250,891, forward strand.
CTCAAACTTGGCTCAACAATGGTGGATTTTGATTCATGTGATTTTTGATGTGTTTAATTGTTAAAATATGTTCTTTATGGTCCATTTAGATGTTTTGGAATTTGGTGGTGATTGAGGAAGATTTGAGTAGGTTTTGGGGGCTTTAAGTTTGAGAATTTTTGAGCAATTTTTGCCCGAACAATTGGAATTTTGGTTGGTTCAGGGTTGTACCAACTAGAATTCTGGTTGGACAGTATCGGGAAAGGCTAAGTTTTTGTATTTTGGTCATAACTTTTTACTCGGGGTGTCCGTTTTAGATGTATAACATACATTTTAAAGCTTGTGATGAGCTCTACAATATTGTATATAAATCAGAGCTAAATTGTGTATTTTATTTTAGGGTGTCTTCACCACGTAGTTTGGTAAAAAACCCTAAATTTTATATATGGGCATTAGAAAGTGTTCTAGATTAGACACTTACTAGTTTTACGTAAATGTGACATAGGGCATCCGTTCAACAAGTGACATTTCCATTTAGATTGACCGACATACTTGAATTTAGAAACTAGGTAAGATTAGTATAAAATATGTATATGTATATGTATATGTATATGTATATGTGTATGTGTGTATGTAAATTGCATGTTGTGTTATGTGATTAGTATACTACCAACTAGGGGTGTACGTCGGTCGGTTTGGTCGGGTTATAGTATATTTTTATTAACCCAATATAAATATCAGGTTGCAAATATTTAATCGTAACCCGTCCAATGATTTTTTCGGTTTGGTCGGGTTAACCTGTCCAAACCGTTCTTTTTTTTTTTTTTAATTTTTTTTTATATATAATTGTTATTGTTAGTTTCTAGAATTCAAGTAATTAAATTTAAAAAAATAAAAATATATTATTTATATTTCAAGCTGAAAAATGCTATAGTTTAAATTAATTTTAAGAACTTTAATATAAGATAAATATAATTGAGTAAACATAAAATAATTGAATAAAATAATAATAAAAAAATGATAATATGGTATAGATTTTAAACTTTAACTTCAATATCCAAATACACTAAAACTTATTAACTATAAAATCTAAGTTTTAAGTTAAAAATTAAAATGTCCAAACTTTAAATACAAAATAGTTTAACTAATAAATGTAATTTATATAATATAAGATACACACTTTTATTAAAAAATATATAAATCGGTTTAATTCAGTTTATTCGGGTTAATTGGGCGGTTTAGAATAATTTGTAAACCACCCAATATATTCATTGGGCGGTTTGGATTTTCATTGTATTATTTCGGGTTGTATTTTTTGTCAGTTTATTCGGTTTGATTTGGGCGGTTTATTCGGGTTGGGCGGTTTGTAAATTTTATTGAACACCCCTACTACCAACACTAGTATAGTTGCGGTACGGAGTGCATTGGTACATTATATGATGTTTAAAGATGACACAGTGCTACCAACACTAGTACGGGATGTGTACGGAGTGTATGTGGTACAACACTTAGTGGTACTCGAGATGCGGTTCAGCCCTGTTAGTTTATTTTTAGTATTAATTTTAGATTAAGTTTAGTATATTTTTAATTAAGTTTTAATCGTGTTTGGAGCATTTTTACGCTTGTTATCTTTTATTTTTACAGATTTAAAATAGAAGAAGATTAGAAAAATATCAGAGAAAAAGATGGGAAAAAGATAAAAAATATCATGATATTTAAAATAGAGAAAATTGTGGAAGACGAAACTTCAAGCCTGAATTCAACGGTGTTCTGATTGGATTTTGGAAAAAGTGAAAACATGAAAGTTCTATATCTCTCTTTTATCTTTCCGGAACATTTTGAATCGTCCGATTCCGAGCAATATTGAGAGAGTTATGGCCAAAATACTACCAGTCAACGCAGCAGAAAAAAATATCTCGTTTGAGGTTTCCCAAAAATTTAAATCCGAATGGGAATTTAAATATTGCGTTTTTTTCCATATTTTTAGGCCTTCAATGCCTATATAGATGGAAGAATGGAGTTGATTTCAGGAAGCAATTTTAGAGAGAAAAACAGAGAGAATACAGATGCAAAGTAGAGAGATCAACTGCAATATTGGAGGCATTCTTCAGAGGGTTTTCAGCATTCTTCTTTTCTCTATTTTCATCTCTTTTCTTAAAGTTAATATGTGTGATTGTGCTCTCATGAACATGTGTAGCTAAACACTTTAATTAGGGTTAGATGGATATTGTTTAACATTGTTTATGGTTTTAATATGATTAATTTTCCCCCTAATTTCTATGTATTCTATTTTATTTGTGCTTAATTACTTTTAATTGCCTGATCACCAATTAACTGCCTATGATTTTGATGCGAGATCTGAGAAGTGAGTGTCAAATATGCTATAGTAGAATAGAACTGAATTTCGATATAGGACGAGAGTACATATATGGTTTAGATAGCTTATAGGGTTTCTGTGTTTAATGCATGTTGCATGTTAAATTTATCACGAGAGTAGAAAGTTTGCATGTAATTGAGATTTATATATCTGAGAAGACTATAAATTACCTTAGTAAACCTGCTATTGCATAGAAATTAATATTAGGAAAATAATCATATTAGGCCATATCCAATAAAAACAATTGAAATCGAAGCCCTAGTTTTTATTAACTTTCAATTTTCTTGTATAATTGTTTCTTACTAGTTTCTTATTCTTAATTCTTTCTTTATTTTTTTTATTTAACTAAATAGAAGTAAAAGTTTAATTTTAACGTACTTAACTACACTCCCTGTGGGATCGACCTCACTCCTAGTGAGTCTACTACTTTAAACGATACGTACACTTGCGTGTGCTAAATATCGCAACAAGTTTTTGGCGCCGTTGCCGGGGAGTGATAGTTAATATTATTAAAAATTAAATTTTTTTCTAATTTGGTTTTTCTTTTTAGTTTTAGTATTATTATTTTTTTTTGTTTCAAATTTTTATCTTTTTAATACTAATTTAGTTTTATTTTAGTTTACTAATGTTTTATTGATGAGCTTGACCTGCAAGATAAATTCAGATGCTATATCTTGAGGATTTTGCCCAATAACACAATGAACCATTCTATTCTGCTTGAAGGAGATTTAAAGAGTATGGAGAGAGATGTTATCCCACTTTCTCAAGTGGGTGTTTTACGTGGCTCTTTTATAATGGACTTAATAATGAAACAAGAAGCTGGGTTGATTATGGAGCAAAGGCAACTGGAGCACCTCTATTAATGAGAGGCTATGATGTAATAAATCTGTTGAATAACATGGACGATTTTGATTACGACTGGCATTGGGATCCATCACTTCAGGGTTGGAGTCACCAATACCCACCTTATTGCCCAAATTCATCCCAACAATCTAAAAAAGAGGAGCAACTACTAGCACTTATGCAATCACTTCCAGGAGAGATTAATCGCTTAACAGACATGGTGAGATCCTTATGTGATAATTTAGTGGCTCATGATTCAGAATGTAATAATTCCAATGATGAAAGTTATGAGAGTTATTGCTACAATGAAGAAGGGTCATTAGTTGAATACAAGGAAGATAATGAGCCTACAATTGAAGATCAAGATCCTTGTGAAGAGGAACTCATTGAACATGAAATCACAAGCAAGGTTATGGATAGCCAAGTGGAGAGTGAGCAACAAGAAGAAAGGTTGTCAGATGAAAGTGTAGATACGGTGACATTGGAGGATGAGGAAGAACATGGCATCATTGATTCGACTTCATCAATGATATTGACTAATAAACCACCAATGAATCCATATATTTCATCAACACCATATTATATCCTCTGCAAGCTACAAAAGGCTTCTCCCCAAGCTCATCATCCAAAGTCTTATGTTGTTGGTATTGACTTTGATTCAAACTCATCGCTTGCCAAGCTTGAAGGCAAGTACAACAACAATTTTCAAGTTGTCTTGCATGACGCTTATTATGGGCGTCAACCGCTTATTGATGTGGCACCCAGGTAAGTTTCCTTTCCTTGTTCTTTAATGTCACATTGGGGACAATGTGTCACTTTAGTTTGGGGGAGGAGTGACTTAATTTTTATTTTGAGTTTTTAAGTTTTATGTCTTTTAATTTTTAATTTTTATTGTTATGAGTCAATTTTCTTAATGTGAGTCAATTTGAAAGTAGGTAGATAGCATGATTTGAAAAGTTCACTTATTTTTGAAAAATCCGCGTGCTTGGTGATATTACGTTCTTGACTAATTTCAATTTTGAACATGGAATCATATTAAGTAATTTTTCTAATAATTGAATTGATTTATGTATGCTAATTTGACTTGTGGAAAGTTGTTTGGAAAATTCTAGAACTTGCTTGCTTGCTATTTGAGGCGAAATAATAAATTATGCATGACTAGGAAAGTGATTTAGGCAATTTTTGGATCGATTGTGCCTTTCAAGCCATCCTTGTAATTTTTATCCTAGTTACCTTTTTTGAGCCTTAACCTATTCTTTGTTCTACACATATTGAGCATAAAAAGATAAACCCATGAATATCCACAATTTGACCCTAATCATACCATAAGTAGATCTTTAGTTTGGGAGAATTTAGATGGGAAATTTGTTATATGTGTGTGGAAAAGGTGTGAAAATTGAGAGAATATAAAAAATTTGATTGGAAACAACTTGAAAAAAAGAAAAGAAAAGAAAAATCTGACAATCAGTGTCAAATCTAGAAAAAAATAAATAAATATAAAGTTGTTACAATTTTGTTGAAAAAAAAAATTAAATATCTCTCAAGTAATTAGAAAAAGGGTATTGGGATTGTGTGAAAAATATTGTGGGTGACATAATTTGAGAAGCTTATGGTATAGGAAAGCCTAAATGACCATTTCAACTACCTTACCTAAGCCTAACAATACAAGCCTAGAAAGACCTTCTGATTCTTAGTTGTGCATTAATCTATATTAGTGGAGAATAGTAAGTATTGCAAGCATATGGAATTTTGGGTTAGTGGATTGATGATTGTAATTGGCATGCATAAAGTGGTTTAATTGTTAGTTAATTGCATTCTATGGTTTCACGAGCTAAATGAAAATAAATTGAAATCTGTCAATGGTGTAATTGAACTGAAATTCTGGATTATATGCATAAGTGAATTTTTTCATAATCATGTTATTGAAGCTACTTGAAAATTACTCATGTTTTGGATATTGACTTGTTTAATGTTTATTTAGTGTTTTACTCGAGGACGAGTAAAAGCTTAGTTTGGGGGAATTTGTTAGTTTATTTTTAGTATTAATTTTAGATTAAGTTTAGTATATTTTTAATTAAGTTTTAATCGTGTTTGGAGCATTTTTACGCTTGTTATCTTTTATTTTTACAGATTTAAAATAGAAGAAGATTAGAAAAATATCAGAGAAAAAGATGGAAAAAAGATAAAAAATATCATGATATTTAAAATAGAGAAAATTGTGGAAGACGAAACTTCAAGCCTGAATTCGACGGTGTTCTGATTGGATTTTGGAAAAAGTGAAAACATGAAAGTTCTAGATCTCTCTTTTATCTTTCCGGAACATCTTGAATCGTCCAATTCCGAGCAATATTGAGAGAGTTATGGCCAAAATACTATCAGTCAACGCAGCAGAAAAAAAATATCTCGTTTGAGGTTTCCCAAAAATTTAAATCCGAATGGGAATTTAAATATTGCGTTTTTTTCCATATTTTTAGGCCTTCAATGCCTATATAGAGGGAAGAATGGAGTTGATTTCAGGAAGCAATTTTAGAGAGAAAAACAGAGAGAATACAGATGCAAAGTGGAGAGATCAACTGCAATATTGGAGGCATTCTTCAGAGGGTTTTCAGCATTCTTCTCTTCTCTATTTTCATCTCTTTTCTTAAAGTTAATATGTGTGATTGTGCTCTCATGAACATGTGTAGCTAAACACTTTAATTAGGGTTAGATGGATATTGTTTAACATTGTTTATGGTTTTAATATGATTAATTTTCCCCCTAATTTCTATGTATTCTATTTTATTTGTGCTTAATTACTTTTAATTGCCTGATCACCAATTAACTGCCTATGATTTTGATGCGAGATCTGAGAAGTGAGTGTCAAATATGCTATAGTAGAATAGAACTGAATTTCGATATAGGACGAGAGTACATATATGGTTTAGATAGCTTATAGGGTTTCTGTGTTTAATGCATGTTGCATGTTAAATTTATCACGAGAGTAGAAAGTTTGCATGTAATTGAGATTTATATATCTGAGAAGACTATAAATTACCTTAGTAAACCTGCTATTGCATAGAAATTAATATTAGGAAAATAATCATATTAGGCCATATCCAATAAAAACAATTGAAATCGAAGCCCTAGTTTTTATTAACTTTCAATTTTCTTGTATAATTGTTTCTTACTAGTTTCTTATTCTTAATTCTTTCTTTATTTTTTTTATTTAACCAAATAGAAGTAAAAGTTTAATTTTAACGTACTTAACTACACTCCCTGTGGGATCGACCTCACTCCTAGTGAGTCTACTACTTTAAACGATACGTACACTTGCGTGTGCTAAATATCGCAACAAACTCTACCAACACTAGTACAAGACGAGTACTTAGTGCATGTGGTACAAATATCATACTTTTGTTAAGAACGTTCTTGATCATCTAAAGCCTTGTAAATAGGTGTATGTGCGCCTAAATACAAGTCGATATTATGTTATATATTTTGTATTTTTCTTACCAAGTATGTCGACTCACAAATATTATTTACATGTGTAGGTAAAGGAAAGGGAAAGACTGAGAACCAGTGAGTCCAGGGCTTGAGGATGAGTGTACATATCAAGATGGTTAGACTTGGAGAGTTTGGTCTCAGGATGACTTGGGTCTTTATTTTTATAGTCGCGAAGCAACATGTTTATAAAATATATTTTGTAGTTTATTGTAAACTTTTAATGCGGGATCATGACTTTTATGTACCATTATATATTTATAAAAATTTAAAGTTTAAATTTAGTACGATTTTTGAGAAATTCTTTGATTATTAAAAGTGTGCACAATAATTAAAAAATCACTATAGCGTGCCTAAACAAGTAGAGCATTACACAGATGGGGATTGACTTCCTTCAAGCGAAAGCGAGACAACGATTGGCCTTCGACCTTTTGGGAAGTATCAAGAGAGAGAGACGTTGGGAGCGATTGGAGCGTTAGGGTTAGAATGTTAGGTTTTTTTTTATATATTAGGGTTTTTTTTAAATGGGCGAAAGCCCGTATAATTAATTCTTCTTCTTCTTTTTAATGGGTTGTTACGTCGGTTTTGAACTGACGCAAATAGTTTTAAAACTGACGCTAACCCTGCACTGTCACAAAATTCACAAGCTCTTTAATTGCATAGGTTTTGAAATCTTGTCGACGTTAAAACCGATACAAAAACGTGATTTTGTAGTAGTACAACTCGCTACCCTTCTTTCGAACAAACCCATTGATACAACCAAAGATTACTGTCTCTACTCATGTCATCTCTTCGAATGCTAAAGCCTTTCCACTTAGAATAAGTCGTATAAAAGATCTCCCATTGGTCTATTGTCCAACTTTTTCCCTAAAATTTCGGCCATACATATTTCATCAATGCACTTTTGTATAGATAGCTTCTTTAGAATTTTTTCCCACCCAAGATTGGAGACTATGTCAATAGCAGTCATGGCTAGCAGTATACAGTATAAAAAAAAATCATACTAGGAATAGTTTAAATCCAATAGTAATGTGTTGAATGAGATGGAAAACATACCTTTATAATTTATATAGTGCCTAGCGATATGCCTAGTGACACGAGGAATCAAGATCAGTGTTAAAAATTGGTGTTCTATATTGTGTTAAACTTATGAAAGTTTGACACATCAATTAATCTAATTTATATTAAATATGTTGACTAATTTTGTTGACTTTATTAGAGGTTTAATTTTTTTATAAATAAAAAATTAATTGACGTGTCAAACTTTGATTGATTTAACATAGTATGGGACACAATTTTTTAACCGGAGATCTTGATTCGTGAAATGAGATGAAAAACTATTGAAGAAAAAAAATAAATCAAAATAGGCAAAACCAAGTAGATCACATAGCACCTTTTTTTTTTCTTCTTATGAGTATAGTGTAAAAATAGTTACAATCAATTAATAGCTTAATAACTTAAAGGTCTTAAATTCTTTTTCTTTTTTCCCATTCCTCCCTCACCACTAAGCTAGCCTTAGTGGCTTAGATCACATAGCACTTTATACAAGTTAGTGTTTAATTATACATGGAGACTTAACACAATAAATTAATGTTGGCATATTTAGCATGCTAGATTAAACTTTTAGGTAACGTTTGGTTGGAGGTAATAAAATGGAATGGAATGGAAATAAAATAATTTTCATTCCATTCCTTTGTTTGGTTGCATTTAAAATTATTGGAATACCATTTCGATAGAATGACATTTCCATCATTTTGGTGGAATGACTATTTCATTTTAAAATAGAAGGAAAGACCATTCCAATGCAAGATTTGAAAAATTTTAATAATTTTTTTTATGTATTTTAAATTTTATTCTATTCCATTCCTATTCTAATTTCCATTCTCATTCCTATTTCTATATTTTTATTCCTCCCAACCAAACGCCAGTTTAGTTAGATATTATAATACACGCCGGATGTGGACTCCTCATAAGTAAATATACTTATTCAAACCAAAATTGTAGAGATTGATTAATTTGGACTTTATTAAAACTATTGTAATTTTTCAACTGCGAGCATGATTCGCAGTGTTAACCCGAATGTGGTTACTTTGATGGTGTGACCTGCTCTTCTGCTGGTGCTTCTGGAGGTGTGGCTCTGTTTTGGAAGGCTGGGTCGGATGTTCAAATTAATATTGTGAGTATTGATAAAATTATTGTAAGGTTTGGTGAGGACCGTAACTTCAAACCTTAGATGGGGTGCTTCATCTATGCCCCACCCAAACGAAGCAAAAGAAATGAATTTTGGGAGACAATGAAAACGGTTGTTAACGAGCCGTGGATGCTTATGGGTGACACGAATGCTATTCTTAACCAGTAGGAGAAGATTAGGGGCAGATCAGTTTGTGAAAGCGAAGGTCGTGGCCTTCGAAACTTTATGTTTGATTGTGGGGCATTGGATATTGAGGGATTAGGGGCTTTCTATACTTGGACGAATGGGCAGAACTGGAACCACTTGGTTCGTGAAAAGCTTGACCGTGTTATTTGCTCTGTGGGATGGGTGGCACAATTCTTTAAAACCGGCTCCAAGAACTACCCTATTCGTCACTCTGACAACTCAGCCATTGTGTTGAATACTATGATGGATAGTGCTCAAATAAAGGCACCTTTTCGGTACCTCGATACTTGGAATATGGACGAAAATCGCCATAAGGTTATCCATGAGGCTTGGCAACAGATATTCCGTGGCTATCATAGTTTCGTGCTATGCTCTAAACTCCGTTGTACAGTTGCGGCACTGAGTAAATGGAACAAAGAATGCTTTGGGATATGTAGGAAAAAATTGGATCACTTGGAGTCTCTGTTAACCGAGGTCCAAAATTGGACCCCATCCCTGGAAAATACCCAGCTTGAAAGCGCTCTTCTTCTGGAAATTGATGAAATTGAGGCTCGGCAAGAGGCCATATGGAAGCAAAAGTCCCGCGAATTGTGGCTCAAAGAAGGGGATCGTAATTCCCGGTTTTTCCATGCCTCCATCATTGTTAGAAGAAAAAAGAATTTTATTTGGGCCGTTTCTGAGGATGGAAACCATTGGCTGGAGGACAGGGATCTTGTGGTGGACTACTTCAGATCAAAGTTCATTGAATCATACTCCTCTTTGGATCCCGTTTTGAGTGATGAATTATTCACTATGAACTCCCCATAACCCCATGTTGGGTTTTATGCCCTCAATAAAACTCTGTTTCAATGTAATCCAGATTATTCTATATCAATAAAGTAACAGAAGTAATTTTTCATTCATTTGTGTATGTTTTAGTTCACTTAATCAATTGCTTGTCTATTTGATTTATAAATTCATCCAAACCCCTTTCACATACTTGAACATGTTTATTGTGTTGTCAACACAGTGGAAAATAAACATGACTATGTGAATAAAGTATTCCTAGATTTATCAGAACACTGGGTTTCACTGATATGACAATCTACAACAGAGTTTACTTACATTTGGAGAAATGTTATGTTCTTTCCAGAACATAGGTTAAAGTAAAGCTCAGGTTGGATGCATGGAGTATGCATTGGAATGGACCGATATTGAACTTTGAATTAGATTTTGAAACTTACCGTAAACATCTATTCAATTCAATATCAGAAGTTGATCCTAGATCACATGATCTAAATCCTGATATGGTTAGGCTTAATTTCAAGAGTGTTATTCGTGTTCTTTGATTTGTTAGTTAAGCCTAAAACTTTAGTCTGGGCAATACATACATTTTGGGAACACGGTAGTGCGATTGAGTGGGAGCGCTAACATAAATATGGAGTCTATAGCTTCTATCTGGCGAATAGTAAGCAAAGGGTGATTTCCTTCGAGCTTAACCAAACGAGATAAATGATTGAGTACTCATTTCACTTAGTTGAAATATCATTTATACAGGGTTAAGTGTTTTAAGGATAAAATACATTGTAGGGTGTTACGGTAATCTAAGTCCCTTTACAGTGTAGATCATCCATATAGAGGATCATTGATCACATTAGGATTATAACAATGGATAACTAATAATGTGTCTATATGGTGGAACATATAGAGCATTCTATATACTGAGAGTGCAATTCTGAGTTCTATGTGTGGATTCAACGAAGAATTAATAAGTCAGTGAATTTAAGTGGTAAATTCAAGATCTGCTTATTGGAAGCTCGGATATATAGACCCATGGTCCCCTCACTAGTTGAGATGATATTACTTGTAGGACTCATTTAATTGATTTTAATTAATCAATTAAAAATTCTCAAGATAGACTTGTCAGTTTGAGAATTTAGCACTCATTAAGGGCAAAACAGTAAATAGAGATTTTGAAGGGCATATTTATTAATTAGGAAACTTTAATTAGTTTCATTATTAATAAAATAAATGATAATATATTATTTGATAATTATTTTTAATTATTAAGTAATTAGATTTATCATTAATATGGTTGAACAATGGAATTGGCAACATTTCACAAAAAGGAAAACTATCAAGTGTAGGAAAAGGAAAGTTGGAAAAGAGGCAAGTCTTGTTTCCACATTGCCTAGGCCGGCCCCTTTACCTTCCTTTTCCCCTTGATTTTCTCAGTTCAAAATGTCAATCATAGCCCTTGGTGGTCTTCTATAAATAGAAGGCAAAGGCTTCAGAGTTTAACATCTCTGTACAAGCTTTTCACAGCATTATTCTGAAAGAATTTTCTCTCAGAAAATTCTCTCTGAGCCGCCACCCTCTCTCTCTCTCTATACCTTCACTGTTTCGAAATGTATGAGTGCTAGAGTAGTGCCCACACACATCAAGTAATACCTCAATCATAGTGAGGAAGGGTGTGTAGATTTCAGAGACAACAAAGAAGGACTTTCGGGCTCAGATCTTGATTATACTCTGCTACAGAAAGGAATCAAGGGTTAGAGATCTGAGTGGGAGGAGACATATATATTCCGCTGCAATCACTGTAAGATTTCTGATACTCTTATGTTTTTAATTTCATATCGTTTTAGAAGTTCATATTTAGGTTGTTAAATCAACATACTTGTAAATAGATCTAAGTTCCTGGTAAAATAACTTCCAACAACTGGCACCAGAGCCATGATAATTGATTTGCTTGCAAGAAATTTGGACTTAAAACGATTTGCTTGTTTTTTGGATGGTATCATGTTGCTTTGAGTGTCATATTGATGTTTGAATGTTGTTTGTGAATTCTGGGAAAAATGGTTACTGTTTTTATTCTGTAATTATTTTTGTTGGATAGTTTGGAAACTTCTAAGCAATTTACCTTTTTACAGAACTCGATTTTGATTTAATTTGAATTAGTTATGAATTTTTGAAAATTGGAAAAATCGGGGTGACGAGCAACATGATCACGCGCGCGGAAGGGCTGCTTGCAGCCTTCCTGCGCCGTGATCTCTCGGTCATGCACCTAGATCCGCGCGCGGATGGCCATGCACAGCATGCCATCCGTACAGTTCATCCAATTTTCCAATTTTTTTGATTTTGCATGCTATTTCATGGAATTAAATTCCGATTTTTTGTGTAGTTTTGTATTTTGATTTTTGTTTTTCAAATTTCAAATCTAATCATCAGAAATAAATTAATTTTATTTTTTAAAATTAATTTTAGATATTAGTGTAATTTGATTTTGAAAATAGGAAAAAATCAAGTTTTGCTTACCTTTTTCTTATTTCCTTTAAAATTTGATTATTTTATTTTTTTTAAGGTCAGATATTAATTTTTTTTGGTAACTTGACCTTAATTAAAATAAGATCACAATAATCATGATAATTTTAAAAGAGGAAATAAGGTATTTTTTGTTAACTTTTAAATTTTGTTATTTTTTAATTAAATTAAATTGTAAAACAAGAAAAGGGTATGTATTTACCATTTTCTATTTTATTTTTTAATTTATTAAATAACATGAAATTTAAAAGGAAAGTTAGCAATTTATTTTGAAATGACATTTAGGTTACCCAAAACCTAATTTTTCAAAATGGTAGGTTTAATTTTATTTTATTTTTCGAAATAAATGATTAAAATTAAATAAATCCTACATCCAACTATCCAAATCTAACCTTGTTGCAGGAGTATGTGTTTTAGATTGTTTGTAAGTTTTCTAAAACCTATTATTGCTTGATCTAAATTGCCTTGGTTAACTTGATAATAGATCAGATGATCTAGTTTTAACCAAAGGTTCAATTGACGATAGATCAAGTAAATAATTTGTAACAGGTAATTTTTACAAACTTCTTTCATCTGTGTATGACTTAGCAACATGATAGGATCCATCCAAATGTGTATGCCTGTGTGAGCCTATATGTTTAATTTCTATTATAGATACATATAGGTGGTTGTTGCTAAATAAAATATCATAATCCGATAGATTTTATTTAGGCTCATTTAGTTGTGAGCCTATTCAATTAATAACAGTTATTCATTGTAAGGTTAAATTCCTCTCTTTTGGGCCTTGTGTGAGAGTTGGGAGCCTTAGAAGTGGGTGCGACATACTGGACCCAGCTTCCCCTCACATGAACAATCCCAATTGTGAAGGCCCATTTGCCTGATTTGGATAACTGTGATAGGTTAATTATATTAGTTTGACCTAATAAAAGATTGATTAGCAACATAATTAATTTCATTGTTCCTTGAAATTAATTTAAGAAAAACATAGTTTGAATAGTCATATTCTAGAAAGCTATATGTATTTTTCTTGTTTTAATTAAATATGGAATTATAACCATATAAATTCTTTCTGAATCTTAATTTTATAATTTCATTAAATATTCCTATTTAAGTTGAGATTTAGTTAAATCTATCAAATCAACTTAGATTTGAATATTTTTGAATTTCCTATTATAAATTAAGTTGAGGAATTTTGGAAATTGGTTATTAAGATTCTTTAGATATTTTTTAAGTTGATATTTTCTAAATATGGGAACTTAAAATGGAATATCTTCTAAATTAAGTGGTTACTACTTAATTGGTAATATTTAATTAAGTCATCGTTTGAGGAATATTTTTAAGTTGGGTATTTAGATTTTCTAAACAACTTAAATAAGATATTTTTCAAAATTATTCCATTTTTGAAATTTAATTAAAGTTTTTACTTTAATTTGTAATATTTCATTATTGAGATATGGAATATAAATGATTAGATAAAATACATGTTTAAATAATGAGCTTTAATCAAAGAGAAATTCGATCTCCATTGTTGGTTTTACATAGCTATTGTTTTAGTGAGTAATCCTCCCTAATGGAGGAACATTCATTAGCAAGTTAGCGTCGTTTAATCTCGAAAGATAAGTATTCTTATAGGTTTATTTATATGGTTCATGACCACCCTAATGGTGGCGACTATGTAAGACTTATAAGAATGCGAAATAATGGTAGAAGCTCATAAGATAGAATTACCTTGACTCTCGCCTAAACGGGACAGCGCTGAATTCCAATCTTGATCGAATAAAAGGTTGCTAGAATGTTTGACATTTTAGATGAATTGACAACTCTATTCAATGGATGATGCTTTGACTCTCGCCTAAACGGGACACTGTATCAGTTCGTTGGAAACCTTGGAAAATAAACTATGTTAGATTTAGTATTTTTATAACATAAGTGATTATTTGTTTTCTGAACCTGTGTATGAATTTATAGAACCGAAACCTTACTTCTGTTTATTGATATGTTGTAGTGCCAAAATGAATAACCCTCATCCCGATCCACTCCTAGTTAGTATCTTTGCAAAAGAACTCAATAGTGTGAAAATGTATCCTGGTAGTTGCATTAACTCGCACCTATTGTTGATGAATCTGAAATTCCAAAAGGCAAATCTACTAGGAATTGATTTATCAAAGGAATAATGGGTGAAACTCATACTTTATAGTCTTCCTCAGGAGTATAACAGTTTTGTTCTATATTACTTATTGAACAATCCTAACTCCTCCGACATAGACAAACTCGAGTCTGAGTTGAGGGCCCATGAGCGGGATCTGATTGCAATGAGACCTGCTAGCATTGCAAGTTTTAATCAGAGGAAGAAGATTAAGCATGAGGGCTCCAACAAAGCTGCTTCTTCAAGTACAAATGTCAGACATTATGTTCTATGTGCGAATTGTAATGGAAAGGGACATAAAGAAGAACAATGTCCCAGGCTTCTAGACAATTCAAACGAAGGTGATGCTTTTGTATTTGAATCATGTGTTTTAGAGAACGACAAATCCTCGTGGATTGTTGATTCTTGATCTACTAACCATGTATGTTCTTCATTACAAATTTCGCTTGAAACTTGGGAGAATCTTCACCCGCATGAGTTAAAGCTTAAAGTTGGAAATGGCGAGTTGGTATCAGTTAAAGCAAGAGGAACAACCCGAATCAAGTTTAATTCTAAGAAGTTTTTACTTTTAGAGAATGTTTTATATATTCCTAATTTTAGTAGAAACTTGATTAGCGTTTCATGTTTACATACACAATTTTATATATTGAATTTTTCGAGTTCAAATTGTTCAATTTCTCGTAATGGATTTCATATATGTGTTGCAAACATGGAACGAGGGCTTTATGTTTTAAGACCTGATACTCAAATCTCACTAAATACTGAACTTTTCAATGTAGCTAGACCTAGAAGCCTTAAGAGAAAAGAGATTGATAATGATGATCAAACTTATCTATGGCATTTACGTTTAGGTCATATAGGCTTTGATAGACTCAATAGGCTAACCAAAGACGGTCCATTAAAAAATGTCGTCTTAGGAGAGCTGCCCGGTACTGCGAGTCTTGCCTAGAAGGAAAAATGACCAAACGTTCTTTCTCTGCAAAGGGAGAGCGTGCCAAAGAACCACTAGGGTTAGTACATTCAGATGTTTGCGGACCGCTGAATGTAAAAGCCAGAGGAGGTTATGAGTATTTCGTCACTTTCATTGACGATTTCTCTAGATATAGTTTTCTTTACCTAATGCAAAAGAATCTGAAACGTTTGAAAAGTTTCAGGAATTTCATGCTTTGGCTCAAAACCAATTAGGTAAAACATTTAAGATCTTGCGAATCCGATAGGGGTGGAGAATATATGGATATGCGAGTTCAAAGATCATTTAATTGAACTTGGAATTGAATCCCAATATACGCCCCTAGCACTCCACGGCGAATGGAGTTGCGTAAAGAAGAAATCGTACTCTCTTAGAAATGGTTAGGTCTATGCTGAGTTACTCAACTCTGTCTACGTCCTTCTGGGGATATGCTATTCAAATGGCAAACGACATTTTGAATGTTGTTCCATCTAAAGCAGTCCCTAAGACACCCGTCGAACTATGGAATGGTCGCACACCTAGTTTGCGCCATTATAGGATTTGGGGGTGCCCTGCTCACGTCTTAAGAAAGAAAGAAAGCAAACTGGAATCGCGAACTGAAGTTTGCATGTTTGTCGGAAATTCTAAAGAGACTAGGGGTGGACTATTCTATAGTCACAAGGATAACAAAGTGTTTGTCTCTACAAATGCTACTTTCCTTGAAGAGAACTATATGAAAGACAACAAACCGAAAAGTGAAATTGTATTAGAGGAAATGCTCACAGATACTGTTCCTTCAAATGTACCATCTTCTTCTACTCAAGAAGAGGAACATCCCACTCCCTCAGTTGTAGCAACTGAGAAAACTACTACTAAAGCTCCTATTCAGAAAGTCACCGCTCCTCGTCTTAGTGGGAGGGTTTCAACGAAACCATCTCGTTATGGCTTGGATGGTGAAATCAATATGGTCGTTGGTGACGGTATTGATGACGACCCATTGACCTATAAACATGCAATGGCAAGTCCGCAACGGAAGCGATGGTCAGCCGGTATGGATTCAGAAATGGATTCCATGAAGAAGAACAAAGTCTAGGAATATGTAGAACCACCTGAAGATTTTCGTCCAATTGGATGTAAATGGGTCTACAAGAAGAAAAGAGGTGCTGGAGGCGAAGTCGAAACTTTCAAAGCTAGACTGGTCGCCAAGGGTTATACTCAAAGAGAAGGTGCGGACTATGAGGAAACTTTTAGTCCTGTTGCCATGCTCAAATCCATCCGAATTCTTCTCTCCATAGCTGCTGCTTTAGATTATGAAATCTGGCAAATGGATGTCAAGACAGTCTTTCTTAATGGGCTTCTCGAAGAAACCATCTATATGGAGCAACCAGAAGGTTATGTTCTTCCTGGGCAGGAGAATAAAGTTTGCAAATTAAATAGGTCCATATATGGGCTTAAGCAAGCTTCTCGCTCATGGAACAAAAGGTTTGATGAGATCATCAAGACCTACGGCTTTCATCAGAATGAAGATGAACCTTGTGTTTACCAACTCAAGGAAAACCAAGTAGTAGTATTCCTGGTCCTTTATGTTGATGACATTTTGATCATTGGAAACAATGTCAAGAAAATGACTCACATCAAAGAATGGCTTGACACTCAATTCGACATGAAAGACTTGGGTGAGGCAGCCTATGTTCTTGGTATTCAGATTGTCAGAAACCGGAAGAACAGATCCCTTGCTCTCTCTCAAACAACCTACATTGACAAAGTTCTTGAGAGATTTTCCATGACCAATACCAAAGGGGCAAACATGCCCTCTAGACATGGTATCCGTCTTTCTAAGGAACAGTGTCCTACTGATCCTCAAGAGATAGAAGACATGGCAAAAATTCCTTATGCTTCTGCAGTTGGGAGTCTGATGTATGCTATGCTATGCACTAGACCTGACATCTGCTATGCAGTTGGAATCGTGAGCAGGTATCAGTCAAATCTGTTGACCAAAAGTCATTCACTCATTTATTTTGATGATAAACAAATATTTGATTATTATTTGTTACTAATCTTTTCTTGATTATTTTGCAAGCAAGTTCACAGAGTATCTATATTTGCTCGGTAAAGTCAAACATAATCAAAGAAGTAGATTCAACAAGTATATAAACTACTTCATACTTCATAAGAGCAAAAGATTCATCAAGGGATCAACAAGTCAAGACCCTATTCAAAAAAGGTCTTCAAAAAGCTCAAAGTCAAAAGTCAACCTGAAAGTCAAAGTCAAAGTCAAAGTCAAAAGTCAACTCTCAGGAAAATTCAACATGGGATCAAAAATATGCAAATCAAGCTAGGAGGCTCATCTACATCAAGACTACTCAAAATAAAATGGTATAAATTTGCTTTAGTCTTGTTAAAGTGATTTGCATAGTACACTAGGATTTATAAGTTCAAAAGTTTGGCTCACTAACTTGTGCGACAAGTTATTTCACAAAAAATGATATCTAAATTTTCTAAATTGATTTTTAAGATCACATATCATTTAACTAAGAGAACGCAACTAGAATTTTTGAAATCGGATAAACGAGTAAAAAGGTATGCACGTTTTAGTTCGAAAAAAATGAACCTTTTGCATCTGGAATTCCGGTTCCCATCCGGAATTCCGGTTGCCAACCTAATTCCGGTTGTAACCAATCCGAAATTCCGGATCACGGCTGAAGTGGCCTCGAAAAATGTGCTAACGGCTATAAACGGCTAGTTTTCATTCCTACACTATATAAACTCGTTTTTCACTCAAAAATGAAGGTTGGTTGAGCTTCTATTTATCATATAATATCATTCTAAGTGTTCTAAACTAAAGAATTATCATCTTTTCATAAACACACCAACCACACACACTTGAGCCAAACTTGTTCTTATCTTCTCTAGTGTGCTTGCAATTCTCTCTAGGATTTTACTTTGTTTTCCATCTTATTAGAGAGAGTTTGCTTTGTATTTCAAAGTTACATATTCATTGTATTGAGAGGTGAGGTTGGCACCGGTAGAAAAACAACTCGGTTGTAGGTGAGGTTGACACCGATTTTGTAAACAACCCGAGAAAAGTGAGATTGGCACTTCAACAATCCGACGAGGTTGATAGTCCTTGGAAGAAAACTATTGTGAGAGGTTTGGGAAAAACCTTGGTGAAAAATTCCCCGGTTGTAAGGGTTAGTCAAGCCCGTTAACTTTGCTCGATATTGGAACTCAAAGCTAGGTCCATAGCTTTGAAGACCAAGGACGTAGGTGGCATAGTTCTACCGAACCTTGTAAAAATCGAGAGTTTGCATCTTCTAATCCTTAAACTCTTTATTTTACAAGTTTGATTATTTGTCATAATATATTGCTTGCCATATTACTTGCTTTTATTTGATTAAGTGGCTAATTGCTTAATTTTGTGTTAAAAGTTTGGATTTACCGAAATTAGTATAAATTTCCAATTCACCCCCCCTCTTGGAAACATATCTTGGGCTAACAAAATCCAGGAAGGGTACATTGGAACGCGGTTAAGTATATTTTGAAATACTTAAAGAGTACAAGAGATTATGTATTAGTCTACAAGGGTGGTGCTTTGAATCCCTTAGGCTATACAGACTCAGATTTCCAGGGATGTCTTGAAGACAGGAAATCTACATCTGGGATGGTGTTTACTCTTGAGGGTGGAGCAGTGGTTTGGAGAAGTGCTAAACAAACTGCGATTTCGGATTCTACCATGGAGGCAGAATACATAGCTACGGCTGAAGCAGCTAAAGAGGTTGTCTGGCTTAGGAAGTTCTTCACCAGTCTTGGTGTAGTTCCTGGAATGGAAAGGCCTCTAGTCCTGCTTTGTGATAACACTGGAGCTATAGCAAACAGTAAGGAACCTAGGAGCCACAAGAGAAGTAAGCACATAGAAAGAAAGTATCATATTATCAGAGAATATGTGGCAAGAGGGGATGTACTGGTGGAGAAAGTGGATACGCAGGATAACTTGGCTGATCCATTCACTAAAGTCTTGACAGTAACTTCATTCGAAAAGCACCGTCAGAATTTAGGATTAATTGAAATGTACTGATTTGTTTTATATTAGTGCAAGTGGGAGTTTGTTGGGTTTTATGCCCTAAATAAAACTCTGTTTCAATGTAATCCAGATTATTCTATATCAATAAAGTAACAGAAGTAATTTTTCATGCATTTGTGTATGTTTTGGTTCACTTAATCAATTGCTTGTCTATTTGATTTATAAATTCATCCAAACCCCTTTCACATACTTGAACATGTTTATTGTGTTGTCAACACAGTGGAAAATAAACATGACTATGTGAATAAAGTATTCCTAGATTTATCAGAACACTGGGTTTCACTGATATGACAATCTACAACAGAGTTTACTTACATTTGGAGAAATGTTATGTTCTTTCCAGAACATAGGTTAAAGTAAAGCTCAGGTTGGATGCATGGAGTATGCATTGGAATGGACCGATATTGAACTTTGAATTAGATTTTGAAACTTACCGTAAACATCTATTCAATTCAATATCAGAAGTTGATCCTAGATCACATGATCTAAATCCTGATATGGTTAGGCTTAATTTCAAGAGTGTTATTCGTGTTCTTTGATTTGTTAGTTAAGCCTAAAACTTTAGTATGGGCAATACATACATTTTGGGAACACGGTAGTGCGATTGAGTGGGAGCGCTAACATAAATATGGAGTCTATAGCTTCTATCTGGCGAATAGTAAGCAAAGGGTGATTTCCTTCGAGCTTAACCAAACGAGATAAATGATTGAGTACTCATTTCACTTAGTTGAAATATCATTTATACAGGGTTAAGTGTTTTAAGGATAAAATACATTGTAGGGTGTTACGGTAATCTAAGTCCCTTTACAGTGTAGATCATCCATATAGAGGATCATTGATCACATTAGGATTATAACAATGGATAACTAATAATGTGTCTATATGGTGGAACATATAGAGCATTCTATATACTGAGAGTGCAATTCTGAGTTCTATGTGTGGATTCAACGAAGAATTAATAAGTCGGTGAATTTAAGTGGTAAATTCAAGATCTGCTTATTGGAAGCTCGGATATATAGACCCATGGTCCCCTCACTAGTTGAGATGATATTACTTGTAGGACTCATTTAATTGATTTTAATTAATCAATTAAAAATTCTCAAGATAGACTTGTCAGTTTGAGAATTTAGCACTCATTAAGGGCAAAACAGTAAATAGAGATTTTGAAGGGCATATTTATTAATTAGGAAACTTTAATTAGTTTCATTATTAATAAAATAAATGATAATATATTATTTGATAATTATTTTTAATTATTAAGTAATTAGATTTATCATTAATATGGTTGAACAATGGAATTGGCAACATTTCACAAAAAGGGAAACTATCAAGTGTAGGAAAGGAAAGTTGGAAAAGAGGCAAGTCTTGTTTCCACATTGCCTAGGCCGGCCCCTTTACCTTCCTTTTCCCCTTGATTTTCTCAGTTCAAAATGTCAATCATAGCCCTTGGTGGTCTTCTATAAATAGAAGGTAAAGGCTTCAGAGTTTAACATCTCTGTACAAGCTTTTCACAGCATTATTCTGAAAGAATTTTCTCTCAGAAAATTCTCTCTGAGCCGCCACCCTCTCTCTCTCTATACCTTCACTGTTGCGAAATGTATGAGTGCTAGAGTAGTTCCCACACACATCAAGTAATACCTCAATCATAGTGAGGAAGGCTGTGTAGATTTCAGAGACAACAAAGAAGGACTTTCAGGCTCAGATCTTGATTATACTCTGCTACAGAAAGGAATCAAGGGTTAGAGATCTGAGTGGGAGGAGACATATATATTCCGCTGCAATCACTGTAAGATTTCTGATACTCTTATGTGTTTAATTTCATATCGTTTTAGAAGTTCATATTTAGGTTGTTAAATCAACATACTTGTAAGTAGATCTAAGTTCCTGGTAAAATAACTTCCAACACCCCATGCATCACTGATCTTGAGAACTCTGCTTTGGTCGATATCCCTTCGGGAGAGGAGATCAAGAGAACTGTTTGGGTTATGCCTCTGCTGAAGTCGCCTGGTCCGAATGGATTCCCGGCTAAATTTTACAAAACTCACTAGGATATTGTGGAGAAAGAAACTGTGGACTTCGTCCAGGAGTTCTTTAGCTCGGGTAAATTCACGAGGGAAGTTAATTGAACATTCATTGTTCTGATCCCCAACCGGAGTAATGCGAGGAAGTTTGATGACTACCGACCAATTAGCCTATGTAATGTGTGCTATAAGATTGTAGCCACTATCTTGACATCTAGACTCAGATCGGTTGTGGAGAAGATCATTTCCCCTTTCCAATTGGCTTTTGTCAATGGTAGATGGATTGCTGAAAATTTTGTTATTGCCTAGGAGATAGTTCATGATATGGGAAGGAAAAGTGGGATACATGCGTTTGTGGGGATAAAATGCGACATGTCTAAAGCTTGTGATAGGCTTGAATGGAGTTTTGTGAGAAATGTCCTAAGGGCCTCTGGCTTCTGTACCAAATTCTGTGATTTAATCATGGAATGCATCACCACAGTTAGTTTCCAAGTTCTGATAAATGGAGGTCTTACTAAATCGTTTCGACCTCACCGTGGTCTGAGACAAGGCGACCCGTTATGCCCCTTCATATTCATCCTTTGCTCTGAAGTTCTGTCTAGATTAATTCTGGACAAGGAACAAAAATGGGAGATCTCGGGCTACAGGGTCTCGGCTAATGGACCTTCTATTTTGAGGTATGCGGACGATGCCCTTTTTTTCACTAAAGCCACGATGAGGGAAGCGGTTGCACTTTGGGAGGTTCTTGATAAATACTGCCAATGGTCGGGACAAAAAATAAATGAAAGCAAATCTAAAGTTCTTTTGTCCAAGAATTTTGATATGAGTTGTGGTATCAACATTGCGGATTTCTTCGGGTTCAACATCATGGATGGGGAGAAAACTTATCTTGGGAACCCTTTGTGTTTTAGTGGAAACCGCTCGAAAGACTTTAATTTCATGCGGAGAAAGTCAGAAATCGGATGGAGGATTGGAGATCTAAGCTTCTCTCTCAAGCGGCCAGAACGGTGCTGATCAAACATGTCATCTCTTCAACCCCGTTCTACACAATGTCTGTGTTTTTGCTCCCATAAAAAATAATTGACGCACTTGATGCATTAGTTAGACGGTTTTGATGGACTGGTGATATGGAGGGTGGGAGATACCTGTCTCTGTTAAACTGGGGATCAATTTGCCAACCCAAGCACAGTGGTGGCCTCAGAATTCTAAAATTCCATGACATGAATTTCTGCTTAGTTGCGAAATTGGGTTGGAGGCTGGTGTCTAACTGTAAGACCCTTTGGGCCACTTTTATCCTGGGTAAGTATTGTAGCTCCAATAGCTTTTGGGGTGCCTCTCTACCTCAGGTTGCTTCTCTGGCTGTGCGGGGAATCTGGAAAACTCGTGAGTTCTTAAGGAACAATAGCTTGTCAATTGTTGGGAAAAACTCTCATGTGGATATTTGGAATTGCTATTGGTCTTGCTCAGATGGGAATTTCTTTGGCCATGCCGATATCAATCCTAGAAGCATGTCGAACATGACCCTCGGGGAGCTTAGACTAAACTCGGAGGAGGCCTAGGACATAGACAAGGTTGAACGTTTTTTTAAGCCTGAGGCTGTCGTGGCTTTGCTACAGTGTAGTTTCTCTAAGTTGAGGGATTCAGATGTACTGGTGTGGAAGTCTTCTCCATCTTGAAATTTCTCTCTAAAAACGGCCTATAATGATCTTATTACTTCCAGGAATTCAAATAGTAAGTTATACTCTTCCTTACGGAATTCCTCTGTACACGAACGTTTAAAGCTCATTCTGTGGAAGGCGAGCCATGACTGTATGCCCTTTGGCTCTAGGCTCAGTCGTATATTTGGAAATGAGGTGGGAAAATGTCACTTGTGCGATTCGGCTGGGGGTGACACTGCTGCTCACTTCTTTACTCAATGCCATATTACTCGTAGGCCGTGGTTTCTGAGTAAATGGAATGTCAAAATTGAGAATATCCCTCTCAACACTTGTGGGGAGGTTGTTAACTGGATCGTGAACCCGATTCACTTC
The DNA here is from genome assembly GCF_029168945.1 of Cannabis sativa. NCBI lineage: Eukaryota > Viridiplantae > Streptophyta > Magnoliopsida > Rosales > Cannabaceae > Cannabis > Cannabis sativa. The sequence continues at coordinate 67,274,474 of NC_083604.1, forward strand.
ATGGATGCGACTGACATGATAAACGAGGAGGAATTCACTGTTTTTGCTGCTGTGTTATACTCTAAGCTGTGGTTCTTCAGAAATGACAACTTCCACAGCAACCGTCGATGGAGATTTACAGAGATGAAGACGACTATTGATAATGATTTTGTAAATCAGTGGCGGGCTACTGGTGCTAAGACAGTGACGGAGTGCAGCAACACTGGGACTCAGCTGAACCGCTGGATGCTCCCTAGACCAGGAAGTATCAGAGTTAATGTTGATTTTGCTAACAAATCTGAGATTGGTGCAGTTGGTGTGTGTTGGAATATGTTTTACCAGGATCTAGATTTACTACCATGTATGTTGTTTAACATCCTAAATATGAATTTCTAAAACAATGAAAATTAACACATATAAAGTTTCAGAAAACCTTACATTTGGTGTAGCAGAATATTAATGGCTCCTTCCGCTCAGATGTCTAACCCTTGTATCCTGTCTGTAGCAGAGTATCACCAAGATCTGAGCCCGAATGTCCTTCTCTTGATTCTGGATTCTTCACAGCCTTACACACTATGATTGAGATACGACTTGATGTGTGTGGGCACTCACTCTATCATTTAAGGTATGAAAAATATGAAGAGAGAAAGAGAAGAGTGGTTCGAAAATAGAAGGAGTGAAGGCTCTATAAACTTTTACTGAAGGCTTGAATTTCATCCACTTTAAGTGTGAGCCATCACTATCTATTTATAGACAACCACCTAGGTTTAGGTTAGGATTTATTAGGCATTAAAATAATAGAAAAAATAAGTGGGAAATTCCCTTTAAGTGGCCGTCCCTAGTTAGTGGGTCCCACTTGGGTATTTTCCCAATTTTGACAATTTTCCCTTATTTTCTCAAAAATGCCATTTTTCCAATTCTAACCACTTAAATGCCAAAACTAATTATTTAATAACGAAAAATAATTATCAAATAAAATTGTCATTTAATATATTTATTAATTAGACTTAATAAAGTCTTTTAATTAATAAATAAAACATAGAATCTCTTTTCTTTACAATTTAGCCATTGCTTAGTGAAAATTCATAAACTAGACATAGTCTAATTTTAGAATTATAATGATTAATTAAAATCAATTATCTGAGTCTTACAAGCAGTATGGTCTCAACTAGTATGGGGACCATGGGCCTATACAACCGAGCTTCCAATAAGCTGAACTAGAATTTACCAAGTAAATTCTCTAACTTATTAATTCCTTCTTGCATCCACTCATAGAACTTGGAATTGCACTCTCAGTCATATAGAATGCTCTATATGTTCCACGATATAGATACGCTATCAACATTTAACCATCGTTCTAATCTCAATAATCAAAGATCCTCTATAAATGATTTACACCGAGTAGTGATAAATTTATCGTTTCACTCCTCAATGTATTTTCTTAAAACACTTAGTTTCCTGTAAATGATATTTCAGTGAACTAAAATATAATCACTGAAATAAGAGCTCTTCCATTTACCTCTTAAGCCAAACTCGAAGAAAATCATCGTTTCACTTCTATGTCCTGATAGAAGCTATAGATTCCATATCTATGTTTAGCGCTCCCACTCAATCATACTACCATGTTCCCAAAATGTACGTATCACCCTAACTAGAAAGTAGGCTTAACTAACAAATCAAAGAACATGAATAACACTCCTGAGATTGAACCTAAGCATGTTAGGATGAAGATCTTTTGATCTAAGATCAACTAGTGATATTGACTTAGAAAGATACAAGGGTAAGATTATAATATCTTAACCAAGATCAATATCGGTCCCAGTCCAATGTATACTCCATACATCCGAAACTAGCATACTTTGCCAATGTTCTGGAAAGAACATAACACTTATGCAAAGTAGTACACTTCCTCGCTGATTATCACATCAGTGTAAATCCAGTGCACTGATGAATCAGGGACTTTGTCTTTTGAAGCATATAATCACAATCACATTCCACTGTGTTGACATCACTGTAATTGTAAATGACTATATGTTCTGGACTTACCAGATTTTGTATATATTAAACCATAAATATGAAAACTACATGTGAACATAAATGACTTCTAATCTTTTATTGATAACAAATCAGATTAGATTGAAATGGATTTTATTTAGGGCATAAAATCCCAACAGTGTGGTGGTGCGAAACGATGATGGGTGCATCCGGGCATTGTTTGCTACTAAGATTTCATATTCCTCCATCGTCCACGGGGAACTTATGGTTGCATTCTGGGGTGCAAAAGTGCTGCAGCAACTGGGTATTATGGCAGCTGACTTGCTTTCCGACTGCCAATTGCTGGTGTCTGCAATCTCCTCTGCCCAATCTCCCCAATGGAATCTATCCTTCTGTTTGACAAACTTTGTAATTTACTTTCAGTGGTTAATGTTTCCTCCTTTTGGGTGCCTCGGACCTCTAATCAAGTTGTTCATACGTTTGCTAAATGGGACCTTGAACACAACTGTAATAGTTTCTTAAATTTTTAGGAGGTGAGTCCCCATGTACTAACTAAGTTACTTTTCTTTAATGAATAATTCAGTTGGTTTTTGTAGAAAAAAAAAAAAAAAAAATATATTTAGTGGGGCCAGGGGCCTAAGGTGTCTCCGCTTCTTGCTGTTCTGCGACTAGTTATTATGCTGGTCGAAGATTTTTTATTGATGCCAGTGCCAAATAATTGAATAATAATGCTATTTGCAAAAAGTAAATATATTAATAATAATATAATATAATTTCGCTTTCCCCTTTTTCTTTTTATAAAAAAATATAATAGTGGTAATAAGTGTGTATTATAGTGATTTCTTACTTCTCCTTGAATTTTCAAATTTAAACTTTCTCTTCTCAGTAAAAAAAAAACAAAAATATATTATATAATGTTATAAAATAATATAAAATAATATAAAGTAGATGAGAAGAAAGAAGAAGAAGATGAAGAGAGAAAGAGAAAGTGAATGAGAATTTCTCAGTTGTTTATTCCAATGGGGTGAACCCCTATTTATACAAATACAAGAGTGAGATATTAAGAAACTAAGAAAAATGGAAACTAAGAAAAGAGTAATGTTAATTACAATTAATGGTAATAAATAAAAGATTTGGACATCCACATAATTAATAATATTTATAACACTCCCCCTTGGATGTCCATAATAACTGTCTTATTAAAAATCTTGCTGAAAACTTGATCAAAGGAAAAAGAGTATAGTGTAAACTAACTCCCCCTCATTTAGGCATTTGTGGAGATCTTCTAATCGACGAATTTCGATCTTGTCTGCCGTCTTCTCAAATGTTGATGTTGGTAATAACTTTGTGAATAAGTTTGTAAGATTGACACTTGATTGAATATGTTGAACACCAATATGCATTTTCTTGAAGCGTATAAAGAAGAATTTTGTGAAATGTGTTCTAACTCTATCTCCTTCAATGTACCTCCTTTTAGTTGAGCGATGCAAGCAATATTATCCATAGAGAATTGCTTGGGTTGATACTTCTTTATTGAGTGCAATCTATATGTTTCCCGAATATGCTATGTCAATGATCTCACTCACACACATTTTCTACTTGCTTCATAAAATGCAAGTATGTTAACATGATTTATAGTTGCCTCGTTAAAAACCTTGCCAGAAAAACCCAGTGGGACAAAATCTGAGCTAGGGAAAAGAGTACAATATGTATTTCATATTCATAATTATTTGCAAGTTGCCTCGTTAAAAACCTTGCCAGGAAAACCCATTGGGACAAAACCTGAACTAAGGGAAAAAGAGTGCAACATGAATATGTCTCCCCCTCATGCACATATGATCCATAATTCTTTTGGTGATAAAAAATCTCATAAGATTATTGTTATCACTTTTAAAATATCACCATATATAATCTTTGATTATATATTTTCTATAACTCTTCCAGAGTATGTATGGACTTCTAAATTATAGATGAGAGGTTCGTGGAACATTAATATTTATCCAACTAATTGTATCATTCATGTGTATATACAATCTTGTTCATACTAAAATTTAACATTTCAAGTAGATATGAACATAACACATTAATGATAATATAAATTTTCGTTTGTGACAATGATGGTACTCCAATACCATATATTTGTTCCATCTTGTTGTATGATCTTAATTTTCATATCAAAAGATCATATATCTATAATTCTTGATACATATGAAGTACTTCAGGACTTCAATACTAATGAACAAACTTTATACATTTAATATTTCTCGATATACAAAAGAAATAAAAGTTTGTTTTGCAATTAATCAAAAACTCTTCAAGAGTCTATCACAACGTATAATTTACGTATTTATATTGTATAGACAACCATAGGTATTTTTCAAATAATAATTTACTTACATGTCTTTATTTCATACAAAGATCTTTGTCATATAGTGCGCGCGACTTTGAATTTATATCACTTAAGACATGTATTAAATTCTTCTAGAATTTTTAGATAAGGTTTATTTCAAATTCTCACTATATTAGGAGCTCCAAATAAATAACCTTTTGTTGCAACATTTATGTGACGCTTATAAATCTTCATAAAATATATTCCAGGCTATAATCAAATCATGATTATATTTTCTCAATATTTAAGCCTTACTTCAATCAATCTCATGTCTATGCAAACTTTGTACAACAATTCATTATGTACAAATACATATATGCAAATTTCTTATTAGAAATATTTATTTGCACACCCTACAGGTCTTACTTCACTTTATGTGAGTAAAGTTGCCTGGATTGCGTCATAATATTTTGGCCAAAAATCAAAATGTATGTCGATGATTCTCGACAAATCTAATACCATGATCCTTGTTATCTCATGTTAATTTATTGCATATGCAAACATTCAATATTTATTGTCGACAAAAATTTCAATAAATGATAATTTCCTCCCATATTGACATAACTTATAGAGATCTCTTTAAATTACATATTTTTCAAATATGTTTATCATTTATAGGTACCTATATAGAATCACTTCAAGGATTCAATTATGATCAAATGTGTTATGTCTAACTTCTCTTGGGAGTCTTTTCGAGTACCGTTTTCATCACGGTTATCATTTTAATACTTTATAACATTAAGGTATCTCCATGAGTACCTCTAGATTTAACAACTTCAGGGCAAATCAAATGAACATTTATTAATAATTTCTACATTGTTCATTTACGCTTCAGGCGTTTTCAACTCATTCTATCTCAACTTTGAATAATATTGATTTGCAGTTGGTATATATCATTTTGAACTATATTGTTCTTATATACTTTGTGCAAGGATCATTTTTCAAAAATTATCATCGATCCCAACTGCTTCTCTCCCCCTGATCGAGAGAATTTTTAAGAAATTGTGATATCTAATAATATTAATACACCTGTAGGGATTTCAATATATCACAATGAATCAATATCTATTTAAACTCATATATATTATATGACATTGAACTTCAGGTTCAATAACTTCAGTTTCAAGTTCAATACTTATGAACTTAATTCATTTCTAAGAATGAGTCATACGTGTATAATTAGAAATACATAAATTTACACATTTTGTAAATGCATGATCATATAATCTTATCACATCGATAAGAAACTATGCAATAAAAATCTAACAATGGCTCAAGATTGTTAAAGAAATATAATTTAAATATTTTCTATGTGCAAATATATGCACATTCTTCTTTTGAGCCTTATAAATTAACAATGAGAAGAATCTTTTGGTTCTTCAACAAAATTTAGTCAAATTCTTTGACAATTTATTGCATATGATTGATCATGTCAAAATAATTCAATTAATGAACTTCAGGTTCACTATAATTTGTATTTCAATGAAACTTTCACAAGGTAATGTAAAATTACTACAACATATAAGTAATCATAAAAAGTTTCATTTTTATATACACGAATAATATAATTATATTATTCTCCAAAACATATACACTCTTCAGGAGTCACTATTATGTTTATCAAACTTTATATTTCTTCAGGAATCACTATCATCAATTCAATGATGTGTATAATTTAAAAGATACATGACAACTTCATCATGTTATTGTAATGGTCAAATAGATATAACCATAATATATCATTCATTTTTCCTGGTATCTTTTTAACAAGTCGTCTAATTTATTAATAGACTATTCATCAGTCTAATTATCATGACTTGATATATTATATATTTAAATGTACAACCAGTACATATAATAAGTTATTTCTTATCACTTTTATAACTAGATAAAAGTTATACATCTAGGTACATACAAATATATTTTACTACTCCAAGTAGCAATTGTATGTAAGACTTCTTCAGGAAGCTTTTCAAATAATCATTTTGTATTCTTTATCACTTTGATTATATTGGATCACTAACAAATATTAGTAAATTATATATCCACTTTTGGGAATATGCAAACTGAATTATATAGTAACTATATATATACATATCATGTGCCAACAATAGTTTGAAACTATTGATTTCAAGAAATAATAAAATATGTATATACTAATTTGCTTCTGGCATTACCAATATATGTGAAATCTATATTCTTTGAAATAGAATTTCATGTCTATTCATTCTCTTTAGGTAATGATATTTAAATATTCTAAATGTACAATAAGTTTGTACAATTCATATTCTATTAAATAATCAAGTATACTTTTATCTTGATTATAAGTGTGTCCGTACTACAGGTACGCGACCACTATTATTCAATTCCACACATGATATATAGATTTCATGCACTTTGATTGTGTGTGGTATTTCATCTTTTGGTTGTTTCCAATTTCTTCTGGAAATATTTGAGTAGCAAACAATGCCATTGATTATTTAAAATCATTACATTCACTTCGGGGAATGACGTTGAACAAGTAGAACATTATTATAAATTTCTTAAAAATTTATTACTTGTTCATATATAAAAAGAAATTACTCAACAATTTCTTTCACAATATTTCAAAGAATATATGAATGCAATTTTTGCATAGTCTCCAAGATGTATGCAAAATTTAATCTTTAATATATGTCAGATTCAATAATTTCCAACATTGCAAGTAATAACAATGTATAGTAACATGACTAATACAAACAATCTTTAAAAGTAGTTGAATTCAATTCGTATCATTCTCTGCAGGGAATGATGAACAATAAATACATGTCTCATGTATTTAAATAACATTAGTCATGCTCATTGTTATTCTTATACTTTGATGTTTCAATGCAATTTTCTTAACATTCTTTTTGGATATTCAAAACCCACTATAAAATTGCATCAATAATAATCATTTTTAATGATTCTTTAGTTGTATTCACATAAATACAATCATTTTTTTTCTTTGATAAATATAAAACATTTACTTCAGGAAATGTTTGTCAAAATCTATATCGATATTAGATTACTTTTCATTGTCCTCAAAGAATACAAGAACATATATATAAATATGTATTCATCTATTTCATTATGTATCCATCAACTATATAATGAATATTACATTTGCATAATCTTCAGGATATATGCAAGATTTTATTGAGGACGCATAATCATCAGGATATATGCGATATTTTATCGAGGATGCATGATCTTCATTTTATCGATGATGCATAATCTTCAGGATATATGCAATATTTTATCGATGATGCATAATCTTCAGGATATATGCAATATTTTATCGATGATGCATAATCTTTATGATATATGCAATATTTTATCGATAATACATAATCTTTTGGATATATGTATAATTTGTATAGATTTTCTCTATCATATCATAGGCGCACATATATTGTAAATATTATGAATGATAAGAACATAATATATATATGAAATTAATAATAAATATATAAAAACATATACATACATATATAATATATATATATATATAGATAAAAAGAAAAAAGAAAACAAAGGATTCTTGAAATTGTTTCAGTCAGATAAGTATATATATGAATATATATTTAGTGTATCATGACTTTGAAATAATTCAAGAACTTTAACAAAATACTTACATTGGGACATAGCATAGACTCATGCTTGAAGCTTGGACAGAGACTCGTGCTGATAACGTGTTATAAAATAATATAAAATAATATAAAGTAGATGAGAAGAAAGAAGAAGAAGATGAAGAGAGAAAGAGAAAGTGAATGAGAATTTCTCAGTTGTTTATTCCAATGGGGTGAACCCCTATTTATACAAATACAAGAGTGAGATATTAAGAAACTAAGAAAAATGGAAACTAAGAAAAGAGTAATGTTAATTACAATTAATGGTAATAAATAAAAAATTTGGACATCCACATAATTAATAATATTTATAACATATAATAAAATTTAGGCAAATAATAAAACAATAATAAAAGTTTGTCAGCCACATAGCCAGAATATGTAAGCGTTTTTAATGGGGGGTTGTCCATGAAATTGTCATTGTCACATATGTAATATGATTATTATTTTTCAATGCAATTTTATCAATACCAAAATTTATATTTAGTAACAATTATTTAGTATTATTTTATCTTTTTCTTTTTCTTTTAAAAAAATTACTTTATGGAAGATATATAATTACTTTCTTTTTCAAAAGTCACAAAAAACTTTTATGTTTTCTTCTTTCAAAAAATAAATAAATCAATCAATATATATAGAACTAACGGTCAAAATTGTGATTTCTTTTAATAACTTACTTATAAATATGTATAAAATATAAAATTATAATTAACTTATGGTATTTAATAATTTATTATGAGTATGAGAATATATATTTAGTCTATATTATATTAATTTATAGTATTTAATAAAATTTAAATATTTAAATAATAGTATGTGGGATTGTGGTAGACAACTTTTTGAATTGTCAATTATTGAAGAAATTTTTATATGAAAAATTATTAAATTTCTGTGTGAATGAAAGAAAAAATAAAGAAATAATATTTTAAAATAATGTGTACGTTTACACCCAAAGAAACTATGCATTTATATATGACAGCAATGCATTTATATATGACGTAATATTATATTGCTACTGACTGCCCACTATTATTACTGTAAATTTATCGATTCTTTTTAAGGAGATTTTTTTTAAAATATAATAGTAGTTCTAGAAATATTTATAAAAATAGCAAAGGATAAATTTATGAGATAATTACATAAGATATTATTTTATTTTATTTTTTGTAAAAATTTATATTTTTACGTTTAATTTTTTTCTCCATCTTTTTACGGTTTTTCATAAAAACAATACGAAAACGTAAAAGTAATATAAAAATAATATCTAAATAATATATCAAAACAACAATAAAAAATAATATACAGATGATAAAAAATCAACAACAAATTAATAAGAGTACAAATAAAATACAGTATATTTTCTGTAAAATAAATCAAAACATTTATAAAAATATTTAAAATTCAATAAAACCGTACTTTTTATAATTTTTTTTGTTATTTTAATGTATTTTTAAAGTAATCCTTAAATTTATTTGTGTCATTGAATACCGAACAGTTATTGATATATTTTCAATTCTTGTGATCGACCATTTGAGCCATTTTTTACTTTTCTTTTATTTTAGGGATTATTTCACAAAAACATAAAAACAACAAAAAAATTACAAAAATACGGTTTCACGGAATTTTAAACATTTTTACGATTTTTTTGATTTTATTTACAGAAAATACGGTCTTTTTATGTTGTAATCTTGTTAATTTGTTGTTGATTTTTTGTTATATGTATGTTATTTTTTGTTGTTATTTTGATGTTATTTCCATATTACTTTTATGTAGTTTTCTTGTTGATTTTATGTTGTTTTCGTGTTATTTTTTGGAAAATCGTAAAAATGTAAAAAAATATTCTTTGAACGTAAAAATGTAAATATTTTATAAAAAAAATAGTGCCTCATGTAATTATTTCTTTATGTTATGTCAGCCACAACTTTTGACATTTTTCTTTTCTTTCTTTTGTTTATGTTTACAACCTTCTTTTCTTTTTAATATTTTTGTAAAAAAATCCAGTGTACAAAAAAAGAAAATCTAGCTATAATTTAGATCTGAAAAGTAGTATTATTGTAATCTTCTTTTTAATTAATCATTGTAATAGTGTGAAACATATGTTCTCATAACCTTAATAAATAAAATATATAAAATCAAAAAAACTTTTAATTTATTTTATATTTTGTTAACAAATATATTTATATATCTTTGTATTTAAAAAGTGACTATTATATTTTTTATTAGCTTAACAGAATATATTTTAAAATAAAAAAAATATTCTATTAAATTTAATAGTGTTAGTAGGGTTAGTTTTATAAATATTAATATTATTTATTTTACATTAATTAATATGTATATAAATATTAATATGTTATTTGTAATATAATTATTTTTTTTTTATTATTTTTAATATTGGAAGTATATTTAATTTTAATATTCTTAAACTTTCTATTTATTTTCTTTAAATTTTTAAAATTTTCATTTTTTTTAAAAAAAATTAACAAATTAATAAGGGGTTTACATTTAATTTTAAAAAAAAAAATTATAATACACATAACAAAAATAAAAAATAAAAATATAACTAAATATACGTGAATGACCTAATATATATCTTTATTACTTACTAAATATTTTAGAAAAACACAATACTAAAATACTAATTGATTTGTGATTTTCTCATATATATTTTTGTTACTTATTTGAATAAAACTATATTTTTATTTTTAAATCACTGTTGATCAAATTACATTTATGTTGTATTTTTATTATTTATTTTTATAGTAACTTTTACATTTCTTTTAAATATATTTTACATCTAACAAGTTATAATAAAAATTCAAAAAAATTACCAAATAGTTTATATTAGCAAATTGAGTATATATAGATATATATGGGTATGCTCGGGTATTACCCATGTATGGGTATTTTATTCTTGATCATTGGATCAAATATCTAATGGTTGATATTTATAATCATTAATTAAATATTAAAAAATTAATATTTCCTATTTTGTTATTCATTATATTCCGAAAATAGATAAAACTATTAATAGAAATAAAAAATTTATAAATGAAATTGTTATTTAAAAAATAAAACACACTAAAAAAACTAACAAACTATTTTTTTTTAATAAAAATCATTTTAAAGATTAAAAAGAAAAAAAAAGTGTATATTTATCTTTTTATAATATTTCTTCAAACTAGAATTCTAAACTGCATCACTGAAAACAAAAAAATAATAATTTTAAGCTTTAAACTGTAATACATATAAAATGTATAAGATTTTTTCTAAACCTAAAATCTTTAATTTTATAATAATTAACAATTATTTATATGTTTTTATTTTTTAAAAAATACTTGAGCTTACCAAATCTATAAGAACAAAACCAATGAAGAAAATTTGAACAAAAAAAAAATGAAGGAAGAAAAAAGTGTCATAAACATTATTGAATAATGACAATTGCCAACATAAGAATTTCAGCACAAAAAATTATATTTGACCCCTAGACAAGATTATCATTTTACAATCCTAAAAATATAAATAATGAACAACACCTCATTAGTTATTCTAGGAGAATGATGCATGGTAATATCAAAAAAAACATTGGATGATAATAATTAGGGGTGTTCACTAAGTATCCGATCCAATCCAATCTGCACGATCCAATCCAATCCAATCCGCAAAATGCGGATATCCGCACTTGCGCGGATTGGATTGGATTGAAAAATCTAAAATCCGCACTTGTGCGGATCGGATGTTGTTTGACCTCAAAAAGTAACCGATCCAATCCAATCCGCACTTAATTATATATATTTTTAAAAAATTATAATATATAATATATATTAATTTTCTAGTAATATTAAAAAAAACACAAACTTCTAATATATTAATCTTTTTTAGTAATATATTGAGTTAGTGTATTTTATTTGTTTTATAATAAAAAACACTAGAAAAATTATTCTATTCACATAGACACATACACACAAATTTAAACATATATACTAACTTAGTAATGAGAAAAAACATACAAATGATTAGTGAAATGGGTATGTTGTTTAAGGATTTCTTTTGGGTTTTAACATCAACCCTTCAATTCTCCGGCATCATTTTCCGGCCAACCACCACCGTCTCCGGCAACAGGTACCACTACTCCACCACCACCACTACTCCTTCTCCTTCAAGAAGATTATTTACCATCTAATCCTCTTCATCTTCTCTAATTAATTCTAGTATATTACTTTTGGATTTTATTTTTTGCTTAAATTTTAATTTTTTTATATAATTTTAATAATCCATAGGTGGAATTTCTTTGAATTTAATTTGGTAATTATAATTTTTTTTTTTGGGTGTAATAATACTCTAATCTATCTATGTCTTATATATATAGATCCAAGAACTTAATATTGATGTAATTTTTTTAATATAATTATGAGGTGAAGCTTTGCCATTTTTTCTTCTTCTTTTGATTGATTTGATATATTTTCTTTGATTTAGTTAATAATTAATTAATATTGCATTTGTTATGAATATTATTAGTTGAAAAAATGATTAAAAGAAAAAAAAAAACTAGAATATCAAATATTCATAGTAGTTTAATTAATTTTTTGCTATATAGATCATAAATTAATTAAGTGTGATTTCTTTGAAGAAGATTTGTTTTGGGTGCAATTGAGTGAATCTACCATAATATTTCAATGAAAATATTAATAAATTGTGTTTTGAGTGATTATCAATAATAGTTAGTTTGAGGTTTTCAACTTTTCATTTTCACCTAAACTAAACCCCAAAACTATTGTATACCTATCTAATCAGTCTAGAAGAATTTTTACACGTTACCTTAGATAAAAATTGGTGACAGATATATTTTTCTCAGCACCGAAGGTAAGGTTCATTCTGGCTTTCTTTTATCTTGTTCTCTCGTTAATAAGATTAGAGTTAAGTTATCTTTAGTCTTTTTGTCATTTTTTTCATCAATGAAATCGTGTAGGTTTGTTCTGTTCTAATCAATGTCAAAATATAATGTCAAAATATATGAAGAAAATCTTTAAAGTTTTATATGGTGTTGTTTTCTTATAAGATCTACCATCAATTTTTCTTTTGCATTTTAAATTTTGTATATTCTGTTTTTATTTTTATTATTTTCTTGTATAATCTTGTTTTGATAGTTGTAAGAGGAAAGAGTACGGAGGAAACTATGAAGTTTTCTTCAAAGAATTTGTTGTCCGAAAATTTCTTGTTTCTGTAAAGTTGAATTGTTATAATGGGATATATTGTAATCTTTTGTTATTGGTTTGTTCTATATTTGCGCCATTTTTATGGCTTTTGCGCCTTACAAGGCTTTAGCGCCTATTATATGGCTGGCCCCTAATTATTTAGGGTAGTTTGTTTAAAATTTTCACGACTTCTTGTATTGAAAATATAATAAAATATTGGCACAATAAAATTGCAAAATAAACAAGTTAACAAATTTTACTAGTTGGAATATAAGGGTTATTTAAGTTAAGGTATGATGTAAAGAAAATTTTAAAATGATTTTTTAAAAATATTTTCAAGTGAAATAAGGTTTAAGGAGGATTAAGTTTAAATGATAATAGCTTTTAGCTATGGTTGGTTCATATTTTTAGGAATTATTAGCAAAAAGAGAAAGTGGTGGAATTTAGTATTCAAATTCTAATATTATTATTTTAAATTAATCAAGTCATTTAAAGAATAATAAATACGAAGATATTGTAATAAAAGGAGGTGGGAATACTAATTGTCAAATGCGAATTTATTGTGTTCAGATATATTTGGGAAGTCAAATTTTATGGAATTTGTTTTGTAATCTATGTCGTATAGGAAGGTATCATTATAAATGTTTTTATGGTAACTTAAAAGGATACAATTTTTGGAAGTTTTACAACTTGTCTTTTGGAAATTAAAATAGGAATAATTATGTTATAATAACTAAATTGGATTATTTTAAGTAATTTCAATTCAATATAGATTGATTTGATTATAATAAAGTTTTACCATAAATTAAAATATATAAAAATTGCTTTTTTGGGATAAGGACAATAAAGTAATTTGTAATATTTTAGAAATGGGACATTAATAATGAATTAATATAGTTGATTTTGTCTATTTTGGGAAGGATTATGGAATTAATGGGTCATTAATGCTTAATAATCAAGGTTATTTTGCTTCATTGTATTGAATTACACTAATCATTGATAATCAAGGTTATTGAAGTACATTATTCGTTGCTTACTTTATTATTGTGATAATTTTCAAAGTAAACTTTTGATATCCTATGGATGGGAGCATGGGTCTTAGTAAGGGATAGTAATCCTAAGATGATGATGAAGTAAAATACAAGAGTTAAGTTGTTACTAGCCAAAGGGTCTCCCTTTGGCTAGTTATAGTATTTTATATGGGGATCTAATTTTTCAATTTTTAAGTTTTGAGTGTTTTGATCGGATTGATTATTTTCTAATAAAATCTTTTGGTTTTTTGATTTGTTTTCAGTTTATTCATATTTGTTAGCTTTGGTGACGGCTATCAACAATGGGGAGATGTATTTCAACAAGTTAGGAGCGTTGTTTGAAGATGTTATAGCTTTATTGTCTAAATTTCCGGGGGCAGTTTTGTCCCATGTGGCTCGCTCTGAGAATTTAGCGGCCCATGGCTTGGCAAAGCATGCTCTGCGGTTAGACGATGAGCTATCCTGGTTCGAGGAGGTTCCAGCGCCGGTGGCGGATGTGTGCGTCGTAAATTCATGAGTGATTCTAATCACTTTGTCGAAAAAAAAAATTATATATATATACTAACTTATTTATTTTAGTAATAAATACATATATATTTTAGTGTAAATTATATATTGACATATATGTATATGGGTTTTATTTATATATAAATAGAGATGGAAATAGATTATTATTGAATATTAAGAAACAATAGTCTTTTTTTATTTTTTTTTTCTATGAAATATTAAATAATTTATTATTAAAAAAATAACCGATCCAAAATAACCGATCCAATCCGCACTATTGCGAATTGGATTGGATCGGATTTAAACTATTATGCGGATCGAATTGGATCCAAAATATGAAATCCGCACTTAGTGCGGATTGGATGTTGTTTGACCAAAAAAGTGCGGATTGGATCGGATGAACACCCCTAATAATATTTCTCTAACAATCATAGCCTAGGTAAGAACTAAGAAGTATTGTAGCGTTTTATTTTTAAGAGTATAAATAATATTAAGACAATTGGATTCCACAATCAAGCTCTTATTCTCCTAATAAAAAAAACACATTAATATACATGTAAATAATTTTTAGTTTTACAATAATAAATTATTAATAAACTCACAATTTCATAAAACAATAAAGTAGTAATTTTAATTAATTTTTAAAAATAATTTATAATTTTTTTTTCAAACTATTAGTTGTAATTATTATTTCAAATTTTATAAAAAATAAATATAATTTTTTTAAAAAAAATAATTGTTAGAAACTTGCCATAAAAGGTTATTAGATTGTTATCTTATTAATTTTTTTTAGTTCCCATCAATGGATATTACCCATTAAGAAGTGTTCCATATATATATAAATATATATGGGTATGCTCTTAATGGGTATTACCCATGTATGGGTATTTTATTCTTGACCATTGGATCAAATATTTAATGGTTGATATTTATAATCATTAATTAAATATTAAAAAATTAATATTTCCTATTTTGTTATTCTCTATATTTCTAAAATAGATAAAACTATTAATAGAAATAAAAAATTTATAAATGGAAATGTTATTTAAAAAATAAAACACACCAAAAAAACTAACAAACTATTTTTTTTTTAATAAAAATCATTTTAAAGATTAAAAAGAAAAAAAATGTATATTTATCTTTTTATAAAATTTCTTCAAACTAGAATTCTAAATTGCATTACTGAAAACAAAAAAAAATAATAATTTTAAGCTTTAAACTGTAATACATATAAAATGTATAAGATTTTTTCTAAACCTAAAATCTTTAAGTTTATAATAATTAACAATTATTTATATATTTTTATTTTTTTTAAAATACTTGAGCTTACCAAATCTATAAGAACAAAACTAATGAAGAAAATTTTAACAAAAAAAAATGAAGAAAAAAGTGTCATAAACATTATTAAATAATGGTAATTGCCAACACAAGAATTTCATGCACAAAAAATTATATTTAACCCCTAGACAAGATTATCATCTTCCAATCCTAAAAATATAAATAATGAACAACACCTCATTAGTTATTCTAGGAAAATGATGCATGGTAATATCAAAAAAATCATTGGATGATAATAATATTTCTCTAACAATGATAGCCTATGTAAGAACTAAGAAGTATTGTAGCGTTTTATTTTTAAGAGTATGAATAATATTAAGACAATTGGATTCCACAATCAAGCTCTTATTCTCCTAATAAAAAAAACACATTAATATACATGTAAATGATTAGTTTTACAATAATAAATTATTAACAAACTCACAATTTCATAAAATAATAAAGTAGTAATTTTAATTAATTTTTAAAAATAATTTATAATTTTTTTCAAACTATTAGTTGTAATTATTATTTCTAATTTTATAAATAATAAATATAATTTTTTCTTAAAAAAAAATAATTGTTAGAAACTTGCCATAAAAGGTTATTAGATTATTACCTTATTAATTTTTTTTAGTTCCCATCAATGGGTATTACCCATTAAGAAGTGTTCCAAATATATATATATTTTAAATAATCATTGTATGATGTTATTGAAAATAACTCTATAAAATAAGTTCATATAAAATATATACCATACGATAACTTTTTAGATATGAAATTATATATAACTTTTAGTAATTTATAAATTAGTTGACATATTGAATTTCGTTTATGTTATTAGTTGCTTCTTTTTTCGTTAACAAAACATAAAAGAAACTATAAAGTTACTTTTGATTCCAAATATTTTATCAAACAACAGTCGAAAAAAACTTATATGTTTATCACATATCTAAATGATTATCTTGAAAAAAGAAAAAAGATCGTAATGGCACTACTTTTGAGCTCAAACGAGTAATGGCATACCAAGAATTATTTTTAAGGATTTCCTTAAGTTATTTTAGAAATCTATTAAATTTATTTGTTCTATAATTTTTTTAATGAAAATACAATGTAGTAACTTTTGATTTATAATAAATAAGAAAAATACTTTTTATAAACTATAAATTTAATTAGTATGATTGATTTAAGTTTGCATTTTAATTAACTAAATATATTATAAATTAATTGGTTATCTATTTTTTTGAAACAAAGATTGCAATTTTCATTAAAGCAAATCAGCTAATAAAATAGCTTCCAAACCAGCAGGGACAGACCCCCTACTGGAAATACGATCAGGACATGAACCAGAAGAACGAGCTAACCAGTTAGCCGCTTGGTTCTCAGATCGTTTAACAAACTGAACTGAACCATGAAAATTAGACAAGGATCGTATAAGATGAATACAATCCGAAATAATAAGACCAAGAGGAGAAAGAATATGGCTCTTGCTATTGATAGCATTCACCAACACAAGACAATCCGACTCCAAAATCACCGCTGTAGGACAAAAGTCCTCAACAGTCCTGCCGTCTTCCCAGGAAGATTTAATATTGCTCTTCTTCAAGTGACAAAATATCAAAATAGTCACTTTAAAGTTATATAAAAGTAAAATAAAAAAATAATAAAAAGGGAAAGCTCTTCACTAAATAAACAATTTAATAAGAAATACCTCACATTAACATTAACGTAACACATAACAAAATCTCTCAATATATTAAAGAAAAATACAATAAACATTAGAAGAAAAATAAGTTTTTGGTAGTTAAATCTTCTAAACTATCATTTTAGTTGTACTTAACTCTTCAAACTCAAATTTTGGTGGTAAAATATTTCAAATTTGATAGATATATTTTTTATGAATATGAATTGAAAAAAAAAAAAAATTAAGAAAATTTAGTACAATTAAAGATATAAATTTTATATAAAATAAAAATTATTAAAATGGGGTGTCTTTAGAAAATTTTGGGGTGTAAATAAAATTTCCCTTAATTATATTGGTACACCTAATATTATTATTTCATAAATAATTTTAAAATTATAAAAATAAAACGAATATATTTAAAAAAAAATAAAAATATATATATTATAAATTTTGAAATAATATTTTATAATTTTTAAATAATAATATAAGATGTACCAATAAAATTATGCCACGTGTACAAGAGTATATATATATAAGTAGTCTATGTTGGCAGTTAGCTATGAAAAATAGATGACATCTTAAATTTGCTTCAATAGTTTGTAGGGTTTTACCATCAAAATTTAAATTTAGAAGATTAAGTGTAAGTGGAATAACAATTAAGAGAGTTTAGCAGCAAGAAACTCAGAAAAATAGCATAACAAAAGCCAATAAAAATAATAATAACAAAAAAAGCTCTTAATTAGAAGAAAAAGTAAAAAAAATAATAATAAAGCAATGTATTATATTACTTCATCACAAAAGAAGATCAAATTTTCACCTCTATATACTGAATGACCAAAAAATATTGGGCATTATTTTATATTAATGAAGTGGAGAGTATTTCTACAAATAATTGAGAAAACTTATATCTTGAGGTAATTTTTTTTCTTTTAAAATACTGTTTGTGTCGTATCATACTACAAAATAATATAAATCGTGCCGTATTGTGTCAATATTTGTAAAGAGTAGGCTCGACATAGCATGTAGACTCGATATTTTCGTGCCGTGCTCAAATTGTGCTTTAATCGTGCTAGCCCATATTTTTTGAACTAGCCAATCTATTTTATATTTAGGCTTAAATTCATAATTTTATTTTTCATATATATATATACTTTTTTCATATAATTACTAAATTAAATGTGTATTTTATAATTTTAGTTATATTTATATAATTACTCAATAATATTTTACAAATAATTATATACAAAAATTATTAATATTATTAAAATTTGAATATCTATTCTATATAAAATGTGGTTATATAACTGAATTTTTGGTTTATGAAAAATTATTGAATGACTTTTTTTTAAATAAAAAAATAACAAATTATTAGATATTGTCATCTAAAGGTCTAGTTAAACCTAAATATAATTAATCTACCTGCAATTAATAATAATTTTGTTCATATTGTTTATTTTTTTTATTAAAAATTATTTTTAAATTTTGATATTTAGAATTAGTTAAATTTTAATAGTTTAACCAGATAAGCATTTTCATTAATTCTGAAGATAAATTTAGGACGAATAATAATTTTTTTTAATTACTATTACAAAGTATAATAGTAATTTTTGTTTTTATTTAAATCATTATTATGCTTTCAAATTTTAATGATTATCACTACATTGAATATTATTAATTTTAAAATTATGATATTAAAAAAAATAAAAACTAAAATAAAATTGACATACGTGACTTGTGACTTGACACGTAACATCTATTTAGTTAACATATAAATTCTGAAATTACTTTATAAATAACTTGATATATAATTTTAATTTTAAATATTTTGATAATTTTAATTATAAAATTATAGTATATAATATTATATTTAAGTTTTATTATTATTTTATGCAATTTATAATTACTATGTATTATTATTATTAAATTTTAAATTTTTTTAATATGTAGTGTCGAACTAAAAAAATAAGAAATCAATAAGGGGAAGAAATACATAAAAAGACCATCACATCAAGAGCTTTTCACTATTACACCACAACAAGCTGAGAGAAAATATTTCATTTCCTTCCTTATGGCTCCTTCACGAACTGAAAAAACGTTAATGGCGAAGGACCAAGTCGACAGTAATAAGCTTCACATAGCCATGTTCCCATGGCTGGCCTTCGGTCACATACTTCCCTACCTAGAGCTTGCCAAGCTATTTGCGCAAAAGGGTCACCAAATCTCTTTCATATCAACCCCAAGAAACATCCAACGACTTCCAAAGCTCCCTCCAGATCTATCACCATTCATAAACTTGATCAATCTTCCATTACCATCATCATCAGTGTTGAATCTCCCAAACGACGCCGAAGCAACCTCAGATATGTCCAGAGAACAAATCCCAATCCTAAAAAGAGCCTACGACAGTCTCCAAGCTTCGCTTTCCGACCTTCTGCAGTCTTCAAAACCAGATTGGCTCCTTTTTGATTTCGCAGCTTATTGGGTACCAGATATGGCAAGGGAAATCAACCTACGAAGCGCCCACTTTAGTATAATAAACGCTGCTGCTCTAGCATATGTCGGCGTAGAGATCCCTGATAGTCGCACCGAGCCTGAGCATTTCATGGTCCCGCCAAAGTGGGTCCCCTTTCCCTCAAAAATTACGCTTCGGAGGTTTGAGGTATCCAAAATCTTCAACGACTTGAGTGGCGGCGACGGAGACGTTTCGGTCGTCTACCGCATTGCTAAATCGCTCAGAGGTTGCGACGTGGTGGCCGTGAGAAGTTGTAGGGAATTGGAGTCAGAGTGGTTAAACCTCATGGCACATATTCTCGGAAAACCAGTTCTCCCCATCGGTCAACTTCCACCGACACCATACGCCGGAGAAGTCAACGACAGCTGGAGCACAGCAAAGGAGTGGCTTGATCTCCAACCGAAACGCTCTGTTGTATACGTAGCGTTTGGGAGTGAGGTTGTACTGAGCCAAGATGAACTCAATGAGATGGCTCTGGGGTTAGAGCTTTCTGGTTTTCCATTTTTCTGGGTGCTAAGGGGGCATTCAGTGGAGCTTCCAACGGGGTTCGAGGATCGAACAAGAGAACGTGGAATAGTGTGGAGGAGTTGGGCTCCTCAGCTGAAGATTTTGGGTCATGAATCGATCGGGGGATTCTTGACTCACTCCGGGTGGAGTTCGGTGGTGGAAGCTCTTAAGTTTGGGATACCCCTTTTGCTATTGACCTTCACAAACGACCAAGGTTTGAATGCCAGGCTTTTGGAGGACAAAATGATTGGATTTTCCGTTCCAAGAGATGAAATCGACGGAT
The DNA here is from genome assembly GCF_029168945.1 of Cannabis sativa. Lineage (NCBI taxonomy): Eukaryota > Viridiplantae > Streptophyta > Magnoliopsida > Rosales > Cannabaceae > Cannabis > Cannabis sativa. The sequence goes on from NC_083604.1 coordinate 67,295,520, forward strand.
CCTTTACCAGAGAATCAATGGCCAAATCGTTGAAGGCAGTGATGGTTGAAGAAGAAGGGGAGGTTTATAGAGAGAAGGCGAAGGAAATGAGTCCCATATTTGGAGACATGGGAGTGCAGAACAAGTATGTTGATGAGTTTCTCCATTACCTAAACACTCATTGAATTGGGCATATGTACGATCTATAATATTGATTTATAAATGAATATATTATTCAAAAAAATAAAAAATAAAAAATAATAAACACATTATTATATCTAATATATGTATAATGTATGTGTGTTTATTAAAATTATTATTTAAGCACTTGTATGCTATTTAGATCCAGATGGATGTGCTATTTTAAAATTTTCTAAACACGTAAATAATGATGATGAACTTACTTAAGTATAATGATTTATAGTTAAGTGGCTTAAATTAATTCCTAAAAACTATAACATAATTAATCATTTTTTATAATTAATTTTAAATATTAATAATTAGATTCCATTAATAATATTACAAATAAAGCTAACTCTAAATTTATAATTTTTCTTACTTATTTATCTTATAATATTTTATAATTTTAATTAAATATATATTTTTTAATTTTAAATTTATATATTAATTTAATTCTCTACTCAACAATAAGCATAGCTAATACAGTACAAAATAATCAAGCTATTTAATTTTAATATAATTATGGTGTAAGTGTAAAATTCTCTTACATCAACTAGAATCTTATAAGTTTTATCCTTTGTAAACTGTAAAGACATAATTTTTATATTTTTAATTTGAGCTTTTAAATTAATTTAAGTGATCACGCATGTTCTGATGAGGTTTCATCCGTGCATTGATAATGTTTTTGGTTGCTTCAAAACGAGAGAGCTTGATCTAACGCTATCCCAAACAGTTCAGTTAACTGGTTCATAATTTTTGTAGCCGTGAGAGTGTTTGCAAACCTTATTTTTAAGGTATCAACCATGCTAGACAGCATAAAGTATCGAACTTATTGTTAGCATTTCGCCAACGCTCAAACTTTTCCTTAACTGCCTTGGTTTCATTCTCTCCTGGTTGCTCAAGAGCTTCTTCAGTTAACACAAACAGGAAGTTTTCACCTATGAGAGCAATATTAATGCTCTTTCCATTTGACAAAGTTAGCTCCTGAGAGCTTATTGTCAGTCAACAGGGACACAATTGGGTTGTTCATAATCATATATTAGAAACTACAAATATCAATAAATAAAAATCAAATAAGGTTCAATACAAAATCATACACATTCAGAAATTATTAAGCATTTAGCAATTAGCAATGACATGTGAAAATACAAAAACAAACATATCCTAAATAATTTTCAAAGTTTTCAACTCAATGATATAAGTGTTCCGTTTAGGCGAGAGTCAAATATATCACTATTAGTTAATAGAGTTGTCAATTCATCTAAAATGGACAGCATTTTAGCAATCTTTTATTCGATCAAGATGAGAATCCGGCGTTGTCCCGTTTAAGCGAGAGTCAAGGCCATTCTATCGTATCAGCTTTTACCATTGTTTCATACTTTGTAAGCCCTACTCTTAGCAGCCACTATTGGGGTGATCGTTGCTAATAATAAAAGACTTACAGTAATACTTATCTTTTGAGATTCTATAATGTTTAATTGCTAATGAATGAACATCTATGAGGGATAAATCTCATTAAAACAAGAACTATGTAGAACCAACAATGGAGATCGAATATCCATATACTAAAGCTCATTATTTTAAAGTAAATATTTTCATCTAATATTTATTTTTATCTATTTATTTTAATATATATTTATTTAATTAAAATTACTAATATAGATAATTCTAAATATAAATTTTAATTTAATATTTATAAAATTATACTTAGATAGATATGAAAATAAATAAAATTATTTTCCATCTTAGTATGAATTTTCAATAAATATTATGAAAAATTTACTTAATTTAAGTTGGTCCAAAATTAATTAAAATTAATTATGTAACTAAATTCGAAATCCAATGTATTAAAAAAAATACATTTTCAAAATTTATATAAAATAAAATAAAATAGAATCACTCATGAATTTACTTTAGTATGATTTTTTTTTTTGATAGCCGTCACCAAAGCTAACGAATCTGAGTAAACTGAAAACAAATGAGAAAACCAAAAAAAAATTATTAGAAAATTATCAATCCGACCAAAACACTCAAAACTCAAAACTAAAACCCTTTGGCTAGTAGCAACTTAATTCTTTTATTTTACTTCATCATCATCTTAGGATTACTATCCCTTACTAAGAACCTAAGACCTAAAAAATTTGATATGTAATCTAGTAATAACAGAAAAACCCTGCAATGCTCCCATCCATAGGATATTAAAAGTTTACTTTGAAAATTATCGCAATAATAAAGTAAGCAACAAATAATGTCCTTTGTAGAAAATAGTGATTCGAATTGTGTATTGATTTCATAGAATAATACATATTTATATACAAAGTTAGGAGACATAAAAGGGAAACTACCAAAAAAAAGGAAACTACTAAATATCTACTAAACAACTAATTCTTTTACAGCTAATATCTAACACTCCCCCTCAAGCTGGAATATAGATGTTAATCATGCCCAGCTTGTTACAAAGATAATCGACCCGCACCCCATTCAAAGCCTTTGTAAAAATATCTCCTAGTTGTTCTCCGGTCTTCACATATCCTGTGGAGATCAGACCTTGTTGAATTTTCTCACGAACAAAATGACAATCAATCTCAATGTGCTTAGTTCGCTCGTGGAATACGGGATTCGAGGCAATATGAAGAGCAGCTTGATTATCACACCATAATTTTGCTGGAATAGAAGTCTTAAACCCGAATTCAGTCAAAAGCTGATAAATCCATATTACCTCACACACGGACTGGGCCATAGCTCATCTAGATACAACATTTTGTTTCTTACTCTTCCAAGAGACCAGATTGCCCCCAACAAATACACAATATCCTGAAGTGGATCGTCTATCTACCTTGGAGCCTGCCCAATCGGCATCAGAAAAACACTCAATCTGGGTATGTCCATGATACTTGTAAACTATACCTCGTCCTGGTGCTCCTTTTAAGTAACATAAAATTTGTTCTAATGCTGCCCAATGATGAATTGTTGGGGAAGACATGAACTGACTGATAACACTAACTGGAAATGCAATATCTGGACGAGTCACAGTTAAATAATTCAACTTCCCAACTAACCTGCGATATTTCTCAGGATCTTCAAATGGTTTCCCATCACGTGTAAGATGCACAGCTGGATTCATTGGAGCATTGCAAGGTTTTGATCCCAATTTCCCTGTCTCAGTTAGCAAATCAAGTACATACTTTCTTTGAGACAGAAAAATACCTTGTTTACTCCGAGTAACTTCAATCCCCAAGAAATACTTGAGTTCCCCTAAATCTTTCGTGTTAAACTGGGTGTGAATGAAAGACTTAAGGGATGAGATGCCTTCAGTATCATTTCCAGTAATAACGATGTCATCAACATACACCACTAACAAAATGATACCAACAGTTGATCTTTTATAAAACACAGAATGATCTGACTTACTTTTCAACAAACCAAACTTCTCAACAGCCTGACTAAATTTACCAAACCAAGCACGAGGGCTTTGTTTCAATCCATATAAAGATTTGTAAAGATGACAAACTCGCCCTAACTCCCCCTGAGCAACAAACCCAGGAGGTTGCTCCATATATACTTCTTCCTCAAGATCTCCATGAAGAAAAGCATTTTTAATATCAAGCTGATGCAAAGGCCAATGATGAGTAGCTGCCAGGGAAATGAACAGTCGAACAGATGTGAGTTTAGCAACAGGAGAAAAAGTATCACAATAGTCCACTCCATAGGTTTGAGCATAACCCTTGGCAACAAGACGGGCCTTTAAGCGAGCAACTGTGCCGTCTGAATTGAATTTAACCGTGAACACCCATTTACACCCGATGGCCTGTTTTCCGGAAGGTAAATCAACCAAGACCCAAGTACCATTCGCAACCAAAGCATTCATCTCTTCTATCATTGCAGCAAGCCAACCAGGATGAGACATCACTTCTCGAACAGTTTTAGGAATAGTGATAGAATCAAGAGAAGCAATAAAAGAACAAGAAGAAGAGGAGAGATGATTATAAGACACAAAAGAAGTAATAGGAAAAGTACATTGGCGTTTACCTTTACGTAGTGCAATGGGAAGATCATCTGAGATGTCCAGATCTGATGACGAAGATGCAGGTGCAGGACATGAAACAGGAGGTGGAGGAGGGGGGCGCCTGGTGTACACTATAGGAGGCCGAGGGAGTGGTGGAGGTGGTAGAGGTGGTGGAGGTGGTGGAGGTGTAGACATTGTGGGGGTGACGACCGAGGCAGGTGAAGGAACAAGAGACCCGCCAGAACATGGAGCAGGCGCATAGGATGTGACAGAATAAACCAACAAATCATCATCCTCCCCCTGACTAGTAGAAGTAGTGGAAGATGAAAAATAAGGTGTATTTTCTACAAAAGTAACATCAATAGAAACAAGATATTTGTTGAGATCAGGACAGTAACACCTATACCCTTTCTGAAGACGAGAATAACCAAGAAAGACACACTTTAGTGCCTTAGGGTCTAATTTGGTGACAGATGGACGGACATCGCGAGCAAAACAAACACTACCAAATACTCGCGGAGCAACTGGAAATAATGACTTATTAGGAAAAAGAATTTTAAATGGAATTTCACCATTAAGAACAGAGGAGGGCATGCGATTAATAAGAAAGCATGCCGTGGAAACTGCATCGGCCCAAAAAGGTTTAGGGACTTTCATTTGAAACAAGAGAGCACGTGCAGTTTCAAGAAGATGTCTGTTTTTACGTTCTGCAACACCATTCTGAGGTGCCGTATCAACACAAGAAGTTTCATGAAGCATGCCATTAGAGGTCATATAAGATTGAAATTGAGCAGACATGTACTCTTTGGCATTATCACTTCTCAAAGTACGAATAGATACATTAAATTGAGTTTGAATCTCAGCACAAAAAGCACAGAATATAGAAAACAACTCAGAACGATTTTTCATTAAATATAACCAAGTTAAACGAGAATGATCATCCACAAAAGTAACAAAATACCTGAATCCAGGTTGAGACAAAATAGGAGAAGGACCCCAAACATCAGAATGAACTAACTCAAAAGGAACACTAGCACGTTTATTGACACGTGGACTCAAACTAACACGATGGTGTTTGGCAAACTGACATGACTCACATTCTAACGAAGATAAACTACTATATTGGGGACACAGTTTCTTGAGCAAAGGAAGGGATGGATGACCTAAACGACAATGAGCCTCAAAAGCGGAAGCAACACTCGAACAAGCAATAGAGGTTGGCGGAAGTGGGTCAAGAACATACAAGCCACCAGATTCATGTCCTTTACCAATAATCTTCTTCGTCATAAGATCCTGAAACAAACAATGATCAGGAAAGAATGAGATGCAACAATTTAGATTACGAGTGAGTTGACTAACAGAAAGCAAATTAAAGGACAAATCAGGTAAATGTAAGACTGATGATAAAGACAACATAGGTGTAGGAACAATAGTGCCAGATCCAAGAACAGAAGCTGTTGACCCATCAGCTAAGGTGACAACAGAAGTGGGACTGTGAGACTGAAAAGTGGAAAAGAGACGGGAATTACCTGTCATATGATCTGTGGCACCAGAATCAATGACCCATTTTGAGGATTTGGAAAGAAGGCAGGCATTAGAGTTACCTGAATCAGCAATCGCAGTGACAGAAGAAGATGAAGACTTAAGTGTTTCCTGATACCTTGAGAACTTGGCAAATTCATCAGCAGAAATAAGGACCGATTTGTCAGATGCATCACTAGTGCTTGCAATATTGGCAGAGTGTTGTTGTCGATTCTTAAATTGTAACTTCCTACACTCAAACTTGGTGTGGCCTGGTTTCTTACAATAATTGCACATGATGCTCCCAGAATTTGGTGTGCGGTTATCAGGTCCTTGTGAATTACCTCCTTTAAATCCACTTGGAGTAGAGTTTCTTTCCGGTGCAGAATTATTACGACTCACCAAGGCGCTATTAAGAGGAGTTGAAGAGGTAGTCTCTGTGCGAAGAACACGAGTAAACACATCTTGTAAAGAGGAGACATCAGAACCAGAGAGAACTTGTGACTTTGCAGAGTCAAATTCAGATGAGAGTCCTGCAAGAAAACTCATAATAGCCATCTGTTCTCGTTGGCGATGTTGAACTTTTACATCAGGACTAAACGGTAATAGCACATTAAGTTCTTCATATGTTTTCTTGAAAGCCATAAAATAATTCATAAGAGACTTATCTTGTTTCTCCGCGCGATAAAAAGCTTTGCAAACATCATATATGCGAGATATGTTGTCTTTGCCAGAATACAAAAACTCCAAGTAACCCATTAGTTCTTTAACCAATTCACAATGATTAATCAAACTAATTACCTCATTATCGATAGAATTTCGAATTTGAAGGAACAAGCGAGCATCCTCACGGAGCCATATTTTCCTTGAATCGTTTGTTTCTTCAGGAGGATCGTCAGTCAAGTGATCATCTTTGTCAATACTCCTCAAATACAGTCGAATCGTCTTACTCCATTCTAAATAATTCGAACCAATCAACTTATGGTCCGTGATTTTAGACATCACGGGAACCACATCAGAAACAACGATTGATTTCGAATCTGATTTTATCTCTGCCATAATCTCGAAACCAAAAAATTGACAGAAAAAGGAAGAGAGCAAACTCAAAGGAATAGATACCCAAACACAAAGAAGACAAAAGTATCAAACCACAAAATGCGAAGAACCGCCGAAAACCGAAGCAAGGAGGACGAGAAAGGAGCAGGAGTGGGACGGGCGTCGACCGCCACCGGAGAAGACGCCGGACGCGCCCTCACGCGCCGGCGCGTGGGACGGTCGGCAGCGGCGGACGACGGCGCGTGGGCCCCACGCGCGGTGAATCTGGACGCCGGACTTTTGGGTTTTGCAGTCCGGCGGCTGGGCAGTCCTCCTATGTGGGCGGTGAGAAAAAATGGTCACTCCAAATAGGGTTTTCGAAAAAACAACCCTAAACTCAAACCCTAATTTTTTTTTTTTTCAAAACCCTAATTTCGAATTTCGAATTTTGAATCACAATGCTCTGATACCATGTAGAAAATAGTGATTCGAATTGTGTATTGATTTCATAGAATAATACATATTTATATACAAAGTTAGGAGACATAAAAGGGAAACTACCAAAAAAAAGGAAACTACTAAATATCTACTAAACAACTAATTCTTTTACAACTAATATCTAACAAAATATCCTTGATTATTAAGCATTAATGACCCCTTTATTCCATAATCCTTCCCAAAATAGACAAAATCAACCATTTTAATTCATTATTAATGTCTCCATTTCTAAAATATATTACGAATTCTTTTATTGTACTTATCTCAAAAAAGTAATTTTTATACATATTTATTTATGGTAAAACTTGATTATAATTATCAATCTATATTGAATTGAGATTACTCAAAATAATCCAATTCAGTTATTATGACATAATTATTCCTATTTTAATTTTCAAAAGACAGGCTGTAAAACTTCCAAAAATTGTATCCTTTAAGTTACCATAAAAACATTTATAATGATACCTTCCTATACCACATAGATTACAAACTAAATTTCATAAAATTTGACTTCCCAAATATATCTGAACACAATAAATTCGCATTTGACAATTAGTGTTCCCACCTCTTTTTATTACAATATCTTCGTATTTATTATTTTTCAAATTACTTGATTAATTTTATATAATAATATTAGAATCTGAATACTAAATTCTACCACTTTTCCTTTTTGCTAATAATTCCTAAAAATATGAACCAACAATAGCTAAAAGCTATTATCGTTTTAACTTAATCCTCTTTAAACCTTATTTCACTTGAAAATATTTTTAAAATATCACTTTAATATTTTCTTTACATCATACCTTAACTTAAATAACCCTTATATTCCAACTAGTAAAATTTGTCTAGTGCATAACTTGTTTACTTTGCAATTTTATTGTGCCAACATTTTGTTATACTTTCAATACAAGTCGTGAAAATTTTAAACAAACTACCCTAAATAATTAGGGGTCAACCATATAATAGGCGCTATAGCCTTGTAAGGCACCAAAACCATAAAAATGGCGCAAATATAGAACAAACCAATAACAAAAAGATTACAATACCATTATAACAACTCAAAATTATAGAACAAAACCAAAAACAAACAACAAGATATATTCAACTAACCACCATTTCAGCATTCAACCTAACACCAAACTGAACGAAATCACCCATGATTAAACTAAAATTAAAATTTTAACTCAAAACACTTCATCACACTGTGCAAACATTCAAACAAAATACTAAAATCTAGACGCCTTTCACTAACTCAGAAATAAAACCAGAATAAATCAACAACATAACTCATATGGACATCTAAAAAGAAAGGAAATTTTAATTCAAAATCAAAAAACTCACCACGCAATCAAGGATTCGGTCCAAACCAAAAGAGGATTTGATATATCCTTCTTCTTGACTCACATCTGAATATCACCGCCATCTTCATCAGCGGCCTAAATACATAAACAGATTACAAACTCAAAATACATAAATAAAAAACATAGAGCAATTAAAAAAGAGAAAAGGAAATCAATATAAGAGATGAACCAAAATAATCAAAACCAAACAAAGTAAGAAAGACTTTGAAAAATAGAAATTGGGTGAGAAAAATCAAAACTAGAATCCAGTTTCGTTTTCTTTTTGGTCTCGATTGGACCCTATTGATTTTGCCAGAACTTATTGTACATTTTGATTTCTCATTAAGTAAAAATTTACTTGATTTAAGTTGGTCTAAATTAAAATAAATTAATTTTTACCTTTAATCTTTTTTAAAAAAAATTTAAAATATTTGCATTAAATAATGCATTTCAAAATTTATTGTGAAAAATGATTAATAAAATAAAATAAAATATATTAAAAACTATTCTAATTTAAGTTGATCTGAAATTAAAATTGCCAACTTAAATATAATTTTCTATCTAATTAAATTTCTTGAAAAAATCTAATATTTAAGTGTCTTGAATAAAATCAACTTAAATATTCATTATTATTTAAATAAATGTTAAAATTAGAAACAAATAATTAAGTGTCTTAAATAAAATCAACTTAATTGTTAATTCTAATTTAAGTTGATCTAAAATTAATAAAAAATAATAATTTTCAACTTAAATATATAATTTCTAATTAATTAAATATTAGAAAATATAATTTAGTTACTAGAAATTTCTATCTAGAATTATTTCATCTAAACTAAGTGTGTTTTTTTTAAATTAAGTTTAAAATAATCTAATAAAAAATTAAATATATTGCTAATTAATTTTAATTAGGTTAAATTAATATAATTAGCCTAATACAATTATTTAAATAAGGTAAATGTGTCTTTACAATTGGGGTGATTCATGTGGGCAGGACTGGGTTCAATATGTTGTACCCACTAGTATGGCCTCCTAACTCTCACACAAGGCACAAAGGAGAGTAATTTAACCATTAATTAGATAATAGTTATTTTTGAATAAGCCCAATACTAATTGGGCCTAAATAAAATTATCAAGGTCATATTTTTATTGAGGAAATTACACTTACTATGGGATTTTAAAAGTTTTTATGATAAATATGGCACATTTAAGTTTGAACAATTTATATGGTATTTTTTGTTTTTAGGTTTTTTTATGGTATTTGATATGCCATATATATGTAATTAGGTTTTCAAATCCCATATTTAGTGTTTTTATTTTTTTAGGAAGTTTTATTTGTTATGATGCCGGAAAAGTCACCGGAGTTTGCTGCCAGTGCCGGAAAAGTCACCGAAGTAGCCGTCGGTGCCGAAAAAGTCACCGGAGTTGCTGTCGGCGCTGGAAATTTTGTCGAAATTGGCATTGTCACTGAAAAAATCACCAAGGAACTGGTTTCTTCTTCAAAAGAAACTAGTTTCTTCTTTCTTCAAAAGAAGAAGAAACCGGTTTCTTTGGTGATTTTTCCGTTGACAATGCCAATTCTGACGACTTTTCTGACGCTAGCAGCTACTCCGGTGACTTTTTCGGCACCGACAGCAAACTTCAAAAAAGTAATCAGAATTGGCATAGTCGCCGGAAAAATTACCAAGAAACTGGTTTCTGGTTTCTTGATGAAGAAACCAGTTTTTTGGTATTTTTCCAGTGATTTGTTTGAAGACAATGGCAATTCTGACGACTTTTCTAGCGTTGGTAGCAACTCTGACGACTAATACACCGACAGCTACTCCGGTGACTTTTTCAGTACCGACAGTAAACTTTGGAAAATTCGTTGGAATTGGCATTGTCAACGAAAAAATTACTGGAAAAATCACCAAGAAACTGGTTTTTTTCTTCATCAAGAAATCAATTTCTTGGTAATTTTTTTTTGTATTTTTTTCTCTATTTGGTTGATTGATGAAACTAGTTTCAATTATTTTCAGTGTATATCATTTTTATTTTGTTTTCATAATCTTTATTATTGTTGTGTAACTAAATTAGTTCCTTGATGAAGAAACCACTTTTTTGGTGAAGAAACCGGTTTCTTGATGAAAAAACCACTTTCTTGGTGATTTTTCTAGTGATTTTGCTGGCGACAATACCAATTCTGACGACTTTTTTACGCCGGCAATAACTCCGATGATTTTTTCGACACCGGCAACTACTTAGGAGACTTTTCCGGCACCGACATCAAACTCCAGAATAGTCGTCGGACTTGGCATTGTCACCGTTAAAATTACTGGAAAAATCACCAAGAAACCGGTTTCTTCTTCATCAATAAACCAGTTTCTTGGTGATTTTTCCAGGGACAATGCTAATTCTGACAACTTTTTTGGCGCCGGCAGTAACTCCGGTGACTTTTTCGGCACCGACGGCTACTCTGACGACTTTTCCGGTGCCGACAGTAAACTCCAGTGACTTTTCCGGCACGAGTGACAACTTCGGCGATCACTATAATTTTATTTGTTTTATTTTTTTAAAAAAAATAATTATGAAAGGAATTTTAATATTTTTTATGGTAATTTAATTAAGTTTTTATTTTTTATAAATTTTAAATTCAGATTTATTTTTTTAATGTTTAATATGATTTTTTTCTAAAAAAAAATCATATTTTTAGTTTGATTGGTTAGATAATGCTATATTTAGTGACATTTACTTTTTATGTCATATTTATCATAACCTTAACAGTTTTTCCCATATTTTTGAAAATAGCCTATTTTTATTTTAGCAACGTAGTCCATTTTTATTTAAATCTTTCTTTTTCATTTTCTTTCTAAAGTTTAAATAAAATAAGAGGTATGTTCTTGAAGAAATTAAATAAGAGAAAAAAATTCTCCATTTTCTCATATATGCATATATACCAACTATTTATCGTTTCATCTTCTTCCTCATCTCTTTTCATTTAATACTGTTTATCTTTTTTTTTCCAATATATATAAAAATGGACCAAAAAATATTATATTCAACTAGCTTGTTTGTAATCATTCATGAAAAAACTAATTACTAATCACATCATTTCTATTTTATTATATTAATCTAAAATGACTGACTTTTTTGGGGGGGTTTACTAGACTTGCAATTATAAATTCTATTTCTCAAAAATTTCTAATTCTCTTTGTACTACTCATATCAATATATTAATTCTTTCATTAACAAAAAGTATATATATATATAAATTTATATATATATATATATATTTCTAAATCTATTCTTGAATGATATTATTAATATATTGATTTTTAAAGAAGATATTTTTATTAAATATTACATAAAATAGAAGAAGAATATGAAATGATCATAAAATAATTTGAATTAAGAGAGAAGTTACGAATATTTGTAGTGCTAAATAATTTTTCAATTTTAGGTCTTTCCGCTCAAAAAAAGAAAAAAAAAATTCTCTGCAATATATTTAATTTCTCGAGAATAAACTCTCTAATTTCAAAAATAAGGAAAATGACAATAAAAAAAGAAGGTTTGAAGGGATATTATTATGGCATAGCATACCCAAAGAATATAAATGAAGGAAAAATTGTTTGGAATTAACAGAAGAGGAAAGAAGGTTTTCACTCTTGACCTTCGTTAGATGATGTGTCAAATTAAATGACATGTCAGTACTTAATTAGTTGGGACAGGCTTGGGAAAGAGAAAATGAAACAGCATATTTTTGTTCTAATACACACAGTAAGATTATGTAACCCACTAATTTAACCAATAAATGCCAATAAAAATGTACTCAAGGATAGAGAGCAAAAATAATGCTCTTAGGCCATCTCCAATGAAACGGCATAACCTTATATATGCTGTTATTTTTTTCTCAAAATGTTCCAACGACACTGCAAAAGCTAACCTATTTTCATAGAATTCTACAGTGTCCCACTAATAATGGTGGGCTGTAGACTAGGGTATATATCTTTTTAATAATTAAATAATATATTTTTGTTATAAATATTAATAATTATGTGGATGTCCAAATTTTTTATTTATTACCATGAATTGTAATCAACATTCCTCTTTTCCTTAGTTTCCCTTTTTCTTAGTTTCTTAATATCTCACTCTTGTATTTGTATAAATAGGGGTTCACCCTATTGGAATAAACACCTCAGAAATTCTCATTCACTTTCTCTTTCTCTCTTCATCTTCTTCTTCTTTCCTCTCTTCTACTTTATATTATTTTATAACACGTTATCAGCACGAGTCTCTGCCCAAGCTTCAAGCATGAGTCTATGCTATGTCCCAATGTAAGTATTTTGTTAAAGTTCTTGAATTGTTTCAAAGTCATGATAAACTAAATATATATTTATATATGTATGTATATGTTTTTATATATTTATTATTAATTTCATATATATATTATGTTTTTATCATTCATAATATTTACAATATATGTGCGCCTATGATATGATAGAGAAAATCTATATAAATTATACATATATCCAAAAGATTATGTATTATCGATAAAATATTGCATATATCCTGAAGATTATGCATCATCGATAAAATATTGCATATATCCTGAAGATTATGCATCATCGATAAAATATTGCATATATCCTGAAGATTATGCATCCTCGATAAAATATTGCATATATCCTGATGATTATGCGTCCTCAATAAAATCTTGCATATATCCTGAAGATTATGCAAACGTAATATTCATTATATAGTTGATGGATATATAATGAAAGAGATGAATACATATTTATATATATGTTCTTGTATTCTTTGAGGACAATGAAAAGTAATCTAATATCGATATAGATTTTGACAAACATTTCCTGAAGTAAATGTTTTATATCTGTCAAAAAAAAAATGATTGTATTTATGTGAATACAGCTAAAGAATCATTAAAAATGATTATTATTGATGCAATTTTATAGTGGATTTTGAATATCCAAAACAAATATTAAAAAAATTGCATTGAAACATCAAAGTATAAGAATAACAATGAGCATGACTAATGTTATTTAAATACATGAGGCATGTATTTATTGTTCATCATTCCCTGCAGAGAATGATACGAATTGAAGTCAATTACTTTTAAAGATTCTTCGTATTAGTCATGTTATTATACATTGTTATTACTTGCAATGTTGGAAATTATTGAATCTGACATATATTAAAGATTAAATTTTGCATACATCTTGGAGACTATGCAAAAATTGCATTCATATATTCTTTGAAATATCGTAAAAGAAATTGTTGAATAATTTCTTATATTTTTATGGATGAACAAGTAATAAATTTTTAAGAAATTTATGATAATGTTCTACTTGTTCAATGTCATTCCCCGAAGTGAATGTAATGATTTTAAATAATCAATGACATTATTTACTACTCAAATATTTCCAGAAAAAAGTGGAAACAACCAAAAGATGAGATACCACACACAATCAAAGTGCATGAAATCTATTTATCATGTGTGGAATTGAATAATAGTGGTCGCGTACCTGTAGTACGGACACAGTTATAATCAAGATAAAAGTATACTTGATTATTTAATAGAATGTGAATTGTACAAACTTATTGTACATTTAGAATATTTAAATATCATTACCTAAAGAGAATGAATAGGCGTGAAATTCTATTTCAAAGAATATAGATTTCACATATATTGGTAATGCCATAAGAAAATTAATATATACATATTTTATTATTTCTTGAAATCAATAGTTTCAAACTATTGTTGGTACATGATATGTAAATATATAGTTACTATATAATTCAGTTTGCATATTCCCAAAAGTGGATATATATTTGCTAATATTTGTTAGTGATCCAATATAATCAAAGTGATAAAGAATCACAAAATGATTAATTGAAAAGCTTCCTGAAGAAGTCTTACATACAATTGCTACTTTGAGTAGTAAAATGTCTTTGTATGTACCTAGATGTGTAACTTTTATCTAGTTATGAAAGTGATAATAAATAACTTATTATATGTACTTGTTGTACATTTAAATATATAATATATCAAGTCATGATAATTAGACTGATGAATAGTCTATTAATAAATTAGACGACTTGTTAGAAAGATATCAGGAAAATGAATGATATGTTATGGTTATATCTATTTGACCATTACAATAACATGATGAAGTTGTCATGTATCTTTTAAATTATACACATCATTGAATTGATGATAGTGATTCCTGAAGAGTGTATATATTTTGGAGAATAATATAATTATATTATTCGTGTATATAAAAATGAAACTTGTAATGATTATGTTGTAATGAATTTACATTACATTTTGAAAGTTTCATTGAAATACAAATTATAGTGAACCTAAAGTTCATGAATTGAATTATTTTGACATGATCAATCATATGCAATAAATTGTCAAAGAATTTGACTAAATTTTGTTGAAGAACCAGAAGATTCTTCTCATTGTTATTTATAAGGCTCAAAAGAAGAATGTGCATATATTTGCACATAGAAAATATTTAAATTATATTTTCTTAACAATCTTGAGCCATTGTTAGATTTTTATTGCATAGTTTCTTATCGATGTGATAAGATTATATAATCATGCATTTACAAAATGTGTAAATTTATGTATTTCTAATTATACACGTATGACTCATTCTTAGAAATGAATTAAGTTCATAAGGATTGAACTTGAAACTGAAGTTTATTGAACCTGAAGTTCAATGTCATATAGTATATATGAGTTTAAACAAATATTGATTCATTGTGATATACCGAAATCCCCGTGTGTATATTAATATTATTAGATATCACAATTTTTAAAAATTCTCTCGATCAGGGGGAGAGAAGCAGTTGGGATCGATGATAATTTTTGAAAAATGATCCTTGCACAAAGTATATAAAAACAATATAGTTCAAAATGATATATACCAACTGCAAATCAATATTATTCAAAGTTGAGATAGAATGAGTTGAAAACGCCTGAAGCGTAAATGAACAATGTAGAAATTATTAATAAATGTTCATTTGATTTGCCCTGAAGTTGTTAAATCTAGAGGTACTCATGGAGATACCTTAATGTTATAAAGTATTAAAGTGATAACCGTGATGAAAACGGTACTCGAAAAGACTCCCAAGAGAAGTTAGACATAACACATTTGATCATAATTGAATCCCTGAAGTGATTCTATATAGGTACCTATAAATGATAAACATATTTGAAAAATATGTAATTTAAAGAGATCTCTATAAGTTATGTCAATATGGGAGGAAATTATCATTTATTGAAATTTTTATCGACAATAAATATTTAATGTTTGCATATGCAATAAACTAACATGAGATAGCAAGGATCATGGTATTACATTTGTCGAGAATCATCGACATACATTTTGATTTTTGGCCAAAATATTATGACGCAATCCAGGTAAATTTACTCACATAAAGTGAAGTAAGACCTGTAGGGTGTGCAAATAAATATTTCTAATGAGAAATTTGCATATATGTATTTGTACATAATGAATTGTTGTACAAAGTTTGCATAGACATGAGATTGATTGAAGTAAGGCTTAAATATTGAGAAAATATAATCATGATTTGATTATAGCCTGGAATATATTTTATAAGGATTTATAAGCGTCACATAAATGTTGCAACAAAATGTTATTTATTTGGAGCTCCTAATATAGTGAGAATTTGAAATAAGCCTTATCTAAAAATTCTAGAAGAATTTAATACATGTCTTAAGTGATATAAATTTAAAATCGCGCGCACTATATGACAAAGATCTTTGTATGAAATAAAGACATGTAAGTAAATTATTATTTGAAAAATACCTATGGTTGTCTATGCAATATAAATACGTAAATTATACGTTGTGATAGACTCTTGAAGAGTTTTTGATTAATTGAAGAACAAACTTTTATTTCTTTTGTATTTCGAGAAATATTAATGTATAAAGTTTGTTCATTAGTATCAAGTCCGAAGTACTTCATATGTATCAAGAATTATAAATATATGATCATTTGATATGGAAATTAAGATCATAAAACAAGATGGAATAAATATATGGTCTTGGAGTACCATCATTGTCACAAATGAAAATTTATAGTACCATTAATGTGTTATGTTCATATCTACTTGAAATTTTAAATTTTCGTATGAACAAAGTTGTGTACACACATGAATGATACAATTAGTTGGATAAAGACTAATGTTCCACGAACCCCTCATCTATAATTTAGAAGTCCATACATACTTTGGAAGAGTTATAGAAAATATATGATCAAAGATTATATATGGTGATATTTTAAAAGTGATAACAATAATCTTATGAGATATATTATCACCAAAAGAATTATGGATCATATGTGCATGAGGGGGAGACATATTCATGTTGCACTCTTTTTCCCTTAGTTCAGGTTTTGTCCCAATGGGTTTTCCTGGCAAGGTTTTTAACGAGGCAACTTGCAAATAATTATGAATATGAAATACATATTGTACTCTTTTTCCTAGCTCAGATTTTGTCCCACTGGGTTTTTCTGGCAAGGTTTTTAATGAGGCAACTATAAATCATGTTAACATACTTGCATTTTATGAAGCAAGTAGAGAATGTGTGTGAGTGAGATCATTGGCATAACATATTCGGGAAACATATGGATTGCACTCAATAAAGAAGTATCAACCCAAGCAATTCTCTATGGATAATACTGCTTGCATCGTTCAACTAAAAGGAGGTACATTGAAGGAGATAGAGTTAGAACACATTTCACGAAATTCTTCTTATACGCTTCAAGAAAATGCATATTGGTGTTCAACATATTCAATCAAGTGTCAATCTTACAAACTTATTCACAAAGCTATTACCAACATCAACATTTGAGAAGACGGCAGACAAGATCGAAATTCGTCGATTAGAAGATCTCCACAAATGCCTAAATGAGGGGGAGGGAGTTAGTTTACACTATACTCTTTTTCCTTTGACCAAATTTTTTAGCAAGATTTTTAATAAGGCAGTTATATTATGGACATCCAAGGAGGAGTGTTATAAATATTAATAATTATGTGGATGTCCAAATCTTTTATTTATTACCATGAATTGTAATCAACATTCCTCTTTTCCTTAGTTTCCCTTTTTCTTAGTTTCTTAATATCTCACTCTTGTATTTGTATAAATAGGGGTTCACCCTATTGGAATAAACACCTCAGAAATTCTCATTCACTTTCTCTTTCTCTCTTCATCTTCTTCTTCTTTACTCTCTTCTACTTTATATTATTTTATATTATTTTATAACAATTTTAATATTTATTAATATAATTTATTAAATTTGATAAATATTTAATATTAAAATATTTTTATTATATTAATAAAATAATATAATAATAAAGAATATATTTTTTAGTGTAATTTTTAGTGTTGTGATTAGAATTAAAAAAAAAATGTTAAAATAGTACTAGATTTAACACAAAATATGAGTTTTATTTACCATTGGAGATCGCCTTATATACCAATTTTCCTATATATATATGGGTATGCTCTAAATGGGTATTACCCATGTATGGGTATTTTATTCTTGACCATTGGATCAAATATCTAATGGTTAATATTTATAATCATTAATTAAATATTAAAAAATTAATATTTCCTATTTTGTTATTCTCTGTATTCCTAAAATAGATAAAACTATTAATAGAAATAAAAAATTTATAAATGAAATTATTATTTAAAAAATAAAACACACTAAAAAACTAACAAATTATTTTTTTTAATAAAAATCATTTTAAAGATTAAAAAGAAAAAAAGTGTATATTTATCTTTTTATAAAATTTCTTCAAACTAGAATTCTAAATTACATTACTGAAAACAAAAAAAATAATAATTTTAAGCTTTAAACTGTAATACATATAAAATGTATAAGATTTTTTCTAAACCTAAAATCTTTAATTTTATAATAATTAACAATTATTTATATGTTTTTTTTATTTTTTTAAAATACTTGAGCTTACAAAATCTATAAGAACAAAACCAATAAAGAAAATTTTAACAAAAAAAAAATGAAAGAAGAACAAAGTGTCATATTACCAACACAAGAATTTCAACACAAAAAATTATATTTGACCCCTAGACAAGATTATCATCTTTCAATCCTAAAAATATAAATAATGAACAACACCTCATTAGTTATTCTATGAGAATGATGCATGGTAATATCAAAAAAATTATTGGATGATAATAATATTTCTCTAACAATGATAGCCTAAGTAAGAACTAAGAAGTATTGTAGTGTTTTAATTTTCAGAGTGTGAATAATATTAAGACAATTGAATTCCACAATCAAGCTCTTATTCTCCTAATAAAAAAACACATTAATATACATGTAAATGATTTTTAGTTTTACAATAATAAATTATTAATATACTCACAATTTCATAAAATAATAAAGTAGTAATTTTAATTAATTTTTAAAAATAATTTATAATTTTTTTTTCAAACTATTAATTGTAATTATTATTTCTAATTTTATAAAAATAAATATAATTTTTTTTTAAAAAAAAATAATTGTTAGAAACTTGCCATAAAA
Source organism: Cannabis sativa (assembly GCF_029168945.1). Taxonomy (NCBI): domain Eukaryota; kingdom Viridiplantae; phylum Streptophyta; class Magnoliopsida; order Rosales; family Cannabaceae; genus Cannabis; species Cannabis sativa. Next base: position 67,314,659 of record NC_083604.1, read on the forward strand.
AGTTATTAAATTGTTACCTTATTAATTTTTTTTTTAGTTCCCATCAATAGGTATTACACATTAAGAAGTGTTCCATATATATATACTAGTAAAATACTACGTGCGAGGCACGTATACTAAGTTTTATGCTAGGTGTGTCTTGCTTTATTTAAAAATAATACAACAAATAATTAAAGAAAAAATATTAATTATTATTTGAGATTATTAATATGTATATTCAATTAATGTAATGATGTTGTTAGTAATGTTTAAAAGTAAATACTGAATACAATATATGACTGCAAATCAAAGAAGTTAGGAATTTTGCTATTGATTCTTCGAAACAAACTTCTTGATTGTTGTGAGAAAAAAAATATAATGGAAGCAAAATACATCTGAACAGACCGAAGAACAAAAAGATGAAATATAAATGTTGCCCCTAACTTTTCCCAATATACGTGGACCAATCAGACAGGGACACGTGGATCAAGCAATTCATAATATTTGCTAAGTCTTTATGCCATAAGGTAACGTCCCGGACGTAGGTCCCGGAGAAGGCACGTGGAACTCAATATGCTCCCGGAAGCTCATATAACGCTAAGGCGTCTCCGCGAGGTGTCAGGTTTCTCCTGAGCAATCAAGTCGCATTAAATGCCACATGGGAGGAAGCGTGTTGGGACTGCTACACGCAATAAAGTCTGACGGCACAACCTCCAACCAGCAGCGCCACAATAATGATCATTTAAGTCTAGCGACGGCTACACTGTGAAGAGTCACGTCAATCAAAAGGCAATAAGGACATTCCACATAAAAACCCTACAGCACCTAGGGATTTGACCATGCATTACCCATGGTATATTCATTGGGAATACCCAACTTTATGGATACTTACAGAGACACTTGTAAGGACAATTCTAGGGATTACCCCGCCAAAAACACTATAAATACCCCCTCAAAGCTCATTAAATGGGATCGAGAATCTTGGGCTGCATATGAGCAAGTAGAGTAAATACTCACCAAGAACATTCTCTGTATTTATAAGGGTGAAACTCTCCCAAGTATATTCTCTGTATTAAATACATCCATAAATAACAAAGACTCGTGGACTAAGGCTCATTAACGCCCCAACCACGTAAAAATCCTTCTCTCACTTTCTTACAGCTCGGTAATTTTATAATATTTTATTAGTTGTCGAAAATCTCGGTCAACATTTTGGTGCTTTCATTGAGAGCTGAAGAAAGCCACTGTAGATAAACACTTGACTTCACAAACATGGTGGAGACTAGAAGTACTCGTCAGCCTCGCCCTCTTGAAGACGCTCAAGCCTCAAGAGAAGCAGAGGAGTCCGAGGAAGAAGAAATAATCCACGATGATGACTACGAGGGAAACCTCGACGAGTATGCCTATGACGAAGGTAGTTACTCAGAACTGGTGCTTCTCAGACAAAAGCTATCGATCACGAGGCCGAGATCGAAGCTCAGAAAGCGCAAAACCAGAAAATGCAAGAAGTGATGCTGGCCATGCAAAAAGCCATGGAGGCAGCTGGCATTCACGTGCACCCCAAGGCAATGACCCCTGGACTTGACAAGGAGCCAGCGACGTCTTCGCCTAGTTCCCAACAGCAGAAATCTAGGGAGCCTAGCCCTATAAGATACCCTGCTGAAGGGAACCAAACAAAAAACCCTACTTCTACCCCAGGGCGAAAGAAAAAGGCGCAGGATCCGCGAAAGGTCCGCTCAGATTTCCCTGAAGGGAAAGGTCCGCAGAGGGGCAAGCCCCAAAAAGGGAGCTTTGGCCCTCAGGATCGAGGGGACCGAAAAAGCGTTTCTGTGCACCAAGAACCCGGGGGAAGAGGGAGAAGAGGACAGAGGTGTCCTCCCGTTGATCTGAGAAATCAAATCAACGGGAACCAATGTGATCTCCGAGATCACCTTGACCAAAAAAGATACGGACCCGCGGTCTCCACAGGTACGTTAAATGAAGGAATTATGGCAGAACTCACCATACTTCGAAAAGACATCGCCCGAGTCTCCCAGAGACAGAAAGGAGATGACTCCGACTCAGACAGCGAGGATCGGGAACCCTGTGCTAAGCACATCTTAGAGGCAGAGCTCCCTAAGAACTTCAAGATGCCCGAAATGGCAGCTTATACCGGGAACTCCGATCCTAGCGATCACTTGTCACGGTTCAACCGTGTCATGACGGTCATGAGGGTCAGCAATGACGCCAAATGTCTGTGCTTCCCACTTACCCTAAGTGGGTCCGCGGAGGAATGGTTCAAAAAACTGGAACCAGGATCCGTAGGCTGTTGGAACAAGCTACAGACCAACTTCCGGAGACAGTTTGTCGCCGCAAGAAAGGTCAATTTGGAGGTCAGTGCCTTGACTAATATCAAGCAACTGCCCACCGAGACCTTGAAGAATTATATAAAGAGGTTCCGAGAGGAAGCCTCGAAAACCAAGAAGGTTGACGACGGACAACAGCTTGCACTTCTCCAAGCAGGAATCCGTACTGGGACTCCTTTCTGGAATGAACTGCAGCAAGAAGGAGCTGCCAACCTTCAAGACTTCCAGAAAAGAGTCCAAAAATATATCAACCTCGAAGAAGCCCAGATCGTGGCTTACGAAGGATACTATCCCACCGGGATAGTAGGGTACATGCCCGGAGTGTCGCCCTCGGGTACTGCCCCGACCACCACTCCACAAGCAAGTAGCATACAATTCTCTGCTACTCCCGGGTATAGCCAGGGCCAAGCCTTGGCACCAGTATCATCCCATTTTGGCAACCCGTCCGGAGTGAATGGACAAGCTCCTTCACACTCTACTCCGGCTGCTAGTCTGGCAGGCCCTTCCCAAGGTTCGAGGAGTAAAAGATCCTCCAAGGGCAGCACCCGGACGGGAGAGAAGCGCCAGAAAAGGGGGTACACCCCCCAGTATACTCAATACACAGAGTTGTCGGACTCCCAAGAGCGTGTGTACTTTGCTACTAGGCAAAATACACACTACCGGAGACCACAACCGTTGCACAGAGATAGCTCCTGGAGAGATCCGAGCAAAAGATGCGAGTACCACAACGACATTGGTCACAGCACCAATGAATGTAAAAATCTCAAGGACGAGATTGAAAATCTAATCCGATTAGGCCACCTCTACGAGTGGATCAAAAATAGGTTGCCCCACCTCAATCCGGGCCAGGCGACTGCGGGTATGCCTCAGGGAACACCGGGGGGTACAGCAGGGGCATTGGCTCCAGCTGCTCCCGCGGGCGACGCCCAGCATATCCCTGGTCTACCGCCCCGGCCTAATGGGAGGGTAGCCATGATCTCCGGAGGTCCCCATATCAGAGGAACTACTCGCAAGGAGCTTAAGCGATACGCAGGGGCCGCAGAACATAATGAGGTGTAGGAAGTTACTCAACTCCCAGCTCAAAGGCCCCGGTTGATGGACCAACCCATCACGTTCACGGAAGAAGACGCCAAGACAGTGCACTTCCCTCATCATGACCCATTGGTCATAGAGACCCCCATCGCGAATAAAGTGGTGGCCAGAGTCTTAATTGACAATGGGAGTTCCGTGAACCTACTCTTCAAAGAAGCCTTCACCGCGATAGGCTTGACGGACCGGGACCTCTCACCCAGTGGGTCCCAGCTCACAGGGTTTAATGGGAAGATACTTATCCCAATGGGAAAAGTAAGGCTCCCAGTCACCTTGTGCCCGGACACCCCCCAGAGCACATTTAAATACTGCACTTTCATAGTAGTGGATTGCCCGACAGCCTACAACGCGATCCTCGGCCGATCGGCCTTGGTAGACTTTGGCGCAGTCACATCGATTCGGCACCCGTGCCTAAAGTTCCCTACACGGGAGGCCGGAATCGGAACTGTGATGGGAAACCAGGGGGAAGCAAGACAATGTTGCAATGTCGCAACCCACCTGCCCGTGCTAATGGTCCGGGAGTCAGCTGAGCCAGAAGTGGCTGAAGAGGATGAGCTGGACCCCCGTGTGGGGTCTGAAAGAATTGTGGAATCAATGGAGGACGTCGAGGAAGTATCAGTGTGCGACCTCGACTCCACCAGAGTACTCCGGCTAGGGAAGAACCTAGATCCGGAGGAAAAAGAAAAAATAATAAAAACACTGAAGGGCGCCATCGACATCTTTGCATGGCGCCAAGAAGACATGAGTGGCATAAGCCCTCATGTCATCACCCACGTACTCAACGTCAATCCGGACATGCCCCCCGTCCAGCAAAAGCGACGCCCGCTCGACTCGGTGAAAGCCGAAGCTCTAGAGAAAGAGGTGGACAAACTTTTGACCAACGGCATGATCCGCGGCGTATACTATCTGGAGTGGCTGGCCAATCCGGTCCTGGTGCCCAAGCCGAACGGAACTTGGCGAGTTTGTATAGATTTCACCGATCTAAACAAAGCTTGTCCAAAGGACTTCTTCCCGCTACCCAGGATCGACTAGATGGTAGATGCCACTTCTGGATTCAAACTGCTATCCTTCATGGACGCCTATGCTGGGTACAATCAAATAAAAATACATACGGCAGAACAGGATTGCACTAGCTTCAGGACTGATAAGGGGGTATACTGTTACTTAGTCATGCCCTTCGGACTGAAAAACACCGGAGCATCCTATCAAAGAATGGTAAACCGGATGTTCAAAGGCCTCCTGGGGCGAAACATGGAGGTTTATGTAGACGACATGCTCGTCAAATCCAAAGCATGCAACAGCCATGCGAGCGATTTAGAAGAATGCTTCGAAGTGGTTCGGAGATACGGCATGAAGCTCAACCCAAAGAAATGCACCTTTGGGGTCAAATCAGGAAAGTTCCTGGGCTTCATCGTCAGTCAAAGGGGGATTGAGGCAAATCCGGAAAAAATCCAGGCTCTCCTGAGCATGCCATCCCCCAAAAAGCATAAAGATGTGCAGAGCCTGACTAGAAAGGTAGCTGCTTTAAGCCGCTTCATCTCTCGGTCCACGGACAAGTGCATACCCTTCTTCAACGTATTAAAGAAGTGTCAAAAGTTTGAATGGTCGGACGAGTGCGAGGAGGCATTTAAAAAGCTAAAAGAGCACATGGCCAAGCCTCCTATCTTATCAAAACCCGTCCTCGGAGAAGACCTATTTCTTTATTTGGCTGTCTCCGAACACGCGGTCAGCGCTGCCCTAGTCCGGGAAGAAGAGAAAACTTAGCATCCCGTGTACTATGTCAGCAAGCGCATGATAGGGGTCGAAACAAGATACCCAGTCATTGAAAAACTGGTTTTTTGCCTCCTGATGGCGTCAAGGAAGTTGAGGCCATACTTCCAAGCACATCCGATCAAAATTCTGACCAACCAGCCGCTCCGGCAAGTCCTCCAAAAACCTGAAGAATCCGGAAGGCTCCTCAAGTGGGCAATGGAGCTAAGTCAATTCGACTTGCACTACATGCCCCGAATTTCTATAAAAGGCCAAGCCTTGGCGGACTTCATTACTGAATGCAACGAAGCCGAGGCAACCGCGAATGTGCCGGTACCGCCAATACCCACATGGAGAGTATTTGTAGACGGAGCCTCCAATGAAAACGGTTCTGGAGCCGGAGTGGCGATGATATCACCAACCGGACTGCGACTCCAGGCGGCCCTACGGTTTGACTTCGCAGCTTCAAACAATGAGGCCGAGTATGAAGCCCTAATAGCAGGACTGAAATTAGCGAAAGCTGTAGGAGCCAAAAGAGTGGAAGTCTATAGTGATTCCCAACTGGTTGTAAACCAGGTATCCGGAGAATACCAAACACGCGGCGAGCGAATGGCCGCGTACGTAACAATAGCCCGGGAGCTGCTCCACGAGTTCACAGACTATAAAATAGAAAGAATCCCCCGGGAAAAGAACGCTCATGCGGACTGTCTGGCTAAGTTAGCCTCAGATAGCGAAATCGAAGAGCTGGGGATAGTACCAGTGAAACGCTTGCCAGAGCCAAGCATCAAAATAAAAGAGACCATGCTAACGGTTGGGCAAGAACCCAGCTGGATGGTCCCCATCATAAAATACATAGCACAAGGTGAGTTGCTCCAAGAAAGGGCACTGTCTCGGAAGATTCAGTATTAGGCTCATCGTTATGTAATGATGGATCAAATTCTCTACCGAAGAGGACTCAGCATGCCTTATTTAAGGTGTGTATCGGACCCTGAAGCTAGACAAATCATGCTAGAGGTCCACGAAGGGTTCTGTGGAGATCATACGGGAGGGCCCAGTCTCTCAAAGAAAATATTGAGACAAGGGTACTTCTAGCCAACAATGAAAAAAGATTGCATAGACTACGACCAAAAGTGTGATTCGTGTCAAAGGTTTGCGAACATACCGAGAGCTCCTCCAAATGAAATCACCCTAATGACTAGTCCCTGGCCCTTCGCGGTATGGGGAATAGATCTTATTGGGTCCCTGCCAACAGGAAAAGGAGGAGTAAAGTATGCAATAGTAGCAGTAGACTACTTCACCAAATGGACGGAGGCTGAGCCCATGAAAACGATAACTGCTAAAAAAGCACTGGACTTTGTTATTAAAAACATAGTGTGTCGATATGGCTTGCCTCACAAAATAGTCTCTGACAATGGAAAGCAATTCGATTGTGAGGAATTTACTGACTTCTGCAACCAACACGGAGTAGTGAAAAGCTTCTCCGCGGTGGCCAGACCTCAAACAAACGATCAAGCGGAAGCAGTCAATAAAATCCTAAAGGTCACCTTGAAGAAAAAGATGCTGGCCTGCAAAAACAACTGGCCTAAAGAGTTGCCAAGAGTGTTATGGGCCTACCAGACGACCCCCAGAACCACGACCGGTCACTTCCCTTTTTCAATGGCGTACGGTTGTGAAGCGATGGTCCCGGTAGAAACGTTATTCCCATCCCACAGGAGGAGGACTTACGATCCAGCCACGAACCAAGCTTTGCTTCAAGAGGCTTTGGATCAAGTCGAAGAACTCCGGGATGAGTCTCAAATACGGATGGCAGCTTATTAGAAGAAGGTGACCAAGTATTTTAACTCTAAGGTTAAAAACAGAAAATTTGCTATGGGGGATATGGTCCTAAGAAGAGTCTTCCCAGCCACCCAGGAACCCGGAGTAGGGGTACTTGGGCCAAATTGGGAAGGACCATATGAAATCGAGGACGAAATCGGCTCCGGCACTTACAAGCTGAAAAGAATGGATGGAACCATTGTGCCAAGATCCTGGAATGCCGATCACCTCAGAAAATATTACCAATAGCCAAAAATGTAACTTAGACTTTGTTTAAAGAGTTTGTACCATCCAAATGTATGCCTCCTCCACATGTTGAATAAAACTGAGTGCCTTAAAAACAAAGTTTCTATGCCACTCAGGGGAGTACTAGGGTATACCGCACGGACAGACAGAAAACAAACTAAGTAAAATATCCTGACCCAAAGGGCAGGTCAAAAAAAAAAGAGAAGTATGCACAAAAATAAAAAGCATAAGTATAAAAATCCTGATCCAAAGGACAGGTCAAAAAAGAGAAATATGTGCGTCAAAAGAGATCACATATAAACATCCTAGCCCAAAGGGCAGGTCAAAATATATACAAATGGCCCGGGGACAGGCCTTAGAAACTGTCTCCCCTTTAAATAAAAAACAGCTACATAAATGTATTGTCTCAAAGTAGTTGTATGTAAATATATATAAAAAGAAAAAATATATAAAAGAAGTGGGTGGAATCCTGGTTGTACTGGGTTAATCTCGAGCGGCTCAGTCAATGCGCGGAGGAAGGCGAGGTCCGATGCGCGCCTCTACCATGGCATCAAGCTTCTTCTTCTTCTCCCAAAATTTGGCAATCATTTCCTCAGGTTTGGGGTAGAAGGTAAGCTTGATATTTTGGTCGTTGGTAGACCAAGCCATGAAGACTCCATCATCGAAGCGCTTAGGGAACCGACCGCAGGAAACGGGAGAAAGAAGCTCAACTCTTTTTGCCTTCTTGGAGGCTTGTTCCTTGAAGTCCCTGAGCTCCTTCAGCTCCGCGGCTAGAGCGGCCCTAGACTTTAAGTTTGCTTGGTGAGTTTCCTCTAAGGATCTCACCTTGGCAACCATCTCGTCCAAGGCTTCCCTGGCCTCCCTGAGCTCCCGCTTGGCCTTTGCAGTGGCCTCACCTTCCGCCCTCAGCTCCTCTTGATGCTTGGCCTCCAGCCTGTCTCTCCGCAGGGCCTCATCCCGGATCATGGCCTCCGCCTGGGCTTCCCTCCGCTTAGCCTCCTCCTCATTGGCCTTGGCAGCAGCCTCCCGGCGCTCAGCAGCCTCCTGGTAAAGCTGCCTCTCCGCAGTGAGGTCCTGAAGAACCTTCCTGACTTCGTTCATGTCCCCAAAATCAGACAGAACGAAGCCGTGGTTGATTATGTTCCTGGAGAGGCGGCCAGCCTCAGCAGCAAGCTAAACAACAATGCAAGTGTAAGAAAGAATCTCCAAAAAAGAATAAGGGGAAAAACAAAATTACAAAGCACTTACCACAGTGAGGGAGTGGCTGAGGTCCTGGACTTGGAAGATGGAGTTCAAGGAGGCACAAGTAGCGAACCGCTTAGGCGCGCACCGGGTAAGCTGAGACGCAAACTCGCCAGTCATCTCCGCGGCGAAGGGAGCCAAGGTGGGCCCAAGGAAGCGACGGAACCAGTCCGATAGGGGGTCCAAATTTAGGTCCCACGAATCTTGGTACTCCGGGTTGTTGATGGTTTCTTGCACCTCAACCCGCAGAACCCTCCTAAGGGCTTCCACCTCAACAAACCCCCGGGAGTATTCATCCATGGTGTAGTTATGCTTAGCTATCCGGAGCTCCTGCCTCGCCTCGTCTCCAGGAACCGGAGTCAGCACAATGTTAGGAGGGGCAGTATGCTCTTCCATGGGAGAGACCCCACCATCAAGACCGTGGGCCGGAGTGTCAGCTCTCCGAGGCCGCTTGGGCTCTTCCTGGGCAATCATTTTTCCCTTACGCTTGCGAATCAGAGCAACCTCTTTCTCTTCTTCACTTTTTTCAGCTTCCTCAGGAAGAGCCCGGAGCCCTCCTGCACCTTCTTCAACTTCCTCAGAAAAGCCCCATTGCTTTTCTTGACCTTCTCCCGGCAGCACCTCCTCGTCATCCACTAAATCAATAGTGTCGGGGGAGCGCTGGAAGAAATCTTTAGAGCAGGGGCCATTGGGGAAGAAGTAAAGGCAGGAGGAGCCTCAGGAGTGTGAACCCCAGCGAGCTGATCCAAGATGGCGTCCATGGAGATACCTGCTACAATAAAAGAAAGCAAGTGTTAGAACATCCGTGGGAAACCACCAACACAAGATATGACAAATAAGCTAGTCCTACCCTGACTCTCTAATTCGGTCCTAGCAAAGTTCTGAATTTTTACGCTGGCAGCATCATCTCCAAGATAGCTGTCCAAAGGCCGGAACCAGCTGGATGTAATGTAAGCTGAAGGACCTAAAGGAACAGGCTCCGAAGGACCAGAACCCATCCGGGACCGACCTAGGAAATCTCCTAAGTTTGAAAAATAAAATTCCTTCAAATGATCTCCCCACCGGGTCGAGGGCATCCTAAACCTATACAGACGCTCGTCGAACCCTACGGGCCTAAGACTGGCATACTCGCCAACAGAAGGAACATAATGAACTGCCAAAGGAAACTTACCGCCGGCGCCGGAAGTGCTGGCACCAGGAGCCCCAGTGTTCGGCTCTGGAACCAAAGGTTGTGGCCTGGGAGCCCTTCTCTCCGTTGAATCCCCAATGTGAATGGGCTTCCCGGCAATCGCCTGACTCCTTCTCTCCACCGGGCTCCCCACGCGGAGCGTCCTCCTGGAAGCCGCCTGGGCCTTAGAGTACGCCTTCTCCTGGGCCTTCCGGTAGAGATACTCCTGGTATTTCTTCTCTGCCGTGGCGATGATCTCGTCCCGGAAGGTCTTCTCCGCGACCGGCGCCCTCACATTGGGGCAGATGACCCGGGAAAGGTTAGAGTCCTCCACGGATTGATGCGGAAGGATGAGTTTTGCCTTCCTACAGTTCTCCGTAGTGACCAGACCCCCGACGTCAAGATCGGCCCAGTCGTAAGAGGCAAAGGCCTGGGCTCTCCGAAGAAAGGCCTGAGTAGGTGCAGTCCGTTCATATGGAGGAATCCTCACCCACTCAGTAAGGAGCTCTGGGTGGTCCACTGCCCGGAACCCGGAGGAGAAGAAAAAGCGATGGCGGTACTCCTTGACGTGAGTCTGCCTGTTATACGGGACCATCCCTTCGTTAGCAGGGTGGGCCCGGAACCCATAAAAACCGTCCTTAAGTTTGTCCCCCTTCTTGGGGACGGAAACAAGTTCATAAAAATACAAAATTTCCGCCGGGCGGGGAGATCCCCATCCTCGGGCGGCATAAAAAATAAATAAGCCTGAAAGCAGGCGGTATGCTTGGGGAATAAGTTGGTATGGCGCAAGGCCGACAAAAACTAGAAAATTAACAAAGTAGTCCTGAAGAGGAAGCATGGCCCCAGCCATCAGGTGCGTTTGGCTCCAAGCCCCGAAGCCGCCGTAGTTGTGGTTGGGCGTCTCCGCGTCGCGAGGTGGCCGATGATAGGTCCCTGAGGTGGAAGGCTTGATTCCAGCAACCTCCACGATGTTCTCCAATTGGTGGGGACAGGTCAAGGTGGAATAAAGCTCAGCCGCTTCCCATCCGGTCGCCCGGGACTTATACCCCTCCTGGGCAACGGGTCCCAGGGAGACCTCTTCAAGGGTAGCCATGCGCTTACCACTTTTCTTTGATGACTTTGAGCCAGAAGCAGACATTTTTCTATTCTGTAAAAAGAGTAAGATTCCAGCAGTTAGGCCCCATACCAAACCCTAAAATAAGAAAAAGGGAATGGGGGTACCCTAACCGCTGGAAAGAGGCCCCCTCCGGACACGTGTCGCACAAGAAACCCTAGAAGGATTCCCTGGACAAGTGTCGGGTGCAGTAAATTCACAGAAGACGGCTTTACGCAATAAAGAAAACAGAAAGAAAAGAGTCTGTCATATGCCCTAAGCAACCATTATACGAAGAACGTATGGCCTTCTACAAAGAAAATACACAATAACAACAGAGGCGTGACAATAGCAATCCTATCACTAGAGCAGTACATTCAAACAGACTATATGAAGGATTTAAACACTTGCATGCCCAGAAATTTCGAATGCAAATCCAGAAAAGAACAAACAGATAAGTAATAGCATGCCATTCAATAATAAAGCAAAGGATGCAAAAAACTTACGATGAAGTGTTGAACTGGGGGTCCTGTTACGAGTCGAGTAAAGACAAGAAGGACTGGTAGCAACGAGCGAAGAAGAACTGGAAAAATCGCAAAGTGTTTAAAGGCCTTGTTCTAGGTCTGAGAATTTTCTCTCTAGGAAATTTGAGCAAAGTTGGCAAGAAATGGGAAGTAACCGAAATGAAGAAAAGGTGGTGGCTTTTATAGGCAAAAATGCATGAGGAACATGCGTCATCACCTACCAATCGAACGGTGAGGGAAGGGCACGATTCAAATGCTCAAAGATCAACGGACCAGATTGATTTGCAATAAAGGCGGTGGAAACGCTTGAGTATCCGTCTGACACCATTAATGCGCCGTATCAATCAATGGGCGTGAAACGAATCGACCTCTGCAAAAAGTGAATCGCTGCATTAAAAGCCATCATTAAATACACCCTCACGCGCTCAAAGCTCGTGCCAGGAAACCGAGGAGTCAACCGGAGGCACTTGAACAAGCCTTGTTTCATTTTTCAAATAAACAAGGCTTGGGGGGTAAATGTTGCCCCTAACTTTTCCCAATATACGTGGACCAATCAGACAGGGACACGTGGATCAAGCAATTCACAATATTTGCTAAGTCTTTATGCCATAAGGTAACGTCCCGGACGTAGGTCCCGGAGAAGGCACATGGAACTCAATATGCTCCCGGAAGCTCATATAACGCTAAGGCGTCTCCGCGAGGTGTCAGGTTTCTCCTGAGCAATCAAGTCGCATTAAATGCCGCATGGGAGGAAGCGTGTTGGGACTGCTACACGCAATAAAGTCTGACGGCACAACCTCCAACCAGCAGCGCCACAGTAATGATCATTTAAGTCTAGCGACAGGTACACTGTGAAGAGTCACGTCAATCAAAAGGCAATAAGGACATTCCACATAAAAACCCTACAGCACCTAGGGATTTGACCATGCATTACCCATGGTATATTCATTGGGAATACTCAACTTTATGGATACTTACAGATACACTTGTAAGGACAATTTTAGGGATTACCCCGCCAAAAACACTATAAATACCCCCTCAAAGCTCATTAAATGGGATCGAGAATCTTGGGCTGCATATGAGCAAGTAGAGTAAATACTCACCAAGAACATTCTCTGTATTTATAAGGGTGAAACTCTCCCAAGTATATTCTCTGTATTAAATACATCCATTAATAACAAAGACTCGTGGACTAAGGCTCGTTAACGCCCCAACCACGTAAAAATCCTTCTCTCACTTTCTTACAGCTCGGTAATTTTATAATATTTTATTAGTTGCCAAAAATCTCGGTCAACAATAAAATTGTAATCTCACAAAAAAAAAACGTTCACAAAATTACGAGTTTCTAAAAAATCCTTCAATTTTGTTCCAGTTATAACACCAAGAAAACAACAGCCACACTTCCATCTGAGGTTAAGAACTGCCATTGATATGCAATAACCACCACCATCTAGTCATCTACTTCGAGGAAACTCCAATATCTGAGGCTTCTCCTCCTCCCCTTCGTCTTCATGGTTGTACGCATTCTTCATCAGATCTGGATTGGGGTGTGAATATATAGGGTAAATGTGGTGGGAAGATCTCACATGGTTCAAATCTAAGGTGAGAAGAAGAAAAATTAATAAGAAAAAGGAAGATGAAGATTTACAGGTTGCAGAGAGAGACTAAGAACAATGGTTTCTAATCTTTAAGAACATAGAAGAATGATAAAAAGAATTGCTCTACTCCCTGATGTAAAATATAGGCGTGTGCGCACATGGCGTTCAGGTGTCTTGACATTTGCATACCTGAAAGAATATAGAGAAGAAAAATATGAAACAAACAATCATATTTTGGAGATGGAGCAAAATTTATACAATACTGGAATTTAACCAGGAAACTACCAGTTATATAAATATTTTTTAAAAAAATAAATAAAAAGGAAATATTTCAAATCAATAATAATTACTTTTTCAATAAACTTTGCTTTGGTGGTTTTCTGACTAAAATAAAATTTGTTGGTGATCCTTTTAATTAAAAACAAATACAAAAATTGGTATTTTCCAAATGCACAAAACAAAATGCATGAGTAATGTACAGTCTTCTCGCCTAAACTTGGTTCACATCAAGAATGAGAACGTGACCGCACAAACTCTTCGAGTCTATCCCACACCTCTAATGCTGCAGCTCTATCTTGATGCCGTTTGTTCTTACTAATCTGCACATTAAAATTCCAAATATAAGTGTAATTTAACAAACAAACAAAAAATAGAAATCAAACACAAAGAAAGTGAATTGGAAAGCAGAACTTCAATGTACTAAAGATCAAGGAAATAAGCAGTTCAAAAATGGAAAACAGAATGCTTACTGAGATAATCTTCACATTCCACTGCTTCACAGTCTTCCCCAATTTTGCCTCCCTTCATATGCATCTTCGGTTTCGGGTTAGGGTCATAACCCATTTCATCGTCGTAGCCACCCATACCTCTGTCGTCGGCGGTCATAAGCCAACTCTTAGCCACCAACCCATCTTTCCTCTGCTGCGATTTGATTCGATACCCATCTTTGTGGCTTTCTAACAAAGCTTCACGGTCCTTTAGTGGTCGCTCGCTCGATCTAATCAACGCCATAAATTTATTTCACAAATCAAAAACAAAACAAATAAATGAAATCATAAATTTCTGGAGAATAACGAAAGATATTAAGATTTTTCTGAAGCAAAAGAAAACGGCAAAAGAAACTTACCACAATCTGATAACAAATTTGATCCATGACCTTTCTCCATCTTCCTGTGGAAATTTTAGAGTAAGAGATTGTAAAAGAAGAAAACTTTTTGTGGGTTTTTGATATTGAAGAAGAAAACTTTTTGTGGGTTTGTGCCTAAAAGGCTCTGCAAACGTTTGCCGGAGTTGGATTTCTTGAGATCCGGCCAGAGATAGTTGGAGGTGAGACGAGTCGACCGCGGCGGCGCATTCGTCGAGATGAAGTCGGAGATAATAGCTCCACCACACATGGTTCTCGATCCACAGCACACAAAGCCTAGATTGAAATGGTTATGGAAATTTTAGAGTAAGAGATTGTAAAAGAAGAAAACTTTTTGTGGGTTTTTGATATTGAAGAAGAAAACTTTTTGTGGGTTTGTGCCTAAAAGGCTCTGCTTTTAAATTGTCAATGATCATCCATAACCTTTTTGATAACTTTTTGATATTCAGTTCATCATGGAAAGTAGGATTGAAAGTGACCCATGGCTACACAATATCAGTTTTAGGATATTTAATTGAGGTGATTGTTAATATCAGTTCAAATTCAAATATTTTATTTAGGATATTTATTATTATTTTATTATAAATATATAATATTTTATTATTTTATTAAATAAAAATTAAAAGTCACCTATAAAATTCTCAAAAACCAAAAATTTCAATTATATAGGTATACTTTATATAGAATAAATATATATAGTTAAAAAAAAATTAACATCGTGGGAAGTGCCGGTTGTTTAATAGTTATATATTCAAATACACTTTAATAATAATAATAATAATTGACGAGTCCACTACAATATATAATATTGCTGTCGGCATCTCATAATAATAATAAGAATATATTGGATTGCTCATAGGCCATAGGATGTAAAGATTTGTTTTCTGGAATATACTAATCTGATTGACAAAAAAAAAATATACTGATACCACCATTAATGTAATGGGCGACCGAATTAATATGAAAAATATTAATTTCAAGAAAATGAGATAAAAAAGATCATCACAATAATCTTTTGAGAGTTTTTCACATAAAGCCATTATTACAACAGAACGAGCTGAGAAAAAAAAATCAATTGAAAAAACTACGTACAACATGGCTCCTTCACCAACTGAGAAAACGTTAATGGCGAAGGACCAAGTCGACAGTAATAAGCTTCACATAGCCATGTTCCCATGGCTGGCCTTAAAAAAATTCTTCTTCCACAAGGCATGTAAAATTTACTCATATCCATGAGAGATGGCATTAAAAAAAGTGTAATTTTGTCGCTCTAAACAATCGAATGTGGAATTCTCATCTTTCTCAGAGTGCATTGAGTTGGAAAGATTATCTCCATAAATGAACCTAGAGAAAAAAAGAAAGTATTAAAACAATAAATTATATCTAAAAATAAAATAAAATGTGTATTGATTTGAGACATAATTAAATACCTATATATTATATATAAGTAGCCACCCAAAAAAAATTACAAAATCACAGCTTGCCTTTCCATAGAAGTAACAATAAAGATTCACATGTATATATGTCAATATCATTATAAAGATAAATTAATAAACTATATATCAACACTAATTAACCATATATATAAGAACACTAATAATTGTCAATATGATTAATATGTGTAAACAAAATTAAGAAAACGTGAAAAATAATTGATAGAGGCACTGTGAAAGGAAGAGAAGAGAGAGTAAATGATAAAAAATAATTTTGTTTGAGAATATATGGTAGATATATAGATAGTATAGAATAGTTAGTTTATATAGTTAATTATTAATACTTATAAATAGATTAAAAAAAGAAAATTAATTTAAAGTGACATGTCACCTTAAATATATAGATTTATAATTATTTTTCGTGTAGTTTTTAATTGGCTTTTTAAAATTATTTTTTAATTAATTAATTAGTCAATATTTATAAGTTTTTAATAAAAAATTTGAAAAATGAGTGAATCAAAGAGTAAACAAATAATAATGATTAGAGAGATCTTGCCATGTCACCGCCTGTATTTCTCTTTTATATAGATATATAGATAGATTAGTAAATGATGTGGAAAAATCAGAATATGTGGGAACCATTTATTGGAGGGACAGGGATGGCACGATAAATTTGGGACAGCTGATTTTTTTTTTTCTCTACTTGTAGTTTTTCCCATATTATATATTAAATAAAAAAAATTGGGGTCCATATAGTAATAATAAAAATTGATGAGTCCAGCATTTCATAATATATAATATTGATCTCGCCATCTCAAGATAATAATAATAATATATTGATACCACCATTGTAATGCGCGACCGAACTAATATGAAAAATATTACATTTCAAGAAAAAGAGATTAAAAAGATCATCACAATCTTCTGAGAGCTTTTCACATAAAGCCATTATTACAACAGAACGAGCTGAGAGACAAAAAAAATTCAATTGAAAAAAATACGTAGATGGCTCCTTCACGAACTGAAAAAACGTTAATGGCGAAGGACCAAGTCGACAGTAATAAGCTTCACATAGCCATGTTCCCATGGCTGGCCTTCGGTCACATACTTCCCTACCTGGAGCTTGCCAAGCTATTTGCTCAAAAGGGTCACCGAATCTCTTTCATATCAACCCCAAGAAATATCCAACGACTTCCAAAGCTCCCTCCAGATCTATCACCTTTCATAAACTTGGTCAACCTTCCATTACCATCATCATCAGAGTTTAATCTCCCAAACGATGCAGAAGCAACCTCTGATATGTCCAGAGAACAAGTCCCAATCCTCAAAAGAGCCTACGACAGTCTCCGAGACTCCCTTTCCGATCTTCTTCGCTCTTCCAAACCAGACTGGCTCCTATTCGATTTCGCGGCTTATTGGGTACCGGATATGGCCCGAGATATCAATCTTCGAAATGCATACTTCAGTATATTCAACGCTGCTTCTCTATCATTTATCGGTGCAGAGATCCCTGATACCCGCACCGAGCCTGACCATTTCATCGTCCCGCCAAAGTGGGTCCCCTTTCCCTCAAAAATTGCGCTTCGGAGGTTTGAGGTATCCAAAATCTTCGACGACTTGAGTGGCGGCGACGGAGACGTTTCAGTCGTCTACCGCATCGCTAAATCGCTCAGAGGTTGCGACGTGGTGGCCGTGAGAAGTTGTTGGGAATTGGAGTCAGAGTGGTTAAACCTCATGGCACATATTCTGGGAAAACCAGTTCTCCCCATCGGTCAACTTCCACCGACACCATACGCCGGAGAAGTCAACGACAGCTGGAAGAAAGCAAAGGAGTGGCTTGACCTCCAACCGAAACGCTCTGTTGTATACGTAGCGTTTGGGAGTGAGGTTGTACTGAGCCAAGATGAACTCAATGAGATGGCTCTGGGCTTAGAGCTTTCTGGCTTTCCATTTTTCTGGGTGCTAAGGGGGCATTCAGTGGAGCTTCCAACGGGGTTCGAGGATCGAACAAGAGGACGTGGAATAGTGTGGAGGAGTTGGGCTCCTCAGTTGAAGATTTTGGGTCATGAATCGGTCGGGGGATTCTTGACTCACTCCGGGTGGAGTTCGGTGGTGGAAGCTCTTAAGTTTGGGATACCCCTTTTGCTGTTGACCTTCACAAACGACCAAGGTTTGAATGCCAGGCTTTTGGAGGAGAAAATGATTGGATATTCCGTTCCAAGAGATGAAATCGACGGGTCCTTTACCAGAGAATCAATGGCCAAATCGTTGAAGGTAGTGATGGTTGAAGAAGAAGGGGAGGTTTATAGAGAGAAGGCGAAGGAAATGAGTCCCATATTTGGAGACATGGGAGTGCAGAACAAGTATGTTGATGAGTTTCTTGCATATCTTAAGTCTCATTCAATTTGACAAGTTATGTTTTATGTAATATTTTGAACACATTATTATATCTATACATATATGTATGTGTGTTCATTAAAATTATTATTATTACGTAGCACTTGTTTAAATGAATTACATTTGTATGACTATGTTATTTAAATCCATTCAACTTTTTATTAATTCCGAACACTTAAATAACTAATAATGATGAACTCATCTATTTTTGAACAAAATGATGAAACTCATCTTATATATACTGAATGTTTTTGTTCTTTAATATAATTATTCTCTTCACCTTCCTCGTGAAGAAGCATATATTGAAGAAAAAAAAAACAAAAATAGTTTTGTCAAGACAAGCCTGTTTGATTTGTAAAGTAGTCGGAATAGAATCAAGTATTTTAATCATTAATTCTATAGAGAATATATATAGAGATGATAGAAAAAAAAATCTAAATTATTCATTTCTATCAATATTTGCTGACCTTATTCTTTTCTTATCTTTCACTGTTATTTTTTTTCCCACTGTGGCCGTTCACATGGAATTTACATTGATGGGTGGGAGAATTAATTCAAAGAATAATTATATAAGATATCATTTTTTATAAAATATTTACATTTTTACGTTCAAAGAATGTTTTTTTTACATTTTTACGGTTTTTTAAAAAATAATATGAAAACAACATAAAATCAAGAAGAAAACTACATAAAAGTAACATAAAAATAACATCAAAACAACAACAAAAAATCAACAACAAATTAACAAGATTACAATATAAAAAGACCGTATTTTCTGTAAATAAAATTAAAAAAAATCGTAAAAATATTTAAAATTACATGAAACCGTATTTTTGTAATTTTTTTGTTGTTTTTATGTTTTTGTGAAATAATGCCTTAATTCAAGCATTAGAATGAAGGTGGTTTTTGGTTGGACTCGGAGGTGATGATGAAATTGAAATAGAATGAAAATAATTTTTTTTTAGTAAATAGCGGCATAAGTACCTAAAGTTTTATGTTTGTAAGCGGCATAAACCCAATGTTTATTTTTAGCAGCATAAGTACTCAATGTTTGTAAAATTGTAATTTTCTTCCAGTTTCGTCAATATGGACTCCATTTTAAATTTATTAAAAGAACATTTGGAAGTAACTGATACTACATATTTCTATCTAGACCCAATGATCAATAATTTAGGCCTTATATTTGTCCTGTTTAAGACAATAACAGAATTTGTACTGACAAAATTAGAGAAAAATTACAGTTTTATAAACATTAGGTACTTATGCCTCTAAAAATAAACATTGAGTTTATGTCGCTTACAAACATAAAATTTTGGGTACTTATGCCGCTATTTAATTTACCCTGATTTTTTATTTTTCTTTTTTTGGTTTTATTTTAAAATTGGAATGTGATTCTAATAGAATAGCTTTTCCATCATTTTAGTAGATTGACTATTCCATCTTGAGATAGAAGGAAAATTTATTTCAATGCAAAAAAATTTAATACTTCTTTTGTCAATTTTTTTCATACATTTTAAATTTTATATCCCATTTCATTCTTTTTCTTTTATTCTTATTCTCATTTATATTCCTATGTTTCTATTATTTCCAACTAAATACTACTTAATGTCCTTTATATGAGGGAACAAAGATTTGTAGAACTTCCCGGAGTAAAATTGAGAGAGTTCTTATTGTACTTGAGAGCAAGCGTGAATGTTGAGAAGTAGGGTATATGTGGGGTAAGTAAACGGGGCGACATGGGACAGAGATTGCTCCCCCACCCCACACCCACATCCTAAATTCACCTCATACTCGCTCTCATAACCATTTAAATAAAAAGAATTATTACATAAAAAATATAAATTGACACTTTATTTACAAAAATACTTCTATAAGGTGTGGACAACATTTATACATTTTATATGATTTTAATTACCAAAATACTACTTACACTATCACTTACACAATCAAACAATGGTTACAGGGTGGTTGCTGCGTGGTTGTGCAGTGGTTGCATCAGACGAAGGTTTCAATGAGACGATAGTTGCTGGGTGGTTGGCCGAAGGTTGCATCAGATGAAGGTTTCAATTAGACGAAAGTTTATGGGTGGTTGCCTGGAGGTTGTATCACACGAAGGTTTCAATCAAACGAAATAACTGTTTGCAAAATATTTATGCAACTGTAATGTAACTGTAGTGAAACATTAAAAATCTGAACAGTGTTTCCATGTACGTAACTATGTCTACATGTCTCTAAATGATTTAATGTGAAAAAATTTACCATTAAAAATTTGGAAAATAACGAAAATACACGAGGATAAATATTTTACTATAGTATTGATGTAATCTTTTTGGACTATACTTGAGTTGGACTGTTGGGAACTCCAGATCAACTTTTTGAGATCTGTCTTTCATGGATTTGAAAATTGAAGTCAAGGCATGTTTTATGCAAATTAAACTGGATTTTAGATTGAATTTTAGTTTCGTAGTAGTTTTTCTACACTTTTTTTATGAATTCAAAACAGCCCCTGTTTTGATTGATTATAGTCGTCTTCTCAGGTGAAGTTGCCGAAATTAATAGTGATTCTCTTTCTGGTTGAATTTTTATTTTGATTGTGTTGGGTTGCTGCGTGGTTGTGCGATAGTTGCTCAGAAAGCATGGATCCTAGGTTGAAAGTGTGTAAATGGTATTTGTGTAATTTTTTTTATTTGAGTTGTATATTTGTTCATTTGGCGAGTTTGAAATATTTTTGTAATATTGTTACTTTTTTTTTGGTTAAAATTGAAAAAAATCCTAAAAAAACCACATAAAATTTGATTTTTTTAAAAAAATAATAAATTAACAAGTTGACCGAGTCAACCTGTTGACCCGACGAACCCGAACCCGTAGACCCGCGAACCTGAACCATTTCACGGGTTAGGTCCAGGTACAATTTTTTGAACCCGCAAACCCAAAAGCCACGAACCCGAAACCCAATCAACCCGCCTGATGTTCACTCCTAGGACCTTTGTATTAAGTTTGCCTAGTTGGATAAAAAAAATGTGGTTTTTATTTGGTCAATTTTTGTTGTCGTTTTTCATTCATTCATGGTTGCCATATAAATGAATGAAATTAATAGTCAAAAGTGTTGTAATAAGGAACGTGTTGCAGGAGTACATTGAATCTATAATTTTAACGAAAATCAATAGATTCTCAAACATATTTAGACTTAAGAGGGAACTTTCCTATAATTACTATGTCTTTGATTTTTTTTTTCTTTCCTTTTCATTCATTCAAGTCGAATCATTACTATATGAACACTTCAAAAAGAAAAATGTAAATCTTTTCTCTTCTATGTACAACAATGGGCCGCATCTAAATGACAATTTGGAGACAGTATAGATTTACCACGTCTTGCCTTCTCTGTTTTTGAAAGATTTAATCTCTGGATAAAACTTCCAGTGAAAAGATGATTCAACAACTAGTATCAAGAATGAGTAAATATCCCAGACTCAACTAGATTTCCTCTTAATGCAAGTAGAGTTCTTGTCCAGGTGTCCAGTGAGCTCTATTCAACAACAAGCTTCCCTTCTTGATTCTAGTTTTCTTGTCCAGCCAAACAAAGCTCTCAATTTGGAACAAGAAATTTCCTGGACTTCGGTTTCATGTTCCAACGAATGGGAATTTGACAAATTTTTTCCTGCCTAAGCTTTTCGAAGAGATACCTGAGGACCACATTAATGGAATTTTTCACTGACACCAAGAGAGTTGAAAACCTTCCAGCAAATTAGCTGAATCATCACATGAGTCCCCGGATTTGATAAACTCCAGTTGCGAGTTGTGCAGCATGTTATCAATTTACCCTTAAGACATTAGAATATTTTCAAAATTTTCCAAGCCTTTCAGAATCTCCATTTGATGCGAAGATGCTGTCTCACATGATGCTGAGCCTCTTCTCCTGTTAAAAAATTTCAGAAGGATTCTGCCAGGCCAAGGAAAAAAAGGTTAAGTCAAAGTTAACCTGATGTTATGCAAACATTATAAAAGGGTCACCAAGTTAATTCAATACAGGAAAGCAATCCAAGGTTAACCAAAGTTGCTTTGATATTATGCATTTTAACAGTTTTGCGAATAAGAAGTGAGAGCAGAGTAAAACATTGTAGATGTCAACCTGGTGTTCCAGATTTAGCTTTTACTCTCTGTCATTTCAGATGTAACCCCAAATTTCAAATTACTTGTGTAGCATATCATGAATTTACCAATCCGATTCCCTAAGAAAGTCCATTATAAACATCTGAAGTGAGTTCCTAGCTAATGAGAAGCTTAACAGAACGCCAAATTGTTTATGTTTTTGCTAATAAAAAACTTGGGTTTTCTTCAATAATGTACCCTTGAAGAATTGTGTAATAAAAGATAATTCTAAGACACGCCAATACCGGCCCTCGATAAAGTGACAAGGAACTGACCTTTATGGCATTAGGAAACAAAATTTGATCATACAAAACCAGTCACTAACACAATCTAGAGAATAAATAACAATGATCATATAGTTCTTCAATTCCTTCTAGATGAATCAAATGCCTTCTGATCTATTACCAACAAAATTCAATGCATATTCAAAGACTGTCCTATAGTATAGTATTAGTTAGTATATTTATCTTAACTTCATTCTCAAACAAATGTAATAACGAATTTAAATACCTAAATCAGCAGCATGAAGAGAAGCAATAAAGTAAATGTTTAAAATATTGATATCACTTGCCTCGTGATTTTCGGACAGATATCAATGTGTTCAGTAGTGCTGAACTGCTGCTGCCAAACCAAGTGTCGGAGTGAAAATGTGTGTATCTTCCTAAACAGCCACTACCTCACGGGCACTTACAAAAGTGTCTCCGTTTACCAAATTTACCATTTATTCACCCAGATGTGCACCAAAAAGGGTGCTCATCTGCATGCTATTATCGCCTATTCTCAAAAGGCCAGACTGCGGTGAATCCGGTGAATCAAGTATCAAAAACTTATGTTCCATCAATTCCTTCAATCAACATTGAATATGTCTGGGAATGAAGCTGGCACCCCATTTTTTCCATAAGACTTAGAAGTTCTGAGCATTTATCAGCTAAACCCCTTTTGAGTAAGCCATCAATCAGAATTTTCCAAGCTACTTCATCATAATTATACCCACAACGTAGCAGACTACAGAAAAAAGATTTTGCTTTCTCGTCATTCTCTTCTTCATATAATCCGCAAACAAGCAACTTGGAGCACTCCAGAGAAGGTAAGTGACCACTCTCAATCATAATATCTACTAGCTTCATTGCTTCTGCATACACTTGCAACTCACAGCAACTACTGAAAAGTGCACTATAAATATCCTCACTGGGAGAAATTCCTTGGTTTATCATGTGATCAAATACCATTTGTGCAACCTCCAAGCACCTCCGTTTGCAGAGACCTATGATGAGCTTGCTATAAGTCCCAACGTTAGGTGCACAACCATGTTCATTCATCTTATCAAAAAGCTTTTGAACTACATTGAATTCCAGTGTGCTCCACACATCATTAAGATCTTCAAAGGGTGCATTTGAAGCTAAATCTAGTCCTGCAGTATCACTAGTTGTCTTCATCCCATCTTCATTTTTTATATGCTTGATTAGGAAACCATAGGTATGATGAGAAGGCTCACAACCAGCATTAGTCATGCGCTTAAGAACATCAAATGAACGCTGTATAAACCCCATGCGTCCATATCCAGCAATTAATAATGTGTAGGTCAATGAATCTGGGGAAACTCCCTCTTTATTCATCTTGACCATCAAATCCTCTGCTTTTTCCAAATTTCCCACACTGCAGTATGCATGAATAAATGTAGTGTAAATAAATACATCAGGCTGACTACCAGCCAAAATCATCTGGTCAAAAACCTTAAGAGCATGTTCAAAGTCGCCTTCTTTCAACAATTCTTTTATAAGAACTGTATATGTAAGGACAGTAGGCTTCACATCCCTAGACAACATGGTCTCCGCCAGCAATGATGCTTCCCGCAGCTTTTTCTCTTTGCACAGACCATCAATCAGAACATTATAGGTATAGGAGTTTGGCAAACAGTCATCACCAAGCATTCCGTTAAACAAAGATTGTGCCTCATTGATTTTTCCAACCTTACAATACCCATCAATAAGAGCAGTATATATGACTTTATTTGCCTTTATTCCTTTCTCCTTAAGAGAATCAAAGAGGGCATGGGCTTCTTCCAAATTTCCCCCCTTGCAGAGGGTATCTATGAAAATACTATAAGTCCACTGATCAGGAACCAAACCACTTTCATTCATCAAATTCAGCAACCTATATGCACTATCTAAATGACCAACCTTGCACTGCCCATGAATTAAGGAATTATATGTGATTACGCTAGGAGACAGCTTCCGGCTTAGCATCTGACTTAGTAATGACATTGCCTTGTGCACATCTTTCCTTTTACAAAACCCACAAATCAATTCATTGAATGTTCGAGCATTTGGACAAGTATTGTTTAATTCCATCAAACCCAAGATTTCAAGTGCGGCATCTAACATTCCTTCCTTGCAGTATCCATCAATCAAAGCATTGTAAGTTACCACAGTAGGAACTAACCGTTTTTCCAACATCCCATTCAACATATTTCTGGCTTCATCAAGCTTACTTTCCTCACACAAACCACCAATAAGAACAGTGTAAGTGTGAACATTTGGCTGACAACCCTTCTCTACCATCTTCTTAAATAAATTGTATGCTTCAATTCTCCTACCCGATCCAAACAATGCATGTATAAGGACTGTATAGGTACGCACTGTTGGAAAGCAATTATCCTCCCCCATTTGAAAGAACAAGTTGAAAGCATCATTGATTCGGCCAGCTTCACAAAGGCCATGTATAAGATTCGTATATGAAACCTCATTCCTTCGACAACCCTTTCTCGGCATTATCTCAAACACCTTACGAGCAGTATCTACATCCTTGTTCCTACAATGTCCCAGTATCAAAGAAGTATAAGTAAACGTATCCAGACTCAAACCAGCTTGGACTATCTTAGCTACGTACAACTTTGCCTCAGCAACATTCCCCAATTTACAATAAGCATTTACCATTGTATTTAACGTATATATATTAGGCACAACCATGTTATCCAACATCTCCAAAAAAACACTTTTCAACTCATCAGTCATGAGAAATTTAGCCAGCGACATCAACAACATATTGTAGCACCTCAAAGTGAGCTTAAACTCAAGGTTAGCATCACGATTCATCCGCCGCAACAACTCCAACACAAATCTCGCATCTTCAATCGAAACACAAGCTTTGACCATGGAAATCCGAATGTTCTCAGCAACCCGAAAAAACCCATTAGGAATCAAGATGTTTAGCAACGAAGAGTGACACTGAACATCGTGCTTGTACCCGGGTTTAAGAGCAATCCAGTTGAAGAAACCCAGAGCAGTTTGGGGATCAAGATTGAGGGTAAAAAGGGAACAAACATGAGATGGTGATATAGAAGGAAGAAGCTTGTTGAGGGAAGGATGTTTCCGCCAATTTGGTCGAGATAGGATGGAGAAGAGCTGGGAAGAAAGTTCGGGTGGTTCGGAATCTGCGGGAAGAGAAGAAGCAATGGAAGAAATGGGTTTTTGGAGGGAGAAGAGGAGAAGGGAGGACTCACCTGGAGCGACGATAATGGCCATGGGTTTCCTCAACATCTTGGAGTACCGGACGGCGGCGGAGGTGAGGACTCCATTCATGAATGGCGGAGAGGTTTGGAGTTTCGTCTCATAGAAGATGGGTTGGAGTGGATCGCGGGAGCTTGGGATGGAATGATGTGAAGTGAAATGAAAATGGCGATGGGGATAGAGAAGGAGAGCCGCCAAGAAAGGGGAGTGGACTCTGGAGAAGGGTGGTTTAGGCTGGTGAGTGCTGATTTTGGTTTTGCTGGGTCCAGCCTTGTCTTCGCTTGGCCTTGGCCCCTTTCCTTTCGGGTTCACCCATACTCAAATCAAGGGTTACAAATTTCAGCTTTGAATTTGATTCCCTATTCGAGCGTTTTATTTTTCATTTATTATTTTTTTTAAGGGTAATTTGCAGCATAACCTCTCGTCAAGTTTTTGCAACTAATTTCTAAAATTAAAATAATGTACACGTGGCACAGTTTAATTAGTCCACGTAATAAATATTTAAAACTAAAATAAAAAAAATTAATTATTTTAAAAATAAAAAAAAAATCTTTTTCTTTAAAAATTAAAAAAAATTTAAAATGAAAAAATTTATTTTTATATTTTTTTTCTTTTTCTTTTTCTTTTCTTTCTTCTTCTTCTTCTTCTTCTTCTATCCTCACGCCTCCTTCTTCTTCTCCCTCTAACTTTTCATCTTTAAAACCCTAGCCACTCCCCAAAATCAGCCCCATTAACCGTTGCTAACGCAGTCTCTTCGACTGTATAGTCATCTCAGCCCCATCATCGTCCCCATCTCAGAAACCCTAATCGAATCCCCATTCCCAGCTCCACGCACAACCAACACCGATCTCAGTCGTAGCTTCACCTCTGTCCTTTCTTCACCACCGAAAAACGGTTGTATAGTCACCAACCCCAACACCCTAACCGCCTTCAAGCTCGCACTCAACTTTGAAACACGCACTGCCACGTGGTGTGCTAGGTTGGCCCCAAAATCAGATCTCCCACCACACCCTCCGCAGTGAAGGGAGTCTCTTCCTCTGACTACACCCTCGACTCATCTAGAAACCTCTGGTTTCGTATCTTCGTCCCCAGCTTAGCTTCCGCCTCAAGCCCTAAATCCCTCCCCGTCTTCATCTTCTTCCACGGCGGCGGCTTCGCATTCTTAAGCCCCAATGCAATCGTGTCCAAGTGCTTTTTAGGGGGAGACAGTGCCGGTTAATGGGGCTGATTTTAGGGAGTGGCTAGGGTTTCAAAGATGAAGAAGTTAGAGAGAGAAGAAGAATGAGGCGTGAGGATAGAAGAAGAAGAAGAAAGAAAAAGAAAAAGAAAAAAAATATATAAAAATAAATTTTTTAATTTTAAATTTTTTTAATTTTTAAAGAAAAAGAAATTTTTTTATTTTTATTTTTAGAATAATTAATTTTTTTTATGTTAATTTTAAATATTTATTACGTGGACTAATTAAATTGTGCCACGTGTATACTGTGTACACGTAGACATTCCAACCTGGCACTTAACACCCAAAAAATGGATGGAAAGGGCTAAGTGCTAACAGAACTTAGGTTTAGGAGGTTTTACCACCAAAATTTTAGAATTGGGGGTTAGTTGCAAAAACCTGGCCACTTAAGGAGGTTATGCCGCGAATTAGGATTTTTGGTTAATTAGGATTTTTGTCACTTAAATTTTAACATGTATAAATTTATGGCCTTTGAACTTGTTTTCCCGTTAAAAGTTCCCCGAAACTATTGAGATTGTTAGATCTAAAGATTTTTTTCCAATTTTAGTAAGAAAAATCAAACATAACATTAGTTCAGAGGGCTTGATTTGGTGCATATCAAAGTTCGAGGGGCATGATTCGGTAGATATCAAAATCTAAGGAGCATGATTTTGTACATGAACAATCACAAAATTAGTAAAATTGAATGAAATTAGACAAATGTCCTTAAATCCAACAATCTCAATAGTTCAGGGGAATTTTATAACGGAAAAAAAAGTTCAGGGGCATAATTTGATACATGTCAAAGTTCAAGAAAAAAAAATCCTAATTAGCCTTTTTTAATTGTAGTGGTCTCTAAACTTTTTATTTTATTTTCAAAACTAATATATTATTTAGAATTAATTTTGAATGATTAATTTATTAAAATAACAATTTTTTTTTAAATCAAATAACAATTCATTTGAAATTATTAATTAATTCGAAATCAATTATTCAATCTCAATAATCACATAATTGTGTATTTGACTTGAAGATTAATTCATGTATCAACTCTTCCCTTGAGTAGTGTTGATAGAGCCGCTCAGTAAACTTATAATTTCAATCTCCAATAAATTTTGATCATGGGTTAAAACTCTTTAATCTAATAGTCATAATTTATTAATCTCATTATAAGATTACATTCTTAATAATTATAGACATATATTTACTAAGTACTTTATTATAATCATTGAGAGTCCATTAATATATGTTCACCGAAACTTTTGACAACTACTTAATCTTGCTAATTAAATTTGATTATAGTATAGAAAATAAATTTTTACATGGTTGGAGCGTTAATCAAACTTAGTCCACGAGTAAATTGTATTGATGCTTTTAAGATAGTTTTTCTACAATGGACTTTTTTGCAAAACTCAATGCAGAATCCTTTCTAACCTCCCTCATTATCTCCTTTTTTCTTCTTCCTCTTCCTTTAAAACCTTTCGATATTTATAGGCAAAAATGGGGAAGTGTCTTAGTGGTCTGGTACATCCTTTCTTGCTAGCTAGGATCTATGTTATCATCCCTACACTTAGGAAATGATGTGAGGTAATAGGTGTATCGGGTAGGATCTAAAGTAGACGTTTGGTGAGACAAGACTAGACTTGTTCACGACTGATGGGACAGTGTTGAAACAAGTCATCAATAGATATTCAAGTAAATACAAATGTATGATAAGCAAATATATTGAGCAAATAATCAAGCTTGTAAAGTAAAGAGTTTAAGGGTAAGAAATTGTAAACTCTCGATTTTTACAATGTTTAGTAGAACAAAGTCACTTACGTCCCTATCGAGCCAAGTTATGGACCTAGCTTTGAGATCTACTATCGAGCCAAGTTAACGGGCTTGACTAACCCTTACAACCGAGAATTTTTCACCAAGGTATTTTCAAACCTCTTACAATAGTTTTGGACCACTAAGGACTAGCAACCTCAAACTCAAATTGCTGTAGCGTCAATCTCACTCTAACTAGGTTGTTTACAATACCGGTGCCAACCTCACCTCAATACAATGTGGAAATATGTTTATGATTACAAGAAAATTCACTATAGAAAAGTAAGAATACAATGATGAACCTAGAATGATTAGCAAGCATACTTAAAAGATGTAAAACAAATTTCGGCTTAAGTGTGTGAAAAGTGTTTAATTGGATTGAACACTAGGGAGCTCTCAAAAACACTTTTAGTATGTTTGGTAAATAAATAAATGCTCAGCCAACTCTCAAAAATACGGAGTTGAGTTTAAGTATAGTTATGGAAGAAAGTAATTGTTCTTAGTCGCTTGACACGAAAATCGAGACAGGCTACTGGGAATTTTGATTCACTGTTTCTTAAATAGTAAACCTATTTTTGGGAAAAATGGTTCACCGTTTGGCAAAGGGTTAACCGAAAATTAACAGAGGTAAAAGTCTTTTTTTCGGCATTAAAATGCTTATAACTACTAGCTCGTTTATTCGATTTCAAAAATTATAATTGCATTATCTTATTTTAATGGTATGTGATTTGAAAAATTAATTTAGAATATTTAGATATCATTTTTGTGAAATAATTTGTCGCATCCCAAAGCGCGCTGCCCTCCTAGGCGCGCAACACTAAGTAATCCAAGCCAACTCACATTACTGACTAACGGTAGATAATCATATTTCTTAGAGGTACTAAATACAACTCCATGAATGAGAAAAATGAAGGTTGCATTAATGATAAAGATCTCTGGAGAAACTGCTAAAAAAAGATTGAACATGTGGGAGGATCCGAATGAATTCTACTTTCGTTTCCCTAGTATGAAGCACTGAGTTACTTACGTTACGGTCTTCAACAGGCAGGTTGCACTCTAGGCGGCGGCTAGGAGGGATCACTAGACCAGCAACCAGACCAACAATGAATGTGTAATAATGGTGATTCCACACAGGCTCAATAAATAATTGAATGTAGAAAGGGGTTCCTAAACAAAAAGGAGTCCATGACCCGCGTATAAGGAGCGGTCGAATTCCAAACTTTTCTCTCGAGTATACCCATGAACCAAAGTTCATACTTAGAAATTTTAAGTGTGGGCTTGTAAATCATTGTACAAGACTATGAAATGTATAAAACCTTCATTGAGTCTTTTCTTGAGTTCCTTGAGTCTTGGAGCCTACTTCAGGTCACTTTCGAGAATTTTTGGTAAAATTACCATTTTGTCCTTAGAGTCAATTTTGGCTTAAAATACTTAATTATCTTTAATTTAAGCTACAAAATTAACAAATTATTAGTGATAAATAATAATCAAATATTTGGTAATTATCAAATCAAGGAGACTTAAGAGTTTGAGTCAACAATCTCCCTTTTTTTGATGATATCAAATATTTGATTATTTTGAAAAGGAAAGAAGATAAATTGAAACAATATATTAGATTAGCTCCCCCTTAATGTGTGCAAGAGTTAAAAAAAATTACCTTTTGGTTTTATCTTACATGATTTTGTAAACTTTCCCTCAATTTATTACTTAAATTCAAATAACGTTAATGGTCCAAAATTTGAGGTTTTAGCCAAAAAAAAAAAATCAATCTTAGAATTCTTCCCCTTATGATTCATCAAAAAGGGTGGCTAAGGAATTTACAAAATAAATGGCAAAAAAAAAAAAATATAAGATACCATCCATTGAAGAAATATAACCATAAATCATAAACATTCAAATCCAAACAAGCATAAAGGAGTCAAGTTCAAACATCTAAAAGAAAAACAAACTAACATGTGGATAGTCATATGCGCTAAGCCTTGCAAACATACTATAAATAAGAAAAACATAAACATAAAAGCGATGTGAACACGTGATGCAAGGAGGCTAAGTTGGTGGAGGTCCAAAACAGTCCATATATGCTCTCCATTGTGCAATCTCCTCTTGAGCATCGGAAAACGTATGCTCCATGTCACTCCTCATAGTGGCCATGTCACATCTCATGGTGGTCATCTCATTTTGGAGGGTAGTTTAGTGGGTGTTGATTTCCCTTCTCAAGTTGGTGAAATTGGTAGTAATGGAGGTGTGGAGATGAGGGAAATCATCCTCAATGTTGTATTGGAGGAATTGAGACATTAGAGGAACTTGAACTTCTTCTTCCTCTTCACCTTGAGCTTGGGCATCTCGTCTTTCCTCTTCACTTTCACTTGAGGCCAAGTGTACTTCCTCTTGGGCATGTGGATCTTGTATGCTATGTTATGCACTAGACCAGAACTTTGTTAAGCAGTAGGAATTGTGAGCAGGTATCAGTCAAATCTAAGAGAGAAACATTGGACTGCAGTTAAGCATATTTTGAAATATTTAAAGAGGACAAGACATTATGTGTTAGTCTACAAGGGTGGTGCTTTAAATCTCGTAGGCTATTACAGGAAGTGTACATCTGGGATGGTATTTACTCTCGGGGGTGGAGCAGTTATTTGGAGAAGTGTCAAGCAATCTGCAATAGGCCAACTACATAGCTACTGATGAGGCTGCTAAGGAACTGGTCCGGTTAAGAAATTTTTTTTACAGAACTTGGTGTTGTTCCTGGTATGGAAAAACCACTACAGTAGAACCTCTATTTAAGAATACTCTATTCAAGAATAACCTCTAATTTGTTATAAAAAAAATCAAGTCCCAATTTGGGCCAATTATAAATAAGAATAACCTCTAAATTGTAATTAGTTATACATTTTTTAAGTCTCATATTACCAAAGTATACATCTATATAAGAATAATTACATCTTAATAAAATATATACATTTTGTAAATTTATTTATGTAAAATTAATAATTTTATTTTAAATTATAATACATGTATGAATATTATATTTACTCTAAAATATTTCTATTATGATATAGTATTAATGATTATTTATTGTTATTATTGTTACGTTGATATTTTTTAGTTTTTTAATTTTTTTTTCTAGTGTAACTCTATTTAGTTATAACCTCTCAATTAGAATATAATTTATTTAGTCCCAAGTGTATTCTTGGATAGAGGTTCTACTGTATTTTACTTTGTGACAACACTGGTGCTATAGCCAACTTAAAAAAGCCTCGAAGCCACAAGAAGAGTAAACATATTGAGAGGAAATACCACATCATCAGAGAATATGTGGCAAGAGGTAATGTACTAGTAGAAAAGGATGATACTGAAAATAACCTAGCTGACCCATTCACTGAGACTTTGACAGAGATTGCATTTGAAAAGCACAAAGAGAATCTAGGATTAATTAAAATATACTGATTGTTTTATGCAAGTGCAAGTGAGTGTTTATTGAGTTTTGTATCCTAACTAAAACTCTATTTTAATGTAATCTTGAATATTCATTTATCAATAAAGAAACAGATTTATTTCATTACTCGTTTAATGCATTATTTGGTTCACATGTTTATTTCATGATCATTTGCTTGATTTATAAATTCATCTAAATTCTTATCACATTAAAATTCTTGATTACTGTGTTGTCAATACAGTGGAAAGTAATCAAGATTATGTGATTAAATAGATTCCTACAATTTATTAGTACACAAGATTTCACTGATATGATAATCTATAATGTAGTTTACTTGAACCTTGGATAAGTGTTATGTCCTTTCCAGAGCATTGATAAAGTAAGCTTGGATTGGATGTATGGAATATACATCAGAGGGGATCGATATTAAACTTGGATAAGATATCATAAACTTACCTAATATCTATCTAGGTCAATATCACCTAGTTGATCTTAGATCAATAATCTCAATCCTGAGATGATTAGGTTCTAGTTCAGTTGTATTATTTATGTTCTTCAATTTGTTTGTTAAAGTTGACCAATTGGATCTTCCCGTGACATACAGATTATGAACATGATAGTTCAATTGAGTGGGAGCGCTAATCATAGATACAAAATCTATATCTTCTATAAATGCATAGAAGTAAAATGATGAGTTCCTTCGAGCTTGGTTTAATAGAGATAAAATGGTGGAGTACTCATTTCAGTAATTATAATAGTTTACTGAAATTTCATTTATAGGTCGCTAAGTGTTTTAAGGATAAAATACATTAAAAGGTAGAACGGTAAATTTATCCCTACTCGATGTAGATCATGTATAGAGGATCATTGATTATTTAGATTATAACAATGGATAATTCATAGCGTATCTATATCATAGAACATATAGGCGTTCTATATAATTAAGAGTGTAATTCTGAATGTATAGTGGCGCACGGAGGAATTAATAAGTTAGAGAATTTACTTGGTAAATTCTAGAGCTACTTATTGGAAGTTTGATTATATAGGCTCATGGTCCTCACACTAGTTAAGATACTACTGCTTGTAGACTCAGTTAATTAATTTAATTAATCAATTATAATTCTAAAATTAGACTATGTCTTATTTATGAATTTTCACTAAGCAATGACTTAATTGTGAAGAAAAGAAATTTTATGGTTTATTTGTAAATTAAGAGACTTTGTGAAGTCTAATTAATAAATTAATTAAATGGCAATTTTATTTAATATTTAATTATAATTATTTTTTTGAGAAAATATTTAATTATAATTATTAAATAAATAATTTTGACATTTATAGGATTAAAATTAGAAAATATGGCATGAGTGAAAGAAAAGATAAATGGTTGAATTAAATGGAAAAATTGTAACTAGTGGGCCCATCATCTATGGTCGGCCACTATGGGGTTTATTTTGCTATTATTATTTTTTATTCCATATAATTTAAATCCTAACCCTAGTTAAAATAGTATAAAAAGAATAGGATGCTCTCATTCTCATCCAACTTAATAATCTAGTTTTTATTCTGTCAGACAACTAGAAAACTTGAGAGTCTCCTTCCTTTACTGATTTCGAAATCTTTCTCTCACTCTTCATATTTTTTGAGCCTATAGTGAAAGAGTACATGCCCACTCATAGCAAGTCAAGTACTCAATTATAGTGTGGAAGACTGTGAAAAATCCAACACTTGAAGGAGAATCAGGCTCAGATCTTGATAATACTCTGCGACAGAAAAGAATAAGAGTTAGAGATCTGAGTGGAAAGAGACTTATTATTCCACTGCGACCAATGTAAGGTTTCTTAAACTTTATATGTGTTTAATTCCATTGTTTAAGAGAATTCATATTTAGGGTGTTAATCAACATACTTGTTAATAAATCTAGATCCTGATAAAATATATTCCAACAATACTTAAGTTAGAAACAAGATCCCATTTATAAATGTTTAAACACAATTTACTTTAGTAAAGATTACACTTTTTATTGTACAACCTTTTGAATTGCAAAGATTAGCACAATGATTAAAAAATATGTAACATGCCTTAAATATTAGGGCGCTACATTTGTCTTGTCTAAGGAATGGGTTTTTACTAAAAGGTACAATCAGCATTGGGATTGAAAGGGTCACTACTCTAACACTGTCGTTTCCCCATGCACCAAAGGACCACGTGTATCCGGACACATATGCTCTTAAGAGTACCTTCAAATAGTGTCTCACACCTATCACTTTTGGTATTGGACCTTAAGTCTAAGGCCCAATCTCATAACAATATGGAAATACCCCATTAGTGGGCTTTAAACTTAGAGTAATCCTACGGATCCAGGTCATCCCGACCTATTTTGCATGACTGCCTATAAATAAGGCATCATCTTCACCGTTAATAGGGTTCGAAACCTTATATTTACAGAGAGAAAACTCTGCTCAAAAGTGTCGAAAAATATCATTGATAATACTACTGATTCACAGACTAAGATTCATTAACGCTCCAACCACGTAAAAAATCTTGTGTTTATTTATATTTGATTCTTTCTTTAGCTTAATCTTTCTTTATATCTAATTTGTGAAAAACTCTGTAAATAGGTACCAAATACTAATAATAATGTTCGTAAATAAATTATAAAATCATTTGTATAGTAAATATAACACCTTTTTTTTTTTAAAAAAAAAAAAAAATCACATCAAATATATAACATTTATTCAATTATCAAAATTCTATCATAGATTAAGTTTTTTTTTTTTTTTGAAAAGAAATCATGGTTTAAGGTTCAATTTGACACAATTTTTAATATATAATATTAAGTGCAGAACTGAACATCGGGCGAGTTGACTGGATTTCGAGATGGCGGGTTTTGGGTGAAAAGAAGTGAAACTGAACTCGCTCGTTCATGTGTCATGGGTTGGTGGGTTTAAGTTAGGCGGGTTGACCCGGTCAACTCTTTTTTTTTCTAATTTTATATTTTAAAATAGAAAAAAATTATAAATTGTAACCTATCCTAAGAAGAACCAAAAAAAAAAAAGACTATAAAAATATAAAAGAAAAAAAAGCTTTATAATCTCTCATATTACACCAAAACTTTTAAAAGTTAAATAACTATACAATAATCTTAAATAATAAAAGCTTCGATTACAAGTAGTATGCAAATTATACATAAAAAGTTAGATTTTATTTTAGGGTTTTATAAAATTGATAATAAAAAAAATTAATGTGGCGGGTTATGGTCGGGTACGGGTCCAATCCAAATCTGAGCATTTATAGAATACTAACTTGAACCCGTATGATAAAAATGAGCGGGTTGAATCTGACCCGCCCATAAAAAGGGTTTTACCACACGACCAGGTCGGGTCTAGGCAGGTTGACCGAGCCTGGATTAAACCCAGCCAAAATGTTCAGTCTTAATCAGGGACGGACCCACTTTGATTGATGTGGGGGCTATAACTCCCACTAACAAAAATACTGCCTTTTAAAAAATTAAATGTAATTATTTTAATTTTGTAATTATAGATTAAAATAGTAGAAAAAGCCCCCACAAAATTAAATAAATCTAGTAAGAGTAATTATAATATAGGTATAAATATTTGTTAATGATAAATAAGCCCCCACAAAGTAAAAATTCAGGGTCCGTCACTGGTCTTAATTACGTGTAGCATTTCTCTTATTTTTGTGAAGTGGGTAGTCGGTAGCCTTAAAGCATCTCCAATAGTAACATCCTTAATGCTAAAAATTTACACATCTAAAAATATAATATTTTATATTATTTTTTCTCCACATAATTTTTGGCATTCTTATTTCTAAAAATACTCCAAAGTATAATACTTTTTTAAAAATACTATAATTATAATCTCACATATTATTATTTAATATATATCCTAATTTTTAGCTACAATAATTTTTTAGCTTCAATTTTTTATTAAAAAAAATAAATAGTATCAATCTTACAACTTAGTATTCATGTAAATTTTTAGAATAACATTTTTTTCTCTCTAATAATATAGCATTTTAATATTTTATCTGCGTCTATTTTACTTAGTATCCTCTAAAGTTTTTAAAACATGTCAAGATATAATGGATACAAACGACGACAAAAATAGTTTGGCTGCTGTGTTGCATTAAGAGTTGTTTTCCATTTTCCATGTCTCCTTTGTCGCATTAATTTTCATATGCTTGTTTATTTAATATACAATCCAATGCTTATTTCGAAAGAGACGCCTTATTCTATGCTTCACCAATCCAATACCAACTTTTATTTTTTCTTCTCCAACCAGCCATTAAGAATTCAATAAATAGATATCATATTTTTCATTATTATAATTTCATACTTTAATTCAATAAATAATATAAGAATTCACAAATTACCCACAATTTCATTAATTTGGATACAAATTGTCATACTACTGTAGTAAGATTAGAATATGGTCAACTTAGTGACATGTTTAATTTTTGTTTAGTGAGAATTTAGTTATTACAAAAAAAAAAAAAAAAAACTAGAAATTCTATCTTCTCCAAAAATATATATATATATATTTTTTTTTTCTTCTCGTGATTAATGTCCCAAATTTAATTTTTTTTATCTTTAAATCATAAATATAAATTTTGTAAGAAGAATAAAATTATAAATAACTCAATACAAATAATAATAAAATGGAATAAATTTAATATATAATTTAATGTGATTGTTGTTATATATAAATATTTAAAAGGTTGTCCAATGTAGGACAACGTTAATCTCAGACTCAAAGATACATATTTGATTGCCTCGCGCGCTTTGCCTTTACAGTTCCCAGGTATTGAGTTAACCCACGTACGGATCACCGAACTTATATACTTAACAAAGAAGGAAACGCTTCTACACCTCTCTCTATTTTTCGTTTCTTTTGTTTTTGGTTCCCTGTAAAGTTTCATTAACAATTTATAGAAAGGAGAGAAGGATTTGGCTATGGAATATTTGAATTTCTCCAAACGGCCATCATCGCCGCTAGAACCCGGTACTTACACAGCGCAAGAATCCGCACGCTACCCCCACCACCACGCGCGCGGCAGGGCGTGCAATTGCAAGGATATCGAAGGTAAAATACCGCGAAGAGCGTTGACTAGGTCGGGGAGGTCGAGACCTCGACGGCGGTCACCTGAGGGATTCAAGGTCTTACCGGGACAGGTGGCTTTGCGATTGTTCTGCCCCCAGTCTATGATCGGAGGCCTTATCGGGAGTTCTGGTGCCGTCGTGTCTCAGCTCCGGCGAGAGACTGATACTAAAATCCACTGCGAGAATTCAGCTCCCGGGTCAGACGAAAGAGTTGTTTTGGTCATCGGGTCCAGGTTGCCTAATAAAAGGATCGTCCTGAGTACTGAGGAGTGTGACGTGTCGAGCGCTCAGGATGCGATGCTTAGGGTTTTGGAGAGAATCTGGACTTTGGAGGTAGAGAATGAGGGTGTTACTACTTCGGCTTCTGCTTCCATGCGAGTGGTTTCTTGTAGATTGCTCGCTGAGAAGTCTCAGATTGGTGCGGTGATGGGAAAAGGAGGGACAAATATTACCAGAATGAGAAAGGAGACCTCTGCTAATATTAGGATCGCCTCAGCTAGGCAAGAGGGATTAGACAAAGTTATTCAGGTTCGTCTATCTTGCAACATTCCCTGTTTGATTCTCAGGAAAATGATACAATGGAAAAGGAAGTGGGAAAAAATAAATTACATTTTTTAGAACATACACTGTTGATTGACCCATTGTTGTTGAGTTTATCGTTAACACTGGTGACAAAATATTCCATGAGCCCACATAGGATGAAGAAATGGACACGTACAATTTTGAATTTCCACAAAATAAAAAAGGGATATTCACTTAAGACTTATAATAAGTTGCTACTTATGACATGTAATGTAAGGAACGTGTCATTGTTGGAATAACATATAAAGATGGCATAGTTTCTTTCCTACAAAAACAATTGATGTGAATGTACATATATATCTTGAAAGTAATCTTATATGTATATATGAACAACAATGTTTAGTTCCTTTTTTTGTGTGTGTGCAATAACAGATTATTGGAACTGTTTTGGCTGTAAAGAAGGCTTTCATTGCAGTTTCTAGTTGTATTCAAGATCAATCTACCCTAGAAAGTGAGGTCGCCTTTTTGAACAGATCTACAGAGTGTTCTTCCCGTGGGATGTTTCATGATTCTGAGACTAATGCTGAGATTTTCCCAAATCTTAGTTCGTTGTTACCACAAACTTCTGTTAATATAAACACTGCTTCAGTTGACTATTCCAAGGCAGACTCCGATGGAGTCTCCAACAAGTATGGCACAAAGAATACGCAACAAGAAGTTATGTTTCGACTTATTTGCTCAAATGATACAGCTGGGAGCGTGATTGGTAGAAAAGGGTCCATAGTCAAAGCTCTAGAGAATGAGACTGGTGCTGGTATAAGATTTGCAAATCCTAAGAATAGCTCTGGTGAGCGTGTTATTACTATTTCTGCATTTGAGGTTAGCCATACTACAGCTTTGAATTCGTTAAAAATGATTGTTTATCTTTGAATTCTCATTGATTCCCACATACAATGTCTTTGATTGTTGGTCATAGTTTGCTCTATTTTGTTTATTTCTTTTTGCAGGACATGGAGTCAGAGTACTCTCCAGCACAAAATGCTGTTATTCTTGTGTTTGCTAGAATTGTTGAAGGGGACATCGAGAAAGGGTTTTTATTAGATTTCAGTAATGGTACAACTGTAACAGCAAAGCTTCTAGTTGCGACAGATCTAGTTGCTTGCTTAAGTGAAAATGAAAGTAAGGTCATTAAAGAAATCGAAGAAGCATCTGGTGCTGACATACGAATACAGGATGGAACTCTACAAAATCAAGTGGTACAGGTACAGGTACAGATTCAGTATGTCCTTTTCCTCCTTATAGTAATGTACCATGAATGACCAAAAAAGTGTTGTTTTGGCTGGACATGCTCACAATAAATTAATGGTACTTGAGTTTGTAAAGGTAGAATGTGTTTCTTTAATGCAGATCACTGGTGAGTATATAACTGTACAAAGTGCTCTATTTCAAGTCACTAGTACTCTTAGGAATCACCTTATGCATCGCGAGGTCCTTAATGGCATGGGCGCAAGGAGTTCCTTCGCTACTGATGAAGCTCTGTTAACAAGTTTGAGAAACCGAGTTGTACTCTCTCGTAGTCCAGGTGCTTTTCAACCAAAGCTACCTCAGGTTATTAATTTATTCATTCACCTATTTTGAAGTTATCAATGGAGGCAGAATTAACACATAGAGGTCGATATTGTACAATATATATGTATACATATTAATATTAGTTGAGTCAACATAAATTCACACACATTGATGTTATTCTTTTCAAAAATACATGTACTAAATTGTAGAGAAAAAAGTTAAAACATGACCACCCCTAATCCTCCTAGATCACGACTTTCTCATTACTAAGGCACCTAAGCGAGTCAAAGGATATCCATCGTTGGAATTGGTCTTATTGCAGAATATGAAAACGGAGTATGGCAACTACAACACTGATGCTAGGGATGCTTTCAAAAGATATGAGGTGAATCTTGAATTTGGAAGGTTAGTACTGCATAAAACAGCATGAATTTGTACATCTATTTTCATGCATTATTCTTTGTAAATTCCGCAGGTTCAAAAGGCTCAAGAATTTGTCATTCTCTAAATTAAACATGCACCTCCCAAGTGCTATGTAACATAACAACGTTGTAACTTTTCTGTTTAGCAGTAACCAACACAATGTAGCCTAATGGGAAATGAAGTAAAACTATTTTACAGTTTTTGGAGGCACGTGTTCTGTCAAAAATATTATCTTTGAATTTTTGTGCAGTGGGAACAAACTTGCTGTAGTGACTAATACTATTCTGGAGATAGTAGTTTCAAGGCACGCTTTTAACTCAATCTACGGCAAAGATGGTTGCAATTTAAATCGTCTTAAAGAGGTACTATGGCACATGTTTGATTCGGATGTTCATTTAATTTTAGAGTAATATTTGGCCAGGCTAACAAAGTAGAGTAGAATAGGGTAGACACTGATATCTTAAAACTTTTGCTCAACTATGAATTTTAATCAGATTTCAGGAGCCAAAGTTGAAGTGCACGATCCTCGTCCAGGGGAAAGTGAAGGGAAGGTTGTTATATCCGGGACACCTGATCAAACCTTGAGAGCACAGAGTCTACTCCAAGCTTTCATCTAAACTACGAAGAAATCATGAAACCAGAATAAATTTAATTTGATCTAAAAAACAGATTTTTGACCATTTTATTTCATACAGTTGAGCAGAGGAGGTATATTCGAAGTGTTTTCATGTTTTGTGTACATTCTACTAAAAGGTAGCCACCAACTAAGAATAGAATCACAGTACAGTATAGATAATCTCATTCATGAATAGTATTATTACCTATTACCTTAGGACATTTTCGTATGGGAGAAATAGAACATATATCTTTTATCTTTTGTTGCGTAGATACGTCCAAGGTTCTTGATCGACTAGCATGTGATAGTGAAATTGTGTAGTTTTTTTTGTGAGTAACTAGATAAGTACACCCGTTGATTCAACATAGAAATGCATTGTGTGTGTTTTTTTTTTCACAATGAGTTATTTTATTTGCTTTTGCTTGATTATAATTGTTCCTTAGAGCATGGGGTTGTCCATTGAAGTTGTCTTGCCACATATGTAATGCGGTTTAATTTTTTAAGATCAATTTTATGTAAAGTGTTGCTCAATATAGACAAGGCTAATTAGTAATTTTTTCCTCTGAATTTTGACATGTACTAAATCGTGCCCCTTGAATTTTTTTGACCGTTAAAAATTCTCTCCGAACTATTGAGATTGTTAAATTTAAGGCTTTTTGTCTAATTTTAGTAAAAAAATTCTAACATAGATGAAAGTTCAAGGGGCATGATTTAGTACATATCAAAGTTTGAGGGACATAATTTGGTAGATATCAAATTCTGGGAAGCATGATTTAGTACATAAATAATTATTGAAACAGTAAAGTTGAATGAAATTAGACAAAAGTCCTTAAATTTAACAATTTTAATAGTTTGGGGGGAATAACAGCCAAAAAAGTTCAGGGGCACGATTTTGTACATGTCAAAGTTCGGGAGAAAAAATTATTAATTAGCCTATAGACGATGGTCACATGTCATTTTATTAAATTTTGTTTATTAACAAAAAGTTATTTTTACCTAAAAAGTCATTAATTTAATGAGATGTGGGACCATAGTGGGTAACTTTTAGTTTTGTGAACTATTAGAGTATTTTTTTTTTTAAGAAAATGTAACAAATCTTATATATGGATGAGAGAAAATAAAAAATAATATTTTAGGATGATATGTGTATTTTAGAGCATCTCCAATGGTTAAATTTTGGAGAATGCTTGTTTATGTGGATTGCTTATTTGGCAAAATACAAGGATGTCATACCATTGGAGATAAATAGGTGCTATTATAGAAATTGTGTTGATGCCACTATATGCTATCTCTTTTTTTAAAAAAAAATAAAAAATTAAAGATAAATAAGTAGTATGATAATATTTATAATTAAAACAAATAATATATTAAATAATAATATGTGAAATTATAATTATAGCATTCTTGAAGGGTGTTATACCATTGGAGTTTTAGAATTAAGAGTGTCAAAAATAATGTGGAAGAGAAATAAAATAAAATATTATATTTTTAAATGATATGGAAATTTTTAGCAGCTTTAAAAAAAAATATTACAATTGAAGATGTTCTTAGCAATTATAAATGTTTTCCTCCATTAAAAATGCTCTTATCCACCCCAATGACACGTGGTATAATTATGGGTGAGATTATTTCTTTTTTCCTAAAAGAGGCAGAGAGGTCCCAATCTAACTTTTTAAGGTGTAACTTTAATAATTCCAAACAAACTTAATTTATTTTATTTAAAAAGAAAACATGTCATTTTTCTAATACATTAAGGTGGCGTTTGGTTGGAAGGAATGAAAATATAAGAATAGGAATGGAAATGAGAATTGGAATAAGAGTGGAATGAAATAAAATTTAAAATACATAAAAAAATTGATAAAAAAAAATTATTAAATTTTTCCAAATCTTGCATTGAAATGATCTTTTCTTCAATTTCAAAATGGAATAGTTATTCCATCAAAATGATGGAAAGGTCATTCCATCGAAATAATATTCCAATAGTTTTAAATGCAACCAACCAAAGGAATGGAATGAAAATTGTTTCCATTCTATTCCATTTCATTACCTCCAACCAAACGTCACCTAACATTGTTTGTTAGGGATGACAAAGGTGTAGAGGAAGTAGAAGAAGGAGGTGCAATTCATTTTTCGGTAGGAGGAAGAGAGGGAGAGGAGAGTTGGAGGGAGACGTGCTTCCAAATTCAAAAATATAATCTCTCCACTTTTCAAAAGATTTAGGGAGTCGGACAAAAATATTTTTTTTTTGTTATTTTTATATTTTTACTCATATTTTTATTTTATTTTTACATTTTTACTATATCAAGTTTTTAAAAATACTGTCTAAAAGTTTTAAAATTACAAAAATACTGTATTTAGAATAAAAAGAAAAACAACTCAAAAACAACTAAGATATCTAAAAAACAACACTAGAACAATTTAATAAAAAAACATGAAAACAACTATAAAACAACAAAACGATAATACAAAGTAATTGCAATATGCAATACAATATCAACTCCTCAACATGTTTTTGTATTACGATTTTTTTTACTTAGTTTGGCAATTTTATTTATCTTTTTGTACTACTATATTATTTTTTTTTTCATAAAATTTGTTGTTACAACTTCATACTTTCAATTTTTTTTTTCTCTATTCCTTTTTGAGTTAGTGACAGTTAAAAAGACCATTTATTTTTTAGAAATTAAATAAATAGTTACATTAATAATAGAAATAATAAAATCTTATAATTTCAAAATGAGATATATAATATAATGGGTGGTATATAATTAATTTATCAATATCTATTACTGCACATTGTGTCAATTAAAAAAATGAAAAAAATTATCACTATTTTAAAAAAATGTGTCAAAAAAAATAAACTTCATATATGTATCTACATCTACAAATTAATACACATACAAGAAGAAAAACAATTGTCAAGAATAAACTAAATATATACACTAAAAAAAATACATGAATAAAAAAAGAATTAAAAGTAACTGTTTAACAAAAAAAATATTCTGAAAACCACTTAAAAATAACAAAACAAATGCACATATATACAACGAAAAAATTGTCCAGAATAAACTAAGAATATACACCATAAAAAATGAACATACACTAAACAATAATTGTACAATAAAAAACACATAAAAATAATTATAAAATAACAAAAAGACAACTACAAATCAACAGAAAAATAACAAGATATCAACCTCGTTGAAATATGCAAATCATTTATAAATCAATTTTGACTAAACTACAAAACATCTGAAAGAATACTACTTTTACTAATCATGTAAGAGAGAGAAAGATATAGGAAGAGTGCTTTTTTTTGTAAGAGAGAAAAAGAATGTTAAAAAATATGAGAAAAAGTGTGCTCATAAAAGAATCTTTCTATTGTTAACTTTAACGGAAATGATAATCACTTTAAGTATATGTATCCTCATACAAACTATAAAACTTAAACACAACACACAAATAAACTAAAAAAAAACTTAAAAACAACTACAAAATTATTATCCGTGTTTCTGAACAGGTGACATGTGGTACAAAAAGGAAGAGATAATTTCATAATCTCACTAATTCAAATATCTCATTAAAACTCAGTCACGAAGAAGCTTCATCAAACTGGGAACAAGTCAAGACTGAGAGATAAGCGGAAGTCTACCTCGCCTTATCTTAGCTTCCTAGACACGGGAGACATATTTCCACTCTAGGACCCAGAGTGGTTTGAGCTCAAAGCCTGCCCAAGCAATACTTAGATGGGTACTTGAAGGGCTTATCGCAGATGCTAACCGCCCTAGAGTATCGCAAAAATCTACCTTGGAAGCAACCCAGATCAGCCAGAGACGATTATGCTCTTTCTGACACAAAATTAGATCTTGTCCCCTGTGCCAGAACATGGGAGTGCGCGCACCTCACACACCTTTTTGCCAGACAATTATTCCAGACATATACTTTTAAAGGTTAAACCTTTTGGTGACACGTGTCCACTACGTACA
This sequence comes from Cannabis sativa, assembly GCF_029168945.1. Classification (NCBI taxonomy): domain Eukaryota; kingdom Viridiplantae; phylum Streptophyta; class Magnoliopsida; order Rosales; family Cannabaceae; genus Cannabis; species Cannabis sativa. The sequence goes on from NC_083604.1 coordinate 67,358,838, forward strand.
ATGATTCCCTATTGTCTATATCCTGCAATGCACGAGCACAATTTTTTCTAAGGGGCCCAGTAGTCAGCTCTATTTTTGCATGTATTTTACCCCATTAGTTGGCTTTTTACAGAAACCCTAGGCAGGTGGGCATGTCTATACCCTCCCTTAGCTTATAAATATCTTTTTATTTCCATACAAAGGGGGGATTATGTTGGGCTTTGTGCGCTAAATAAAACTCTATTTTAATGTAATCTTTTCTATTCAATTATCAATAAATAAACAAATTTAATTTCATTACTTGTTTAATGTGTTATTTGGTTCATGTGATCATCTATTTACTTATTTGATTAATAAATTCATCCAAACCCTTATCACACTGATATTCTTATTTATTGTGTTGTCAACACAGTGGAAAGTAAACAAGATTGTGTGATTAAATGTATTCCTAGATTTATCAGTACATATGGTTTAACTGATATGATAATCTACAATGTAGTTTACTTGCACCTTGGATAAGTGTTATGTCCTTTACAGGACATTAGTTAAAGTAAGCTTAGGTTGGATGTATGGAGTATGCATCGGAAGGGACTGATATTGAACTTGGACTAGATATGATAATCTTACCGTAATATCTATTCAATTCAATATCACCTAGTTGATCCTAGATCAAATGATCTTAATCCTGACATGGTTAGGTTCGATCTCAAGAGTGTTATTTGTGTTCTTTAATTTGTTAGTTAAGCATACCTTTTGGTCCGGGTGATACGTACATTTTGTGAACATGATAGTACAATTGAGTGGGAGCACTAATCATAGATATGGAATCTATAGCTTCTATTCGGACATAAAAGTGAAACGATGATTTCCTTCGAGCTTGGCTAAATAGAGATAAATGATAGAGCGCTCATTTTAGTGATTATATTAGTTCACTAAAATATCATTTATAGGTGGCTAAGTGTTTTAAGGATAAAATACATTGAAAGAGTGTAACGGTAATTTTGTCCCTATGCAATGTAAATCATCTATAGAGGATCATTGATTATTGGGATTATAACAATGGATAATTAATAGCGTATCTATATCGTGGAACATATAGAGCGTTCTATGTAACTGAGAGTGCAATTCCAAGTTCTATAGTGGTTCAACGATGAATTAATAAGTTAGAGAATTTACTTGGTAAATTCTAGATCTGCTTATTGGAATCTCGGTTATATATATATGCCCATGGTCCCCATACTAGTTGAGACAAACTGCTTGTAAGACTCAGTTAATTGATTTTGATTAATCAATTTTAATTCTAAAATTAGACTATGTCTAGTTTATGAATTTTCACTATATTATGGCTTGATTGTGAAGAAATAGGATTTTAGGGTTAATTTATTAATTAAGAGACTTTGTGGAGTCTAATTAATAAATATTATAAATGACAATTTTATTTGATAATTATTTTAATTATTAAATAAATAGTTTTGGCATTTATAAGGTTGAAATTACAAAAAGTGGTATTTGTGAAAAATAGACAAATGGTTGAGAAAAATAACAAAAATCTAACTAGTGTTGGGCCTATTCATGGCCAGCCACTAGATGGTAATTTTGATCCATTTTTTTTTATCATTTTTTATTCCAAATAAATCAACCCTAACCCTAAGAGAAGTAGTATATATATATAAAAAGAAAGTCTCATTATCCAACTAATGCTTCAGAGGCAAGAAAACCTAGCTTTCTTTCTCTCTAGGTTTTGAGACTTCTTCTTCTTCCTTTCTTCTCTTGATTTTCAAAATCCTTAGCCTTTCTTCACAAAATAAAATTCAGCCATTAGTGATTGAGTACATGCCCACACATATCAAGTGAGTCCTCAATCATAGTATGTAAGACTGTGAAGAATCCAAACAACAAGAATGAGAATCGGGCTCAGATCTTGGTGATACTCTGCTACAAAAAGGATACAAGGGTTAGAGATCTGAGCGGAAGGAGTCATTGGATTCCGCTGCAACCATTGTAAGGTTTCTCATACCTTTTATGTGTTTATTTTCATCGTTTTAGAAATTCATATTAGGATGTTAAAAATATACTTGTTAGTAAATCTAGATCCTGGTAAAATATATTCCAACAGATCGTAACCTAGATAGCTGAAGCTCTACTGATTCATTCTAAACTTTCCTCTTCTTCAAGAGAAACGAAGAATACAGAGTTAGGGTTTTCCTGCTAAAATACTGTAAAAATATCAAATACACCATTTGAGGCTAATAGACTGACTCATGGACTAAGGTTAATTAACACCTGAACCACGTAAATTGTAACAATAAAGCCCGATGTCAGTTCAAAAACTAGTATGTTTTTCGTTTGGTGCGTGCATGCTGATCTGGTTGTAGTCGACTATCGCGTCCACCAATTGATGAATTCGTGGTAGTGGGAAACAATCTTTAAGGCATGCTTTGTTGAGGTTGGTAAAGTCGACGCATGTCCTTTACTTTCCTTTCAGTTTAGGCACCAGAATAGGGTTGGATACCCAAATCGAGTAGAAAGCTCCCTGATAAAGCTGTTCTCCTTTAGTCTTTCAACTTCTTCCTTGAGAGCTTTGGAACGCTCTTTGTCAAGGAGCCTGCGTTTCTGTTGTACAGGCTTGAATTTTACCTTGTCTAAGTTGAGGGCATGACAGATGACCTGGGGGTCGATCCCGATCATGTCTTCATGCGACCAAGTGAAAATGTCTTAATTTCTCCTGAGGCAAGCCATGAGCATCTCGCTCAAGACCTCTGTTAGGTTTGTTCCAATCTTCATAACCTTGGTTGGGTCTGATGTGTTGAGGGGAAGTTCTTTGAGTTCCTCGGTCAGACCAACTCCCGAGTCGATTTCCCAAAAATGGGGTTTAATGTCATCCCCATCTTGGGTGCACATTCAAGTGGTTTTAGGTGCCGTCTCTGTCTTCTTCGTAGTTTGATCTTCGGAGGTCTTCGTCGTCTCTCTGACTTTCGCAGGAGAGGCCTTTCTTGTACCCCTAGTGCCATAACAACAGAGGAGGTCTTGTTCGTTCCCTCTGAAGCCATAGCAATAGAGGAGGTCTTCTTGGCGAGTGATAACGATGCGTTATAACACTTGTAGGTTGTTATTTGATTACCAAGGAGACAACCAATACCTGCTGTCGTTGGGAACTTGATGGACAAATGGTATACTGAGGAGATGGCTCGAAGGTCGTTAAGAGCAGGCTTTCCGAGAATTACGTTGTACGGAGACTTCACATTCACCACTATGAACGTGGCCATGATGGTGGTCTGCTTTGAGGCAGTGCTGAAGTAAGTGGCAATTTGATCTTGCCACATGGATTAATTCCAGCTCTGCGAAAACCATACTTAAGCTACTCACATAGTTCTAGGTCTTCTAATGTCAAACCCATTCTGATTAGTGCTTGCTTGAGTAGGATGTTTGAGGACGCTCCGTCATCGATTATCATCCTGGCCACCATCATATTAGCTATTTCTACCTCAATAACTAAATGATTGTTGTGAGGGTAGCTGACATGATATGAGTCTGATTCTCTGAAGGTGATATGTTAACATCCATAGCGCAGAGACTTTGGAGGACGTTCTGCTACCTCTAGGACTTCAGCTCTTGGTTCATGTCAAAGTGATCTTGCATACCTTTCTAAGGCCTTCCTTGAATTTCCAGCTATGTGAGGGCCTCTAATCATGATCTCTAGCCTACCTGCAACTGGCATAGGCTGGAGAGCTGCATTACCCCCAACTGGAGCTTCAGGTCGTACATACCACTAAAGAGCGGCATGTTTCTGTCTGATGAGAAATTCTATCTCACCCCCAACTGATTACACTCATTAGTGTCATGACCGTAATTATTGTGGTAGCGACAAAATTTTTTCATGTTCCTCTTTCCTGATTCTTTGAAGGGAAGAGGTTTGCAATACAAAACTGTTGACTTTGTAGTCGTACAAATCTCCTCTCTTGGAGCTAAGAGAATTGAGTAGTTGGTGAAGCGAGGCTCATACTCTCATAAGGGATTGCCCCCAGTCTTAGGCTTCTTTCCGCCGGGGAGTTTCCTGGCTTACCACCGTTGTTGGCTCTCTTTCCTCCGTTCGAACCTCCCTTCTTCCCATTGCCCTGTACCTCAGTAGCAGAGGTTTGGGATTCTGGTGGCTTCTTCTTGCCACCCTTTGAGCCCTTGGCTTGCGTGATGACTTCTTCAAGTTTGATAAAGCCATCTGATCTATATAAGAAGTCATTCATGGTGTATACAGCCTTGAGATGAAGGTCGGACCATAGAGGACTCATCTCCTTAAGTCTGACTGCGAGTGCCATAACTCTTGCATCCTCGCCAAGACTTTTGGTCTTAGTGGCTGCCTCTAAGAATCGTTGGATGTAGTCCTTGAGGAGCTTGTCTCCTTATTGCTTGATATCCACCAAATCATTGGATTAGATCTGGCATTGTCAGGAAGGAGCAAACTGGTTGCCAAAAGCATCCACTAGATCTTTCCATGAGTCGATTGATCTAGGGGAGAGCTTAAGGTACCACCTTTGAGCTAGGCATGTCAGTGTGACAGGGAGGATTCTACACCTAACGTCGTCTCTCAACACCTTGCAGATCGGTTTGCACTTTGAAGTAGCAGATGTGAGACAGTGGATCTTCTTTCCCAATGTATTGATGCCAAGAAAGGTTCTTGAACTTTGAAGGAATGGGAAGAGATTTGATTCATTCGGAGAGCAGTGAGCATTATTCTTTATCAAGCTCGAATTCAGACAAGTTAGGAATCATGATCCCCTTGCACTGACGGTGCATCATTTTGAGTTATTCTGGTCACAGTCATTGCTTGTTCAACTCTTCGTTCCTTCGATTGGATTCTGCGAGTCTCCAACGGAGTAATCAATTTTCTAATTCCACAATAAGAACATACCTCGTGGGGTCATATGCATCTGATTCTCTTCTCTCGGGAATTTTTTCCTCAGGGTCATCTCTTTTGGGGTTCCTTTAAGTAGGACCCTTTCCTTGGCTTCTATTTTGAGTTTGTGTTCCTTGAGGCTTCTATACCAATTGCTGCATTGTCTCTTCTTTTATGACTGGTTCATCATGTTAAGTATTTTCCATGACGAGAAAGTCTAGCTATGCCGGGGAGATGCATTTCGAGTTCTTAATTTTAAACTATGACTCTTAATAAAAGCACCAAATTGTTAACACAGAAATTTATTAACAATAATGAAGCCTTTTAAATAAAACTAAAAATTAATTATGATCGAATATATATAAAATAAAAAGGAATTTTACGTAATTTTGTAGTTGAATCTACATACTCCACAAGTCAATATTATTTTTGATTATATTTTTATAATGTTTTCAAATACAAGAGAACATCTCTAAATATTTCATTAATTGTTAGAGATTTTATAACAATGGAAGAAAATCAAGATTTATCACAACTCTATTGTAAAATAATACAAGGACTAAACTAAGAAATTGATTAAATATATGTTACAATACATATATATACACTTTATATTATATATATATGAAAGGTAGAAGAGAAGATTACAACACATGTAATATAAAATATGTATATATATAACAAGAGAATAATATATATATATATACACTCACTCACAACCTTGAGTGTAGATTAGTGGGGATCACCATGACTTGAACAAGGTATTACACCTTTGTCCAAAAGCTTATTTCCCCCTATCTCTAAGCACTAAGGGAACTCTCTAGGAAATAGCTTTGGGAATTATCAAGCCTTTTAGGGTTTTCTAGCAATGTGCTTTCTTGATAGAAAACTTGACCTCTTACAAATGAGCACCAAAGACCTCCTTTTATAATGTTTAGGTGATCACACATAGAATTCAAATTCCACACCTCATTTCTCTCCCATAAATGAGTATTAATCCATTTTGTAACAACTATATCATCATAATTTTGAATTCTATCATCATCTTTGTGTAACATCTCTTTTATTGTGTGATCAACACATGAGTTACAAGTGACAACAAATTGTAACTCCTCTCCAAGTTACAACATGTAGGTTACAAAAGTGTAGGTTATAAAATCATAAGTTACACATATATTTACCATACACCTAATATATATTATTCACATATATTTATCACATTTTAATCTATACTTTATTATATTATAAAATAATATAACATTAATCTCCAGAGTTATTACTCCCAAAAACTCCATCGCCTCTTTGTAGGTTTTTGTCCTTATTCATAGGATTCTTCCAAATGTCAGCTATTCCGTCTTGAACTTATCTCGGTAACTATTTATGAAACGTGGATAATCCACATGTTTCATTTTTACAACATGTGAGATAAATAAAATAAATGGTAATAACTGGTTTTTAATCTTATCTAGAAGTAACAGGTCTTTGCTGAAGTGGTGTGTTCAGAGTTGTCTCACATCTTTTTGTAATAGAGATGAATATTGCGAGACAACTTGATGCTTTCCCCATCATATCATTAAGAAGCGATCTAAAGCAGGTTTTTCTTGATTTGTTTTCTTGCATTTGATGGAAAATGGTGGGGCAGGTTCTCTTTAGACCATGACCCTTAGTCTTTCAATATACTCACCAATACGTGGGTCAATGAGTTGTAAGCTCTTAAAGAACTCGTTATTTACTCTTTCCACTTAACTCATCCTTTAATGTCTTATGCAAGCCTCATTTACCTCAATTAATTTCCAAGATTAACTCATGATACTGTTATCCTCGCTAGTCACTGTATGTATAATTTTATCGTTTTTAATTGATAGCCATAATATAATACAATGCGAGACAACACCTCATTAATTGTAGCACATCCCGAGATAAGATAAACTTTGTATTTATAAGTCCCCTTAATTTTCGAGACCAATATCCACTTATCATGTTCATATTTATGGTTCGAAATATGGGCATAATAATAAGCATCAACCCTTATGGCAGTGCCCTCCATCAAGGCTGTAATATTGTATTTAATTAATATGTAATTTTAAGTGAATAAAACTAAATAGTTTAGCTTAGTTCAATTATTTAATTCATAATTAAACAATTATACAAAATTATTATTTTGCCCTAAAAACTTATTTATTATAGAAATCAATTCTTTCTCAATTTATTCCTCAAATTAAATCTTTCCCAGTACAATGTTGTATAGAGGTGATCCAGGAACCATAGACTTATATTTCGAAGCTCTTATAAACTCATGATTATTATTAAACTCATCAATAAAATAATCAAGCTTATTACACTACTACAAAAGTCACTTTTAATGTCGGTTCTAGTATCGGTTAATTACAAAAACGAACACTTAAAATCAATCTAATTATTAAGTGTCGGTTTATAACCGGCACCAAAGAGTACTCAACAGTATCAGTTAGTAGATTGAGACTCTAAAGAAAAAACTGAGACTAAAGGTAAAACTATTATACCTTTAAAAAATGTTACCATTAGAGATGTTTTTAAATTATATGTAATCCGATATTTAATTACACTAATAGCGATATGACATCAAGTAAAGTACTAACAACACAACTAATACATTTTACCATTTCTCAATAGATTAGAGGGTAGCATTGGGTACTCCAAAACTACCTTTGAGTAAAATACAGTCCAAATGGGTAGAAAAAGCCCATAAAAATTAGAAAATTAGAAAGAGTTGAGAGAGTATAAACGCGTGTATTTCATTTTCAGAACCACAAAGGCCAGATTTTCCCGCCACGAAATATTGGGAAGAGAGAAGAGTTCGAAGCAGAGGGTCTAGGGTTTCCGGGGAAAGGGCAACTGGCGAAGCAAAATCTCAACAATGGCTTCCGCTCTTGAGGATTTATCTCAATTCGATGTTTCAAACGAGGTACCTTACTCCGCTTTTGAAAGCTTTCGAGTTTCGATTATTTAATTTCGTTTAGAGCTTAGATGAGTGATGATGATAATGATCCACATTAACTATGTAAACCCCAGGAGAAGGACAGGCTGGTAGCAGAAGTTATCCGCTATGTGCTATTCAAAACCCACCAAACTGCAGGCTGCCCAATCAAGAGAGAGGAGCTCACTCAACTCGTCTCCAAAAACTATCGCCAACGAGCTCTACCTGGCTTTATCATTAACGAGGCCAAAGAGAAGCTTTCTACCATTTTTGGCTATGAAATGAGGGAGCTTCAACGTTCTCGACCTTCCTCGGCAAGCCAGGGCCGCTCTTCTCAACAGAGTGAGAATTTTATTATTTATTTATTTCTTGTGCTGACTCTAATTCCATGTTCTATGTGAAATCCAACTGGCATAATTCTGTAACCAATATTCGGCTGAAGTGGACATTGGTAAGCATTGATTAAGAGCTGTGCGAGAGCAGCCATTTCGTTTGATGATTTGGTTGGATTCAATTGCGAGTCATCGAGATGCAATTTCTATGTTTTGGTCACGACTCGTGATTTTAGGTTTTAGTTTGCTTCAGCTGGGTAGGGGTTTCTCTCGCATTACCATTGGTACGTAGGAATTTTTCATATTCTAATTAGTTTGCTGGTCCAGACTGCCGATTTGGGTTGATTCAGATTAAGATTAATTAGGTGTATTAATAGTATTCCTGATGTACTGATTGGGGTTTTGAATAGAGTAAACCCTATGACCAATTGGGGTTTTGAAAATTCGGTTTGAGCAAGCCTTAAATTAATTCATCCTTGAATTAGAATACATATTGATTTGAAATTATTAGATAATTCCATGTAATTATTATCCTCGGTTCTAATTTCATGCGTACTGCCGAGACTACTTTCTGTTGGCCACCTTCTCCGCCTTGACTTTTCAATTCCAATTGTGGCTTTTCTCTACAGGTGTTTCAGATGCAAAATCCTACGTCATAATGAGTAAATTACCGGGTGATGCTTATAAAAAATATGTTGAGGATGCAAATACGGCTCATTTGTCTGGTTTCACTTTTGTTGTAATTAGTATTGTACATCTTGCTGGTGGAAAAGTTGCTGAAGGTATGGAAACTTGCTGATTTTTCATTATTCATAAATACAAATTATGTAATTTTCGGAAGCATGAGGAACTCTGGGTTAGAAGCTCTTTTCCGCCTAGAAACCACATTTTTTTTCCTTTTCTCGTTTTTTGGACCTTCATCTTAAAATGCCCTGATAATCTGGCTGGTGGACTCTACCACCTCATTGTATAGTAAGATATTAACTTACTGTAACATATTAGACTTCGATGCCCAATAAAAAGCGTTTCAGTCTTACTAGGAAACTATTCTTATCTATGTTATTAGCTTGTATTTTTATATTATAATAGAATGCAACTAGTATTTCTCTAATATTAGAGAATTTTGTTTTTGTGATGTTTGAACTGCAGAGGCCCTTTGGCATCAATTAAGGCGGTTGGGATTGGATGAACGTAGTGAAAGCCATCCTGTCCTTGGAAATGCTAAGCAGGCATTAGAAACACTTGTCCAGCAAAGGTTAGAATTTTCTGCTGTGAAGAATTGTTTGCTAGAATGCTTTCAGCTGCACAATAGTAATCTGAGAAGCATTAATAGGATCTATATCTCAAATATTTTTCCTCTTTAGATATTTGCAGAAGGATAAAGTAAGTGGACCTGAAGGCACCACTTTGTTTTATGAGCTTGCTGAGAGAGCTTTAGACAGACCTGTCAGTGAGAAGATTAAAGAATACATATCAGAGGTATTGTGAATTTTTATTGTTAATGGTATCTTTTCCCTTAATATAGTTTTGGTAAAGGAATTTTCTGTTTGCAGGTTGGGAAGAAAGAGGTGACTTATGTTGATGATGACTAGTCCTGTTGCAAACATAAGTTAACTTTGTAGATAATATTTTATTTGTTATAATGGTAGTATTAGAGGATATGATACTTTGTTGCCCTACCCATATGACTCTTGAAGGAGTCATTTGATGTCCTTCACTTCTTTTTTGTTGGAGTATTTGCTCTATCTATTGTTGCAAACTGGCAAAGTAGTAAGATGGTGATAACCTTACATGAAATAGACTGGACTGAAGGTGAAGTTAACAGCTTTGGTTTAGCATTTTTTGTTTCTTTGTGGCTTTTTGGGAGGAATGATCATTATATTTTTTTGATTTTTGTGGATCGGTATTGTCATGCAAAAAATTGTATTTAGCTGGACATTTTACATGGCCCAGGCTCCAAAAAACTATTCTTTACTTTTCGTGTAGTTAGCAGCTAAAAGCATATCTTGGACCCAGGTGACAATTGTTGTGTGTGACTATTGTTTAATGACAAATTTTGGAACCGCAAGGATTGAATGCTGATTTGTTTTTCAGTTTCATCAGGATGTTAGAAAAATAAAAGCCTAACACAAAAGCCGTGACTGCAAATCAGAGACGTAAAAACAATAATTTAAAGTATGGGTGGTCATTAAATTTTGAAAATCAATGTTGTTAATACTTGAGCATAATAAAAAGATTGACTATTTGTCAAGGTGCGGGATTCAAATCGTATTTTTCACTCCGAACTTTGACATTTACTAAATTATGTTTTTTGAATTTTTTTGGCTGTTAAAAATTCTTCTTTGAACTATTGAGATTATTAGATTTAAGGACTTTTGTTTAATTTTAGTAAAAAATAAACAGTAAAATTGAATGAAATTAAACAAAAGTCTTTAAATCTAACAATCTCAATAGTTCGGGAGAAATTTTTAACGGCCAAGAAAATTCAGGGAGCATGATTTGGTACATGTCAAAGTTTGGGGGGAAAAAAATCCTAATTAACCTTTAATTTTTCATGATGTTGATAGTGAGAATTTTGGATGGGAGTTGCTGGACTTTTAATACGATTGCTTTTGTATTTCACTGCCTTCTTAGGATACTCCTTGTTAGATTGATTGCTTTGAATAAATTGGACATGTGGGTTCAAATCATGATGTTATGATTGGCTATCGATCATACCATCTCATTAGGGATGTTAGTAACTATATTGGAAGCTTTATTAGGGATCGGGTAACTATAAATATCAAAAAACCTCTAAAGAGACGAATTAATATACAAATGAAAAGATGATGATTGATTCTGGGTAAATTTTAAATATGAGTGGGTCTCTTTATTTTATTATATCTATGGGGTTATGAGACATTTGAAAAGGTTTTGCAAATAGTTGTTTGTGAAATCTCCCATTGAAATTACTAAACCATATAGTGATTGGATGCGTGCTAATTTGTTCAAACATAATCGGTATACTGTCTGTTGGTGCTAAGTGGCTTAGTCCCAATAGAGCATTCCCTTTGCCAGAAAGCAGTGGTAGTCCGGTTGCTGCCACTAGGAATAGAATCATGATAGAATTTAATGCAATGTTGACTGGGGGGAAGAAAGGTGGGATTCTAATTGATTTGGGGGTAGTAATTCGGGGAGGTAATTTGGGTGAAGGTGAAGATACTTGCTACTCTGATATATCTAATCCATAGAAGAATATTAATGAAAGGGGAAAAGGTCATGCTGTTATGGAGAATATGAGACGGAATGAGAATGTTAAAAAAATTGGCATTGTAATTGTTGTGGAGTCCAAAAGAAGGAGAACTGACGGAGATACAATAGATGAGAATGAGGCTAAGGAAATTGATTTGGGCCAGACTAAGCAAGGGTTGTCAAAAAACTTGCAGTCCATGGGCCTTGGTGTAATAGTGCACCTACAACCATGAGTGTTTTAAGTTGGAACTGCTTTGGAAACCCTTGGGCTTTTCAATTCTTATTGGACCTTATTGTCCAAAAGAAATCAAACTTTGTTTTTCTTTTTTGTGTGAAGCTTGGTGTAAGCGTGATAGAGTGGAGAGTCTTAAACGACAGATACATTTTGAAGGGTGTTTTGTAGTTGAATCTCAAAATAAGAGGGGTGGTTTAGCGATGGTCTAGAAAGAAAATGATGAGGTTTCGTTTTTGGGTTTCTATTCTTCTCATATCGATATCTATCTCTAATTAAATTAGAAAGGGTCGCATTTGGAGATTGATTAGTTTATCGTTTTAAAACCTGGAAACTAATTCGTGAGTTAGCTGTTAATGGTGTCAGTCCTTGGTGTGTTATCGAGAATGTAAAAAATATTTTTAGTGTTAACGATAAAAGAGGTGGACGTCCGTATCCAGAGGTTCTTATAAATGGTTTTAATCAAGCTTTATGTGATGGTGGTCTTCATAATTTAAACGTTGAGGGGTACCCTTTTACTTAAAAGAGAGGAAGGGGCTCGAATAATTGAGTTGAGTTTCGTATCAATAGAGCAATGGCGAATTGGGAGTAGCTATCATATTTTTTGTTGGCTAAGCTTCAAACTTTAGAGGTGAGTACTTCTGATCATTGTCCTCTTCTTTTGTTGCTTTCTCCAATTGTTTACTCTTCATTTTGCCTTAAGTTTCGGTTCGAAAAAGCCTAGTTGAAGGATCCTATGTGCTTTCAAATAATTCAAGATTATTGGGAAGAAAATGTTGATTGTAATCTCTTTGAGAATCTTCATGTCTGTAGTGATCGTTTGGCCAACTGGGGTCAAGGAATTATAAGGGATTTAAAGAATTAAATTTTCTTGTGTAAAAAAGAAATTAAAAAGTTTAAAGAAAATCGGGATGATGAATCGTACATGAGGTTTAATGAGGCTAATGATAGACTGTCAACTCTTCTTAGTATAACGGAAACTTATTGGCGCCAATGATCTAAACAACTAATAATTTGATTGTAAGCTTGTAGAGTAATGATGGGGATTTGGTGGCATGGGTCGATGGCTTAGAAGATGTTATGGCTGATTATTTTCACAATTTATTCTCTACTTCTGATGTGGATTGGGTTAGTCTGGTGGATGGTTTGAGAGTTTCGGTCACTAAGTCGCAAAATAATGAGCTTCTGCTGCCTGTTCAAGCTAATGAGGTTAAAACAATATTATTTCAAATGCATCCAGATAAAACTTCTAGTCCGAACGGGCTTAGTTCGGGTTTCTTACAAAAATACTGTTATATAGTGCATAATGATGTTGTTCGGATGGTGCAAAAGTTCTTTGAGATTGGATGTTTTCCTATGTGCGTTAATGACACAAACATCGTCCTGATTCCAAAGATAAAAAAATCCAGTTGCTATGAAAGATCTTAGTCCTATTGCACTATGTAGTGTCATTTATAAAGAATCAGCTAAGATCTTAGTCCTATTGCACTGTGCCTTCGTTCATGGGAGATTGATCTCTAAAAATATTTTGGTATCTTTTGAAGTAATGCGTTATCTCAAGAGGAAGAGAGTTGATTGTTGTAACTTATTTTATCATGATCTTATTTACTAATCATGTATGTTGATTATAACAATATAAGCTAACATCTTAAATATGTAAAATAATAACAAAGAATTTAAACCTTTGAAATATGATAGTTCTCACATTAGGTTGTAGCATAATATAATATTTTTCGTCCTTACATTCTAACCTTTAATTTTTTTTTTGTCGTAAGGTTTTAAACAAGTGGAGAGAGAAAGAGATTATGCAATAAATCGTAAATTATTAAAACTTTTCCTAATTAATCTTAAATATTAAAATAAATAATATATATAACCAGGATCATGTGTTTAAAATATTACAAGTGAATTACAAAATACTCGATACAAAAGTCGTTGCCTAGTGACTATACAAAATACAGCCTGCTGTCTCAAAGATCGTACGCTCCAAGCTTAACCGTCCCGACATGTACAATTTTCACGACTGATCAGTCTTAGCTTTGCCCTTACCTACACATGCAAACAATAATTGTGAGTCGACAGACTCAGTAAGAAAAGCATAATCATAATCATAAATATAACCCGAATTATAATTAGGTACCCATACACCCAACCATAACCATATCCCCGCATCCTAGGCGATACTGAGTTTAGAACGTTCATACGATAATAGTATCGACCATAATATCAGCCTATACTTAGTACTCTAGTCATACTCTAGTGTACCGATGTGATAACGTCGATTAGTATTTCAGCCAAACATCTGTATTGGTATCCATCACAACTCTACGTATATTGATACCGCTATCAATGTAATCTAACTGGCTTAACAAACATGTACGCTAAACATGTAAATACATATGCATATCATTATACTAATCTTATCTCATTTTTTAATTCAGGTGTGTCGGTCAACTTGAGTAGAATAACAGCTCGACGATTTATAGGCTCCTAAATCAAAATATTCGTAAAACTGATGAGTGACACGCTAAATCACTTTTTGGGGACTTAAAACTAAAACTAATAGTTTTCCTATTGATAAATAATATGACAATACTTTTAATATCATAAAAATAGGAAAATCTATGGTACCCTAAAATACCCCAATCGATGGACCGGTTTCCAACCGAAAAACCGGTTCAGTGAGATCTGCCTGGGGATGAACTAGAATTTCGATTCCTACAGATCATACTGAACCGGTTATAGAAATCCATTTTAGCCTTAGTTATTTAGAATCTTTCTCTTTACTTATGTATAAATTAGTGCTTAATTAGCACAAGCATTTTAATTCGATCAATTTCATAAAGTAACAATACTTTTTTCTTTTTTCTCTGAAGCTTTTCCTTCTTCTGCAATATTTTTATATTATCACAGTGAGAAACTAGCCATAGCATTTGCACCGTGGAAGACTAAAAATGAAGCTACTATTTGTTGGATTAAAAATCTTATGTGGGTACGTATAATGTATATGCTATTATAAAGTGTGATACAAAATTAAGTGACCAATTATATTATGGGTATCAAAAGGGTATTAAATTGTCATGGAATTAATGTGTAGATACCATAAGTTAATTTATAATTTGTTGAGGGGCCAAATTATAAATACCCAAAACTCATTCTAAGATGAGTATATAAATAGTTAGTGGTGCCCAAGAAATACTAGGGTTTCTGTATTCTCTCCTTCCCCATCAGAGAAAATACTTACTTAAGAAAATAGTGTATTCTTGGAAGATCAAAAACCTTCTTGGAAGATCAAAAACCTTCTCTGCAATCTCCAACAATGGCTTCAGGTTAGTGCTTCCGCTAATATTTTATCATTTTCTTCTTCTTTAATTTAGCAAAGGCTTTAAGATTTATGATTTAGGGTTTTTTTATATTAAAGCACTTTTAGGAATATGTTTGGATCTGTGATTTATATATTTATTGAGTGTTTTATAAACCCTAACAAGTGGTACCAGAACTACCTTTGTTGAATTAATTGAAGGTCTAATGATTTGGTTTTTGAAATTTTGGGATTTTAAAAAAAAATTAGGGTTCTGGTTTTTTTCTTTAAATTATACTGCCGCAATTTGTTTTCGGAATTTAGTCTAAATATATGTTTCAATTTATGTAGATATGTTCAGTACCATTATATCTTTATCTGGCTTCAATTTCGTAGCTTCAGTCACGCTATATAATATATAAGCGTCTGCCATATTACGTTTTGGATATGTATGGAAATGGAATACATAGTCAGTAGATATGTTGGCAATCTTTATGATATCAATGATTTTATATATACATCTATAATTGGCTTACGATAATGTACGATTTGATGTTATTGGCTTCAGCTTGCAATATTGGTTTAGGCTATGAATTATTATGAATGGTGTATATTGGTGATTTTTTATCACCTCGGCAAGCATGGCTTCGGAATATATATATACATTCGGTTTCTGAATTGCATCATGGTGCTGCTATTTTTTTTTCTTTATTAATTACTTACTGTATATATGTATTTTATTAAAGTTTTATACATATTTATAAATCATATGCTTCAGTACTATGTTATATATATTACAGTATAGTTTGGTAATTATATATTTTGGTTTAAACAATTTAATTCAAATTTTGGTATTGGTTTATGACTAATATTTTTGAGTAAATTAATTGAAACAATATGTCGCCAAAGTGAACTCTTTTGTGTAGATTAATTTATTTAAATATTAGGATGGTTGTGTGTTTGTAATTGATGCATATATTGACTAGCCCAAAGGTAAGTGAATATTTTGCTAGATTTCAAATATACCTGTGGCAATAAATGTGTGACAATTATAAGGTATTTTGTGTTAGCAATACGTTAATCCAAAGATTGACCTATTGTTTGGCACAGTTTTATTGTCAATATTTGATTGCTACACCAAGAGGACCACTTACAGTTAATATTACTGTCCAAAGACTTGATATTAATGTGTGTTTGGTATCTTGAGATGGGATTAACCAATTTTTGAATTTATTGTTTAATTATGCATATTAATGTGAGCTTGTTTTATTTGTTCTATATTCAGCTAGTTCATCTTCTGCTGCCTCAATATCTGCTAACATTAATTCTATCCCTATGCTTAATGAGACCAATTTCAAGGATTGGAAAAAGAACCTACTTATAGTTTTGGGATGTATGGATTTGGACCATGCACTAAGGAATGAACAATCTACACCTCTCACTAAGGAAAGTTCTCATGATGATAAAAGGGAATTTGAGAGGTTGGATCGTTCAAATCGCATGAGTATAATGATTATAAAACACAACATTCCAGAAGCCTTTTGGGGCACAGAATCCGAAGGGGTTACTATGGCTAAGAATTTCCTTGAACAAATTGAGGAATGTTTTGCTAAAAACGATAAGGTTGAAATGACAACACTTCTTACTTCTTGGTTCTTTAATGAACATGAAGTATAAGGGTCAAGGAAATGTAAGGGAAAACATTATGGAAATGCATCATATTGTCTCAAGATTAAGGACACTTAAGATTGAGCTTTCGGATGATGTACTTGTACTCATGGTTTTGTTAACGCTTCCTCCACAGTTTAACCAATTTAAAATTAGTTACAACTGTCAAAAGGAGAAATGGACTCTCAACGAGCTCATTTCTCATTGTGTGCAAGAGGAAGAAAGGTTGAAAAATGATAAAACCGAAAGTGCTCATTTGGCAACTACCCCTAAGGATAAGGGCAAGAAAAGGAAATTTGAGAATGAAGCTGCTAAGGGTCCAGTTCAAAAGAAACAACAACATGATTCTAAGGGTTGTTTCTTTTGTAACCAACCTGGACATGTGAAGAAAGATTGTGCCAAATATCACGCATGGCGTGTAAAGAAAGATATTAATCTTGCTTTGGTCTGTTCTGAGGTTAATTTAGTTTCAGTACCTAGAAACACTTGGTGGATAGATTCTGGTGCTACTACTCACATAAGTGTTTCTATGCAGGGTTGCCTGAGCTACCGAAAGCCAAGTGATGGTGAAAGATACATCTTTGTGGGCGATGGTCAATCGATGGAAGTGGAAGCAATTGGGCATTTTAGATTGTTATTAGGAACTGGTCTTTATTTGGATTTGAAAGACAACTTTTGTTGTGCCGTCTTTTAGACAGAATTTAGTTTCTGTTTCTTTGTTGGACAAATTTGGATATTCTTGTTCATTTGGAAACAATCAGTTTACTTCGTCTTTAAATTCAAATATTATTGGAACTGGTTATTTGAATACTTATGATAATCTTTATTTGTTAGAAACAATTGCATCCTATAATGAAACCTTGCATGTGGAATCACGAGGTACTAAATGCAAATTAAATAAAGAAAATTCAGCGTCAATATAGCATAAATGCTTAGGTCATATCTCAAGAGGTAGAATTGAGCGTCTTGTCTCTGATGACATTTTAGAGTCTCTTGACTTCACAGATTTCAATGTCTGTGTAGATTGTATCAAGGGAAAACAGACCAAAACTAAGAGATTAGGTGCCAATAGAGCTTCAGAAGTCTTAGAATTGATTCACATAGATATTTGTGGGCCATTCCCTACGTCATCTTGGAATGGTCAACAATATTTTATATCATTCATAGACGATTACTCACGTTATGGGTACCTATATCTCATTCATGAAAAATCTCAGTCTGTGGACGTGTTCAAAGCTTACAAAGCTGAAGTTGAGAATCAACTCAACAAAAGGATTAAGAACGTCAAATCTGATCGTGGTGGTGAGTACTACGGTAGATATGATGGCTCAGGTGAACAACGTCTAGGACCATTTGCTAAATTCCTAGAGGAATGTGGTATTGTCCCACAATACACCATGCCAGGATCACCTAGCATGAATGGTGTTGCTGAGAGACGAAATAGGACTCTTAAGGATATGGTAAGGAGCATGATCGCTCATTCTACCTTACCTGAGTCCCTCTGGGGAGAGGCATTAAAGACAACAGCTTACATTCTGAATAGAGTACCAAGTAAAGCAGTTGCAAAAATACCTTATGAGTTTTGGACAGGTCGAAAGCCTAGTCTAAAGCATTTCCACATTTGGGGATGTCCAGCTGAGGCAAGGCCTTATAGGCCACATGAAAATAAATTGGACTCCAAAACAGTTAGCAGCTACTTTATTGGTTATTCTGAGCGATCTAGGGGCTATAAGTTTTATGATCCCACTGTCAGAAATATTTTTGAGACGGGAACTGCAACATTTTTTGAGGATGTTGAATTTAGGGGGAGAAATAAGGTTAGAGACATTGTTTTTGAGGAGGAATTGAATTCAAACTCAGTTCCTACTATCATTTTAGACAATGTTCAGGCTTCCACACCTGTCATTAATCAAGAAATGAATCCGGAACCTCAACAAGACAATGTTGAACAACTCCCAAATCAAAATGAGGCTATTGTTCCAGAAGAACAAATTCAACACCTTCAAGAACAAGAGCCATTAAGGAGGTCCACAAGAGAGAGAAGAAATGCTATTTCAGATGACTATTTTGTATTTCTTCAAGAACATGAGGATGAAATTGGAATGATGGAAGATGATCCAATCAACTTGCATCAGGCCATGAAAAGTTCTAACTCTCAAAAGTGGATTGATGCCATGGATGAAGAGAATAAGTCTATGCAAGACAATAAAGTTTGGGAAGTTGTCCCATTACCAGAAGGTGTAAAACCAATTGGTTGTAAGTGGATACTTAAAACCAAGAAGGATGAATATGGTAATGTGGTGAGATTTAAGGCACATCTTGTAGCAAAAGGCTATACTCGAAAACAGGGCATTGATTATACAGAGACTTTCTCTCCGGTTTCATCGAAAGACTCTTTTAGGATAATATTGTCACTTGTTGCTCATTTTGACCTTGAGTGACATCAGATGGATGTTAAAACAGCGTTTCTCAATGGTGACATTGATGAGACAATTTATATGGAGCAACCAGAAAACTTTGTGGTTGGTGACCCAAAGAATATGGTTTGCAAATTAAAGAAATTCATCTATGGACTCAAGCAAGTTTCTCGTCAGTGGTATCACAAGTTTCATCAAGTAATTATCTCATTTGGTTTTGAGATGAATATTATTGATGATTGTGTATATCACAAGTTCAGTGGGAGTAAATACATATTTCTGGTTCTATATGTCGATGACATATTGCTTGCTACTAATGATATAGGCTTATTGCATTTTTATTAAAGCAATTTGAGATGAAAGATCTTGGTGACGCCTCTTTTGTATTAGGAATTCAAATACGTCGAGATCGTTCTCGGGGTATTCTTGGATTATCACAAAAGTGCTATAACGATAAAGTACTCAAAAGATTTGGCATGCAAGATTGTAGACCAGGTGATACCCCTGTTGCTAAAGGAGACAAATTCAGTCTTAGACAATGCCCTAAAAGCAGCCTTGAAATTCAGGAAATGAAAAAGATTCCCTATGCATCAGTTGTAGGGAGTCTAATGTATCTTCAGGTATGTACGCGTCCAGATATTGCGTACATTGTTGGGATGTTAGGCAGATATTTAAGCAACCCTGGTATGGACCATTGGATAGCAGCCAAGAGGGTTATGAGGTATCTTCAGAGAACAAAAGATTACATGCTCACATACAGGAAATCAGATCATTTGGAGGTCGTAGGGTATTCTGATTCTGATTTCGCTGGATGCCAAGATAGCAGAAGGTCTACATCAGGCTACATTTTCTTGTTAGCTGGAGGAGCTATATCCTGGAAAAGTGTCAAACAGACACTTGTAGCTTCTTCCACTATGGCAGCTGAATTCGTAGCGTGTTATGAGGCATCAAATCAGGGAATATGGCTGAGAAACTTTGTCACTAGGCTGCGTATTTTGGAGAATGTTGAAAGACCACTTAAGATATTTTGTGACAATAAATCAGCAGTGCTGTATTCCAATAACAATAGGAGCTCATCCAAGTCAAAGCATATTGACATAAAGTTCCTAGTTGTGAAAGAAAGAGTGTAGAGTGGACAGATTTCCATAGAGCATATTAGGACAAACTCCATGACAGCGGATCCGCTCACAAAAGGATTACCACCCAAGGTCTTTCATGAGCACACTGCTCATATGGGTGTAGTATTACTTGAGGATATCATGATTTAGTGGGAGTTTGTATTCTCTTTGCTTTATGTTTGTTTAAGACATTTATGTATTTGGTTATTTTCTGATCAGAAATAAAGTTTTCAGTTTATTCACTCTGTTTTGTTATGTTTAAGTTTGACCTCACTTTGGTTTAAGGAGGACCAGTTGGAAATAGGCATGTTCGGTTCACATTGCATGTAATTTCCATGCTATACATCCATGATTGATCTATGTCATTTGGTTATATTTGTATATGTGAACATTGATGGGTTTAGTCATGATTGATATGACGAAAATCTCTTTGATCCTATATGGGTATAGTTGATGGACGAGATTGTTGTGAATACCTTTACGTAATAGCAAATTTTGAGCTCATAAGGTTATACATTTATCAGGTAACATATGTTGCCCAAGTGGGAGATTGTTGGATTACAAATCCTATGTGGGCACATATGTATAATGTATATGCTATTGTAAAGTGTGATACAAAATTAAGTGACCAATTATGTTATGGGTATCAAAAGGGTATTAAATTGTCATGGAATTAATGTGTAGATACCATAAGTTAATTTATAATTTGTTGAGGGGCCAAATTATAAATACCCAAAACTCATTCTAAGATGAGTATATAAATAGGTAGTGGTCCCCAATAAACACTAGGATTTCTGTATTCTCTCCTTCCCCATCAGAGAAAATACTTAAGAAAATAGTGTATTATTGGAAGATCAAAAACCTTCTCTGCAATCTCCAACAATGGCTTTAGGTTAGTGCTTCCGCTAATATTTTATCATCTTCTTCTTCTTTAATTTAGCAAAGGCTTTAAGATTTATGATTTAGGGTTTTCTATAATAAAGTATTTTTAGGAATATGTTTAGATCTGTGATTTATATATTTATTGAGTGTTTTATAAACCCTAACACTATTATCAAACTTTTAGAAACCTTAGAGTTTGCGGGAATTATCATTCATGGATAAAGTTTGCCTCCAAAGCTATTGGAAGAGAAATCAATGCTCGAAATGACAAAAGACTTTATCATTTTAAGGAGGGCTTATGTTCCTGTGGAGATTATTAGTCAAGGTGAATCCATATTAAGATGTTTTTGTGATTGAGTTTCCTAGTACTTGTTAGTCTTTGATGTAGATTGATTCCACACAACTGTTTTTATAGCTTAATGTCCCATCAACAAGCTAGTTCAGCTAAGCAACATTTTGAGTTATAAGAAATATTTGATAGCATTTGAGCATTCATCTATACACTAAGCTATGTAAGTAAATAAAAAAAAAAAAATCCAATTCTCTATGACTTGGAGTTCTCCTGGCCATATTTTTAGTGACTTTTCAATTCAATCATTAAAAGATGCACTCAATATGATGCAAATTCACAAATCTCGGCTCATACATACAGTATAACCTCTATTTAAGAATACTCTATTCAAGAATAACCTCTAATTTGTTATAAAAAAATGAAGTCCCAATTTGGGCCAGTTATAAATAAGAATAACCTCTATATTGTAATTAGTTATACATTTTTTAAGTCCCGTATTAATAAAATATACCTCTATATAAGAATAATTACATTTTAAAAAAATATATACATATATTTTATAAATTTACTTATGTAGAATTAATAATTTTATTTCAAATAGTACATATATAAATATTATATGTACTCGAAAATAATTTTAATATAATATAGTATTAAGAATTGTTTATTGGTATTCTTGTTACATTGACATTTTTTCATATTTTGATTTTTTTTTTCAAGTGTAACTCTATTTAGTTATAACCTCTCAATTAGAATATTATTTTCTTAGTACCAAGTGTATTCTTGGATAGAGGTTCTACTGTATATCTAAAGGTGAATGTTTATAGCTGAGTTATGCCTTGATCAAGTTTTTTCTCTATTGATTGAGGCAATAATGAAGTGTTGTATGATAATATTTGATAACACAACCATATTCCAAGAATACATCTACTGTGTGGTGATATGAATTAAGAACCCAGGACCATGTAATTATTATAACAATGTTACAGAGTTACAGGTCTGCCTATAGGAGCTTCTTCAATTTGCTTTTGGCCTAATCTTCTTAAAAGAATCAAAGATTACTATATGTTTCATCTTCTGTGTTTTCTTTGGTTTAAAATTGAAATATTTTGCTACAAAATTTCTTCCTTTATTATGATCACTATAATATAATTAGTAATGTATAGTACATGTAACTATTCTTTAATTAATTTGTTTTCCTATGTGCGTTAATGACACAAACATCGTCCCGATTCCAAAGATAAAAAAATCCAATTGCTATGAAAGATCTTAGTCCTATTGCACTATGTAGTGTCATTTATAAAGAATCAGCCTTCGTTCATGGGAGATTGATCTCTAAAAACATTTTGGTATCTTTTGAAGTAATGCGTTATCTCAAGAGGAAGAGAGTTGATTGTTGTAACTTATTTTATAATGATCTTATTTACTAATCATGTATGTTGATTATAACAATATAATCTAACATCTTCAATATGTAAAGTAATAACAAAGAATTTAAACCCTTGAAAGATGATACTTCTCACATTAGGTTGTAGCATAATATAATATTTTTCATCCTAACATTCTAACCTTTAATTTTTTTTTTTGTTGTAAGGTTTTAAACAAGTGGAGAGAGAAAGAGATTATGCAATAAATCGTGAATTATTAAAACTTTTCCTAATTAATCTTAAATATTAAAATAAATAATATATATAACCAGGATCATGTGTTTAAAATATTACAACTGAATTACAAAATACTCGATACAAAATTCGTTGCCTAGCGACTATACAAAATACAGCCTGCTGTCCCAAAGATCGTACGCTCCAAGCTTAATCGTCCCGACATGTACAATTTTCACGACTGCTCAGTCTTAGCTTTGCCCTTACCTACACATGCAAACAATAACTGTGAGTCGACAGACTCAGTAAGAAAAACATAATTATAATCATAAATATAACTTGAATTACAATTAGGTACCTATACACCCAACCATAACCATATCCTCGCATCCTAGGCGGTACTGAGTCTAGAACGTTCATACGATAATAGTATCGACCATAATATCAGCCTATACTTAGTACTCTAGTCATACTCTAATGTATCGATGTGATAACGTCGATTAGTATTTGAGCCAAACATCTATATCGGTATCCAACACAACTCTACGTATATTGATACCACTATCAATGTAATCTAACTGGCTTAACAAATATGTACGCTAAACATGTAAATACATATGCATATCATTATACTAATCTTACCTCATTTTTAATTCAGGTGTGTCGGTCAACTTGGTGGAATAACAGCTCGACGATTTACAGGCTCCTAAATCAAAATATTTGTAAAACTGATGAGTGACACGCTAAATCACTTTTTGGGGACTTAAAATCAAAACTAATAGTTTTCCTATTGATATTGATAGATAATATGACAATACTCTAAATATCATAAAAATAGGAAAATCTAGGGTACCCTAAAATACCCCAATCGATGGACCGGTTTCCAACCGGAAAACCGGTTCTGTGAGATCTGCCTGGGGATGAACTAGAATTTCGATTCCTACAGATCATACTGAACCGGATATAGAAATCCATTTTAGCCTTAGTTATTTAGAATCTTTCTCTTTACTTATGTATAAATTAGTGCTTAGTTAGCACAACCATTTTAATTCAATCAATTTCATAAAGTAATAATACTTTTTTCTTTTTTCTCTGAAGCTTTTCCTTCTTCTGCAATATCTTTATATTATCACAGTGAGAAACTAGCCATGGCATTTGCACCGTGGAAGACTAAAAATGAAGCTACTATTATCAAACTTTTAGGAACCTTAGAGTTTGCGGGAATTATCATTCATGGATAAAGTTTGCCTCCAAAGCTATTGGAAGAGAAATCAATGCTCGAAATGACAAAAGACTTTATCATTTTAAGGAGGGCTTATGTTCCTGTGGAGATTATTAGTCAAGGTGAATCCATATTAAGATGTTTTTGTGATTGAGTTTCCTAGTACTTGTTAGTCTTTGATGTAGATTGATTCCACACAACTGTTTTTATAGCTTAATGTCCCATCAACAAGCTAGTTCAGCTAAGCAACATTTTGAGTTATAAGAAATATTTGATAGCATTTGAGCATTCATCTATACACTAAGCTATGTAAGTAAATAAAAAAAAATCCAATTCTCTATGACTTGGTGTTCTCCTGGCCATATTTTTAGTGACTTTTCAATTCAATCATTAAAAGATGCACTCAATATGATGCAAATTCACAAATCTCGGCTCATACATATATCTAAAGGTGAATATTTAAAGCTGAGTTATGCCTTGATCAAGTTTTTTCTCTATTAATTGAGGCAATAATGAAGTGTTGTATGATAATATTTGATAACACAACCATATTCCAAGAATACATCTACTGTGTGGTGATATGAATTAAGAAGCCAGGACCATGTAATTATTATAACAATGTTACAGAGTTACAGGTCTGCCTATAGGAGCTTCTTCAATTTGCTTTTGGCCTAATCTTCTTAAAAGAATTAAAGACTACTATATGTTTCATCTTCTGTGTTTTCTTTGGTTTAAAATTGAAATATTTTGCTACAAAATTTCTTCCTTTATTATGATCACTATAATATAATTAGTAATGTATAGTACATGTAACTATTCTTTAATTAATTTGTTTTCTCTCTCTCTCTCTAAGAAATAGTTCCAACTCTTTTCTGAAGATATGGTGTCATTGGTTTAACAAGTCTTAAATCCCAGATGACACAAGCAACTAAAGCTTTTCTAAGCTAGATTTCAACAACTTGCTCTGATCAGGAAGATAAGTGTGTAGATGGTATTGCAGTTTTAGATGTTAGAAAGTCCATTTATGTGTTTACATGAACTGAAGTGCTTCCTTGGGCTTCCCCAAGAGAGATAAGACTGTTGCAGATATATGCCTCGAGGAGAGCCCGGCTGTTTCAGTCTGATCTTGGGGTGATCCATGGTCAATGTATCTATCAGGAAGAACCATTGCTCTCAACTGCAAAGGAAGCTCCAAAGATTTAAAGGCAAAACAAGAAGAAAAGACAAGTGCAAAAACTAAGAATATTGTTACAACTGTGATGAACTTTTTCTTTTATAAGAAGACTACCTTTAGAGACCCATCAAGAAGTCCACTTAAGCTTAGAAAGTGTGACACATGAGACCCAAAGCCTCCAATAGAACCTTCTTCGGCAGTGATTAGGATTTCATGCTCATTGGCTAACCGTCGTATGAGATTTGTATCCAATGGTTTGCAAAATCTTGCATCAGCTACTGTCACTGAAATGTCTTGTTTCTTTAATATGCTTGCAGCTTCCACACATTGCTGAACAATAGAACCATAACCCAAAATAGCTACTCTGCTGCCTTCCATTAATATTCTACCTTTTCCAATCTATTTAAGAATAAAAATTATAGAGATGAATCTCAATATTTAAGTCTGAATATTTTCTTAAGACTTCTATAATGATCTATGCTTACCTCAAGTATAGTTCCTTTATTATTAGCTGGAAGCTTTGCTCCAATTCCATTGCCCCTTGGAAACCTGAAGCAACTGGGTCTGTCATCTATAGCTGTTGCTGTGGCCACCATGTGCATAAGTTCAGCCTCATCTGATGGAGCCATGACAACCATGTTGGGCAAGCAGGCCATGTAGGTGATATCAAATGCACCGCAGTGGGTAGGCCCATCTGCACCAACCATGCCAGCTCTATCCAATGCAAAACGGACAGGTAATTTTTGAAGGTCTACATCATGTGCAACCTGAATGGGAATACCTTTAGTTCTTTTATCCACTAGGAAATTTCATACATAGTACACACAAAATAGGTTGAAACTAGTCCTAAATGGCCACTTGTGTTTATCAAATAATTTCAAAGATTGTGAATATGAGTGGCAAAAAAAAAAAAAACTCATCAGTGTTGGAGTTAATAAACGATGTTGTTGTCATTTGTTACCTGATCATATCCTCGTTGCAGGAATGATGAGTATATGGCACAGAATGGTTTGAGACCCTCTGCAGCTAATCCAGCTGCAAACGTGACAGCATGTTGCTCAGCAATCCCCACATCAAAGCAACGATCAGGAAATTTCTTCTGGAAATAATTGAGACCAGTGCCACCACCCATTGCTGCGTGTATGGCAACAATCTTGTCATCTTCTTCAGCTTCTTTTATTAGAGATTCAGCAAAGTACTGAGTATATGAAAGTGTCGACGATTTGGACTTAAATTGCTTTCCTGTTGTCGGGTCAAACTTTACAACTCCTGAGATCATTGAGGGATTAATACTCTGCTAATTGACAAGAATTCCAAAAGAAAAAAAAAGTGTAAAGACTAAATATCTATTGTCTCACCATGCATTTTATCAGGTGCTACTTCAGCTGGGGGATAGCCTTTCCCTTTCTCTGTGACGATGTGGATCAAGACTGGTCCTGGCGCTGGCATAGATTTCACTTTCTCGAAAATGGTGACTAGATCTCCAACATTATGCCCATCCACTGGACCAATATAATACAACCCAAGCTCCTCAAAGAGTGTTGACCCAGAAGCACTTATCATTCCTCTGGCATACTCATCTACTTTAGCTGCAACTTCATGTGCTGGCCCTCCAATTTGTTTTGTGATGGTCTATGAAAGATCAAAATTCGTAAATCAGTTCTTGACACGAGATGTAAAATAAAATAAAAGAAAAACTCAAAATAGAAAGTCATATAAGTTGGCTTTAAGGTTTACTTTCGCAGCTTCACGAAGTTTTCTGAACTTGGTGCTTGCTTGAAGCTTAGTCAAAGCACCACTTAGAGCTCCCACTGGGGTTGCAGGACCATCAAGAGTAGCAGTTGGTAAAGAAACTTGTTTATTGTCGTTTAATACAACAATCAAGTTGGCGTCCAAGTAGCCGGCATTATTCATGGCTTCATATGCCATTCCTGCAGTCATGGCCCCATCTCCAATCACAGAAACAACACTGTTCTTCTTTCCCAGAAGATCCCTGGCAACTGCCATGCCTGTCACCACAATTGAACACTCTTCTCCATCATTGATCTTTAATTTACAAGGATTAAAAAATAAATAATAATAATAATAATAATAATAATAATAATAATAATAATAATAATAATAATAAGATTAATTTGCGGCATAAATACTTAATACTTAAGTTTAACTTTCAGTTGCAAATAAATACTTAAGTTTAATTTTAGCGGTAATATTACTTAATCCACGTGTCATTTTATTATTAGTATATTTAAATTATTTTTTTTAAAAAAAGGTAAAAATTTGATGACTTGCACCAATTAGAAATTGACATGTGAGAATTTACTTAATACTTAACAAATTAATACCTACAAAAGTTCTAAAATAATAATTTAAGTATTATTAGTCAAAAATTAAACTTTAAGTATTTATTTGCAACTGACAGTTAAACTTAAATATTTATGTGACAAATTAATCTAATAATAATAATAATAATAATAATTATTAGAGTTAAATATGAAGATACCAAGGCCTGCTGATATGCTTGTAGAACTGTGTCCTGCACCGAAAGCATCGTAAACACTCTCATCTCTTTTGGGAAACCCTGCTAGACCAGAAGTCTTTCTAATGGTATGCATTTGAGACCTCCTTCCTGTAAGAATCTTATGCGGGTATGTCTGCAAAAATTCATTTCTTTTTCAGAATAACTCAATTGGTTTGTAATTATTTTAATATAAAGACATTAATGTTGTGGTGACCTGATGTCCAACATCCCATATGATTTTATCATCAGGGGTATTGAAAACATGATGCAGTGCTACAGTGAGCTCCACAACTCCCAAGCTTGCACTCAGATGACCACCTGTCTTTGATACTGTATGGACTACATCTGCTCTAAGCTCTGCTGCTAGTTGTTCAAGATCCTGAAAAATCATTCCCACGGAAGCTTAATTATCATTTTTCACAAAAAGAAATGATCAACAGAAACATATGTAATCCTTTTTTGATGATGATGATGATGAACCTGTGTGGATAAATTCTTCATGTGAACTGGGTAATTGACTGTATCAAGCAATGGAGTGATTGGTTTTTCACTGGAATACTTGATTTTCCATTCATCTTTTTCTTTGCTGATGAATTTTCCTTCCCCATCATCTGAGCTACAAAGAGATCCTCTCACCCTTAAACTCAACTGTGTTCAATCATCATTTATTATCACCATTGTTAGTCTAATGTTTTGTTCTTACAAAAACAAAAATTCAAACATATACCCACAAAGACAAATGAATGTTTAAGCAATACTACTAATTGTGTGATACGAAAAATATATAGATACCTGTTTGTTGGAACTGTAATATGGCTGTGGAGATTTAAGTTGTGAAAGGAATGAATGATTTGGTACAATGAATGAACCAGAAACCGCCATAGCTAATATAAAGTTGTGATCTTTACGAGGAGGAAGTTTTATAGGAGACAAGGACAAGAACCAAGTTTATATATATAGCAGCAGGCTGAGGTTCTGGCACTATTAATGAAGCCTACGTTATTTAAATATTATAAAATTGATAAAACATTAGTAAAAGAAGAAAAGTAAATAACATTAGAATTCACTAATTAAAGGATAGAATATAATATATATATATAATATTATTATATTTATATTTATATTTGTACAATAATAGTGTTCAACACCAATACCTTTCATATTACGGTTACATAACGCCAATCCAGCTAAGAGGAATAATGCCAATCCAGATAACCAAACTTTTTTATTTTGTGTAACATATGCTTTCCTATAAGACGAATCTTCTAGCATCAAAAGACTACAAATATAGGAAAGAATTAATCTGTCTTGTAATAAATATAAATATATTCTACCCATATATATGGCTTGTCTCTATCTTCTAATATATATGTATGTGTACTACATATGCCAAAATTAATAATTCCTGTTTACCATAATCTATACCTAGCTAGGTGTTGGCTATATATATTCCGGGAACGTTAATTTATTAGATGATAAAAAAATGACCGAGTATTAACTAGTAAATATTTTGTTTGTATTTCTTTTGTTGGCTATATATTTTCTCATACAATTTTTTTGTTTGTATTTTTTTTTTAATATTTTTAACTGATTAATTAGAGAAATATTTTTTTAAAATAATTATAAAATATTCTTTTTAAGGTTTATTATGATAAGGTTTTTTTTTTTGTTATTGTTATTTTTTTTATAAATTATTTGTATTATTGTATTTTTTTTTTGTATTTTTGTATTTTTGATTCAAGTTGTTATAAATGAAATCTAAGTTTAAAAATTTTAATCAATTATTAATTATTTGATTATTAATCAATTAATTTTAACCATAAATATCTCAATGATTAATTACTTAAAATTAAATAAATAAATTAACGTAATTGTCCTCATATAATTAATTTAACCTAATTAATATAATTGAGGATTAGAGATTTAAGAAGAAAAAAAAGATATTTAAGATATTTTACAATATAAGAAAATAGAAAAAATAATAATATAAGAATATAACATTTTAGGTGAAATAGAAAATTACAACTCACTCAATTTTTTGACAAAAGAAATTATATGAAAATAAAATAAAAATTTATACACATTTAAGATTTGTGTGAAACTAACCTAATTAAGTAAAACATAAAAAATAAAAATAACTTACCTTTTATTACTTTGTTTATCAATAAATATTCATGTTCTAGTACACACAATCTCACACATAGCTTTTGAGGCTTCATTCAAAAATTACAATAATTACTGATCCAACCGAAACATTTTGCAAGGCTGAAAGAGTTTTTTCACTTTTAAATTGAATCTCAATTATAGTACCAATTTTGTAGTCTGTTAATTTGCAAACTTTATGCCACTGAATCAAACTTTTTTTTTCTTTCTAAAATAATCAAACTTTTCAGTTTAGTCAAAAATAAAAGGTTGTAAAATATTATAGATTTTAAAATAATCATAAACAATAATGATGAAAAATTAATAATTTATACTTCAACCAATTTCTCTATAATGTAAAAGAATGCCATATAAACACCCAAAACACAATGACAATAATATTTTCTGTGAAATTACCTTTCTTTCTTTTATATGTATATATAAAAAACTTCATATCAGTCAACTTATAAGTTATAAGTAGAGAATGTTGTTGGTACATTCATGATTTGGTTTTTCTAGGCACGTTGAGGGTTTGAAATTTTTTGTTGAGAAAATTCTCGATGGATATATGGTTTTTGGTATTTTAGTCTTTTTTCCTAAATATTAATTTTTTTTTTAAAAAAAATTATACATTGATATTAAGACTGAGCCGTTGTCTTTTTCAAATCACATATACTCGAGTACTCTATTAAAACAAATTAATTATATAGCAAATATGAATTATAATCATAATGGTATCTACAATCATATAAATGAATATCTCTAACAAAATTTAATTATATAATAGATATAAAAAAAATAAACTATATAAATGTACATAACTTACATAAATTGGATGAAAAAATAAAACTTATGGTTGATGATGGTGAATTCAATTAAAGCAAGGCTTGGTATAATTAAATGGTAGAGTTTTTTCTTCTTGGAAAGTGAAAGTATATATAAAGTTTTTTGAAAAATAAATGCTTCAAGTTGATGTTATCAATTATTATATAGAATTTTTAAAAGTAAATATTATAGTTATATATGTCATTTAAAAAATAAGAAAATTGAAGAAAATAAATATAAAGAAATTTTAAACTAAAATAAATTAAAAAAATATGAAAGAATTAAAAAGTGAATAAATAGAAAAAAAAAAATAAAGTAATTTTATCAAATAAAAAATAAAGAAAATGAAAGAATTAAAAAGACATCATATAAAGCTAAATAAAACAATTTTAGAGTGAGACATTATTTCCTCATATCTCTATACTTTATATTTATAGATATTTATAATATGTATTATATAGATATCTCTACTTCCTCATAATATATTTAATACATACATATATAAAAAAGACATAGAATATTATTAAATTTGTATATCTCTGGATACATTAATATGTATGCATGGGATTATTATAATCACTATATACCTGGTCATAATTAATATGATATATATATATAAATCATAATTATTAATTTTGGATAAAATTTCAAAATTCATAGATATATATTAAAATATGAAAATCAGATTTTTCATTTTTAATTATTTGCAGATTATTACATTTGTAATTAATATGTCTGCTATATATATAGATCGACTTTGAATATTTATAGGTATATATGGAAAAAGATATCAAGATGTGTAAATATAAATATATAATTTACTCAAATGTTGAAATATATAGGTAGGTTCATATCACCTAAAGAATATAATATTGTATAGCAAATTCAACAGTTTATACATTATTCGACTTGACTTTTACAATAAAATAAATTGAAAGAAAAAAAAGTGATGAAGGCGTTATATCATATATATTTATATATAAAGTATAAATAAATATACATATTATTAATTAAATTAGTAATATTAATATGAAAGTTTAATTGTCCATAAGAGAGGAAGAGCATCGTTAAGCCGGCGCTCCAAACCTAGATACCTACATGCATGGCTTGTCTTCTTTTGCTCCAAATTATTAATTAAGTTAAAATGAATTTGATTAATAATTAAATCCAGAAAATGGACCAATATTATCTTTAATTATAACATCGACTATGTGTACATTTGTTATTATTATATATACTATCACATATATATATACATATAAATTCAGTAACAAACTTATTCTGGTCTTCCATATATACATAGATGGTCCAATAAGATGGGCCAAACTAGTACAATAGTTATGTACATATGTATATTATTATAGTATGTGTTTGTGTTCAATTATTTATTTTTTTTGGAAGAATGTGTTCAATTATTTATTGTCGACAATATAGACTAGTCTGGCTATATAGCTTAATTATATAAGTATATAAATTTATATTAATTCTACTAATGACATTTGATTGAGTTTCATAAGAAAATGACTTAAGACACTTTGCATTAATCTATATATTATAATATAGGCCGGGTCTACATAACAAGTTCTAAATTTAACTATACATTGGCTTTTCCTAGTCAATTTCTATCCATATATTTGGCTATATAACACAATTTTTAATTTAACTTTAACTTTAACAAAATATCTTATTAATTTTATAATATTATTATATATATTCAAAAATAAAAATTATATAAATATTTTATATATAAAAATTTAAATTTAAATTTAAAATTAAAATACTTAAAATATTATTGATATAATTTATACTTATAATATTATTGATATTTTTAATTATATTTTTAAATTTATTGGTTTAAATTTAAATTAAAATAAAATAAAAA
The DNA here is from genome assembly GCF_029168945.1 of Cannabis sativa. Classification (NCBI taxonomy): domain Eukaryota; kingdom Viridiplantae; phylum Streptophyta; class Magnoliopsida; order Rosales; family Cannabaceae; genus Cannabis; species Cannabis sativa. The sequence goes on from NC_083604.1 coordinate 67,391,504, forward strand.
ATTATGTAAATATTTTATATAAAGAAATTTACATGTAAAATATTATAAATTTATAATGGTAAATCGGTTCACACATTATATTTTTCGTAAAGTTTGGTAATAAAAAACTTTTATATCAAATTTATGAATCCAAATAACAATATATGCATTATTAGATACGGTATCCAATTAAAAAAGATAAAAATTTAAATATACCATAATTAATATATTTTTTAATTTATAATTAATCTTGATTATAATTAATTATAAATTCAACTAATAAACTCTAAAGCTAAGTTTTTTTTTTTTTTTTTTTTTTTTACTTTTTATTTTATGTCTATTTAAAATTTAATTCTAATCATATATATATTAATTTTAAATTTACATAGAATTTTTTTTAATAAAATTTATGTTTAAAAATAATAATTATACATATAAAAAATTATAACATACTGAACTTATAATAATTTTATAATAATCACTTTTAAAATACTATTTTAAAAAGTTATGAGTTCAATACATTATATAAAAGTAATATGTTCTTTATTTATATTTAATTTAAGATTTCAATTAATTTAATAATTTTAAAATTCTATTATATTATATTAATTATTTTTATTTTTTTATATTTTTGGATTCAATCTAATATAATAACTCAAATTCACTCCACTCTGTAAAAGTGTATATTGAATTGATTATTTTGTATTAGTTACTTTTTAATATTGAATTACTTAAAAAAAATTAATTCTCTTTTACATAACTAACAACAAAATAAAATAAATTATTATTATTTTATGTCTCTGTTATACTCATTTTAAGCAACAAAATGGTACTGACACGTGTAAAAAATCAACTCTCGTGTTATAAAGCAATTAAGGCATTCAATAAACTCGCCTTGAAAAATACATGTGCTAGAAATATTTTAATTCACCCTTTTAAAGATAAGGACGAACTATGAATAATAACTACCGATTGATAAAATTGGTGAGATGAACGATCAACTTAGAAGTTCATCTCAGGAAATACAGAATACACAACAGAATGACAATACTTGGAAACGGTAGATAATGAATTGTTTACAGAGCTTGCAGGTCATTGATCACTCACATACTCGCGCTAGTATGCTAAGAGACTAAGGGTCACATTCCAGCATATGATTCATCTCGGAACTGTCATACTGTGATGATGTCTTGCATTTTCTTCGCTCAACACTTATGGAAGTATCCGAGAACTATTACTTAAAGTATACTTATAGTTTAACACATTGAAAACTACGTTCAAACAGTATGTTGTACGCGTAACTATTTTATTTTATACACGTGTAAAATAGACTGTTTGAATATTATTTCTTACATTGTAAATTATTCTGAATTTTTTAAAATTTTGTAAGATATCTTAAATAGCTATAACGTACATGAATATATAAAAAAAAAAATTAAACTAAAAAATAATTTTAAATGCCGAAATAAGTAAATGGTCTATCTAAACATCCCTTTTAAAGGAATGCATTGTATAATGGCCCATATTTTTTTTGGTAAATAAAGTGCACTGTAGTTATAATATTTAGCTAGGAAACATTTGAGAGTTCAAATGCACGTTTTTGATAAAATTAGTACTATATTTTTGTAAAAAAATAAAAATTCAGCACTATATTTAATCTTCTTCTTCACCTACATCACATTCTTAAAATTTTAAAGGTAATAATATATCAACTTGAAAACTAAATCAAATGATGTATAGTAGTTTTGGTAATATTTTTATTTTTTTAATTTTTTAATTGTAAATAAAAGTAGAATTCTTATTTTTTAAATTTAATTTTTTAAAAATAAAAAACAAAAGTGTATTTTATAATAACTACTTTTGGTTTTTAATTTTTTTTATCTAAGTGAGTAATACAAAATTGAGTTGTGAAAAAATGACTGGTCGGGTCCATGCAAGTCTTAATCCGAGTCTAAGATTCGAGTCGTGGTCCAAGTTGTTTAGGTGTCGGATTCAAATCTAAAATATTAATGATAGACAATACAAATAAATTATAATTAAAAGAATTATTTCAATAAATTTCGAGAGTGACTTCTTTAAAAAAAAAAATTAAAATTTTGATTCTAAATTTTAAAATTAAAGAGTGAAGCAAAATATGTTTTTTGAAAATATCTCCACTTCAGAAAAAGAAAAAATAAAAAAAATTAACTTGTTAAAAAAGTGAGAGACCGCACCTTATTAAATACAATAAAATTTTTGAACACTACTCACAAATTGATTCATGGGTAATTAATTTGGTTTAGAGGTTTCTCATGAAATATATATTTCTTCCATGTGTAGACTGTTAGAGATTTTATAACAATGGAAGAAAATCAAGATTTATTACAACTCTATTGTAAAATAATACAAGGACTAAAATAAGAGATTGATTAAATATATGGTACAATACATATATATACACTATATATTACATATATATATATATGAAAGGTAGAAGAGAAGATTACAACACATGTAATATAATATATGTATATATATAACAAGAGAATAATATATATATAAACACTCACTCACAACCTTGAGTGTAGATTAGTGGGGATCACCATGACTTGAACAAGGTATTACACCTTTGTCCAAAAGCTTATTTCCCCCTATCTCTAAGCACTAAGGGAACTCTCTAGGAAATAGCTTTGGGAATTATCAAGCCTTAGGGTTTTCTAGCAATGTGCTTTTTTGATAGAAACTTCATCTCAATGAGCACATTAGACTCCTTTATATAGTGTTTAGATGATCACTCTTAGGATTCAAAATACCACCTCATTTCTCTCCCATAAATGAGTATTACATTTTGTAACAACTATATCATCATAATTTTGAAATCCTTAAACCAAATTGTGTAACAACCTTTTTATTACACTAATAATGTGTGATCAACACAAGAGTTACAAATGACAACAAATTGTAACTCCTCTCCAAGTTACTATGTAGGTTACAAAAGTGTAGGTTAAATTATAGGTTACACATTTATTTACCATACACTTAATATATATTATTCACATAATATTATATATTACCACATTTTAATCTACATATTATTATATTAAAAATAATATAACAATCCCCCACTAGATTAAAATGTGTGACACACTTGTAACACACTTGTAACATTTATTTAATCAATCAAAATATTATATCAAAATATAACATTTCCCCACTTTGATTGAATAAATACACACTTTTAAAGAAGTCTTACTTAGGTGCATTAGGTAAAATGTCTTTCGACTTGAATTTTACCTTAGTGTAGTTACCACAAAGTTTGATGAAATTTTGGTTGCCGTAGCATTGAACCATTATTCCTTTAGTACAAACCGGTGATAACACACACATCCTCGCTAATGCTCACTTGAGACCGCATGTCTCGCTCTTGCACCGTTAATGGCCATGTGCAAAATTCCAATTCATGGACTCTCTAGAGAATACTCCCAATTCTCATAAGAGGCGGCACCACCTCTAGCCCATATAGGTGGAGTTTTAGTGTCTCACCACTCTTTAGACACTTCTTAAGCTTAAGTGAGTTTTCTTAAGCTTAAGCTCCATTAAAAAACCTTTCGGTTTTAACCCTCAATTTTCACCACATGTACTCATTCATAGATGAGACAATTGAGTACCATATTCACTCTATTGACTTGTTATTACCTATTGAACTTAAGACTAGATGTTTACTAGTGTTAAGATAGGTTACCATCAATGAGCAAAACACTAAGGGAGTTTAGGTCCCATCCCTCGAAAATTCATGCTTTAATCTTGTACGGAGTTTAAGCGATTTGTTATAACCTCTCACTATTGATTCCATGTGAATCATGCATGCCAAAATATAGTGTTCACTTTGTGACCACTTTTCTCCTTAAGTACTTAAGCTTTGAAAATTCAATCATAAAAGATTAATTTTCACACAACTTACATTCTCAATAATTTTGATACCAAACATATCAAAAATACACCAATTTATGTCTAAATTCTCATATTTTATTTTTAGCCACCAAGTATGTCTAAACTTTCTCATATTAGAGTATACACCCCACACTTTCACATTTCATTATCAAGACAATATCTTGATTTAAAAATATAGAAGACCACTTTGTCTCTATAACTCTTCTAATTAATTTCCTTCTTGAAATTATTTTCACTTAACTTTGACACCAAAATATGTCAAAATTTTACATATACACATAGCCAAATTTGATTTAGAATTTGAATTCAAAATCAAATAAAGTAATCAATAATGTCTCATCACATTTTGATTAAGTTTATGGCTCACCCCCACATTTCTACCATTAAGTGTATATAGAATATCACTTTTGTGTATTTTTCTCTTGAAATGACTCTTTAAGGACACCTCAAAAAATACCATTTGACATTTTTAGTTTTCTCAACAAAACTAAATATCAAACTCACATCACCACTTACAAAATAATGTGATTATTTTTACTCATAATTTTAAGGTTATCTCCTCATTGAGATTAGCCCAAAATTATACCAAAGTTAACAAAATTCTCATAATGTTGTTCACAACTTTGATTTTTTTTTTTTTTAAGATTTCAAATTGCTTCTCCAATTTTGTTATCTTTTCATTATTTTTGAATCCACATTGATTCTTTTACTTTTGAGTCCAAAATTGCTCTTCCAATTTATGGCTCATTTCACAAGTTTGGATTCACTTTTAATCCATTTGTTCTTGCTTATGACAATGCAAGTCCAATAAAAGTGTAACTCTCATAGTCCATTTTTCCTTATCTCAAATATGAGATGATTATCTCTTATAACCCAATAAAAGATGTAACTTCTCAAAAGCCATCTTTTATTATCTCATAAAGTGAGATGTTCACTACCAAATTGAAAAAGAATTTAAAATATTCTTTATTCACAAAATAGATGATAATAATTCTCACAATAATAATAAACACTATTTTATTACTATCAATATTATTATCATACTATATATAACTCATATATTAATATAATATGTATTTTACTAATTAACATCTCATATGTAACATACACATAATATCAATATTAAATTAATAAATACATATGTTACATATCTCATATATATAACATATATACTATAATATACATATATATCATATGCACATAATATATACATTAATTACACAACTATATATGTTACATACCTCACACATATATAACATATATATATATATACACTTTAATATGCATGATATATATTATATATATTATATATACATGTCTCATATAAATACATAGAAAATAAGTATTTCTACATATTTAATCTCACAATATATATATTATGTCATATCTCATCATATATGTAATACACATAACTCATATACATGTTATATATTATATATCTCATATATATACAAATACAAACATGTAATAAATTCAAATATCATATTATATATCACTATATATTATATGATATAAACTCATGATCACATATATGTCACATATATATAACTCATATATATATATTATATATTACTATCATATAAATAGTAAATCACATAATATTCACCATCATGCTCACCCATGAATGACTTTCACATAAAATCTCTTATCCTTGTATTCTCACAATCTTGATTTATCACCTCTTCCATTGAGAAGGGATAAGCTTTTGATTGTTAGAGATTTTATAACAATGGAAGAAAATCAAGATTTATTATAACTCTATTGTAAAATAATACAAGGACTAAAATAAGAGATTGATTAAATATATGGTACAATACATATATATACACTATATATTACATATATATATATGAAAGGTAGAAGAGAAGATTACAACACATGTAATATAATATATGTATATATATAACAAGAGAATAATATATATATATATATAAACACTCACTCACAACCTTGAGTGTAGATTAGTGGGGATCACCATGACTTGAACAAGGTATTACACCTTTGTCCAAAAGCTTATTTCCCCCTATCTCTAAGCACTAAGGGAACTCTCTAGGAAATAGCTTTGGGAATTATCAAGCCTTAGGGTTTTCTAGCAATGTGCTTTTTTGATAGAAACTTCATCTTGTAAAGTCCTTTTTTGGCAAGTTAGGTGACAAAATAATTTTTCCTTTTTATGGTAAGATTGCCTTGCATTCATTTTCGAAATCCTACCTCTTTTATTCGATTTTAGTTGCCATTTTCCTTGTTTGGAAAGTTGCACTTTCAGCTGAACTTTCCTTTGTTGAAAACTTCTCAAAAGAGAAGGAATTCTCTTTTGGAAAGTTGTCCTTTTTTAGGGAAACTTTGTTTATTGCCTTTTCCTTATTAATTTCGATTGTATCTTGATACAATCAGAATATCTAATCTGTTTTTGGCAGGAATCAAGCTTTGAAAGAAGATCGGACCCGATTTTAGTAAGTTTCCCGTTTCTGGGCAGATCTGCTTCGTCAGCAACCGAATCTGATGTAGCAGATCGTGTTTGTTTTTGGAAAGTTTTTGTACAGCTGCTAATTCGAACTTGTGGTTGCCTCTTTGGTTTCTATGATCTATAAATAGAGCCTAGAGAGCAACCATTCGAATTACCTCTTCCATTATTCATTTTTTGCATTTATCTTTTGTGAGAAGAGAGTGTTTCTTTGTTTTGTGAGAGCCTAGTTGTTCACCTAGGTTCTAGTTGTTCTATTTCTGTTCTTACTCTATCCTAGAGGTTGTGAAGAACTACTTGACTGAACAAGAGATTGGTCTTCGGGAGAAGACTTGATTAAGCCTTACTTCGGGAGGAAGTAAGCACTTGGTCTTCGGGAGAAGACTTGCTAAAGCCTTACTTCGGGAGGAAGTAAGCACTCACACTTCAAAGACGAAGGGAGTTCGGGCTTGAAGGTGTTTCAAGAAGTCAGATTCATAAAGTGGATTACAAAGGATTGCGGCAATACTTTAGAGGGAGTCTAAACTTGTTTAAGTCAATTGTCTTTGTAATTTTGATACTTTATTAATTGATTTCATTCTCTGGGCGTGGCCCCGTGGACTAGGAGTGTTCGTGAGAACACTGATACCACGTATAAATCTCTTGTGTCAAGTTATTTATTTTTCTGCAAAATATTTTATATTCTGCCTGTTCAGCTTTGCTGTAGCAGAATTACTTTCTGCTGCTGCAAACGTTTACAGTTTTTATATTTTCCTATATACAACTGACATTTGCAAAAACACGGTTTTTCAATTGGTATCAGAGCGGGACACTAAACTCTTAGTGTGGTCCTATAACGTTTTTGTTAGAATGTCATTTTTTGCAGAAGGAAGTTCTATTTCTAGACCACCATTGCTTAATGACTCTAACTATCCTTACTGGAAAGTTAGAATGAGAGCCTTCATCAAATCTCAAGATGAGAAGGCGTGGAGAATGATTCTATCAGGTTGGTCTCCTCCAGTTGAGACAGATTCTTCAGGTAATACTATTATAAAATACGAACCGGAATGGTCTATTGAAGATGATAAACTATCTGCCTACAATAGCAAAGCCTTGCATGCTATCTTTAATGGTGTAGGTGAGGGTTACATTAAACTTATATCATCTTGTGTTTCTGCTAAGGAAGCTTGGGAGATTCTTCAAACTCAGTTTGAAGGAACTTCTGATGTGAAAAGATCTAGATTTATCATGCTTCAAACTAAATTTGTTGAACTTAGAATGTCTGATAATGAAACTTTAACTGAATTCTATGAAAAATTATCTGACATTGCTAATGAATATTTTGCTCTTGGAGAAAAGCTTGATGACTCTGTTCTTGTGAGAAAAATTGTTAGAGTTCTTCCTGAAAGATTTGATACGAAACTTTTGGCAATGGAGGAAGCTAAAGATTTTAGCACTATGAAAGTGGAAGAATTGATGGGTTCCTTACGTACTTTTGAATTAAATCAACAGATTAAACAAAAGGACAAACCCAAATCCATTGCTGATAAAGGTAAAAGTATTGCTTTGAAAGTTGCTGATAATGAAAATTCTGATAGTGAATGTGATGATGAGATTGCTTTATTAACTAAGAATTTTCAGAAATATATGAAGAAGATGGGAAATAAAAAGAATATTTCGAAAGGTTCAAAAGGTAATACTTTCATTAAACCTTCTGTCTCTAACAAAAAGGGAATTCAGTGCAGGGAATGTGAAGGTTTTGGGCATATTCAATCTGAGTGTGCAAACACTTTGAAAAAGAATAAGAAAAGTTTCAATGTCACTTGGAGTGATGATGAAACCGAAAGTGATTAAGATATTACTGAAAATGTTGCCCTAACCTCTGTTATGACTAATGTGTTATGTGATTCACAGGTGAAAGATAGATTGGTATGTCTGAATAATACCACCAAACAAGAGGAATCAGATTCAGATGAGTCTGAAATCTGTGAAGAATCTCTTGCTGAATCATACAAAGTCATGTATGAAAAATGGATTCAGGTTGCTTCTGAAAATAGAGAGTTGAATAAATTGAATAAAAAATTGTCTCATCAGATTGAAATGTGTGAGTTGAAAATAAAAGAATATGAGACAAGTGTTTGTGATAAAGATGAAAAAATCTCTCTATTGAAGAAGGAACTTGAAAACTTTAAGAAAAATGTTCAAATGCTTAATCCTGGATCTTCTATTTTTGAAAAAGCTCAGAATGCAGGTCAGAGAGGTTTTGCAGGCCTTGGTTCTAATGGAATAGAAAGTTCTGGAGTCACGAAGTTTGTAAAAGCTAGTGTTCCAACGAATCACCATGAGGCTACAAACTCTGCCGTAACAGTTTCACAGCCTGTGGCAGCAAGAACAGCTTCTGATGCTGTAAAATCTCCAGGATTTTCGAAAAGGGTAAGATCTCAGGTAAAAAGATTTGTTCCCATTTGTCATTTTTGTGGTAGAAAAGGACATATCAGACCTAAATGTTTCACATTGAACAACCTGTTTAAAACAAATTATTTTGATAATTTGAAAAAATCTCAAAAGAAACATAAAGGTTTGAAACAAATATGGGTGAAAAAGAAGTGTCTAGCTGGTTTTTCTGATAAAACTGCTGCATCTCAAATGTGGTATTTTGACAGTGGTTGCTCTAGACATATGACAGGTGACAAGGATTTTTTGACTAACATACGGCCTATGCAATGTGGAGAAGTCACTTTTGGTAATGGCTTATCAGGAAAAGTTGTTGGTATGGGAACTCTAAATTTTGAAGGGTTACCTAGACTGAAAAATGTAATGTTAGTTGAAGGACTGAGGGCTAATTTACTTAGCATCAGTCAAATCTGTGATCAAGGGTTTATTTGTTTCTTTTGATAGTGATCATTGTTATGTTCTGAATGATGACAATGAATGTATCTTGCAAGGATTTCGATCCAATGATAACTGTTACACTCTAACCCCTGTGTTTACTTGTCACTCAGCTATCAACAACACCACAGATCTGTGGCATGCCAAGCTTGGGCATATTAATTTTAAAAACCTGAAAAAACTGTCAAATGCAGGTATTGTTCGAGGTCTTCCCAAGCTTGGCAAGGAAAGTGAAGGTAAGTGTGAACCGTGTCAACTTGGGAAGCAATTAAAAATCACTCACAAGCCTGTGTCTGATATCAATACCTCAAAGGTATTGGAATTGCTTCACATGGATCTTATGGGTCCAATCCAAGTTGAAAGTTTGAATGGTAAACGATATATCTTTGTGTGTGTTGATGATTTCTCTCGTTTTACTTGGGTAGATTTCTTAAGAGAAAAATCTGACACTTTTGATGCCTTTAAAACTCTGTGTCTGAGATTAAGAGTTGAGAAAGGTTGTAATATTGGGAAAATTGTTCGAATTCGAAGTGATCATGGTAAGGAGTTTGAAAATTCTGTGTATGATGATTTTTGCAAGTCTACAGGTATAACTCATGAATTTTCAGCTCCCAAAACTCCTCAACAAAATGGAGTTGTTGAGAGGAAGAATCGAACTTTGCAGGAAATGGCAAGAGTGATGTTAAATAGCAAGAAGTTGACAAAGCGATTATGGGCTGAAGCTATTAACACAGCTTGCTACATAATAAACAGAGTGTTTATTCGTCCAGGTACCTCAAAAACATCTTATGAAATCTGGAAAGGTAAGCGCCCCAATGTAAGTCATTTTCATGTTTTTGGATGTGTGTGTTATGTCTATAGAGATCGTGAGCATATTGGTAAATTTGATGCTAAAAGTGATGTTGGTGTATTTATTGGATATTCCTTAAACAGTAGAGCTTATCGTGTTTATAACATGAGAACTCAAACTGTTTTGGAATCAGCTAATGTGGTTGTTGATGATTTTAGAGATTTTTCAGAGTTTTCCACAGAAGCCAAGATAGATAGTCTCATGGATACTCCTCCAAAAGTTGTAACAACAGATCCTGATGCAGCAGAACCCATTGCTGATGCTGCAAATGACGAATCTGCTGCTGCAACTGAAACTGGAGAACCAGAACCGTCTATCTTGACTCATCCAAACATCATCACTGACTCTATTCAGAAAGAACCAAGCACCAGAGTCAAACTGAATCATCCAAAAGATCTCATCCTTGGAAATCCTGAAGAAAGCATGGTAACTCGCAGAAGGTACATTAATTTAATCAGCTTTCTTTGCTTTGTTTCTCAATATGAACCGAAAAATGTGAAGGAAGCCATGACCTTTGAGGAATGGCTCAATGCAATGCAAGAGGAACTCAACCAATTTGTTCGCAACAAGGTATGGATTTTGGTCCGAAGACCAAAAGGTATAAATGTTATTGGAACAAAGTGGTTATTTAAAAATAAAAGTGATGAGTTCGGTACAATTGTGAGAAACAAGGCTCGTTTGGTGGCACAAGGGTACACTCAGGTAGAAGGTATTGATTTTGATGAAACTTTTGCTCCTGTTGCAAGATTAGAATCAATACGTTTACTTTTATGTATTGCTTGTATTCTCAATATTAAACTGTTTCAAATGGATGTGAAATCTGCCTTCCTAAATGGTATTTTGAATGAGGAAGTTTATGTTGAGCAACCAAAAGGATTCGAAGATCCTCAATTTCCAGACCATGTATACAAACTTGAAAAAGCTTTGTATGGTCTGAAACAAGCTCCTCGAGCTTGGTATGAAAGGTTGACTCAATTTTTACTTTCTCATGGCTATCACAGAGGTAGTGTGGATAAAACTCTTTTCATCAAACATATAAAATCTGATTTTATCATTGCTCAAATTTATGTTGATGATATAGTTTTTGGTTCTACATCTAACCATGAAGTGCAGGTATTTGTTGATCAAATGAAAAGTGAATTTGAAATGAGCATGGTTGGTGAGCTTAATTTCTTTCTGGGTCTTCAAGTGAGACAAATGGAAGGAGGTACATTTGTATCTCAAAGCAAGTATGCTAAGAACCTTGTCAAGAAATTTGGCCTTGAATCGGCTAAGCAGGTAAGTACTCCTATGAGCACCACTCTGAAATTAACAAAAGATGAGAATGGAGTAAAGGTAGACACTACACTCTATCGTAGCATGATTGGAAGTCTCTTGTATTTAACTGCTAGTCGTCCTGATATATGTTACAGTGTGGGAGTGTGTGCTAGATATCAAAGTAATCCTATGGAATCTCATGTATCAGCTGTAAAAAGGATTATTAGATATGTTAATAGCACTCATGATTATGGAATTTGGTACTCGAAAGATACCAATTCAAATCTTGCTTGTTTTAGTGATGCGAGATTGGGCGGGGAAATGCTGATGATCGAAAGAGCACAAGTGGAGGGTGCTTCTTTCTTGGGAATAACCTAGTATCTTGGCATAGCAAGAAACAGAATTCCATCTCCTTATCCACTGCCGAAGCTGAGTACATAGCTGCTGGCAGTTGTTGCACTCAACTATTGTGGTTGAAACAAATGTTGATTGATTATGGGTTTGATTTGGGTGTTTTGACTATTTTTTGTGACAATACTAGTGCCATAAATATTTCCAAAAATCATGTTCAACACTCTAGAACAAAGCACATTGATATAAGACACCACTTTATTAGGGAACTTGTTGAAAATAAATCATTGCAATTAGAATATGTTGATACTGAAAAACAATTAGCTGATATTTTCACAAAGGCCCTAGATGCAAGTCGCTTTGACTCCCTCAGAAAGTCTTTGGGAGTTTGCATTGTTTAATTTTATCTGTTCATCATTCGTGTACAATAGTGTTGTGTGATTCTTCTCTAGCTCTAAATCTTCTATCATTGTTTTTGACAAATCATGTTTATGCTTTTGGAATTAATTAGTTAGGATCTCTGCCTGATCATACTTTGTGATGTTGTGTTAAAAGATTCATGTTACTCTTTATTTGTGTCTGGGATTAAATAATGTTCTTATACAGAGTTGAGCAATTTTTGTTTCATGCTTGTCAGGCCCCTTGCTGGAATAGAGCTACCCATACTGAAGTGTGAAAGCCATCTGATGAGTAAGCTGGAACATTGTAATTAGCAACTATGATGAGGATGCACTACCATAGAAAAGGGCTACCTTCAGTATGGTGTGAAAGCATCCAGTTGCGGGATCAATTTGAAAAAGGCAAAAATGAAAAATCATGCCAAGGACAATGATCCTATTTTCACTGCACACACTTATGTCTGACAAGTGTGTTCAACTCTGTAAGTCTCCTCTATTAAAATTAAATTAATAATCCTGGTTCACAATTCTCAGTAACATGCATATCTTTTTCCTCAACATCAATTAAGTATGATCATCTCATGAGATTCTAATTAGTTATTTTCCTTGAAAGCATAACATGTAATCTACTTTGTCAATTGTCAATGATATTTGATTTCTCTGCTTGATTCGAATCACATATACTCACTGTACACATTATTTTTTTAGTTTCGGTTTTATTTTAAAGTAAAAAAATAAATAATAAATAAAAAAAAAAAGGGAGGCGTGTGACTTGCTTCATGGGTCAAGGAAAATCTTGTGCATAAATGGTAAGTATCAACATTCATTCTTTCTTTGATTTATTATGATATTTTTCCAAGTAAAGATTAATCTTTATATGGTAATGTGTCTTTATTCTTGAAAGATTGCTTTATTTTTGGAAAAATTTGTTGGCATTTCTAGTTTCCTTTTATTTTTTTAAAAAAAAAAGGGGAAAGGAGTTGAGAAGTGGGCGGTTTCCTCTTTTGGTTCATGGGCTGGCGGTTTCCTTTTGAATTTTCAAAATTGGTTTCCTTTTTCTTGTTTTGATTCCAAGGTTATATAAACCAAATTTTGTCACTTATTTCACCACCTACCCGAACCCCCTTTCTTGTTTCTCTGTCAAACACTATTCATCTTCTCTTTCAGTTTCAAAATGGTGAGAACCAAGAATCTAGGGCACTCTAAAAAATTAGAAGAAACCGTTCCAACTCCTTCTAGTGCACCCCCTGCTGCCTCAGTTCCTCCTCCTGCTGTTGCAAAGCCTGGAGATTCATCGCTTCCTCAGCGTGAATCTCAAGCCGTGAAGCCAAAACGTCCACCCAAGCAAGTTGCTCGCAAATCTGTAAGGCCCTATCGCACCTGGACTTCCTCTTCTGAATCCTCGAAGGAATCTCCTCCTCCATTGGCTGTTCCTCCTCCTGCTGCATCAATGGCTGGCACCACTCCAACAGGCCCTTCCACTCGAACTCGAGCCCAGCAAGCCTCGGCTGAGAAAGAACTTCAAGCCTCTCAATCTCGAGAGAAGACTGCTCCTCCAGCCAAGAAGAAACTCAAGACTAATCCTCCCTCGGCTTCCTCAAGTTCCAGTTCAGAAGAAGAGGATCCAATGGAAGTCTCTTCAGACAAATCAGTATCTCTGCATACTGAGAAGGACAGTGAAGACACAGAACTCGAGCCAGAGCCTCCTCGTTCAAAATCTGCTTCTGCAGCAAAGGCCTCTGCTGCTGCCAAAGGCAAGCAGCCCATGGAAGATCCTCCATCTGGTAATATCCCTTCCTCTATCTCTGGCTGTCCAACTTTTTACTACCGAGACAATGAGCGTGACTGGAATCTTTATGCAACTCGTAAGTTTGAAAGTGAGAGGAATTATGATTTGCATGCCCATCGTGTGTATGGTATTGTAAAGTTCATTCAATTTCATCAATGGGAACACACTCTTACTGGTTTTATTGGATTCATTGCTAACATTGTTAAAGAATTTTATGCTAATCTTACTGATGATTTCCTTAATGAGAACTCTAGACTGTATAGAAGAGTGTATGTTAGAGGTCACTGGTTCTCTTTTTCTGAAAAGGACATTGCTCAGGCTCTGCAATTGCCTGAGAATGTTTCCAATGCTGTGATGTCCATGGATCGTGACTTGATGCACTCTGAACTCACTGGAGCTCGTTCAGAATTGAAACCAGGGGAGAGTCTTCGAATTACTCACCTCACTTTTGCTCATGCTTCCCTTATGCGGTTTGCACTAAGCAATTGGGTTCCAAATTCGAACAAGACCGTGGTATCTCAAGAAGTGGCTACACTCCTATACCGCATCACCTCTGGAACTTCCATTGATCTAGCTTCTCATATTCTCAACCAGATTGTCTCCTTTTGAAGAGGTAAAAAGCCAACCTTCAAACTTGTATTTCCAAATCTCATCTATAAGGTTTTATCTTCTCAGAAGAATGTGGCCCAAGAACATGAAACTCTGGAGCCTCCCATCACTGGCCCTACATTCCAACCTTCTGAATATTTTGATGGTGTGTTCCAAAAACGGCCAAAGGCTGGTGCTGCTGCTGCTTCTGCTGGTGCAAGTTCAGGCTCTGCTGCTGCAGAGCTCCTGGAAGTCAAGTCTGAACTTCAGAATGTGTACACTCGTCTTGAAGCAATGGCTGATGTCCAGCTTGACATGTCCAGGCAACTGACCACCTTGATTAAACTCTCCAAAAATTAAAGTGTTATAGTTTGTTTCTTTCTTCTTAAACTTTGGTCTATTTTTGTTCTTTGTTTACTTTGGCCCTCCGATAAACAAAAAGGGGGAGAGATATTTATTTTTTGGTTTGTTGCCCAACTCTGGACCCTCTTTTTCAGGGGGAGTTGTGGTGAGTTAGTACCTGTGAACTTAATGTTTCTTAATATTTAAAGTTAGCATGTTTTTTTTTTGGTTTTGTTGTGATATTCGATTGTGTTACTCAGGGGGAGTAGTATTGTTTGCTCTTGCTAACTTTGCATTGCAGGTACTTTATGGAAAAAATTATTTTGTTCATCTAAAGTGCCAAAGGGGGAGATTGTAAAGTCCTTTTTTGGCAAGTTAGGTGACAAAATAATTTTTCCTTTTTATGGTAAGATTGCCTTGCATTCATTTTCGAAATCTTACCTCTTTTATTCGATTTTAGTTGCCATTTTCCTTGTTTGGAAAGTTGCACTTTCAGCTGAACTTTCCTTTGTTGAAAACTTCTCAAAAGAGAATGAATTCTCTTTTGGAAAGTTGTCCTTTTTTAGGGAAACTTTGTTTATTGCCTTTTCCTTATTGATTTCGATTGTATCTTGATACAATCAGAATATCTAATCTGTTTTTGGCAGGAATCAAGCTTTGAAAGAAGATCGGACCCGATTTTAGTAAGTTTCCCGTTTCTGGGCAGATCTGCTTCGTCAGCAACCGAATCTGATGTAGCAGATCGTGTTTGTTTTTGGAAAGTTTTTGTACAGCTGCTAATTCGAACTTGTGGTTGCCTCTTTGGTTTCTATGATCTATAAATAGAGCCTAGAGAGCAACCATTCGAATTACCTCTTCCATTATTCATTTTTTGCATTTATCTTTTGTGAGAAGAGAGTGTTTCTTTGTTTTGTGAGAGCCTAGTTGTTCACCTAGGTTCTAGTTGTTCTATTTCTGTTCTTACTCTATCCTAGAGGTTGTGAAGAACTACTTGACTGAACAAGAGATTGGTCTTCGGGAGAAGACTTGATTAAGCCTTACTTCGGGAGGAAGTAAGCACTTGGTCTTCGGGAGAAGACTTGCTAAAGCCTTACTTCGGGAGGAAGTAAGCACTCACACTTCAAAGACGAAGGGAGTTCGGGCTTGAAGGTGTTTCAAGAAGTCAGATTCATAAAGTGGATTACAAAGGATTGCGGCAATACTTTAGAGGGAGTCTAAACTTGTTTAAGTCAATTGTCTTTGTAATTTTGATACTTTATTAATTGATTTCATTCTCTGGGCGTGGCCCCGTGGACTAGGAGTGTTCGTGAGAACACTGATACCACGTATAAATCTCTTGTGTCAAGTTATTTATTTTTCTGCAAAATATTTTATATTCTGCCTGTTCAGCTTTGCTGTAGCAGAATTACTTTCTGCTGCTGCAAACGTTTACAGTTTTTATATTTTCCTATATACAACTGACATTTGCAAAAACACGGTTTTTCACATCTCAATGAGCACATTAGACTCCTTTATATAGTGTTTAGATGATCACTCTTAGGATTCAAAATACCACCTCATTTCTCTCCCATAAATGAGTATTACATTTTGTAACAACTATATCATCATAATTTTGAAATCCTTAAACCAAATTGTGTAACAACCTTTTTATTACACTAATAATGTGTGATCAACACAAGAGTTACAAATGACAACAAATTGTAACTCCTCTCCAAGTTACTATGTAGGTTACAAAAGTGTAGGTTAAATTATAGGTTACACATTTATTTACCATACACTTAATATATATTATTCACATAATATTATATATTACCACATTTTAATCTACATATTATTATATTAAAAATAATATAACATAGACTATGTAGAATGTAGTTCATAAATTATGTATATATGCTATTCTGAAATTGAAGATTGTTTTTTCCAAATGTAATTTTCATTTTATTGATTGTATTCACATTGCTTTTGTGGATAATCTAGTTAGAAGAAAAGATGTTTATTTTGGAGGGTTTTCTCCCATGAACCCTATTTGTTTCTAATCCTTTAATGAACTGATGTTCCATCCAAAAAAAAAAAATCAATACAAAGAAAATCATAATAGAAAAAAAAAAAAATCAAAATGGTCACCAACCTTGACTTCTAATGATACCAGTTGTCATCCCTGTTGTTGCTTAACTTCATTTGACCGTTGTCGCGCGCCCTCGTTGACAACTTCACTACTACCATTGGTTTCCATCGCCCACAACAATTTTTGATTGATCTCACGTGAGTCTCTTCAATTTCAATATCACAAAACAAGAAAAAAAGCATGTCTCTTCGAAAAATATTAGTATAATACTATTTTTTTTTTTTATAAGTTTGATTTTTTTATTTTTGGTAATTTGGATTTTTTTTCCTGAACTTTGACATGTACCAAATCATACTCCTTGAATTTTTTTGGCCGTTAAAAATTCCCTTTGAATTATTGAGATTGTTAGATTTAAGAACTTTTAATTGTCTAATTTTAGTAAAAAAATTCTAACATGTAAAGTTAAGGGAGCATGATTAAGTATATATCAAAATTTGAGGGGCATAATTTAGTAGATATCAAAGTCTGGGGCATGGTTTAGTACATAAACAATCATTAAAACATTAAAATTGAATGAAATTAGACAAAAGTGATTAAATCTAACAATCTCAATAGTTCTGGAAGAATTTTTAACGGCCAAAAAAATTCAGGGGCATGATTTGTTACATGTCAAAGTTCGGGTAAGAAAAATCTTAATTAGCCTTTTTTTTTTTGGCAGCAATAATTAAGTTTAACTCTTGATTACAAATAAATACTTAAATTTTATTTTTGGCTGTAATAATACTTAAATTATATTTATTTAATTCTGTAAGTATCTCAGCGTTAAATGTGAAGTTATTATGCACGTGTCAATTTTTTATTGGTATATTTAAACTTATTTTTTGAAAAAAAAAAATTAATGATCTAGACCAATAAAAAATTATCACGTAGTAATTTACTTAACGCTTAACAGCTAGTTACCTACATAAGTTTTAAAATTATAATTTAAATATTATTACCATTAAAATTAAATTTAAATATTTATTTAAAATCGAAAATTAAACTTAAGAATTTATACAGAAATTACTTTATTTTTTATATATAACGATAAGATTTTCTCTTAAAGAAAAATAAAAGAAAAGGAGAATAAAATTTCTTACACAACAAATTTAGTAATAATACTTCTTTTATAATTTTCACAGTTAGAAACTTTCTTTATACATTCAAATTAATAACATTGTGATAGTTAAAACTTTAATACTTATCAGAAATAGATATGTGGATCGAAGTAAATTAGTTTTTTTTTTTTTAAAAAAAATATATATAAAAAAAAACAATCGTCAATTAACTCTTAATTAATTAAATTTAAAATTCCGTATTTTAATATTCTCAGTTTGATTATTGGGAAAAAAATAGAAAAATTCTAAAAAGGGTAAAATATTACAACAATACTGTGGGCCGGCCCAATCAACATTTGTACAGCCCACATTGAATATATTACAAAAATACCACCTCACCTATACCTTCAGCCGCACGTCACGAACGGAGACGATGAAGGAACCTCCATCGATGCAGTCGGCTACGCAACCAGAATGAAACCAGATCGAGCGTAGAACAACCATCAATTCTGGCGAATTTCGATAGGAAACGAACAAATCCAAGGATCTGAACAGAAAATTAAAAAAAAAAGACCAGAAAACCGTGGAGAAACTGAAATTAAACATTTGACTTCGGTTTTTTATCGTGCAATATCACTCAAACGAGCGTCGAAAATCCAGATTGAAGCAATGTAAATCTGTATTGAACAGATCTGGAGCTCCCCCTGAAATCCAAAAAAAGGTATGAAATGAATTTTTTTTCAACAATGATATACGTCATAAACAGTTGCATTCTGGTTGATTCACCGGTGTACAACAGGAAATTCATATTCTAACAACAAAAAACAAGAACTGATTCTAATTAAGGAACCACATGATACTAATAAGGCTTTTTTTAATTTTTTGCGTTGCCTTACAGTTGCAATATCGTTTTAAAATGGTTTACAAATCATGAAGAAGTGTCAATTGACGAGTACCAAAAGCTAGCATATATACAAGGTACGATTTATGTAAATGGTAGCAAATTAGTTTTATAATAGTTGGAAATTGATCTGATTCAAATAAACATGATGAAAAGTGACAATGAGTAAGAATTATGTAATTTTGAGAAAAGAGTTGTGGTTTTTAAGTTGATTTACAGTTGCATAATCATTTAATAATAGTTTAATTACATTTTTTTGCAGGAATTTATTTTGGAAAAGATAGAGGATAAAACAGTTTGAGAAATGGTTAGTTTCCCAAATATTTAATGAAGTTTTTTAATAGTTTTATTCTCGTTTCTTTGTAGTTTATTAACAACAAAAAAAAATGGCAAAAGCAGGAATCAGGACAGGAAATACAATGCTTGAACAAAGGGACAAAGATAGAAGTAAGTTTGTACTCTATTTCATAACAGAATCAAACCAGTTTTAAAATTCGTTGCCTCGCACTAATAACCATTGCAAAAACACAGGAAAGGAAAGACATTCCATTCCTAGTCTTCTACAATGGACAATTCGATGATCGAATGAATTATGAAAATTATGAAGCCAGTGGACATTACATTTCAGCCAATTGTAACTATGAAGATTTGCAACAGAAACTCAAAGATGTCCTGGAGTGCAACCAAGAAAACACTATTTTGCAACTGAAATATAAAGTGAAGGAAGGATACCAACCATTGAGGATAAAGGATGATCAAAGCCTGCATTTCTACATACAACTCAAACTGAAGGACCCCGACTTCACAACATACCCATTGTGTGTGAATCTCATCCACAACCCAACAACAACCATCAATGCATCATTCTTGGGAAATGACAATTCATTAATTACACATACAAGCGCCTTCCAACCGATCGAATACAATGCCGCAACAACAGAAGACTCAACAAATCAACAACATACAATTGAAGCTACAGTACCGGAATTTGGGAGAGAAAGTTTTGACTTCATGGACTATGCAAAACTTGTGGCAGAAGAGATGGTTGAGCAACTGGAAAACAACAAAAACAAGGAACCAGAAATCACAAATTATGACGAACTACTAATCACAGATCCGCAACATCCTGAAATAGAAGAAGCACAAATATACAAAGACAAAGAAACACTGCAGAGTGTGCTTGGTTTCTATGCAATTAGGAACAACTTCCAATTCAGAGTGAAAAAATCATGTGCAAGAACATACAAGATTTGTTGTTTGGATCCAAAATGCAAGTGGACACTAATAACATCCAGAAACGGGCCAACAAAGTCATTCATCATTCGAAAGTACGACAAAAAGGTGATACACACTTGTGATCTAAACATAAGATTTGCCGACAAAAGACAAGCTACAACGAAATTGATTGGAAACTACATCAAGCCACGGTTTACCAACATAAAAACAACTCAAATGCCACAAGACATCAGAGGAGAAATGAAACACAAGTATGGGGTGAGAATGAACTACATGAAAGCATGGAGAAGCAAAGAGCACGCGCAAGAAAAATTACGAGGAAAAGCCAACGAATCATACAAGCTGCTGCCCGGTTTTTTGCACATGTTGCAAAAAACTAATCCCAGAACAATAGTGCACATGCAAACAGAGGATGACAACAGCTTCAAGTACTTGTTTGTTGCACTGGATGCTTCAATAAAAGGATGGAAGAAATGCAAACCTATAATAGTTGTTGACGGAACTTTCCTTAAATCAACATATGGAGGTACATTGCTCTCTGCTTGTACACAAGATGCAAATGGGCACATTTTTCCACTAGCTTTTTCTGTTGTGGATTCAGAAAACAACAACTCATGACAATGGTTTTTCACAAAAGTAAGAGAAACATATGGGATTAGAGAGGAACAGTGCTTGATCTCAGATAGACATGAGAGCATAATTAAGGCAGCTGCTCAAGTATTTCCAGAAATCACACATTGATATTGTGTATACCACCTATTAAGCAACCTAAAAGCAACTTTCAAGAAGAATGCAAGCAAGCTGGATAAACCATTCTTCGCTGCAGCCAGAGCATACACAGAGAGGAAATTTGAATACCATATGAGCGAGTTGGACAGCTTGGACATTCGTGTCAGACCATATTTACAACAAGTTGGATACCACAAATGGTCAAGATACCACTGCAAAAACAACAGGTATTCAACTATGACTTCAAACATTGCTGAATCTCTAAATGCAGCAAACTTAGCAGCTAGAGAGCTACCAATCACAACACTGATGGAGTCATTGAGAGCTTTGATACAACAATGGACATACACAAACAGGAAAAAAGCACAGAAAACAACAACATTTTTAACACCTACAGCAGAGAAGAAATTAGTCAACAACTTTGTGGACTCATTGACAGAAAATTTTTAACACCTAGAGCTTTAATATTTTAGTTGCATTATAGTTTCTTAATAGTTTGGTTGCCGTTGTTATACATTGTAACGTCCCCGCTTCAAGCCTCCACTGGGTCCTTCCACCCACGGAATAATGGCTCTTATACACGAGTACGGCACTCTGGCTACTTCATGGACAGATGACTGACCCTACAAACTAACACGAGTGTTTTCAACGTGCTTTGTCCTCACTCACACGCATCCTGGGAAAACTTCCCAGGAGGTCACCCATCCTAAAATTGCTCCAAGTCAAGCACGCTTAACTGTGGAGTTCTTTCGTGATGGGCTACCGAAAAACAAGATGCACCTTGTTGATATAGGTAGTACCAATCAATCCATTTAAGCTCTCTTTAACTGTGTAGTCCCATACCTACACAGTCTCAGAATCATCCCACTAGACCTTCCCCAGGCGATGTGGGATTGCACAGCTTACCCGGTATTTCCCCTTACGGATCACGGGACTACTGACTGTCACAATCACCCCCCTTATGGGGTCCGACGTCCTCGTCGACCACACTTCCGACTGGGTCAAGGCTCTGATACCATTTGTAACGTCCCCGCTTCAAGCCTCCATTGGGCCCTTACACCCACGGACTAAATGGCTCTTATACACGAGTACGCCACTCTAGCTGCTTCCTGGATTGATGACTGGCCCTACAGACCAACACGAGTGTTTTCAGCGTGCTTTGTCCTCACTCACACGCATCCTGGGAAAACTTCCCAGGAGGTCACCCATCCTAAAATTGCTCCAAGTCAAGCACGCTTAACTGTGGAGTTCTTTCGAGATGGGCTACCGAAAAACAAGATGCACCTTGTTGATATAGGTAGTACCAATCAATCCATTTAAGCTCTCTTCAACTGTGTAGTCCTATACCTACACAGTCTCAGAATCATCCTACTTGACCTTCCCCAGGCGATGTGGGATTGCACAGCTTACCCGATATTTCCCCTTACGGATCACGGGACTACTGACTGTCACATACATAATAACAATTTTATAAATTTACTTAATCCGCAGGTAAAACCAATAACGAGACCATGTTCGAAGTCGTTGAACTAACCAGATCATGGATCATCAACCTCAAGGAGAAAACATGCAGTTGCAATAGATTCCAACTTGACGAGTTACCGTGTGCTCATGCGCTTGTTGTTATAAAAGAGATGAACTTGAATGTTTACAACTACTGTTCAGGTTATTACACCACAAGAACATGGCTTGAAACATACAACGGCTCAACATATCCGGTACACAATCACACAACATGGGATGTGCCACAAAACATAAAAGATATCATTGTTCTGCCACCAAACCAGAAAATAAGATCTGGAAGACCAAGGAAACGAAGGTTTTATCTGAATGGGATACAAAAAAACATAACATGTGCAGCAAATGTGGTCAACACGGACACAATCGAAAGACATGCAACAATCAAGCAATAAAATAGATACATATGAAATATTTGAATTGTTTAATTCTGTGTGCAAATTCAAACAGGTTGATATGTTATGTTCTAAATACATGGGATTTCATTTTTATGAATGAAACAGTTTTTTAATAGTTGCAAAATCGTTTTGTTATAGTTGTGACACTTCGTAAATATTAAGTACCGGAATAACTTCTTCTTTACAGTTTTAAAAGCAGTCAGGTAAGAATTGATAAAACATAACTAAATAAAGGAAAAAGGAGTAATGGAAAAACAAAGAATAAAAATACATTCATAGCATAATTTATAAATATAAAAACATTGTTTGTATTCAGTTGGTTAATAGTTTCTCCATAGTTGTGCGACCGTATATAAAAACTTGAACAATTAGAAAACAAACAACTTTAGGAAATACAAACCTATACAATAAACATATTATAAGGACTAAATGTCAAATATCCTAAAAGTTTTAAACCAGGTCCAGAGTATAAAATCAAATATAATACCTACATTCAACTAATAACACTAACTATTGTCTGATAATAGATTCAACCAATAACACAAAATAGTCACCAAAATAAAAGATCCTATTTTTTCAATTTAGATGCCTTAGAAGACTTGCTTTGCTTCTCATCCTCGCTATCAATGCTTTCATCAATTTTCCTTTGGCCGTATGAGAAGAAAAGTGCAGCAAGCCGAGTACGATAAACTTCGATATCAAAGTCCGCAGGGACATCCTTTCCGTGGATAAAGAACACGGCAAATGCAGCAACATATGCTCCGCAATCACTATAAAAACAAAAAAAATATAAACAGTTTAGCAACTAAAAAACAACATAAAATAAACTTAAATGAAACACTCACTTTTTCTGCTGAGACGGCAGACCACTAATCTCCACGATTCTTAAAGGAGCTGTAGGGTCAGAACCTAAAGCAGGAGCATGTGACATATTCTTCCAGAAACCAAGTAAATCAAAAAACAAAGGCAGCAACACAGAATAAGCCTTCATGGCATTCCTAGCTGCAGCATTCATTTTCGCAGTCCTCAAAGAATTATACAGAAACAGAATCCCTTCATTCAAGTCAAGACGACCAAACACCCAATGACTTTCCCTTCTTAGATTGATGATGAATAACACATGATCGACTTCATACCAAGGCTTGGAACAGGGAATGCGTAAACCTCGGATGTAATGCGCTATTGGGTGGGCAGCGTGAATGTGTGACATCTTAGTCTTCATTGACTTGGCTTTGTTATATTTGTGGTACAAAGCTTGGATGGAATCATCAAAGAGACAATCAGTTGTCGCAAAATTCAACGTCACAGCGGAAGAATATTTACCTTTTTTCCTAAGGTAATAGAATATGGTGTTCATATGCTGAAACAAAAACAACACAGAAACACAAATGAAAAGGTTGAACAAATGTTAAAAAACTGTAATACAGTATCAAAACTTAAAAACATTTATAAAGCAACTGAAAACAAACTATCATAACTACAATGGAAATTGGAAATTTTACCGAGTCATTTATAAACATGTCGCATGCAGCCAAATGATAAAACCAAGTTTTATCCTCCACATAATCAACACCTAGCTTAAAACCCGGGGTAAATTTCTTTGCACCATCAACATAACAATTGTAATGCCTAAAACAACAAAGAAACAACAAAAAAAATAACATTAAAACCAGAATAAAACTGAAAAATAAAACAGAATACAAAAACAGATTTAATAAAAACAGTCACCTAGGATGTTTAAGCAATCCTTGACCAATCCAAGCGTCAAATTTTGCCTCAATCTCGGGAGATACGGGATCAGCAAACGCATCATTAAGAGCATAAAGGCCCTTCACATAAGTCACCATTTTAAAATCCCTATCATCCCCAGCTGATTGAGAACCTAAGGACATAAGCTCCATTGGAGTGCTCCCCACATCAGCAGACCCGAAATCAACAAAAGGAGATTTCAAGGCAGGAGCACGCTTCCTCTTATCCAAAAGAGGTGTATCAGAGACAGTGTCCTCAGTTTCTTCATCAGTATGAAGGGCATCTGACTTTTGACCAACAACATTTGGATTGGGTGCAGGGACCTAAAAAAGAAAGAATGCATTTAAAGAGTTGCAAAACAAACTAAAAACTATTGAGCAACCAAAAAGAAACCTAATTTTCTTGCAACCAATTAAAAATACACTTACATGGATTTTACCAACAGCCTCCAAGCTAGCCAACACAACTTGATCATCATCTATTTCAAGCTGGTTTAACCCATCAAAGAAATCGTCCCCCTTTAACCGAGACTCATCGCCCTTTGGCTTCTCAACATCCTTAACATTTTTATCACTCCCTCCAACAGCCTCAGATGGATTCACATTAGCAGGGGCAACATCAGTAACAACCTTGTCAGCATCATCAGCATCACCAACAACTTTAACCAACTCACCACCATCGTCGGAGTCAGAATCGATATTTTCTGGATCAGGCAGTTGCTTCTCATCATCCTCAGCATCATCATCATCATCATCATCATCATCATCATCATCATCATCATCATCATCATCATCATCATCATCATCATCATCATCATCATCATCACCATCATCATCAGAATCTTGAGTAACTAATTCATCAGATGACTTTCCCTGAATCAAACAACATAAATGAAACTTAAATGAAACAGTAAAGAAACTAAAAAAAATATATGAAAAAACCTAAACAATAAAATATGAATAAATACCTCATCAGAAGGACGACGATGAATGGCATTAACCTTCTCCTGATTATCCTTAATTACAGTCATTACGGACTTGAAATTAAGATCAACAAAACACCTCAAGGATATGAAGTCTTCGGCCAATGATGATTGATTCGAAATGACCATCTCCAACTTAGATTTCATCAAATCAATATCCGTTGAATCAGATTTCTTTGAAGATGACCCACTCTCAAAGGATTGCTTCGCTCCACCACGGTCATCAATAGACTCATCGAGAAATAAACCGTCAAGTTGAAGCTTCTGCCTCTCTTCATCAGTAGGACACATGTTTTTGATCTTCAACTGAACAGCATAATCAAACATAATATGAAAATATAAAAACAATTTAAAAAACTAAAAATTAACAACATAAATAAAACTGAAAAAGAAACAGTAAAGAAACTGTAAATTACCTTGTCCAACGGCAAATAAAAAATCTTGCCCTTCAAGTCTCGAAGAGTTGGATTTTTGGTGACAATGGTGTTGCTCCAGTTCAGAATCCTTGGAATAGAAGATGAAACTCTTTTACAGAAAGAGTTCACCATAGCAGGACAACATTCATAAAACCAAACCGTAAAAACCCAAGGACATCCCAAAGCCCTATACCAGCCATCATACTGGCCTCCCTTCTCTGCCTTCCTATTTTTCATAATAATCCCATGCTGAATTCTACCTTTGAATGAATCAATTGTCAATTCAAAGGATTCCCTACCCCAACAATACTCGTCCCACCGACCGCTATCCACAACATCTAGATCAAACCTAGATACTTCTTTATCAGGAGTATTGCTAAGAAGAAAACACTGAATAAAATACAAAACAACCATTTTCAAACCAAGGGACTCATCCAAACCCCACCGACTACCCAAAAAAGCATCCTCAATGGCTTTATGGTCAATGGTTTTTACACCACGGAAACAGATTTCTACCAATTGATTTGTTTCCTGTGAAAACAACAACTTGTTGCAATCACCGAAACAATCAATTCTAGAAATCAAATAAAATTCCTCAGCACTAAACCGTATGCAACGGCTAGCAACCTTAGCCCAAAACTCTTTAGGATTGGGCTGGAAAACTTCCCTCGGTAATAAACTATGGACAACTTGCGGATGAAAAAAACTCATGCATATCTAGAAAATGGTCAAACTGAGTTTCACGAAACATAGAAAGCAAATTAACAGACAAAGTGTTCTTAATATTATCTATCACAGAAAAAACACTAGTGCATACACACTTAGATCTATAGAAATCAGAAGGACTAAATTTGTAGTCCCACCTGCAAAATAACCAAAATGGCCACAATAAATTATTAATCGTGAATAATACAGTATGAAAACTGCAATAAAACTATAAACAAACTACAAACAAACTACCAAACAGATACAACTATACAAAAATAAACAGCAAATATCTGAAATCGTTTTGAAATCTAAAAAATAACAGCAACAACTAAACCTAATGAAAATCGAAAAACACATCAAACATAACAACACAATAAATTATTAATCGTGAATAATATAGTAGGAAAACTACAATAAAACTATAAACAAACAACAAACAAACTACCAAACAGATACAACTATACAAAAATAAACAGCAAAGATCTGAAATCGTTTTGAAACCTAAAAAATAACAGCAAATAACTAAACCTAATGAAAATCGAAAAACACATCAAACATAACAACATTAAACTATAAAAAAACTAATAAGAAACTACATACGACTGATTGTACACACTATAAACGAAAACAAAATACAGAACCTAAAGCACAAACAAACACTGAAAATAAAGAAAACAAAATCAAATTTAAAAACCAAACCCAGAAAAGAACAAAATAAATTGCTCAAAACCAAAAATAAAGAACTAAAAAATTAAACAACACAAAACGAAATGTTCAAATGAAACCCTAAAATTACACAAGGCAGAATGAACAGAAAAACGCTAAAATCTGGGGAAAGTGTAAATGTTGAAAAAGGGGGAAACGAGAATGAAACTTAAAACCAACCTGTGTTCGATCTTCAGCAGAGGCACTAGTTTTTTTCCCAGAAATTTCTGGAACCGTTTGCTCCTCCACGTTGAGCTTCGTTTTCTTCAAAGAATATGGCCTCCCACGCTTGGTCAGTGGAGCATCAAAATCAGAATCATAGTCTTCAAGGATCGGGCGTTTACCCTTGGATTTGTTAGCTAAAGTTTTCTTGCCCATTTTCGATTTTTGTTTGAGAACTGGAGAAGGTGATGATGATGAACGAGTGATTGCCATCTTATAAATAAATTTGAAAAAAGATGAAACTAAGAGGGAATAACAGTTGAGAAATCGTGGGGTGAGTGGGAGTTGAAATTTTGTGGATGAACAAAAAACAAGAGGGAAAAAACGTGATGAATAATGGGTGGTTAAGCTTATCAATGGAGGTTACTTGATCTTCAAAACAACTAAAAAACAGAAGGAAAAATCGAAAATGAAATTGAAAGAAAAGGAAAAAAGAGAGGGAAGAGAGTGGGATTTGATTGATGAGTGATGGGGATGGCACACGTGTCTGTGCATGGAATGATGACTAAGTGGTATTTTTGTAATAAAACAAAGATGGTAAGTAAAAAAGTTGATGTAGGCGTGTAGGGGTTTCTTAGTAATAAATTGTGTAAATTGGATTTTTGATGAAAAAATTTCTTGATTATTTAATTAAGTGATCAATTAAATGCGGAATAATAAAACTGGTACTGAAAACTATTTTTCCGTAGTTACAGAATACAACTCTGTAACTCCAGAGAAACCCAGAAAAACAAACAGTGCATAAAAGTAAAAACACACAAGATTTTTTAACGTGGTTTCAACAATCCTTTCAGATTGTTACTAGTCCACGAGGCCACGCCCAGAGATAAGATTCATTAGATCGGTATCAAAAATACAAAGTAATTGACTTATGCATAAATAGACTCCCTCTTATTGTATGCCGCAAGCTTGATGTATTCTACCTACTAACCGAATCTTGATAAAACTCCAAGAGCTCGAACTCCCTTCGATCACCTTGAGGAGTTCTTGAATCCTCCCGATTCAAGGCTTAAAGGCTATCTCCCGAAAGCTTATACAACCATCTCCCGAAGGTTGTGTGCTTGTATCATCCCGATGCAAGACTTCAAAAGCAATCTCCTGAAAGCTTGTAAAACCCTTCTCCCGAAGGTGTGCTTGTATCCTCCCGATGCAAGACTTCAAAAGCAATCTCCCGAAAGCTTGTAAATACCTTCTCCCGAAGGTGCATTGATGTTCTTCTTCGTTGTAGACTTGAATACAGACTCAAGACAATACAAACAACAAATAAACAGAGTAAGAGTCGAACAACTCTTCTCTACATAACAAAGACACTCTTTCCTTAAGATATGAAAGTGAATGAAAGAGATACAAAACCTAGCTGCTATAAGATGTATTTATAATGAATATACATCTTATTGACAGCTTACATTCGGTCTGAACAAGACCTCAACCCACTAGAAACTTCCCTAAAATAATTCTTCAATCAGTCCAGGAATTTCCGTTTCTGTACCTACAGAATCGTGGGCAGTAACTACAACTTTCCTTTTATAGAAAAGGAAAGTTTAGCTCCGGTTTTCTCTTCAAGAAATCTGATCTGAGAAAATGGGAAACTCAACACAAGATCAGATTATACAGCTGGTTAGATAAAAACGAAATGGGTAACCGAACTTACCATTTTTACCTTTTTCCAAAAATAGAAAAGCTAGACAACTTTCCTTCCAAGTTTGAATACACAAAATAGGAAACCATATTAATACATACCAGCCGAAATTAATAGGAAATAATAAAATATTTTTGTCAATTAAATATGCCAAAAATGGAATTAACAATCTCCCCCTTTGGCACTTTGATTGACAAAATATTTTATTATGAGAAAACCTGCATCAAGTATTAGAAACCAAAGCAACTAGCTTCTTAAAGATAAAAGAGTATAGAAAATACTCCCCCTGCATGAAAGCACTCTAGCACATAAAACAAAGAACATTTTTTGGACGGAAAAGCTTACAAACCGAAAACAAGCAACTCCCCCTAAAACCAAGGGTCCAGAGTTGTAACAATGAATCCAAAAAAAATAATACTACTCCCCCTTTTTGTCTATTAAGGAGCCAAAGATAACAAAAACAAACATGGACAAAGTCATAAGTTCAAGCATACATTAATAAAAAGCAAGAGATAGATTGAACCACTTATTCATCATCATTGGGTCAGAAGTATTTCATGATGTTGTCCATCTTCCTGAGAAGCAAGGCCTGACTTGTCTCCATTCTTCCCAAACGCAAATTGAATTCTGCCATTTCTGTAGGAGCAGAAGTTGAAGCAGATGCAACAGCAGGATCATTTGTAATACTAGGGGAAGCAGACCGAGCCTTTCTTTGAGCAGCTTTTCCTTGAGGAGGCTTCTCAGGAATTTTGAAAGTGGTTCCAACAGCAAGCATCTCAATTGATTCATTCTCAAGAATCAATTCCTCTTGATCAGATAAAATCCAAGGGTCCAGAGTTGTAACAAAGAATCCAAACAATGAATCCAAAAAAAATAATACTACTCTCCCTTTTTGTCTATCAAGGAGCCAAAGATAACAAAAACAAACATGGACAAAGTCATAAGTTCAAGCATACATTAATAAAAAGCAAGAGATAAAAGATTGAACCACTTATTCATCATCATTGGATCAGAAGTATTTCATGATGCTGTCCATCTTCCTAAGAAGCAAGGCCTGACTTGTCTCCATTCTTCCCAAACGCAAATTGAATTCTGCCATTTCTGTAGGAGCAGAAGTTGAAGCAGATGCAGCAGCAGGATCATTTGTAATACTAGGGGAAGCAGACCGAGCCTTTCTTTGAGCAGCTTTTCCTTGAGGAGGCTTCTCAGGAATTTTGAAAGTGGAAATCAATTCCTCTTGATCAGATAAAATCTTATAGATTAAATGAGGAAAAATAAGATTGAGCCTAGGTTTCTTGCCCTTTCTAAGAGAAACAATTTGCTCCCAAATCATGTCAGCCAAATCAATTTTAGCACCAATTGAAACTTTATACAAAAAGAATGCAAGTTCATTTGAAACATTTACCGGATTGGAGCAAGGAAACCAATTGGATAGGGCAAACCTCATGAGAGCAGCATGTTGATAGGTGAGTTGAGACATATGCATGGTGTCGGAGAGTTCAACATCATTATCACCAGTGAGATAACCGAACACCTTTTGACGATCAAACTCCACATCAGTTGGCTCAATTCCCATAGGCAGATTGAGAGCTTCAGCCACATCCTTCACAGTAAAAGAATACCAGTGTCCTCTGACAAATACTTTGCCAAACATAAAAGAGTCCTCATCGAGAAACTCATCAATGATGTTAGCATAAAATTCCTTCACAATTCTATCCACATAGCCATCAAAATCGATCAAAGTATCTGCCCATTGTCTTTCTTTCAACATGTTATAAACTCTAAAAGGCTTACGAGCAATGACATTAAAATTTTTCTCCACAGTAAAATTCCTATTCTCATAGAATTTCATATCTCTAGCATGCTCATTATAACAAAAATAATGAGAGTGGGGCTTGAAGTTATCAAGAGAAATACCAGAGGGCCTCTTTCTTTTCTGTGGAAGAATTGGATTTGGAGAGACAATGGGCCTTTTTGCTTTGTCCTTCTTTGGAACTGCAGCAGGGACAGGAACATGTTCTGTAGTGACAGGATCAGCCTCTGGTTCTTCACTCTCGGATTTAGAATCATCAACAGCAGGTTGATCTTTGGGCACAAATTCTTCACTTGAATCGGACAAGCCCTCTGAATCATGATCCTCCTCAGTTTCTTCAGGTTCGGAATCCGAGGAAGAGACCGAAGGAGGATTCTCCTTGAGATTTGTGACCTTTGAAGATGAAGACACCACCTTTTTCCCTTTGGATACCTTTTTAGGTTGAACCACTTCGGGCTTTTAAGGAGTGGAAACCTTGGACCTTGTTCCAGAACTCACCGTGGGCAAATTCACCATAGCTTTGTCGACATTAGGAGCACCATTCGAAGAAGAGGACTTCGACAATGTGTGATCGGATGAATGAGATTCATCATGATCACCAAACCCAGGTGTTGAAGAAGCAATTGGAGAAGCAACAACAGGTGGAGAGGCGAGATTGATCACTGATTTTCGAGCTTGGGTCTTCGATTTTCTAGCAGATTTCGTCGAAGTAGAGGACGAACCAGGAGCTCCGATCGCTGGTGCAAGCGGCGCAGGAGGGGTGATCGGAGATGCAGAGGCAGAGCCACGAGAGGGCTTCTTGGACGGTTGGGCATTCTTAGTTTTGGCCATTTCTCTTTGAAATCCTAGAACACAAACACTCTTACACTTTGAAAAAGATTAGACCTTTGAGAGAGAAAAAAAAATAGAAAGAGAAGAGAGAGTGGTGATCATGGGTGAGTGGGTAGTTGAGCATATATAACATTTCAATTTTAATTACCCAATAAGTAAAAAAAATGAAAAAGGAAAGTAACTTCCTTACCTTAATCACCACGTGGGGAGAGAAAAAGGAAACCAAAAAGGTTTTTCAAAATAATGGTCAATGTTTCTTTAAATGGAAAGAGGAAACCAAAAATCCCCACAAAATCTAAGAATTTAAATACCCTACCAAAACCGAAATTGCCACCAAAAAGGAAACCAAAAATAATTAATTATTTAAGGACAAGTTTCCTAAAAACACCAAAATAAGACCAAATCACCAAAAATAAAGGAAACACACTAGATAGAATACAATTAAAACTTGTTTCCACAAATGAAAAAAAATATTTACAAAGAATCGAAAAAAAAAAATGCCCCCCTTTTTCTTTAATTTTTTTCAAAAAATGCCCCCCCAAATTTTTTTTTGCAAAAAATGAACAAGAGAACACAAGGAGACACATAAAGCACTAATCACCACTTAAGAGCAAAAAAATAGTGTCTAAGAATATAATGAAACATAACAAGATAGATAACAAGAAATTTTTAAGAAAGCTCAAATGACAAATTCGGTCACAATAATTTTTTTTTGTTTTTTATTTTTTATTTTTTATTTTTATTTAAAAGACAAAAAAATAAAATAACCTTGATATTTTTGTAACTAGAATTCACAATGTCCGCTTGTCTTTGTCCCTGATGAAAAATTCAAACTCATAAGAATAGTTAGAAATTATTTTATCAAGCTAATGAAGTAGTAGAATGAGGTCATACCAGTTACACAGGAAAAAGTTGACTCATTCACCAAGAATATTAAAGTAAATCAAACAGTATATAACAGCTTTATAACACCATTTTCGAGGATAGAAAATTTTTACCACAAACTGTGTTAAGCATAAGTGTGTGAAAGTTTAAGCAGGGAACATTGCCCAATATGTCAAAAAGACTTTTTCTGATAAATTGTAACCATAAGAGACGCTGTCACACTACCTCAATGGTAGCATTTTTCAATGGTAGCGTATCTTCTACATAACTCCTAATTACATAGTTCCAACTTACTCAGAGATGGCTTTCACACATTGAGATAGGTAGCTCTATTCATCCAATGGAGCTTGAACACACAGTTTTTAAACATCATTATTCGAAAATAGTAGCTTACATAACACTGTTTGATGAACCCGAATATTCCTGTGAGGAGTGAACAATTTTCCTGACAAACCTGTATGACACCATAACATTACAACATTAGAAATACAATAATGACTGTAATTCTTATAAGGTTGAGATTTTCTTCTAGGCCAAGGACAAGACATTATGAATTCTAAGACACTCAAATATCAAGGATTAAGAAGAACAAAAAACATTAAACAGTACAAACCCTTAAGGATTTCCTTAGAGAAATAAAACGGACTGAGTCAAGAGCTTTAGTAAAAATATCTGCAATTTGTTCGCTAGTTTCATCATATTCTAAGACAAGAATTTCATTTTTCACAAGCTCTCTAATAAAGTGATGACGAATGTCTATGTGATTTGTGCGAGAGTGTTGAAAAGGATTCTTAGAAATATTTATAGCCCTAGTGTTATCACAAAAGATGGTTAAAGTTTTCAAATCAAACCCATAATCTGGCATCATTTGTTTCATCCATAACAATTGGGTACAACAACTACCCGCAGCAATATACTCAGCCTCAGTTGTGGATAGAGAGATTGAGTTTTGCTTCTTGCTGTGCCATGAAACAAGATTGTTTCCAAGATAGAAACATCCACCACTAGTACTTTTTATATCATCTGCATTACCTGCCCAATCAGCATCACTAAAGCAAACAAGGTTAGAGTTAGTGTCTTTAGAAAACCAAATCCCAAAATCAATAGTGCTATTTACATAGCGAATGATTCTTTTCACAGCAGAAAGATGAGATTCCATGGGATTTGCCTGATATCGTGCACAAACACCAACACTAGAACAAATGTCAGGACGACTAGCAGTAAGATAAAGCAAACTACCTATCATACTTCGATACAAAGTTTGATCTACCTTTACTCCTTGTTCATCTTTGCTTAATTTCAAAGTTGTGCTCATGGGAGTGTTGGTATGTTTGGCTTTCTCAAGACCAAACTTTTTCACCAAGTTCTTTGCATACTTGCTTTGAGTGACAAAAGTTCCCTCATCTGATTGCTTCACTTGAAGACCGAGAAAATAAGTGAGTTCACCTACCATACTCATTTCAAACTCCTTTTACATTTGGGAAACAAAACCCTGCACTTTAGAGTTAGAAGTAGAGCCAAACACAATATCATGAACATATATTTAAGCAACAATTACATCAGAATTAATGTTTTTGATGAAAAGTATTTTATCAACATTTCCTCTCTTGTAATCATGAGAAAGTAAAAATTCAGTTAGACGCTCATACCAAGCACGTGGTGCTTGTTTTAGACCATACAAAGCCTTTTCTAACTTATAAACATGATCAGAAAAATGAGGATCCTCAAACTCTTTAGGTTGTTCAACATACACCTCTTCTTTTAAAAACCCATTCAAAAAAGCGGATTTGACATCCATTTGATACAATTTAATACCAAGAATGCAAGCTATGGAAAGAAGTAATCTGATCGACTCCAGTCTAGCTACTAGAGCAAATGTTTCATCAAAGTTAACACCCTCAACTTGAGTGTATCCTTGGGCAACCAACCTTGCCTTGTTCCGAATGATAGTGTCAAACTCATCACTCTTATTTTTGAAGATCCACTTGGTTCCAATGATGTTCACAAACGATGGTCTTGGAATCATTTTCCAGACTTTATTTCGAACAAACTGATATAGCTCATCCTGCATAGCAAGAAACCAATCTTCATCCATTAGTGCTTCTTTTACAGATTTTGGTTCTAAAGAAGAAATAAAACATAAGAATTGAATTATATTAGCATATTTTCTTCTTGTAACCATTCTCTCATCCAAGTTTCCCATGATGAGATCTGAAGGATGATTCTTTTTAACCCTGGAGGATGGTTCCCTCTGTATTGGATCAGTGATTGAATTTGAAGAATGCTCAAATTCTTTTGTTGTTGGGATTTCTGTAGCAACAGATTCCTGCACTTAGCCTCGACAATTGCTTCTGTAGCTTCGTCAGGTTCCTTTTCCTCAGCAGCAGGCTTTTCAAGCAGATCTTCAATCTGTTCTTCTGTAGAAAACTCAGACAAATCTTTTAGGTCATCAACAACAACATTAGCAGATTCCATAACAGTTTGGGTTCTCATGTTATACACACGATATGCCCTACTATTTGTGGAATATCCTAAGAAAACACCTTCATCACTTTTAGCATCAAATTTACCAATGTAATCACGATCTCGTAAAATATAACAAACACATCCAAACACATGAAAGTGACTTACATTTGGTTTCTTACCTTTCCAGATTACATATGGTGTTTTGTGAGTACCTGGACGTAAGAATACTCTGTTGATGGTATAGCAAGCAGTGTTAATAGCTTCGGCCCAAAGATGCCTCGTAAGCTTCTTGCTATTCAACATTATTCTAGCCATTTATGTTAGAGTACGATTCTTTCTTTCAACCACTCCATTTTGTTGAGGAGTTTTAGGAGCAGAAAATTCATGAGAAATACCGTTAGCTTTACAAAATTCATCATATATGGTATTTTCAAATTCCTTTCCATGATCACTCCTAATCCTAACAATTTTACCAATGTTACAATCTTTTTCAACTCTTAATTTCAAACACAAAGATGGGAAAGCTTCAAAGGTATCATATTTTTCTCTCAAAAAATCCACCCATGAAAATCGAGAAAAATCATCAACACAAACAAAAATATACCTCTTACCATTCAAGCTTTCTACCTGGATTGGACCCATTAAATCCATGTGCAAGAGTTCAAGAACTCTAGATGTATTCACATCCGGGATACTCTTGTGAGAAACTTTCAGTTGCTTACCTAACTGACATGGTCCACATTTTCCCAACGACTCCTTACCTAATTTAGGTAATCCTCGAAAAATCCCTGAAACAGACAATTTTTTTCAGATTTTTAAAATGAATATGACCAAGTTTTTCATGCCATAGATCAGTAACATTTTCAATGACAGAATGACAAGTAG
Source organism: Cannabis sativa (assembly GCF_029168945.1). Taxonomy (NCBI): domain Eukaryota; kingdom Viridiplantae; phylum Streptophyta; class Magnoliopsida; order Rosales; family Cannabaceae; genus Cannabis; species Cannabis sativa. The sequence continues at coordinate 67,427,568 of NC_083604.1, forward strand.
CATACGTAGTGAGAGTATAACAATTATCACTAGATTTCAGCCCTTGTAAGACAATTTCATCAAGGATATTATATACATAGCAATGATTGCTATCAAAGCTCACAGTATAACCCTGATCACAAATTTGACTAATGCTAAGTAGATTAGCTTTTAGTCCTTCAACATACATGACATTCTTTAGTTTAGGAAGCCCTTCGAACTTGAGAGTTCCCATTCCTATGACTTTTCCAGTAAGACCATTACCAAATGTAACTTTTCCACCATGCATTGGTCTTATGTTCACAAGAAATTATTTTTCACCTGTCATGTGTCTAGAACAACCACTATCAAAGTACCACATGTTAGAAGCAATAGTTTTAAAATAAGTAGAACCTACCAAGCATTTGTTTTTCACAACCCTTTTTTGTTTTTGTAAAACATGTTTATTTCTAAGATAATTAGATTTAAACATGTTTTGCATAGTTATCACTTAGGTCGAATGTGACCTTTTATTCCACAAAAATGGCAAATAGGGATGAAACGTCTTCCAATCCCTTTGAAATTGTCAAACTTACTGTGCTGCTTCTTTTCTGTAACAGCAGAGTGCTTTGCTGTAGAGACAGAAACCTGCGAGGTAGAAACAGTTCTTCCAGAAACAAAACTATTAGATTTAACAAAAGTGGTATTAGAATTAGGTTGATTTGAAACATAACCTAGACCCGCATGATTAGTTTGGCCAGATTTTTGAATTTTTTCCAAAATGGTGGAACCTGGATTTAACATTTTAACATTCTTTTTAATGTTATCAATTTCCTTGGTTAAAGAAATAATCTTAGACTCTTTTAAAGACAGTTCAGATTCACAACATTTAAGTTTATCTTCCAACTCATTAATGTTGTTACATAAGACTTTATTATCTTTAACCAGGGAGCGATTTTTAGCACATGTTTCCAACCATTTACCAAACATTACCTTGTAGGATTCAGCCATAGAATTCTCATCAATTTCTGACTCATCAGATTCGGATTTGGATTCTTCTTTGTTGTCATCGATCAGGATATTATTCATGCAAATGCTCTTTTCTTTTTCCTGCAAATTTCTTGACAAAACACTTGTTAGGACAACCCTTTCTTTTTCATCCTCACTACTCTCAGAATCATCACTCCAAGTAACATTTAATCCCTTTTTATTTTTCTTTAAGGTATTACCACATTCGGATTGAGTGTGACCAAAACTTTCACATTCTCTGCATTTAATACCTGTTGTAAAAAATTGTGTACGCAAGTATACGCAATCGTAACAAGTAATAAAGTGATAAATCGAGTATCGTCTCCACAGGGATTGAAAATTGGAAATTAATTTATAAAACTAATTACTCACAAATTGGTTCAAAAAAAAATAATAAATAAATTGTTGAGAATATGTAAAAATTAATAAACGCAAACTATGAAGAAAACAAACTAGAACTATTAAATTGACCTAAAAAAATGCAAAGTTGATATAAGGGTGCAAATGAGTATTGTTGTAAATTGATGATGTCAACTAGGAATCTAAAATGTCATAATCCTTTTTCCAAAGTATTTATGGTTTGATTCTCTAATTAATTAACATATTCCTATGCCCAATTAATTTTAAGAATACCAATTTAAGCACAATTCCTTCAAGTCATACAAGGTAAATAACACATTCCTATGCTATTTACAAATCACACTTTTCCAAGTTGATATTCATGCATCATTCAAGCAATTCCACTAACCCTATTTTTTCCAAAATTAAGATTAGCTAGTACCTACTAATGGTGATCAAGCAAAAGTAAGCAATTGCACAATAAACACTCTTGAATGAACAAAACCAATTCACTAAACATAGCAATAAAATACCAAATCACAATTTAAGTCAACAAAATAATTCTAGCAAAATAAAAATTAACTCATAAAGAATTGTGCAAAAATTACAAAGTTTAAAAGAAAAGAGATATAGAAATAAAAACCCATTTGGAGCTTGTCACAATACTCCAAGTTCCTCTTCCAAATTTCTCTTCTTCTTCCACTTAATTTTTACCAATCTCTAAATAAAAATGCTAAAAACTAACACTCAAATAAAACTCTCTCTCTCTTTTTTTCTTTCTTTTTCTTCTTCTTTTTCTTCTTCTTTTTCTTCATTTCTTGCTGTAGATGTAGCTGTAGCAGACCAAAACTCAGCCGCCCTCTTTTTTTCCACAATTGTTTCACGCCTCCTCTGCTTCTCAATTCATCATATATCCAATGTCTTTTTCTTTTCATTTCTATTTTTTTTTTCCAAATCAAGCCCTCACTTGATTTTCTTTTCTCTTTCTTTTTTTTTTTGGCCCAATCTTTCTTTCTTTTGACTTTCAACTAGTGAAATAAAAGCCCAACATCATGGCCCATAACACTTAATATCAATTTTGCATTTAAATTCCTACAACATCACACACAATTGTATTTAATTAATTGGGAGACTAAATAAACAAATAAAAATTAAAAAAAATTAATTAAAACTAATTTCAAAATACTAAAATTAATATTTATGCAAAATTAAAGAAAACCAAATAAAAGTCACTAAAATAAACTAAAAATTCTTGAGAACAAAACTAATTTAATGCCCAAAAAGATATAAATAACTCTATTTTCATAGAGTTATCAATACCTTTTTTATTGCTAGATGAAAAAGGTTTAGAGGGAATATTACCAAAAATGTTACCTTTTGGGCTCTTTGAAAGGTTCTTTTTATTTCCAGCAGATTTCATGAATTTTTGGAAATTTTTTGCCAACAGAACCATTTCATCATCATTTTCATCATCAAAAATAATATTTTCAAAAGCATTAAAGGCAATACCTTTACTTTTCTCATTCGAGAGACTTTGCTTACTCTTTTTCTTGATCTGTTGATTCAACTCAAAAGTTCTTAAAGACCCCATGAGTTCCTCAACCTTCATTTTGCCAAAGTCTTTTGCCTCTTCCATTGCCAGCAATTTTGTGTAAAACCTGTCAGGAAGAACTCGAACAATTTTTCAAACCAAGACAGATTCATCTAATTTTTCTCCCAAGGCAAAAAACTCATTAGAAATATCAGATAATATTTCATAAAAATCATTTAAAGTTTCAGTTTCTGACATTCTCAATTCATCAAATCTAGTTTTCAGCATGGTAAATCGTGATCTCTTTACATTAGCAGTACCTTCAAATTGAATTTGAAGGATTTCCCATGCTTCCTTTGCAGATTCACAAGATGAGATTAATTTAATAAAGCCTTCACCAACACCATTAAAAATAGCATGTAAAGCCTTATTATTATAACCATACAATTTTTCATCTTCAGTGGTCCAACTAAGTTTCAGATTTTACCTGAGTATTACCTTTTTCATCATTTTCAGTAGGTTGAGACCAGCCTGTAAGAATAGCTCTCCATGCCTTCTCATCTTGCGATTTGATGAATGCTCTCATCCTGACCTTCCAATAAGGATAATTCGACTCATTCAACAGAGGAGGTTGAGAGATAGAGCTTCCTTCTGCAAACAAAGAAATCTCACACAAAACAAGTTAAACGGAATAACCTCAAGATCTCAATAAGAATTTAGTGACTTGCTCTGATACCAAATGAAAATTTGTATTTTAATATTCTCAGTTTGATTATTTAATTAAGTGATTAATTAAATGCGAAATAATGAAACTGGTACTGAAAACAGTTTTTCTGTAGTTACAGAATACAACTCTGTAACTCCAGAGAAACCCAGAAAAACAAACAGTGCATAAAAGTAAAAACACACAAGATTTTTTAACGTGGTTTCAACAATCCTTTCAGATTGTTACTAGTCCACGAGGCCACGCCCAGAGATAAGATTCATTAGATCGGTATCAAAAATACAAAGTAATTGACTTATGCATAAATAGACTCCCTCTTATTGTATGCCGCAAGCTTGATGTATTCCACCTACTAACCGAATCTTGATAAAACTCCAAGAGCTCGAACTCCCTTCAATCACCTTGAAGAGTGCTTGAATCCTCCCGATTCAAGGCTTAAAGGCTATCTCCCGAAAGCTTATACAACCATCTCCCGAAGGGTGTATCATCCCGATGCAAGACTTCAAAAGCAATCTCCCGAAAGCTTGTAAAACCCTTCTCCCGAAGGTGTGCTTGTATCCTCCCGATGCAAGACTTCAAAAGCAATCTCCCGAAAGCTTGTAAATACCTTCTCCCGAAGGTGCATTGATGTTCTTCTTCGTTGTAGACTTGAATACAGACTCAAGACAATACAAACAACAAATAAACAGAGTAAGAGTCGAACAACTCTTCTCTACATAACAAAGACACTCTTTCCTTAAGATATGAAAGTGAATGAAAGAGATACAAAACCTAGCTGCTATAAGATGTATTTATAATGAATATACATCTTATTGACAGCTTACATTCGGTCTGAACAAGACCTCAACCCACTAGAAACTTCCCTAAAATAATTCCAATCAGTCCAGGAATTTCCGTTTCTGTACCTACAGAATCGTGGGCAGTAACTACAACTTTCCTTTTATAGAAAAGGAAAGTTTAGCTCCAGTTTTCTCTTCAAGAAATCTGATCTGAGAAAATGGGAAACTCAACACAAGATGAGATTATACAGCTGGTTAGATAAAAACGAAATGGGTAACCAAACTTACCATTTTTACCTTTTTTCCAAAAATAGGAAAGCTAGACAATTTTCCTTCCAAGTTTGAATACACAAAATAGGCAACCATACTAATACATACCAGCCGAAATTAATAGGAAATAATAAAATATTTTTGTCAATTAAATATGCCAAAAATAGAATTAACAAAATTTATTTTTAAAACTTTTTAAATAAAAAAAAATTAAATATTTAATTGGCGGTCCAATAATATGTTAACATGTGTTGTTCATTAGCTAAAATAGTAAATTTATAATATTAATATATATATATATATACTAGGTTGATATTTCTTGCAATGCACATATACTAGGTTGATATTTCTAAGTGTAATATATATATATATATGTTTAATTTTTTTTAATTAGATAATGTATTTTTTTTTAATTTTTAAAATAGGGTTTGTGATTCAGATCTTTGAAGATTTTTTTTTAGCTATTGCGGTTACATTGGTGCACCATTGAGATGCGATTATATATATATACATATTTTATATGAACAAGAAAATCCAAGTAAAATATCGTGGTGAATCGTAATGTGTCTGATTAAGCAGAATTTTCTCTTATTTTAATTTAAAGTTATTTCAATAAACTTAAAAATATAGATAAAAATATTTACTATATTTTTAGTATTTTAAATTTAAATCTAAATTTATTTATATAAATTTGTACATAATTTTTATTTTTAAATATATATAATAAAATTAAAATTTTTTTACATAAAAAATATTTATATAGTTTTTATTTTAAAATATATATAATGAAATTATAGAATTAATAAAGAATATTCTGTTAAGTAATAATATATTCTGTTACGTAGAAAAAAAAAATACCATTAAATCAAGAATTCTGTTACATAACCACATTTTATATAGAATAAATATATATTATTAACGATTGAGATATTTATCTTCTATTTTCTGAAGTAAAATCATATGTGTAACATTAATATTAAATTATTATTAAGTTTTGGTGTATCTCAATAATTTAAGTGCAAAAAAATTAATTGCTAAGAAAATCTTGTTTAGTGATTAATTGAAAAACTAATTAGTAGTTATTTAATTTAAAAATAAAATTAATCGTAATTAATGTTTTATAAGGAAACGAAATATATTAATCGTAATTAATGTTTTATAAGATATTTTATTACTTATTTTTATTTAATTTTTATATTAATCACAACTGTTTAATAATGAACTAATGACTAAAACTAATATGACTATTGTTGACCTCCAAAAATTAGAAAGTGTAATTACAAAAATTACAAAGATGACTATTGTTGACCTCCAAAAATTACAAAAATTACAAATGTAATTTTTGAAGATCTTTAGATTAATGGGAAGGAAAATCTCAAAGTACTCTTAAAAAATGTAAAGAAGACAAGAAAATAGGCTCAAATCATATAAGGGAGTGAGCCGAAACGAGGAGGAGCCAAAGCACGAGATGAGATCCTCACGCAAGGAGCTCCTAAAGCCCAAACTCCCCTCCACTCAAGCCCATGCGCATGTTGGAAATATTTTACCAGGATCTAGGTTTACTAACAAGTATGTTTCATTAATATCCTAATATGAATTTCTAAAACAATGAAATAAACACATATAAAGTTTAGAAAACCTTACATTGGATGCAGCAGAATATAATGACTCCTTCCGTTCAGATCTCTAGCCCTTGATTCCTTTCTGTAGCCCGATTCTCCTTCTTGTTGATTGAATTCTTCATAGTCTTCCACATTATGATTGAGATACTACTTGATGTGTGTGGGCACTCACTCTATCACTCAAGGTTTGAAAATTTAAAGAAGAAAGGAGAGGGAATGGTGGTTCGGCTATATGAATAGAATAGGAGGCTCAATTTTCTGAAGACAAGAAATTTCATCAACTTTAAGTGTGAGCCATCACTATCTATTTATAGGTAACCACCTAGGTTTAGGTTAGATTTAATTAGCATTAAAATAATAGAAAAATAAATGGTAAAATCTACACTAAGTGGCCGGCCAAGGAATGGATAATGGGCCTCACTTTGCAATTTTGCAATTTCGTCATTTTTCCATCTCATTTTCTCAAAAACGCCAATTTTCCAATTTAACCACTTAAATGCCAATTCTAATTATTTAATAACTAAAAATTAATTATTAAATAATATTGTCATTTAATATATTTATTAAATAGACTTAATAAAGTCTTCCAATTAATAAATAAAACCTAGAATCTCTTTTCTTCACAAGTAAGCACGTGCTTAGTGAAAATTCATAAACTAGACATAGTCTAATTTTAGAATTATAATTGATTTAATTAAAATCAATTATCTGAGTCTTACAAGCAGAATGGTCTCAACTAGTATGGGGACCATGGGCCTATATAACCGAGCTTCCAATAAACAGTCCTAGAATTTACCAAGTAAATCCACTAACTTATTAATTCCTTATTGCATCCACTCATAGAACTTGGAATTGTACTCTCAGTTACATAAAACGCTCTATATGTTCAACGATATAGATACGCTATTAATTATCCATTGTTATAATCTCAATAATCAATGATCCTCTATAGATGATCTACATTGCATAGGGATAAAATTACCGTTACACCCTTTCAATGTATTTTATCCTTAAAACACTTGACCACCTAGAAATGATATTTTAGTGAATTAATATAATCACTAAAATGAGATCTCAATCATTTATCTCTAATTAGCAAGCTCGAAGGAAATCATCGTTTCACTTCTAAATACTTATAGAAGCTATAGATTACATATCTATGTTTAGCGCTCCCACTTAATTGTACTACTGTGTTCCCAAAATGTACATATCACCCTGGCCAAAAAGTAGGCTTAACTAACAAATCAAAGAACACGAATAATACTCTTGAGATCGAACCTAACCATGTCAGGATTAAGATCATTTGATCTCGGATCAACTAGGTGATATTGAATTGAATAGATATTACGGTAAGTTTATCATATCTAATCAAAGTTTAATATCGATCCCTTCCAATGTATATTCCAAACATCCGATACTGGTAAACTTTGCCAATGCCCTGAAAAGGACATAACACTTATCCAAGGTGTAAGCATACCTATCGCTGATTATCATGCCTATCTAAATCCAGTGAACTGACAAATCAGGGAATTAAACTTTCGAACATATAATCATGATTATATTCCACTGTGCTGACAACACTATAATCATGAACAAATACATATGTTCTGGACTTAATAGAATTTATACATTAGACAATCATGAAATAAATCATGTGAACCATGCAACATAAAATGTGATTTTTGATCTTTATTAGTAAATCTGATTATATTTAAATGGATTTTATTTCGGGCACAAAACCCAACAGCGCGCCCAAGGGAGCTCCTCACTCCGTCCCTCACTGCGCACACCAACGGGAGCTCCCTGCTCCCTCCTTCCTCGTGCGCACCGACGGGAGCTCCCTGTTACCTGCTCCCTCCTTCCTCGTGCGCACTGGCAGGAGCTCCCCACTATTTCTCTCCTTACACGCCCAATGAGCCCTCTCTGCTCCCTCATGCTCTCTCTCTATCTCTCTATTCCCTCACCCAATCATTCTCATTCACTTACTTCCTCATGCCCCTCATCAAGCCAAGGAGACTCATGTGGGCCTAACAGTTGGCCAAGTTTTGTAAGTTTTATCTTCAGATAATGAATGTGAGCTATAAAAGGATAAATGCCAAAAAGACGAACAACAAAGGACAAAGTCATTAAAGCATGCACGCTTCTGAGGAAGAGCTGTTTGCACGAAAAGACAAGTAGTGGAGACATAATCTGTCTCAATCGAGGTACTAACTAACACGTGAACACACTTCTCTCTTGAGATTTTATGCCCTATATAAAACTTAATTTTAATGTAATTATAATTTCATTTGTCAATAAAAGAACAGAAATTATTTCATTACTATTTTATATATAGTTTGTTCACATGTTACTTTCATGACCATATGTTTGATATATATAAATTCTATTAAATCCTTATAATATTGTTATTCATGATATAAACTATATTAGTCCCATAATTTATCAATGTACTAGATTTATACTGATGTGATAATCAGCGATGTAGTTTACTTGCACTTGTTTAAGTAGAATGCCTTTTTTAGAGCATTAGCAAAGTAAGCTTGTATCAGAAATATTGGCTATACATCGAACATGATCGACATTGACAGTGGAAAATATACTATAAACTTATCATAATATAATTTTTAAGTCAATGTCACTTAGTTGATCTTAGATCAATGATCTCAATCCTGAGATGTTTAGGTTCTAGCCTAACTGTACTATTCGGGTTCTTTGACTTATTCATCATCCACTTACCTGTAGGACTGGCCCATACATCTTGAGAACATGATAGTCCAATTGAGTGGGAGCACTAATTATAGATATAGAATCTATAGCTTCTATAAACATCTAGAAATGACATGACAGTTTCCTTAGAGCTTGGCTAAACAAGTTTAAATGGTGGAGTACTCATTTCAGTAATTATATTAGTTTATTAGAATATCCTTTATAATAGCTAAGTGTTTTAAGGATAAAATACATTGAATGGTAAAATGGTAAATTTCTCCCTACTTGATGTAAATCGTCCCTAGAGGATCATTCATTGTTTAGATTAAAACAATGGATATTCATAGCGTATTTGTATTTAATATATAGAGCATTTTATGTAATCAAGAGTGCATTTTTGAATCTATAGTGGAGTTAAAATGAATTAATTAGTTAGAAAATTTATTGGGGTAAGTTGAAAAATACCTCTTTTATTAATCAATTAACCAAATTTACCTCTAATTTTTTATTTAATTGAAATATACCTCTTTTTATATATATTGTACCCAAAATATCCTGACATAAGGAGTCTCATGAAGAGGATCTTAAAGTGACAGGGGCAAAATTGGTACAATATTTAAAAATTAGGTAAAAAGAGGGTAAAAATAAAAGAGGTCAATATAAAAAGGATATAGAGTCTAATATAAATTTTGGAAGGGAAATTATAGTAAATGGCCTCAAATCATAAGAGTATGTTAGTTTATGTCCTCTTTTCAAAAAAATATAGCAAATGGCCCTAAATCATAAGACTATGTTAGTAAATGTCCTTATTTCATTTTTTTTTTTTCTTAGAATTAGAAGCAAATTATTTAAACATTATGGTATATCTATATTAGTTTTGTTAAAATCTTTTTTATTTTAAAGTTATGTCAATTTTTTAATTTTTTATGAGTTGTTTTGGGTTGTTGGTATATAGATTTTGTTGTACGGTATATTTCTATTTTGTTGTATGGTATATTATTATTCTTAGATGATATTTATTTTTTATTATGATATGTATAATAGTGGTATATAATTTTATTAGCATAATAAAAATATTTTAATGTATGTATATAATTTTATTGCCATGCTACATATATTTAATTATTATTTTTATATTTTTTGATTGTATGATTATTTATATATTTAATTAGTTTTTATTTTATTATATACAATGGTCATGGTATATATATTTTAATTGTGGTATATAATTTGGTTAGTATAGTATACATACATATATATGTAATAGTAATCTATATTTTTATTATTATTATTATTTTTTGTATATATATTTTGGTGTATGGTATATGTATTTTTTGTTATACGGTATATAATTTTTTAAGTAATATTTAAGTTTTATTTTTTATTGTACTTTTGTTGACATGATATATAATTTTATTAGCATCTTATATATTTTTATTTTTATTTGTTGTTATTATTATATATATTTTTATTGTAAGGTATATATTTTATGTTATATGGTATATAAGTTTTATTGTATAGTATATCATTTTATTTTAAATAATGCATGTTTAGTTTTTATTTTAGTATACATAAAGGTGATATATAATTTTGTTAATATGATATATATAATTTTTTTAATAATATTATATTATTTTGTTTTATTTTTTATTGTAGGTATATACGTTTTATTGTATGGTATATGATTTTTGTTGTCTATAATATATTATTTATATTTAATATGATATTTAGTTGCTATTTTATTGTATATAAATTTTTTGTATGTATTCATATTTTAATGGTGATATATATAATTTTGTTAGCATGATATATATATATTTTTTTGAGTATTAATTTAGTATTGTTATAATTTCTTTGTGGTATATAATTTTATTACTACGGTATATTAATTTTATGTACTACGATATATCTAATACTGCTGTATATATTTAAATGATCTAATATATTTATTTATTTTTGATACAATATAATAATATGCAATACTAAAAAAATTATGTAACTTAATTTTGTTATTATATATATTTTTTTTTAAAAAAAATATGTGATAAATCTATTTTTATAATTTTATTAACTAATTTATTAGATTTGACCATTTTCTTAATTTTTTAAAAAAGTGGACATTTACTAACTTTTTTTTTTTTTGAAAATAGGATATTTACTAACTTAGTTACTAAATTTAGGGTCATTTTGCATTTCAACCCATTTTGGAAACCACTTAGGAGTTTGGTTACATAGGCCCATGATCCTCACATTATTTGGGATAATATTGCCTTGTCTCAATTAATTGGTTTATTAAATTAATTATAATTATAATTCTAAAGAAGACTATGTCTGATTTATACATTTTTATTAAGGAAGAGCAATTTAAGAAGTAAAGAGATAGCTTCTTTGTTAATTAAGACGAATTTAATTAATAAATATATTTAAATAGTAATTTTTTTTATATAAATATGTTTGGATTGCAGTAGATTACTTTCACATGTAATCAACTTTCCATAGCATAATATGATTTTGATGTTATTGTATTGTGTAAGAGAATTTAAGTCTTCTTGCTCCTCCAATGTTTTGTAGTTGGTTAACCGCAAATGGGATGCGTCTATCTTGTGTCACTCACAAAGTACTACGCCCCATATTATGCTTTGAAAACTTGCACATTATATATATCACCAACTCTCTATATGAAATTGAAAATTCACATAAAGACATTGGTTTTCTTCATGTCCACACGACTTGGGATTGATCATGTAAATTCTTCTAAGAAACTCCATCCCAGTTTTTTCTTTCTTTACAGGTTAATTGTATTTGCATATGAACACTAACAAGTTGTATAAATAATTGGTCAAATAAATAAGCATGTTGTACAACGCAACTAGATTACAGTTGGTGGTTTCTTTCATTGCATAAATAAATAAATAAAGAACAAAACAATAGAGATGTTTAGTTACCGTAGCTTCAATTTTCGTTTGTCAAAATGGGACATGTAGGGCAAAAAAATAGAGTTACCTTATGTTACAAGACTTTGGGTTGTGCTATGCTACAGTTTATAAACAAAATGTGAGCACATCATTGGAAAACTAACTAGTATTTGATTACATGATGGCGTAACCAAAGATCGTACATCACCATATGAAATGCATCGTATTTGATTGGAGGTGAGTTCCATTGGAAGTGCTTTTGAATCTGATTTAAACATGCCATGTAAAAATATGCTCTTTGAACATATAAACATTTTGTAAACGAAATTAAGTAATGAAGTTGAAGATGAGAGAGGCTCTCTTACCTGAATTAAGTTCCTATGAAGAGCAAGAAACTCTTCATCAGGTATGTCCTTAAGAATTTGTTTAAGCTGGTAGACATCACTCTCCTTAAGTACCACAGAAAATTTTCGCCAATCAAGGATATCGTTGAATGGAAGATCATAATAGTTTGATAATATCACTGGAAAAGACATCAGATTATAATACGTTAGCATAGAACTCTTCAAAAGATGGACCACAAAATGTTTTCAAATAATGACACCAGATTCTTATCAATTGTTTTTAGTACAAACCCCTGTAAGCCACTGCTTTCCCCAAAACCTAATTGACTAAATCGGTTCTTTCATTTAATGAACAGAAACAAGAGTAGTGTTATTGTTTGAGCATGCAAAATTCAATAAGATAAAAGAATGAAACGTCATGGGCTGGCCCAAAATTTCGTATTAGATGTTTATAGGTTAAGCAAGCTGAAAAAGTATTAATGGGCCATCATGTGCTGGACAGCTTACTGATTTCAAAAATAAAAAGACCAAATTCTTACCAGGAATGCATCCATAATGGATGGAATCGGTAATTCGAGCACTGTTCACCTGGGAACCTCCAGGGCATATGCAGTACTTAGTGATGTAAAATCTCTTTTGGTACACCAGATTCCCAGTAGCTCTGTTAATTCGGTTATTTAATACATAAAGCTCTGTGTCATTTTCCCAAACTTGTGCCAATATAACTCGAATTTTGGAGTTCCGATGACCAGCCCAAAAACCAAGGACAGTCCTGAAAAACATCATTTGATTAGCCAGTAATTAATACACAGTAATACAAAATCAAATTAAGTTAACTACCCAGCACTAACTAATTGGCAACCACTACTAGATAGCGAGAAACTAATGTCTATACTCATACCTGTTCTCCACATCATTTCCTCCAGCGGGCAGAGCAAAAGGCTGTAATATTTGAGGCAGAGCAACATCTTTGTGTGGAATGAACCCAACATCATAGCTCGGAGAGCATACAACTCGAATTGAATTCTTTACAAGAAGTGAAAGTCCTTCTGTTGCCCTAACACCGACATCATGACAAGTGACAAAAAAGTGATCTGCTCCCAAGGTTCTATTCCAGTAAGGATATTTGGAAATTAAGCCCTCCACATAATTCCGGACAATTATGGTCATATTCTCATAAGTTGTTCCCTGCAAATATTTATAAGCACATGGTTAACCAGAATAAAAAATGATAAATTAGAGTAACACACTGTTGGGTCGTGATCATGCTCATTTAGAAGCAAGCCAGTTCAGGATCTCATGTAAGGTGCGAAAAATTTCAGACAATAAGAAAATAAACAAAACTGACAGGAAAATGGGAAAAAAGATTAATTAGCAAAAAGAGGATTCCACAATGTGGAGTAAATTTACTGAAGAATGGAAAAAGAGTGAATCGAAACAGAAAAAAAAAATCCAGCAATGCCTACAGACAACTTGTACCATAAGAATACACAGAAGGTTAAGCAAAATGATTTAAATCCAGAAACATTAAGTAATGTTAATTGCATGTCGATTCCAAAGTTTCTGTCCTGAAGAAAAGGAGTTCCCTGATAAGCATAAAAAATATATATTTATTATTTATAATTACTTTGGACCTTTTAAGATCAAGCACAGAGAATTCAAAACTCAGGGTCAAAAAAATAAGGTTAAATACAAATAAAATTAGCACAACGAGTGTGATATCCTGTATTAATCAAGGATTGTAATAAAACTAACAAATCATCTTTACCTCCCCCAAAAGCATTCCATTAGGTAAAATGCTAAATAAGTAAATAACCTTTCGCCCTCACATAATTTTAATAAGTTATCCAAAATATATCCTTCCAATGCAACAGTTACATGAACTCACACTTGTTAATATACAAACTCAACCTTCTATAGAGAATACATATCACAATGCTATATCAATCCATGCAAACGCAGAGAGTTCTTTTTGTCATTGAATCTATTATTTCGAAATTAGATCATTCCATATCTATGATTAATAATCCTCAAAGCACAGTAATGTTTAATTAACTTCATGGAGTTCAGATCTCCACATCCACACTTTTTTCTACAATGCAAACCTATCTTCTTACCTAAGAAAGGTAACCCACATTCACATATTCTAATCCTAGTAAAAAGGTTTCTAAATTCTCAGGCCCTTGGACGAGCACTGCAGTTTCGAAAACTACTAGATTTTTCAAAACACACTGAAGTTTACTACCTCAACATATTCTCAGCAATCAAGTACAACTTTATCGAATTCTCTTAACAAATAACAAACAAACAAAGTTCATACCTTTCCCCTCATTTTATGACATGAGATAGGAATGAAAAAGAGATCAGCTTGATCCGGATCTTCAGTACGGAATTGACTCTCTCGAATATTCTGGAAGAAATAACCCTCACTTGCATACTTTCCGGTGAGCTTTCTCGGCGTCTGGTAAAAGGTTTTGGGATCTCCATCGGGATATATATAAACTTTAAAATTCTTCTCCATCGCGGCGTAGTTCAATCTGAAAACCTCCGGAGAGTGATATACATCCGAAAGCACATCCTTATGTTCTTCTTCCACCACTCTCTCTTCTACTATTTTAGCAGAAACCTTAAAGAGCCCAAAAACAAAAAAGGATCAGAGAAATTGAAGAAATTTACCGGAAAAGGTGGAATCCCAAGCAAGTACCTGAGGAGTTGGGGTAGGGTTCTGGAAGTGGATGGATTTGAAGGAGAAACAAGTGAAGGAGATTAAGCTGAATATGGCGAGAGTGAGAAGAGATCCTCGTAAGGAGATGAAAGAGGAAGATGGCGGCGCCGGAGATTGCTTGCCGCCACTCATCGCCATTAGAGTATTCACTACTGTTTTCTTCCAGTGATTTGAAATTGGCAGTGAATTTTCTTTGGTGGGTTTTTGCTTCTCTTTATTTGCTCCTTTCAATTTAATAAAAATGCCACAACTCTTTTATAGCAAATACTCAAACTTCACTATGCCCCCAAAGAAAAGTTGAGTCTTTAATCTTTATAAAGTTTTATTTTTTATTTTTAAGATAATTATAAATATATTTATTTGTAGTTACTATTGGTTAAAAATTATTAAAGTGATTGTTAAAAGACCAACAAAGTTTTTTTTTCTTCAAACTACACTTTTAAATGGAACCAAAAGTGTCTTGAAACTTGGCCAAACTCTTTTCTTTCTTCTCAAAATGTTTATATTCTTGAAACTTTAAAATGCCAATTTACAAGAAAAGAATCCTGTGCTATATTTCAAACCAAGAAACCATAATGTCCTACATACCTGAAGCGAAATACATATGTTTTTTATGTACAATAAAAACAAAATTAAGACACCTCATCTTGAGATTATGCCAATGCTGATTGAGTTTTGTTTGCACATATTATATTATGCCACAATGTAATTTTCATATGAAGAATGAGACCAAAATTTAATTTCTGGGCTGCAGCATGTACAATAAAATGCCACCAGCAACTGAAACATTGAGAGACTCAAACTGTCCTGCCATTGGAATGCTCACAAGCTCACACTCATGTCGAGATTTCTCTGATAGGCCACCCCCTTCACTACCCAGAACCAAGCACAACGGAAGATTTGAATAAGAATCGGCAAGTTTTTGAGAAAGTTGGAAGACTGGTTTCCTTTTATCATGACTATCTGGATGTGCAGCTAGCATTTTTGCTTGAAATTCACTTATGAGGTTTTCAAGATGGAACCAACTGCCACAAACTATAGGCAGCTGAAATGAGGCTCCTCGGCTTGCCCGGATTGCTTTATCGTTGAATGGATCACAACAGCCAGGAAGTAGAAAAATTCCACCCTGTTGAAAATTAATCCTGGGATTAGGCTTCTCAGTTAAAGTCAACAAATCATGACCCTTTTTTTCTGCTATCAAACAGTATTTACATATAACAAAAGATGCAACAGGGTTTCGGGGTAGATATTAATGAGATATAGAAAGGAAACATAACTGAACAATATATGTTAAAGGCAGTAAACTGAATCCAAAAATCAGAGATGATTGACGAAAGGCTCAGAAGACAAAACAGAACTACAAAGTAAGAATGATGAGTGTTTTAACTTTTCAACTAATTCCATACCCATTTAAAGGCCATGGCTGATCTGACCAACGTACCAAGATTTCCAGGATCCTGCATTGGATAAATAAGATGAATAAGTAACATAATATGTTGCCGTTAAATACCAGATATAAGAAAACACACTTCATTACATTTTAAGCACAGAAAAAAAGGAGATTACAAAAAACTTTAATACATAAGTAGAGCAAAAATCACCTGGATGCCGTCAAGGACCAGAATCCTATGTGCAACTGGGAACCATCTTTCACAGCCTGCTTCTTGTTGCTGATCATCTAAGTTAAAGAAACTGGTAGGAATGCTCATGAGACCAATTACTTGTATAGATTCAGTTGATTGCAACCCAGAAAGCTTTTTCATCACTGCATTGCTCACACGCACAATACGAGCAGAAAAGCCACCTATCTCGTCAGGTATTTCAGCTTTATCGAGTACAAGTAAACAATCCATTTTGACAGTTTTCTCATGTAATGACTCTTGAAATTTATATATCTCCCTGAAAACATGCCTATGTCAGAATTTTACCACAGTGTAGATAAGTTGTTATTGCTGACATTGGATTATGTGGAATTCTAAGTTCTAAATGGAATCTAGAAAAAAGTATATAACAGAAATTTGATGAAACGAGTATATAACAGTTAACACTACACTAGTGAAGTTATTCTATAAGATTTCATTCAATATTCCCGATAATTTAGATATCTAAAACTTGCTAAACCAATCAGTCCCTAATCCTATGCCAGTATCCCAAAGAACTAAACTTTTTGCTACCATTTCATCAGCTGGCATTTTAAAGTTTCTAATTATTGTACTATATATCTATTCAATTCAACAATCAAGTGGTCAATCCCACAAGGTTTTGGCTAGAGTTTTTCTGTATTGCATATTAGATTTAGGTTCAATAGTTCAAGCCGCCAAGCAAACAATTAATTCATCATTAGTTAATTAACTATTCGCAAGAATTGTTTCTTTTTTTGCCATGAAAATGGTTGCCAATTTCATCATATATACTAATAATAATAAAAAAAAAAACAATATAACTATAAACTATTAGACAACAAAAAATAAAATTGCTACATTGCCAATAATTACACTCCAAAAAATCAAAATAAAGCTCACTGAGGCTTTGTTTTCAATCGAAACTCCATCCTTTCTCAGAAATCAAACAAGTTGGGAATAAAAACAGATAGAAGAATATTTTTGCCAGAGAAATTTCAGAAGGCATAGCAAAGAAACCTGATAGGGGTGGCACCAACGACGAGAACAGAACCATAAGTATGTCGATAAGAGGAGCTGAGGCGGAGCTTGAGACAGTGCTTCACAAAAGGGTTTGAAGTGCTGGTAATGGATTTGACGTGAGCAGGCAATGGAATTTTCGAACCCACCAGTGAGACTTCGCCGTGATTATTTTCTGAGTAAGAGTTGTTATGAAAATGAGTTCTTCTTTCTGGAATTGATAACTCTGATGAATTCCATACTCTGAGCTTCGAAGGATAAGTAGTCAGTAAGGCTGTATTCATGCACAGCATTTTCTCTCCCTCTTCCGTTGATTTATTGCATTTGCGCTTCTCTGCAACTTATATTGCTGCTACTTTTTTTTAATTATAACTTCTTCAACTATTTCAGTTTCAAACCAAAAATCCCCATTTTCATATATTTTTTTTTTTTTGACAACCCCATTTTCATATATTATGACTTCTTAAAAACACAATCTAAAAAAGAAATAACCGAAATAGGGACTTGCACAAAAGAATTTGGAAGCTAGTAGGTTGATGGGTTTTTTCTTAATTCAGTGTGATGAAATATTTACTAAAAAGAAAAAAAAAATAATCTATTACACTTCTTAAGACAATTTTTTAACACAAACAGATACCAAAAATATAAATAATTTTATCATAACACTTTTAAATCAAATTATCATTAAATTTTATTTTAAAAAATAAAAAATCTATTTTATCATTTAACAAAAAAAAGTCCAATAAATTACTTTTACAAAATACAGAGTACTTACCCTTTAAAAAATCTCTATTATAAATACTCTTTTAGTCTTCTAAGTGCTCTTAAGTATTTGTTTTACAAATAGACATGTAATCACTTCCATTTGTGTTTGTGAATGTACTCTTACATTGTTATCCTAAAAAACACACACAAACACAAAATCCTGTAATACAACCAAATTAAGGAATTAAGATCTTATTACTTTTTTCTCTTGAATTCATACTTGTTCTTATCTGTAAGAGAAAATTGAAAATTATTTAAAGCAATATCTGGTCATCTACATGCCATTAAGCATGTAATGTAGACCTTGTGCTTCACTCAATTGCCATCATTGTATTTGCACTAAATTTTATATCTACTAATCCAATATATATTAATATATATATGTGTACATGTATATGGAGAGAGAGAGAGAGAGAGAGAGAGAGAGAGAGAGAGAGAGAGAGAGAGAGATAGATAGATTTGCCAAGCGCTCAAGCAATTAGCCAGAGCAAGAAATGAAAAAGTGTTCGAGCAATTAGTGAAACTGACCAATGATCACATCTTATGCAATTTTGCATCAAGTCAAAGCTAAAACAGGTTCAAACTTGCTTTTTACTGCATGATACTGCATTTTCGGCAGTCTCATGGTCAGATTTTGAACCCTTGGATGTACTTTCAATATGATTATGGCTTTTCAATTTAATTTCAAATTCAAGCCACAAGATTCATTTGTTCTGGACCATAACCCCAATTTCTTATGGACAGGTATTATGGGGATTGGCAAATTAAGAACCAGTTGCTTTTCCTCTGCTTCAATAACTCAATGGGGATAAAAGACTCTTCCTCTTTTTATTTATTTATTTTTCCTCCCGAACCGCCCCTTGTAAACTTCTTTGCTTCAGGGGAGTTATGAGTTGTACCCAGTAAGTACCCTACACCTAAAAGAAACATCCATGATGATTCAACGAATACAAGAAGCTTCTTTGACACCACCAACATCATTTTGTTCACTGGTTCCTGATTCCCCAAAATATAGATGGCTCTGGAATCTGTCCTCTGAGATGATGGTAGAGACTGATCATCCTTGGCTAGGAAATTCTTCCATTGATATCATTGGGTTTTGAGGATATAACCTAGGAGATGTACCGTGGATATATAATCTCTCTGATGTCGGTGGCATGGCAGTATTTCTCTGAGCAATAGAAGACAAGTACATTCTCTCTGATGTTGAAGGCATCGAATCAGATGATTGAGAAACAGCAGCCAGATTGTCATTCCTCTGAGATGCTGAAGACATGTATATCCTCTCTGAATGTAGAGCAATATTGTTCCTCTGAGTGGACGAGCCAATGTGGTCACTGCGATGAGATGTTGCTGGCATGTATAGCCTCCCAGATGTTGTGAACATGCCGTCAGACCTTTGAAATGTTTGACTCGTACTGTCACCCAGATGAGATGTTGTTAGCATATATACCCTCTCAGAACTTGGATGAACATTAGCATCAGCTTGGTGAGATGATGCTGCCACATTGTCACTTCTATGTGACATTGAGCCTACTGTGTCATGAGAGACAGGTATATAAACCCTCTCAGGAGTAAGGGCCATGTTGATGTCAGTCCTCTGAGAAGCCAGTGATGTGTTGTCACTCCTCTGAGACGTTGCAGTATGAATTCGTTCCGATGATGGCGGAAGCGCGTCATTCCTTTGAGATGTTGGATGAGAGGCTTCATCCCACCTGGATGCCTGTGGCATATACATTCTCTCAGATATCTGGGTAGAGGTTATTGACACTCCTTGGTTTGGTAAATCCCGTTCTGTTGGAGGCAGAGCTAGCGACATCTCTCCATTGGATAATTCCCTCTCTGATGCGGGTGGCAGGTAGACACCTCGGCTTGGCAAATCTCTATCAGCTGTTGAAGACACAGAAGACACTCCCGGGTTAGGTAAATCTGCCTCAGATGAAGTGATTGGGAGTGAAACTCCATGGCTTGGAGAATCAGTCTCAGATTCTGAATGCAAAGAAGGTGACTCTCTCTGGCTTGCTGAATCTCTATCTGTAGAAGAAGGCAAGGCTGAACACGCAGCTCTTCCTGTCATATCTTTCTCAGAAGGTGGAGGCACAGCTACAGGCAATACTAGGCTTGATAAATCTTTCCACTGTTGGGCAACAGTTTTGATTTGGGTGTAAAATTGAACTCCTGATTTACCTGCAATAAGAATCAGAAACATAACAGTCAGAAAATGGCTCAGCCATGCAGTCTGACAGAAAAAGAAATTTTACTGCAGAGAGTTATATAACCAGAGAAAGAGGCCTTTGATCCACTGAATGATGAAAATGGCAATGGAACTGGAACAGAAACATTGATCCCAACCTAAATAAATACATGACAGCAGGACATGAGTAATTACAATCATGAAGAAGAATATCATTCTCAAAACTGCCCTACAAAAACTTGATCAAAGCACATAAAGATGATATGCAATAACATTTCACATTCTGATCAAATCATATTATAGGGTTTTTCTAATTTTTTTTTAGGAAATAATTTGTATTATTGTTTGGCATCAATTTTGTATACTTAACCACCAGATACACAGGTTGATGCCAGAGTCAAGATCACTTAATAATTGAATATGGCAATTCTTGACTCTCTCATCTCAAGAAACTCTAGTAGAATGCCTTACCAGTCCAACGTCAACTTCATTTTGAAACTTCCTTGCAGAAATACCAGATGTGGTGAATACTGAAGCTCCATTAACATACCTGAGAGAATACAAAGCATCAAAAATGTCCCAAGGACTACAAATTACGAAGTAGTAACTAGGAGAAACACGATATCAAAAAACCAAATGTTTTCCATGAAAGGGAAAATACTTTCATGGAAATATCTCATAAAATGAAATTGTATGTTCTCATTTTTTAAGTGTCCCTAAATCGGGACTTTTATGAACAATAAACTAGCAAAGACTATCACCTTAAGGAATTATTATCATAGTTTCCAAACAAGACTAAAAATGATTCTTTTTAACTTATTTTCAAAGAAAATTTAACATGAAACAAGATTCAAGATCCATGGCAAAAAACAAAAACGAAAAAAATATCCCTCCTCCCTCTCCCCCTCTCTCTCCCTCTCCCTCTCCCTCTCAATAATTTTGTTGACTAATTGGGATAATATGATGACAATTTTTCACATGATATTTTCCAAGAATTAGGAGCTCACCAAACAAATAATCAAATGCAAAGTCATTTGACAATTTTACAAGAGGCATTAGCATCCATCCCAGATTTTAGAAAAAGATCTACTGGATATTTATTAATAGTACCTGCTTCTGTTAACAATCATGATGGCCTCTTCTAGGCTGTCAACCTGTTTGTAGAGAGATAACAGAACATTTGGTGATCAAACACTAACACAGTAATATCATATAACACTGGTAAACACTGCAAAGAATATGCAAAAAAAACACACATATAAATAGAGAGAAAGAGAGCAAAGAGGTTGAAATTACCTGCATACAAAGAAGAATCGGTCCAAACATCTCTTCCTGCTCAATAAAAAGATACAGTAAACTCTTCTGCGAACTGAGATTCATAATTAACCAAGCCCATTCACTCCATATAGTGAAAATATGAGAGAGTACCTTGTAGCAATCCATGTTGGTTGTAATATCACTTAAGATTGTAGGACCAATGAAACTCCCATTCTCATAGCCTGGAACCTACAAAAGGAAATTTAAAAATAAATAAATAGCTAAGAAAATGTTTCTGGATAACTACTTTAAGGGATTTAACATATGGCTGTTAGCCTAAAGATTCAAGGCAAGCCCAATGCCTGTATGTTCTTTACACAAATTCTAGCACTACTCTTTACGGGAAAAAGCTTAATGGAATGAAGAAAAAGAAAAAGTGTACAGCATTATCTTTCTGTCCTATAAATAAAATTGGAGAAGATAGGCAACAAGGTGACTGTAACAGTGCTTACAGAAGGAAGATTTTACATTTTAGCAACTTCAATTTTGCACAGACATCTATGCCTACGATAATTCAAATTAATAACAAGAACCAGAACAAAGAATTACCACAACTTTTCTCCCATCAAGCAAAAGTCGAGCACCACTCTCGAGACTGTTGTGAACTAATCTGCATATGCGATCCTTTGCCTGCTTATTCCAAGCACATCAAAGCTTATATAAGTAATATGATACTATATTGAAAATTATCAATGTAAGTATGAATTGTTTTTCAAATTATGCAGGAAAAAGAATAAAAAAAACTCAGACCTCATTTTACTTCCTTAAGATGTTAATTTCAGGTGTGGTCTCCATAATTTACCACTACTTATACTTAATTAGATTCTAATTACATTTTTTAACATTTATATCCCAACCTTTCGATTTCATATCACTTAAGTCCTCAAAACATATTTCCATGAAAAAAAATCAATTGAAATCACACTTTTCACACATGATCAGAGATATTTTACTCCTAAAATTTTCAGAGGTGCCAGATAATCCATTTGCATCCATAAAAGCATCTGCCATCTATATTTATACCAAAAATTGATTGTAAGATTTATCATTTTACTACTAACTTAGCACGTGTAGAGGTCAAGATAAAACCAAAAATCCAAATGGCAGAAAACAGATTTGTTCAGCACTTCATATTTTGAGCACAATAATGGTATAGTCAAAAAAGTGACTTTTGATAGAGAAGTGTTGGAACGGTACTATGGGGACTCAGGTG
This sequence comes from Cannabis sativa, assembly GCF_029168945.1. Lineage (NCBI taxonomy): Eukaryota > Viridiplantae > Streptophyta > Magnoliopsida > Rosales > Cannabaceae > Cannabis > Cannabis sativa. Next base: position 67,450,638 of record NC_083604.1, read on the forward strand.
ATATAATATAAGATTGAATGGCTGTAAATCTAAACACTTAAGATACATATTTAGGATGTAAGTTTAATAAATGGTAAAGTAATAGGGAAAAGAGTTAAAAATAACCCCTTAAGATAAACCGACCAAATTTGGAAGCAAGTAAAGCACCTCTTTAGTAATTACTGGACCAAGGTCTGCATTGGGATCAGTTCCCACATTGACTTTCAGGGCTTTTGCACGATCCACAAGTTCTTTTTCCCTAAAATATACAAGGAAATTGCCAATATTATCTTAATCAATTCAGTTGCAGATGATAAGAACTCTACTAAAATTATAGAAACTATGACTCATAACAAAACTGCTTGCTTGGTTTGATTGTTTATGTTTCTTTTTGTGTAGTAAGTAGCTTGTACTCCCATTCCTGTAGTATTGTTTTTCATCTTGATAATACAAGCTCTAATCTATTGATTAGAACAAATCAAAATTAGATAGACAAATAGATACAGTGTAAGATATTTATTAGGACCGAATATATTCACAGAACAGTTAAATGGTAGTATTCAAGAAACCACTCGCAATAGCAAATAGCTCCTAATCCAAATTCATACAACTTCATAATCCCCATTCCATCTCTCTTACACTATTTAAATATATCATTGGTTCTAGAAAGTCTTACACTTCATCAAGACAACCAGCACACTTGTTTACACTCCCCACTACTTGATTTTTTTCTATTTGACTCCCGGAGGCCTAACAATACTCAATAACTAGAATGTCAGCTTATATAGAAAGATGGATAATTAGATTCAACCAGAAGAAAGAAGTAGAGAAAGAAACTTATAGGTAGACAAATAAGGACTGACACTAATTACAAAATGAAATTCAAGCCTACAAAAACAAAACTAGATGTACATTTGGACAAAAGTCTAAGTTAACAAACTACAACAAAACAGTTTCTGTGATACATGATAAAATGAATAACAACCCTATAATATGTATACTAATAGAATGTACTGACATTAGAAAGATCTCAAACACAATTTTATAAATTGCCTCTCCCTTGGTCACATGTTGCGCATACACATGTATGTTAGCCTTCCTAAATTAAGGAACTTGCTATTTCTAAAATCTTGAGACAAAAATTTAAACCGACTTCAGAATATAAAACTAAAACTTATACTCCACAAAAAAATAAATAATAAAAAAAATATTAGGATGTTGAACTGATTACGCACATCATACATGAAGGTTTTCTTTCATTCAGTCTTCAGTGAAGAGAATTAAGTCAGCAAAAGAAAAAGAAAGAAAAAGTCCAATATGCAATTTGCTTTGTGAAATATGCATGTTTTATCATGAGGTTAATCACACCATTCCAATATTTTCCATCTAATAACTGACATGCAGCTACCTACACTAATTCAATTATCCTAACGCTAATGTCTTGTTTGGAATTTATCTCTTCAGAAACTTGAACTTTGTTCATTGAGTCCTTGTATATCTACCTTAAATAAACTAAGTTAAATTCAAGATCGAGTATTTGATAATCAACCCCCTACTTAAATTCAATAAGCAGTCAACTATTTAACACACAAGAGAGAGAGAGAGAGAGAGAGAGAGAGAGAGAGAGAGAGAGAGAGAGAGGGAGAGAGAGAGGAGGGGGAGGTGGTTAATGCAAATCACAAAATACCATGGAATTGAACCCCTGACAAAAATAGCTGTGCTGGTAGCCACGCCTGCATCACCAAAACCAGCAGCAACTAGAGCATTTAAGGTGGTATCCACACTAGCATCAGGCATGATGACTGCAAGATTCTTCCCTCCTATATTGGACTAAAGAGTCAACAAAGTTATCAGTTATTCCAACCTTGAGTTTAGAATAGCTAATTTCCCACTTGTGTGCACACGCGTGTGTGTGAGAGAGAGAGGGAGAGGAGTTAAATCACCTGAACACGCTTTCCCCTAGATGCTGCCCTAGCATATACGTGCATCCCAGCCTAAAAAGTAATTGAGCAAGTGAAGAGTAATTAAAAGAAAAGAGTGGGACAGGAATGTAACCAGAGCAATGCAATAAGCTTTAGAAAATATTTGAAGTCCAAAACATAAATCATTCAGACAGGCCAAATGAAAACCCAGTCAGCAAATAAAAGAAATGAAATTTTAGCTCACAACAAATTGCATTAAAACACATAAACTTATTTAAATGTATGAGGACTGTTATTTTCAGTGTAGAGATTTAGTAGACCTGCCGCAATAAGATTATACACGAGTTGGTAGCCAAGATGAGTGGTCTGAACTTGGAATCATGTCAACAGACTTAACAAATATATTTAAATTTTGGAGCAATAAAAATCTAAATGAGAACTTACTGCATTTGAACCAACAAAGGATATCGCTTTTATGTCATCATCATCACAGATATAGTTTACAATATCCTGTTAAAATTATTTTCCAGGGGGAAAAAACAAGAAGTTACAGTGTCAGATGCAGACATTTGCAGTAACAGAATAGTTAAAGGGAACAGAAAATAAACAAATTCCTAGAAGGGAGGTTAAAGAATAATGAGAAGATGCTTAATATATTAGGTCCAACACGTGAAACCAGGCTGGCTAGAAAAAGAGAAATATAGTTTGTGATTTACTCGCAATGAAAAATCAAAGAATATTTGTTTGACACTAACTATTAAGCAAATAATTTTCTTTAGCGCACTATTATCATTGAGGGAGTCTACTTCCAACATAAGACCAGTCATCACTGAAAAACATAGAATAAATTTTGAAATCAACTAAGAAATTAAACGAACAAATTGTCCTTATGAACTCATTTTTGACCCATTGAGTGTTTGCTACTTACAAAATAAAAGCGGTATTTCTGGGCCTACTTTCCCATAATAACGTTTTTTATAAAGTATGGCCCCTTCTTGTTTTAACCAACATAGTCATTTGCCAGATTCATTTCAGAGAAAATGGATGATCAGATTGTTGTGTAGTTCAAAAATTATCAAGTACATACATCATATTCACAGGAACGTGAAAGAAGCATTTTTCATCCACCCCAACCCCCACCCCTTTCTCTGAACGAGCACCATAAGCAAAGAATAGCATATCGTATTCATATGGATATGTTATTTGAAAAAAAAAAAAAGAATTTGTTTCTGAAATAATATGGCTTACATGAGCACCATGAACAACATTTAAGACTCCATCAGGCAAACCAGCCTCTGTTGCTAGTGATGCTAGCATCAATGAAGCCCCTGGGGAAAAAATAACAAGAGAAAAAGTGTCAATAGAAGTGCATGTTAACACCATGCACATAACAGATATACTCTAACCATATACACAAGGCTTTCAAGCCACACGCAGTTCACTAAAATGTCCTACATAGAACTTTCATTCAAGAGCGAAAAAACAAGTAAGGCAAGAGTAAAGAATAGCATTAAATGGGATTACCTGGATTATTTTCACAAGGCTTAAGGACAAAAGTATTCCCACATGTAACTGCAATAGGGAACATCTGCAAAATCATGGAAAAGAGAACATCTTAGTTGAAAAAATTTATTTCACTTTCCTTCTCTTTACCCTCCACATTATGCAGCTGAGGCCACTAAAGCCCCAACAGGCAACAGCCAATCATAGTCCTAGATCTCTTCTGTTGAAAGGAGCAACAGGAAGAAAGTTGACCTCACAATGGGACCTCATGAATGGGGATGAGGTCTAATTTGGAACCCATGCCCGTCAAATGTTTCCCCTCTAATCCAACTCTAATAATAGAGCTAACTTTCACAAATAAAAGGAAAAGCCTAGAAGAAAAGAACAAATTAAGCTACGTTAACAAATAAAAGGAAAACCCTAGAAGGAAAGAAAACAAAAATGTAATCAAAGTACAATAAAAATTTCCACACCTACCTTAAAATGCTACAAAAGCTTTAAGGGACCATTTATAACAATCATGTCAATTAAATCTAAAGTTGGTTCAAAGAAAATTCTAAAAGTTTGACTACCCTAATTAATGAGTATAGGAAACACATATATGAAGGGAATAACACATATATGAAGGGAAAAACACATATGAAAGGAAATCTTAGAACAAACAAAAGGAGGAACGATGAAGCATGACAAATGATGAAGAATGAAAAAGTAACAGAATAGTTAGACACACCCATAAAGGAGTCATTGCTGGAAAGTTGAAGGGGCATATTCCAGCACAAACACCAAGAGGTTCCCTAATGCAGTATGTGTCAATTCCATTGGATGAGTTAGGAACAAACTCCCCCATTTGTAGATTTCCCATCCCACAAGCATGCTCAACCACCTCTACAGCCAAAAAAATAAAAAAGCAATCAGCCAATCTTTTCAGCAAAGAACCATAATGCTGTCAGACATAGCAACAAGATAATTACGCAAATACTAACCTAGACCGCGAAGCACATCACCATGAGCATCCTTTGATGTTTTACCCTGTTCCATTGTAATATTCACGGAGAGCTTATCCTGAAAAGCATGGTATTATTAGACAACTTTAATATTTATAAACTCACTAAATCATTTTTAAATTTACAATTTACTAACAATATCTCTGGAGATGAGCTCCTGAAGCTTGAACATGATACGTTGACGAGTGGTAATAGGCGTGTTTTTCCACAAAGGAAAAGCTTGCTTGGCTGAACTAACTGCAGCTTTGAATTCTTCATACGTACTTATTGGGACTTGAGAAACAACCTCTTGTGTTGCCTTAACAAGAAAAATTTATAAACAATTATACGATTGAAATGTACAACTTACAATATAAGAGGCAAAAAAAAAAACTAAGCAAAGCAAAGATTACCGGATTGATAACATCAACGACTGAACTAGCATGAGAATCCACAAATTTCCCTCCAACAAAATTAGGAACCTTCAGCTATATTTGAATCTAAAATAAGTTGTAATACCCAACTTGTTCAATAAGCACGATAAAGCAGCCCAGGACAATAAAACACATCCCCACTCACTTGAGCATAGCATCTTACCGGCTGGTTATTTTGCATCATTGTTCTCTCAGTGTTAGATGTACTTGTGTTCACAGGAACAGATCTGTTAGGTCTCCATGAGTTGAAACTTTTCTCTGCAAGAATATCCCCCAGTTACAAATAACTAGTTAGTAGTTACTACCAATTCTTTACATTATTCTGAGAGATATGAACAAAAGTAATTTAGATTATTCCTCGCCATTACTGTTTGGATATTTCTGCAGAATTATAAATGTATTCTTATTATATTTGAAAAGGAAATATGTAAGATTTTGATTGTTGTAAAACCTCAATGTCATGCCTTAACCTTGAAAAGAAAAGAACTTAGTGTCATAATTAATCCTAACATGTTACCTGGATTAAGAAGTACTGATTAATAACTAAAATATCATATTTTTTGTATGTAGAAACTGAGAAAAAAAAATACAGCATTGAAAGTAATTCTTATGATATACCAGTCTATTAAGACCATGAGAAGTAGAATTGAGCACAAAAATGACATCGCTTTGTTTTTGGCAAGCATAAAAATGCTCACCCAGGAAACTGCATTGCATCTACCAACAACCAATACATGTTTTCGCGAAAAAGACAATTTCCACATAATCTCATATCAATCAACAAAACAGTAATCTAACCAACAAGATTATGAAATTATTCAGATTCTACGATAAAACTTAGCTACTGCTTGTTCAATATCTCCAAAATTGCAAGGAAAGTCACAATACCTGATACAGTTCCTTGACGAATCTTAGCTTTGAGATTGTACAAATGCCTTGGGGTTGACTGCAGCTCCGGATTACTTTGTTTGAGAGCCTTAAGTACTTGACGAGGTTTAACACCAGCTTCAGTCATTACTTTAATTTGCCTCACCTCTTCCTCAGTAAAACGGCGACTATAAGGATGCTCTGACATGTCCTTTAGAGCTTCGTGATTGTGCTCCCCATTTTTTACCGCAAGCACCCATAAATCATCTTCTTTTTTACCAATGGCTTCAAAAGGACAATTTATAAGGCGTGAACTTGCTTTCCTTTTACGTTTACTTTCATCAATTTTTCGCCTATTACGATATACACCCCCTCTATCACAACCAAGGATGACTCTTCTATCTTTCCTAGACTTCTTTATAGTCACGACATATCCCTGACTAGCACCAAAATCACGTACATATTTGATGAGGTCCTCACGATCTTCAAATGTTCCGGGTTGTGGAGGAAGCATCTCACTAAGCTTTTTCTGACTTTGAGTTTCTACTGATGATGGTATAAACAAAAAAGTTAAAAGAAGAAAAAAAAATGGAAATACTTAACAAACACTATACACAATACATAATAGAAAATGGTACAGCAAACTACAAAGATAGAAAGAGATAAAAACAGTGTGAACTTTACACCTTCAGAAATATAAATGGAGCTCGTATGATGAAAAATCAAAAAAGAAAGCACAAACAAAGTCAAGACTTTCTTTCTTTTACAACCATATCAGAAACACGATTCAATGCAACTTATTTAACTCTTAGCAATGAAAAAAAAAACCCCTCAAAAAAAGTTATGAAACTGGTTTGATGATAACGATATCTAACCCATCTCACTGTTAATTATTCACTCAATTTCATTGACAATATATAAGTGTAACAAGCCAAATTTAAAATATCAAACGACATTCCAAATTAGAAGTAAAACATCAATGGAGGGGGAAAAAATACAATAATACAAAGCTGATTAACCATACACATGAATACAGCTGGCCAGTCTGGTCATCTGCACCCCAAAATTCAAATACAACGCTTTCTAAATGATAATATAAATCCTAACTACGCAGAAATCCCAGTATAACATTACTACAATTCCGAACTTTCTTACTGGTTTTGCACTGATCATAACTGAAAGATCCTAACTTTCACCCTCAGCGAAACAAAACAATAATAGAAATTACCCACATATAATCTAATTTCATAATTTCCAAAAAATAATAAAAAATTAGAAAGAAAAAAAAAAGCAAACAAAGAAGATAAAATTGAACCAAACAGATCAAGATTTTGATAAGAAATAAAATTGAATAAAAGATGAAATACCTCGAGCGAGAGAGTTGGTGAAAACTTGAAGATTTAGAAAAAGGATCGGGCAACCCAGACCCACTACCGGCTTTGGGACACAGCCCTCGTCTTCTCGTTACTATTCAATTCAAAGACAGTGATGCCCAGAGGCCAGTGCCCAGCCGCAGTTTATGTCTTTACATTCACAAACGATATTAGTACACGCGCTGTGAGAACACGTGCAAATAATGTTCCAGTGAATGGGTTTTAAGTTAGTACAAGAATTGAGATGACGAGACGATTGCTGTTCCGGGTTCGAACGAGAGTAACTAGCATTTTCGTTGGGAAATTTGATTTTTTATACTTAGAAAATCTTAAAATTTTTTCCCTAAATACATACTTAATAATATTGGTAATATATGACCACATTTCCCATATCCCACAAATACCCCTCCCATTTGAAAAAAATCAAAAAATGAAATCAGCCATGGATGCCTCATCCCGAACCTCTCTCTCCCATGGCTGCCTCATTCCGACCACCACGCCCGGCCACCGACGACTACCCACCACCCCGACTACGCACCACCGTCCGAACCACGCACGACCCAGCCCCTCTCTCTCTCTCTTCCTCTCTCTCAAACTGGGAAAAAAAAAAAAAAAAAGACCAGAGGTCCGATGGTCGGACCACATGGTCCGATGGGGTCCGACCCATCGGACCAGTGTCTCTTTGTTTTCCTCAAACCGAAAAAAAAAAAAAAAAAAAAAAAAAAAAAACAATTGTGCGTGGTCCAATCTGATACCAAAAGTGAGAGAGAGCACGCTTGTGTCATCGAAATATCATCTATACATGAACACATATAAATATATATATACATATATAGTGTTACCTGGGTAGCAGATTGTTTTTTTTTTTTTTTTCAGTTTGAGGAAAACAAAGAGACATCGGTCCGATGGTCGGACCACATGGTCCGATGGGTCGGACCCCATCGGACCATGTGGTCCGACCATCGGACCTCTGGTCTTTTTTTTTTTTCCCGCCTGAGAGAGAGGAAGAGAGAGAGAGAGGGGCTGGGTTCGAGAGAAGGGGCTGGGTCGTGCGTGGTTCGGACGGTGGTGCGTAGTCGGGGTGGTGGGTAGTCGTCGGTGGCCGGGCGTGGTGGTCGGAATGAGGCAGCCATGGGAGAGAGAGGTTCGGGATGAGGCATCCATGGCTGATTTCATTTTTTGATTTTTTTCAAATGGGAGAGGTATTTGTGGGATATGGGAAATGTGGTCATATATTACCAATATTATTAAGTATGTATTTAGGGAAAAAATTTTAAAATTTTCTAAGTATAGAAAATCAAATTTCCCTTTTCGTTATGAACATGGTATTTATTAAATATTAAACAAATATTTTATGTTTGGTACAGGGATAAGGTTATTCTTAGTTGGGTTTGGTGTGTATTTTAGGGTTGAATATCCACCACTATGTAAACCATTTTACTGTGTACATTTATTATTACTCAAGATAATAAATCACATTTTACTTATATGGTATCAAATATTTCCCTTTAGGAGACCAGATCCCCTTTTTTCGGGCATGTACCTCTTTTTATGGATCTGGCAGGTTCTTCAAACGGCTTAGTGGAACTTTAACAGCTCACCTTCTTTCATGGCACGAACTCGCCGGTTCTCTGCTCCTCATTGCAATCTTCCGTCTGCTGCTGCTTCCATTGCCGACAACATTCTCGCCGGTTCCACCACTACTCCCGTGGTGTCCTCCGTTGAAGCTCCGATCGTTCAAGAAACGATTCCTCCGTCAGCCGAAGCTCCGATTGAGCCGCCTGCTGTGGCTCCCAATCTTCAACACGTCATCCCGTCTCCTCCTCAAAATGCTCGTCCTTCCTCAACCGTTCCTCTTCTGGTCGGAGTCGCTTCCATGGATGCTCCGGCCATACCTTCAAGATCCACTCATGTCGTGATTGTTGGTAACATTTCTCTCTCTCACCTTGGTTCACACAGTGCTCACGATCCCATTTCTTTGCAGCCTCCTTCTCATGACCATCCAGCCAATGAAGACAACCCATACTTCGTTGGCTCTAGTGACCATCCCGGGTTGATTCTTGTGACACCACCACTGTCCAACCATAATTTTCAGCAATGATGTTGGGATTTTCATTTATCTCCCGAAGCTAAGAACAAAACCGGTTTCATTGATGGTACTCTTCCTCAACGCGATCCTACTAGTCATCTCTTCCATTCTTGGACTCCCTACAACCAAATGGTAATGTCTTGGATTATTCATTGTGTTTCTTTGGATATTAAGAGTAGTATAATATTTCTTGATACTGCTCATGAGATGTGGACTGAGCTTACTAACCGTTTTAGTCAAGGAAATGGACCTCGTCTTTTTGAACTTCAAGAATCTCTTACAGGTTTACGCCAAGGTGATGAATCCGTCACTGCATATTTCACCAAGCTTCGGGCTAAATGGGATGAGATCAATGAGCTTCGACCTCGTCTCCCTTGCACTTGTTAAGCTTCTGCCGATAACACCAAGTTTCAGAATCAAGAAAAGGTGTTTCGGTTTCTCACTGGCCTCAATGAATCATACCAGGCAGTTTGAGATCAAGTGTTAATCACCAAACCTTTTCCATCCCTCTCGAAGGTGTTCTCTACTACCATTCAGCATGAGCGACAAAAGAAATTTCGTCTTCTCCCGAACCTCATCGCCGCCACTTCATCTCAGCCATCAAATCCCCCTCACAATAAAAAATGCAACCTTTTTGTACTCACTACCAAAAATCAGGTCACTTAAAGGAGAAATGATATGTTCTCCATGGCTTTCCTCCCGTTTATTTTGATAAGCGCAAATTTGATTCTACACAGCGCTCCACTTCGAATCGGGGTTCCCAAGTCAAAGGACCGGCTGCTAATCAAGCTTCCGCTTCTCACTCTGTCTTGGACAAACTTACTTCGTTGCAAGAAATGATTTCTCAACTTACCAAACAGATTCAACAGACCCAATCAACGATTGATGTCAACATTCCAATGGCATCTAATCTCACTGGTAAATTTGTATCTTTCTCTAATAATATCTGGATAGTTGATAGTGGGGCTACCCACCATGTTTGTTTTGATAAAAACATGTTTTACTTCTTTTGATACTATTCCTAGTGCTTCGCATGTTACTTTACCTACTGGTATAAATATTCATGTCATTAAATCTGGTATTGTTCACATTAATGCTAACTTTTGTTTAACTAATGTGCTTTTTGTACCTGATTTTCAGTTTAACCTCTTGTTGGTTACTTCTATTGTTCAAGATCTAAAATATTCCGTACTATTCTCACATTCTAGTTATTCTATTCAAGACACGAGTTGGAATCTACAGATTGGAATTGCTAATCGCGTTGGACAACTTTTCTTTCTCCAACAAGAAAATAGTGCTACTTGTAATTCTAGCATATCTTGTAATGATGTACACAAATGGCATTTACGCCTTGGACATCCCTCTTTATAGATTACCAAATCCTTGAATAAAATTCTTCATTTTAATGATTCTGACTCATCTTTGTCTCCTTGTCATGTATGTCATTTAGCTAAGCAAAAAAGGCTATCTTTTAATTCAACTAATAACATGGCTCCTACTACTTTTGACTTAATTCATTTGGATATTTGGGGTCCTTTTCACAAAACCAACATAGAAGGTTATCGATATTTTCTTACTATTGTTGATGATCATGCTAGATTTACTTAGGTTTATATGCTTAAAAATAAATCTGATGTCAACATTATTATACCTCAATTTTATGCTTATATACTCAATCAATTTTCCATTTCTATTAAAGGCATGTGATGTGATAATGCGAAAGGACTAAACTTGTCATCTTTTTTTTACAATTAAAGGCATTCTTCCTAATCATTCTTGTGTAGAAAGACCACAACAAAATTCTGTTGTTAAACGCAAGCATCAACATATTGAATGCCACCCGCTCTCTTGCTTTTCAATCTCGTTTATCTCTTGGGTATTGGAGTTATTTTATTAATACCGCGGTTTACTTGTTAAATCGCACACCATCTGTTTTACTTAACATTCAGTCTTCTTTTGAGTTGTTGTATAATAGGTTACCCTCTTATGATTATCTCCGTACCTTTGGTTGCCTTGCTTATGCTTCCACCTTGGACAACTCAAGGCATAAATTTTCTCCGAGATCTTGGGCTTGTGCATTCATTGGATACTCGGTTGGTATGAAAGCTTATACTCTACTTGACCTTGAAACACATCAAATATTTCACTCTAGAGATGTCATTTTTTATGAACATATTTTTCCTCTTAAAAATACATGTTCTAATGATAACATTGATGCGTTTTTTTCTAACACTAATGGCTCATTTAGTGGTCTTTTGCAGGCCCCTTTCAAAGTTGCGGCACCCCGGCCTATACACCCTTCACCACTGCCCCACCATGTGGCCACTCCAGCCACTACCCGTGCAGACATCCAGCCACCACCCGAGGTTATTCCAGCCTCTCGAAGTGGCCCCAATGTCACCAAAAAGTCTAGATGGACGATCATCCGTCCACCTCATCTCTGACTACATTTGTGAGTTTTTTACCTCACATCCCATTTCAAATTTCATCTCTTATGACAAATTTTCTCCTAAGTTTTGTGCTGCCATTTTAAGTGCCTATTTGGTTTTTGAACCAACTTCTTATTCCCAAGCTTCTAAATTTCCCATATGGGTTAAAGTTATGGATACAGAAATTGTTGCACTTATAGCCAATAAAACTTGGACAATTGTCTCTCTTCCTGCTGGCCACCATTTCATTAGCTGCAAATGGGTATATAAAATAAAATATAATGCCCACGGTGAAACTAAAAGGTTTAAAGCTCGCTTAGTAGCTAAAGGGTACTCCCAGTAATTTGGGATATATTACCTTGAAACTTTTGCTCCTGTAGCAAAGTTTAATACCCTCAAAGTCCTCCTTGCTCTTGCTGCCATTAATAATTGGCAACTATATCAAATGGACATCAATAATGCTTTCCTCCATGGTGATCTCAATGAGAAAGTTTATATGGCACTTCCCCCCAGTTACAAACACCAAGGAGACCTATCTCCCAATGTTGTATGCAAATTACATAAAAGCATCTATGACCTCAAACAAGCCTCCTCAAAATGGTATGTCAAACTTAGTTCTACTTTGATAAGTGAAGGATTCAAACAATCCTCTTCAGATCACTCTCTTTTTATTAGATCTTCTAACAATATTTTTCTTGCTGTCTTAGTTTATGTTGATGACATTTTAATCGCTAGTAATACTTCTAGTGATGCTGAATTGTTTAAAAGACAGCTTGACTCCAAATTTAAACTCAAAGATCTTGGTCCTTTGAGGTTCTTTCTTGGACTAGAGGTTGGGTGATCCACCAATGGTATTTTGGTCTCCCAAAGACCATTTATTTTTCAACTTTTAAATGATACATGTTATATTGGTGCCAAACTCGTCTCCACCCTGATGGAACCAAACACACATCTCAGTAAGGACATAATGGAGTTACTTTTTGATCCTACCACTTATAGAAGTTTGATTGGAAAACTCATTTACAAAACTATAACTAGACCTGATATTTCTTATACTGTTAATAGGTTTATTCAATTCTGTTCGGCTCCGCGGCATCCTCATCTCCATGCCGCTCAATGCATCCTCCAATATTTGAAGGGCTTCTCAGGCCAAGGATTGTTTTTCCACTGCACTCATTCTACACAACTCAAAGCTTATACCGAGAGTAACTTGTCTGTTAATGAGGTACAACTTAAAGTTTTTTCTGATGCTGACTGGGGTGCTTGCCCCGATACTAGACGTTCTGTCACAGGTTATTGCATCTTTTTGGGAGACTCTTTAATTTCTTGGAAATCCAAGAAACAAAACACGATTTCACGTTCTTCCGTTGAGGCCGAATACTGCGCCATGGCTAATACTACTTGCAAGATACTATGGTTACTCGCCTTGTTGAAAGACTTTAGGATCTCTCATCCGCATCTAGTCCTCATGAATTGCGACAATAAAGCTGCTATTCATATTTCCGAAAACCCAGTCTTTCATGAATAGACCAAACATGTCGACATTGACTGCCATATCATCCGTGAAAGGGTACAAAGTGGCCAGTTGAAGCTTTTTCGTGTCAACACCAAACGCAACCTTACCAACCTTCTCACCAAGTCTCTTTTTACATCTCATTTCAAGGATTTATTTTCCAAGATGAATATTACAAACTTGTACATTCCATCTTGAGGGGGCATATTAAATATTAAATAAATATTTTATGTTTGGATATAGAGATAAGGTTATTCTTAGTTGGGTTTGGTGTGTATTCTAAGGTTGGATATCCCTCTATATAAATCACTTTACTGTGTACATTTATTATTATTCAAGATAATAAAATCACATTTTACTAATAGTATTGGTGACATTTTTGTTTGTTAAGTGTCTCAAAACCTTGTTTCTTCCACATTATTCTTAGTACTTTTTGTTCATACTATTTTATTAAATAATAAGTAATAGTATATTTAGATAAAACATTAGTATGTATTAATTATTATGACCATAAATTTTAATATAATGTGATTTGTTTTTTTTTTTTTGGAAAGTATGAATCTTATTATTTAATAGAGATTTTTACACTAACGGTATGTTTGGTTTATAGAAATGGGAATTGTAATGGTAATCAATATGTTCATTACTTTATTTGTTTTTCTTTTTTAAATTTTGTAATTCATTACATTGTATTACATTGTATGAAGTAATCCTTATTACAATGAAAAACCATTGTAATGGTCATTACAATTACAATCCATTACAAAATTAATATAATATTATAATAAAAATATAATAAAAGAAATTTAAAAATCTATTTTACCTTTTATTTAAATATTTTATAATTCAAAAAATAAAAGTAATAGGGATATTTTGGTCAATATACATTTTTTTCCATTACATTTCCCACGGCAAACCAAACACAATAATTTTGATTACAATACTCATTCCAACAACAAATCAAATATTGTAATTAATTACAATTACGATTCTTATTCCATTACATTACTATTATCATTATCATTACATTTTTATTACACCAAATCAAACATCACCTAAGTGTTATATTTGACTATTTTTTATATTTTTAATGCTTATCAGTTTTACAAAATTATTTTTACCTTTTTAAGTTGGGCATTTTACATAAATGTATACATTTTCTTAAATAATTACAAAAAATGTGCAAAAAAACACAATTTTAAAAATGTACACATTCGAAAACATATTTACAAAAATTCAAACAAATTCTTAATTAAATTATAATAGATATATTAATAAGTCAACTTACTATATTTAGATTTGTATAACTATTTTCATGACTAATTTATATAGTATTAATGAGTAAGCTTACTAATTACATAAAATTGTAAATTAATAATTACAAAACATAATAAGATACTAATAATAAATAATAAAATTTGTATTTATCATACAAATCACGTCAACAACATAAATGATATATTTTTAAAATTCAAAACATATATAATCATAATTTTTTGATTAACTATGGTGGCGTTTGGTAACACTTTTTTAATTAGTTTTTTGTTTTTAAAAGTAGAAAAGTGAAAATATTTTTTAAAAACATGTTCTATAAAACTGTTTTTACTTTTCAATTTTATAATTAGAAATCAACATTTTAAAAGCAAAAAAAATCACTTTCAATATTTTTTTAAACAGTTTTTTTTCTTAATCAATCTTTTAGATTACGACCAGACCCGGACCCAAATCCCCTCCCTACGGCCCTGGCGCTAAACCCGGCTTTTGACTTGAACCCGAATCCGACCCCGGACCTAGACCCGACTTAAATAAAATCAAAAAATAAAAATAAAAATAAACTTTACAGAACACACTTTTGTTTTCTGTTTTTAAAATTGAAAAACAAAAGTGGTTATAGAACGCATTTTTATTTTTAAAAAATAAATTTTTTAAAAACAAAAATTTTACTTTCATTTTGTGATTAAAAAAATTAAAAAACAAAAGTGTTACCAAACGACACCTATGTCTAATATCATTATTAGCTGATTTTTAAAAATCTTAATTTCCACTTATCTACAATTTATATTATATTTTTTCTAATTAAATAATATTTGAAATTTATAAAGTTATGTTTGTTTGTTTATTTTTTAATGTAAGAAGTGTTTTTCAATAGATAAATTCGTTCACTAACTCATTAGAAAATAATTAACATATAGAAACAATAGAAAAAAATATATTTATTTTAGTATAATATAAATATTAGATATGTCTATTTTTATGTTTATAATTATAATGAACATATCAATAATATAAAATATTTTGTATGTATATATGTGTTTATTTTATTTTCTATTAGTTAAACATACTAATTTAATAAACAAAATAATAATATTCACATAGGTTTATTATATTACTCTATGCGTGTTATGTTTATTTTTTTAGTAATTTTTTATAAAATAAATAATATATATAAAAAAAAATTGTTTATCTTTTTCTTTTGTTTTTGTTTATTGTGTCCTGTTTATTTTTTTTAATTAAATAATATTTAGAGTTTATAAAGTTATATTTGTTTATTTATTTTTTGATGTAAGAATTATATTTAATTCGTTTACTTACTCATTAGAAAATAATGAATATATAGAAACAATAAAAAGAAAATATATTTATTTTAGTATAGTATAAATTGGCTATGTCTATTTTTATATTTACAATTATAATAAACATACTAATAATATAAAATACTTTGTGTATATATGTTTATTTTGTTTTCTATTTATTAAACCTACTAATTTAATAAACAAAATAATAATATTCACATATGTTTATTATATCACTATGCGTGTCATGTTTATTTTTAGTAATTTTAAGCATTGGTTTATATTTATATACATTAATGTTTATAATTTTGATATTGTATTTTATTGAAAAAAACTTATTAAATTATAATAATTCATACTAAAATAGATAATAAATATTTTTTCTTTAATAAAAAAAATATATTTAATTTGTTTATTTTTCTAAAACTGTTTATTATTTATTTAATTAATTTTACAGAATTCTTTGTTTTGAATTTTAATAAACACGTTTTATTATTAATAATTTTTAAAACATTAATATAATAAACACAAGGATAAAATATTACAAAATAATATTGGGAATATACTCATTTAGTATCCTATCTTTTCTCTTAAAACACATTTGATACCTTGTGTTTTCAATAATACTTATTTAGTACCTTATATTTTGAAATAATACATATTTGGTACCCTAAAGTAAAATTTAATCAATAAAATTTTATTAATTTGACCAAACGGTTGTCAGTTATATGTAATTAAATAATTAAATTTGAATCTAAAATTTGTAAAATTGAAGATAATTTAATTATATTGATAAAATTTTATCAAAAAATTTTGAGTTTAGGGTACCAAATATGTATGTTTTTAAAATACAGGGTATCAAATAAATATTATTGAAAATACAGGGTACCAAACTTGTATTTAAATAAAACATAGTGTACCAAATATGTATACACCAGAAATATTAATTACAGTTTTCTATTTATGGTAATTAGTTTAATTATTAATGATTTATATTATTTAATGATTAAAATGTATTGTTTTATGTAATAAATTTTCAAAATGTATAAGTTTTTCAAATAATTTTTTTTGCACATTTTTTGTAATTATTTTATTTTTGTTGTACATTTATGAAAAAAGCCCTTTTAAGTTTCAAAAATGATTAAAATTACAAAAATACTATATTAATGATGTCAGCACATCATTTGGTTTTCCTCATTTCTCTGAGAATTGCTAAAATGCATCATTAGTACTTAGCACCCCTCCTTATTCCGCTATTGGTGTAATTAAACATGTCTCATATAATTTAAGAAAATAACTTTTAAGGAATATCGCTAACCAATCGTAGGGTGCCACCTATGAAAGGTTTTGGGCATCACTGGTACTCAATAGTAATGCTCCCATTTCTCTATCACACATATTCTCTCTCTAATTATCCATAACTATTTTTATTTTTCTTTTCTTCCCAGTTTTCTATCTATGTTCTTTCCACAATTTTTCTGTTGAAATCGAAGCTCTCAAGCCCTAAAAATCACATTAAAACAACTGTTTAAAATAAAAACCAATAGAACACTAAAAGAACAATCAAAAAACGATTTAAAAATAAGAAACATAAAACCTTTCTACAACAAAAAATGAGAACAAAAACACCAAATATCGTAAAAAAACACATTTAAAACTAAAAAACAACTAATAAGAAAACCCAAAATGAAAAACAGTAACAATATATAGTTTGGTTTTATAGGGCAAAAAATAAACTAATAGCAAAAATAGAACAAAAAAAACTAAAAAATAACATAAAATGAAATACCTAAACAAATACACACAAAAATATGAAAATACTTAAAAACCATGAATACAAACAGATAAAACATAAACAAAAATATAAAAAAAAAATGATGATTTTAACTTAAAAAAAATAAAAGAAAAAAATGCGAAAGAATATACAAACCTTGGGTTTAACTTTAGGCTTCGATTCCACATCAGGAATTTCATCATCGAAGTCAGAATTGGAGGGAACTTAAAACATTATGGACAAAAAAAATTTAAAACACACAACAAAAACCAAAAACCAAACAACAAGAAAAAAAAACTAAAAAAATAAAAATAAAAAAATAACAGTAGACAACTTACATCCTTAACAGATTTCGAAGTTTTGGTTCTTTTTGCCTTAGGAGCTTCAACCTTAGCTGGAAGAGGTCTTTTTTTAGAACCAGAAGGCTTAGCAACTTCAACCATTCCCTTTTTCGCAATGTCTTTCAAACCCATTTTAGGATCACCTTTAGAGGACTTCGAAGGAGGTTTCTTAGGACTTTTTGAAATTTTTTTAGCAGGTGAAGGGGACTTGGAACCCGTCCTAGTGGTGGTCATTTATAGGAAAGAAAACAAAACAAAAGAGGAAAAACGAAATGCAGTTATGGGGGCTCTGCCTTGTCCCTGTCTTCTTCCCTCGCTTTCGAAGGGTTCCCGTTTTCTGGGATTGAGGTGATCGCCTCTGCCATGGACGAAATACTGAAGAAAACCCACAATCTTCAGGTCACGGATGAAGATGAAGAATGGGAAGTGGATAAAAGCTTGTCAATCACTGTTTCAAAATTCAATTTGAGAGGCCGCCTCTATACTAACTCAGAACACAGTAGGGGATTTCTCAAGAAAGTGTTGGGAGGGATATGGAGATTGAAGGATGTCGAATGGAATATCAAGATCAAAGAAAAGTTCGAAACATGTCTTTTCTTAACTTTTACATTTGCATCTGAATCAATTCAAAGCAGAATATTAACTACAATGCCATGGTATTTATCTAATGGGGTGCTAATCTTGGGCAAAATGGAGAATTCTAATGAATCTTGGAAGAATGATTTAACTAGCTTTCCTATATGGGGTCGGGCATGGGGAGTTTCGATTAATCTTTTGACTACAAACAACACAGTTCGAATGGTAGCCAAGGCAGGGGAAGTTATTACAGTGCAAAATTCAGATATCTCCAAAATGGTAGCAGATAGCTTTTTCCGATTCTGAATCTGGATGTCTATCAACAAACCCATATGTCCAGGTTTTCCCCTCCCCTGTAGCGGACAAAAGAAGTGGATAACATTCCAATATGAAGAATTACCTTTCATGTGTTTTAAGCGTGGAAGAATTGGGCATAGCCATAAAGACTGTCACCAAGATCCAATCATGATTCAGGAGGAAGGCACGGAGGGTACTGCTGCGTATGGAAAATGGTTAAAGGTTAGAAATGGGATCCGAGAAGGCATACAAGGTGATAGATATGGAATGGGAAAGAATAGTGCTATAGAAGATACTATGAAGCAACCGACAACCACCATTGGAAGGGCTACTACTGTTTCTTCTTCTCCTTCTCTAGTTACTATGGGAGATGTAAGAATAGGGAGTATGAATGGGACAGATAGCAGAGAAACTAATCAAGGCAAGATACAACAGTTTTTAGAAGGGGGGTCAATGCATTCATCAATGGATTCTGGTTTGAAGGCATGGGACATAGGTAAAGAGGAAACCCAGGGTAGGAGTGATGATGGAAGTCGGGGAAAACGTCGAATTGTGGAAGACTATGGAGACTCAGGCTACGGGAAGCTGAAAAATTCGGCCACGGTCTTATCCAAAGAAATTCAGGATCAAGATCTCTATAACATCCAGTTTCCTACGCACAAGAAGCCCTTATATTGGATGGATCTACGCCCTTTGTAGTGGGAAGCTGTTCGAAAAACATTGCAAAATAAAATAGAAGGAAGGTGGCAGTGAAGAAAGACTCCAAGGCTAGAAAAGGGAAGTTGGAAAACAAAGTGGCTAGCATTTCTCCTATGGGGGATTCGGTAGGCACTCAGATCATGGAAGAGGCACACCCTGAAACTCAGGGTCGCCTATAGCCATGAATATTTTATAATGGAACGCCCAAGGGTTGGGGAACCCTTTGACGGTGCGTTCCTTAACTTCCCTAGTGAATCAATACAATCCTAAAATGGTCTTCATTTCTGAATCGAAGATTGGTAATGTTCGTGCATAATCATTGAGAGTCAAGTTGGGGTTTGTTGGTTGCTTTACGGTTGAAGCTCGTGGGAAAAGTGGGGGTCTCATTTTACTATGGTCCATGGATGTAGAAACCCATGTGCAGTCCTTTTCTCCTTTCCATATCGATTCTTTCGTTAGAATTGAGGATGGTCAATGGTGGCGGTTTACTGGCTTCTATGGCGACCCGGATCCTAGTCAACGATTTCACTCTTGGAAGCTTTTGAAAAGAATTAGTCGAATGTACTCCGGACCATGGGCTGTAGAAGGGGATTTTAATGAAATTGTGAGCCAAAGAGAGAAAAAGGGAGGCCTCCCTAAACCGAGTTACCTCATTAACAATTTCAGGAAGGCTTTGGATAGTTGTCATTTGCGAGATGTGGGGTATGAGGGAAGTGATTATACATGGTGCAATGGTAGAAAAAATGATCTTATCTTTGAAAGGCTCGATCGGGTTTGTGGTAATTCAAATTGGTTTGACATGTTCCCTTCAACGAAAGTTCGTCATTTGGATCGTACAAACTCGGATCATTGCCCTCTTCTCCTTATGGGCTATGACCCCAACTTAAAGATGCATAATACGACTAGATGGCGAACTAGATTCCACTTTGAGAGTCTTGGGCTGAAGATGAAGAGTGTTCAAACATTGTGCACTCGGTTTGGCATCAAAACAAGCAGATTTCGAACACTAGGGAGTTAAAGACTCGACTGAGTAATTGTGGGGTGGCCCTTCAACAATGGAATAAGACAAAGAAGCGAGAGATGACAAGGCACTTAAAGGAATATGAAGATAAAATTTCTTTACTGTCCCGAAGTACTAATGCAATGGATTGGCAACAAATACAGGAATTGGAAAGGAAACAAAATGTTTGGCTTGACAAAGAGGAGAAATTTTGGAAGCAATGGAGTAGAGCGTTATGGCTGAAAGAAGGGGACAAGAACACAAAGTTTTTCCATAGGAAGGTGAGTAATAGGAAAGCAAAGAATACCATCCAAGGATTGATAGATAATCGGCTTCAGTGGGTCACGGGGAATCGAAACATAGGTAGGGTGGCGTGTGACTATTTCAAGCAGTTATTCACTTCTAATCCAACTACTAAGGAGGAGTTAGAAGATTTCCAAAGAATTATTCCAAACCGTATCTCCCGAGCTACAAAAGACTACTTGTTGGAGCCTTTCACCATGGAAGAGGTTTTCAAGGCAATGCGAGACATTCATCCCCAAAAAGCTCCAGGCAGTGACGGGTTGCCTGGCCTCTTTTACAGGAAGTATTGGTCAACGATTGGAGCTGAAGTGTCAAAAGTGTGCTTAGGAATTCTCAATGAAGGGATGCAAGTAAAGGACATTAATAACACACTCATTTGCCTCATTCCTAAGATCTCAAAGCCAACCTGAATGTTAGAATTTCGACCAATAAGCCTATGCAATGTGATCTATAAAATAGTGGCAAAATGCCTTGCTGGCCGAATGAAGACAAGTATGCATCAAGTAATTTCGGAGGAACAAAGTGCCTTTGTGGGGGGTAGGCTCATTCAAGATAATGCAATAATTGGGTTTGAAAGCCTCCATTGTATGAGGACAAAAAGGTTTGGGAATGGAAGGAAAATGGCTTTGAAGTTGGATATGTCCAAGGCCTATGATAGAGTGGAATGGAACTTTTTACGAACAATGATGAGGGGTTTGGGATACGAGGAACAGTGGATAGAAAAAATCATGAAATGTGTGGAAAGTGTTGCCTTCTCGGTCCTCATCAATGGTGAGAAAATTGGGAATTTCCAACCTACCCGGGGTCTTCGCCAAGGTGACTCGCTATCCCTATATCTTTTTCTTCTTTGTTCGGAAGGTCTTTCTTGCCTTATTCGTGAAGCTGAAAGGGTTGGAAGAATTAATGGGATTCAATTCGGGAGAGATAGAATCAAAGTTTTGCATTTATTCTTTGCAGATGACAGCTTTGTTTTCCTTGATGCAAAGGAGACTGAATGCGATACTATGAAGAATATCTTGCAGCAATATTCAAGGCTTTCGGGTCAACAAGTAAATCTAGAGAAATCTGAAGTGAGCATGGGGCAGGATTTGGCTAATAGGCTGGGGGTTCGGCTTGTGTCAAACCATGCTAAGTACTTGGGGCTTCCGAGTTTTGTGGGGAGAAGGAAACAAGAGGTCTTTGAAGTAATTAAAGAGAAAGTTTGGAGCAAGCTTAAAGGATGGAAGTCTTCGATGTTCTCTCAAGCCGGAAAGGAAATATTAATCAAAGTCGTGATACAAGCTATTCCGAGCTATACCATGAGCTGCTTCCGTCTTCCAAAAAAGCTCATAAAGAATCTCCATTCCTTGGCTGCTAATTTCTGGTGGGGAGATACAAAAGATCATAAGAAACTCCATTGGAGTACGTGGGATAAGTTATGTAGACCTAAGGAGGAGGGAGGTCTTGGATTTCGAAGCCTAACTGAGTTCAACCAAGCTCTTTTGACCAAACAAGGGTGGATGCTTCTTCATAATCCTCAATCTCTTCTTACCCGGGTTTTGAAGAATAGTTACTATCCTAATACTTCTTTTATGAAAGCAGGTTGTCCTACGGGAGCTTCTTGTGTTTGGAAGGGAATTTGTTGGAGCAGAAAAATACTGAAGGAAGGGGCTAGATGGAGGGTTGGAAATGGTAGAGAGATAAATGTGTTGGAGGATAAATGGCTCCCGCGACCACATGGGGCTACTCTTTCTCAATTTCCCAGACTTCCATCCCAAACCAAGCTTCATAAGTTTATAACTTGGGATGGGAATTGGAACATGGGGGAGATCACTAATCATTTTCACAAAGATGACATCCCTTGGATACAAGGAATCCCCATAGATTTATATATGGAAGACACTCTAGTTTGGCCATTCACCCCTAATGGTCAATATATTGTTAAAAGTGGGTATAGGGTTGGAAGGGAGATGAAGCTTAATCCTACTAGATGTTCTAACATGGCAGAGATTCAGAATTGGTGGAAAATTTTATGGAGTTTACAACTTCCTCCTCGGATGAAGCTTTTTGGATGGAGAGTGTGCCACAACTGGTTGCCTGCAAAGACCAACTTGAAGCACAAAGGTATGGATATTTATACTCGGTGTGATCTGTGTGGAAGGTATGATGAGACTCTTACCCATGCATTATGGAGTTGTGATAAAATTAAAAACATGTGGAAACTTCTTCCTTGGTACAAAAAATGTTCAAGCCTGGGAGAAGGATCTATGTTTGATATTTTGATGGCTGTTGAGCAGTAAGTTAACAGGTCTGAGTTTGAAGATACCGTTAAAGTTCTTTGGGCAATCTAGGAAAATCGAAACAGGAAGTGGAATCATCTCCCAAGTATGAACGGACAGCAGCTGATCAATTGGCTCTTCTCTGCTTATCCGAAGGCTACCACAGCTGAGACTATTGCTATTCAAAGGAGGCATGTGTTCCCCCCAATCAGAAACATTGGATTCCTCCTACAAGTGGTTGCATTTGTGTAAATAGCGACGCAGTTGTCCTAGACAATGTTGTTGGTGTGGGGCTCAAGTTCATCTGGAGAAAGGCGGATGGCCAACTCCTCTCTGTTGGGATGATTTATATGCACAACATATGTTCAGTAAAGATGGCTGAAGCTTGGACTATTTTGGAAGCTCTGAAGACACCGCCAGCTGCTGAGACAAACCAGATTGAAATCCAAACGGATTGCAGGATGTTGGTGGAGGAAATCAAAGACCAGGGGAAAAGATTCACCGCTGAAAGCAACATTATTCACAAGATCCACAATGTGCTGGAAACTTTTACTAGTGTCAATATTATTCATGTAAAAAGAACCAATAATGAATGTGCAAATTTGTTAGCTAGGAAATGTCTAGATGACAAAACCACCCAGTTTTTTGACAATTCTTTTCCGGATTGGTTAGCCAATTTTTGTAAGGCTGATCATCCGGTTGTGGTGTAGTCCGTTTTGGTTCTAATAAATTTTATTTCAAAAAATTAAAAAAGAAATGCAGTTATGGAAAAGATGGGAGATCGTGACTGAAATGGGAGGTTGGAAATTAATGGGTTAGGGCAGAAGAGTTGAGGACAGTTTGATGTTCGTGGGTTATAGAAAGAGAAAAAAACACGCAGAAAAGAGAAAAAAAATGAAAAACGTAAAAAAGAGAAGAAGAAGAAGGGAAAGATGTCGTGTAATGGAGGAAAAAAAGTATGACATCAGCATGCATAGGTAAATTTGTAATTAACAAACTTTTTAAAATTTAAAAATAAAAAATAAATTTTTAAAAAAAGTTCAATTAACCGTACATAATCATAAATGTTAAAAAATGACCAATTTTTTTTTTTTTGGGAAAAGGTCTGTTATTATAAATGCAAAGAGTCTTTCACAACAACAGAGACAATGGCAGGGGGAATATCCTCATACCACATACAATCATTATCCATCACTAAGGCTTGCTTAGCCAAGCCATGAGCAGCTTGGTTAGAATCTCTACGAACATGAGGGACACAAACATCAGGGAAAAAGGATAATTAATTTTTAACATCTAAAATAAGGTCATTAAAACAAAGTGTTTTAGATGATAAACCATTGAGAGCAGAGACCACCATCAAACAATGTGATTCCACAATATCAATAGGCAGGTGCTGGTTTTTTGCCCATATAAGACTATGGTAAATAGCTTTGGCCTCCATTTCATGAGCTTTGAAATTTCCTACCATTGGTTTGGAAAGTGCAGCCTGAACATGACCATTTGAATCTCTGACAATAGCTCCCAACCCCATTCGATTACTTGCTGAAAGAACAGCAACATCAACGTTTAATTTCAACTGACCCTGAGGAGGAGCTTGCCATGGCTGATGAGGAGCTACTGATGGTCTTAGGTTAGGTGTCGAAAGAGAAGTCTGAACCTGCTGAAAATTGCAGAGATAAACCAGTGCTTTTGCACAAATTGCAGGTGGTTTTTGAGGCATTTTATCATGTAAAATATTGTTTCTATCAAACCAAATAAACCACATGATGCATAGAATCTTTTCCATATCATATTTGGTATGAATTGTTGACAGAAACATAATAAAATCCCCATCTTTCATTCGACTAGCAGCTTGAAAATCAAATGAAAATCTGAAGAGCGCCAAACTGCTTTAGCATGTTTGCAACTAAACAAAGCATGCCCCACCGATTCCCAAGCATTGGAACATAAGCTACATGCTGCTGAAGTAATAACTTTGCGCTGAAATAAGGCAGCAGCACAAGGTAATGAATTCTGAAGAATTCTCCAGCCAAATATCTTTACCTTGGAAGGAAGATTGAGATTCCAGAACTCACTCCACCAGGAAGAATTTGAACCAGATGTTGTAGATATACCTTGGTCCTCCAAAGAGCAAGCAAAGTGATGGCCCGATTGGAATGTGTAATCTCTAGTATTATTGTAATTCCACACCCAGTAGTCCTCAGTAGCAGAACTTGACAAAGGAATTGTGAGAATGTTGTCAATATCTACTACTGAAAAATCCCTTTGAAGTGATTGTAAATGCCATTCATAATCTGAAGTAATATAATCTGAGACTTTATTATGAGGCAATCCACAATAAAAAACTGGTGTGAACTTAGATTTCCCTGGGATCCAAGGATCAGAACAACATAAAATGTGCCTACCAGTACCCACTTTCATCCTCAACCCTTTAGCCAGCAACTCACGCCACCAACAAATGCCTTGCCAAGTAAGTGAAGAATAGTTAGGCTTATTGGCAGTCATAAAATCACTGGTTGGAAAGTATCTTGCTTTTAGAATCTGTGACAGCAAAGAAGTTGGATTATTAAAGATCATCCAAGCTTGTTTAGCAAGCAACGCTTGATTAAAATGGATATAGGAACGAAATCCCAATCCTCCTTCCATCTTTGTCTTACAAAGGAATTTCCATTTCTTCCAATGAGTCTTTTTCTTATCATCTGTTGAACCCCACCAAAATTGTGCCATCATTGTGTCTAACTGAGTACAGAAACTCTTTGAAAGTTTAAAACAACTCATGGCATAAGTTGGGATTGATTGAACCACAACTTTCAAAAGAATCTCCTTGCCTCCAATTGAGAATAATTTGTCATTCCAAGCATGTAAGAGTTTCCAAATCCTCTCCTTAATATCAGCAAATAGATGTTTCTTATCTTGTTCATAATAGGCAGGAAGACCTAAATACCTTTCATGACATTCACTCGCTGGCATACCCAAGATTTGGCTGAAAGATCTTTTAATAGCATCAGGAGTATTTGGTGAAAAGGACAATACCGATTTGTCCTCATTGAGAAGTTGTCCAGAAGCCCGATGATAGATATCCAATGCTCTTTTAATAACACAACAAGAACGATCATTAGCTTGACAAAAGAGTAAACTATCATCAGCAAAGAAGAGGTGTGTGATAGATGGTGCACTTCTAGAAATTGATAGGCCTTGAAGCCGTCCAATAGCCTCCTCATATTTTAAAAGCCTTGAAAGACCTTCAGAACATATCAGAAATAAGTATGGAGATAAAGGATCGCCTTGACGAAGTCCACGCTCAGGAATAACCGAACCTTTAATTTCACCATTGACAAGGAATGAGAATGAGGTGGTATGTAGACAAGTCATAATGAGTGTAATCCAACGAATGTTAAAACCCATTTTACCCATAACAACAGCCAAGTAGGACCATTCCACACGATCAAATGCTTTACTCATATCAAGTTTGAGTGCGGCATATCCCTTAGTTCCTCTCTTTCTATTCTTCAAACTATGAACCATCTCAAAGGCCACTAATACATTATCCGTAATCAATCTATTAGGGAGAAAAGCACTCTGAGTTTCGGAGATAACATATGGGAGAACATGTTTCAGCCGTAGGACTATCATCTTGGAAATCAACTTATAGACCACATTACACAAACTAATCGGTCTGAAGTCTTTCATGGTCTTTGGCTTTTTAATTTTTGGAATGAGAGTGATTAGAGTCTTGTTAAAAGCAACTGGATTTCCACCATTATTTAAAACATCCAAAACAACTTAGGAAACCAATGGACCCACAGTATCCCAATTGTGTTGATAGAACATAGCAGACATCCCATCAATGCCAGGACTCTTATCCGCACCCATAGATTGCAATGCTGTAAGAACATCTTCCTTAGTGAAATCTTGTAAGAGAAAGTCATTGTGTGCATCTGTTATTGTAGTTGGAATAGTTGAGAGAACATGAGACAAGGCCCAGTGATCCTCATCTGAAGCTTTGAAGAGTGTTGCAAAATATTGAGTGATAACAGTGGCAATTTCTTTCCTGGAATAAACATATTGTCCAGCAGCATTCTGTAGTTTGTTGATTCGATTGTTGGACTTTCGAGAGGAAGCTTTGGCATGAAAAAACTTTGTGTTACGATCCCCGGATTGTAGCCAGTCTACCCGAGATCTCTGCTGCCAATATTGCTCCTCATTGGCCAAAAGCTCATCCAAGATTGCTTCAGCTGATTGCACATTAGTTGAAAAACTACTATCTGGTGTGACACTAGAATTCAGTTGTTGCACTCTGGTTTGTGCCTCTTTAATATCACGTTTCATGTGTCCAAATTTACCAATGTGCCATTGTTGCAAGGAAGCAGTACAACTCTGTAAACTACCAGATAATTGTGTGAAAATGTCTTCATTAAGTTGCTGGTTTTGCTTCCAATTTGCATCAATAATAGCCGCACTTTCTGCATCATTTAACCAGATCCGTTCGAACCGAAACCTTGACTTTCTTTTCTCTGTAGCCAATTGATTAGAGAAATTAATCTCAACCAATATTGCTCTATGGTCAGAGCCATAATAATCAAGGTGTGTGACAGAAGGCTTGGTAAGAGTGTCAATCCAAACAGTATTCACAAAGCACCAATCCTAGGGGTGAGCAAAAAATCCAAGAAACCGACCAAACCGAGTAAACCGACCGTCCGAACACCGAAAAAACCGATACCGAAAAAACTGAAAACTGAAAAAACTGCCTTCGGTTAAAACCGCTTTAATATGGTCGGTTTTAGTGTCAATCGCAAACCGACCGATTAAACCGAGAACCGACCGAACATATATATTATATGTAATATATATTATTTTTGTACATATTTAATATACAATTTTATTAATCTAAGTTTACTTATATCTTTTTTATTTAAAGTCTCAATTATTTATTATTTTATTTTATTATAATTTGATGCATTTACATATTATATACACACATTTATAAAATAATACTAGTTTTTTAATATAACTCATTACCATATTAGTAGCACAAATAATTTGAACAAATTTAAAAAAGTTTATTTTACATTATTTATTTAACTAAGAAAGTTTTATTTTTAAATTATATGATATTTGATACAATACTTTAATTTTTTAGTTTTCAAATAATTATAAAAAATTTTAAAACTTATTTTTTTTTTTAAAAAAAATGAAGTTCGGTTCCGTGGATTAAAACGGTCGGTTTTTTTATATTTTTATAATGGTCGGTCGGTTTTCGGATTAGAACCATAAAAACCGAAAACCGAATTTTGGATTTTTTTTGTGTAAAAAACCGACCAAGCCGACCGTTGCTCACCTCTAACCAATCCAATCTTTCCTTAAGAGCAGCATGATTTTTCCTACTTCTAGACCAAGTAAAATCATCACCAAAAAAAGGCAATTCATTCAAACAACATTGATCCAAAGTAGTTCTAAAAGCACTCATTTGTGCGTCAGGTCTTAAAGGTCCCCCATTTTTATGAGAGTGAGAGAAAATTTCATTAAGATCACCAAGCACCATCCAAGGATCAAGAGGAGAAACATCATGTAATCGTTTAATTAGTGTCCAAGTGTGCAATTTATTTTCAGTTTCCGGAAAACCATAGACAAGAGATAAGTGCCATCGGGGTCCATCATCACACGATAAATAACAGTCAAAATAATTTATATTCATTGAAAGAAGAGTTACATCCACAATATCCTTCCACAACAACATGATTCCACCCTTCAACCCCGTCCTAGGAACTTCTAACCCATTATTGAAATTCAAAGATTGCTTAAAACGAGTAAGAGAATGAAAAGTAACCTTTGTTTCCATGAGAAACAAAACATGGGGAGTTTGCTCTTTGACAAGCAAACGCAAACGACAGAATGCACTCGAATTCCCTAAACTCCGTGCATTCCAACTAATGATTTTCATGGCAAGGCGCGGGATTGCTGAGCAATCACCGCGGAGTTGTCATCAGCTTCAGTTGAATCTACCCCAGCAGCAGCAGAAACTGACTGAATTGGATCAAGTTCTTCTGACAAGGAAGAAACCATGGCAGCTTGGTTGGCTCGACATCGTTTAAGAGTTTGTCTCATTGAATTGGTGTCATAATGTCGCTTATAGGTACGGTTTGGTGAAGCATTCTCCTGTCCTCCGAGATTTGTCATTGTAGTGTGCAAAATAGGTGGGGACACAGAGGAGATTGTGGGGGCAGTAGCAGTGGTAGACTGGGAAGGAAATGTAGTGCTATAAATTTGGTGTGTAGGTGGAGGGTATGTAGCGAAAACATTTGATGAGCATTTGTTGGAGTTGGAAATACCATCACCTATCAGATCAAGGGTATAAACATCTAACTTGACTGCAGTGTTTGGACAGTTACTAGAAGTGAGAACCTGTTTTCCTTTATTCTGATAGTGAATGTCTGAGGCAGAGGAAGTAGCAGCAGTTATGGTTGCAGTGTTGGAACAAAGTGGTGTTTTACTAAAGGATTTATATTTAAGAGTAGGTGGTGTAAACATTGGCTCACTTAGGGATAAAGATGGAGGAGAGTTGGAGACAAAACCACTTGAACCAGCAGTTATGTTTGGGATAATGCTTGGTCGGTAGTTGGCTTGTATTGCTGCAGAAGTCGACGATTCACCTAACAAGAAAGGAATCGGTTGTGGTCGAGGAATAGCGGAAAGTGTCGGGAGAGTTGCAGTCAAAGTAGTTCTTGCCAACCGAGTAAGTAATGGCCATGCATTGCCTTTGGAAAAATCTGTGCGATAACGGTCATAAGAAGAAGTTGGTAATCTTGCCCCATTCAATTGTGGTCCATATGGCAGTTCAGGAACTATGTCATTATCCAATTTCTCCAGGAAGACAGAGCATTTTTGGTATAAATGGCCTATTCGACCACACTCCATGCAGTAATTTGGTAGACGCTCGTAACGAAACTCTACCCAAAACTCATCTTTGATCTTAGGGAGAGTAATCATCCGACCCCTCAAGAGTGGTTTAGTAATGTCGAGTTTAACTCGAAATCGTAAAAATGGCCCCCATCCCTCGTTTAAAGAATCATCATACACTTCCAGAAATTCTCCAAGAATTGAGGCCAAAGATCTAGCAAGAGATCTAGACTTACTCAAAAATGGCAATCGATAAGCTTGCACCCAAAAATGAGTATGAATCATAAGTTCAGGAGTCACATTAAGATGGATAGTTGGATCAAGAAGAACAATGTGATGGTTTTGAAAATGCCAAGGCTCCTTTTCCAAAGCCCGAACTCGATCTCCTTCATAACCGAAACAGAGCAAAAACAGATCAGAATGATATTCTTTAATGTTAACTTTGAATCTTCCATCCCAATGTTCAGCCATCTGTCGCTGAAACGTTGATAACCATACTTTTTTACTAGTAAGAACTCGAGCAATCAGAATGAATTCATTTGTTACTACAGAATCAGAACCATCATCAGTAATGGCTAGAATGGTACTTTCGTTTTCAGTAAGTGACATTGTGGATTTCATTTTGTCAAGTAGGGGATTCATGGATAACAAAGAGAAATAATGCAACAACAGAGAAGGGTGATAAATATGACAGGCACGGTTGAGATTAGAAATCAGGGAAAAGAGGAAGAACAGGGAAAGTGGGGATCAACAAAAATTGTAAATAACTGAAAACTGCCTCAGAGCATGAACATGGGCAGACACTCTTTCATATATTGCAATAAAAAATGGCCAAATTAGGCAGAGTGTAAATTTCCCTAAATCTTTTGAATTAAGATCCCACATAGAAATAATTTTTTTCTTATCAAGTTTGTTGAGGGTTTTATTTTTACCATCTAAAGTAAAAGGTCATTTTAAGAAACTTTATTTTGGGTTAAAAAGGAAGGTAACGGTCTAATTTCACGGACAGGCAACGGCTCTCTAAATTCAAATTTGAACGAGCAATCAAATGATTCATCTTCGTAGTACAAACATTTCTATCCTGTCCTTTCTTCTCAAAAACTAACGACTACTTTTCTTTCTCAGAGAAAAAAAAAAAAAACCAACGCTTTTGCATTAATTCGTAAAGTCCAGATTTCATGGAACAGACCCAATTCAGAGATTCTTATCAAGACTCAGAAACCCTAACTTCGACCTCTTTGGTTTCTTTGGCTACTGATACCAGTAAAGACGATTCGAAGATTCAAGATTCGAAAGATCTTTCCATGGCCGAGGGTGATTTTTCTATGGTGGATTCAATGCTTTGCGACTCTGGTGCAAGGGTAATATCAACCGGGTTAACGAGACCCACTTCCACAGGTTAGTGTTTTCTCGTAGTTCTTGTTTGTTTTTCTTGGAAAATACTCGAATCCGAAAATAAACTTTAGGAAACGAGAACCTACACTTACTAATATATTTTCTCAGCGAGCCTAAGTAGTCCCATTTCAGAGGAACTTAGTTACGTCCCTAAAGTAGTCCCATTTAAGTTAGTGAAATGTAAGATCTAGAAATTGATAAAGTTTGCTCTTTGTTCCTCAAAACATTATCCAAGGGATATTAGCTGTATAGTTATATGTGTATAATTGGTTTACGTATGAACTTGACTGAGTAATCGGAAATCAAACAATATTTATCTAATTGTAACGATTTGGGAAACAGCTGAATATGTGATGTTCATCAATGCTGGAGGGGAGGTTGTTCATGAAACAGGCTCTAGCTTAAAATTACTGAAAGACTCTTATTATGAGGGAGGGAATGTCATACGAACCAATGAGCAAATAACTCATGCTGGAGATTATCCGTCTATATATCAGTCAGCACGTTTGGGAAATTTCTGTTATCGGTTCTATGATCTTTCTCCTGGAGAGTATTATGTTGATCTTCATTTCACTGAAATCATTAACACAAATGGGCCAAAAGGAATGAGGATGTTCAATGTGTTTATCCAGGAAGAAATGGTAAGCTCTCAAGCGAAAAGCTTATACAGTGTCTTTGCTACTTATATTTGTTTTAATTTATTTATGGACTGGGGGAGAAGGAATTAGGGAAAGTAGGAACAATTTTCATTTTGGTGTGAATACTGCAGGTCTTGTCAGATTTTGACATTTTTGCTGTTGCTGGAGCCAATAAGCCATTGCAATTAGTTGACTTGAGGGTCTCTGTAAAAGAAGACAGAACACTTGTTATAAGATTTGAAGGGGTTATTGGAAGCCCGGCAGTTAGTGGAATTGGCATAAGAACTGCACCACCAACTGTATCAGGTATCTTTCTATTGTAATTTCTTCCTTCATTTAGTATTGATTTGTTATGTAGTGAAGAAGATATCTTCCTCATGTTATTACTTTCTAAGGACACTTCAATTAATGGCAGATCTACATCCCACTACACATGAATCTCTCAAATGTGACAACTGTGCCGCTGACATAGTAGTTCCTTCAGCTCAGGTTAGATAAAACTGATATGAAGAGTTATAAAGCTTGCCAAGCCGTAATTTACTAATTTAAAGTCTATGGTTTGCAGATCAAACTAATCCAAACAAAGTCTACAGCTAAATATGAAAAGAAGGTCCAAGAACTCACCACACAATGCCAGCTTAAGGCAAAAGAATGCTATGAGGCATGGATGTCATTGACTTCTGCAAATGAACAACTAGACAATGTCAGAATGGAACTTCACAACATGACATTTAAGAAACTCTCTCAGGGTAAGAATTTTCAAGATTTTCCAGTTTGATGAATCTAAGCATGACAACCTCATCATGTGATTATCTTTATGAACATAGAATGTGTGGTTCAGCCAGGTTACTTGTAGCTTAAGGTCAAAATGGAGAGTGAATAAAATATGAGGTCAATGTGCTTAATGCTATCAACAGAATATTTGATATAGTTTATTTAGTAAGATTTTTCTTTCAAAGCACACTCAACAAAATGTGGTTAATCAGTTATTGCCAATGAAAATAAAATTAGTGTTGAAAGGAAATGATCAAGTGTACTTTTATCTTAAGAATGGTCATTAAAATTGGTAGCCATACCATTACCATTGATTCTGTATTATGTTTTTGTCCAAGGTAAGACCACTCTTGACTTTTAGTCTTTTTTGTTGACTCATTAGATCAAGCTATGGAAAAAGTAGCAGAAGATTTGAGAGATATCAACAGCAAGTATGAGCAGGACAAGAAACGGTGGGCAGTGGCAATCAATGATTTGCAGGAAAAAATTGAGGTAGCAATTAAAATGCATGTGATTGCAGATCAGCATCAACGTAAAGGAATTTTACTCTCGTTGATCTAAGTTTATTGACACAAATCTCTGATTGCGTTTCTTATGCAGCTTATGAGGAAAGAGCATTCTAAACTTTCACACGAGGCACATGAATGTGCCGATTCCATTCCTGATTTGAATAATATGGTTTCTGCAGTTCAAGCTCTGGGTATGTTTGATTTACTTTAATATTTTCTTTTAAACTTGTGCATGTTTGCTCTTACTTTCATTTTCTGTTCTCAATGTATTTACATGGACTTCTGGAATATTACTACAGTTGCACAGTGTGAAGATCTGAAAATGAAGTACAGTGAAGAGCAGGCCAAAAGAAAAAAGCTCTTCAACGAAATTCAGGAAGCTAAAGGTATTTTTTTTTTTTCATATTTCCTGATGTATCATGGTTTCTTATACACAATAAAGTTCATATATATATCTTGAATTGTTTTAGGCAATATTAGAGTTTTTTGTCGCTGCCGCCCATTAAATAAGGGGGAGTTAGCAGCTGGGTGCACGACAGTTGTAGACTTTGATGCAGCAAAGGATGGGTGTCTTGGGATTTCAAGTACTGCTGCCTCTAAAAAGTCTTTCAAGTTTGATAAAGTTTACACACCAAAAGACAATCAAGGTATTGTAGTTATATAGTTTGATTGCCTATCATGATTTTGTTTGCTGAAACAATTATGAACATAGTTATTGATTGTGTTGACAGATGATGTGTTTGCGGACGCTTCACCAATGGTGATTTCAGTGCTAGATGGCTACAATGTCTGTATATTTGCATATGGACAAACAGGAACTGGGAAGACTTTTACTATGGAGGGTACTGAACAGAACAGGGGAGTAAATTATAGGACTCTTGAGCAGCTGTTCCAAATTTCGAAGGAAAGGAGTGAACTGTTTACGTACGACATATCTGTTAGTGTACTTGAAGTCTACAACGAGCAGATAAGAGACTTATTAGCTACATCACCAACATCAAAGAAGTGAGATTACTCTTTCTTTTTCTTGAACATAGTTAACTGAATTGGCTGACTTAAGATTGCCTAAGCATTTTCATCTTTTGTGTTATTGTTTGTTAGATTGGAGATAAAGCAAGCCTCAGAAGGGTCTCATCACGTTCCAGGAATTGTAGAAGCGAAAGTTACCAACATTGATCAAGTCTGGACTGTATTGCAGGCTGGAAGCAATGCTAGAGCTGTTGGTAGCAATAATGTTAATGAGCATAGCAGTCGATCCCACTGGTAAGGATTCTAAATTTTCTTTTGCAACTAAGTTGCAAGTATGTTTGGTTTGTTGTAATGGGTATTGTAATGGAATCAAGTTACCCATTAAAATGTTTGGTTTGCACTTAAAGATGATGTTATGGGATTACATTATATAATGGAATCCTCATTACATTGAAAAAGATAAGTAATGAGAATTACTTCACAAAACATAAACAAAGTAAAACTAAAATGACTTTAATACCCTTTTTTTTTTTTTATATAAATATAAAACTTAAAGTGAAGAAAACTGTGTCAATTCCTATTACCATTCTTATTCCATTCCATTACTATTACCATTACCATTATATTGAAAAAGGTAAGTACTGAGAATTACATCACAAAGTATAAACAAAGTAAAACTAAAATTACTTTAATACTCTCTCTTTATATAAATATAGAACTTAAGTGAGGAAAACTGTGTCAATCCCCATTACCATTCTTATTCCATTTCATTACTATTACCATTACATTATACCAAACACTTAAGTTTCATTGTTCGCTGTATATTTAATTTATTAATATTTGAACATGTATATTTACTTTGGTTCTTTATTAAGCTTGCTTTGCATAATGGTAAGAGCTAAGAACTTGATGAATGGCGAGTGCACCAAGAGCAAGCTTTGGCTTGTTGATTTGGCAGGCAGTGAGAGGCTTGCAAAAACTGATGCTCAAGGGGAGCGACTCAAGGAGGCTCAAAATATCAATAGATCCCTTTCAGCGCTAGGAGACGTGATTTCGGCTTTAGCAAACAAAAGCAGCCACATCCCTTACAGGTTTGCTCTATTTTCTATCATTAGTATGTATTTATGATAATTTTGCAACACAGCTTCTGTTATGTCTAATAATCATTTATTTTTTGGTTTTAGGAATTCTAAGTTGACACATCTACTTCAAGATTCATTAGGTAATAGAAGTCACACAACATTGTGATCTTTATTTGCCCGCTCTTGTAAAAATTTGGTTCTTATGCCGGGTTTCATTAATGCTAATGAGATTGTTGTGTTCATATGCAGGGGGTGATGCAAAAACTTTGATGTTTGTGCAAATAAGCCCTTCCGACCTGGATGTGGGTGAAACTTTGAGCTCTTTAAATTTTGCGACAAGGGTACGTGGAGTTGAATTGGGTCCTGCTAGGAAGCAGGTTGATACAGGAGAAGTTCAAAAGATGAAAGCATCAGTGAGTATCTACATATTCAGTTTAACTTATTTTCTTCTCATCACTATTTTCGACATTTCAACTTATTTTTATTTTCAAAAGCTTGAAAAACTGAGGCAGGAAGTTCGATCTAAAGATGAATCTTTAAGGAAACTAGAAGAGACCTTGCAGAATTTAGAGAATAAGACAAAAGGAAAAGATCAAACCTTCAAAAACCAACAAGAAAAGATCAAAGAACTTGAAAACCAGCTTGAGCTAAAGGCAACTGTGCACAGCCAATCAGAGAAGCAAGTCTCACAACTTTCAGATAGACTGAAAGGAAAAGAAGAAATATGTTGTTCTCTTCAACAAAAGGTTTCTTTCAGCTTAATAATTTTTCATTTTAATCTCCTGTTATTTAAACTAAGCGGTTTTCTTTTTATAAACTAATGCAGATCAAAGAGTTGGAGACGAAGCTTAAAGAACGTCAGCAATCAGAGTCTGAATCTTTCCAAGAAAAGGTTTGTGCCTATATTTACACATGCTCTTTCCCCTCAACATAAAATTTGGCTGAAATAGCTTCTTACTTTTAATTTCATCAGGTTAAAGATCTTGAAACCAAACTTAAGGATCAAATGCAAGAAGCTGATTGTTATGCTGCTATCCTCCAACAGAAGGTGGTGGTTGCCAATGAACTAGAATAGAATTAATATTTTGTGTATCTCTTTGCTAGTGGAAAATTAAGTGGTCTATATTATATTTAACTCTACATTCTTTTTGTTTCTCCAGATTAAGGAACTTGAAATAAAACTCAAGGAGCAGCAGGAACAAAACTCAGACTCCTTATTACTTCATCAGAAGGTACCCTTTTTTTTTTTATAGTTACAGTTAAGTGTGTAGGGTAGGTCCTTTTAGAGAAGACAACTCCAAAGTGGTAATGTTTTATTTGTTACACCAGATTAAGGAACTTGAGGACAAGTTGAGAGAGCAAGAGCAACAGTTACGATGTACTCATGATTTTGTCGATTCGATCAAGGCCACTCCTGTTGAAATAAAAACATGTGTGAGAGATGAGTTAATGCATGATATTGAGCCATATATTTTAAGAAGTTCAAATTCAATACGTCCAATGAGTCAAGGATCCATGAAAGGGAATGATTCCACACAAGGGACAAGAAGGAAAAGGGAGTTTAAAAGTGGAGAGACTGAGAACATTATGATGGTGTCAACAGGTTTGAATGAAAGAAAGATTAGGAAATCTGACCCACCCAAGATTTCAAGATTTATGAGAACAGCAAGGCCAGCCACTACTACTACTACTACAACCACCACCACCACTCAAGGACCCTTTACTCACAACAAGAGGGTTGTAACCAAAGATCAGGTACCAGGAGTAAAGGAAAGGGATAACAAGAAGAAAATCTGGTCAAGATAGTGATCAAGTATGTCTATGTTGTCTTTTTTATGTACATTACTTGTGTATGCTTGCTCTAACAGAATATGCTTTATTTTGTACAATTAATGTGGGCCAACTGATCTTTAATTCTTTATAATTGATGTAGAGTTTACAAGCGCAATATCTCTCTATCTTTTTTTTTTTTTCTTAATTATGAGTTGTTTAAAATAATTTGATTATAGAGAATATTATCAAAGAGAATATGATTGTAAAAAAATGTAAATTCTGTTTGTTGTGCAAGGTAATAAATAATCATATTTTTGTTAATTTAATTACATTGTTTAGTTAACCACATAAATCTTATATATTAATTAAAAAATTAAAATAAAAAAAATATTTTTATTATGTCTATTTTAAGTTTACATATAAATAAACTAATTATTCGGACAAAATAAACTAATTAAAATAAACTAATTTTATAAATAAACTAATTAGTAAATTTAAAATTTCATTGTATTTTTTATTAATTAAAATAAACATTCGTATATAATGAACATTCATTATATCATTTATCTTTGTTCGTTGTACTATTTATGCATACTACTCACATAAAATTTATGTATAACGTGTATATATTATTGACAATAATCTAAAAAATAAATTTTTTAAAAAAATCCTATCTAGCTAATTCGTAATATAAATATATATATATATTTTATAATAAATCATAATATAAATGATATTTAAATTTAAAAATGTTATTCAAATTAATATAATTGAAAGGAATATTTAAGCTCACAATTTTTTAAGGAGCCAACATTACCCTCTACAAGGGTAGTTATATTACTAAGGGGATAATATTCCTAGGTTAATTAAAAAAAAGTACACCCTCAAAACAAACTAAGCAATAATTTACATTATCATTCTCTTGCTAGCATTAACATATTCCAAACAACCCCGTGAATATATATAGCTATATATTAAATTTAGGGGAATTTTTACAAAACAAAAAAAAAGGGGGGGGGGGGGGATTAATACGTGCATATGGACATTTGTGTATGAAGTATTCAAAATAAATTAATTATAAATAATATTATGAAGGAGAATATGATTATAGGAAAATATGTTGAAGAAAAAAATTGGCGAGGGTTTACAAATTGCAAATTTTTTGGGTGTATAGATTTATGTATCGAAAATAGAACATTTTGAATAAAAAGGAGTAAAATAGTTTAAAAATAGTAGAGATATGGGGCTTTTCTAAAGGTAGTTGGCGAGGGTTTTTCGTCGTGGGTGTGGGTTCTGTGATGCTACTGGGTTTCATGTTGAAGAAAAAGTCAAGACGAAGCTTAAAGGGTTTCTTATACAACCATATGGCATCGGTTATTTGAAAATAACCAATGACATAAATAATCAACGTCATACGACACACGTGTCAAAAAAAGTTGATACCTATGTCGTTGGTTATTTTTAAATCGACGTCATAGAGTAGTTTTTTTCTCAGATTAAAAACTGCCTCTAAATGGTTTTAATCAATGTTATAGCTGCAATTTTTATAAAATAACCGTCTCTAAATGTCAATTTTCAATAGACGAGTATTTTTACACCCTTTATCTTTTCTTTTTTATAAAAAAGATGGAAAAAATAGCCTTTAAAAGGTTGTTTTGTAGTAATGATTGTTGTCTTGAAGACGACATATAGGGTCTTTGTGAACCACCTCGTACAGACGTCATCGAGTAGATGAGGCTTCGTACGAACCTTGGGTGCAAGGTGTGGGAGCCCTAGTGATCACGGGGGTCACCTCACATGGCCTTCGTACAACGCAAGGTGGGGGAGGCCTCAATGAGGTGGTCACCTCGCATGGCCTCCGTACGGTGTGAGGCAGGAGAGACTTCGTGGAACGAGGTGTATGGCCCTTAGGGTCTGAGAGCGTGCGTGGTTAGGGGGACCTTTGCTTGGCCACCATGTGTCGCGAGGTGAAGGGGTACTACCCATAAGGACCTCGCTTCCCTCATGCGTAGTGAGCGAGGTGGTGCCTTTTCCACCCTGAATGATGTGAGGTGGGTAGAGGTCTCACACGAGACCTGGTGTGAGGTGAAGTGTGGCCTCGCATGCTAGTTTCCTGTGGCAAGGGACTCTCCCTTTACTCATTCCTTTGTCTTTCTTGTGGGTTGAAGTGATTAATCTAAAGCCTTGAACATTTTATCATGGTCATTAGCAATGCTAATCT
Organism: Cannabis sativa; assembly: GCF_029168945.1. Classification (NCBI taxonomy): domain Eukaryota; kingdom Viridiplantae; phylum Streptophyta; class Magnoliopsida; order Rosales; family Cannabaceae; genus Cannabis; species Cannabis sativa. The sequence continues at coordinate 67,489,809 of NC_083604.1, forward strand.
TCTATATATATCAAGAATAATTTTGACCATCTTAGCTTTCTTAGTCTCAATCTTGGATGGAATTGTTAAGGATAAAATCAGTTAGTTAAATTAGTTAGGAGTTAGTTAATTACTGTTGCATCTTGTAACAACCTTCTACTGGTTTTTCAGCTGGTTTTTCTCTCTTGCTTTGGTGAATATAAACACTGTTGTAATCTTCCTTGTTCAATAATAATAACAGAATTCTTTCATTCAACTCTCTCTCTCTCTCTCTCTCTCTCTCTCTCTCTCTCTCTCTCTCTCTCTCTCTCTCTCTCTCTCTCTCTCTCTCTCTCTCTCTCTCTCTCTCTCTCTCTCTCTCTCTCTCTCTCTTTCTTCTTCTTCTTCTTCTTCTTCTTCTTCTTCTTCTTCTTCTTCTTCTTCTTCTTCTTCTTCTTCTTCACTTAACATGGTATCGGAGCTGATTCGTTTCTTGATTTGAGCTTCAATGGCTTTGTCTCAAACCGGCAATGGAGGTTCGTCTAAAACTGGTGGTCTCCCTACTTCTCTTCCAAAAACCTCCCCTGTTACTTTCTCTCACTCCCTCTCTGTTCGACTCGACGAACACAACTACTTACTGTGGAAACATAAAGTTTTTGTTGCAATCAAAGGTAGCAGATTGCAACGATTTCTCGATCCTCATCTTACTCCTCCTACGTTCCTCACTAAAGCAGATCGTCTTGCCAAAAATGTTAGTCCTAAATTTGAAGACTAGGAACAACAAGACAACATTCTTGTTTCTTGGCTGCTGTCTTCCATGTCTGAGAAGATTCTCACTCGCATGGTTGGATGCAAAATTGCTGCTCAGATTTGGATGACTATCAAAGAATACTACACAACCTTGAATAGAGCTAACATTGATCAATTTCTGCAATTTACTTCAAAATGCAAAGATGCAGACATCTCTTGGAGACTATTTGCTCAAAATCAAAAGACTGGTTGATCTTCTGGCATCTATTGGCCATGTGATATCCCCTGCTGAACATATTGCAGCCATTTTCAATGGTCTCACCAGTGACTACAATGTGTTCATCACATCTGTTAATACAAGAACAAATGAGTACTCGGTTGCTGAGATTGAAGTCTTGCTTATGGCTCAGGAGGTTCAATTGGAGAAATCTGCTCAAGAATTGGATATTTCCAAATCTGAATCAAATCTTGCCCATACCAAGCCCTTCACTGGTGGTAGAGGTACCTTTTCTTCTACCTGTTTTCCCAATTCAACTAATCCTGGTTCCAATTCTATGTTCAGAGGAAATCCTATGCAGTAATCTCATCTGCAATATGCTGCAACTCACCCACCCCCTGGATTTAGCTCTTAACAAACCCAACTACCAGCCAGAGGAGGCTACTCCAGAGGATCTCAATCCAATCCCAGAGGTGCTTTGGCTCAAGGCAGGGGTCAATATTCTCCATGGGGACAAAAAGTCTAATGTCAACTCTTCCATAAGATTGGGCATATAGTGGCCAAGTGCTTCTATCGATTTGATAAGTCCTTCCAAGGTCCTGAAATTTTTCAATCTTTTGCTGGAAGTGCAAACATTGCTGAATCCACTCAGCTGTATGCCTCACCAGAAACCCTTGTTGACACCAGCTGGTACCCGGATATAGGTGTTACTCACCACCTAACAACCAATCCACAGAACCTATCCTATGGCAATGACTATCAAGGTGATCAACAAATTCAAATGGGAGATGGCTCAGGTTTGCCTATTCAAGAAATTGGAAAAACCTCCTTTATCTCTCCCTTTCATTCCAAGAATCTAGTTCCAAATAATCTTTTACATGTGCCTTCCATTACAAAGAATTTACAAAGTGTTTCTCAGTTTGCTAATGACAATACTGTTTGGTTTGAATTTTATCCTTCTTATTGTCTTGTCAAGGACTTGGATACAATGAAGACCTTGCTGGTTGGGAGGCTTAACCAAGAACTCTACAAGTTTGATGCCATTCAACTACATACCCTCACCAAAAACCAACAACATCAGCCACAAAATCCTACTGTAATGTACTCTAGCCTACCTACCCCATCCCCTCAATGTAACTATGCTATTATTCCCCCTATTAATGTTGAATACTCTCTTTGGCACAATAGACTTTGCCATCCTTTAGCTAGAATTGTACAAAATCCCCTTTCCTACATCCAATACTGTCTATTCCACACCACTATAACTTTTACATTCTGATTTATGGGGTGTTGCCCCTACTATTTCATCTAGTGGTTACAAATATTACATTAGCTTTGTTGATGCATATTCTACACACTTGGATACACATGCTAAAAACTAAATGTGAAGCCTTACCTACTTTCATTAGTTTTAAGGCTCAAGTTGAACTACAACTAGGACACACAATTAAAAGCATTCAAACTGATTGGGGGGGGGGGGGCGTGAATATCAAGCATTCACTAAACTATTACAAGAACATGGCATCACTCACAAAGTCTCTTGTCCATATACACACATGAACAAAATGGGATAGCTGAAAGAAAACATAGACATATTGTTGAATCTGATCTTACTCTTTTAGCACAAGCTTCTTTACCACTTAAGTATTGGGATAAAGCTTATCGTACTGTTGTCTTTCTCATCAATAGAATGCCTAATCCCAAACTTCAATACAAAACACCTTTAGAAGTGCTATTTGACACTAGACCTGACTACACCTCTCTTAGGGTCTTTGGCTGCCTATGTTACCCCAATTTAAGGCCTTACAATAGAGTTAAGCTGCAATATAGGTCCATTCCATGTGTGTTCCTTGAGTATAGCCTATCCCACAAAGGATACAAATGCCTATCTAAAGATGGAAGACTGTACATCTCTAGAGATGTTCTCTTTGATGAAACAGTCTTTCCATTTTCCACAACAGCTAATCAAGCCAAACGAAAATCCATTCCTGTCCCTCTCATGAATACTGACACTCCTCAAGTTGTTGTATCTACCAATACCACAACCAAAGTCTCCCCCACCAATTCATCCTCTACTCCTGTTATGTCCCCACATGTCTCTTCTCATGATTCTCACCACACGTCTGTACCTTCCCAACCCCATTTTCCTAACCAAAATCCCAATCGACAATCTGATCCTATACATACAGTGAATGAGACAATAACTAACACTTTGGCAGTCACTTCCCAACCAGCACCAATGCCTGTTACTCAACTTGCTACAGATGCAATTTCTAATGTGGTTTTTGTAGGTCTTAACAAGCATCCCATGCAAACAAAAGAAAAATTAGGGATAAGGAAACCAAAAGTCTTGATGGCTTCTCTTCAACCAACCAACCAACATCAAGCAAGCTCTAAATGATCCAAGGTGGTTTCAAGCCATGGAAACAGAAAAACATGCTCTTGTGAGAAACAAAACTTGGTACTTAGTGAAATTGCCTCCTGGAAGGACTCCCATTGGCTGCAAGTGGGTGTATAGGATTAAAGAAAATGCTCATGGCTCCCTTGAAAAATTTAAAGTCAGGTTGGTTGCAAAAAGATATCACCAACAAGTTGGGTTTGACTACAATGAAACATTGTCTTGTTGTTAAGCATGCCACCATAAGAACTGTTCTGTCCATTGTTGTCTCAAATAATTGGACCATAAAACAACTTGATATTAACAATGCTTTTCTTAATAGTGACTTGCAAGAGGAAATATAAATGGTCCAACCCCTTGATTTGTTGACCCTGAGTACCCAGACCATGTCTGTAAGCTGCAGAAAGGTCTCTATGGTCTCAAACAGGCACCAAGGGCCTGGTTTGAGAAATTATCCTCTATTCTTACTGACTTAGGCTTTAATTCTACAAAACTGATCACTCTCTCTTTGTTAAAGCAGGTTTTCAACACACACTATATGTTTTAGTGTATGTTGATGACATATTAATCACAGGAAGTGATCAATCTCAGGTTTCTTCTCTTGTTACAAATCTGAGCAACAAGTTTGCTCTTAAAAACCTTGGTGATTTACACTATTTCCTGGACATTCAAGTCATCAAAACACCTACTGGTCTGTAATTGTCCCAACAAAAATAAATCCCAACAAAAATAAATTCATGATCTATTATGCAAACCAAAGCTTCTAGGGGCCAAAACATAAAGCTCTCCTATGAATTCATGCCTCAGATTATCTCAATATGGATCTGATCCTGAGATAGCTTACAATGTTAATAAAGTCTGCCATTTATTATGCACAATCCTTTGAAATCACACTGGGTAGCAGTAAAGAGAATACTCAGATACTTAGCTGGCACCTCAGGCTATGGATCTCAACTACTCAATCTACTCATCTTCAAGCATTAATTTTGTGATGCAGACTGGGCTGTTGATCCAGATGATCGAAGATCCACCATTGGATTCTGTATTTTCTTAAGTGACAATCTAATTACCTAGCAATCAAAGAAGCAAACAACAATATAAAGATCATCCACTGAAGCTGAGTTCAGGAGTCCTGCTACTGTTGTCACTGAGTTGACATGGATTTAATCCTTGCTCTCCAAGCTCCAATACAAATCAATTCCAACCCCAACGATCTGGTGTGACAATGTAAGCTCTCTAATGCTAGCTGCCAACCCAATTTTGCATGCTCGAACTAAACACATCGAGATAGATATATACTTTGTTTGAGACAAAGTTATCAACAAGGAAATCAATGTTAATCATGTCCCAACAGAGCATCAAATTGCTGATTGTTTAACCAAGCCAATTTCTAGCAATCAATTTGCTAATTTGAGGAACAAACACAAAGTGTTTTGTTCAACCACCCTGAGTTTGAAGGGGACTGTTAAGGATAAAATCAGTTATTAGTTTAATCAGTTAGGAATTAGTTAATTACGTTTGCATCTTGTAACAACCTTCTACTGGTTTTTCAGCTGGTTTTTCTCTCTTGCTTTGTTATATATAAACACTGTTGTAATCTTCCTTGTTCAATAATAATAACAGAATTCTTTCATTCAATTCTCTCTCTCTCTCTCTCTCTCTCTCTCTCTCTCTCTCTCTCTCTCTCTCTCTCTCTCTCTCTCTCTCTCTCTCTCTCTCCTTCTTGACTTAACATGAATCACATTTTTTTCTTTCAAAACAGAAGACTCTGAGATATCAGAAACAATTAACACGAGCACCTTTAGTTGCAATAACTATCTTATCCATTGTTGTCTTAGCTTGAACCTTATATTTTTTGGTTTTTTGAGAAAAAAATTCAAAAGGGAAGAAGATGATGAACATAATATTTATATAAGATGAAAAAAGAAATGGTTAGCTCAATAAGGAATCGTGGCTGAAGGGAAAGTGGAAGAAGTTTAAAAAAAAACAAGAAAGAAATGAGCATCGTGGGAAGTGGAAGAACTCAATAACAGAAGGGAAATAAATAGGGCTGTACATAAATTTTTGTAAACCGCCCAACCCGAACAACCCGCCCAAGCCAAAATGAGATAACCTGACGAAAAATACAAACCGAAAAACCCGACGAAAATATAACCCGCCCAATCTTTATATTGGACGGGTTGAAAATAATATCAACCCGCCCAATCAACCCGAACTAACTCGACCAACCCGATTAAGAGAGTTTTTATATATATATATGTTTTTATTATATATAATCTATATATTATATAATTTATATACATATTTATAAAAAAATAGAAAGTTCAGACTACTATATTTGTTATTATAATGGATCATGATTTGAACTTTAAATTTAATCTTTATATTTATCTCATTATCACAATAATTTAAATATAACAATTGAATGTGAAAAAAAAAATAAACATTAGTGTTCAGTTTGGACGGGTTAACTCGACTAAACCGACAAATTTATTGGGCGGGTTGAAATTTTTCTTTTACTTAACTGGGTGGGTTGCACTTAATTAGATTTTTATAACCCGATCTTCATATTGGATTAAATAAAATGTAACGTAAACCGACCAAACCGACTAACGTACACCCATAAAATAAGGGAGAGAGGAAAAAAAAAATAGAATAATTATTGTAATGACACCAACCTAATACTTTTTTATTATTTTTAACTTCGAAAAAGTAAAACTTTTTTGGTAAAACAAAGTATATACACACATATTTGATGACACGCATATGTACAATATCCTATCAAACTATCTTTAATTATATAATAACGAAATGTAATCCATTAATTACCGCTATAATTATACTTTTGTTGTATATCAAGTTAGTCTCCCGTTAGTTTCGGAGCTTCTGAAACTACCTGGGAATCGTAGTCCCTTCATGGGAAGGGTGGAGTTGACTGTTGCGATTGTTTTTCTGCTGTATTTTCTGGTGTTTGTGCGAGTGCTGTCCATGGATCTCGACTTGGTTAATCAGCTTGCAGAAGTCTTACGATTGGATGAGGGTGATGGACCGGTTCTTGAACTGAATAAAGCTGGCATTGAGGAGGGAAAGAAGAGATTGGATCTGTGTCTTGTTGGTAAAGTTATTGGCCCTAGACCGGCCAATAAAGATGGAATTGAGAATGCTATGAAGGGGATTTGGAAACTTAACCATCGGTTTCAGGTGGAGGAATTGAGCTCCAAGAATGTTTTCCGATTCGTTTTCGGTAGCCGCGAGGATAGGCAGCGGGTTTACGGTGGCGGACCGTGGACAATAGATAAACAATTGATTTGTTTTGTGAAGCCAATGAGATTGGGAGAGATTTCGAAAATGAATTTTGATTTTACGTCCTTTTGGATATCGATCAACAACGTTCTGTTGGCGTGCATGACGGAATTGTTTGCACGAGAATGGGCCGAGAGGATTGGTAAGCTTGAAGATATCAAGCTTGTCAATGGCACAATGAAGGTGAGGGTGCGGATGAATATCACTGAACCTCTTAAAAGAGGACTGCGGGTGGCGGTGGACGAGCTAGGTAATGAGGTTCACTCTTATTTCAATACGAACATTTACCTGACTTTTGTTTTGATTGTGGTATAATTGGGCATAAGGCATTGGATTGTCCTTTGAGGGACTTTGTTGGGGATAATCCTAAACCCGATCGTGGGAGGTATGGATCTTGGATGTGTGCTTCGAGTTTGCCACCCCGTGATCGTGTTCGGTACCAGAAAAAACGTGACAATTCGCCGTCTAATAGGCCGATCATGTCTATGGGAGAGGCCTCGAGAATTCTAGCTGCTGTGGAGAGGGGGGGGGGGTTCGTTATTCAGGTCCTACACATGAGGAGTTTGTTGGGTTTTATGCCCTAAATAAAACTCTTTACAATCTGATTAGTTATCAATATAAGAAATTTAAAGTGATTGATGTTTGCATGAATTTTACATGCTAATGGTTTAATATGTTTATTACATTCATACACACAGAATCAGTTAAATCCAGATCATATGTTTATTCACAATTACAGTATCGTCAACACAGTGGAATGTGATTGTGATCATATGAATCAAAAGTTTTGGTCCCTGTTTCATCAGTGTTATTGGATTTACACTAATGTGATAATCAGCGATGATGTGTACTTACACTTGGAGTAAGTGTTATGTTCTTTCCAGGACATTAGTAAAGTATCCTAGTTTCGAATGTATGGAGTATACATTGGACTGGACCAATATTGCAACTAAGTTAAGATATTACAAACTTACCGTTACACATATCTTTCCAAGTCAATATCAGTAGTTGATCTTAAGATTAAAAGAATCTAAATCCTGATATGCTTGGGCTCAACTCAGGAGTGCTATTCATGTTCTTTGATTTATTAGTTAAGCCTACTTTTGGGTCAGGGTGATACGTATATTTTGGGAACATGATAGTATGATTGAGTGGGAGTGCTGAACATAAATATGGAATCTATAGCTTCTACTGGTGTATAGAAGTCAAGTGATGATTCCCTTCGAGCTTAGCAAATAGAATTAAATGGATGAGCTCTTGTTTAACTGACTAATCATTAGATCACTAAACACCATTTACAGGTAGCTAAGTGTTTTAAGGGGCAAAATACATTGAGGGGTGAGAACGGTAAAGAAATCCCATCTCGATGTAGATCATCTATATAGAGGATCTTTAAATCACAATAAGATTATAACAATGGTTAAATGAGATAGTATATTGATATCGTGGAACATACAATATGCTCTATATAAGTCTGAGAGTGCAATTCTAAGTTCTAAGAGTGGATTCAACGAAGAATTAATAAGTAGGAATTTACTTGGTAAATTTGGTTCACTTATTGGAAGCTCAGCATATAGATCCATGGTCCCCATTCTAGTTGAGAACATTCTGCTTGTAAGACTCATTAATTGATTCGTGATTGATCAATTATAATTCTAAAGTTAGACTATGTCTAATTTTATGAATTTTCACTAAGCAGGGGTGAAATTGTAAAGAAAAGAGTTTCTAGGTTTATTTATTTATTAATGGACTTTATATGTCTAATTAATAATTAAATTAAATGACAATATTATTTAATAATCTATTTTAGTTATTAACTAATTAGTTTTGGCATTTAAAAGGTTAGAATTAGAAAATTGGCATTTTTGAGAAAATAGACATAAAATTTTGTAAAACTGCAAAATTAAGTGAGGCCCAATACTACACCATGGCCGACCACTTAAATAGGTTTTTCAAATTAATATTTTCATTATTTTAATGCCAAATAATTCCTAACCTAAACCTAGTAGTTGCCTATAAATAGAAAGTGATGGCTCAGTCACAACACATGCTTTGACAAGTTTTCAATAACCTTTTCTGACAGAAATTTCTCTCTTCAGAAAAACTGAGCCTTCCCCACTTTCTATACCTGGCCGAAATCATCCCTCTCTTTTCCCTTCATCAATTTCGTGACCCTAGTGAAAGAGTAAGTGCCCACACACAGCAAGCAGTAACTCAATCATAGATTGGAAGACTGTGAAGGATCAAACTTGAAGAAGAAGGACATTCGGGCTCAGATCTTGATTATACTCTGCTACAGAAAGGATACAAGGGTTAGAGATCTGAGTGGAAGGAGACATTAATTTCGCTGCATCAATGTAAGGTTTTCTTAACTTTATATGTGTTTAATTTATCGTTTTAGAAAGTTCATATTTAGGGTGTTTAAACAACATACTTGTGAGTAGATCTAAGATCCTGGTAAAATATATTCCAACAACTGGCGTCAGAGCCATGGTAATTGATTTACTTACATGAAATTTGGACTTTAAAACGATTGTTTGTTTGTTTTTGGATGGTATCATGTTGTATTGAGTGTTATTTGATGATTGATTGATGTTTGTAAATTTTCGTTAAAAATAATTGCGATTCTGTTTCTGGAATTATTTTTATTGGATAGTATGGTAAAAATTAAGCAAGTTAGCCTTTTACAGAACTCAATTTCGATTTTATTTGAATTAGTTATGATTTTTTGAAGATTCGAAACAATCGGAGCTGTGCTGAAATTTTCCTGCGATCGCGAAAACTGTCTGTACAGCTCACAATTTTTTCGTTTTACTTCGATTTTTCATGCTTTTTTATGGAATTAACTTCCGATTTTTTGTATAGTTTTGTATATATACTATTACTATTCCTAATTCAATTCTAATTATCATTTTGAATTAATTTAATATTTTTTAAATTTAATTCAAGATATTAGTGTAATTTGAATTTGAATAGAATTAGTATCTATCTTCTTGCTTAAAAAATCTATCTTATTTTAAATTTGATTATATCTTATCTTATTTTTTAAATTTAAGGTCAGATTTTATATATATATTTTTTTAAATTAAATCTTTTTTAGATATTTTGACCTTATTTAAATTTAACATAAGATATTTATAATCATGTAATTTTAAATGGATGTAAGATATTTTGCTAACTTTTGAATTTTGTTATTTTATTTATTTAAATTAAATTTAAAATCTGAAAAGATATATCATTTATCTTTTCTAATTTTTATTTAATTTTTATTTTTAAAATAACATTTAATTTTTAAAAGTAGTTAGCAAATTTTTGAAATGATATTTAGGTTGGTTGAAACCTAATTTTTCAAAATAGTAGGTTTAATTTTAAATATTTTTTTTTAAATAATCTCGAAATTTAAATTTTTTATTTTCGAAATAAATATTTATTTTTTTTATTTATTTTTCGAAAATTAAATTATTATTTTTTAATTATTTAATTATTTATTTTTCGAAATTGTTTATTTAAAATTAAATAAATCCTACTTCCAACTATCCAGCTAACCTTGTTGCAGGAGTATGTGGTTTTAGCTTGTATGTAAGTTTTTTAAAACCTATTATTACTTGATTGCAAATAGCCATGGTTACTTTTTGCCAGATCTAATGATCTGATGGCTCCCTTGGTCAAGTTAATAATTTGTAGCAGGTAAATTTTACAATCTTCTTTCATCTGTGTATGACCTAGCAACATGATAGGATCCATCCAAAGTGTGCCTGTGTGAGCCTATATGTTTATTTTGTTTTAATATAGATACATATAGGCTGTTGCTAAATAAAATGTCACACCATGATAGATTTTATTTAGGTCCATTTAGTTATTGGACCTATTCAATTAATAACAGTTATTTATTTTAAGGTTAAATTCCTCTCTTTTGGGCCTTGTGTGAGAGTTGGGAGCCATAGAAGTGGGTACGACATACTGAACCCTGCACCCCCTCACATGAACTACCCCAATTGTGAAGGCCCATTTGCCTGATTTAAATAACTGTACTAGGTTAATTATATTAGTTTGACCTAATAAAATTGAATTAGCAACATAATTAACTTTTAAAATATATGAAATTTATTTTCATTTTAATATTTTAAAGTTAATTTTAAGAAAAACACTTTTAGTTTAGATATTATTTCTAGACAAACTATTTGTATTTTTCTTGTATTTAATTAAATATAGAATTCTAACTAACTAAGATTCTTTCTTGAGCTTATTTAATTAAATATTCCTATTTAAGTTATAAATTAGTTGTATCAACTGATTTTTTTTATCTAACTTAAATTTGAATATTTTATTTAAATTTTAAATCAAGTTGAGGAATCCTAGGCATTAGTTATTAAAGATTCTTAAGATATTTTTTAAGTTAATATCTTTTCAAATATTAACTTAAAATGGAATATTTTAAATATTTTTTGGTTAATATCTTTTCAAATATTAACTTTAAAAAGATTTCTTCAAATTAAGTGGTTACAACTTAATTTTTGATATTTAATTAAATCTAAATTTGAAATTATTTAAGTTTTAGATTTTTTCTATATAACTTAAATTAGATATTTTTCAAATTTTTTTTTAAAAGATACTTAGTCAAATAAGATATTTTCTAGATAGTAATTTCTAGACTACTTATTATTTCTAATATTTAAATAGGAAAATTATACTTTGTGAAATTAATTATTTAAATAATTAATTTTGGTACAATTTTATTAAATATATTTTTTCCTAGTATTAAACTAGAAATAAATAATTAAGCCTTCTCTACACTTAATTATTATTTCTTGAATTTAATACATTTAATTAACTTGAAAAATCTAAATATCTAAGTTGATTTTCATCATGATACTTAAATATGTATTGATTTTTCATGACACTTAATTAAATAAAAAATTATTTTTAGGTTGAAATTTAATTTTTCAACTTAAATTTAAATAATTTTCAATATATATATATTTTTCTTTATTTTATTAATCAATTTCGAAATTTGCATTTTAATTATGCAATATTTTCGATTTTTTTTTTATTTTGAAAAATAGATTGAGTTGTAAATTAATTATTTATTTTAATTAATTCTTGGACCAACTACAATCAATGATTTTTTCATTTAATTGATTAATTTAAAATAAATGAATTTAAAAATATATATATATATATTATTAGAAATTGAATTAACTAGTCAAAAGAAAATCTAGATAGGTGATATTTTTGCTTGAAGTATTTCTTTTCTATTTTTTATTATTTTCGAAAATTGTATATTTTTAATATATACTTAATTTTTCGAAATTCAATAAATATATTCTCAAAGGAAATTTTTAAGTTGCTAATTATTTAATTTAATTCAACTTAAATTAATTTCCTTAATATTTATATTTAAGATTATTACTAAGATAGAAATAATTTATTTTATTTCAATCACCATCTAAGTATAATTTTATAAATATTATATTAAATTCTTATTTTTGAATTTTAATTCTTAATTTAGAATTTAATGAGATTTATTTATTAGAATAATAAAGAAAATACATTTTAAAGAATGAGCTTTATTATTATGAAGATATTCGATCTCCATTGTGGGTTTTACACCGCGTTTGTTTTAGTGAGTAATCCTCCCTAATGGAGGAACGTTCATTAGCAATTTCGCACCGTTTAATCTCGCATGATAAGTGGTTTGTAAGTGTTTTATATGGTATAGATCACCCTAATGGTGGCGACCATATTTGACTTGCAAATTGCGAAACAATGGTAGAAGCTCATAAGATAGAATAGCCTTGACTCTCGCCTAAACGGGACAACACTGGATTCCAATCTTGATCGAATAAAAGGTTGCTAGAATGTTTAACATTTTAGATGAGCTGACAACTCTATTCAATGGATGGTAGCTTTGACTCTCGCCTAAACGGGACACTGATATCAGTTTGTTGAAAACCTTGGAAATTATTTAGGATTGAATTTTTTAAGTATTTTCTCATATCATTCCTACTTGCTATGTGCTTATAATTTCTGAATTGATTTTGTGTGTTAAACCATTATTTAATTTCTATTTGTTGATTTCTATTATTTTGTAGTATCCTGTATTATCAAAATGAATCCCATGTTATCACTGTTGACTGAAAACAAGCTGAATGGATCTAACTTTAATAAATGGAATGAGAACATTAATACTGCTCTCATAGGAGAAAGTGCCTTGTTTGTTTTAACTGAGCCGTCACCTGAAGTGCCTGGGGACAATGCATCCAAAGCTGTGAAAGAAAAGTATGAGCGTTGGCAGAAAGCAAATGACAAAGCTCTATACTTTATGCTTTCTAGCATGGTTGACACCCTCAAAACTCGGTTTTCTAAAACCGAGAAGGCTGCTGAAGTTATGACGAAGTTAAATGAGCTATTCGGTAAGGCATCACTTCAGTCACGCTTTGACGCGACTAAGAAGTACATTAATGCACGGATGGAACCTCATCAAAACGTGCGTGACCATGTTCTCCTCATGTCTAGTTATTTCCAAGAAGCCCAGGATCATGGTGCTGAAATGGACAGTGCTACTCAATTTAGTCTTATCTTGAATAGCCTGACTCCAGCATTTCTACCATATACATCAAATTATGTCATGAATAAGAAGGAAATTGACTTTCATGAATTAGTCAATGACCTTCAAACTTATAAAAATTTGATTGGAGGACCCAAGAAGAAAGGGAGTAAACCTCACAATCCTGGGAATGGTAATGAGACGATAAAACCTGAAGCAAATGTTACCTCTGCTTCAAAGCCCAAATCGAAGAGGAAGTGGCACAACACCAAGAAGCGAACAAAAGCCAATAAAAAAGCTGTTCCTTCTGGTGATGCTACATTTAAAGGAAAGTGTTTCTACTGCAATGAGAAAGGTCATTGGAAACCCCAATGTCCTAAACTTCTTGCAAAGAAACAAGGTATTTCCATTTATAAACTTTAAGAGTTTTAGTGAATCATTATCCAATTGGATTTATGATTCTGGACTAAACTTTGTTTATTTGTTTTCTTCTTCTTATAGGCCAAGCTACTTGAACTCAATTGAGTTGGATCAGAAAGCTGGACCAAAGGGTGAAATCGTCCAGATGAAGATGAAGCTCTTCAATTTTTTTTTGAATTAATTGTTTTTAGTTTAAAGACAATTTGGATTTCAAATTTTAGTTAGGGATATTTATCCCTGTTTCTCTCATATTGTTGCAATACATTTTTTTATTAATAAAGTTTATAATTTTCGAAATTTACTATTGCAAATTATGAGATAGAGCTTCATTTAATTTATCTTCATCAATTATTACCACATTATATTTGTATGTTTGTATGTGTAAGTGTTTTTATTATTGATGCAAATTCTATAATATTTTCAACTCTTCATAGAGTTATATTATATAAACACTAGAAATTATTTCTATGTTTATCAATAATTGTTCATTCTCATACAATTATTAAGAATTTGTTTAATAAAAGGATCTTATGATCTGATAGGGGTGGAGAAAAGTTAAGAAAACTATGCAGTTCAACGATCTTTTATATCTAATGAACTCTGGATAGTATTCAACTCCACATAAACTCTATCACACTAAGAGAATCATGATCTTTACAACCTTTAGGGGTGGATCATAATCTCTATATACTTAGGGGTGGAGGTTATCCATAGTACCCTACATGTATATTCTTAGGGGTGGAGTCCATTCCACAATTCCCTATGAAACACATATCTTGTTTAAACATGGAAGTAATATAATGAGTCAGCTATTGTCAATATAAATTCTTGATCTTGATTGTATGTTCCATTTCGTTTTTACTGTTGTAAGTAAAAGTTTGATACCTATGAAAGTTCTTTGTTAAAGTTTCACACTACCTTAATTGAGTGGGAGAATTTTAAAATTCTATACCCATCTTCATTAGGTTGATACTTGTGATAGGTACTTAAGAACATTACTGAAAAGCAAATCTAACCATTCACATGGATAGGAATAGTTTATCAGAATTATGAGAATAAAATAAAGAACTCTAGTTCAGTCCATTCGAATGACTTGAACTATGAATTCTTAATCCTCATAAAATTTTATGGTATCTTAATTTTGATTACTTTATCTCTGGCATGTATTTTTCACTTCAAATACTAGTCTGCTATGTTGATGACTTAGTCTTGACTTAAAGTTTCAGACTAATACAAAAGTCACAACTAGGTAACTCTCTAAACAATCAGAGGTTAAAAGTATTATTTAACCAGACATCTGCTATTGAGTGGGAGCTATCTGAGATGTAATCAAATAGGGAACATTAGAAGATATTCAAGAAGGATTTATGAAAGTGATCTATATAATAGATATTAAGGAACTGTGTATCAGTTGTCTTTGTATCTCAGCATCTAATTTCGAAATTCTATGAGATGGTGCTTACTTTGGGGGTGGAGGAATTATTGAATAATAATTCAAGCTCTACCAGAGAAGAATTGTAACTTGGTCTATTCGAAAATACCAGAAAGTTATATCACTGAAGAAAAGTCTACACTGTATTATCTCAATTAAATATTTTAAAATATGAGAGATATGTCTTCTGTTTATTCAGATGTACTTTTAAAACAGTAAAAGATTTCAGTATCCCTTGATGAGTAAAGCATATAGTAAAGGATGTTTCATAAGTGTATTTATGAACTAGTTTCTAGAAGTTTGGGTGGATTCAAATATACTACACTTGATCTGAAGATCAAGACATCAGATTGACCTATTTGCACAGTTTGTTTTATATTAGTGCAAGTGGGAGTTTGTTGGGTTTTATACCCTAAATAAAACTCTTTACAATCTGATTAGTTATCAATATAAGAAATTTGAAGTGATTGATGTTTGCATGAATTTTACATGCTAATGGTTTAATATGTTTATTACATTCATACACACAGAATTAGTTAAATCCAGATCATATGTTTATTCACAATTACAGTATCGTCAACACAGTGGAATGTGATTGTGATCATATGAATCAAAAGTTTTGGTCACTGTTTCATCAGTGTTATTGGATTTACACTAATGTGATAATCAACGATGATGTGTACTTACACTTGGAGTAAGTGTTATGTTCTTTCCAGGACATCAGTAGAGTATACTAGTTTCGAATGTATGGAGTATACATTGGACTGGACCGATATTGCAACTAAGTTAAGATATTACAAACTTACCGTTACACATATCTTTCCAAGTCAATATCAGTAGTTGATCTTAAGATTAAAAGAATCTAAATCCTGATATGCTTGGGCTCAACTCAGGAGTGCTATTCATGTTCTTTGATTTATTAGTTAAGCCTACTTTTGGGTCAGGGTGATACGTATATTTTGGGAACATGATAGTATGATTGAGTGGGAGTGCTGAACATAAATATGGAATCTATAGCTTCTACTGGTGTATAGAAGTCAAGTGATGATTCCCTTCGAGCTTAGCAAATAGAAGTAAATGGATGAGCTCTTGTTTAACTGACTAATCATTAGATCACTAAACACCATTTACAGGTAGCTAAGTGTTTTAAGGGGCAAAATACATTGAGGGGTGAGAACGGTAAAGAAATCCCATCTCGATGTAGATCATCTACATAGAGGATCTTTAAATCACAATAAGATTATAACAATGGTTAAATGAGATAGTATATTGATATCGTGGAACATACAATATGCTCTATATAAGTCTGAGAGTGCAATTCTAAGTTCTAAGAGTGGATTCAACGAAGAATTAATAAGTAGGAATTTACTTGGTAAATTTGGTTCACTTATTGGAAGCTCAGCATATAGATCCATGGTCCCCATTCTAGTTGAGAACATTCTGCTTGTAAGACTCATTAATTGATTCGTGATTGATCAATTATAATTCTAAAGTTAGACTATGTCTAATTTTATGAATTTTCACTAAGCAGGGGTGAAATTGTAAAGAAAAGAGTTTCTAGGTTTATTTATTTATTAATGGACTTTATATGTCTAATTAATAATTAAATTAAATGACAATATTATTTAATAATCTAGTTTAGTTATTAAATAATTAGTTTTGGCATTTAAATGGTTAGAATTGGAAAATTGGCGTTTTTGAGAAAATAGACATAAAATTTGGTAAAACTGCAAAATTAAGTGAGGCCCAATACTACACCATGGCCGGCCACTTAAATAGGTTTTTCAAATTAATATTTTCATTATTTTAATGCCAAATAATTCCTAACCTAAACCTAGTAGTTGCCTATAAATAGAAAGTGATGGCTCAGTCACAACACATGCTTTGACAAGTTTTCAATAACCTTTTCTGACAGAAATTTCTCTCTTCAGAAAAACTGAGCCTTCCCCACTTTCTATACCTGGCCGAAATCATCCCTCTCTTTTCCCTTCATCAATTTCGTGACCCTAGTGAAAGAGTAAGTGCCCACACACATCAAGCAGTAACTCAATCATAGATTGGAAGACTGTGAAGGATCAAACTTGAAGAAGAAGGACATTCGGGCTCAGATCTTGATTATACTCTGCTACAGAAAGGATACAAGGGTTAGAGATCTGAGTGGAAGGAGACATTAATTCCGCTGCATCAATGTAAGGTTTTCGTAACTTTATATGTGTTTAATTTATCGTTTTAGAAAGTTCATATTTAGGGTGTTTAAACAACATACTTGTGAGTAGATCTAAGATTCTGGTAAAATATATTCCAACAGAGTTGGCTCCCACTTCTATGTTAGAGGGCCGTGAGCATGATGTAGGGGAGAAGTCTAGGCTTGCGACTGGTCAAGGTGGTAAGGTGGCTGCGGGTGTATCGTCTTCTTTGAAAGGTACACAGGCGGGTGTGTCTCAAATGGGTGGTGATGATCTGGGTAAGGTGGTGCCAAGGTGTGAATCGGATGAGATAATTGAGCCATTGGGTGATGTAGTTGCTAATCAAGGTGAGGGTGGTGAGTGTTCTTTGATGCATGACTTACCCGATTGTGACATGGGTAAGCCTATGGTGGAGGGGGAGTGTTCTATGGTTGGGGGTAGTGGCTCGGATGAGGGGATAGAGGCCGAGAATGAGGGTGGTAATATGGTTCATAAAAGCATGCATGGATTGAATCATGTTGATAAGGGTAAGGGTGTTTTGGACCTTTCATCTCAAGTGGAAGTTTCTTTTACCCAAGCACTTCAACAAACATTTGAACCGCTTATCAATGCGCAAAAGGCTAAGACTTGGAAGCGACTAAATTCCTCTCGGGGCCGTGGGTCTAAAGGTATGTCTAAGTCGAGCTCGGTTCCCATTAGCCCAAAATTATCACATGTGTTAGTTGCTAATGCTAAAAATAAGGCGAGCCCGAAGGTTGATGGTGGAGGTAAAAGGAAAATGAATGTTGATGTTCAATATGAAAGTGTGAAGAAGGGGCGATTGGAGGCGCAGTCTGATGGTGTCCCTGAGAACGTAAGTATTTTATTGGCGAAGCCTGCGGAGCAGGCTCGCCAGGAGCCATGAGTCTTCTATGTTGGAACGCACGGGGACTGGGGAATCCTGGTGCATTGACTGCTTTACGAACGGTGGTTCGTAAGTTTTCCCCAAGTTTAGTCTTTCTTTCTGAAACTAAACTTTATGGTGGGTGGGCGGAAGGTATACGTCGTCATATTAGTTTTTCTAACAGTTTTCATGTTGATTGTGTGGGGAAGAGTGGTGGATTGTTATTGTTGTGGAATGATGATTGGGAGGTGTCTGTTAAGTCTTTTTCGGTTGGGCATATTGATGCTTTGGTGCAGTGTCCGGGGAGGAATTTATGGCGGTTCACAGGCTTTTATGGGAATCCTAAGGCAAGCGCTAGAGCCGATTCATGGTAATTATTGTGTAGGCTAAAGGGTCTGTTTGATCTTCCTTGGATATGTGGTGGTGATTTTAATGAAATCCTTTCAATTAATGAAAAGAAGGGTGGTGTGGATCGGAGTTTGTCTGCTATTACTAAATTTCAACAAGCTCTGGATAATTGTGCTTTGGTTGATATGGGATTTGAAGGACAATGCTTTACTTGGCTGAATAAAAGGCACGGGGCGGCACATGTGCAAGAACGTCTGGATCGATACTTTTGTAACCAAGAGTGGAATAGTTTGTTTCCGTCTGTTGAAGTCATTAATGGCGATTTTATTCATTCGGACCATCAGCCTGTTGTGGCGGTTCTGTAAAATATTGTTCGTAGTCACCCGCATGATAAAAAGAGAAGTTTTCGGTTTGAAACTCATTGGTTGAAAGATGCAGAGTGTCGTGACATTGTTACTCAAGCGTGGTTGTCTCCGGATGGCCCGTTGGATAACCAAGATAGTATTCTTGATATTTTTGGGAGGTGTGCCGATCGGTTAGGAGCTTGGAATAAAAGTAAGTTTGGTTCAATTCCTAAGTTGGTGCGAGAAACTCAGAAACAGTTGGATGATCTCCTCAGTGTGTCGGCCCCGTTGGTTCGAATGGATGAGGTCAAACGGCTTGAGACTAAGTTGAATGATCTGTTGGCTAGGGAGGAATGTTATTAGAAGCTGAGGTCGAGGGCGGATTGGCTTGCTATGGGTGATCGGAATACTAAGTACTTTCATAATAAGGCGACGGGAAGGAAGAAGAAGAATGCGATTGTGGAAATTATGACGGAGGATGGCAGAAAGTTAACTTCGGAAGAGGATATTGTGGGTGAGATTGAGAATTATTTTGGCACTATATTTTCTTCAACCTCTCCTACGGTGCAACAAGTGGAGAGTGGGATTCATAATGTTCGGGTTAGTATATCTTCGGAAGAGTGTGTTACGCTTGAAGCGCCTTTCACTATTGATGATGTGTTGTGTGCGGTTAAGGCTATTGGGGCTACGAAGGCACCGGGGCCGGATGGATTTCATGCTATTTTCTTTCAGAAGTATTGGGATATTATTGGACCTCGGGTTTCAGCTGTGTGCCTTGCAATTTTGAATGGTCAACAGTCGGTGCGAAAGTTTAATAAGTCAAATGTTGTGTTGATTCCGAAGATCTCTAGGCCGTCGTTTGTCAAGGAATATCCGGCGATTAGTCTTTGTAGTGTGATGTACAAGATTGTGGCGAAGGCCGTGGCTTTACGGTTGAAAGGTACATTGTCTCCTCTAATTTCATCATTTCAAATTGCGTTTGTGCCGGGTCGTTCTATTCATGATAATGTTATGGTGGGGTTCGAGTTGTTACACTCTCTTTTCAAGAAGAATAATGGCGCTAGGGGGTTTATGGCTTTGAAGATTGACATGAGTAAAGCATATGATATAGTTGAGTGGTGTTTTCTGCGTGCTATTATGGGTAAGTTTGGGTTCCCTAGTAGGTGGGTGGATTTGATCATGGACTGTGTTACTTCGGCTCAGTATAGCTTTTTAGTGAATGGAAAGCCTCGGGGATGTGTGGTGCCTACAAGGGGATTGAGGCAAGGGTGTCCGCTCTCTCCTTATCTGTTTCTTTTTTGTGCGGAGGCTTTGTCTTCCCTGCTGCGTCAGGCAGAGTTTAGTGGTGAGTTAATGGGGTTTCGGTGCTCCCGGTCAGGACCTCGGGTGTCTCATCTTTTCTTTGCTGATGACAGTTTGATATTTGGTAGAGCCAATGGACGGGAGGCGGATTCTATCCGTCGGATTCTTCAGTGTTATGAGTTTGCTTCTGGCCAACAAGTCAATTTTGATAAGTCTGCTATCACATTCAGTCCGAATGTTTTACCTGCGGATCGTGCAAGTGTATTGGGTATTTTAGGCTTGGGGTCAGTTGCCACTCATGATAAGTATTTGGGTTTACCAACGGTTATTGGACGGAACAAGAAGAGGACTTTTGCTAGTATTTGTGACAAGGTTCAAAAGCGAGTACGGGGTTGGAAGCGGAGTTTCGTTTCTGCTGGTGGTGATTAAGGCTGTTCTACAAGCGGTTCCAACTTATTTAATGAGTATGTTCCAATTGCCTGTGGCGACATGTGATAAGCTTCGTTCAATTATTCTTCAGTTTTGGTGGGGTACGAAGAATGATAAGCGGAAAATTGCTTGGGTGAAGTGGGAGAATGTGTGCCAGCTCAAATCAAAGGGGGGCTTAGGCTTCAAGGATCTTGTGCTCTTTAATCAAGCTATGGTTGCTAAACAAGTGTGGTGATTGCTACAATCGCCTGACTCATTGGCTGGCCGTGTGTTGAAGCATAAGTATTTTCCCCATTCGTCTATTCTGGAGGTGAAAGATCGACATGGTTCGTCTCATTTGTGGTCGAGTTTGATGTGGGGTTTGGAATTATTGCAAAATGGTATGCGGAAGGTTGTGGGAGATGGCCTGAGTATTAATGCTTTTCGGGATCCTTGGCTACCCAGGGCTAGAACGTTTCGACCTATTTCACCTTCTCCTCCTAGTTGTGTGATGGTTAATGACTTGATTGGTGTGGATGGGGCGTGGAATGGCCACTCTTTGTCCCAATATTTTTTGGGGATGGATATCGAGATTATTCTTAGTATTCCGTTGCGGAGAGGTCTATGTTCGGATAGTTGGTGTTGGCATTATACTTCTAATGGTTGTTATACTGTCAAGAGTGGGTATGCTGTTGCTCTTGAGATGGCGGGTGAACGGAATGGTAGTTCCTCTGTGGATCAGGCGCATTGGTGGAATGTGATGTGGAATTCGAAGGTGCCACAAAAAGTAAAGATTTTCCTTTGGCGAATGTATCATCGCGCTCTTCCAACTAATTCTCAGCTTATCAAGCGTAAGCTTCCTCTTCAGCCGCTGTGTCAAAGGTGTGGTGAGGAGGCGGAAACACCGGAACATGCTTTAGTCTTTTGCTCTTCGTTGAGGCCTTTGTGGTCTAAGTTGCGGCTTTGGAAGTGGCTAACTCGTGGTAGTAGTGGGTCTTTAGCGGAATTGCTGGTGTTTCTATTTGAGGTACTTGATCTGAAAACTTTTGCTTTGTTGTCGATGGTTTGGTGGTGGTTATGGTTTGATAGGAACTCAGTGTTGTTTTGGGAAAAGCAATCTCGTTTGGATGTGCTTGATGAATTAGCTCGGGAAGCTTTGGAGGATTTTCAGGGTGTGGGTTTGGGGGTTGGCGGTTTGTTGGGAGCCTCTGCTATGGGTGGGACTTTGAGGGGAGTCGGGTGTGGTGTGGAGAGGCGGCTCCATTGGTGTCCGCCGGCGCAAGGGGAGTTTGTGTTGTCGGTGGATGCGGTGGTCACTCCGGGGAGGGGATTTGTGGGGTTTGGCGGTGTGATTCGTGGTGGTGAGGGGGTGGTGTGGGCGGCTTGGGCTATGGGCGCCGTGGGGGATTTCCAAGTGGTGGTGGCCGAGCTTATGGCTCTCCGAGCGGGTCTTGTTTGGGCTAACAGGCTGGGGTTCACTTTGGTGCGTGTGGAGACGGATTCTTCAATTGTTAGTTCTTGGATTAATTGTTCGGATAATATTCTTATGTTTAAGCCAATTGTTGAGGAGATTATTTCTCTTTTAGCGGCTGTTGGTGGTGGTTCTTGCTGTGCCATTTCGCGTGATGCGAACGGTATGGCCCATGCACTAGCTAAGTCTGTTACTAGTCCTTTAGGAGTTCAGTTGTGGACAGATGCTTGTCCTATATTTATTGGTTCTCCTGTAACAGCTGATTTGCTTTAATTGAATGACATTCTTTCTTTCAAAAAAAAAATAATTATACTTTTGTTGATATATAGTCATGTATAATTAAGTATATATAGTTATGTATTAGTGTGAATTAAGAGGTATACGTGTGTAAAGCATGTAAGTAGAAGACCAACAAAAAAAAACTTGGAATTGAAATTTCAATGTCAATTAATGTGTAGTAAATGAAGTTAAAGCCAATTGAAAACTTTAAATCTAAAGGAGAGGTACCATATATTATATGTATGTATGTACATATAAATGCACTATTTTGGTTATAGAGGAATATATAGGTAGGCTTATTATTTAATGACTTTACGGCTAGTATGTTTGCCACTTCGCAACAAACATTATAATTGAGGTGAACACAGCTTGCTTGCTATAAATAAGTTGCCTCAGTTTTGAGACAAAGCCAGACTATACATAGTTTCATTTTGGTACAATGTGCCTAAATGACATATATATATATAGGTTTACTATATATGCGTTTAATCTTTGAATTCCTCAAACACCATAACAATTATCATAACTATTGGTAGTGTAATTTAATATCCAATTACATATTTATTTTCAATAAATTGACGGCTGTATTAAAACACTAACAATAATGCCCTTATTTTAAATTATTATTATAATATATAGTTTTATGATAATTAATTAATTCATATATATATATATGACATCAATCTACAATAATGAATGTCAATATTGTAACAGTTTTTATTTTTTTCTTGAAGCTTTCCCTGTTACGATCTCATGTCACCTATATATTGTCTCACTCCAATGTTTTTCTTCATTCATTAATTCATCTTGTAGTGATGATATCATATATAAATATAATATAATATATAATATATAATGACGTAAGATTTAGGATTTTTAAATAAATATATATCTAGCCTATAAATGAATCTCACCTATATGTATATTACATATTTATTATATATAAATGATGCAATTATATCACAGAATACAATTGGAAGATGCTGCTTTTACGTCGACGTACAACTTATAAATTATATATTGGTATTATATGTCAATAGTAACAAAAAAACTACATAGTACAAAGTGATCATAACGTTAATTTCTTATAATTTATTAATTCTTTCTTCCTGATTGGCCTCATAATCTTTTCATAAATATCATCTGTATACTGTTGTTGTTCATAGGTATGTATATATAGGTGCTCTAAATACGAGATAAGCAGGGTTCATGAACCAAGTGAAAAAGTTTTTTTTTTCTTTTTTCTTTTTAATTGTTGAAAGAAATGAGAGATAAAGCAAATCCTAGGAAAAAAATAAAAAATAGAAAGACAACAGTGATAAAATACGAACCTTTCCAAAATTATGAAAGAGACAATTTTTTTTTTTAAAAAATATATGTGTTGAAATATAAGAAGCTTTTCCACATAGAACTTATGATAACTAGCCTCACTAAAAACCTCCAAACAAACTTAAGATAAAAAAAACTTTTAAGGAAAAAAAAGACTTTCAACAAGATATGATATACATCTAAACGATTGAAAAAGGAGATAAAAAAATGACTATTTTCCACCAAATAAAGTCTTACAATGCATGATATATTACAACAAAAATTAATTTTTGTGTCGGTCAATGCTACTGTTCATAGGGTTGATCAGCGACGTGAATAGTGTGCAAAAAATAGAGCTGTTAGTTACAAAACGACATTAAAAAATATTAATTAACATTATTTAACAAAATGACGCTACAAAAGAAATCGACGAAAAATAAAGCAAAGAAAAGTTAAAATAGAAGATCTTATTCTCGTCAATTCAAAAATATCAAGTAAAAGCTGTGTGAGTTTTTAAAACAAACAAGAAATGAAATGTCTAAAATTAAGAATCGACGAAAACAACATTTAAATCCCTAAACCCCCAAATAGCGATCCTACTGCTCACATTCTTCTTCAAACTTTGCAAAACTCTGACGATTGGACATCCCCTCTCTCTTCCTCTCCATTGTTGACAATTTGTAGTGTGATTTTACTTTTACCAAAATTTTTAGGGGCTTTTACATTTTTATACTTTAAAATTATAATTTTTTTTTTTTTTGCATTTTTACGGAATTCTACATAGAACCCCTATTGCAACTAGCGCTGCAACCACTTTAGAAATCAAAACCGTAAATTTTTTAAAAAAAAGTAAAAAAGCAGTATATGGAGTAATTTACCAAATTTTTATTAATAAGATATATGAGTGCACTTTAATGGATATTACCCATTCCGGGGTAAAATTAGAAAATTTTGAGTTTTTATGCTTAATGTTTCTATCTAATTAAAAAACTCTCTCATTTTTATATCATATGGGCTGAGATTGTTCCATCGGTATAAAAAAAATATAAAAAAAAAAAAAATTTAGCAAGAAAAATAAAAAAGGAAAATGTTGAGTTTGAGTTAAATATTTTTGTATGAACATATTTTTGATATAGTGTAAAAAGTGATATTTTTTGATTTTTTTTTAATTAAGTAATTAAATTAAGCATAGAAATTTAAATTTGTGATTTCATTATTCGTTATTAGATCAAAATTCGATGGTTTGATATTTTTAAAATTAATATTTATAGTTAAATTTATTTAGTAACCATTCATGGGTAATACCACTTACAAAGTATTCCTAAGGTATAAATATATATATTTATTATATAAGATCTTTTGATATATTAGATATACATTTGTTATTAAGTTTTACTCCAAAAAAAAAAAAATTATCTCCAACAATATTGTTGTAAATATTCCTTTTTGTTATAAATATTATTAATTATGTGGATGTCCAAATCTTTTATTTATTACCATGAATTGTAATCAACATTCATCTTTTCCTTAGTTTCCCTTTTTCTTAGTTTCTTAATATCTCACTCTTGTATTTGTATAAATAGGGGTTCACCCCATTGGAATAAACAACTCAGAAATTCTCATTCACTTTCTCTTTCTCTCTTCATCTTCTTCTTCTTTCTTCTCATCTACTTTATATTATTTTATATTATTTTATAAAACGTTATCAGCACGAGTCTCTGTCCAAGCTTCAAGCATGAGTCTATGCTATGTCCCAATGTAAGTATTTTGTTAAAGTTCTTGAATTGTTTCAAAGTCATGATACACTAAATATATATTCATATATATACTTATCTGACTGAAACAATTTCAAGAATCCTTTGTTTTCTTTTTTCTTTTTATCTATATATCTATATAGTATATATGTATGTATATGTTTTTATATATTTATTATTAATTTCATATATATATATATATTATGTTCTTATCATTCATAATATTTACAATATATGTGCGCCTATGATATGATAGAGAAAATCTATATAAATTATACATATATCCAAAAGATTATGTATTATCGATAAAATATTGCATATATCCTAAAGATTATGCATCATCGATAAAATATTGCATATATCCTGAAGATTATGCATCATCGATAAAATATTGCATATATCCTGAAGATTATGCATCATCGATAAAATATTGCATATATCCTGAAGATTATGCATCCTCGATAAAGTATTGCATATATCCTGATGATTATGCGTCCTCAATAAAATCTTGCATATATCCTGAAGATTATGCAAACGTAATATTCATTATATAGTTGATGGATATATAATGAAAGAGATGAATACATATTTATATATATGTTCTTGTATTCTTTGAGGACAATGAAAAGTAATCTAATATCGATATAGATTTTGACAAACATTTCCTGAAGTAAATGTTTTATATTTGTCAAAAAAAAAAATGATTGTATTTATGTGAATACAACTAAAGAATCATTAAAAATGATTATTATTGATGCAATTTTATAGTGGGTTTTGAATATCCAAAAAGAATGTTAAGAAAATTGCATTGAAACATCAAAGTATAAGAATAACAATGAGCATGACTAATATTATTTAAATACATGAGGCATGTATTTATTGTTCATCATTCCCTGCAGAGAATGATACGAATTGAAGTCAATTACTTTTAAAGATTCTTCGTATTAGTCATGTTATTATACATTGTTATTACTTGCAATGTTGGAAGTTATTGAATCTGACATATATTAAAGATTAAATTTTGCATACATCTTGGAGACTATACAAAAATTGCATTCATATATTCTTTGAAATATCGTAAAAGAAATTGTTGAATAATTTCTTATATTTTTATGGATGAACAAGTAATAAATTTTTAAGAAATTTATAATAATGTTCTACTTGTTCAACGTCATTCCCCGAAGTGAATGTAATGATTTTAAATAATCAATGACATTATTTACTACTCAAATATTTCCAGAAAAAAGTGGAAACAACCAAAAGATGAGATACCACACACAATCAAAGTGCATGAAATCTATATATCATGTGTGGAATTGAATAATAGTGGTCGCGTACTTGTAGTACGGACACACTTATAATCAAGATAAAAGTATACTTGATTATTTAATAGAATGAGAATTGTACAAACTTATTGTACATTTAGAATATTTAAATATCATTACCTAAAGAGAATGAATAGGCATGAAATTCTATTTCAAAGAATATAGATTTCACATATATTGGTAATGCCAGAAGCAAATTAATATATACATATTTTATTATTTCTTGAAATCAATAGTTTCAAACTATTGTTGGTACATGATATGTAAATATATAGTTACCATATAATTCAGTTGGCATATTCTCAAAAGTGGATATATAATTTACTAATATTTGTTAGTGATCCAATATAATCAAAGTGATAAAGAATCACAAAATGATTAGTTGAAAAGCTTACTGAAGAAGTCTTACATACAATTGCTACTTTGAGTAGTAAAATGTCTTTCTATGTACCTAGATGTGTAACTTTTATATAGTTATGAAAGTGATAATAAATAACTTATTATATGTACTTGTTGTACATTTAAATATATAATATATCAAGTCATGATAATTAGACTGATGAATAGTCTATTAATAAATTAGACGACTTGTTAAAAAGATATCAGGAAAAATGAATGATATGTTATGGTTATATCTATTTGACCATTACAATAACATGATGAAGTTGTCATGTATCTTTTAAATTATACACATCATTGAATTGATGATAGTGATTCCTGGAGAGTGTATATGTTTTGGAGAATAATATAATTATATTATTCGTGTATATAAAAATGAAACTTGTAATGATTATGTTGTAATGAATTTACATTACATTTTGAAAGTTTCATTGAAATACAAATTATAGTGAACCTGAAGTTCATGAATTGAATTATTTTGACATGATCAATCATATGCAATAAATTGTCAAAGAATTTGACTAAATTTTGTTGAAGAACCAGAAGATTCTTCTCATTGTTATTTATAAGGCTCAAAAGAAGAATGTGCATATATTTGCACATAGAAAATATTTAAATTATATTTTCTTAACAATCTTGAGCCATTGTTAGATTTTTATTGCATAGTTTCTTATCGATGTGATAAGATTATATAATCATGCATTTACAAAATGTGTAAATTTATGTATTTCTAATTATACACATATGACTCATTCTTAGAAATGAATTAAGTTCATAAGGATTGAACTTGAAACTGAAGTTTATTGAACCTGAAGTTCAATGTCATATAGTATACATGAGTTTAAACAAATATTGATTCATTGTGATATACTGAAATCCCTACAGGTATATTAATATTATTAGATATCACAATTTTTAAAAATTCCCTCGATCAGGGGGAGAGAAGCAGTTGGGATCAATGATAATTTTTGAAAAATGATCCTTGCACAAAGTATATAAGAACAATATAGTTCAAAATGATATATACCAACTGCAAATCAATATTATTCAAAGTTGAGATAGAATGAGTTGAAAACGCCTGAAGCGTAAATGAAAAATGTAGAAATTATTAATAAATGTTCATTTGATTTGCCCTGAAGTTGTTAAATCTAGAGGTACTCATGGAGATACCTTAATGTTATAAAGTATTAAAATGATAACCGTGATGAAAAGGGTACTCGAAAAGACTCCCAAGAGAAGTTAGACATAACACATTTGATCATAATTGAATCACTGAAGTGATTCTATATAGGTACCTATAAATGATAAACATATTTGAAAAATATGTAATTTAAAGAGATCTCTATAAGTTATGTCAATATGGGAGGAAATTATCATTTATTGAAATTTTTGTCGACAATAAATATTGAATGTTTGCATATGCAATAAACTAACATGAGATAGCAAGGATCATGGTATTAGATTTGTCGAGAATCATCGACATACATTTTGATTTTTGGCCAAAATATTATGACGCAAACCAGGCAAATTTACTCACATAAAGTGAAGTAAGACCTGTAGGGTGTGCAAATAAATATTTCTAATGAGAAATTTGCATATATGTATTTGTACATAATGAATTGTTGTACAAAGTTTGCATAGACATGAGATTGATTGAAGTAAGGCTTAAATATTGAGAAAATATAATCATGATTTGATTATAGCCTGGAATATATTTTATGAGGATTTATAAGCGTCACATAAATGTTGCAACAAAAGGTTATTTATTTGGAGCTCCTAATATAGTGAGAATTTGAAATAAGCCTTATCTAAAAATTCTAAAAGAATTTAATATATGTCTTAAGTGATATAAATTCAAAGTCGCGCGCACTATATGACAAAGATCTTTGTATGAAATAAAGACATGTAAGTAAATTATTATTTAAAAAATACCTATGGTTGTCTATGCAATATAAATACGTAAATTATACGTTGTGATAGACTCTTGAAGAGTTTTTGATTAATGTATAAAGTTTGTATTGCATAGACAACGTATAAAGATATAGATATTTCGAGAAATATTAATGTATAAAGTTTGTTCATTAGTATTGAAGTCCTAAAGTACTTCATATGTATCAAGAATTATAGATATGATCATTTGATATGGAAATTAAGATCATAAAACAAGATGGAATAAATATATGGTCTTGGAGTACCATCATTGTCACAAATGAAAATTTGTAGTACCATTAATGTGTTATGTTCATATCTACTTGAAATTTTAAATTTTAGTATGAACAAAGTTATGTACACACATGAATGATACAATTAGTTGGATAAAGATTAATGTTTCACGAACCCCTCATCTATAAGAAGTCCATACATACTCTGGAAGAGTTATAGAAAATATATGATCAAAGATTATATATGGTGATATTTTAAAAGTGATAACAATAATCTTATGAGATCTATTATCACCAAAAGAATTATGGATCATATGTGCATGAGGGGGAGACATATTCATGTTGCACTCTTTTTCCCTTAGTTCAGGTTTTGTCCCAATGGGTTTTCCTGGCAAGGTTTTTAACGAGGCAACTTGCAAATAATTATGAATATGAAATATATATTGTACTCTTTTTTTCCCTTAGCTCAGATTTTGTCCCACTGGGTTTTTCTGGCAAGGTTTTTAACGAGGCAACTATAAATCATGTTAACATACTTGCATTTTATGAAGCAAGTAGAGAATGTGTGTGAGTGAGAACATTGACATAGCATATTTGGGAAACATATGGATTGCACTCAATAAAGAAGTATCAACCCAAGCAATTCTCTATGGATAATACTGCTTGCATCGTTTAACTAAAAGGAGGTAAATTGAAGGAGATAGAGTTAGAACACATTTCACCAAATTCTTCTTTATACGCTTCAAGAAAATGCATATTGGTGTTCAACATATTCAATCAAGTGTCAATCTTGCAAACTTATTCACAAAGTTATTACTAACATCAACATTTGAGAAGACGGCAGACAAGATCGAAATTCGTCGATTAGAAGATCTCCACAAATGCCTAAATGAGGGGGAGTTAGTTTACACTATACTCTTTTTCCTTTAACTAAATTTTTCAGCAAGATTTTTAATAAGGCAGTTATATTATGGACATCCAAGGGGGAGTGTTATAAATATTATTAATTATGTGGATGTCCAAATCTTTTATTTATTACCATGAATTGTAATCAACATTCATCTTTTCCTTAGTTTCCCTTTTTCTTAGTTTCTTAATATCTCACTCTTGTATTTGTATAAATAGGGGTTCACCCCATTGGAATAAACAACTCAGAAATTCTCATTCACTTTCTCTTTCTCTCTTCATCTTCTTCTTCTTTCTTCTCATCTACTTTATATTATTTTATATTATTTTATAACACTTTTCGTTATATAATTTTAAAAAAAATTTGTTGAGAGATAATAACAATTTTTTTATGGAAACATTTATGAATAATAATCTAATAATGATTTTTGTGAATGTATAATATGTTTGTATATTTAGTACCAATAAATTTGACTTTTGCTAGATTAAGTTAATGAAATAATATTGCTTATGACTACATAATCAATTTTTGCTGATTTTATTAAATTAAATTGTTCTTGTAGTCTTCTCTGTACAAGTTCTATAGCTAACTTGATGTACCTAACCTAAGTTTCATCTTGGAATTGAAGCAAAGATATTTTTTTTACATAAATTACTTTATTTGTTTCAAGACTTGTTGTTGTAGACATTTCCAGTAGCATAAAATTTTAATATTTAAACACCTTTCAAATTGTATAATTTTATTAGAAGCATGCATATCAAAAAACTCTCTATATATAATGTTAATTGAAAGTTTTAATTTCTCCGATAGCTAAGTGATAGATCTAAATTGGTTATTACTATGAATTGAAACATAAACCAAAATCAAAGAACACCAAATTTACAAGTTTTCTCTACATTGGAAATATATTCCAATCGAGTAGTGCTTGGATTCTTATAAACCGGGTAAAGTAACATCCACTATAAAATCAAATCAATTACAAACACCAGTTTTAATTTTACAAACCAAACTATGTAATTTGAAATGACTTTTACACGATGTTATCTAACACTTGAACAAACTCAAGTTAAGAGATCTAAACACATTTAGATCCAAGAACACAAGGTCGCCTTGCATCCACGCAGCTGAAGAACCTTCAACAGTTCACTCTGAACTCTCCTCAGACAAAGCAAATTCGAACTCCTTCTTCAACCTCTTGAAGATTCACTAGATTTCCATCTGCATATAATCCAGAAGAATACAAAAGAATATTTTGCCCTAGCAATCAAGAAAACAATTCTATCATAAAGAGAGTCAATTAGAAAAAGAGACAACCGAATATTATATATCATGTTGAGAAAGAATTAACTAGACTAACTAACAACCTAGCAAAAAACAACGAGCACTAACGGAAAAAATATAATCAAAATAACAAGAAAGCTGACATGGCAAACTATAACAGATACTAAGACAACAGATGAAACTAAAAGCAACTTAGATGACCAATGAAATATACTAAGATAGTAAAATGAACACAAGGTATTTACATAATTTGTCACACAGAAATAATGACTTTTACATTAATGCTATAAGGAATAAAGTTTTTTTTTCAAACACTTCTAGATTGCAACTTAATGAAGCTAAAACTGTTACTTATTATAAGTGGGATGAAAGAAAATGAGGTGCAACGAGTGGTAGATGGATGCCTTTGAATTTTTCAGAAGTAACTTGCCATTTAAGTATCAAATTCGCTTAAAGAAGATCATCACAATGCAATGTCAAAGTGTTGTGGAGAAAATGGTTCAACTCATCCGAAAGTGAAGCACTCGCAACAGTATTAATTACCATTTACTCCTATCAGGTTCAAGTTTTAATTTTGCCAAAGAAAGTTCTGAAAGAAGTAGAATCAATTTATAGATCTTTTCTTTGGAAAGGTGTAGCGACAGGACGTTGGACCACGACAAGCTTGGACTCAAGTTTATACTTCCAAATCTTTTAATGGTTTGGGTTTTTAGAGTAGTTTGAATTAGAATGGTAGCTATAAGGAAAATATATTAGGGCAATAGTTGCACAAAATGATAATTTATGGGTTGAATAGATTCACAATGTATATATATATATCTGTAATGACGAGTCGTGCAACTACGTAGCTCCAATAGATAGCAACTGGTATTGAAAGAAGATTGTAACTGTCATGAATTCTTTTAAAGACAAGATGGATCTGTAACGTCCCCGCTTCAAGTCTCCATTGGGCCCTTACACCCACAGACTCATGGCTCTTATACACGAGTACGCCACTCTGGCTGCTTCCTGGATTGATGACTGACCCTACAGACCAACACGAGTGTTTCCAGCGTGCTTTGTCCTCACTCGCACACATCCTGGGAAAACTTCTCAGGAGGTCACCTATCCTGAAATTGCTCCAAGCCAAGCACGCTTAATTGTGGAGTTATTTCGAGATGGGCTACCGAAAAACAAGATGCACCTTGTTGACATAGGTAGTACCAATCAATCCATTTAAGCTCTCTTCAACTATGTAGTCCCATACCTACACAGCCTCAGAATCATCACACTAGACCTTCCCCAAGCAATGTGGGATTGCACAGCTTACCCAGTATTTCTCCTTACGGATCACGGGACTACTGACTGTCACAATGACCTTCCCCAAGCAGTGTGGGATTGCACAGCTTACCCGGTATTTCCCCTTACGGATCACGGGACTACTGACTGTCACAATCAGCCCCCCTTACGGGGTCTGACGTCCTCGTCGACCACACTTCCGGCTGGGTCCAGGCTCTGATACCATTTGTAATGTCCCCGCTTCAAGCCTCCATTGGGCCCTTACACCCACAGACTCATGGCTCTTATACACGAGTACGCCACTCTGGCTGCTTCCTGGATTGATGACTGACCCTACAGACCAACACGAGTGTTTCCAGCGTGTTTTGTCCTCACTCGCACACATCCTGGGAAAACTTCCCAGGAGGTCACCCATCCTGAAATTGCTCCAGGCCAAGCACGCTTAACTGTGGAGTTCTTTCGAGATGGGCTACCGAAAAACAAGATGCACCTTGTTGACATAGGTAGTACCAATCAATCCATTTAAGCTCTCTTCAACTATGTAGTCCCATACCTACACAGCCTCAGAATCATCACACTAGACCTTCCCCAGGCGATGTGGGATTGCACAGCTTACCCGGTATTTTTCCTTACGGATCACGGGACTACTGACTGTCATAATGACCTTCCCCAGGCAGTGTGGGATTGCACAACTTATCCAGTATTTCCCCTTACGGATCACGGGACTACTAACTGTCACCGGATCTCACCTCGTTTGCAACAGGTAAATATAGTATGGAAGTTATCATACTCTACCTGATAAAGTTTCTTGAAGCAATGAAGTGTGGAGTCACGGTTGAGTATGCGAAAACATAAATTTATTCTTTGATTGTTAGTCGTGAGAAGCTTCGCAGTAGAATTTTGATGTCTTGATTTAATCAATAAGATGTGTTTGCTATGTGATGATAAAGAAGAGTATGTGCAACACCTTTTTTTAATTATTGTGTTTATAGTGCAAACTTAGTAGAACGAAAACATGCATGGCTAGGATGGCATGCTCCTTCTCATAGGTTGTATGATCTTTTTTTGTGTTAGATTAGTAAAACTAAAGGAATAAGTCACTTCAAAAAGCAATTTTTTGGTCTCAGAAATTATGGCAAGTTTGCTCATTTGTTTCAACAAATTGTTAATAATGTTAAATATAAGAGGAAATTACACTTAGTATGGGATTTTAAAAGTTCTTATGATAAATATGGCACATTTAAGTTTGGTCAATTTATATGGTATTTTTTTATTTTTAGGTTTTTTTATGGTATTTGATATGCCATATATATGTAATTAGGTTTCTAAATCCCATATTTAATGTTTTTATTTGTTTAGGAATTTTTATTTGTCATTGATGCCGGAAAAGTCACCGGAGTTTGCTGCCGGTGCCGGAAAAGTCACCGGAGTAGCGGTCGGTGCCGAAAAATTCGTCGGAGTTGCTGCCGGCGCCGGAAAATTCGTTGGAGTTGGCATTTTTGCCGGAAAAATCACTGAAAAATCACCAAGAAACCGGTTTCTTGAAGTCTAAGAAACCGGTTTCTTGGTGATTTTTCCGTTGACAATGCCAATTCTGACGACTTTTCTGACGCTAGCACACATTGTTAATAATGTTAAATATAATGCCTAAGAAAATAATAGTATAAAGAGTGATTTGATTTGATTTGTAATAGAGTTTAAGAGTCTGGTACACGGTATATGAAGTTCAAAGGGTATATGAATTTTAATTAAAGTTTATTAATGCAATGAAATGTTTCTTACTTCAAAAAGAAATAAAAAAAACATATTACAAGCTAAAATTTATGTTAGCTCCCAAAAGTGATATATATTTCAGACTAGTTATTACATGTATACGTTAGCATATTAACGTGTGTTGATTAATAATATGTTCATTTATAAATAATTATTATTCTCAAGGGAAATAATCATTGTTAAACTGGTAAATTCAGTAGTAGTGTCAACACTACTTAGATCACTAATAACTGTCAAAAAAACATTATATTTGCTGTCAAAATAGTATGCAAAATACGCAAAAAAAGTTAAAACGAAAGCATAATTAAACACCAAAAAGGCTACTACAAATAATTAAATGAAATGAAAATGAGAGGACTCGGTGGAAGAAGGTGTGAGAAAGAAGGAAAATAATAATAGAAAATGCCAAAAAGGGGTGATACTAAGGAGATGTAACAATAATTTTCTCGTTTCGTGTGTGGGGCCCTTTACCGGAACCTCACTTTGGTCTAACACGTCATCACAAAACGACAAAAGAAATATCATCATCATCAATCACCGTGGACGACAGACAAAGGAAACGTTATTATACTATGATGACACGTTTGATTAGTTAATTTGGAAGCGTAATTTTAGATATATGATACGAAAACGACATATTCTTGTTCTTCTTCTTCTAATCTCTCCACCCATTTGTTTACACCTTAATAAATGTCAACTATTATTAATCTCATTTTCAACCGTTCGATCGTCATGATCAGGTGGGGTTCTACGATAAGGCATGTGAAGAAGAGTTACACCATTTATTATCTTCTCAACGAGCTCATGAGCTTCTTGCAGGGTTTGTGAGTTTGCAAAATGACAGCTGACACTAACACATACAGCCAACATTATATATATAGAGAGAGATCTAGAGAGAGAGAGAGAGAGGTAATAAGCTTAAGAAAGATAAAGTTTATATTATTTTTTATTAAATTTTTCTTCACTACCGAAGAAGAGTCCATCACGTTAATCACGCAACTTCATGTTCTTATTATAAGGTGTAGCTTGAGCCACCCGTTTATCTTTTTCTCTCTCTAATGAGTAGCTAGGATCGTGTTTCTTAATACATTAATTTTTTGTTGTAATATTGATAATATAATATTTATATATATATATATATATATATATATAAAAGATAAAAAGTGAAAAAGTAACATTAGAAACGTATAATAATTTTCTGATGAGAATAAAAACAAGTGAGTAAATGATTGGCTGTCAAGCTTTTGAGGGGGGGTTTCGTATATATATATATATATATGACTTTATCGAATAGGGTGAGTGTGCCTGAGTCTGATCAGTACGAATTAAAAAGCACCAATATGTAAACAAAGAAAGAAGAAAATCGGGGCCCTTAGCATGAGTGAGAGCTAGGACGTTATTGAACTGGCATGATCAAGATTATGTTTATGCATATATATATATATATATGTATATACTAAATGTGTAAAATGGTTTATCAAAATTTACATGTTTGACTTGTTGATTTAAATCACTCATCATTAGATGTTATAGTATTAAGTTAATATATAATTAGATTATTAATAACTTAACCAACATATATAAATATAAATTAATTCAGAGAAAGGCTTGTCATGTGTCATGTATATATGCCAATTTTTTACAGTAGGCTTTTACTTTTTTGTGGTGATGAAAAGGTAAAAAAGAGAGTATTGCATGCAGTGATCATAGCTCGAGGTAAGAGCAATATTATAGTGGGAAAATGCTGTAGATATCACAGACATATGCATCTATATATAGAGTCAGACAATACAGAGATGCTCTAAATTTTACTGTGTTGACCATTTAAAATTCAGACCAAATTGCTTTTGGTCACTTCACTTTGAGTGAAAAAGGCAAAACACAACCCGGTGAAGATAAAAAAGAGATTAAAAATAAATATAATCCATCTATGTTATTTGTATTAAAAGAAAAAAAAAAACAGAAAAAAGTAAACAATGGATAGAGAATTTATAAAAAGTGCAACTTATACACATTAAGCTCCTCAAATATGAGAAGAAAAACTTAATATAGATATATATATATATATATATATATACATGATATGTGAATCTTATTCTCAAGGTTGTGTGGAAGCAAATTTAGAAAAAGCAAAGGAACTTTTTTTTTTTCCTTTCATTCTCTCCTAATTGTAGCTGTGTGTATAGAGGAGTTATTCTGATTTGAGGCTGATGTGAGTGAGCATATGCATATCAATTGGGAAGAAAAGAAAAGGCTCCTTATCCAAGACTAAAAAGCTATTTTTGCTAAACAAACAAACCACCGAACCCATAAGCTTTTACATTCCACATTTTCATGTCTCCCATCTCTCTCTCTCATTCATTCATTCAAATGTTGACAGTCTTTCATTCAATACACTTTCAAACCACCACTTTTTCAGACACCACCAAATCACACCACACTACTTCTAATTATTATACCAGCAACAGCCCACCCCCCACAAGAGAGAGAGAGAGAGAGAAGAGAGAGAGAGAGAGAGAGAGAGAGAGAGAGAGAGAGAGAGAGAGAGAGTATATGCTTTTAACACACATTTGCAGGGCCTATATAGCTAGGGTATAGGCATAGAAAAGTAGTGTATGTGGCTGAGGGAGGAGTTGTAATATCCTAGAAAAGAGTTAAGCTGATGAGTGGGTAATATGTAGTACTGTGCATGGTGGGTTGTAAGTGTTTGTGTTTCGTATGTATTATGTAAAAATTAACAAGTGTTCATAAATGGCAGCTCTTGATCAGAAAGTCTGAGACTCAGTTTTCCTTTGTTATGTATGTGTAATAGAGACAACAGCATAGTAAGGCCTTCTGCGCTATTTACATAAATAAATCGCTACTGAGTCTCTCTGACTGGTACATAAAACGAATCAAAGATATCATGATCCCATATTCATTTCATTAATTATTAACTGTTCCCCCTTCCCTTTTTATAATAATAACACCGAAATTCAGTACAGATCCCAAGAACACAAGAACAAGAAGAAGATCAATAGAACTATCTAGCTAGCTAGATCATATCGTCTCAGATCAGATATCAGATATAATTTGGAAATACCCAATAGCATATCAAGCCTATAAAACAAAAGTTAATTGGTCATGATGAAGATTTATTACTTATTATAAATATATATATATAACGTACAGTAATGTTCAACCAGCTGGCATAAACAGAAAGTAGTTTATACATATTTTAATGCATGTATATAATAAAGAGTACTGAAACTAGCGATCATTTTACCTTAGGAGAGATGATCATATAAATACGAAAATAATTACACAATTATATTACAACACTGCAAATTAAAGCGTATTTTTAAAACTCAAAAAATCATACAATAAAATAATAAAAAAACTGTTGATATCCCAAAAAATATATTATTGATGAAGATATAATTTAACACGAGTAGTACTGCTCATTTTAGGGCAAAACGCTGTTTTCTTTGCTAGCTGTTACGAATTACTTGTACATTTTGAATATGATTACGCAGCCATGGAATTAATAAAAAAAAAAAATATAAGAAAAAACCATTAACGATTAATAATAAACATGTTCCTGGCTAAATGAAAGGTGTTATACATAATTTTAGCATATAATTCAATAATATGAATTTCTATGTTTCTTTTTTCCTTCTCTTTAGTAAGAACTCTAGCTATACCTCTTGATCATTTGCTATAGGGGCAAATTATATTAAAGCCAACTAAATAGCTGCAAAGTGATCACTAGTACTCCATGTTTGATTTCCATTACTACTATTAATCCAAGTAGTAGTATTCCCATTCTGATGATCATGCCCAATATTATTAGTACTACCACTGTTACTCGGCGTCACAGTGCTCACCTGAAACTGCTGCGGTACTACTGGCGGCTGCTGCGGCTGTCCGTAATTAGAATTACCAAAAAACCACTCCATACCGGTGGCTGTTGCGGAATCATTCCCGGTCGAAATTACAACTTGATCCTTTCTCGGTGGCTGATGATGATGATGATGATGATGATGATCTTCTTGTCTTGAAATCTCCAGATTATGAAACAAAAGAGGCACAGAAGATGAAGATTGATGAGGCTGCTTCTCCGGATTATTATTATTATTATTATTATCATCATTATCATTATTATTGTTGCTATTAACTAGAGTTTCGTCTTTCTGATGAGTCTGATCCCCGCCGAACAACATGGTGGCCAGCCTCTGCTGCTGTAGTTTCCAGTGAAGGTCTTGGTTAATGGAACTCAAAGACTCGATGGAAGAAGCTAGGTTGGTATGAACTGCGGGTGCACTGAACCCACCTGGACCCAACGACAGGGGATTATAATTACTAAAACTACTCATCATCAATGGATTTGATGATGATGAGGTTCCAGATAGATGATTAATGCTATTATTGTCGAAACTAGTAGTGTTAGGTGAAACGATGACGTCTCCAAAAGTATTAGTATTATTACTGTTACTGTTATAGATTAATCCATGAGCTGATGAAGGGTTATGATGTAGTACTCTTGGGAAGGAAAGCCCGCTTAGCTGAAAATCCATGGCCGGAGAAATTCCGTGAAAGAACTTCAACCCAAAATCCGACGTCGATGGTGAGCTGGAATAGTCTTTGGAGTCGGCACCAGAACCGGAACCAGAGAGACGGGAGGAGGAAGACTTAACTTTCTTGTTTTTTCTACAACCACCGCCGACGGGGACGTTTCTTAGGGCTCCGCCTTTAGTCCAGTATCTCCGGCAAGTCTTGCAGAAGTGTCTGGGTTGAGTGAGGCTATAGTTGTTGTAGTAGCAGAATTTTGTGTTGGGAGAATCGCACCGAGGGCACTTGAGAGATTGCTGCTCCGGCGCCGGCCTTGCTGCGCTGGAGTTTTTCCGGTTGCCTGCAGCGCTGGTTCCGTGGATCTCATCTTTGGAGGAAGCGGATTTTGTGGGGGCTGCCGCCGGAGCAGGATCGGCGGACATCATTGGTTATAGTTCGGTTAAATAAAATCTCCGTATAGTAATTGTGTAGTGGAAATTGAATTATTTTTGGTTATATGATTTTGGGATTGGAAGTTGGTTTAGTTTCCCTTTGTAAGAGGCAAAAGGTTTTGAAGATTTAATTGAATAGTTTCATGCATGGGATGTAGAGAGAGAGTGGAAATATATTGGTAAAGAGTACCTGTGATTTTCATCAAAGAGGGGATTTGGGTTTAGAGATGGTCTATTTATATATTTATATAATAAGGTGGATTTAGTGGTTGGATCTGGTGGAATAAATAAAGCTTAAGAGAGAGAGAGAGAGAGAGAGAGAGAGAGAGAGAGAGAGAGAGAGAGAGAGAGAGAGAGAGAGAGAGAGAGAGAGAAGTCGGTCTGTATCTATAGACATGTAGAGAGAGAGAGAGAGAGTGAAGCGTTTTAAGTAGTAAGTTGAAGTAGAGACAAAGAACTAGACTTTATATGCATGTAATTAATTAGTAATCTGAAACTGATCTTATATAGAAAAGACAGATACATACAAATTCTATAATAAAACTACAGAATTTGAATTATAGTTGATGATTTGAGCATAAAGTATTATTGAAAAAGAGTAATATCTGATGACTACGATATATTTTATATTGTATGAGAATTGGCATGTCTGATTTTTCTACTTTTTTTAAAAGGCATATATAGTTTTGGTCATTATTTATTTATTTGCAAGCGAAACACACCATATGTCTAATTATTATATATATTAATATAATTAATGCTATAATTAAGGCCATTTCTTCTGTAATAGGCATACACGTATATGTAATAATAATAATAATAATAATAATAATAATATGTAGTTAAATTATAGACCATGTGGTATTGAATTAGTTAGCGTACGTATATAATTAATAATGTTAGTAATTAATTACTTAACGCTAGTTTGGACCCTAGATTGAGTTAAGTAGTGGGAGATGAGTACTCTCACTATCTCACTAAATTTATAACACAACTTCCAATTAAGCCCAAATCAAATTTGTAGAGCTTGCGTACACACTCGGTACAACGCCCTACACAAGACTATTGTTTCTTGCCAATAAAACTTTATGAGCGCTACATAAATTTATTATTTTTTTTTTTAAACAAAAACTCCTCTTATTCATTGGAAGAAATTAAAAAAATATACAATAATAATCCCCATAATATATACCTAAATATTACACACATACAAAAATAGTGGACATATTCTAGTTTAAATAAAAGTGATTTGCTAGAAAAAATTGTCACGTGATCTCTGAGTAAATAGTGTGCACATTTCATTACTTTGTTAATTATTACTTAATCGTTTATAGCACCAGACCACGTATTTTTTAGAATGTATATCAAACACATTGTAGATATAAGTGTTTTTTTTTTTATTTTTATGGATTAACTCATATGGATAACTTATAATTCCAATTTCATTACATTGTCTTGTTTATTATTGCTAAATTGAATTTGTTTCACATATATTTGAGTACATGCGCTTTTTAATAATTTTAGTGCGTAACAATAGAGTTTCAAATTTTTTAATAGCAATATTTTATATAAATCCTTGAGATAAAAAAATCTAATATTTTTAGAATTAATACTATTTTGGACTTTATATTTTGCAAATGTTACTAATTAGATCTTATATTTTGTTAATTGACAAAATAAATCTTACATTTTTCAAAATAGTATATAGAGGACCTTAAATTCAATTTTCAATTTTTTTTTAATATAATTAACTTAAAGACAATTTTAAATAGGAATAGTATCAATTTTATCATAACACCTTTAAATTAAGTTATTATTAAATTTTAGGCTAATTAGTAATTTTTTTCCCCCGAACTTTGACATGTACTAAATCGTGCCCCTGAACTTTTTTGACCGTTAGAAATTCCCCCCGAACTATTGAGATTGTTAAATTTAAGGACTTTTGTCTAATTTCATTCAATTTTTCTTGTTTCAGTGATTGTTTATGTACTAAACCATGCTCCCCAGACTTTACTATCTACCAAATCATGCCCCTTGAACTTTCATCCATGTTAGAATTTTTTTTACTAAAATTAGACAAAAGTCCTTAAATTTAACAATCTCAATAGTTCAAGGGAAATTTTTAACGGCAAAAAAAGTTCAGGGGGCACGATTTAGTACATGTCAAAGTTCAGGGGAAAAATTACTAATTAGCCTAAATTTTGTTTAGACAAAGTCAGTTTGAGTACTATTTCGAACTAATTTAAAAATACAGGATTTAATTTATCATTTATAAAAAATAAAAATTCTAATCATTAATTTTTACAAAATAAACAGTCAATCATATTTGCCCTATTTTATATAAATCCTGTTTTGACATTTATATGGGGGACTTGCTTTAATTAGAGTATTAAACACATGCCATATAAAAATATTAGTTTTCATATAATTTGACCACATATTAGTAGTTAAGCACTGTCTCGTTCACTTAATTATTTAGAGGCTAGGCCATATTACTTCATAGAATAGAGTACTAGATTTAGATGCATGAAATAATCACTTGTCTACACATAAATGGAAAATCGATATTAATATTGGGTTTTGAGTTGGGGGTATATGTGTACTATGAACAAGCAGTGGTAGTACTAGTACAGATGAAGCCATAGATATGTATATATATGTAAGCAGAGAGGAGAGGCAGAGGCAGCGATTGCAGGAGCAGCATAGGAGTAGGTAGGGAGGAGTGTAGTAGAGTGTATATATTATTAGTAGGGGAAACAGTAGCTGTGGGGCTCTGTCACTCATTTCAGATTTTGTCTATTCCGTCCCATGTAACGTCCCTTTTCAAACCAAAGTAACCCCACTCTTTACAGTACTTAAGTCTGCACACACACACATATATATATTTTATTTGTATATATACAATTATTTATACAAATTCACTAAGTAGTAATATTGTTGATAAAAAAAAAACTATGTAGTAATATTTATTTATGTAGTAGTTGCCTTTATATAAATTTGTTATTTGTTATGATCTAGTAATAATTTTTTTGGCGCGGTACAAATTTAAAGAAAAACAATATATATATATATATCTAGAGATAAGCTACTTCCTTAATAATAAATCTAGTGAAACTAGGGAGTTATTAATTTTCATTAATGAAAATATCCACTATTTCCAAGCTAGTTTTTCAAATTGTTTTTAACGGTTATTAATTTGATCTCATCATCATATCATCTTCATTTAATTTGTTTGTCGATCTTGTTGCATTTTGGCAAATATTTAAATGGTCAAATGAATATTATCTACTATAGCTAGCTATTTTTCAAAATCAAATAATACATTATTTATTTCGCCAACTTTCACTTGTATAAGTAAATCTACTATAATAATAAAAGAAACATAATTAAATAATTCTACACAATTTTA
Organism: Cannabis sativa; assembly: GCF_029168945.1. Classification (NCBI taxonomy): domain Eukaryota; kingdom Viridiplantae; phylum Streptophyta; class Magnoliopsida; order Rosales; family Cannabaceae; genus Cannabis; species Cannabis sativa. The sequence goes on from NC_083604.1 coordinate 67,532,633, forward strand.
TAAATTAATATTTATAAACAATCATTATTATATAATATAAATAAACACAAATATTTACAATTTTAATATTATAATTTTTTTAAATTAATTTCCTAAAAAAAATAAATGCATAAAATTAAATATATAAATACATGAATTAATATTTATATTGTGATATTTTACTAAAATTTAATATAAAATTAAAAAAAATATAAATACAAATATATATAAAATAATACATTTTAAGTCGGGATAATTACATAATAAAACACTATTTTTTGTAAAATTTTATATTTTTACATTTAAACTTTTTTTTTTTTACATTTTTATGGTGTTTTATAAAAAAAACAAGAAAACTACACAAAAGTAACAGGAAAATAATATCTGTTGATTGAAGAATTTGCCAATGGACTCGAAGTTTAATAAACACTAATGAATTACCACTAAAAAGTTAGAAATAATAAGTAAAATAAAAAGAACACCAGATATTATAGAGGTTCGACCCCTTAGATCTTGGTAACGACCTACTCCCCTTTTAGTTGTATTGATATCGAGATAATATCGTGTAAATCACTAAGAAAGACAAGGTGAATTCTAGCTACAACTCTCAAGATGCTTAAAAAGAATATTATTCACAAAAGTTCTCTTGGAGTCGAGATAATAATTTTTTAGGTCCCTTCCCCCTGTGAATTCATTAACTATTTATAGGGAGAAGATTATTACAATTAGCTCCTTAAAGGTAGATGTTGACGGTGAAAACTCGCTAACTAACTTAGTGGCTGGAAAATCTAAGTTAGACCCAAAAATAAGATGATGATAAAGATGAAAAGATATACAAGTATTAATGGATGAATACTCTCTCTCTCTCTCTCTCTCTCTCTCTCTCTCTCCTCTCTCTCTCTCTCTCTCTCTCTCTCTCTCTCTCTCTCTCTCTCTCTCTCTCTCTCTCTCTTGCATTCAGTGTCTAAGTTACACAATTGATTTTCTAACCCCTCCTCACATATGTGAAAGAGGTATTTATAGGCTCTAATGGTGTGAGGTACATGGTGGTCCCAAATGGACAATGTGTCGCTTTTAGGCTGCACGTTACAAGTGCAAGAGATGGTCTTGCGCCTCGTACCTTTGTTGGTGTTAGGTGGTCCCCAATTGTAGAGTGTTGGAAATATTTTACCAGGATCTAGATTTACTACCAAGTATGTTTCATTAACATCCTAATATGAATTCTAAAACAATGAAATAAACACATAAGAGTTTAAGAAAATCTTACATTGGGTGCAGCGGAATATAATAACTCCTTCCATTCAGATCTCTAGTCCTTGATTGCTTTCTGTAGCAGAGCATTATAAAGATCTGAATCTGGATCTCTTTCTCTCCTTCTTTGATGCTGATTTTCCACAGTCTTACATACTATGATTGAGGTACCACTTGATGTGTGTGGGCACTACTCTATCACTCAAGGGAATTTCGAAATTTTAGAGAGGAAAAGAGAGAGAGGAGCGGCAAAGCTTTTCTCTGAAGGAAACAATGTGCAAAGTCATCATTTTCCTGAAGCCAATACTTTCTATTTATAGAATGCCCTCTAGGTTTAGGTTAGAATTGTATGGCATTAAAATAATGAAAAATAAATGGTAAAAGCCTATGCATAGTGGGCGGCCAGAATAGGAAATTGGGCCTCACTTTGCAACTTTTCCATTTTGTTATTTTTCATTCCCATTTTCTCAAAAATACCAATTTTCCAATTTAACCTTTTAAATGCCAATTCTAATTATTTAATAACTTAAAAATAATTATTAAATAATATTGCCATTTAATATATTTATTAATTTAGACATATAAAGTATCTTATTAATAAATAAACCTAGAATCTCTTTTCTTTACAATTTCGCCCTTGCTTAGTGAAAATTCATAAAGTAGACATAGTCTAACTTTAGAATTATAATTGATTAATTAAAATCAATTAACTGAGTCTTACAAGCAGTATGGTCTCAACTAGTATGAGGACCATGTGTCTATATAACCGAGCTTCCAATAAGTCGAACCGAATTTACCAAGTAAATTCCCTAACTTATTAATTCCTTATTGAATCCACTCTTAGAACTTGGAATTGCACTCTTAGTCATATAGAACGCTCTATATGTTTCACGATATAAATACGTCATTAGTTATCCATTGTTATAATCCTAATTTGATCAATGATCCTCTATATAGATGATTTACACTGTAAAGGGATTAAATTACCGTAACACCCTACAATGTATTTTATCCTTAAAACACTTAACCCTGTATAAATGATATTTCAGCTAAGTGAAATGAGTACTCCACCATTTATTTTCGTTTGGTTAAGCTCGAAGGAAATCATCCTTTACTTTCTATTCGCCAGATAAAAGTTATAGATTCCATATTTATGTTAGCGCTCCCACTCAATTGCACTACCGTGTTCCCAAAATGTACGTATCACCCTGACCCAAAAGTAGGCTTAACTAACAAATGAAAGAACACGAATAACACTCTTGAGATTGAACCTAATCATATCAGGATTAAGATCATTTGATCTAGGATCAACAAGTGATATTGAATTGAATAGATATTACGGTAAATTCTAATATATCTAATCAAAGTTCAATATCGGTCCCTTCCGATGTATACTCCATACATCCGATACTGGTAAACTTTGTCAATGTCCTGGAAAGGACATAACACTTTTCCAAGGTGTAAGAATACCTATCGCTGATTACACCATGTCAGTCTAAATCCAGTGTTCTGACAAATCAGGGAATAAACTTTCGAACATATAATTAAGATTATATTCCACTGTGCTGACAACACTATAATCATTAACAAATTCATATGCTCTGGACTTAAATGGAATTCATACATTATATATATAATCATGAAATAAATCATGTGAACCATGCAACATAAAATGTTATTTCTGACCTTTATTAATAAGTAAATCTGATTATATTAAAATGGGTTTTATTTAGGGCTCAAAACCCAACATAGAGGTAGTCCCTGATCGTAGAGGTGTGGCTGCAGTGTACCCTGGATCGGGTCCTCAAACCTTGCAGGTGCATTGCCTCCACTACTTGTACTTTTTTGCTTTCAGAGCTTGCAGGGGGTGTGGTTGTACGCTTCTCCCTTGCATACCTTGTCCTTTGATTCCCCCTCTAACGACATTCTCTTTGATGTGCTTTCAAATTTTACCTTCACTCCTTGTTCACACAAACAACACACTTGGCACTGCACATTACCTTCACGCTATGGACTTGCATGCACACACACAAACACACGCATGCGAGCTCCTTGTCTCGCACTCCCGCACCCGCACACGCACACACACGCTCGCATGCGAGCCCTTTCGTCTTGCACCCCTGCACTCGCACACACACATGCACGCTCCCATGCGAGCCCCCATGGACTTGCATGCAAGCCCCTCGTCTTGCACCCCTACATCCGTACACACACACACGCACACTCACATGCGTGCCTCTTATCTTGCACCCCTACACCCGGACGGGCACACACACACACATGCATGCTCGTAGGCGAGCCCCCATCTTGCACCCCTACACATGTATATAACTTGTAGTGTTGGTCTAGAATCCGCTCGGATGCCTCCCAAGGCTTGCCAATATTGTTGGTAACTTTGAGAGATGCACGTCAAATGAATAAGGGAATCAAATATGTCCTCGTCAATCCTTGGGTTATGGGGCTACCAATCCTGAGAGTTAGCAACACTAATTTTTGGGGTTAACACTTGCCCCCAGTCTACAAGAATTCTTTTAAATGTTCTGATAGACTGAGAGAATTGGGGAATTTGACTTGTTGTAGTGTGATCATTATCTTCTTCTCATTTATCGAGGACGTACCCACTATATATATGAGACCTATCTTGAACTTTCACTTCACAACATTACCTTGGTAGAGTGAAAAATCTTTATCACTCTGTCCAAGAGGTATCAAGTTTGATCCTTCCCCAGGTCACTTTTTCCATTCTTATTTCTATTAGTTACGCATACATATCTTTATATTTTTGCATATATATTTAGATGGTTTAATATACTTGGATATTTTCTGCCCTTGTCTTCACCTTACTTGGCTTGTGTTACCTTTGACCCTGGAGTGACATCTTAACACTTGCATTTTGATATGGGTAATAGGCATCTTTACTCACTCCATAGCAAATTGCCCTTTCTTTGTGATCTTTCCTGCTTCAAGAGGTACCACACTTATCTCTATCTCTTCCATTTTTGTTACCTCTGCACTACGTGTCTAAGTTGTGGTCCGTATGTTATCTTTGTGGTGCCGATTGGACCACTTGCATCCCGGTAGGGGCATACACCCCTATGTATAATGTCTAATGACCTTAATACCTTGATTTTACCTCTTAGGTGGGGGTGTCAGGGCAGCACATCTCTTTGAATTATTTCGTTTTGGGTCCCACTTGTGAGTAACTCTTCAAAGTATTTTATATTCAATGGCCCATAGGAGCAAGCTATTTTGCATATTCCATCACCTCAATTCCATCTTGCTCATTCAGATCCTCTTCAGTCAAACTCACTTCTAATGAATCTTCCATCAACTTTTTCTTCTCCACTATATTGTCAAGAGATCCACACAGAAACAGTTGTCACTAGCGTTTGGAAAAGTCATTGCCTTAAGAACATTAAAGACCACTTCTTCCCCTTGCACCCTCAACTTCAATTCGTCATTCTAAACATCAATAAATGCTTGGCCCGTTGTCAAGAATGGTATCCCAAGAATAATTACTACATTGCTGTCTTCTTCCATGTCCAAAACTATAAAATCTGTTGGGAAGATAAATTTATCCACTTTGACTAGAACATCTTTGATGAACCCCCTTGGATGAACCAACGACCGATCACAAAGTGCATTCATCCCCTCTATTCTCCCGATGGTACAAGGTACGGTGAAACTCCCAAGATCTCTAAGTTTGGGAAGGAGGTTTCTTCTACAATATTGTACTACACTCCTCGATCAATGCCACTGTTTCATAGTCCTCCATTTTTCTCTTCTTGGACATGATTTCTTTCATAATTTACATAGCTTGGCATTTGTTCCAAGGCTTTTACAAAGAGGATGTTAATGTACAAATTTTTGAATACCTCTAGAAACTTTGAAAACTGCTTGTCTAAATTGGTCTTTCAGAGCCTCTGCTGATAAGGGATTTTCACATGGTTGTCAATGCTAACTGGTGGAGAAGCTTCTTTTGATGTCAGACCCTCAGTAATCTTCCTCTCATCTGGTGTAGGTGCCTGTAGATCTTGACCCACTTCTTCCACTGGTGGTCTCTCACTAGGTCCCTCATACTTCTTCCTACTTCTCAAGGTAATTGCCTTACAATTTTCTTTTGGGTTCACCTTTGTTGTGCTAGGCAAGTTACCTTGGGGGCGAGTAGCTATTTGAGTCGCCAATAGCCCCATCTGATTCTCTAAGGCTTTAATGGATGATCTAGTCTCTGTCATAAACTGTAGCAACAAATCTGCTTGTAGACTTGACCCTCCACTAGAACCTTATTGTTGTGGTTGCTGTTGATTCTGTTGGGGCTGATTTCTTTGCTGGTAAAACCCATATTGTTGCCGATTAGAGGACGCCTTTGTACATTCTGTCTTTGATCCCCTCCTTGATTGTACCCATAGTTATTGTTTTGAGAATAATTCCTGATGACTTTTGCTTGATCCATCGGCAAACTATTTAGATGCACGGGGCATGGATCATAGGTGTGCGGGCCCCCACATAGCTCACAAATGACTTGAACTTGTTTTGCTTGAACTGCCATCAACTTTGTTAGGGCCTCTACTTGAGCTGTCAACTTGGTGATGGCATCTACCTTGAGCGTACCAGCAACCTTCTTCACCTGGCTTCTTTCAATTGGCTATTGTTGGTTATTCATGGCCATATCTTCTACCAAATCATACGCCTTGTTTGCACTTTTTCTCATAAATGCCCCACCAACTGCGACATCTATAATTGTTCTGTTGTTACCAATCAGCCCATTGTAGAAATTGTGAACCAACATCCACTTTTTGATCCCATGATATGGACATTTTCTAATGAGATCCTTTAACCTCTCCCATGCCTCATAGAGAGATTCATTGTCCAGTTGACAAAAATTATTAATTTCTCCTCGCAGCTTGGCAGCTTTAGCTGGAGGAAATTTTTTTTTTGACAAGAACTTTGTCACCAAATCAGCCCACGTATCAATGGAGTTGGGTGGCAAGGATACCAGAAAACTTTTAGCTCGCTCCCTCAACGAGAATGGAAATAGTCTCAGGCGGATGTCATCATCGCTAACTCCATTCACTTTAAAACATAACTCCATGAAATTAGACAAATGCAAATTTGGATCTTCAGAGGGGAGTCCACCAAACTGGACTGAAGACTGCACCATTTGGAGTATGGCTGGCTTTATTTTGAAGTTATTGGCTTCTACGGCATGTGGTCTTATACAAGACTGAACCTCCGTCAAAGTTGGAAGAACATAGTCCCTCAGGCTACGGTCAGGGGGATTACGACTGTTTGCCTGGTCTATTATTTCCAGTATTTCTATTATTGGCATTGTCAGCCATGACAATTTCTGGTTTAGCCCTCATTGTATCTCTTTTCCTTCTATTATGTCTACAGGTCTTCTCAATCTCAAGATCAACATGCATTCTTGAACTAGCTCCTTAACATCGCATATACCAAAAGCACTAGGTAGGATAGAAAAAAAAATTAAGACAAAATAGTTAGCAAGAAGTAAGAATAGAAAACCAACGCAGAATTTAGTCTAATTTTTTGTAATATCAATTTTTAAACAATTCCCCAACAACTGCACCAAAAACTTGTTACGAAAAATATGAATAGCTACACAAGTGCACGTAATCAAGTAGTACTCACACAGGTGAGGTCGATCCCACCGAAAATTGAACTGAATACCACTAAATTAGACTTATATTTCTATTTGACAAACAATAATTTTTATTGAAGCTAAAAATAAAGAATAACTAGATAATAAATTAAGCAATAAAAATGTATTTAATCAAGGATGAGGAATTAGGAAAAAGAATCATGTTGATTTAATTACCCGATTGTTAAAGCTAATTACTATTATCTTTCTCAATGTAAATGACAGATTATAAAAATTAACCTAACTCTTTCCAAATCTTTTAGGCCCTAAATCACATGTTATTTGATCATCTCTGAATTAGACAAACATATAATCAACATTAAGCAATAATTTCAAGGTCACTTAGGCTATGTAAATACTTTCATTTCACATCAAAACCTAGTTTATCTAATTTTAGCATTCCCAATTCTCCCTTTCTTAGATTTTGAATTGGGATTATAAAGCATGCAAAAGGTGATCAATCTTAAGCATGTAATTAACACAAATATAGATAAATTCACAATCAAGAAAGGACAAATAACAATTATCATTAACTAAAAATAATGTCAATCAACATTCATCATCTCCCCAAATAGGAGTTTAGTTCATTATCTCTATAGTCAAATCCATAATTAAAATTGAAACTATAAAATAACATAGAAAAATTAAGAGAGGAGAAAAGAACTGGTTGAAGCAATCGATCCAGGTCACCACAAGCCGTTCTTGAAGTGCTCTCCTTTGTTTCTAGGGCTCCAAATCTGAATAATCCTCAAAATTCATGAACTCCTCCTAATTGAACCAAGCTTTCTCTTTAAAATTCGTGAAATTATGAAATTGCCCAAAAATTAATCTCGTCATTAAGGCTTTGTCGCGGCATGGGAATATGCCTGTCGTGACGAAGGATTATCAACAAAAATAGCAAAACTTCCTGCCAACTCTCGTTGCGGCGAAGGATTATGCCCATTGCGACGGGCTTAGGCAGAAAAGTTCATTGTGCATTTTCTTTTCAACTCTTTCATCTCTTGTTCTCGATTCTTATGAATACTTTCTTTAAAAATCCAGGGATCTGAAACAAAAGAATCAAGCATAAAATAGCCCTAAAACTAGAAACAAAGAGCGAAAAGTACCCGAAAAATATGACCCAAAACTTAGACTAAAATTAGCCTAACAATATATAACGCTGGTAAAGCTAAAAAACTGTGAAAAAAGAATCACCTTTGGCAGTTTAGCTCACCCACTTTCACCAAATATTTCATTAATTTCGTTGGTAAAAGGAACTACTACCGGCAAAATAACTTGCTGGCAAAACTAAATTTAGGAGGCAAAAAATTTCTTTGTTTCGCTGGTGAAACTAACTAACTGTGCCGATGGGAACTTTTCCCGACGTAATTTCGTAGTTTCGCCGGCAAAATTTAATTTTTCTGTAGTGTTTGATAAGTTTGAATAGCGTAGTGAATTAAGTTCTACTGATGCATGTACTGCGATCGGATGGGTAGAATTTTTTTTTATTGTTAGTGTTATTTTGTTTGTTTTGTGTGCTTTGTTTGTTGTTTATTGTATATTTAAAATTTTTGGGGATGTCCAATTATAGTCGTTATGCTGTTAATATTTCAATAAAATTAGAATAAATTTCTCTAAAAAAACATACATATTAAAGAAAAAAATGTTAAATTATATTGTAGTAAATATTCGTAGATGTGTGAAAATTAATTTAACTAATTAAATATTATACATATGTAAGCACTTAATTGAATATATATTTTTTTGGAAGAAGTAATATTAATATTATTTTTAAAATTGATTTAATGTAAAATTATAACTATAGTCAATTTCTTGTATTATTTCATGTTTGATTTAGAAATTTAGAAAGTTCTCAGCCCACATATTGATTACTTATACATCAAAGATCGTCAAGTATTCATCAAACAAGTCATTGTAGAAAATATTCTTCTTCCAAATCTTATCGATCATGAAGGCATAGGACTAGGTGAAGTGGTAGGCTACTTTGTAGCATGGCCAAAGGTCTATCTTTGATCAGATAAAGAAACTTTAATGTTTATATTAGTTTACTTAACTTATTTGATTTATTAATTAATGAAAATTCTAACTTTAAATATTTTTTGATATACGCATGAGCCTCAAAAATAACCTAGCAGCCGAAGAGACAAAAATTAGAAGATTCACTTTGTACACCAACACAGCCTCTAAAATAGGGATAGAAATTGTGTGGGTAATAAACGGGTAATAATGCACCTCTCAATCCCGTTCCCATTTCTCATTTATGTCCCCCATCCCTGCCCCCGCCCTGCTTAATCTCTAATAGATTTAGAGTAGGAGAATTCTCATTGAATATGGGGACCCATTGGATACCCATTAAAATTAATACAATAATTAATAATAATAAAAAAACGTAATGTAATTTGAAATAAAAATATAAAACAAGATATTGACTTTAAAATAAACAAACATTCTACGTATTATAAAGTCTTTATTACACAGTTTATTAGGAAAGATTAATAGTCAACTTTGTAAGTATGCCCAATAACTTTCGTACGTAATAATTAGAAAACTATATAAAATATTTGGAAACTATATATCTGGGTTGAGTATGGACTGGATAGTATCACCCCGACCCCACCCCAAAATCTCTTCAGGTATATAAAATTGCACCCCACTCTTGCCTTATTACCCATTAAGGCGGGTAATTCCCATCCCATTCGAGGTGGGTACCCGTCTCCTTGGGTCAAATTTCCATCACTACTCTAAAACACTATAAGAGGGCAAATAAGCATGTTGATGGGAATTGTTACGTTTCCCCTCGAATGACTTTGAAGTTGATTTATATTTAGAACTCAGTTGGGAAATTGGCCAAAAGTGAAATTAATAGAATTTAGTGTTGATGAAGATATGTTTGGGCACTACAAAAAATCTTACTTTTAGTCACAACAAAATTTGTGACTAAAGAATAAAAAGTTGTGGCACTACAAGAAATGTCACTTTTGTCAGCACATTTTTGTGTGACAAAAGTTAGTATTGCGCTGGTAAAATAGAATTTCCCTATGATGTGTTGGTAAAAGGGGGTTGGCAAATCAATGTTGGTATTAGAATTTTTGCCAACATAAAATGAAAAGCGCTGGCAAAAAAGACTTTTCCTAGCGCGTAAATGTGCTGGTAAAAGTTAAATTTTAGCCACTGCAAATGTACGCTGGTAAAACTTTGATCTCTTTGCCAGCGAACTGTGCTGGTAAAAGTGACATTTCTTGTAGTGTGGCTAATTATAAATTATCATTATTGTGTTGTGACTAAAATGTCCGTGGCTAAAAGTATTAGTCACAAAAATTACAATTTGTTGTGACTAAATGTATTTTTAGTCACAATATTTGTTGTGACTAAAACTAAATTCGTGACAACTTGTAACTAAATATTATATTTTAGTCACAAGTAACTTTTTGCTGTGACTAAAAGTTACATTTAGTCACAAAAAATTTATGCTGTGACTAAAAAGTTGTCACTAAAAATATCAATTTTTTGTAGTGGGGACAAGGAATGACTCGATATGGCTTCAAATGACTGACATAAGAGATTTCTCCAAACTGCAAATTATAGGAGCCCAACCAATAACAATTTGGTGCAGGTTTAATACTCAACTCTTAATTAATTGGATAATTTTTTAGGGGAGTTTGTTATTAATTGTCTATTTTTATCATATACATGCAGGTTCGGCTGCTTAACAGATTGAATGCAAAATATGTATTTTTAAATCTTGGTTCCATTGACATTCAGGCAGGGCCTCTCGTCCTATTGCAGCGCATTGTTCGATCGTTTGATCGCGATGAATTCGGATAATGTCCTTATTGCTCCTATCATAATAAGTAAGTAAATTTAAAATTAATTTTATAATTTATAACTCTACATATAAAATAATAATATATTAACAATCTTATATATTTGTTTGATAAAGTCTGAATATCCACACTAACGCGCGCCACTCAATTAGTATTGTTTTGTAGATTCAAAATTTATGGGATTTAAACTCAAAGAATTTATAGGTTAAGGCATTTTCGATTTTTTCATGGTATCTATATGATTCGATATAATAAATAGTTTAATTACGTATTTCATATGGTTTGTATTTACTCATAATTTCCTTACAGTTACTACTTATATCAATGGATCTCTCGATGAATAAAAACACTGAAAACTGTTAGGAAAGTAATCAGAAAAAGTATTGGGAGAATATTTTTTAGGGTAAGTATTCTATATACATTATTACTATCTATATAATCATAATACACTACATTAATTAATAAACTCTCTAATAATAAGTAAAGGTCAAAGATCACAAATTATCTATTGTGTTTAATCCAAAAATATATACAATTTTTTTTATATATATTACAGGTGAAGAGTTTAATTAAGAAATTTGAAAAGAGAGACAAAAGCGCAACCGACCAAAGACGTTATAAGGAACAAAGCTTATAATGTATGGTGGTGGAGAAACGTGTTTCCGCCGTAAAATGAAATAACATATATATAATATATACATATTTATATATGTCGATACATGACAGCCAGATTATATCATGTATATATAAGCAACGTAGCTTCACATTATATATATATACTAACTCACACTCTACATGTATGTACAGAGAAAGAGAGTGTGATCGATACATACATACATATGATATGGAGATGAGGAACACGTGAGAGGGTTGGCTAGATTCCCGTGAGGCACAAAATATATATTATTAATTAATCTTTTCATACATATACATTCACATATATATACATACATATACATATATGTAATGTATGTATAAACAGTATTTTTCTGTCATTTACAAAACGTTACCTTACTTGTTCTCACGGGCCTCTCCCCGTCGATCTTATCTTGTAATTACTTAATTAGATCAGCTTAGCTTTCATTTTCATTTGACTTAATTATTATTGGAACCTCTTTAAATATATATAAAAAGTACTTGTATTAATTATATGTGTAAATACATATAAATTTAAAAAGAGTATTGCTATATTGAGCACTCGGGTAGCTTGTAAATGTAGCACTCACTACTAAAAATAATTATTTAGCAATAATTTTTTAGTCTGATATGAATTTTTTTATGACTAAATGTAATTTTGAGTCGCAATAAAAAGTTATTTGATTAAAATATAGTATTTAAATACTAGTTATCACTAATTTAATTTTAATTACTACAATAATTGTGATAAAAAAATACATTTAATCACAACAAATTATAATTTTTATGATTAATACTTTTATTCACAATATAAGAATAATTTGTAATTAGTCGCAATTTATTTACTTTAGTCACAAATTTTATTGTGACTAAAAATAATTTTTTTTTTCTAGTGGCTCTACAATTGGTTAGCAATATTTCTTAAATGTTATTATATTAAATTATATGAACCTTGATATTTAATTACATCAATAGTGGTATAATAACGTACGATGAGGGTGCTAGACACCACTAGTGTCTTTTAGCATTTCTCATTTAAAAATAACATTACTAATGGGCACTTTAATGTGTGAAGCACTATAATAGGTGACATAACACTATTAGTGCAATTCAATATTAGGTCCCACGTATTTTGATTTAATAAATCATATAAGAAATTGCTAACCACTCATAATGTGTCACATCAGTATGATATTGGGTCCCTTAAAATATTAGAATATTATATATACGGTAATAAATCAGCAATTAGATTTATGTTATAAAATAATAACGAATAGAGACTTTAATAGAATAAGATCGAAGACAAAGAGAAGAGAAAATAAGAGAGTGAATGAGATTTTTTTCAGTAGTTTATTCTAATGGGTGAACTCCTATTTATACAAAAATATGACTAGAATAATAAAAAAATAATCAATGAAATAAAGAGAAATACAATTAAGAATTTATGGTGGTAATTAATGCATTGATTTGGACATCCATAATAATATTTTATAACACCCCCTTGGATGTCCATTAAAAATATCTCATTAAAAACTTTGCAGGAAAAAGAAAGGAGTGTAAATTAATTCCCACTCATTTAGCCATTCGTGGAGATATTCTAATCAACGAATTCCAATCTTACGAACCATCTTCTCAAATGTTGATCTCGATAATGACTTTGTGAATAAGTGTGCATGATTTACACTTGATTTAGGGCCTGTTTGGCACAGCTTTTGGAAAAGCTAAAAGCCGATTCTTGAAAAAGCTGTGATAAAAATGTGTTTGGTAAACAGTCAAAAAATAGCTTCTTAAAGAATTTTTGAAGAAGCTACAGCTAAAAGCTGAAGCTGTTCTACCCCAACTTTTAGAAAAAGTTATTTTAATTAAAAGACTATAATAATTACTTTTGTACTAAAACCATATTTACTTATTTATTACATATTAAAAAAAATAAAAAAATAAAAAAAAAATTAATTATAATAAAATAAATATATTAAATCTCTTATTTTTTTTTAAAAAAATAATTTATATTTTATTTTAATATTAACAGAAAACATCAACCTAGAATTTTTCTTATATACTTGAGTTTCTAATTTTTTTTTACATTTGATAAAATTTAATAAACAAATACTATTAATTATTTTTATCAAATGCACATAAATTTATATTTGAAAAAAATTAAAAATATATAAAATATAAAATAAATTTTTACATATTTGTGATTATAATAAATTAGATAATACCATTATTATTATTATCATTATAATAGATCTTAACAACTCACAGTATTTTAAAATTTATAATTTACCAAACACTCAGCTCAGCTTTTTTCTATAGTTTTGCTACAGCTGTTTTTTCTCACAGCACATCTACAGCTGTTTTTTCCCACAGCACAGCTGTACCAAACTGGCCCTTAATATGTTGGACACCAATATAGCTATTTACTTGAAGATCATGTAGTAAGAAGAGCTTGGTAAAATATCTTTGGTTCTATCTCCTTTATTATAGCTTTAGTTGAGCAATGCATTTCACATTATCTTCATAAAAAATTACTAATGTTGATATTGCTTTATTGAGTGTAATCTATATGTTTTCCAAATATGTTATATGTCAATGATTTTACTCCCACGCATTCTGTACTTGCTACATAAAGTGCAAATATGTTAGCATGATTTAAAGTTTCTTCGTTAAAAATTTTGTCAGGAAAACTCAGTGGGATAAAATCTGAGGTAAGAAAAAAAGAGTGCAATACATATATTTCATATTCATGATTATTTGCAAGTTGCTTCGTTAAAAATTTTATCAAAAAAACCCAGTGGAACAAAACTTTTGCTAAGGAAAAAAGAGTGCAACATGAAATGTCAACTCTTAATGCGCATATGATCTATAATTATTTTGGTGATAATAGATCTCATAAGATTATTGTTATCACTTTTAAAATACCATTGTATATTATCTATGATCATACATTTACTATAACTCTTCTAAAATATGTGTGGACTTCTAAATTATGGATGGGGGTTCTAGGAACTTCAATAATTATCCAACTTATTGAATCGTGTGTGTATACAATGTTGTTCATATCAAAGTTTCAAATTTTAAGTAGTTATGAACATAACACATTAATGATAATATAAATTTTTATTTGCAAGAATGATGGTACTCCAAGATCATATATTTGTTCCATTCTTATTGTATGATCATAATTTTCATATCAAATGATCATATATCTATAATTCTTTATGCATATGAAGTACTTCAGAACTTCTCTACTAATACTTATGAACAAACTATATACATTTAATATTTCTCAATATACAAACAGAAATCAAAGTTTGTTCTTCAATCATTTATAATATAATCAAGAACTCTTCAAGAGTCTATCAAAATGCATAATTTTAGGAATTTATATTGCATAGACAATCATATGTGTTTTTCAAATAATAATTTACTTACATGTCTTTCTTTTATATAAAGATCTTTGTCATATAGTACGCGCAACTTTGAATTTATTAAGAGTACATGTATTACATTGATAAGGCATATTTCAAATTTTCAATATATTAGGAGCTACAAATAGATAACTTTTTGTTGCAATATTTATGTGATGCTTATAAATCCTCATAAAATATATTTCAGGCTATAATAAAATCCTGATTATGTTTTCTCAATATTTAAGCCTTATTTCAATTAATCTCGTGTCTATGCAAACTTTGCATAACAATTTATTTTGTGTATTAATATACATATGTAATTTTTTCATTAGAAATATTTATTTGCACATCCTACATGTCTTACTAGACTTTATGCAAATAAACTTGTCTAGACTGTGTCATAATATTTTGGCCAAAAATAAAATATATGTCGAGAATTCTCGATAAATCTAATATCATGATCCTTGCTATCTCATGTTAACTTATTGTATATGCAAACATTCAACATCTATTGTTGATAAAATATTCATGATAAGATAATTTTTACCCATATTGACATAACTTATAGAGATATCTTCAAATTACATATTTTTTTAAATATGTATATTATTTATAGGTACCAATATAAAACCACTTCAAGGATTCAATTATGAAATATATTATGTCTAATGTAACACTCTACTAGTTTAGGCGTGTTATCGTGATTTTATATTAAATGTGAAGTTCATTTCTAATTAATGAATTTATTAAAAATCCTGAGTAATTAAAATTTTGCTTAATTACTAACAATATTAAAAATAAATTACTTTTATATAATCAGGATCCCGAGTTTAAAATATTTACAGCTGTTTCAAAATACTTGATGTAAAAGTTGTCGCCTAGCGACTATATAAAATACAACCAGTTGTCCCAAAGATCATACTCTCCAGATCTAACTACCCCGACATGTACAATCTTCATCCGCTCGCTCTCACGGCTGCTCAGCTTTAGCCTTGCTCTTACCTACACATGCAAACAATAACTGTGAGTCAACATACTCAGTAAGAAAAGCATAATCATAATCATAAATATAACTCGAGTTAAAAATAGGTACCCATACACCCAACTGTAACCCTTTTCCTGCACCCTAGGGGGTACAGTGTCTAGAACATTCATGCAGCAGTACTATCGACCATATTATCAGCCTATACTCGGTACTCTAGTCATAATCTAGTCATACCGATGTGATAGCGTTGATCAGTACATGAGCCAAATTTACATCTATCGGTATCCAATATAACTCTACGTATATTGATACCGCTATCAATGTAATCTAATAGGGTTATGTACGCTAAATATGTAAACACATATGCATATTATTATACTTATCTTACCTCATTTCTAAATTCAAGTGTGCCGATTAACCTGAGTGGAACAACTGCTCGACGATTTACAGGTCCTTAAATCACAATATTCGTAAACTGATGAATGACACACTAAATCACTTTTTGGGGACTTAAAACCAAAACTAAAAGTTTTCCTATCGATGGATAACATGACAATACTCTAAAATTGTAAAAATATGAAAATTTAGGGTACCCCAAAATTCCCCAACCGGTAGACCGGTTCCTAACCAAAAAACTAGTTCTGTGGGGGTCTGTCAGGGGACGAACTGGAAGACCGGTTCCTATAGGTCCAACTGAACCGGTCGATCGGTTCAGTGCAGAAAACAGAAATTCCCTCCTAAACAACTCAAATCGACCCCAAATCAAACCAAACTTTGCAGACCTCATAATTAGGTCACAATATACATACTTTAAGCAATAACACCCTAAAACAACCTCAAAAACAAAAATCACCATGTGAGAGCAAAGTTTGAGCTCTAAAGTTCAAATTTTTCTCAAACACAACAACAAACACCCAAACAGATCCAAACTAGCTTAAATAACCTTAATACAACTTCAAAAAACATAATCCGTACAAAATTAAACCTACAACATCTTAACCAAACTGCTTCCTTAGTTTCTTCGCAAGCTACAAAATATTCGACTTCCATATGGTTGAATCTGCTGTACTAGTTTGCTTAAATCTTCTCCATACTACAACTCCTCCACCAAGAGTAAATACTGACCTAGATGTCTGTTGGGTTTTATGCCCTAAATAAAACTCATTTCAATATAATCAGATTTACTTAGTAATATAGATCAGAAATAACATTTAATGTTGCATGGTTCACATGATTTATTTCATGATTATATGTACATAATGTATAAATTCATCTGAAACCCTTTTCACATACTTGATCCTGTTTATTGTGCCGTCAACACATTGGAAAGTAAACATGACTATGTGAATAAAGTTTCCTAGATTTATCAGACATAGGGTTTTACTGATATGATAATCTACAACAGAGTTTACTTTCATTTGGAGAAGTGCTATGTTCTTTCCAGAGCATTGGTTAAAGTAAAGCTCAGGTTGGATGCATGGAGTATGCATCGGAAGGGACCGATATTGAACTTTGACTTAGATTTATTAAACTTACCGTAATATCTATTCAAGTCAATATCGCCTAGTTGATCCTAGATCAAATGATCTTAATCCTGATATGATTAGGCTCAATCTCGAGAGGCTATTCGTGTTCTTTGATTTGTTAGTTAAGCCTACTTTTAGGTCAGGGTGATACGTACATTTTGGGAACACGGTAGTGCAATTGAGTGGGAGCGCTATCATAAACATGGAATCTATAGCTTCTATCTGGCGAATAGTAAGCAAAGGATGATCTCCTTCGAGCTTGACCAAACGAACATAAATGGTGGAGTACTCATTTCACATAAACTGAAATATCATTTATACGGGGTCAAGTGTTTTAAGGATAAAATACATTGTAGGGTGTAACGGTAATTTAATCCCTTTACAGTGTAGATCATTCATATAGAGGATCATTGATCAAATTAGGATTATAACAATGGATAACTAATGATGTGTCTATATGGTGGAACATATAGAGCATTCTATATACTGAGAGTGTAATTCTAAGTTCTATGCATGGATTCAACGAAGAATTAATAAGTTTGTGAATTTTAGTGCTAAATTCTTGATCTACTTATTGGAAGCTCGGTTATATAGACCCATGGTCCCCCCACTAGTTGAGATAATATTGCTTGTAAGACTCATGTAATTGGTTTTGATTAATCAATTATAATTCTCAAATTAGACTATGTCTATTTGTGAATTTTTCACTAAGTAAGGGCGAAATTGTAAAGAAAGAGTTTTATAGGGGCATATTTGTTAATTATGATACTTTGTATGGTTCAATTAATAAATATGATAAATGACAATATTATTTAATAATTATTTATAGTTATTAAATAGTTAGAATTGGCATTTAAATGGTTGAATTAGAAAATCGGCGTTTTTGAGAAAATTAGATGCAGAAAAGATAAAACTGCAAAATTGCAAAAAGTGAGGCCCAAATCCACTTGTATAGGGCCAGCCACTTTTGTAGGAAATTTAAACTGATTTTTCATTATTTTAATGCCAAATAATTCAAACCTAACTCTAGTGGAATGCTATAAATAGATAGTGAGGCTTCAGGAAATTTACACTTAAATTTTCTACTTTTTCATCTAGAAAAAACTGAGCCTTCTCTCTCCCTATCTTTGGCCGAACCCACTCTCTCTCTCTTCCTCATTGAGATTTCGAAATCCTTAGTGTATGAGTAGTGCCCACACACAGCAAGTGATACCTCAATCATAGTGAGGAAGATCGTGAAGAAAGACTTTCAGCAAGAAGGAGGTTTCAGCATCAAAGATTCAGAGAAAGAGATCCAGGTTCAGATATTGATAATGCTCTGCTACAGAAAGGAATCAAGGGCTAGATATCTGAATGGAATGAGTCATTTATATTCCGCTGCACCCAATGTAAGGTTTCTTTAACTTTATATGTGTTTATTTCATCGTTTTAGAAAGTTCATATTTAGGGTGTTAATCAACATACTTGTGAGTAGATCTAAGATCCTGCTAAAATAATTTCCAACAACTGGCCTCAGAGCCATGGTAATTGATTTACTTGCAAGAAATTTGGACTTTAAAACGATTGTTTGTTTGTTTTTGGATGGTATCATGTTGTATTGAGTGTTATTTGATGATTGATTGATGTTTGTAAATTTTCGTGAAAAATAATTTCGGTTCTATTTCTGAAATTATTTTTATTGGATAGTATGGAAAAAATTAAGCAAGTTACTTTTTTACAGAACTCAATTTCGATTTAATTTGAATTAGTTATGATTTTTTAAAGATTCGAAAAAATCGGAGCTGTGCTGAAATTTTCCTGCGATCGCGAAAACTGTCTGTACAGCTCACAATTTTTTCGTTTTTCTTCGTTTTTTCATGCTTTTTCATGGAATTAACTTCCGATTTTTTGTGTAGTTCTGTATTTATACTATTACTATTCCTAATTCAATTCTAATTATCATTTTGAATTAATTTAATATTTTTTAAATTTAATTCAAGATATTAGTGTAATTTGAATTTGAAAATAGTTAGTATCTATCTTCTTGCTTAATTATCTATCTTATTTTTAAATTTGATTATATCTTATCTTATTTTTAAATTTAAGGTCAGATTTTAAATTTTTTAAATTAATTTTTTTTTTAAATAATTTGACCTTATTTAAATTTAAAATAAGATAACTATAATCATGTAATTTTAAATAGATATAAGATATTTTGCTAACTTTTAAATTTTGTTATTTTATTTATTTAAATTACATTTAAAATCTGAAAAAGATATTCATTTATCTTTTCTAATTTTTTATTTAATTTTTATTTATAAAATAACATTTAAATTTTAAAAGTAGTTAGCAAATTTTGAAATGATATTTAGGTTGGTTAAAACCTAATTTTTCAAAATTGTAGGTTTAATTTTAAATTTAATTTTTTTTCAAAATTTTCGAATTTTTTTTTATTTTATTTTAATTTTTCGAAAATAAATATTTTATTTATTTAATTAATTATTTCGAAATTAATTATTTAATTTAAAATTAAATAAATCCTACATCCAACTATCCAGCTAACCTTGTTGCAGGAGTATGTGTTTTAGCTTGTGTGTAAGTTTTCAAAACCTATTATTACTTGATTGCAAATAGCCATGGTTACTTTTTGCCAGATCTAATGATCTGATGGCTCCCTTGGTCAAGTAAATAATTTGTAACAGGTATATTTACAATCTTCTTTCATCTGTGTATGACCTAGCAACATGATAGGACCCATCCAAAGTGTGCATGTGTGAGCCTATGTGTTTAATTTCATTATAGATGCATATAGGTTGTTGTTGCTAAATAAAATGTCATAGTTCTTGATAGATTTTATTTAGGCCCATTTAGTTTTTGGGCCTATTCAATTAATAACAGTTGTTCATTTTAAGGTTAAATTCCTCTCTTTTGGGCCTTGTGTGAGAGTTGGGAGCCATAGTAGTGGGTACGACATACTGAACCCAGCACCCCCTCACATGAACCACCCCAATTGTGAAGGCCCATTTGCCTGATTTGAATAACTGTACTAGGTTAATTAAACTAGTTTAACCTAATAAAATTGATTAGCAACATAATTAATTTTATTTATTTTGAAATTAATTTAAGAAAACCATAGTTTAAAGAATTTTATATTCTAAGCTAAACTATGTGTATTTTCTTGTATTTAATTAAATATAGAATTATAACCATCTAGATTCTTTCTGAAGCTTAATTTAAATTTTTCATTAAATATTCATATTTAAGTTGATATTTAGTTATCTACAACTAACCAACTTAAATCTGAATATCTTTTGGATTTAAAATTTCAAAATTAAGTTGAGGAATTTTAGGCATTGGTTATTAAGATTCTTTATATATTTTTTTTAAGTTAATGTCTTTTCGAATATTAACTTAAAATAGAATATTTTAGATATTTTTTAGGTTAATATCTTTTCGAATATTAACTTAAAATGGAATATCTTCAAAATTAAGTGGTTACAACTTAATTTTTGATATTTAATTAAATTTAAATTTGAAAATATTTAAGTTCTAGATTTTTTTTCTAATACAACTTAAATTAGATATTTTTTCAAATTTTGTGGAAAAGATACTTAGTCAAATAAGATATTTTCTAGATAGTTATTTCTAGACTACTTATTATTTCTAATATTAAATAGGAAAATATTATACGTTGTGAAATTACTTATTTATATAATTAATTTTGGTACAATTTATTTTAAGTATATTTTTCCTAGTATTAAACTAGAGATTAATAATTAAGCCTTCTCTACACTTAATTATTTATTTCTTGAATTTAATACATTTAATTAATTTGAAAATTAAATAACTAAGTTGATTTTCATCATGATACTTAAATATATATTTCTTTTTCATGACACTTAATTAAATAGAAAATTATTTTTAGTTGAAACTTGTTTTTTCAACTAAATTTAAATAATTTTCAAAATATATTTTTTCCTTATTTTATTAATCAAATTTCGAAATTGCATTTCTTAAATGCTGAAATTTCGAATTTTATTTGAAAAATAGATTAAAGATGTAAATTACTTATTTTAATTTTGGACCAACTTAAATCAATGATTTTTTCATTTAATGATTAATTAAAATAAATGAAGTAAAATATATTTTATTAGAAATTTAATAAATTAGTCAAAGGAAAATCTAGATAGGTGATATTTTTGCTTGAAGTATTTTTCTAGTGTATTTAATTAAATAGAAAATTAATATTTAAGTTGATTTTCATCATCATACTTAAATATTTGAAATTTTTCTTATACATATTTAATTAAATAGGAAAATTATATTTTTTGTTGTAAATTAATTTTATTAATTAATTTTTTGTTGTAAATTAATTTTATTAATTAATTTTGGACCAACATTAAATTAGAATAATTTTTCCAGGATTAATTTTTTATTTTAACATGCATTTTCGAAAATTGTGTCCTAGAATACTTTAATTTTTCGAAATGCAATATATATTTATAGAAAATTAAATTTGAGTTGTAAATTAATTTAAATTAATTTTGTAACAACTTAAATTGAATATTTTTCTAAATATTTATTGGAAATTATTACTAAGATGGAAATAATTCATGTTATTTTCATATCCATCTAAGTAAAATTTATAAATATTAAATTAAAATTTATATTTAGAATTTTTCATTCTAAATTAGAAATTTTAATTAATAAATATATATATTTAAAATAAATAGATTAAATAAAGAGAATCAAAGAAAATACAACTCTCTTTAAATAATGAGCTTTATTATTAAGATATTCGATCTCCATTGTGGGTTTTACACCGCGTTTGTTTTAGTGAGTAATCCTCCCTAATGGAGGAACATTCATTAGCAATTTTGCACCGTTTAATCTCGAATGATAAGTAGTTTGTAAGTATTTTGTATGATATGGATCACCCTAATGGTGGCGGCCATACTTGACTTGCAAATTATGAAACAATGGTGGAAGCTCATAAGATAGAATTGCCTTGACTCTCGCCTAAACGGGACAACGCTGAATTCCAATCTTGATCGAATAAAAGGTTGCTAGAATGTTTAACATTTTAGATGAGCTGACAACTCTATTCAATGGATGGTAGCTTTGACTCTCGCCTAAACGGGACACTGATTTCAGTTTGTTGAAAACCTTGGAAATTATTTAGGATTGTATGTTTTAGTATTTTCACTTGTCATTCCTAATTGCTATATGTTTATAATTTATGAATTGTGTATGAATTTATATTGAACCATGTTATTTTCTGTTATTAAATTGTAGTTTAATTTCGAATCTTCATTGTTGGTCTAACATGTTTGTTTTTCTAATGAGATAAATCCCTAATGGATTTTCACCATTAGACATACATAATAGTGTAAGATCTCGAAAGATAAATATTGTATATGCAACATCTAGCTTTTCATCAATTGATGACACCTTAGACTAGTATTTTTACAATATGAAACAAGAAGATTACATAAATAAGATTACTTTGTCTTTCGCTAATCGAAGCATCGTTGGATTCTTATTTATAAACGAAATTATCCTAATTCCTCTTAGCTTATTCATTTCGAATTAGGTCAATAACATATCATTGGATGAATGGTCTATAAATTATTTCATGTCATTCTACATTTTCTCTTAAGAAATTAAATGACGCATATGATTATAATCCCGAAATTCTATTCCCAATTGATATAAATCCTCAATCTTAGAAATCTCCTACTTGTATGGGCAAATCTGACTTAGAGTTTGTATTAGTAGTGGTGGTCCAAGATAGAATTACTCATTATATTTGGTATAAATTTAAGTCTTTGACTTTAATTTTAGATTCCAAATAGAAATTTTCTTATATTTCTAATTCCAAAATACAATACAGTTACACTTTCTCAAGTGTTTAATATCCATCTTCTATTAATGGATTAAAACTGTATGGAATATGAGTTAGGTATTCTGTGACCAGGATCCACTTACAGTATTCTAAGAACTCTTTGATGTAACTAAACCTATGTCATTAAAACGACACAACCACATTTTTATTAATCTATGGCATTTGTATCTTGTTCATAGTGGATTTGACAAGATCAATCTCTGCAAAAAGTTAATATGCCTATATCCACTGAAAGTAGTTAATCGCAGATGGATGTACATTCAGGGGTGGATATGAGTTTTTCGTTGTATTCTTAAAACGATAACTCTAGATTATACCTTAAGCAAAGAAATTTGAAATGTTTAAAAATTTCATTAATTTCTAGCAATGGTTAAAACCATTAAGGTAAGTGGTTAAAGATCTTGCGAACTGATAGGGGTGGAGAAATAGTTAGTAGATATGCAGTTCAAAGATCATTAAATTGATTTTTGAATTATATCCAAACTTACCTCCCCAGAAATTTCGAGTTGCATATTGATGATTAGTTACTAGTCGTTGCCTAATTCCTTCTATGGTAATACAATTTCAGAATGATGTAATGGTTGTATACTTAATGTAAATCATTACTAGATTCATGGATGACCTAATCAAAATCTTAAGAAAAGCTAGAACTGTTAACCATGGTTTGTTAGCTATTCTAAGTGATTAGGGGTGGACTATCCCATAGTCAATAGATAAGAAAGTGTTTATTTAAACAAATACTACTTTTCTAAGAAAATGACTAAGTCTGAAAAATAAAGTAGCATATAAAGGAGATATTTAATTCTTGATTCCAAAAGTGTTCTATCATCTTATTCGACATATGATGATCCCACTGCCTCTATTGTCTTGTCACAACCAAAGAGGTTAAATACCATTTAGTTTTCTTAGACATAATTCACGGTACCTTGTCGTAGTGGGAGAGTTTCTAGGAACTCACCTTCTCATGACTTGGGAGACACTAGTGATTAAAATCCATTGTGAGTTTAAACAAGTAATGGATTGTCAAGATAAGAAACTAAGAAGAAAAGCCAATAGAACTATGGTTTAATCCATTCACATGGAATAACCTAAAGTTTTCTATTACAAGGACATAAAAGGAAATTTTCGTTTATAAGTCCATTCAATGGACTTAACAAAACTTCCTGTTCCTAGTATTATAGGTTTGAGTTTATCTAAACCTATGGCTTGTGGTATACCTGGTAATTACTTACTCTAATGCAAGCAACTTACTTTAGTGAGATGCTGAAGCATTTTCTTTCTAATGACAATCTATAGAAGCTTCACAACTTCTTAAACATAGATTTTATTTATCTAAGGAAAAGTTTCAACTATTCCAGAAAAGATAAAGCCATGAAAGAATTTCTTACATCAACAGTGAAAGGTCTCAGATATGCTTTTGTATGCTTTAGACCAGACACCTGCTGTTGAGTGGGAGTAATGAGTAGGTATCAGATTAATCCAGGAGAAGAACATTGGACGACAATCAAGTAAATCTTAAGATAAAGAAGAGGAACTATATGTTAGTCTATAAGGGTGTGTTTAAAACTCTTAGACTACACCACATCAGATTTCGAAATTTTCCTTTGTGCTAGAAAATCTTTCTGATAAGATGGTGATTACTCTGGGGGTGGAATAGTGATTTTGGAGAAGTGTAAAAACCTATCTGAACTCTCTAGGTCTACCAGAAAGGGACTGAATGTTAAAGTTGCAGGAAAGGTACTTATTCAGTCTAAGGAAAGTTCTATACATTTTTGGCACCATTCCAAATTGCCTAAACTACTAGTTTTAATTTTCTGATTAACCAAAAGTATATCCCAAAGGTATGTATAGAATCCAGTATCCCAAGAGAGTAGACATATAGAGAGGAATTTCACATTATCAATAATTTTGTGATTAAGGAAGAGTAATGGTGGAGAAAAGGTTGTGGTTAATTCAACCTTTCAGATCCTATTACGAGGAGTTTACTACTACTACACTTAATTTGTATATCGAGGTGTTGAGATTATTTGAAACACGCTTTTTGTTTTATATTAGTGCAAGTGGGAGTTTTTTGGGTTTTATGCCCTAAATAAAACTCATTTCAATATAATCAGATTTACTTATTAATATAGATCAGAAATAACATTTAATGTTGCATGGTTCACATGATTTATTTCATGATTATATGTACATAATGTATAAATTTATCTGAAACCCTTTTCACATACTTGATCCTGTTTATTGTGCCGTCAACACATTGGAAAGTAAACATGACTATGTGAATAAAGTTTCCTAGATTTATCAGACATTGGGTTTTAATGATATGATAATCTACAACAGGGTTTACTTGCATTTGGAGAAATGCTATGTTCTTTCCAGAGCATTGGTTAAAGTAAAGCTCAGGTTGGATGCATGGAGTATGCATCGGAAGGGACCGATATTAAACTTTGACTTAGATTTATTAAACTTACCGTAATATCTATTCAAGTCAATATCGCCTAGTTGATCCTAGATTAAATGATCTTAATCCTGATATGATTAGGCTCAATCTCGAGAGGCTATTCGTGTTCTTTGATTTGTTAGTTAAGCCTACTTTTAGGTCAGGGTGATACGTACATTTTGGGAACACGGTAGTGCAATTGAGTGGGAGCGCTATCATAAACATGGAATCTATAGCTTCTATCTGGCGAATAGTAAGCAAAGGATGATCTCCTTCGAGCTTGACCAAACAAACATAAATGGTGGAGTACTCATTTCACATAAACTGAAATATCATTTATACGGGGTCAAGTGTTTTAAGGATAAAATACATTGTAGGGTGTAACGGTAATTTAATCCCTTTACAGTGTAGATCATTCATATAGAGGATCATTGATCAAATTAGGATTTAACAATGGATAACTAATGATGTGTCTATATGGTGGAACATATAGAGCATTCTATATACTGAGAGTGCAATTCTAAGTTCTATGCGTGGATTCAACGAAGAATTAATAAGTTTGTGAATTTTAGTGCTAAATTCTTGATCTACTTATTGGAAGCTCGGTTATATAGACCCATGGTCCCCCCACTAGTTGAGATAATATTGCTTGTAAGACTCATGTAATTGGTTTTGATTAATCAATTATAATTCTCAAATTAGACTATGTCTATTTGTGAATTTTTCACTAAGTAAGGGCGAAATTGTAAAGAAAGAGTTTTATAGGGGCATATTTGTTAATTATGATACTTTGTATGGTTCAATTAATAAATATGATAAATCACAATATTATTTATAGTTATTAAATAGTTAGAATTGGCATTTAAATGGTTGAATTAGAAAATTGGCGTTTTTGAGAAAATCAGATGCAGAAAAGATAAAACTGCAAAATTGTAAAAAGTGAGGCCCAAATCCACTTGTATAGGGCCAGCCACTTTTGTAGGAAATTTAAACTGATTTTTTCATTATTTTAATGCCAAATAATTCAAACCTAACCCTAGTGGAATGCTATAAATAGATAGTGAGGCTTTAGGAAATTTACACTTAAATTTTCTACTTTTTCATCCAGAAAAAACTGAGCCTTCTCTCTCCCTATCTTTGGCCGAACCCACACTCTCTCTCTTCCTCATTGAGATTTCGAAATCCTTAGTGTATGAGTAGTGCCCACACACAGCAAGTGATACCTCAATCATAGTGAGGAAGATCGTGAAGAAAGACTTTTAGCAAGAAGGAGGTTTCAGCATCAAAGATTCAGAGAAAGAGATCCAGGTTCAGATATTGATAATGCTCTGCTACAGAAAGGAATCAAGGGCTAGATATCTGAACGGAAGGAGTCATTTATATTCCGCTGCACCCAATGTAAGGTTTCTTTAACTTTATATGTGTTTATTTCATCGTTTTAGAAAGTTCATATTTAGGGTGTTAATCAACATACTTGTGAGTAGATCTAAGATCCTGGTAAAATAATTTCCAACAATGTCAACTTTCGACTATCTTTGCTGATTGAAAATTAGAATCAATACATCTAGTATGATTTTATTCTCCACCAAAATATACAAGCATGAGATCTCTCATTCTCTAAAGATACTTGAGAATGTGCTTTACAGTAATCCAGTGTTTCAAACCTAGATTAGATTGATAACGACCAATAATCTCTACATCGTAGCATATGTCAGGCCTTGTATATAACATTGCATACATCAAGCTCCTAACTACATATGCATAAGGGTACTTTCTCATGTCTCTTCCTCTTGAGGAGTCTTTGGATATTGATCATTGTATAGAGTAATTCCATGTCTAGACGGTAATTGTCCTTTCTTAGAATTCTCCTTTGAGAATCTTTCTTGCACCTTATCGATATAAGTTGCTTAAGAAAGTGCTAATGTTCTCTGTTTTCTATCTCTATAGATTTTGATCCCACGAACGTAGCTTGTTTATCCCAAATCCTTCATTTTGGAATTTTTCGGCTAACCATTTCTTTACATCTGATAATCGTTCTACATTGATTCCAATAAGTAGAATGTCATCAACATAATGAACTAGGAATACAATTGTATTACCTTTAATGTATTTGTATACACATGCTTTTTTTTTATTTTGTTCGAAGTCGTACTCTTTAATAGTCTTATTAAAAGAGATATTCCAAGATCTAGAGGCTTGATTCAATCCATAAATAAATTTAAGCAACTTGCACACCTTTCGATCTTTTCCTGGTAAAACATGCCCTTTCGGTTGTTCCATATAAAAGAATTCATCAAGATCGCCACTTAAAAAACGGTCTTGACATCCATGTACCATATCTCATAATCATATGCGGCAACTATGGAAAGAAGAATACAAATAGATTTAAGCATTGCCACAGAAGAGAAAGTTTCATCATAGTCGATGTCTTCTCACTATGTAAAGCCTTTGGCCACAAGCCTAGCTTTAAAGGTCTCTACCTTCCCATCAACATAATTCTTCTTCTTGAAAATCTATTTACACCCTATGGGCGTAATATCCTCGGGTGGAGTTTTATATTCCCAAACTTTATTGGTACTCATGGAATCTATTTTTGAATCCATGGCATTGCTCCACTTGTCTGACTTAGGGTAATCCATTGCTTCTTTATAAGTCAATGAATCGTCCTTGTCTGTCTCACAGATAAGAACATGTGTTTCATGTTCATAGCAGACAGGTGTTCTTATAATCCTCCCACTACGATGATGTATTGGGTTTCCTTTTTCAGGAACTGTAGTAACCGCTGTCGGTCGTTCAACTAATGGTGCTGAAATCCTTAGTTTAGAAATCTCATTTCTGATTTCCTTGATAACCACTTGATTGCGTGGCTTATGACTTTTCATATAGTTATGTTCAAGAAAAATAGTATTTGTTAATACAAATACTTTATTGTTTTGATGACTATAGAAATAGGCATCTCGATTCTCATCTGAATATTCTACAAATATACACACTTTAGTCTTGGGAGTAAGCTTCACAAACTTTGGTTTAAGAACATGAGCAGGACAGCCCTAAATACAGAATTATTTCAAACTGGGTTTTGTACCATTCTATAATTCCATTGGAGTATTGATTATGCTCTTTGAGGGTACTACATTCGAAATGTAAGTAGTTTCCAAAAGTGTGTATCCCCAGAAGTTTAGCGACAGTGATGAGTAATACATCATCGATCTGACCATGTCTAACAAGGTTCAGTTTCTTCTTTCTGCAACACCGTTATGTTGAGGTGTTATAGGTACTATGAGTTGGGACAAGATCCCTTCTTCCAAAAAATAGTCTTTGAATTCGAAATCCAAATACTTACCACCACGATCTGATCAAAGTATCTTTAATGATTTACCTAATGGCTTTTTCAACCATAGCCTTGAATTCTTTGAACTTTCTGAAAGTTTCAGACTTCTTGGCCATTAGGTAAGTATGACTGTATCTAAAATAATCGTCAATAAAAGTGACAAAGTATTCATAGCCATTTTGAGTTTGAATATTAATAGGTCCACACACATTAGTGTGTATAAGCTTAAGTTATTCTTTAGCTCTATTACATTTTACAGAAAAAGGTCTTTTGCCATCTTGCCTTCTAAACAAGACTCAAACATCGGAAGAGTTCCAACTTTTAGTTTTCTCAAAGGACCAATCCTTTGTTAATCGATTTATTCTGCTAGGCCAATATGGCCTAAACGTAGATGTTATAGATACGTTTCATCATTATCAGAAACTTTTTGCCTCTTATTTGATTGAGGCAATGCTACTCTAAACAATTTATTATTTAAAATTAATTGATCACTTGGATTGAGCACATAAAGTTTGTTACTCTATTTGAAGAATAAATAGGCGCACCATTCTTAGAAATAATAATCTCATTATTAATAAAACCAACATTGAAAAATTATTCATGCAAAAGAGATAAAGAACTAATATTCTTGGTACATTCAAGAATAAAATTAACATTTTTCAATAACAAAAATTTATTATTACCCTTGGCAGACACTTATGCTCCATTATCCACGCGCATAGTCACTTCCCCATCGGCCAGTTCCCTTAACGATTCAAGTATCTGCAGAGAAGAACAAATATGATTAGTGGCTCCAGAATCAATAATACATAAGGATTTTGTTGGAACTTATTTTACCAGGATCTTAGATCTACTCACAAGTATGTTGTTTAACACCCTAAATATGAACTTTCTAAAACGATAAATTAAACACATATAAAGTTAAGAAAACCTTACATTGATGCATCGGAATTAATGTCTCCTTCCACTCAGATCTCTAACCCTTGTATCCTTTCTGTCGCAGAGTATAATAAAGATTTGAGCCCGAATGTCCTTCTTCTTTGAGTTTGATCCTTCACAGTCTTCCAATCTATGATTGAGTTACTGCTTGCTGTGTGTGGGCACTTACTCTTTCACTAGGGTCAAAATTTAGGAAGAGGGAAAGAGAAGAGGGATTTCGGCCAAGGTATAGAAAATAAGGAAGGCTCAGTTTTTCTGAAGAGAGAAATTTCTGTCAGATAACTAATGAATGTGTTGTTTTGACTGAGCCATCACTTTCTATTTATAGGCAACTAATAGGCTTAGGTTAGGAATTATTTGGCATTAAAATAATGAAAATATCAATTTGAATTTCCACAAATAGTGGCCGGCCATGGTGTGATAATGGACCCCACTTGATTTTGCAGTTTTAACAGATTTTATTTCTATTTTCTCAAAAAATGCCAATTTTCCAATTCTAACCATTTAAATGCCAAAAGTAATTATTTAATAACTAAAATAGATTATTAAATAATATTCTCATTTAATTTAATTATTAACTAGACATATAAAGTCCATTAATAAATAAATAAACCTAGAATCTCTTTTCTTTACAATTTCACCCCTGCTTAGTGAAAATTCATAAATTAGACATAGTCTAACTTTAGAATTATAATTGATCAATCACGAATCATTTAATGAGTCTTACAAGCAGAATGTTCTCAACTAGAATGGGGACCATGGATCTATATGCTGAGCTTCCAATAAGTGAACCAAATTTACCAAGTAAATTCCTACTTATTAATTCTTCGTTGAATCCACTCTTAGAACTTAGAATTGCACTCTCAGACTTATATAGAGCATATTATATGTTCCACGATATCAATATGCTATCTCATTTAACCATTGTTATAATCTTATTGTGATTTAAAGATCCTCTATATAGATGATCTACATCGAGATGGGATAATTTCACTGTTCTCACCCCTCAATGTATTTTGCTCCTTAAAACACTTAGCTACCTGTAAATGGTGTTTAGTGATCTTATAATTAGTCAGTTAAACAAGAGCTCATCCATTTACTTCTATTTGCTAAGCTCGAAGGGAATCATCACTTGACTTCTATACACCAGTAGAAGCTATAGATTCCATATTTATGTTCAGCACTCCCACTCAATCATACTATCATGTTCCCAAAATATACGTATCACCCTGACCCAAAAGTAGGATTAACTAATAAACCAAAGAACATGAATAATACTCCTGAGTTGAGCCTAAACATATCAGGATTTAGATTCTTTTAATCTTAAGATCAACTACTGATATTGACTTGGAAAGATATATAACGGTAAGTTTGTTATATCTTAACTTAGTTGCAATATCGGTCCAGTCCAATGTATACTCTATACATTCGAATTAGTATACTTTACTAATGTCCTGGAAAGAACATAACACTTACTCCAAGTGTAAGTACACATCATCGCTGATTATCACATTAGTGTAAATCCAAAACACTGATGAAACAGGGACCTATTCTTTTAATTCATATGATCACAAACACATTCCACTGTGTTGACGATACTGTAATTGTGAATAAACATATGATCTGGATTTAACTGATTTTGTGTGTAAAAGTAGTAAACATATTTAAACCATTAGCATGTAAAATTCATGCAAACATTAATCACTTCAAATTTCTTATATTGATAACTAATCAGATTGTAAAGAGTTTTATTTAGGGCATAAAACCCAACAGATTTATCATCTTCCACTAAGTTAGCTTCAAGAAAAAATAAATCATATTTATGAAATTAAGTTCGGAGAGATACTTGTTACAGTTTCTCTTCTAGTGTCCCATTAGGCCACACTGGAAATAGTTGCCTTTAGCCTACTTGTTCTTGGACTTGGGGCTAGCTTTGTTCTTCTTGGCCTTAGGTGATTTCTTGCCTTTGGGCTTGCCACCATTGTTGTCCTTAGTGTTCTTCTTCTTTTGCTTACCAGAAGAGAAATGAGAGTTGGATTTTGCTTCAACGATGTTTGATTCCCCTTCTTTGGACTTATCCTTGTTAAGGTTCTCAAATACGGTAAACTTGTTCAATAATTGGGTCATGTTAAACTCGAGCATGTTCATCACATAATTTGTGGTGAAAGCCTTGAAGTAAGGAGATAGCGACTCAAGTATCATAGTCACTTGAGTCCTCTCGTCAATGATAGCTTCATGTGTCTATGCCTCATGCATTAGCTCAATCATGTGCATTACATGAGATCATACAAGGACACCTTCTTCATCTTACAATTCATATAGCTACGAGTAGCATCATATCGTGTTTGATTAGATTGCTGCCCAAACATGGCTTGTAGAGAATTCATTATTTGAGATGCACTCTACATGTTCTCATGCGTCTTGCACAGAACATCATCCATGCTTACAAGTATGAAACATTTGGCCTTATTTTTTTGGATTGAATCTAAGTATCATATTTATCTTGAATATTTTTTGGGGCATTGGCACCGAGCTCCTTAGGACGCTCCTCAGTTAGGAAAAATTTGTGATTCTCACAAACTACCATTAAATGCAGATTCAATTTCCATTAATAAAAGTTATCACCATTCATTTTTTTCAAGTGCTAGTAAAGTAGTAAGGGGATTTGGCATATAGACATGACTTAAATAAATAAAGTAATAACATAATGATTATGCATGAATAATAAATATCATTTTAAAATTACTGTAAACGTGATGCATGAGCGCATACAAGTAAAATACATAAAAAAAAAATTTAAGTTATTCCACGATAAAATTCTTTGACAATTGATTGTTGCCTTAGGGTCAGTATCGAGTCAATTTCATTGAGCCTATGAGACAACTGTAATATTCAGTTTATACACATATATTGGTATTCGGTATATGAAGTGTGATACAATTGTATTGTTATTATTATTATTATTATTATTATTATTATTATTATTATTATTATTATCATTATTAATAATATTTTTATTGTTGTTGTTGTTGTTGTGCGTGTGTGTGACTGGAAAAAAAAAGAAAAAAAATGATATATATATTAAATAGTGAGATAAATAAATAGTGAAGCATTAGATTAATGAGTTTAATATTTAAAATTTAAATTTAAATCATCATAATTTTATCTGATTAGTTAGATTTTTATTTTTAAATTTAAACCTATTATACGATATGTTATATACGTATATACTCTAGAACCCTAGCAGCCAGATAGTATCATATTCCTTTATTCTCATCATCTCTCAAATTTTTTTATCCTCTCTATTGCACCAAATCAATTGTTTTAATCTTAAGAGCTTCGGGGTCAGCAATCAACTGATCATCGTTCCGTGTCTTCGAAATCTTCAGGTAAAATTCGTAGTTGTTTTTATTTTCGTTTTCAGAGAAATAGGCTTTCATAAAACTATCATATCTCTCTCCCCATAGGTCTGTTTTCAGTGATCTAGGTACCGTTTTAAAGATAATTTAATGATATATATTTTTTATGAAGAAACTCTTTCCTAATTTTGATTATTTCGATGTCAAAAAATTCATGTTTTACACTAACTGTCGATTTACAGTTTTTTAAAATTTCTTTCCGATATTGCCTTAGTAAAAGTGTGATATCTCTTTCGATATCTATTATTTTACAGCGATTCTTATACTGTTAGAAATATAATTCAATAATCCATATTTTCTTTGAAGAAATCTTTTCCTAGTTCGGAGTTCTTACCAGTCAAAAGTTAGGATCTTTACTCGGTTATGGTATTTCGTTTTAAGTTTTGTTTCAGAAAAAGTGTCTTCAGTAAAAATTCAATATCTCTCTCACTTTTGATCTATTTTAAAAGATCTTTATCGCGTTTTAAAGCTTAGGAAAATAGCTACATTTGTTATGAAGAAATTATTATCTAGATCGGGGTGTAACTATTTTTAAAACTTTTATTTTTGGGCTGTATTCAGAAATCGGCATGATCCAGGATTTTAAAGAAACTGTTTTGAGCAAACATGCATAACTCCTAGGTTAAAGCTCCGATTTTGATGATCTTTATACCGTTAGAAAGGTCTTTCAATTAACTAAAACTTTGTGAACAGTAGGACTTCTAATTCAAACGTTTTATAAGTCAAATTCTAGGCTAAAGTTGCTGTACAGTAAGAGTAATAAATATATTGAGTTTATCGGTGGACTAAGGGTTTCGTTAAATGTTATAGGGCCTAGAAGGTATCTTAGGAGTTAATTACAGCGGAGTTGAGGTAAGAAAAAATAATTATACTTTATACTTGCTTTTTATATGGTTTGAGTACCTAGTATGACTGCTTGAATAAATTGTATTGAAACTGTAGAATGTGATAGTTTCGGTGAAATATTAGTGTTTTGTCGATGGATTGTATATGGGTGTTTAATCATATTCCAGGTACTTGGAAGTGGTTGGAAACCACACATGTATGGTGATGTGGTAAGTGAGGCAGTGTACGTAAGGGTGCACTGGTTATTGGTACTGCGTTCTGGTTAAGAACGTAAGACACTCCAGATTTGTATGGAAACTGGAGTGTGAGTGTGTGGTATTTCAGTATTTGTGTGGCTGCCTCTATTTATACTTTATGATTAGTTTGTTGTATGTTTGATGTATATGTTTGTGCTATGATGTGTGAATGCTGGTACATAGTATTTTGTTTTTCCTTACTGGGCTTTGCAGCTCACCCCTTATTTACCCCCTATGTGCAGATAAGTAAGCCTGTAAGCTTTCGGTGACAAGTTGAGTCTGGACAGCATGGGGTGTATCTCGTGTGATCATGTAACTGCGTGTGGTCTTGGCCATCTTCCACTGAAAGTTTTTTTTTTTTTAATTTATTAAACTTATCTAGGATGTTGTCGTTTAAATTTTCTATTACTTTTCCCTAAGTGGTAATACTTTATTTTCAACTGGGTACCCATGTTTTGAAAATTGTTATTTTTTTAATAAAGGCAACATTAGTATCTTAACGCCAATTTATTTATGGCATCTTATTTTACATAAGTAAGGGCGTTACAAATGGTACCAGAGCCACAGTTACATTGATCTTGAATTCACGCGACATACACACCATCGCTGCAAAGGATCAACTTGTCATCAAGTATGTATGCTTTATATATGTTATGTCTTATATGTTAAATTTGGTTTAGTCTTTATCTTTTGATTTTACTTTAGTTAGCTAGAAGTTTAGGGTATGGTTAATCAAAACAATTAACTGATTCTTCGGAGTTAGAATTTTAGTATAACTCAAACAATTTTCTTATTAGTGTAATTTTTTTATGAGTGAAGATTATTTATTTATTTATTTATTTTACATGGTGAATTGTTGCTTGATGATTTACGTTTTTTTTAAGTTTATATAATTTAGTGTATAGATATTTCCTTTTTGAGCGAGATACATCTTTGGTTATTTTTCTTACCGCAACCATCTCCTTTCTTTTGAAGAACAAGTTAAGGGATTCGATGGAAAACGGTGAACCCAGAAGATCAACCCGGTTGAATGAAAGAGCGGTTGTAAGAGACCGAGCTAGAGGTCGGGGGCGAGGAGGTGCTCGCGGTCGAGGTCGCGGTCGAGGCAGGGGAAACCAGCATGTCCCTGCCGAGGCGGTGATCCAGGAGAATCAAAATGCCTCTGTAAATGGACAACAACCAGGTCAAGGTGGGGGCAACCACGAAGTCCCTACTGGGGTAGTTGGTCAAGAACACCAAAACACCCTTGTAGTGGTGCCACCACAATAAGAAGATTTGGCGCAAGAAGTTGCTCGTCTCAGGGAAGAAATTAGGAAGCGAGATGAAGAGGCTCACAACCGTCAGGAATAACCCAATCAAGGACAGCATCGATTTTTGCCGGTGCAATACATGCCTGTGCCGGAGGGTCGATGGGAACCAATATATGAAAGGTTCCACAAGCAACACCCACCAAATTTTGAAGGGGGCTCAGATCCAATGGAAGCTGAGGAATGGTTAAGAACAGTGGAAGGTATTGTTGAGTACATGCGGCTCGGTAACGGAGATAGTGTAGCTTGTGCTGCTAGTTTATTGAAAAAGGATGCCCGCATCTGGTGGGATGTTATTAAACAAACACGGGATGTGGCCGCAATGACCTGGGCTCACTTTGTACAAGTTTTTAACAAAAAATACTACAGTGAAGCAATACACTCAGCTAGAGTTAATGAGTTCACGAACCTGAGGCAGGGTAAGTCTACAGTTACAGAGTATGCTCGCCAATTTGACAGATTAGCAAAGTTTGCCACAGATCTGGTTCCTACTGAGTTTCTGAGGATCGTTTTACTGAAGGGCTCAACTCCCGAATAAGTCGGGACATAGCGATGTCATGAGTAAGGGAAACCACGTATGCTGAGGTACTGGAAAAAGCCCTAGAAGCTGAGTTGTGTGAAAGTCGTATACAGAAAGACAATATAGCAAGGTGGGAGGCCAGAAAGGCCAGTAATGGAGGTGGTGATAACAAAAGGAAACTGCCAAGTAACCAACACAACGAAGCCGACAAGAGAAACAAGATAGGGTCCAATAACTACAAAGGGAAGAAGCCATATGTGGAGTACCCCCTATGCCCAACATGTGGTCGTAAGCATCCGGGAGAATGTCGACTAAAAGGCAAGACTTGTTACAAGTGTGGGCAACCAGGCCACTATAAGAAGGACTGTCCGTAAAAAGGTGATTAACTCAAGGATGACAAACTTGTCCCAGCTCGAGTATTTGCACTAACTAGAGGGAAGGCTGAGACTAGTAACACTGTGGTTGCAGGTCAGATTTCTATCTCTGGAAAACTATGTACTGTTTTATTTGATTTTGGAGCTACGCACTCATTTATTGCTTTAAAGATGATAGATACGTTAGAACTATCGTATGTAAACTTTAGTTATAAGTTCATGACGGAGTTGCCCTCGGGCGAGGTTATGATATCATCTAGAGGAGTGCGGGATGTGCCAATAACGATTGCAGACAAGGAACTTAGTGGAGATCTGATAGAGCTGGAGATGAGGGATTACGATCTTATCTTGGGTATGGATTGGCTATCACGACATGGAGCAACAATAGATTGCCGAAAGAGGACAGTGACTTTCACCCCTGAATCTGGAGAGGCATTCATATTTGAAGGAATCAAAGTCAAGTCAAGCTTACCGCTAGTTACAGCCCTGAAGGCACGAAGGATGATACGTGCGGGATGTCAAGCATACTTGGCCAGCATAGTAGACAAGTTGAGAGAAACCACCCTCAAGCCAGAGAATGTCCACATAATATGTGAATTCCAAGAAATTTTTCCAGAAGACCTACCAGGGCTACCCCCAAATAGAGAGATAGAATTTGTGATTGAGTTAGCACCAGGCACAGCACCAATCTCGAGGGCTCCATACCGCATGGCTCCCAATGAATTGGAGGAATTGAAGGCTCAACTACAAGATCTTTTAGACAAGGGGTTCATTAGACCAAGTTACTCACCTTGGGGTGTGCCAGTGTTGTTCGTCAAGAAGAAGGACGATAGTATGCGGATGTGTATAGACTATCGAGAGCTGAACAAAGTGACTATAAAGAACAAGTATCCCTTGCCTCGCATCGATGATTTTTTTGATCAGTTACAAGGGGCGATTGTCTTTTCAAAGATCGACTTGAGATCTGGGTACCACCAATTGAAAGTCTGAGAGGAAGATATAGCAAAGACGACATTTCGAACACGGTATGGGCATTATGAATTTCTAGTGATGTCATTTGGGTTAACCAATGCCCCAGCAGCCTTCATGGATTTAATGAATAGAGTATTCAAGGAATATCTTGACAAGTTTGTGGTGGTATTCATTGATGACATACTCATTTATTCAAGGACAATGGAAGAGCACGAGGAGAACTTAAGGCTAACTCTAAGTAGACTCAAAGAGCACCAATTGTACGCCAAATTCAAAAAGTGTGAGTTCTGGTTGGAGAAAGTGGCATTTCTAAGCCATATAGTGTCCAAAGATGGGGTAGAGGTGGACCCTGCAAAAATTGAAGCAGTGAAGAGCTGACCAAAACCAAAAACCGCAAGTGAGGTTCGGAGTTTTCTCGGACTAGTTGGATATTATAGGAGATTCATTGAAGGGTTCTCAAAAATAGCCACACCGTTGACGAATCTGACTCGAAAGCAACAAAAATTTGCATGGACAGATAAATGTGATGAAAGCTTTCAGACATTGAAAGATAAACTCATAACAGCACCCGTCCTGTGTGTTCCAACTAACAAAGATAAATTTGTAGTATATTGCGACGCATCAAAGCAAGGGCTCGGTTGTGTGTACCTAATAAAGCGGAGTTGCAATCAAAAATCTTGCAAGAGGCGCACACTACACCCTATTCTTTACACCCAGGATCAGCCAAAATGTACAATGATCTGAAAGGTAGGTATTGGTGGCCGGGTATGAAAAATGATGTAGCAGAATTTGTAGCGAAATGCCTTACATGCCAGCAAGTTAAGGCCGAACACCAGAGACCTGCAGGGTTGTTGCAATCTCTTGATATTCCTCAGTGGAAATGGGAAGATATTGCTATGGATTTTGTGACGGGATTACCGAAGAACAGCAAACAACAGGATTCTATCTGGGTGATTATTGACAGACTAACTAAATCAGCACATGTTCTGCCTGTGGGCACTAATTACAACGCAGAGCAATATGCTGAACTGTATGTAAAAGAAATTGTAAGGCTACATGGAGTCCCAAAGACCATTGTATCTGATAGAGGTTCAGTTTTTACCTCTAAGTTTTGGGAAAGTGTGCAAAGTGCTTTGGGCACAAAACTGAAGTTGAGTACAGCATTCCATCCTCAAACTGATGGACAATCAGAATGAACTATTCAAATACTAGAAGACATGCTACGAGCTTGTGCGTTGGATTTCCCAGGTATCTGGAGTAACTATTTGCCACTAATGGAGTTCTCGTACAACAATAGCTATCAATCTACAATAGGGATGGCACCCTATGAAATGTTGTATGGGAGGAAGTGTCGATCACCACTACACTGGGATGAGGTTGGCGAAAAGCGATACTTAGGCCCAGACCTAGTAAGAGAGGCCACTGAAGCAGTAGAAAAGATTCGAAATAGAATGGCAACTGCACAAAGCCGCCAGAAAAGTTATGCCGACGCAAAGAGACGGAATGTGAAATTTGCAGTGGGTGATAAAGTGTTCCTTCGAGTGTCACCTATGAAAGGGGTTATGCGTTTTGGAAAGCGAGGAAAGCTAAGTCCAAGATTTATAGGTCCTTTTGAGATATTGGACAGAGTGGGACAAGTAGCTTATCGACTGGCATTGCCACCAGTATTAGCTGAGACGCATAATGTGTTCCATATTTCTATGCTACGAAATTACGTGTCGGATCCATCACACGTGCCGAACTATGAAAGAATGGATCTAAAGCAGGACTTGAGTTATGAAGTGCGACCAGTTCGCATTATAGAGAGAGGAACGAAGGAGTTAAGGTCCAAAAGTATTCCTATAGTAAAAGTTCTATGGAGCAACCGTTCAGAAAGGAAGGCAACGTGGGAAATGGAGGGAGACATGAAAGAACAGTACCCCGAACTTTTTGGTAAGTCTAATTTCGAGGACGAAATTTCCTTTAAGGAGGGTAGAATGTAATATCCAGTTTATATACATATATTGGTATTTGGTATATTAAGTGTGATACAATTATATTGTTATTATTATTATTATTATTATTATTATTATTATTATTATTATTATTATTATTATCATTATTAATAATATTTTTATTGTTGTTGTTGTTGTGCGTGCGTGTGACTGGGAAAAAAATGATATATATATTAAATAGTGAGATAAATAAATAGTGAAGCATTAGATTAGTTAGTTTAAAATTTAAAATTTAAATTTAAATCATCATAATTTTATCTGATTAGTTAGATTTTTATTTTTAAATTTAAACCTATTATACGATATGTTATATACGTATATACTCTAGAACCCTAGCAGCCAGATACTATCGTATTCCTTTATTCTCACCACCTCTCAATTTTTTTTTATCCTCTCTATTGCACCAAATCATTTGTTTTAATCTTAAGAGCTTCAGGGTCAGCAATCAACCGATCATCATTCCGTGTCTTCGAAATCTTCAGGTAAAATTCGTAGTTGTTTTTATTTTCGTTTTCAGAGAAATAGGCTTTCATAAAACTATCATATCTCTCTCCCCATAGGTCCGTTTTCAGTGATCTAGGTACCGTTTTAAAGATAATTTAATGATCTATATTTTTTAATACTCTTTCCTAATTCTGATTATTTCGATGTCAAAAAATTCATGTTTTACACTGACTGTCGATTTACAGTTTTTTTAAAATTTCTTTCCGATATTTCCTTAGTAAAAGTGTGATATCTCTCTCGATATCTATTATTTTATAGCGATTCTTATACTGTTAGAAAGATAATTCAATAATCCATATTTTCTTTGAAGAAACCTTTCCCTAGTTCGGAGTTCTTACCAGTCAAAAGTTACGATCTTTACTCAGTTATGGTATTTCGTTTTAAGTTTTGTTTCAGAAAAAGTGTCTTCAGTAAAAATTCAATATCTCTCTCACTTTTGATCCATTTTAAAAGATCTTTATCTCGTTTTAAAGCTAAGGAAAATAGCTACAGTTTTTATGAAGAAATTATTGTCTAGATCGGGGTGTAACTGTTTTTAAAACTTTTATTTTTGGGCTGTATTCAGAAATCGGCATGATCCAGGATTTTAAAGAAACTTTTTTGAGAAAACATGCATAACTCCTAGGTTATAGCTCCGATTTTGATGATCTTTATACCGTTAGAAAGGTCTTTCAATTAACTAAAAACTTTGTGAACAGTAGGACTTCTAATTCAAACGTTTTATAAGTCAAATTCTAGGCTAAAGTTGCTGTACAGTAAGAGTAATAAATATATTGAGTTTATCGGTGGACTAAGGGTTTCGTTAAATGTTATAGGGCCTAGAAGGTATCGTAGGATTTAATTACAGCGGAGTTGAGGGTAGGAAAAATAATTATACTTTATACTTGCTTTTTATATGGTTTGATTACCTAGTATGACTGCTTGAATAAATTGTATTGAAACTGTGGAATGTGATAGTTTCGGTGAAATATTAGTGTTTTGTCGATGGATTGTATATGGGTGTTTAATCATGTTCCAGGTGCTTGGAAGTGGTTGGAAACCACACATGTATGGTGATGTGGTAAGTGAGGCAGTGTACGTAAGGGTGCACTGGTTATTGGTACTGCGTTCTGGTTAAGAACGTAAGACACTCCAGATTTGTATGGAAGCTGGAGTGTGAGTGTGTGGTATTTCAGTATTTGTGTGGCTGCCTCTATTTATACTTATGATTAGTTTGTTGTATGTTTGATGTATATGTTTGTGCTATGATGTGTGAATGCTGGTACATAGTATTTTGTTTTTCCTTACTGGGCTTTGCAGCTCACCCCTTATTTACCCCCTATGTGCAGATAAGTAAGCCTGTAAGCTTTCGGTGACAAGTTGAGTCTGGGCAGCATGGGATGTATCTCGTGTGATCATGTAACTGCGTGTGGTCTTGGCCATCTTCCGCTGAAAGTTTTTTTTTTTTAATTTATTAAACTTATCGAGGATGTTGTCGTTTAAATTTTCTATTACTTTTCCCTAAGTGGTAATACTTTATTTTCAACTGGGTACCCATGTTTTGAAAATTAACGCCAGTTTATTTATGGCATCTTATTTTACATAAGTAAGGGCGTTACAACAACTCTCATTTTTATTATTTTAAAACTTAAATATCTCATATTTTCTTTTCAAAATATAATGTACTGCTTTTTTACCAAGTTAACAACTAACCACTATGAAGTTTAGTTGCACTTTGTGAGTGTAACTCATTATTTTAGATTTCATGATTTAACTTAGTGTATCGCCTTAAGGGTCGATGCCACACTAAAATACATCATTTCCTCTTATTTTAGTTAAGAGATCAACATTGAGCAATAATATAGACACATACCTTCCTTAGGGGGACTAAAACAAAGTCGTCTCGATGCCAGTCTATACCCCCTCAGTGTTGACCAATAATGTTGGTCATAGATTATATTGACATGTACTCCTTCTCCCGCTCAATATTTTAGGTTGTTGTGTTTGTTTTATTAATTCTAAGAATTAATACACAAACCACGTTAATAATTATAATTAATTTATTTATAATAAAAGCCTCAAATTATAAATAAATTTCACGTCATAATCATTAAATCTGAATTAACTCTTTAATTCATAATTTAAAACTCTTTAAAATTAAGAAGTTAATTTTAAATTACCAAGTTAATTTTAAATTAATCTAGCCAGTTTACATGATTTAATTTCAAAAATGATAAACACATAAATACATAAGACAATTCTTATATCATATCTCTACTATGAGATAGAACTGTTCAAAAAAATTTACAAACCGCCCAAACCAAACCAAATAAACTGACAAAAATATAACCCGAATAACTTTACGAAAAATTCAAATCACCCAATGAATATATTGGTATTTTAACCCGCCCAAATAATCCAAATTAATTGGACAAACCGATTTACATATTTTTTACTTAAATTATTTATAATAAAATTTATAAATTATGTTTAGTAGCTAAACTATTTTACATTTAAAGATTGTATTTTTATAGTGTTTAATTTAAAATTTAGAATTTATAGTTGATAATTTTAATTGCATTTGAATATTGAAGTTGAAATTTAGAATTTACATGAGTATAATTTTTTTATTCTATTTTTTGAAAAATATTGTTTAATACTTTAATGTTTATTCAATTTATATTTATTTTTTAACATTAATTTAAACTATAACCCTTTAATCTTAAAAGGCTTATACTATACATTTATTTTGTCAAATCAATTATTTGATCACCAAAAACTAACAATAATGAAAAAAAAAAAGATCAGTTTAAACGGGTTAACCCGACCAAACTGACGAAAATCATTGAGCGAGTTACACTTTTTTATTTTTTTCATTAGATAGGTTATAATTAGATATTTCCAACCCGATATTGATATTTGGTTGATAAAAATATACTATAATCTGACCAAACCGATCGATGTACACCCTTACTATGAGATGCATGATAATATAATTGTGTGAGATTTTTATATATGATATGTAATTTACTAATGCATGAGCATGTTATTAATCAACTATTAATGAATATTTATTTAAAAGTAATAAATAAACAATGATGATGAATCGATTAATAATTAGATATTTCTAATTTTACAACCTTTAAAATTAGAAAATAAATTACAAAATTAATCTCCATTGCAGCAAGGGCGATTTTGTAATTTTGTAAGATCGTTGTAAGCCTCAAAATTAATTAAAACAATTTTAATTAATTATTATTAAATTAACTATTAATTTAATATACCTTTTAAACTATTTTAGATGATTAAAACAATTTTAATCAATTAATTGTTAAATAAACTCTTTATTTACGACAATATAATTATCTTTAAGTTTTGTCTTAAAATAATAATATATATTATTTATTTTTGGGTTAAAACAACTTTAATCTTAATTGGTTTTAGGGTTGAATTTAAATTTCAAATCTAAAATCAATTATATTTATTTTGATTCAAATATAAATTTTAAAAAATAAAAATCCCACAAAACTTTATTATTTTGACTTAATTATTAAAAGTAGTAAAACTGTTTTATTATTTATAAATTAATAATTAGGTAGTTATTTTTTTGAATTTGAAATTAAATAATAACTAACATATTTATTTGGAATCAAATCTAAATAGATATCCTAAAATAATCTCAATTATTTATATTATATAATTAATATATAATATATAGTGTATATATGGGGACTAGTAAGGTTAGAACTATATTTTACCAATGAATAGGTATAACAATTCTAGTTATTGATGTAATCAAATAATTCAAAATAAACTTTGAACTCTATTTATAATTAATAAATATTTTAAACTCTATTTATAAATATTTTGTTTATTTATAATTAATTTTAAACTCTATTTATTATATTCAAGTAACAAAAATTTCTAATCTAATTTTTATTTTATTTACTTATTTGATTTTATGACTAACTAAAATTTTATTTTTTTATTTAATTTTGAATATATAAGATAATATTTTTTTATTTAATTTCTTTTTCAAAATAATAATTATACCTAAAAAATACAACTTTTATTAACTTATGTTTATCTATATAATTTTATAATAATCATTACAATTAATAAAATAATTATAGTATAATTAGTAAGTATTCTTATCTTAATGATGAAAGGGCATGAGTTCAATCCTTGGCAATAGCATGTTTTTTTTATAAATTTTTATATATGCATATATATTTTAAGTATGACAATATAGAATTTAATTATTAATCTAAACTAAATCAAAATAATAATTAATTTGACTGGATGTTGGATGTATTGAATTTTTGGACATCTCATCCAACATCCTATCCGATCCAATTGAATATTCAAAAATAACACTCATTCTGATCCAATCACAATTAGATATTCAATGTTTGGCGGTAGATTGTAATTGGATCGGTAAGTTGTAATTGAATTGGATTAATTTATGCACACCCCTGCTCGCGACTAAGCTAAACATGTGGTTCTGAAAGGCAATCACACATTTAGTTG
This sequence comes from Cannabis sativa, assembly GCF_029168945.1. Lineage (NCBI taxonomy): Eukaryota > Viridiplantae > Streptophyta > Magnoliopsida > Rosales > Cannabaceae > Cannabis > Cannabis sativa. The sequence goes on from NC_083604.1 coordinate 67,577,181, forward strand.
AAAATGTTAGCTAATTAAATAATTTTAAAATTTTTCAATGCACAAAATAAAAAAAATAATAAAAAAAAAAGATAAAAAAATGTGTATTATAACCTCACAAAAAATTATTCAAATAAAATAAAACAAAACTATAAAAATAATATGTAAAGGATTGAACTAATGTCACTTAACTAGAATTAGGAGAACTTACCAAATGTGCTACAATAACTTAGCTATATAAATAGATTCTTTTAAATTTATATTTTATTGTGTATGATATATAAATACCAATTATGAATAATTTAAAAAGAAAAAAAAAAGAATTTAAATAAAAAAAATGAATTATGTGTTGTCAGAATGTGATAGTTTATGACAAATTTAGATATTTATGAATAAAAAAAATACATACATTGTTAAGTTTTGTTGATAGGGTGATCCAAAAATATATTTGTTGATTGGTGAGAAGAAGATATAATTATATTAAGAATGTGTACAATTTTACTAGTTTACACATGATTTATATAGATAGTGTAATTGAAGTAAATAATTAATTCTATATCTACAAAATTTAAATACATTAAACATTATAATCGTGAAAAATAAAATTAATTTATAAGTAGACGTAGCTCCATTACTGTCACGATACAGGGAGTGAAGTACTATAAATTTGTTGTGTCTCTCTTATAATTACTTATAACTATTTTTTTATTCTTGCCAATCTAGCGAGAGCGTGTGACTTAGAAGTATTGTCCAAATTTTTGAGTCAACAAGCCACAACTTTTATGATTAGATAAAATTATGTAGTATTCATTTTGTGTTACTTTTATCTATAAGGTTTGTAAATTCAAACCAACATCTGTAAAATGATTTAAAATGAGAATAAATTTAGAATATTCATTTGCTTCTATTTTCAAAAGCCAAATGTATGCCTAAGAATTTGCATAAGAATTAACACTGTATTTTTTTTAGGAAAGTAAAGTAGTATCAAAATAACTTAAGTTTAGACCACTTTATAATTTTATACAACATGATGAAATATCTTTTTGAGATACATTTATTGAAATAAATTGACATTCTAGAAATATAGTTAACTACGTACTTACATTCCAACTTCAGTATTTATAGTATTCACGTAAATAAAAATTTGATTACGTCCTTTTTTTTTAAAAATAATTTTATTAAGGAATAACTTCAACCATTACAATGTTCTTTAAAAAGATAGGAGCATTCCGCTCATTAAACAGACAACCTGACAAAGAACAAGACGCCCGAGCAAGAGAATGGGCAGCCTTGTTAGCAGATCGATACACAAATAAAATAAAAACATTCTTTAAAGAGGACAAAATCAAACGACAATCCTCCACCAATAAGCTAAAGTAAGAAGGCATATGAACAGTATTGTTCATTGCTTGAACAACCATGAGCGAATCCGTCTCAATGAACACATCCTCCCATCCTTTCCTCTTAATCCAGCTTAGTGCTTCTTTCATACCAACAACTTCTGCAATTTCGGGCAGCACCCCTCCAATTCTTGAATCCGAGATTGCTTCTAAAAGCTGTCCTGTATGATCACGCGCTACACAACCAAAACCAAACATTCGTTGAGATTCAAAGATAGCACCGTCGACATTTACCTTGATCTTCCCACACAATGGTTTGCGCCAAATGTTGCTGTTAGAAAGTACACCAGTAGCAAATGTAGCTGCTGTGTTCTTGTTTGCAACGCGCCATTGATCAAGAGCCTTCCTTGCCGACTGAACCACTCCCAACGCTGTACAGTTTTTGTTCTGCCAGAAGACTTCATTTCGAGTCTTCCATATACTCCAAGAAATCATTGCTGCATCGACTATAACCTCCGGTTGCTTGCTGTCCAAAATAATGAAAAACCAGGTGATGAATTCGTCCACACCAGTAGCAGCAGTAGTTGCCGAGAGGTTCCAACAAGCTTCGACAAACCGACAACCAACAAGCACATGGAAAATCGTCTCATAAAAGACATAACAAAGAGGGCAAATAAGATCGACATTCACATGCTTAGTGCTAAGTTGAACCTTCGTTGGTAGAGAACCCGAACAAGCCTTCCACAAGAAATGAAGAACCTTCGAAGGAACATCAATTTTCCAAAGCCTTTTCCAGTAACTATCATCATCAAAATGAAGCCAATTACCGCTTGAAGATTGAAGATAATTATAGGCACTTTTGACGGTATAAAACCCAGATTGTTCCATCATCCAATGCCATGAGTCTGCTGTTGTTGAATCACTCAGCTGTATACTCAGAATCAGCTGAGCATCTCGAGCTTCAAACATGTCTTCAATAATCTCAGCATCCCACCCCTTCTCTTCCATCAACATCAGGTTGGAAACCAAAGTGCCTTCAAGACCTTGGTTGACCGTGAGAACATAAGGCCAACTATCATGAGGCAGCCATGGATCATGTAATACACTCACAGAGGAGCCATCTCCAATAGACCTTCTAGCACCCTGCCGAACAAGGGATTGAGCCTCCCAAATACTGCGCCAAATAAAACTAGGATTTTGTCCTAATTCAGCATTAAGGTAAGAGCCTCTCGGGTAGTATCTAGCCTTATAAATCCTTCCAACAAGTGAGTCTTCCTTTGTGAGTAATCTCCACCCTTGTTTACCCAAGAAAGAAAGATTATACTTCCTAAGGTCTCTAAATCCCAAGCCCCCAACATGTTTGTGTTGACATAACTTCTTCCAACTGACCCAACTAATCCCTTTATGAGAAGAGTTAGCTTGAGTATTCCACCAAAATTTAGCCATTAAACCCTCAAGACTAGAGCAAATTTCCTTGGTTAAGAGAAACACACTCATAGCATAACTTGGAAGAGCCTGAGCCACAAACTTAATCAACACCTTTTTTCCCGCTTTGGAGAGGAATTTGTTTTCCAACTGAAAATCTTCTTTTTCATCTTTTCCTTCAAAAAACCAAGAATAGCATTCTTGTTTCTTCCCATAATACAAGGAAGGCCAAGATAAAAACTATTTTCACTAGCCTCATTCAATCTCATCAGACTACAAAGCCTATCCTTGACGTCCACCGCCGTATTCCTACTAAAAAACACTGAAGACTTCTCAAAATTGATTTTTTGACCAGAAGCAAGCTCATAAGCATTGAGAAGACGAATCACATGTTGAGCTTCTCGTGTATTAGCCTTACAATAAACATAACTGTCATCAGCAAACAGCATATGAGAAACCGCAGGAGCCCCACGAGCCACTCTACAACCAGTGATAAGTTGAAGCCTCTCATAATTTTTCAAAAGGGCCGTCAGGCCTTCAGCACAAATCAAAAACAAGTATGGTGACAATGGATCTCCCTGACGTAAGCCCCTACCAGGCGTGATAGGTCCAATAGAATGTCCACCATGTACCACATTATATGACACCGTAGAGACACAACGCATTATCAATGCCACAAACCGACTACAGAAACCCATATGAAGCATCAAGTTTTCAATAAATTTCCACTCCACTCGATCATAAGCCTTGCTCATATCTAGTTTAAGGGTCATGTAGCCTTCTTTCCCTCTTCTTTTTCGCTTCAGGTAATGCATTATCTCAAATGAAACCATGATATTGTCTGAAATCAACCGCCCAGGGAGAAACGCACTCTATGTATCAGAAATTACCAAAGGCAAAATCCCTTTTAATCTATTCGCCAACACCTTAGAAATTATTTTGTACAGGACATTACATAAAGATATTGGCCGAACATCAGTCATCACCTCAGGTTGTTTCTTCTTAGGAATAAGAACAATATTAGTATGATTTACCTTGCTAGGAAAAGATCCTTCAAGAAAGAAATCTTTCACAAACTTAATAACATCACTACCAACAGTGTTCCAGCATTTTTGATAGAACCCAGGAGTCATCCCATCAGGTCCCGGGGACTTATCGGGATGCATTTGAAAGAGAGCGTGACGAACTTCATCATCCAAAACCGGTTCAACTAACATATCATTCTGAGCAATAGTGACCGTGGCAGGTGTACAATGCAAAATCTCAACAAAATCAACAGCAGTAGGTGTAAAGAGATGTGAAAAGTAATCACTTACAAGGGTATCAAGGCCATTTTGCCAATCAATCCAACAACCAGCCGAGTTCTTCATCTTTTGGATTGAATTTCGGCGCCTCTTTGAAGTAGCAGTAGCGTGGAAATATTTGGAGTTACTATCGCCCTCTCGGAGCCAAAGTTGTTTGCTCCTTTGTTTCCAAAAAATTTCCTTTTGAAGGAGAACATTGTTGAGTTGAGACACTGCTTGTTTATATTGCTCCACCGGAGCCGTATCTCTACCTTTCTTCCATCTTCTAATATTCTGCTTTCATTCCTTGATACGGTGTGAAAAATTGACGGTATAATCCTTTCCCCAAACAAGAAGCGAGTCTCCACAATTTTTAATTTTTTCCAACACTCACTACAACAAAAGGGACTTTTAATCCCACTTTTTACACTTGAAAAAATAAAAAGTGGGATAAAAACTTTTGATCCCACTTTTACATTTGGAGTCTTAAATATAAGTTTGGAACAAGGGCCTTGTTTGGAAAACAGATAAAAAAACAGTGTTAAAAATGCTATTTTTATGCATTTGCCAAACACAACTTAGCATTTTAAGTGGGACTTTTTATCCCGGTTTTTACATAATAACCGGGATAAAAGGTCCTCATATATTTGGGCCTTTTAATTGTTGGGCCGACTACACATATAAAAGGAACAATAACTTTTAGGGTTTTATTTTTATTAGGGTTTGTCTTATTTTTCCTCCCAGGCGATCTCTCTCTCTTCTATCTCTGTCTAAGCGGCTGCCCACATGGAGATCAAATAGGCTCTATGGTGTCTCTAAGCTGCAATCCTTCCATGTTTTCTATTTTTCGTGCATTATCACAGGCCAGCGGCCTTTTTCTGGCGAAGGATGAGTCAACGGAGTTCAGATCCGACCTCCATGCCTTTTGAAACTTCCAGGTACTTCTTTTTCTTTTTTGTTCTTGAGAGATCTATGCTCCACGTCCTCTAATCTTGTTCTACTTCTTTTTTTCTTTTTTTTTCTTTATTTTTTTGAAATGCCAATCAACTCTCTCTCCTTCTCTCTTTCCTCAGGTGTGAAGGTTCGTGGTCGACGGGTCATGGTTTTTCATGGTGGACAAAGCTTTGTGGTCGCTATTTTTGGTCGTTGATAATGACTCACTGTTGTCGAAGGTGGTTCGCGTGGTTGTCGAAGGTGGTTCGTGGCTTTTGTTGTACTGATATTTTGGGATTTATAAATCTGTACTGATTGTATATTTTACCAAAAATATTGTTAAGGAAAAAAAATCTCTGTAGTGGTTCATTGCTTGTTAGTTTTAGTATATTTTTTTTTTGTTTTTCTTAACCTTTAATCCCGGTTATTATAGAAAAACCAGGATAAAAAATTACTTTTTATCCCGCTTTTTAAAGGAAAACCGGGATTAAAAATAGTCTTTTATCCCGGTTTTTATCAGAGCTTTTATCCCACTGGCATACATCCCGGTTTTCATTTTAGCGAAAACCGGGATAAAATGCCCCTAAAAACCGGGATAAAAAGTATATTTTTGTAGTAGTGACTTCAAGATTTGGTAAAAGAGACCAACTTTCTTCAATAATCTTCAAACAAAGAGGTTCTTTGAGCCAAGAGTTTTCAAACCTGAACTTGCGATTGAAAGCCACTGTCATCGCATTACGAGTTGCAAGGTGAAGAGGACAATGGTCCGAAGTGGTTGCTTCCAAGTTATACAACTTAGCCGTGGGAAATAAATCCAACCAAGCTTGAGTTGCCAATGCTCTATCAATTCGCACCTCAACCCAATCGTCCGTACCACGATGTCTTTCCCATGTATACGCGTAGCCAAAAAGATCCATATCACAAAGTCCACAATCAACCAAGGCATCATTAAAACCATCAATTAACCAATTTGGATAAGGATTACCTCCTCTTTTATCTTCTTGAGAAGTTACATTACTAAGGTCCCCAATAACACACCAAGTAAGCCTTGACTTATCCCGAAGCTTCTTTAACAACTCCCATGTCCTCTTGCGCAAGCTTCGATTTGGTTCACCATACAAGCCCGTCAATCGCCAATCTCCAACATCACTATCTGTAATACGCACATCAATGTAGTCACCCCCAAATTCCATAACTGTAACCTCCTCCTCAACTCGCCAAAGTAAAGCCACTCCCCCACTTTTGCCTCTAGCATCAACTGAAATTGCACCATCAAAACCAATAGTCACACGCAACTTTTCAATAACTTCCTTCTTTGACAAAGTCTCACATAAAAACAAGTAATTGGGTTTCTTTTGGATCACAAGATCTTTTATGAATTGTTGGGTCCATGGGTTCCCAAGCCCATGGCAATTCCAAGAAAGAATGCTCATGATGACTGGTGGGCCTGAGAGACAAGGCCCACCTTCAAATCGTTTTTTGATCCAATACTGCCCATATTATCTTGGCCCAACTCACTCTCAACTAACTCTGAAGCACGTGAGGCTTGCACCATGTCTCTACGCCTCCTTTTGCTATCTAATAGAATTAACAGCTCATCATCACAATCAACCACCTTCCCATTATTCTTGCCACCTTTTTCTCCTTCAGAAATATCTTCATTATGGCCATTACTACCAACAATAACACTCTTATTTTTTCCTGCAATCATGGACGTAATCTCTCCTCCCTGATTGATAGAATCAATCTCCATGATTTTTGCCCCAATCGGATATGTCACGTTCACACCAGAGTGTCGTTCATCACCATCGCCGTCGATCGTTTCTTGCTGTTCAGAACCGGTCCGAAGCCATTGAGCTCCAATCAAGTAGTTCTTTCTCCTTGTCTGAGCACGCATACCGTTCCCATAAGGCTTGACGAGTGGATTGAAATCTTCATCGAATCTTCGGGGACAAAGTCGTTCTGCATGGCCAATTAAACCACATACAAAACAAAAAGTTGGGATGTGTTCATACTTAAAGTTTGCCCAAATCCAATCACCATTATCCTTACAGAGCTTCATTCTACGTTTTAATGGTTTCTCAATATCAACAGTCGCCCGTACCCGAAGGTATTCTCTCCAAATTCCATTAAAATTCTTAGGATCATTCTTAACAAACTTTCCAACATAATCCCCTGCCCTTCGAACCACTTCTTCAAGCATATACCCAGTCTTCAAGTTATGAATCTGAACCCAAAGATTAAGATGATGCAGCCGAACCAACTTCGGGTCCTCCCCTCTCTTCAAACGATGAAAAATCAGTGGAATCCTATTGAACGTCCATGGGCTACCATCAATAACTACTTGAACATCAATTTCATGATAAAATTGGAATAGATATCTATTGGTGTCCAATTCTTTGATATAGACTCCCTTCCCCGGTTGCCAAAGAGACGCCATCATGTGCCTCATAGCATCGAAATCTAGCGTTCTACCCGTCAAGAACTTACCTACTAGGCACCATCGATCATCAAAAGCCACCTCTTCTCCCTCATTATCATCCCCAATCAAGATCCCCTCCTCCTCTTCTTCCAAACTTATATGGGCATACTCTTTATTTAGATCAAATCCTGTATGGCTACTTGAAGCCATAACACACACCAATCAACAAAGCCAAACAAAAGAGCAAAACAGAAATCCCAGAAAAAGACTTTTAAAACATACAAACACTAGTCAGCAGACTAGACATTATCATAAAACAAGTTGATCTATATATATTAATTTGATTACGTCTTTAAGATTACTAATAAGTTGTAACGTGGAGAACATTAATTGTTATTTCTATTATAGAAGTGAGATACATTTACTGTTTTGAGAATACGTCTCGTATGGTGTTCATAGAGTTTCATACTAGGCTTAGAGTTCAGAATTTTACAGACCATAAGAAAATTTTGTGACAAATTCAGCTACGGTGGCTAAGAAATATAAGAGTTTTAGCATATCGACATTAAGCCATAAAGAGGCGTGATAAGTGTTCATTAAGTACGCAACACTAAATTAAATGATCGCAATATCCTTGACTAAAGGCATGTCGCAACCTAAATTCAAGGATCATAAAATAAAGATGAGATTCAATCTTTTCGTATACAGGTTTTTTGTTGTACAACTAAAATATTCAATGAAACTCTAATTTCGATATTTTCTCATATTCATGTGTACTTTAATTTTATCTGAGATAAATTATCTTCAGATGACTAGAATAAACATAAGATTTAAAGTTTATTTGCTCAAGTACATTGCCACATTAAGTACATTATTATGTAATACATTTATCGTAATAAATGGAAGATAATACTCGTCATATAATGAAAATATATCACCATGATTCATATGTTTGTTATATAGCAAGGATAATCATTAATTTTTAAGTGGTAAATTAATTTAAATACCGACCAAATCGGAGAATGTTATAATATTTTATATACAATAATAAAAGAGAAAATGTTAAAATATTTTATATAATGTAATAAATTAATAATTTGATTTATAAAATATAATTAATTGTTTAATAAATATTTTAATTATGGTTATTATTTAATTATCAAATATTTCAATTATCCAATTTAATTGTTTAACTATTTTGATAATTAATGTATCACAAATAATGATGAGTACTGGTCCCAAGCTATAACTACTCATTCTATGAAAATAATAAATCCATCTAAGAAAGTTAAAAGAGAGTTTGGAAATCCAAATACCCACACTAACTTAGATTTGCTTTTCTTGTAGATCTAAAACTCATGTATAATCAAAACTCAAAGAATTAATAGTTAGATATGTTTAGTTTATTTTTTTCCAAATAAATTTATGGATAATGGAGTCACAAAAAAACGTCTGTATATAATACATTTTTTTTTATTATGTGTCAAACTATTATTTTATACTAATAATAAATTAATTCCTTTTATATTATTTATTTATTTATTTTGAATATTTTAGTGACCCCTAATAAGAAAAGTTGCTAATATTAATTGAAAGCCATACTAATAGAGTAACACGAATTGTGGTAAAAAAAAATTAGTATTATTTGGTTAATTAATTGTACAATCAAATATATTTAAAATCTTAGTTTTATATGTCCAATGTGTTAATCATAGTATTTAATATCTAAATTTCACTATATATCAAAACAAAAATATTGCATAAGTGTTTCAATAAAAAAAAATTGCATGTAAAATACCTTATTTGAAGATTTTTTAGTAAATGAGGTTTAAGGATCCACAATGTTAAATATTAGCTAACTTTCCTTATCAGGGTTCACTAAAATATTAAAAAAAAGGAAACAAAATAATATTAAAGGAATTAATTAATTATTAGTATTAAATAATAGAGTGACACATAATAAAAAAAAAAAAATCTGTATGTAGAGACATTTTTCGTGACTCTAACTAACCATTTTCCTAAATTTATATATGTTCAATTCATTCTGAACTTTATACAGGATTTAATAGTGATGCTCAATTAAATTGGTTGGATTATATGGGGGACGCGTTGGGTTTACTACTATCAAATAATGACTTCATCATAGGTATAGTAGTCCTGCACATATATAGGAAATATATTCATATATGCACAGTTATAAATTAAGCAAGGTGACAAATTTATAATAGAGCGGCTGTACACAATATTTTGATGGGCCCTATTTAAGTAATGATCTGTTTCTTGTCTGGGCTAGGTAGGTAGGTATATAAAAATTAGAGAAAATTACACTCAAACACGTAAAACACAATTTATTTATAAGGATACCCATATTAATTTAAATAGATAAAAGTAACGAAAGTTATTTACATATACATTCTCTCTCGTTACTGGTGCATTATTCACCATTCCTTTTTTTTTTTTTTTTTTGATAAAATTCATTATTCTTTCTTTCTTTCATAATTTTTTATTATTATTTAAAAATAACTCTCATTTTTTTTATTCAACTATCAATCTGACTTTCATTTATTTATTTTATATTTTTTCTCTTAATACATGGCATCTAAATATCTCTTTCATTTTATTATTTTTTTAAAAAACTTTATAATAAATTTCCAACTTCATGTATCTCTCTTTTTTTCTTTTGCAAGTTTAAAAAAAATTATTTTTTACTACACAAATAATTGTTTGATTTTAAGAGTTACATCATTGTAATTTTTTTTTTATGATGATCATTTTAATATGTGAGAAGTATATATCTTTCTCCTTCACCAAAGAAGATTTCCAAGATCAAATGTAGCATTTTAGTTTCTTTTATATTTTTTTAACAAATAAATAATTAATCTTTAAATTTAAATAAAATTTGATGTATCAACAACTTAATAGGTTACTAAAAAGTTTTTTTTTTTTTTTTATTTTATATGTTACAAGATTAAATTATAAATAAACATATGTTATAAAACTATTTTCATAGATGTATAAAATAACTTGTAAATAAACTAAATAGTATCTTAAACATCATATAAGTTACATTAAGTCAAACATTAAATTTAATTAGACAAAATTAAATATACTAACCAATTCCATAAGTTACTAAAAAAATTATTTTTTTAATTATTAAAAGTAAAGTTTACTTGTTAGTTTCTTTTTAATGATGTTATGGGTGAATATTTATTTGGGGATATATCTATGATTATGTGTTTTTGATTTGATTAAGCACTTATATATGTTATTTTCTGAGTTTTGTGCCTTAATGCCCCTTTTCTTGACACCATAGAAACTATGTTGGATTTAATTTAATAAAGAAATAAACAAAAGAGATTCTATGTTCATAGAATATTCATTAACATAATGATGGTTTTCTATTTGTTGCAATTAATTGTTTATTCTATTTTGATTTCATCATTCTTTTTTATATAGCTTTATATTAAAATAAAGAAACTGCTTTATTGTTTTTAATATTATGAAAGTAATACTGATGTATTATTTTTTATTTTTAAGTTCATTATTTCAGAATACAGTTTACTTGTTAGTTTCTTTTTAAATGTTTTATATTTGTTTAATTTTAGAGAATTGAAGTTTTTGTGTAGCTTTAATGGTGGAGAGCTTCGACGAATTTTAATGGTGGTCCACTAGCTTCAACTGAGTTGTTCGAAGAGCTTCAATGGTGGAGATTCGAACAGTACAAAATTCTAGTTTGAGATTGTTTAAATTTGTTTGATTTCAGAGAATTGAAGCTTTTGGGTTTTAATGGTGGATTTAGTTGCCAGGTTCCACATACATGATTGGAGAGCTTTGACGATCGATCGAGTTATGATTTCGAAGCTTCGACGATAGAGTTTGGATTTGGTTGATCGAAGCTTTTCTTTTTTTTTTTTGGGATGAATATATATTGCTCGGTAAGGGTGTAATGCGCACCGTTTTGGGCAAACGATGGTTGCCTGAAAATTCTGGGTTGCCATTTTTTTCGGTTGGTTATGAGTTTTTTTCAAATTTTCGGTAAGCATATACATATATAGAATGTTTTATTTTTTTATCGTTATATGTAAGATATTTTTGGTAATTACGTATATAACTAAAAATTACCCTAAAAATTAATGATTATTTTATGTCGACTACGAACCAAAGAAATTAGGGAAAAAAACAAAAAAATACAAAAAAGGAAAAAAAATTACAAAAATACTTTGGGCCGGCCCATTAAATATTTATACAGTCCACATACAAATATTTACAAAAATACCACATGCACTAAGCCTTCCGCTGTACAGAGCGAACCATGAAGATGAAAATACGCGCTCGTTTCAAAACCGCAAAGCAACCAAAATGAAACCAAAACGAGAAAAATACAACTATTAATTCTGGCAAAATCAACTGGAAAAGAATACCTGCAATGATCTAAACTGAAAATGACGAAAAAAAAATCAGAAAAACTGTGAAGAAACTGAAATTACACATTTGTTTTCTGTTTTATTCGATCAAAACAACTCCCCCTAATATCGAAATCCAGATTCATGAAATGTAGATCTGTAACAAACAGATCTGGACCTCCCACCAAATTCAAAACAATGTATGATGTGAAAATTTTTAAAAAAACCTCATGAATAATACATCTACGTTATATACAGTTACATTTTGATTTATTTTTTGTTTTGGTTGCCTTATAGTTGCATTATCGTTTTATGATAGTTTATATATTATGCAAGAATTTAATTTGATGGGGACTAAGAAATAGTAGTTATACATAGTAAGTTTTGTGCAAATAGTTGCATATTAATTTTATAGTGAAATAACATATGCAAGTAGCAAAACTATAATAAAACTACAAAACAACTGTATGCAAGTGCAAATAGTTGCCTTATAGTTGCATTATCGTTTTATGATAGTTTATATATTATGCAAGAATTTAATTTGATGGGGACTAAGAAATAGTAGTTATACATAGTAAGTTTTGTGCAAATAGTTGCATATTAATTTTATAGTGAAATAACATATGCAAGTAGCAAAACTATAATAAAACTACAAAACAACTGTATACAAACTAAAATACAGGAAAAACTCTTTGAACATCAACATCTATGATAAATCTCATTGTTACCCATTGATGATATAAAAATGGACAGGAAACAACTAGATAAAAAACATATTAAAAAAAATACATACAGAAGGTGTAAAATTTCAAATATGGGAGAAAACCAAAAAGAAACCGAAAACAAACCTCGGTTCGAACATCAGCACCAACATTATCTTTTTTCCCAGAAACGTTGACAATGAAATCTCTGCACACTATTCTCTAATATTGTTGCACGTGAATGTTGTATATCATCAGTTTTTTCAATAGCAATGCTATATATGTTCATCACTCTTTCAATAGTGATTTTTATTGACTTAATTAGACACACTAACATGCGCGTTTTTAATTTGTACAAATAATATTAGACTGATTTTGAGATATTTCAAAAATAAAATCTTAGAATCGTGGTGCTGTTGGTATTGGTATACCTAATTTCCTAATATCTACTATATATGTTGACAATAATATCATTGTGTACGTCTCAAAAATCTTCACTACGTGTGCATATCATATATGTATATATATAGTTCTCCCTTGATTGATAGAAGTCAATCCTAGACCTAAGCAACAATATATAAGAAACTAGCTTTACAATTAAAAATTAAACATAAAAAGAAAAGAAGAATTGTTATGGAAAAAAAATTAAAAATTAAAAACTGAAAATAAAATTAAAAATTAAAAATTAAAAACTGAAAATAAAATTAAAAATTAAAAATTAAAAACTGAAATAAAATTAAAAATAAAAAGAAAAGAAGAATTGTTATGGAAAAAAAATTAAAAATTAAAAACTGAAAATAAAATTAAAAATAAAAAATTAAAAACGGAAATAAAATTAAAAATTAAAAATTAAAAACTGAAATAAAATTAAAAATAAAAAGAAAAGAATAAAAAAAGAGAGAGTGAAATGATGGATTGATTGATAGAAAATGAAAAAAGAGATGGAAGAGAGTAGGATTTGATTGATGATGGATGGAATGATGACTAAGTGGTATTTGTGTAATAAAACCAACTTTGTAAGTAAAAATGTAGACATAGGCGTGTATGAGTAATTGTGTAATAAATTGTGTAAAATAGATTTTTCATGTAAAAATTTCAAGAAATTAATCATACTTTATTTATGTAATTAATCATACTTTATTTATGTTATAATATCCATACAATTGATGATGATATACACCAAAAAGTAGGACAAATATTAGAAAATTTATATAACCCATAATATTATATAGCTGGTGAATTGGGAGATTATTTGTCTTCTGCAAAGTCTCTCGGATATGATTTATGAGAAGTGATAATCTCTCACCACATTAATATTTGTGCTTATTAGTGATGTTTTATTTCTCTTTATTAATTTACTAAAATAAACGTTCAATTAACACAGAACACAAATAAACACAAACACTAATATTTTTACTAAGTCTAAAAATATGGCCTTGGTGGCACACACATCCCCATCAATTATGACAAAGGATCAATGGTACATTGATAGCATTTGTTCGAGACATATGATTAGAAATTTTAAAGTCTTGACCAACTATAAGGAGGCTAAAGAAAGAATGGTACTTTTTGGAGATGGAAATAAATCACAGATTATAGGAAAAAGAGACCTTAAGTTAAATGGCATCCATAAATAACAGATGTACAAGGGCTCAAAGCCAACCTCCTAAGTATCAGTCAACTCTGTGATGCTAACTTCGATGTAAGTTTTTCTAATACCCAATGCTTAGTTTCATCTAATGAGTGTTCTATGCTGACAGGTAACAAATTTTTTGACCATTGTTATGCTCTTTGCAATAAAGTGGTTTGTCATCGAACATTCTTGGACAAACCAAATCCGTGGCCTTCTTGAGCTTAAAGTATCAAAGGATAGGGTGTGTGTGCTTGGTAGATTTTGTTGTCATCATTCTTGTTGATTTTTCACACCCATAGGCATTAAAATTGTATTTAATAACTCTATAGATCCAGTTAAGTTGAGAAGGATTTTAGGAATCACTTTGTTTCTGTTTGCATTTTTTGGTCAGTTGTGGGTCTTTATTTTTGTTCTCGTGTTAATTCCAATCATTGTCATTTTATTTGTGTGGTAAATAGGAGTCCGGGTCTTGGTTATCTTGTGTTTGTCTTATTTCTTAGTTTTTAATAACTATTGTACTCAGCTGATTTAGTTTAATGAAATTTCAACAAATTGTGTTTCTTTCCAAGTGTCATTTTTCATATAGCTCTAGTGCCATCAAGATTTCAAAAATCTAGTACAACACTCTTGCACTAAACACATTGATATACGATATCATTTGACTAATTCTCATGTGTCTACAGGTGCTCAACTTGTTAACTTGTTTATGAAGACATTAGATGCCCACACTTTTTCTCATCTCAAAAATTGTACTGGTGTGTGCACCATCTATCCTGTTCACAGTTGCATCTGGTATTCAACACAGTTTTGTTTCTATGATTTCTTTTAGCTAGTGTTTCATTTGTTGTTGGCTTTTGTTTCAAGTCTAATCACATATGAGCTTCACATGGTTTTCCTAGTTGTGGTTTGAACATTTAGTCGTCCTAGTTGAAAAGACTACCTCCCATAGAAGTAATGGGAAGAGCTTCTTTTGGACCAATGTATGGCTCATGGAGTTTGCTCCTTCTCTTGTTATAATAAATAAGGCGACGACTACATCTCTATGGGGGTGTGAAAGCCACAACTGGTTGGGAAAATTCATTGAGTGTTGTTGCAAAATAGATCATGTATTTTCAAAATTGTGAAAAATAAAAATATTGCTTTGAGAAGAGTGAGTTGCCTTGATTCACCTCTTGGTGGCTCACATGAGGATACTTTCACACACTAATGATAACTTAAGTGTTCAGATCTCCGGTTGAGTTCTTTTGTGAGCTTCTATGTGATTTTGACTTATTCTTGAGCAAACTACAATTAGCATTCTAGTCATTTGTTCTAATCTCACCTGTGTTGATTACTATATTTTTTGGTTCAGATTTAGTTGAGCTTTATGTTGGGTTTTGTGCCCTAAATAAAACTCATTTCAATATAATCAGATTTACTAATTAATATAAGATCAGAAATCGCTTTTATGTTGCATGGTTCACATGATTTATTTCATGATTATGTTTAATGTATAAATTCTATTAAGTCCAGAACATATGTAAATATATGTATATATATTTGTTCATGATTATAGTGTCGTCAACACAGTGGAATATAATCATGATTATATGTTCAAAAGTTTAATTCCCATGATTTATCAGTTCACTGGATTTAGACTGACATGATAATCAGCGATAATGTATACTTATACCTTGGATAAGTGTTATGTTCTTTCTAGGGCATTGACAAAGTTTACCAGTATCGGATGTATGTAGTATACATTGGAAGGGACCGATATTGATCTTGGATAAGATATCATAAACTTACCGTTATATTTTTCTAAGTCAATATCAATGGTTGATCTTAGGTCTATGGATCTTAATCTTGATATGGTTAGGTTCAACTTAGTTGTATTATTTATGTTCTTAGAGGTGTTTGTGGAAGCTAACTTATGGTTCTGGCGGTTCTGGTGGATATTTATATATTTGGAACATGACAGTTCAATTGAGTGGAAGCGCTGATCATAGATATGAAATCTATAGCTTCTATAAGTATTTAGAGGTGAAACGATGATTTCCTTTGAGCTTGGCTTGATAGAGATAAATGATTAAGAACTCATTTCAGTAATTATATTAGTTTACTGAAATATCATTTATAGGTAGCTAAGTGTTTTAAGGATAAAATACATTGAAGGGTAGAACGGTAAATTTGTTCCTAATTAGTGTAGATCATCTATAGAGGATCTTTGACTATTAAGATTGTAACAATGGATAAGCATAACGTATCTATATTGCGGTAAATATAGAGCGTTCTATATAATTGAGAGTGATATTCAATTCCAAATCTATAGTGGTGCAAGGTGGAATTAATAAGTTAGAGAATTTACTTGGTGAATTCTAGATCTACTTATTGAAAGCTCGGTTATATAGGTCCATGGTCCCCTCACTAGTTGAGATACTGCTTGCAGACTCAGTTAATTTATTTTAATTAATCAATTATAATTCTAAAATTAGACTATGTCTTATTTAAGAATTTTCACTAAGCATGGGCTAGATTGTGAAGAAAATAGATTTTGGGATCAATTTATTAATTAAGAGACTTTGTATGGTCTAATTAATAAATAATATAAATGAATATTTTATTTTATAATTAATTATAATTATTAAATAAGTTTTGGCATTTATAGGATTGAATTGCAAAATATAGTGTTTGAAAGAAGAATAAGTGGTTGAAAAAATGGTAAAATTGTAACTAGAGATTGGTCCTTTAAGTGGCCGGCCCTAGTGCTGATTTTTACCCAATATTTTATTATTTGTTAATCCATATAATTCAGCCCTAAGCCAAGTTGAAACATTATAAAAGAAACATGATGCTCTCATCTCATCCTCTTGTCAACTGACTATTCAACCAACCTAGATGAGAGAGTTCCTTCCTTAGTGATTTCAAACCTCCTTCATTGTTCTTCCATATTTGAACCCATAGTGAAAGAGTGTCATGCCCACACATAGCAAGGCAAGTACTCAATCATAGTGAGTAAGAAGGTGGTAACCAAACCCGAAGGAGAGAAAGAGATCCAGGTTCAGATTTTGATAATGCTATGCAACAGAAAGGAATCAAGGGTTAGAGATCTTGAACGGAAGGAGTCATTATATTCTGGTGCAACCAATGTAAGGTTTTCTTAACCCTTATGTGTTTATTTCTTATTTTAGAGATATTCATAATTAGGATGTTAATTCAACATACTTGTTAGTAAGTCTAGTTCCTGGTAAAATATTCCCAATACTTTAGTGTTTATTGTCTAATATTTTTTGTAAATTTGTCTTGTCAAATTGCTCATCTTGTGGATTGTGTGTATTCTTGCATGGTTAGATTTTGTTATTTGTGTTATTGTTTTTACCGTGTGTCTTTGTTATGATCTGGAAGAGCATTGTTGTACTTGATTTTTGTTTATGTTGATGGGCTTGGGTTATTTCTAAATGGGCCAAGGGTTATTTTGTTTTTTCATTTCAGTGTGAGTTTCACCATTTTGGTTTTTCCATCTGCTTCTTCTCTAGTTCTCTCTGCTAGTCGCCACGGGGAATCTTCCCATTTGAGTGTTAACAGTTCTGATCAGGTCTAGGGGGACATCTTAATGTTGTTCTATTTTTATCCCTCTTGCGGAGTCCAATTCCCAAGGGGAGTTTTCATGATGGGGATGTTTCATTATGCTCAATGAGGGGGATATATTGTATATTGGTTGGTATATTGATGACTATTATGTGACAGCTTAGCATCTTAGTTTTTATTAGTTTCTTTTTTATGTTGTTGGTTGCATTGATCATAATTTTCCAAGGGAGAGATTGTAAGAACTATATTTTTGTGTTTGTCAAATTATGAGTTTTCTGCCATCTAGACAGTCAGTAGTTCCATCTGAGTATGTCTATTACTGGTTTATGGGTTAATTTTGACAGATCAGCATTTTCATATTAAAATATCTTGGACAGCTATCAATGAGTTGTTAGTGAGCTGTCAAAGTCAATTTTGTATGAGTTGGTATTATACATAGTTGATTCTTGAATATTCTAACCAACTCCCACTCATTTTAATTCTTTGATAAAGGTTTTTCTCTGCTAGGGCAGAAATCTTTTTCTTCTTCTTCTTTGTTTCTTACAGGTTCCTCTATTGTTGAAAAGTTCAAGCTTCTATGATGAAGTGATAATGGAGGTTGTTTCATCTGAAGGGAGTTCAGAGTCATAGCTAAAGGGATTTCAGCTCAATCGAAGCAAGGGAGCTTGTCTTCGAATCTAAGGGGACTTAGATTTGAATCTTGATTTGTTAATCAAGATCTTAGGGTAAATTTGTTGTAAGAATCTTTGATGTATTTTGTTACATACATTTGATTTATAAACTAGAGTTTGTATCTTGACATTGATTCTTATTGGAGGTTATTTACCCAAGTTCGGGGAACCTAAGCACTAGCCGCCTAGAATGTGTTTCTAGGGCAGGTGAAACTTGTAAATCTGTCTTGATTTAATTTGTACATTTTAACTTTATAATCCTTGCAAATTTATAGTAAAACTACTAGATTTTATATTGTGTGATTGAATGTTATTATTTTAATTAGTAGCATCCGATTAGATCGATTTTACATATATAATGTATAATATGTATGTATCATATACATACTAGAATAATATAATCCCTATTATACGTTAAAAATGATAGTAAAGACATGTATTATAGGAGATGACATATTATAATTATTATAATACATAACATGACATATTATTTAATATTTATAATATACTATGAAAATAATTATTAAAATTTATTATAATGTTATAATTATGAAAGATGATACATGTCATGAAATATTATAAGGGAAATATGAAAAAATATATGCATAAAATACCTTAAAATCTTATGCATAAACTAATGCATTTCAAAATTTTAAAAATATGACCACTTTATAATAAACCCGAAAATATTCTTCTCATTTTCAAACCTCAACTCTCTCTCTTCCTCTATCTCTCTCGGTTCTCTCTCAACATTTTACCCTCACCAAAACCGAACCTACCCCTCACCGCCTACACAGATCACCTAGCCCTCATCGCCTACGCAGACGACCACCGTGAGACCCGACTACCTCCGAGATAGCGAAGGTAAGCATTCGACCCATTTTTTATTTTGTTTTTGTCATTGTTTTTTTTTTTTGGGGGTGATTTATGATGGATAATGTTGTCAAAGGAATAAATTGTATGATTAATGTTTGTTCTCTGTGAGTAGATGTTAGATTTAGGGTCGAAAATGGCCAAATTTGTGTTTTGGGCAAAAAACTAGTTTTTTTGTCAATTCCGATGATGGTCCGATAATGGTCTGATGCCTTCCTGTTGTTAAGATGAGTAAAGATTGAAGACGAAGGTCCGATGGTAGCCCGATGATATGGTCTGATGGGGTCCGATGATCATTTGATGCTACATTTTTTATGTACAAAAACATAAAAAAATTTGTAGCAGATATGGTCTGATGGTGGTCCGTTAGTGGTCTGATGGTCACCTGATGCTACTTTTTTTATGTACAAAAATATTAAAAAAAAATGGTAGCAAATATGGTCCGATGGTGATAGTGGTCCGATGGTCACCTGTTGCTAACTTTTTTATGTACAAAAACATTAAAAAAAAAAAAATGGATAGCATCGGGCCACCATCGGACCCCATCCGTTTGCTAGCTTTTTGTGTATTATTTATTTTTGGTCCGATATGATGTAAATGGGGAGGGTAATTTGGAGATAACATTAAAGTTGGCATAGATTACAAATATTAGTAATTATAAATTTAGGAGATTTTTTTTTTTTTTTTTTGATAAATTAAAGAATTGTATTGCTCAAAACCAATTTGAATACACACTAAGAGCAACCAGCCGGTCCTCAATCTATACAATACCAACTGCACTATACTGCTATGTTTTTCTAATTACAAAGTCAAGAACCATTCTCTATCTACACTTGAGATTTTCTTTGGCAAAACAACATGAATCCGAGTCCTTAGACTCCACTTAATGTCACAAATCACCTGCTGTTGATTAATCTGCTCTTGCTGCCATATGATTTTGTTTCGAGCCTTCCAGCAACTGTATACAAGTGCAGCAACTGCTGCAGAAAAAACTTGTTTTTTGAATTTCGACATCTTTGCCTTCTCAATCCATCTAACCAGCTGCTGAACGTTTGTTGTTCTTGCTTTCCAACCCAGCCAGCTCTTAATTTCAACAAGCCAAGAACCAGATACCTTGCACTCAAAGAACAAGTGCTGAGCACTCTCCTTATATTCATCACAAAGACAGCAGTTCTCGGGAACCTTAATTCCCATCTTCACTAGCCGATCTCTTGTTTTTAATCTGTTAAGCATAGTAAGCCAGAAAATAACACTATGTTTTGGAATATTCAGACGAGCCCATACCTCATTACACCAAGGTTTCTTTGTTTGTGGGTTGCTGAACATTTTATACCCAGCAGCTATGGTATATTTGCAGCTTTGAAACTCAGCAACATCAGTGACAGAACTGAGGCAATTCTTGAGGTTAACCAACTTCTTCCAATACCAACTAGAGTGTATAGAAGCGTTGTAACCCCACCAATCTTGATCTCTTATGTATACACTATTCACCCATCTAAGCCATAAGCTTTCTTGGTTATTTGCAATAGCCCAAATGTACTTGGACATTGCAGCCTTGTTCCATAGCTCTAGTTTTTTGATTCCCAATCCACCTGAAGTTTTAGTTTGACAAATATTGTCCCAAGAAACAAATTTCACTCGCTCCATGGAAAACAGCCTGCCCTTTCCACAAAAAAGCCCTGCAAACATCTTCAATGGATTTCAAAATTCTTTTTGGCATAATCACAATCTGACTCCAATATGCTTGTATTGCAATAAGCACAGAGTTAATTAATGTGATTCTTCCCGCAAAAGATAAGTTCCTTGAACTCCACGTCCTTATTCTAGCTGTCATTCTTTCAACCAGAAGCTCACACTCTTTCCCTGAAATTTTCCTTGCACAAATTGGGATTCCAAGATATGTAAATGGAAGCTCTTGTCTCATAAACCCAGAAAGTTGTAGAAGCTTGTTCACACTCCCCTGCTGCATATTACTACAATATATAGCCGTTTTGCTAGCATTGGCCTGAAGTCCCGAGGTAAGAGAGAAAAGCTTGAGTGCCTGTAGCATGTATAGGACACTTGTAAAATCTCCATGGCTGAAAAGTAAGACATCGTCAGCAAAAGCCAAGTGATTCAACTTAAGATCCGAGCATCTATCATGGAAATGAAAATCTTCCTTCTCCCCAATCTTCACCATTAATCTAGAAAGATATTCCATACCCAAGACAAATAGAAGAGGAGACATAGGGTCCCCTTGCCTAAGTCCTCTTCTAGATTCAAAGAATCCATGTAAGGATCCATTGAACATAAGAGAGAACTTAGGAGTAGTGATGCAATTCATAATGAGCTGGATGAAGCTTCTAGGGAAATTTAGGCCAGTTAGCATTTCCTCCAAAAAGTCCCACTCAACCGTGTCATAAGCTTTCTGGAGATCAAGTTTGATCATACAACTTGGTTTGTTTGCTTTCCTGTGATAATGCCTTACCAAATCCTGACATATCATAATGTTGTGCCCTATGAATCTTCCTTTAATAAAACCTCCTTGTGATTGAGATATTATTGAAGGAAGAATTTGACTAATTCTAGAGCTCAATATCTTGGTTGCAATTTTATAAATCACATTGCAACAAGAAATTGGCCTAAAATCCTTAACCGAATTAGGGCACTTGCATTTTGGGACTAGAGTAATTATTGTTGAATTGATCTCTTTGAGGATGTTACCTGTTTCCAGAAAAGACAGTACTGCACCACTAATGTCTTCTCCTATGATATCCCAATTGTCCTGATAAAAGCTACTTGAGAAACCATCAGGACCAGGGGATTTAGAGCCAGGAATACTAAAAGCAGCTTTCTTCACTTCTTCATGTGTGAACTTCTGGGTTAGGACATTTGCAAGCTCTGGAGATAGCACAGGTCCTCTAGCCAAAACTCTTGCCTCAACTTTCCTTCGATTTTCTAACTTGGACCCCAGTAATCCTTTGTAAAATTCAAGGAAAGCCTCTGTAATCTGATCCGGATCATGTACTCTGCTTCCATCTTGTCTTTCAATAGATAGGATACGATTGTGCCTCAGTCTCTGCTTAATGCAAGCATGAAACAGACCTGAATTACAATCCCCTTGTTGAATCCAGTCTGCTTTAACTTTCTGTTGTAAAAATGACAAGTAGTCACCTTGCACCTTGATGAGCTTTTCTCTAAGTTCTCTTTCTTGTAGGTGAAGCTTAGAATCAAGAGGCTGTTTGTGTATTTGACTTTGAAGAAGATCTAAGTTCTGCTTAATGCGAATGACAGCACTTTGTAAGTCAGAATACCCCTCTTTATTAATCTCCTTGAGTTTCACTTTAAATTGCTTCAATTTAGTCACTACTTGGAACATTTTGGATCCCCTTTCATGTTGCTTCCACACTTCTTTCAAGCTAGTATCATACTGAGGATGAGATTTCCACATCCTAAAGTACTTAAAAGGTTTCTTTCCGCTCACCACATGAGGATAAATTAATAAGATACCCGGAGTATGATCAAATAAACCTTCATTGAGAAAGACAGCTTCAGCAAACTCATATTTGTTAATCCATGTTTGATTAGCCATGATCCGATCAATTTTTGAAAAAATTCTGTCATCCCCGTGCTGCTTATTTGTCCAAGTGAAGAAATTCCCACTTGATTTGACATCTTCCAATTGACAATGATTAGCACATTGAAGGAATTTAGTGTCAGGATAAGCCTTGGTCCTAAGACCAATCCTTTCCTCTTTAGCCAAAATATCATTGAAGTCTCCCATTACCACCCAATTACCACTTGTTCTCAAATCACACAGATCTTTCCATAAAAGTTTCCTTGTAGCTCGATCATTAGCAGCATATGCCACAGTAACAAAACTGTCAAACCCATCTACAGTTGTCATCCTTAAATGCATTAATTGACTAGTGCATTTAAGAATGTCAACTGTAAATCTCCAAGGGTTCCAAGCTATGACGATCTTCCCACCTGCGTGCCAAGCTATATTAGTAGAGAAACACCAATTTGCAAACACATTTGAGTATAAGGTTCCAAGTTTTGGAGCCTTAACTCTTGTTTCGAGAAGACCAACAAAATCAACTTTTTGAATATTGATAAATTGCTTTATCAATTGTTGTTTTTGTTGATTGTTGGCCCCTCGAACGTTCCAACAAAGTAACTTATCCACTAGACAGAGAGGGTGCTCCCCCCTCTCCTGTCTTGACTATCTCAGTAGGCATATTCTCCTCTGCAATTTCTATAATTTCATCTTCTTCGAGTCCCTGGAATGAGTTCTTCATTATCACCCCATTAGTTTCAGTTGTTCCAGTTGTTCCCTGCTCACGGGTAGCAGTATTTTTCCAGCTATGAACTTTGGTAAAGCCCTCTTCATCAACCTGTGGCATCTTCCTGTTGTCCTTTTTAATGATCCATTGTTGCTGCCCCCCCATTTTCTTTTTACAATCTGTTGCAGCATGACCTATACCAGAACAATGTGAGCAAGAAATTGGCTTCCATTCATATTTTATTCCTACTGAAGTGATCGAACCAAATTCATTTTCAAACTCTAAGAAAGCTGGCAAATCTTGGTCCATCTGTACTTCTATTAAAACCTGAGGGAAGTTCAATCTCTCCCTTTCTTTAGTCACATTATCTACCATGATTGGCTTCCCCGTCTGACCAACTATCTTAAACAATGACTTTTGGCCCCAATATTTCAGTTCTAGTTCTTCTAATTGGATCCATATAGGAACACTCTTCATATCATCTTTTTTGAATGATTCATTTGGGTCCCAAGGCCTCATAACTACTGGTCTTCTGTTAAAGAAAATGAAACCCCCATTCAACACTTGATCCCTATCCTCAATTGAATGAAACCGAATGATGAATATACCATAGGATAACACCTTCACTCTGTCCACTTTACCCTGCCAGATTCTATGAACAAAACCATCCAAAATATACAGAGGAGGATTTTCTCCTAATACATACCATAGGAGAAATTTTTTAATGTTATGTAAGTATATTTAGTCAAATTTTCTTATTATAATTACTATGATATATATATACAATGTAGGTATGTATCACACTTATTATAAATGACATGGCATGTTAATTATAACTATTATTTTAGGTTTAAATTTATATTAGCTGGATGTTTTTAAATGAGTCTTAATTTATAATAATAGTAGAATTTATTCGTAAAAAAAGTACTAAATATTAATTGCGACATAATTGCTCACTTTAGGTATACTTGTTTAGGGACAAAAAGTAGAAGATGACTTAAATTCCTCCACGAACTACAAAGGTTAGTCGAATGATCAATCACCATCACCTCTGATAAGAAGAGACAGTAACCATATGATTCATCGACACTGTGCCCCAATACATAATAATAAAAAATCAATATTAATTAAACCATATATTATCTTCAATGCATGTATGTTTGTCTCTATATCACCTCCAAGACTACGGCTGAGCGTGTTCTACTCTCTCTCTCTCTCTCTCTCTCTATATATATATATATATTTCCTTCTCAGCAGATGACTATATACCAATCTGGAGCTTCCATTGACCACAGGCAGAAAACTGCCCATTTCTAGGTATTGTTGATAAACATTGAACTGTCGCTCTCTTGATCTTCACTCAGTTTGCCCTCATTTTATTTATTTGTCCTAAGAAAAGAAAAAGTCTTTCACATTAAGGCTTTGACATTTTATTATATAGAGATGTCACAGTACTGTTTGTCAGTGTCAGCTTAGCATGTTCCATTGGCTGCTTCCACTACAGATGATATGGGTCAGGAGACTGAAACTATATATGATCCCCTATAGCTAGCTGCTTTTAATTAATTTAATGTTATATATATTTATATAACCAAGCTGATTAAATTGACAAAGAGAACTACATAAAGGGATTTTACACCATATCATATAGCTAACCACATCTGCCTTTCATCACCAATAAATGTTTTTATGATATGTATAGGTACAAGACAATTCGTGGAGATATATATAAATATATATACGAGGTGTAAAGCACATTCAAGGTTCAAGGTATGTGTTAGTGTTTTTATTTTATTATTATTTTAATTAATGACAAAAATATATTGGATTAAAATCTTGGTTTATATGTATTAGTGTATTATTATTTAAAGTGTGATTATTTTAGTAATTGTAGGTTATTAGGTAAGAAATTATCATGTGCTAAATATTTTTAATTTATTAAAGGGCTACATTAAATATACTTAAAATTAATAACCTATCGGTGAGATTATAGTGGTCTCCACGAAACAAGAGTAATTCCTCCATCAAGAGAGAAAATTAGAAAATTTTAAGTCTTATTTATTGGAAGATTATTACCTAAAATCACTATAAAAATCATTTCTACAAGATAGATTAAGGGGTTGAGATGCAAAATGAACCTAAATTTAGAAACTAAGTTAATAAATGTCCATTTTTTAAAAAAATTAAGAAAATGGCCAAATCTAATAAATTAGCTAATAAAAATTATAAAAATATGTTGATCACATATTTTTAAAAATATATATATAATAATAAAATTAAGCTACATAATTTTTTAGTATTGCATATTATTATATTGTAATAAAAATAAATAAATATATTAGATCATTTAAATATATACAGCAGTATTAGATATATCGTAGTACTGAAAATTAATATACCGTAGTAATAAAATTATATACCACAAAGAAATTATAACAATACTAAATTAATACTCAAAAAATATATATCATGCTAACAAATTATATATACCACCATTAAAATATAAATACATACCAAAAAATTTATATATAATAAAATAGAAACTAAATATCATATTAAATAAATGATATATTATAAACAACAAAAACCATATACCATACAAGAAAACGTATATACCTACAATAAAAAATAAAACAAAATAATATAATATTATTAAAAAAAAAATTATATATATCATATTAACAAAATTATATATTACTTTTATGTATACTAAAATAAAAACTAAACATGCATTATCAAAAATAAAATGAAATACTATACAATAAAACTTATATACTATATAGTATAAAATGTATACCTTACAATAGAAATATATGTAATAATAACAACAAATAAAAATAAAAATATATAGGATGCTAATAAAATTATATATCATGTCAACAAAAGTACAATAGAAAATAGATCTTAAATATAATTTAAAAAAATTATATACCGTATAACAAAAAATACATATACCATTCACCAAAACATATATACAAAAAATAATAATAATAAAAATATAGATTACTAATATATAAATGTATACTATACTAACCAAATTATATACCACAATTAAAATACATATACCATGACCATTATATAATAAAATAAAAACTAATTAAATATTATTTAAAATAAATAACCATACAATCAAAAAAAATATAAAAATAATAATTAAATATATGTAGCATGACAATTGTTGACCGAGGTTTTCAACAACTAATAAAATGTTATAAGATTATAAAGCTGTAAGAAAATTAGAGAAGGATTTTTACGTGGTTGGGGCGTTAATGAGCCTTAGTCCACGAGTCTTTGTTATTTATGGATGTATTTAATACAGAGAATGTATTTGGTGAGTGTTTCACCCATATAAATACAGAGAATGTTCTTGGTGAGTATTTACTCTTCTTGCTCTTATGCAGCCCAAGATTCTCGACCCCATTTAATGAGCTTTGAGGGGGTATTTATAGTGTTTTTGGTGGGGTGATCCCCAGAACTATCTTACAAGTGTATCTGCAAGTATCCATAAAGTTGGGCATTCCCAATGAATATACCATGAGTAATGCATGGTCAAATCCCTAGGTGCTGTAGGGCTTTTATGTGGAATGTCCTTATTGTTTTTTGACTGATGTGACTCTTCACAGTGTAGCCGCCGTTAGACTTAAATGATCATTACTTTGTAGCTGTTGGTTGGAGGTTGTGCCGTCAGACTTTATTGCGTGTAGCAGTCCCAACACGCTTCCTCCCATGCGGCATTAAATGCGACTTGACTGCACAGAAGAAACTTAACACCCCGCGGAGATGCTTTAGCGTTACTCGAGCTTCTGGGAGCATATGGGGTTCCATATGCCTTCTCCGGGAGCTACGTCCTGGACGCTGCCTTATAGCATAAAGACTTAGCAAATATTTTGAATTATTAGTTGCTTGATCCACGTGTCCTTGTCTGGTTGGTCCACGTATATTGGGCAAAATTAGGGGCAACATTTACCCCCCAAGCCTTGTAAATAAACAAGGCTTGCTCAAGTGCTTCCGGTTGACTCCTCGGTTTCCTGGCACGAGCTTCGAGCGCGTGAGGGTGCATTTAATGATGGCTTTTAATGCAGCGATTCACTTTTTGCAGGGGTCGATTCGTTTCACGCCCATTGATTGATACGGCGCATTAATGGTGTCAGACGGATACTCAAACGTTTCCACCGCCTTAATTAAAAATCAATCTGGTCCGTTGATCTTTGAGAATTTGAATCGTGCGTTTCCCCCACCGTTTGATTGGTAGGTGATAGTGCCTGTTCCTCATGCAGTTTTGCCTATAAAAGCCACCACCTTTCCTTCATTTCGGTTACTTCCCATTTCTTGCCAACTTTGCTCAAATTTCCCAGAGAGAAAAAATTCTCAGACCAAGAAAAACATTGTTGAACACTTTGCAATTTTTCCCAGTTCATCTTCGTTCACTACTGTCAGTCCTTCTTATCTTCGTTCGATTTATGGCAGGACCCCCAGTCTTAACACTTCACTGTAAGTTTCTTGCACCCCTTGCTTTATTGTTAATGTGCATGGCATGCTTTTACTTATCTGCTTGTTTTTTCTGGGTTTTGTACTCGAAGCTTCTGGGAATGCAAACTTTTAGATTCTTCACGTAACAGGTCTAGGTTCACCATTTCTGGTGATAGGATTACTCTTGTCACGCATCTATTACTGTTTTTGCAAAAGACCATACGTTCTTCGTATACTGGTCGTTTAGGGCATAGGAGAGATTACTCTCGATTTTCTACCCTTTCTTTTTCTCTGGTGCGCAATGTCGTCTTCTGTGAATATATTACACCCGACTCTTGTCCAGGGAATCCTTCTAGGGTTTCCTATTTGACAGGTGTCCGGAGGGGGCCTCTTTCCAGCGGTTAGGGGACCCCCATTCCCTTTTTCTTGGTTTAGGGTTTGGTATGGGGCCTAACTACTGGAATCTAAATTCTTTTTACAGAATCGAAACATGTCTGCTTCTGGTTCAAAGTCATCCAAGAAGAGTGGTAAGCGTATGGCTACCCTCGAAGACGTCTCGCTGGGTCCCGTTAACCAGGAGGGGTACAAGTCTCGGGCAACCGGATGGGAGGCGGCAGAGCTTCACTCTACTCTGACTTGTCCCCATCAGTTGGAGAATATCGTGGAGGTAGCCGGAATCAAGCCTTCCACATCCAAGACGTACCACCGGCCACCTCGTGATGCGGAGACGCCCAATCACAACTATGGCGGCTTCGGGGCTTGGAGCTAGACGCACTTGATGGTCGGGGCCATCCTTCCTCTCCAAGACTATTTTGTTAATTTTTTAGTTTTTGTCGGCCTTGCGCCATACCAACTTATTCCTCAAGCATACCGCCTGCTCTCAGGCTTATTTATTTTTTACTCCGCCCGGGGATGGGGCTCTCCCAGCCTGGCGGAGATATTGTATTTTTATGAACTTATTTCTGTCCCCAAGAAGGGGGACAAACTTAAAGACGGTTTTTATGGGTTCTGGGCCCACCCTGCCAATGATGGGATGGTCCCGTATAATAGGCAAACTCATGTTAAGGAGTATCGCCATCGTTTTTTCTTCTCTTCCGGGTTCCGGGCAGTGGAACATCCGGAGCTCCTCACGGAGTGGGTTAGGATTCCCCCTTACGAGCGGACCGCGCCTACTCAGGTCTTTCTTCGGAGAGCCCAGGCCTTCGCCTCTTATGACCGGGCGGACCTCGACGTCGGGGGCCTGGTTACGGCGAAGAATTGCCGGAAGGCAAAACTCATCCTGCCGCACCAATCCGTGGAGGACTCTAACCTTTCCCGAGTTATCTATCCCAATGTGAGGGTGCCTGCCGCGGAGAAGACCTTCCGGGAAGAGATTATCGCCACTTCCGAGAAGAAGTACCAGGACTATCTCTACCGGAAGGCTCGGGAGAGAGCCTACTCTAAGGCTCAAGCAGCTTCCGGGAGGCCACTTCGCGTGGGGAGCCCGGTCGAGAGGAGAAGCCAGGCAATCGCTGGGAAGCCCCTTCATATCGGGGACTCGGCGGAGAGAAGGGCTCCTAGGTCAAAGCCTTCGGCTCAGGAGCCGAACACTGGGGCTCGGGGCGCCAGCACTTCCAGCTCTGGTGGTAAGTCTCCTTTAGCAGTTCATTACGTCCCTTCTGTTGGAGAATATGCCAGTCTTAGGCCTGTAGGGTTCGATGAGCGTCTTTATAGGTTTAGGATGCCCTCGACCCGGTGGGAAGACCATATGAAGGAGTTTTATTTTTCCAACTTAGGAGATTTCCTAGGTCAGTCCCGGATGGGTTTTGGTCCTCCGGAGCCCGTCCCCTTAGACCCTTCAGCTTATATTTCATCCAGCTGGTTCCGGCCTTCGGACAGCTATCTCGGAGACGATGCTGCCAGCATTAAGATTCGAAACTTTGCTAGGGCCGAATTTGTAACGCCCTAAGATTTAGGCACGCTACCCAATATGATTAAGAAACCCTAATCCCCTAAACGGGATTGGTTTTAAAATAAGCGCGGAAATTAAAACTTTAAACGAAAACGGAATGAAAATAAACTTGTAATAATTTTAACCTTACAAACAAAAGTTACATGTTTCGGGATCCCAAAAAAAATCATTTTACAAAATATTACAAGTCTTTTCTCCTTAGCCGACCTAAGCGGCAAAAATAGAGTTACAAAAGTTTCAACGCTGGTAGACCCCAACCCGCTTGGTCTAGTGTGGCCCGAACATGTACATACATCGCCCAATTCCCATACTCATGGCTGATCAGAGATAGATTTACCCTTTCCTGCACAGTAGAGCACCCGTGAGCCAAGCCCAGCAAGACAGTAAGATATATCGTTAATCATATATAACTCATCACATAAATAATAATAATGCCATTTCATATTTGTCTGTATGACACAGACCTGCGTGTTACGCTCACACGCCTATTTATGTCTATGTGGCATAGACCTACATGTTACGCTCACACGTCTAATTACAATAAGGCCTTAGAACGGTTCACCTCGGTTCTAGTTACCGAGTCCAACCCGATTATGCCTTGAACACATAACCCTTTACTTCAATATACAGCTATATACATCATGGCATAACAATTACATATTACCAATTCACTTGGGTAATAACCCTAAGCCAATAAACCGCTCACTTTAGAGTAATAACTCTAATCCCGGTTTCTAGTTTCTCATATAAATCACATTCCATATAAGCGCCATTGTGCACATCTCTACGTACTAACTACTGTCTTACCTGATTTCCCACAAATATGGAGATTCCAAATCCCCGGGTGCTCCTGACCAAGTGCCGGTAATCCTAGTCACAATTCCGGGATACACAAGTATAGGGTTAATCCCAAAATCTATTTCTACAAATTAAAAACTGGGCACTTAAATTCCAAATATTCAGACAGAGCTCGGAATGAGCTTTCCAACGATATAAAGAACGTCCCAAACGGAGTCCCGAGTAAAAAGTTATGACCAAAACAAAAACCCAAAAAAATACAATAAGCTACCGAAAATGGCCGCGGCTACTGGGTTTAAAAACCCAGGAAACCCAGTTTCCAGCCACGAAAATGCATCCAAAAATACCAATTTTCATGCTATATCAACCCACAATCATACCAAACTTTCACCTAACATAAACCAAGTAATTAGAGAGGAATTACACATAATTCACTCTCCAACAACACCAAAAACCAGCAACTAAAAATCAGCCTTCAACAATGAATTTCAGCCCCAAAACTCATCCATTTCAACTCAATTCACAACCAAAACTTAAATCCATTAAATATATTTTTCAGTAATTAAATCAAAAGCTTAAAACACAATTCATGCATTAAAAATTCAATGGTAAAAACCCCAAAAATTCAGATTAAACATCATAAACTTCAAAGCTCCAACTTAAGCAAAATCACCAAGAACTTCAAGCTCAAGAACTTGAACTTGAACAATTAATTTCAAAGTTCAATAACAGAATAAAAACACAATAAAATTCCTTTTAAATTCTGTCTAAACCTAACCCAACATCAATTCAAAAGATCCAAGTACAAACATGCTCAAATCAACAAGAAAACACGAACATGCATCTCAAGACCATCCCAACCTATTTCATGCTTTTCAACCATAAAATCACAGCAGCAAATTCATTAAATTTCAGCAATAGAAAAACTACCTCAAGCTTCAATGCAATGATCAAGCCACAACTCCTCAAACAATTCTTCAATTTCAAGCTTGAATACCAAGCAAATCACCAATTTTTCAACCAAATACAAAGAGAGATAGAGAGAGAGAGAGAGGGAAGGGGGCTGTTTTAGGGTTAAGGTAAATGCAGAAATGAATTTCATTTTTTTACAAAGAATGCCTTTAGTTGAAAATAAATCCAAAATACATATTTACCATTTTGCCCCTAGGGCCATTTCTCACATACTCAAACAATCAAGGGCATTGAATTCATTTCATATATAACACATATTTAAATAATTTCAGATTATTCACACATAAATAAAATGCCAATAATTTATCCCAAAATTATATTTCGGCCCCGAACCCGGTTCGGCCCGAAATACCCGATTGTGACTATACTGCGCCAACTTGTCAGAACACACCTGAAAAAGGACACACCAGATATACTATATAATAATATAGTTCATAAGCACATAAATAAATTAAATTCATAGTTTTACCCTTCTCGGGTCAAAATTACTAAAATGCCCCTAACTCACCAACGGGGTCTTAACATGTCATTTCTCATATTAATTCGCATATAATAAATTATAATATAATATAATTCTACAATAATACTCAATTAACTAGTTAGGGCTTTGCTAATCCATTTCCTTAATTCCAGGGTATTACAATTACCCCCTCCTTATAGAAATTTCGTCCCGAAATTTACCTAAACAACTCTGGATATTTCTGCTGCATATCCGTCTCGAGTTCCCAGGTTGCCTCTTCTACTTTACTATTCCTCCATAACACTTTCACCAGTGCAATTGTCTTGTTTTTCAAGACTTTCTCCCTTCTGTCAAGTATTTGCACCGGTTGTTCCTCATATGATAAATCTGGTTGTAGTTCTAATGCTTCATAACTCAGGATATGGGACGAATCTGAGACATATTTTCGAAGCATCGAAACATGGAATACATCATGTACAGCTGCCAGCGTTGGGGGCATAGCCAACCTGTACGCTACTTGCCCTATCCTCTCAAGGATTTCAAAAGGTCCAATGAACCTGGGGCTAAGTTTTCCTTTCTTACCAAAGCGCTTGATGCCTTTCATCGGCGATATTCGCAGAAACACCATGTCCCCGATCTGAAAATCAATATCCCGTCGCTTTGGATCAGCATAACTCTTCTGTCTGCTCTGAGCCGCGAGCATTCGCGCTCTAATTTTATCAACTGCCTCACTTGTTCTCTGAACAGCCTCGGGACCCAAGAACTTTCTTTCACCTACCTCATCCCAGTGAATAGGTGATCTACATTTTCTTCCATATAAAAGCTCATAAGGGGCCATCCTGATTGTTGCCTGATAGCTGTTGTTGTACGAGAACTCGATCAGGGGAAGGTACTTTACCCATGATCCTTCAAAGTCAAGCACACATGCCTTCTTTCTTTTGTTGTAGCAGGCGTTTCTATGGACGCCATTTTGGCCGAACTTGTCGGGGTTCACACTCCTGAAGCTCCCCCTCCCTT
Organism: Cannabis sativa; assembly: GCF_029168945.1. Taxonomy (NCBI): domain Eukaryota; kingdom Viridiplantae; phylum Streptophyta; class Magnoliopsida; order Rosales; family Cannabaceae; genus Cannabis; species Cannabis sativa. The sequence goes on from NC_083604.1 coordinate 67,610,344, forward strand.
TACTTCTTCCCAGATGGCCCCCCCTCTAAAGGCTTCTTCCAGTGCTCCTCCAGACACTATTGACTTAGTGGATGAGGAGGTGCTCCGGGGAGAAGGTCAAGAAAAGCAATGGGGCTTTTCTGAGGAAGTTGAAGAAGGTGAAGGAGGACACCGGGCTCTTCCTGAGGAAGTTGAAGAAAATGAAGAAGAGCAAGAAGTTGCTCTAATTCGCAAACGCAAGGGCAAAATGGTTGCCCAGGAGGAGCCCAAACGGCAACAGAGAGCTGACACTCCGGCCCACGGTCTTGATGGCGGGGTCTCTCCCATGGAGGAACACACTGCCCCTCCCAATATTGTGCTGACTCCGGTTCCTGGAGATGAGGCAAGACAGGAGCTCCGGATAGCTAAAAACAACTATGCCATGGACGAATACTCCCGGGGGTATGTTGAGGTGGAGGCCCTTAAGAGGATCTTACGAGTTGAGATGCAAAATACTCTCAACAACCCGGAATACCAGAATTCGTGGGATCTAAATTTGGATCCCTTGTCGGACTGGTTCGGTCGTTTCCTGGGGCCCACATTAGCTCCCTTTGCCGCGGAGATGACTGGCGAGTTTGCGTCCCAGCTTACCCGGTGTGCACCTAGGCGGTTCGCTGCTTGTGCATCCTTGAACTCCATCTTCCAAATCCAGGATCTCAGACACTCCCTCACTGTGGTAAGTATTTTGTGTTGGAAATTATATTTATCCAGGATCTTAGATCTACTCACAAGTATGTTGATTTAACAACCTAATATTGAACTTCTAAAACGATGAACTAAACACATAAAAGTTAAGAATAACTTACAGTGATGGCAGCGGAATTAATGTCTCCTTCCACTCAGATCTCTAACCCTTGATTCCTGTCTGTAGCAGAGTATAATCAAGATCTGAGCCCGAAAGTTCTTCAGTTGGATGTGATCCTTCACAGTCTTCCAAACTATAATGAGGTACTGAGTGATGTGTGTGGGCACTTCTCTCTCACTAGGAATTTTGAAATTCTCTCTTGTTTTTCTCTCTTGATTTCGTGTGACACAATGCAAAGCAAAAGCTTTTTCAAGCCCTCCAATAGTAGAGAGAGGGGCGGCTATAAATAGGAAAGGGAAGAGCACAACTTTCCAAATAAACAGTTTCCTCTTTTACTGTGTAATTGAATAACTGCCTTATTTAGTGTGATCCACCACTTTCCTATTTAGGCTAGGCTTTGATTAGCAATTATATGGCAATTTAAATTGAAAATAATAATTGGGAAACATGCAAGTATGTGGTCGGCCATGGTGTGTATGGGCCTCACATGGATTTTGCAGTTTCCTCAATTTTATTTCTATTTCTCCAAAAAAGCCATTTTTCCAATTCTAATCATTTAAATGCCAAAACTAATTATTTAATAACTAAAATAGATTATTACATAATATTGCCATTTAAAATAATTACTAATTTAGACATGCAAAGTCTCATAATTAATAATTAAACCTAGAAACCCTTTTATTTACAATTTCATCCTTAAACTGTGAGAATTCGCAAATTAGACATAGTCTAACTTTTAGAATTATAATTGATTGATCATAAATCAATTATAGAGTCTTACAAACAGTATAGTCTCAACTAGAATGGGGACCATGGATCTATATGCTGAGCTTCCAATAAGTTGAATCGATTTACCAAGTAAATCCCTAACTTATTAATTCCTCGTTGAATCCACTCTTAGAACTTGGAATTGCACTCTCAGACTTATATAGAGCATATCATATGTTTCACGATATCAATATGCTATCTCATTTAACCATTTTTATAATCTTAATGTGATTTAGAGATCCTCTATATAGATGATTTACATCGAGATGGGATCAATTTACCGTTTACACCCCTCAATGTATTTTGCCCCTTTGAACACTTAGTTACCTGTAAATGATGTTTTAGTGATCTGATATACAGTCGCTGAAACAAGAGCTCATCCATTTACTTCTATTTAACTAAGCTTAAAAGGAATCATCACTTTACTTCTATACACCAGTAGAAGCTATAGATTTCCATATTTATGTTCAGCACTCCCACTCAGTTATGCTATCATGTTCCCAAAATATATGTATTATCGTGACCCAAAGGTAGGCTTAACTAATAAATCAAAGAACAAGAATAACACTCGTGAGATTGAGCCTAAGCATATCAGGATTTAGATTCTCTTAATCTAAGATCAACTTCTGATATTGACTTGGAAAGATACAACGGTAAGTTTACAATACCTTTGACCAAGTTCAATATCGGTCCAGTCCAATGCATACTCCATACATTCGAAACCAGTATACTTTGCAAATGTTCTGGAAAGAACATAACACTTACTCCAAGTGTAGGTATACTTCATCGCTGATTATCACATCAGTGTAAATCCAAAACACTAATGAACAGGGACCAAATCTTTTTTAATCATATAATCACAATCACATTCCACTGTATTGACAATACTGTAATTGTGAATGACTATATGTTCTGGATTTAATGATTTTGTGCATATATCAAGTATATATATTAAACCATAAACATGTAACATACATGTAATCATAATTCACTTCAAAATTCTAAATTGATAACTAATCAGATTGTAATGGGTTTTATTTAGGGCATAAAACCCAACAAACTCCCACTTGCACTAACATAAAACAAGTTGTGCATTACAATCAATCTTTCGCCTTGATCCTCTGATCAAGTGTAGTATATTTGAATCCACCCATATATCTGGAACCAGGTTCATAAGACTCATGAAACCTCTTTAACTTATGCTTTACTCATCAAGGGATACTGAAATCCTTACTGCCCATTAAGTATATCTGAACAACCAGAAGACATATCTCTCAAATTTTAAAATTTGGAATTGAGATAATGCAGTGTAGAATTTTCTTCAGTAAAATAACTTTCTGGTAATTTCGAATTTACAAAGTTATATCTTCTCTGATGAAGCTTAAATTATTATAGATGGGTTTTAACACTCTTCTATAATGATTCCTCCACCCCCAGAGTAACCACCATCTCACGATTTTAAATGAGTCGGTGTGCATATAGGGATCACTAATGCATAGTTCCTTAATAACATATACGTCACTTTTATAAATCTTTCTTGATTGTCCCCAAATGTTCCCCATTTGATTACATCTCAGATGGCTCCCACTCAATAGCAGATGTCTGGTTAGAAACTTTTAACCTTTTACTATTGTTTCTGGGAACATCTCATTATGACTTATTATCTTAAGCTGAAACTGTAAGTTTCTTTAAGACTAGGTCAACAGCATAGTAGTCTAGTATTTGAAGTGTAAAATACTTGCTAGAGATTTAAGCAATCAAATCAAGATACCATAAAATGTTATGATGAATAGACATCTTGAATCAAGTCTTTCGAATAGACTATGCAAAAATTCTTCTATCTTACTCTCATAATTCTGATAAGTTATTTCTATCCATGTGAATGGTTAGACTTGTTTTTATCAGAGGCGTTCTTAAGTTCCTATCACAATTATCAACCAAGCGAAGATGGGTAAAGAATTTTAATATTCTCCCACTCAGCCAAGGTAATGTGATATATTATCAAAGAACTTTAATGGTATCAATAACTATTACAACAGTAAATCTAAACTGGAACATATAATCAAGATCACGAATTTATTCTGATAATAGCTAATTTATTATATTATTTCCATGTTTAAAATTATGTGTCACAAAGGGTACTGTAGAATAAAGTCCACCCCTAAGTTTATAGAGATTATGGTCCACCCCTAAAGGTTGTAAATCTCTAAGTGTGATAGAGAGTCTGTGGAGTTGAATATAATCCAGAGTTCATTAGATATAAAAGATCGTTTGAACTGCATATTATTCTTAACTTTTCTCCACCCCTATCAGATCAAAAGATCCTTTTATTAAACAAATTCTAAAATAATTGTTTTGGAACTAACAATTATTCATAAACATAGAAATAATTTCTAGTGTTTATGTAGTAATAACTCTGTAAGGAGTTTAAATACCTTTTAGAATTTGTATCAATAATAAAATCACATACATATGCAAACATAATAAATATAACAATTGGTAATAGATAAGATAAAGTACTGAAGCTCAACTCATAAATTGCAATTTATTTGAAAAAGATACTTTATTATAAACCAAAAAATTGTTTGCAATATTATGAGAACCAAACAGGGAATTAAGATCCCAAAACTTGAAATCCAAATTGTTTGAAAAACTAAACAATTAATTCAAATGAAAGAGCTTCTTCTTTATTGTAGACGATCTCCATCCACCATCCAGCTTTCTAATCCAACTCGCTAAGACAGCACCCGAGTTTAAGAAGCTTTAGCTATAAGAAGAATAATAAACAAGGTTAGTAATCCAGAATTAATAATCCAAAAGGATAATAATTCACTAAAAACACATCAGTTTATAAAGAAAATACCTTGTTTCTTTGCGAGATACTTAGGACATTGGGATTTCCAATGGCCTTTCTCATTGCAGTAGAAACACTTTCCTTTTGGTGTATTACCAGAAGCTCCAGCATTTTTGTTCTTAGCTGCATTCACAGCTTGAGCTAGCTTCTTGGCATTTTTCCACTTCTTCTTATGATTGGATTTGGAAGTAGAAGCAACATGTGCCTCAGGATTACTCGTCTTATTACCATTTCCAGAATTCTGAGGTTTATTCCCTCTTTTCTTGGGACCTCCAATCAAATTTTCATATGTCTGAAGGTCATTGACTAAAGTATAAAAGTCTTGTTCCTTCTTATTCATGACATAATTTGATGTGTAGGGCAGAAAATCTGGAGTCAGACTATTCAAGATGAGACTCACTTGAGTAGTCTGATCCATTTCAGCACCATGATTCTGGGCTTCCTGGAAATAACTAGCCATCTGGAGAAGGTGATCACGCACATTCTGATGCGGTTCCATCCGTGCGTTGATGAATTTCTTAGTCGCGTCAAAATGAGACTGGATAGATGCCCTACCGAATAGCTCAGTTAACTGCGTCATGATTTCTGTAGCCGTGACAGTGTTTGCAAACCTTGTTTTCAAGGTGTCAACCATGCTGGAAAGCATGAAGTAACGAGCTTTATTGTTAGCATTCTGCCAACGCTCGAACTTCTCTTTCACAGTTTTGGTTGCATTGTCACCTGGCTGCTCAGGGGACGGCTCAGTCAACACAAACGAGGCACTTTCACCTATGAGAGCAATATGAATGTTCTCTCTCCACTTTGGGAAGTTAGACCCATTTAGCTTATTTTCAGTTAAGAGTGACAACATGGGATTTGACATTGCAATTCAGGATACTACAAGATAACACATAGATATCAATTATGGTTTATCACAAAATCTTATTCAGAAATTATTAGCACACACTAAAAAAAAAAATCAATCCTAAATAATTTCCAAGGTTTTCAACAAACTGATATCAGTGTCCCGTTTAGGCGAGAGTCAAAGCTATCATCCATTGAATAGAGTTGTCAGCTCATCTAAAATGGCAAATATTCTAGCAACCTTTTATTCGATCGGAAAAAGAATCCGACGTTGTCCCGTTTAGGCGAGAGTCAAGGTCATTCTTATTTCATGAGCTTCTACCATTGTTTCATACGTTTGTAAGTCTTATACAGTAGTCACCATTAGGGTGATCAATACCAATATAAAACACTTACAAACATACTTATCTTTCGAGATTAAACGGCGCTAACTTGCTAATGAACGTTCCTCCATTAGGGAGGATTACTCACTAAAACAATAGCTATGTAAAACCAACAATGGAGATCGAATATCTTAAAATAATAAAGCTCATTATTTAAAATTGTATTTTCTTCTATTATTTATTTATTTTAAATCCATATATATATTTGTTAAATTTTAAATTTAGAATAAAATCTAAATAAAATTTAATTTAATATCTGTAAAATTAAACTTAGATGGTTAAGAAAATAAAATGAATTATTTCCATCTTAGTATTAATTTTCCAACAAATATTAAGAAAATTACTTAATTTAAGTTGTATTAATTTAAATTAATTTGCAACTCAAATTAAAATTTTCTAAATATATATTGTATTTCCAAAAATATACAATTTTCGAAATACATTAAAATAAATCAAACTTTACTTAGAAAAAATACTTCAAGCAAAAATATTATCTATCTAGATTTTCTTGACTAATTAATCCAATTTCTAATAATATATTTCAGTTCCTTTATTTTAAATTAATCATTAAATGAAAAGATCATTGATTTAAGTTGATTCAAAATTAATTAAAATAATTAATTTACAACTTCAATCTATCTTTCAAGATAAATTCAAAATCATCTTGCATAATTAAATGCAATTTTGAAAAATGATTAATAAAATAAATAAAATATATTTTGAAAATTATTCAAATTTAAGTTGTTATGGAAATACCCAACTTAAAATAATTTTCTTATTTAATTAAATATCATGAAAATAACAATATCTAAGTATCATTATGAAAATCAACTTAGATATTTAATTTTCAATTTAATTAAATGTATTAAATTCAGGAAATAAATAATTAAGTATAGAGAAGGCTCAATCATTAATTTCCAATTTAATACAAGGAAAAATATCCTTAATTGAATTGTACCAAAATTAACTATTAAACAATTAATTTTACAATCAATGATATTTTCCTATATTAGAAATAATAATTAGTATAGAAATAACTATCTAGAAAATATCTCAATTCTACTAAGTATCTTTTCAAGATTTGGAAAATATCTGATTTAAGTTATTATAGAAAGAATCTATAATTTACAAACTTAAAATTTTCCAAACAAAATTTAATTAAATATCAAAATTAGGTGGTAACTACCTAATTTAAAGATATTCCCCTTTTTAAGTTTAAAGCCAACTTAAAATAATATCTTTTAAGAATCTTCAATAACTAATTCCTAGAATTCCTCAGCTTAATATTATAATCAAGATATATTCAAATTTAAGTTAAAAAGGAAAATTAGTAATAACTAATTCATAACTTAAATAAGAATATTTAATGAAATAATAAAAGTAAGTTTCAGAAAGAATCTAGTTAGTTAAAATTCTTTATTTAATTAAATACAAGAAAAATACAAATAGTTTATCTAGAAATGAAATTCATTAAACTATGTTTTTCTTAAATTAATTTCGAAGAAATTAATTATGTTGTTATTCAATTTTATTAGGTCAAACTAGTATAATTAACCTAGCACAGTTATCCAAATCAGGCAAATGGGTCTTCACAATTGGGGTTGTTCATGTGAGGGGGGGCTGGGTCCAGTATGTCGTACCCACTTCTAAGGCTCCCAACTCTCACACAAGGCCCAAAAGAGAGGAATTTAACCTTAAAATGAACAACTGTTATTAATTGAATAGGCCCATTAACTAAATGAGCCTAAATAAAATCTATCATGTTATGACATTTTATTTAGCAACAACAACCTATATGTATCTATAACAGAAATTAAACATATAGGCTCACACAGGCACACAGATTAAACCATAAACACTTTGGAAAAAGGATTATGACATTTTAAATTCCTAGTTGACATTATCAATTTACAACAATACTCACCCCAAACTTAAAACTTTGCTTGTCCTCAAGCAAAAAGAAAAATAAAGAAAATAAAACAAGAGGCAATATGACACTAAAATTGGTGATCTCCACATTTCCTTAAAGGTTGATTAATGAACATAGCTTAGAGAAAAATAAAAAGATTGTCCAGTGATTGTGAAAAATTCAAGCACAAGTTTTATTCCAATTTTGATTACTCCAAGTGTGTGTGTGAAATGCCTTTTATCAAAATATTACTTGCAATTTAGATCAATTTATGTAAATATGAATTAAGCACAAAATCTCTAAAGTGACAAAGTCTCATAGGTTTATTTTTCATCTCTCTCTCCACTAATGTAGACAAACACAAACCAAAGATCAAAAGGACTTTTTCAAGCTTGTAATGTAAGGCTTAGGTGAAGGTGGTTAAGAGAAGTCATTTTTGGCTCAAATCACCTAAAAACACCTTAATTTTTTTAAGACCAAAACGAGACCTCACACTTACTTCCTCAAAGAATATCCCACAAAAAATTTGAGTATTAATATTGCCATTATTTATTGCCCCAACATTTTCCAAAATAATGTGCTCCCAGGAGTTATAGCAATGCTTTAGCATAGCATTTTTTCGTGTCTCTCGCGAATCTTTGAAGCAATGCTATAACACACAGGACTTCAAGCTTCTAAAAAAATCTTGCTCTTTTTTTTTTTTTTTTTTTTTTTTGCAAGGGGTGGCACACCCCAAACTTAATTTTAAACACACTTTTTTTTGCAAGGGGTGGCACACCCCAAACTTAATTTTAAACATTCTTTCTTTTTTTTTTTTTTGAATAACTAACAATACAAATATAATAATGGCAATATACACAAAATATGGTAATTCTCCCCCAACTTAAAATTCAACATTGTCCCCAATGGTGAGAATAATAAAGTACCACAATGAAAACACTCACCCAATTACCACGCTACAAAAATTGCACCCCTCCCATCCCCTTCATGACACAACAAACAAAATCTTGGAATAATAAGGTGCTCAAAGGGTATATGATGAGAAGATTTGTATTTAGCTAGGCTTACATGTGGTAAAAAAAAAAATTAAAGGGATTCAATTATGCTCAAAGAGGGTGACTAGGGATAAAATAATACTATGGTTGGCTTGAAAGGCTCAAACGGTCCGAAAATGGCCTAAATCATGTCTTTGGTTAAGCATTGTCTAGGATTTCGCCTCAAGAGAGAATCAAACAAAATTCTAAGACTTGTGAGATCACAAAATCATATATTTACACAAACTTTCACCAAATCACACACAATAAAATGATTAAGGCATTCGTGCTAAAAATTAGACATATCTCAATCAAAATGAAACTAGCACAAGAATTAGTCACAAGCTCAAACAATATTTACATTTTTCAACAAGCTATGCACCCTATCAATCATGTATTAGAATGTGGAAAATTACCAAACCAAAGCACATATGCCTAAAAAAAAAAAAATCAAACAAGCAAAATAAAAGAAAAGAAAAGAAAAAAAAAATATATATATATATATTTAGTTTCCCAAAACATGTTAAGCACAAAATTCTCAAATATGTGTGAGCAAGTTTAAAAATAAATAAAGAAGAGTTAAAGAAGAACTCCCCTAGTCAATGATGTGCAAACTTGCTTGTGTCAACCTCCATAAGTGTGTCCAATTCCATTTGACTTTATACTTGCACCTACAAGAGAGAAAGAGAAAATAAAGAGAGAGAAAAAAAAAACTACAATGCACTTGTCAAAATCATTTAACATTGCATATTTATTGAATTTAAAATAAAACAAAGACAAAGTTTAGAAAGCTCGGGTTGCCTCCCAAGAAGCGCTTGATTTAAAGTCGTCGGCTTGACTTTTTGAGAAGCACTCATCAAAGAGCGGCTTCCGCCCATAGAGAGTGGCATATGCCCTCACAAATGGGTCTTTGTCATGAACGCCCTCAAGCTTGGCGAGATATTGAATTGATGAGCGCAAATATTCAACTTTTCTTGAATTCGATGAATGCACATGATGGATGCCAAGGTACCATGCCAATGGTGGAGGAGGAGGTAATGGCCAAAAAGGATCCTCATAAACATAGTATTCCATTACCATGGGCTCTTGGACTTGAGGAATGCAAAAATGCTCTTGCTGAATTTTTTCAAAAACTAGGCAGTTTTGCTGTGATAATGCTACAGCATTATGAGCAGCAATAAATGTTGACCAACTTGGAATGCTTGCTTCCTTATCTTTTTTTTCACTACTTTGGATTGAAGTGAGCTCTTGTAATTGCTCAAAATTTTCCCCAAGTATCTCCAACTCATTACCATTCCTCAAAATGACATTTTCACTTTCTTCTTTCTCCCTTGAATTTTCCATATCAATACCCAAAGTTTCATGGGATTTATCATGCAACTCATTCACCAAAAGCTCAAATTGGTTCTCCAATTTCCTCAAGGATGAAGCTTGGCCTTGAATTAAGGCATCATTTTTAGCCATGAACTCCATCATCAACACTTCAAGTGAGCTTGATTGAGCCATTTGATGAAGATCTTCTTCTATGTTGAACTTTTGTAAATTTTCTAAAATCTCATCATTTGGTCCTTGAGTGTAAGTGTCCAAATTTGGCTCCAAATTGTTGTAATTGTCCTCCCAAACATGGTCATTGTTTGGACAATTACAACACCACTCATTGTACTCTGCCATGTCTTCCAACATCCAATAGGCTTCATCAATTGATAGTTGGTAGAAATTGGTGGTACCATTTCCTCTTTCTACCCATTTTCGTGTGCTTGGATTCAACCCATTTAGGAAGATTTCTAGTTGACACTCTTTGGACAACCCATGATATGGAAACCTCATTAGAAGTGTCTTGTATCTCCACCATGCTTCATACAAGAACTCCAAGTCATGTTGAACAAAATTCATAAGGACTTGTCGATGAGACATCCCAAGTACCTTGAAAAAGGAACCAAGACAAACAAACAAAGCGTAAAATAGAACAAGGAAAATAAAATGAAACAAATGAAAAACTAAAAAAACCAAATTGATAGTAATTAAGTTCCACAAACAAAATTTCACTAAATCAATCCCCGGCAACGGCGCCAAAAACTTGTTGTGAAAAATTGTATACGCAAGTGTACGCAATCGTAACAAGTAATAAAGTGATAAATCGAGTATCGTCTCCACAGGGATTGAAAATTAGAAATTGATTTATAAAACTAATTACTCACAAATTGGTTTCAATAAAAAAATAAAATTAAATAAAGTGATGAGAATACGTTAAAAAAATTAACAAACACAAACTATGAATAAAACAAGCTAGAACTATTAGATTGACCTAAAAAAATGCAAAGTTGATATAATGGTGCTAATGAGTATTGTTGTAAATTGATAATGTCAACTAGGAATTTAAAATGTCATAATCCTTTTCCCAAAGTGTTTATGGTTTGATTCTCTAATTAATTAACATATTCCTATGCCCAATTAATTTTAAGAATACCAATTTAAGCACAATTCCTTCAAGTCATACAAGGTAAATAACACATTCCTATGCTATTTACAAATCACACTTTTCCAAGTTGATATTCATGCATCATTCAAGCAATTCCACTAACCCTATTTTTTTTCAAAATCAAGATTAGCTACTACTTACTAATGGTGATCAAGCAAAAGTAAGCAATTGCACAATAAACACTCTTGAATGAACAAAACCAATTCACTAAACATAGCAATAAAATACCAAATCACAATTTAAGTCCACAAAATAATTCTAGCAAAATAAAAATTAACTCATAATAGATTGTGCAAAAATTACAAAGTTTAAAATAAAAGAAAGAGGAAAAGAAAAACCCATATTGGAGTTGTCACAATACTCCAAGCTTTTCCTTGCCAAAATCTTCTTCTTCTTCCTTTGAATATTTGCCAATCTCTAAAATAAAAATGCTAAATTAAAACCCTAAATAAAACTCTCTCTCTTTTTCTTTTTCTTCTTTTTCTTCATTTTTCTCTTTGGTGTGAAGCTGCAGCAACGGCCTTCTCTTCTCCAATCTCTATCACGCCTGTTTGTTGATGTTATATATATTTAGATCATATAGGTAATACCTTGCAATATCACGTTGCCTATTTTTTTCCCTTCATTCTTTGTTATTTTTTCTTTTTCTTTTAGTGAGCCCAAATCTCATTCTTTTGTACAATAGCCCAATTAAAGTCATGATAATATTTCTTAATAAATCAAATGGGCTTTTAGTAAATCCATGGATTTTAACATCATTTCTCTCAATTTTGACAATAAGTTCAAAATATACATTTAATCTTTTTACAAAAATACACAACATTAAGAATTACACTTATAAAAAGGGAAACTAAACTAAATTGATAAAATATTATAAAATTTAACCAAAACTAATCTAAAAGGTATTAAAATTAATATTTATTTAAAACTAAACAAAACTAATTAAAATTCACTAAAATAAGCTAAAAATACTTGAGAACAAAGCTACTTTAATGCCCAAAAAGATATAAATAACTCTATTTTCATAGAGTTATCAAGGCACACAGATTTGGATGGATCCTATCATGTTACTAGGTCATACACAGATGAAAGAAGTTTGTAAAAATTACCCGTTACAAATTATTTACTTGATCTATCATCAATTGAACCATGGGTTAAAATCAGATCATTTGATCTGTCAACAAGTTAACCCTGGCAATAATAGGTTTTAGAAAACTTACAAACAACCTAAAACACATACTCCTCCAACAAGGTTAGATTTGGATAGTTTGATGTAGGATTTATTTAATTTTAAGACATTAATCTTTATTTCGAAATTTTTAAAAAAAAAATCGGTTTTAAAGAATAAATTAAAAATAAACCTACAATCTTTGAAAAAATTAGGTTTTGGGTAACCTAAATATCATTTCAAAATAAACTTGCTAACTTTCCCTTTTAAATTTCATGTTATTTAATAAATTAAATATTCAATAAACTAGAAAATGGTAAATACATACCCTTTTCTCATTTTACAATCTAATTTAGGTAAAATAACAAAATTTAAAAAAAAAAAAAGTTAGCAAAAATATCTTATTTCCTCTTTTAAAATACCATGATTATAGTAATCTTATTCTAAATAAGGTCAATTTACCAAAATCAATTTTAAAAAATTTCTGACCTTTTATTCAAAAATAAGATAAAATAATCAAAATTTAAAAGAAATAAGAAAAGAGGTAAGCAATACTTGATTTTATCCTAGTTTCAAATTCAAATTACACTAATATCTAAAATTAATTTTAAAATTAAAATTAATTTATTTCTGATAATTAGATTTGAAATTTGAAAAACAAAAATCAACATACAAAACTACACAAAAAATCGGAATTTAATTCCATGAAATAGCATGAAAAATAGAAAAAAACGAAGAAAATAGCAGGTGGTACGGACAGCATGCAAAGCATGCTGTCCGCGCGCGTGGAAGGGGAGACATAGCCCAGAAAACTGGGCGCAAGCACCCCTGCGCATGATTTCCGCGCGCGTAGGGAAGGTGCTCACCACCTCGATTTTTTCCGATTTTCAAAAATTCATAACTAATTCAAATTATATCGAAATCGAGTTCTGTAAAAAAGTAAATTGCTTAGAATTTTCCAAACTATCCAATAAAAATAATTCCAGATACAGACAATCAATTATTTTTCCTAGAATTCACAAACATCAATCAAACATCAATATGACACATCATGAAACCATCCAAATCACAAGCAAATCGTTTTAAGTCCAAATTTCTTGCAAGCAAATCAATTACTATGGCTCTGGTGCCAGTTGTTGGAAATTATATTTATCCAGGATCTTAGATCTACTCACAAGTATGTTGATTTAACAACCTAATATTGAACTTCTAAAACGATGAACTAAACATATAAAAGTTAAGAATAACTTACAGTGATGGCAGCGGAATTAATGTCTCCTTCCACTCAGATCTCTAACCCTTGATTCCTGTCTGTAGCAGAGTATAATCAAGATCTGAGCCCGAAAGTTCTTCAGTTGGATGTGATCCTTCACAGTCTTCCAAACTATAATGAGGTACTGAGTGATGTGTGTGGGCACTTCTCTCTCACTAGGAATTTCGAAATTCTCTCTTATTTTTCTCTCTTGATTTCGTGTGACACAATGCAAAGCAAAAGCTTTTTCAAGCCCTCCAAGAGTATAGAGAGGGGCGGCTATAAATAGGAAAGGGAAGAGCACAACTTTGCAAATAAATAGTTTCCTCTTTTACTGTGTAATTGAATAACTGCCTTATTTAGTGTGATCCACCACTTTCCTATTTAGGCTAGGCTTTGACTAGCAATTATATGGCAATTTAAATTGAAAATAATAATTGGGAAGCATGCAAGTATGTGGTCGGCCATGGTGTGTATGGGCCTCACATGGATTTTGCAGTTTCCTCAATTTTATTTCTATTTCTCCAAAAAAGCCATTTTTCCAATTCTAATCATTTAAATGCCAAAACTAATTATTTAATAACTAAAATAGATTATTAAATAATATTTCCATTTAAAATAATTATTAATTTAGACTTGCAAAGTCTCATAATTAATAATTAAACCTAGAAACCCTTTTATTTACAATTTCATCCTTAAACTGTGAGAATTCGCAAATTAGACATAGTCTAACTTTTAGAATTATAATTGATTGATCATAAATCAATTATAGAGTCTTACAAACAGTATAGTCTCAACTAGAATGGGGACCATGGATCTATATGCTGAGCTTCCAATAAGTTGAACCGATTTACCAAGTAAATCCCTAACTTATTAATTCCTCGTTGAATCCACTCTTAGAACTTGGAATTGCACTCTCAGACTTATATAGAGCATATCATATGTTTCACGATATCAATATGCTATCTCATTTAACCATTGTTATAATCTTAATGTGATTTAGAGATCCTCTATATAGATGATTTACATCGAGATGGGACCAATTTACCGTTTACACCCCTCAATGTATTTTGCCCCTTTGAACACTTAGTTACCTGTAAATGATGTTTTAGTGATCTGATATACTGTCGCTGAAACAAGAGCTCATCTATTTACTTCTATTTAACTAAGCTCAAAAGGAATCATCACTTTACTTCTATACACCAGTAGAAGCTATAGATTTCCATATTTATGTTCAGCACTCCCACTCAGTTATGCTATCATGTTCCCAAAATATATGTATTATCCTGACCCAAAGGTAGGCTTAACTAATAAATCAAAGAACAAGAATAACACTCCTGAGATTGAGCCTAAGCATATCAGGATTTAGATTCTCTTAATCTAAGATCAACTTCTGATATTGACTTGGAAAGATACAACGGTAAGTTTACAATATCTTTGACCAAGTTCAATATCGGTCCAGTCCAATGCATACTCCATACATTCGAAACCAGTATACTTTGCCAATGTTCTGGAAAGAACATAACACTTACTCCAAGTGTAGGTATACTTCATCGCTGATTATCACATCAGTGTAAATTCAAAACACTGATGAACAGGGACCAAATCTTTTTTAATCATATAATCACAAACACATTCCACTGTATTGACAATACTGTAATTGTGAATGACTATATGTTCTGGATTTAACTGATTTTGTGCATATATCAAGTATATATATTAAACCATAAACATGTCACATACATGTAATCATAATTCACTTCAAAATTCTAAATTGATAACTAATCAGATTGTAATGGGTTTTATTTAGGGCATAAAACCCAACATTTTGTAGTTTACTTTTCTCCTTATTATTTTTTTTTTTTGGAGATCCTTACTTATACTTGTATCCTTTCCCAGCTTGCTGCTGAGGCCGGCCGCCTTTCCAAGAACATAATCAACCATGGCTTCGTCCTGTCCGATTTTGGGGACATTGATGAAGTTAGGAAGATCCTTCAGGATCTTACTGCGGAGAGGCAGCTTTATCAGGAGGCTGCTGAGCGCCGGGTGGCCATTGCCAAGGCTAATGAGGAAGAGGCCAAGCGGAGGGAAGTGCAGGCGGAGGCAATGATCCGGGAGGAGGCCCTTCGGAGAGACAGGCTGGAGGCCAAGCACCAAGAGGAGCTGAGGACGGAGGGCGAAGCCACTGCTAAGGCCAGACGAGAGCTTCGGGAGGCCAGGGAAGCCTTGGAGGAAATGGCTGCCAAGGTGAGGTCCTTAAAGGAAACTCACCAGGCAAACTTGGAATCCAGGGCCACCCTGGCCGCGGAGCTGAAGGAGCTCAGAGACTTCAAAGACCAAGCCTCAAAGAAGGCAAAAAGAGATGAGCTTCTTTCTCCTATCTCCTGCATCCGGTGCGCCAAGCATTTTGATGATGCCGTCTTCATGGCCTGGTCTACAAATGACCAGAACATAAAGCTTACCTTCTACCCAAAACCCGAGGAGATGATCGCAAAGTTCCTGGAGAAGAAGAAAAAGGTTGATGCCATGGTGGAGGCACGCATCGGACATCGCCTTCCTCCTCGCATTGATTAGGCCGCTTCGAGTTTGACCCAGTACAACCAGGATTTCACTCTACTTCTCTCTTTTTTTTTATTTACAGCTAATTTTTTTGTATTTAAGACGATATTTACATAGCTGTTTTTTCTTTTTTATTTAAAGGGGAGACAATATCCAAGGCCTGTCCCCGGGCCATTTGTATATATTTTGACCTGCCCTTAGGGCTAGGATTTTTATATTTATATATGATCTTTTTTGATGCACATATCTTTCTTTTGGACCTGTCCTTTGGATCAGGATGTTTATACTTATGCTTTTCATTTTTTCTTTTTTGTGCATACTCTTTTTTGACCTGCCCTTTGGGTCAGGATATTTTACTTAGTTTGTTTTTTGTCTGTCCGTGTGGTATACCTTAGTACCCCCCTGAGTGGCATAGAAACTCTGTTTTTAAGGCACTCAGTTTTATTTATCATGCAGAGGCTGTATACATTTAGACGGTACAAACTCTTTAAGCAAAATCTAAGTTACATTTTCGGCTATTGGTAATATTTTCTGAGGTGATCGGCCAGGCTCTTGGCACAATGGTTCCGTCCATCCTTTTTAGCTTGTAAGTGCCTGAGTCGATTTCGTCCTCGATTTCTTATGGTCCTTCCCAATTTGGTCCAAGTACCCCCACTCCGGGTTCTTGGGTGGCTGGGAAGACTCTTCTTAAGACCATATCCCCAATAGCAAACTTTCTATTTTTAACTTTGGAGTTAAAATACTTGGTCACCTTCTTTTGATAAGCTTCCATCCGTATTTGAGACTCATCCCGGAGTTCTTCAACTTGATCCAGAGCTTCTTGAAGCAAAGCCTGATTCGTGGCTGGATCGTAAGTCGTTCTCCTGTGGGACGGAAATAACGTTTCTACCGGGACCATCGCTTCGCAACCGTACGCCATTAAAAAAGGCGAGTGGCCGGTCGTGGTTCTGGGGGTCGTCCGGTAGGCCCATAACACTCTTGGCAACTCTTCGGGCCAGTTGTTTTTGCAGGCCAGCAGCTTTTTCTTCAGGGTGACCTTTAGGATTTTATTGACTGCTTCCGCTTGACCGTTTGTTTGCGGTCTGGCCACCGCGGAGAAGCTTTTCACTACTCCGTGTTGGTTGCAGAAGTTAGTAAATTCTTCGCAATCAAATTGCTTTCCATTGGCAGAGACTATTTTGTGAGGCAGGCCATATCGACACACTATGTTTTTAATAACAAAGTCTAGTGCTTTTTTAGCAGTTATAGTCTTCATGGGTTCAGCCTCCGTCCATTTGGTGAAGTAGTCTACTGCTACTATTGCATACTTTACTCCTCCCTTTCCTGTTGGCAGGGACCCAATAAGATCTATTCCCCAGACCGCGAAGGGCCAGGGACTAGTCATCAGGGTGATTTCATTTGGAGGAGCTCTCGGTATGTTCGCGAACCTTTGGCACGAATCACACTTTTGGACGTAGTCTGTACAATCTTTTTTCATTGTTGGCCAGAAGTATCCCTGTCTCAATATTTTCTTTGAGAGACTGGATCCTCCCGTATGATCTCCACAGAACCTTTCGTGGACCTCTAGCATGATTTGTCTAGCTTCAGGGTCCGATACACACCTTAAATAAGGCATGCTGAGTCCTCTTCGGTAGAGAATTCGATCCATCATTACATAACGATGAGCCTGATACTGAATCTTTCGAGACAGTGCCCTTTCGTGGGGCAACTCACCTTTTGTTATGTATTCTATGATCGGGACCATCCAACTGGGTTCTTGCCCAACCGTTATTGTGGCCTCTTTTATTTTGATGCTTGGCTCTGCCAAGCGTTGCACTGGTACTACCCCCAGCCCTTCGATTTCACTATCTGAAGCTAACTTAGCCAGACAGTCCGCGTGAGCGTTCTTTTTCCCGGGGGATTCTTTCTATTTTGTAGTCCGTGAACTCGTGGAGCAGCTCCCGGACTATTGTTACATACGCGGCCATTCGCTCGCCCCGTGTTTGGTACTCTCCCGATATCTGATTTACGACCAACTGGGAATCACTGTAGACTTCCACTCTTTTGGCTTCTACGACTTTTGCTAATTGCAGCCCTGCTATTAAGGCTTCATATTTGGCCTCATTGTTCGAAGCTGGGAAGTCGAACCGTAGGGCTGCCTGGAGTCGTAGTCCGGTCGGGGATATCATTGCCACTCCTGCTCCGGACCCATTTTCATTGGAGGCTCCGTCCACAAACACTCTCCATGTGGGGACCGATGGTACTGGCATATTTGCGGTTGCCTCGACTTCGTTGCATTCGGTAATGAAGTCTGCTAAGGCTTGGCCTTTTATGGAGATTCGGGGAATGCAGTGCAAGTCGAATTGACTCAACTCCATTGCCCACTTGAGGAGCCTTCCAGATGCTTCAGGTTTTCGGAGGACTTGCCGGAGCGGGTGGTTGGTTAGCACCTTGATCGGATGTGCTTGGAAGTATGGCCTCAATTTTCTCGAGGCCATTAAGAGGCAAAAAACCAATTTTTCGATGATGGGGTACCTCGTTTTTGCTCCTATCATGCGCTTGCTAACATAGTACACGGGATGTTGAGTTTTCTCTTCTTCCCAGACTAGGGCAGCGCTGACCGCGTGCTCGGAGACAGCCAAGTATAGAAATAGGACCTCTCCGAGAACGGGTTTTGATAGGATCGGAGGCTTGGCCATGTGTTCTTTCAACTTTTTGAATGCCTCCTCGCACTCGTCCGACCATTCGAACTTTTGGCACTTCTTCAATATGTTGAAGAAGGGGATGCACTTGTCTGTAGACCGGGAGATAAAACGGCTCAGGGCAGCAACCTTTCCGGTTAGGCTCTGCACGTCTTTATGCTTCTTGGGGGACGCCATGCTCAGGAGAGCTTGGATTTTTTCCGGGTTTGCTTCAATTCCCCTCTGGCTAACGATGAAGCCCAGGGACTTCCCTGATTTGACCCCAAAGGTGCATTTCTTTGGGTTGAGCTTCATGCCGTATCTCTGGACTACCTCGAAACACTCCTCTAAGTCGTCTGCATGGCTACTGCATGCTTTGGACTTGACGAGCATATCATCTACATAAACCTCCATGTTTCGTCCCAGGAGGCCTTTGAACATCCGGTTGACCATTCTTTGGTAGGTTGCTCCAGCGTTCTTCAGTCCGAAGGGCATGACTAGGTAACAGTATACCCCCTTATCGGTCCTGAAGCTAGTGCACTCTTGGTCTGCCGTATGCATCTTTATTTGATTATACCCGGCATAGGCGTCCATGAAGGATAGTAATTTGAATCCAGAATTGGCGTCTACCATCTGGTCGATCCTGGGCAGCGGGAAGCAGTCCTTCGGACAAGCTTTATTTAGGTCAGTAAAATCTATACAGACCTGCCAAGTTTCGTTTGGCTTGGGCACCAGGACCGGATTGGCCAGCCATTCCGGATAGTATACGTCGCGGATCATGCCGTTGGTCAAAAGCTTATCCACCTCTTTTTCCAGAGCCTCGGCTTTCACCGAGTCGAGTGGGCGTCGCTTTTGCTGGACTGGCGGCATGTCCAGATTGACGTTGAGGACGTGGGTGATGACGTGGGGACTTATGCCAGTCATGTCCTCTTGGCGCCATGCAAAGATATCGATGGCGCCCTTCAGTGTTTTTATTATTTTTTCTTTTTCCTCCGGATCTAAGTTCTTTCCCAGCCAGAGTACTTTGGTGGAGTCAAGGCCGCACACTGATAATTCCTCGACATCCTCCATTGGTTCCATAATTTTTCGGACCCCACCCGGGGGTCCAACTCATCTTCCTCAGCCATTTCTGGCTCAATGGTTTCCCGGACCATCAGTACGGGCAGGTGGGTCGCAACATTGTAACATTTCCTTGCTTCCCCCTAGTTTCCTCTCACCGTCCCGATCCCAGCTTCTTGCGTAGGGAATTTTAGGCACAGGTGCCGAATGGATGTGACTGGGCCAAAATCTACCAAGGTCGGTCGGCCGAGGATCGCGTTATAAGCGGTCGGACAGTCCACCACCACAAAAGTGCAGTATTTGAATGTGCTCTGGGGGGTGTCCGGACACAAGGTGACTGGAAGTCTTACTTTTCCCATCGGGATAAGCGTCGTTCCATTGAACCCTGTGAGTTGGGACCCGCAGGGTGAGAGGTCTCGGTCCGTCAAGCCTATTGCAGTGAAGGCCTCTTTGAAGAGTAGGTTCACGGAACTTCCATTGTCAATTAAGACTCTGGCCAACACTTTATTTGCGATGGGGGTCTCTATGACCAATGGGTCATGATGAGGGAAGCGCACCGTCTTGGCATCTTCTTCCGTGAATGTGATGGGTTGATCCATCAGCTGGGGCCTTTGAGTTGGGAGTTGAGTGACCTCCCAAACCTCATTGTGTTTCACGGCCCCCGCGTACCGTTTTAGCTCCTTGCGAGTAGTTCCTCCGATATGGGGACCTCCGGAGATCATGGCTACCCTCCCGTTAGGTTTGGGCAGCAAACCGGGGATGTGCTGGGCATCGCCCGCGGGAGCAGCTGGAACCAACGCTCCTGCTGTACCCCCCGGTGTTCCCTGGGGCACACCCCCTGTCGCGTGGCCCGGATCGAGGTGAGGCAGCCTATTCTTGATCCACTCATAGAGATGGCCCAATCGGATCAGGTTTTCAATCTCGTCCTTGAGATTTTTGCATTCATTGGTGCTATGACAAATGTCGTTGTGGTACTCGCATCTTTTGCTCGGATCCCTCCGGGAGCTATCTTTATACATCAGGTGCGGTCTCCGGTAGTGCGTATTTTGTCTAGTAGCAAAGTACACACATTCTTGGGAGTCTGTCAGCTCCGTGTACTGGGTGTATTGGGGAGTGTACCCCCTTTTCTGGCGCTTCTCCCCCGTCCGGGTGCTGCCTTTGGAGGATCTTTTACTCCTCGAACCTTGGGAAGGGCCTGCCAGGCTAGCGGTCAGAGCAGAGTGTGAAGGAGCTTGTCCATTCATCCCCGAGGGGTTTCCAAAATGGGATGATGCTGGCGCCAAGGCCTGGCCCTGACTATACCCGGGGGTGGCAGAGAACTGTATGCCGCTTATCGGTGGGGCCGCGGTCGGGGCAGTACCCGAGGGCGGTACTCCGGGCATGTACCCTGCTATCCCGGTGGGATAGTATCCTCCATAGGCCACTATTTGGGCTTCTTCGAGGTTGATATATTTTTGGACTCTCTTCTGGAAGTCCTGAAGGCTAGCAGCCCCCTCTTGTTGTAGCTCATTCTAGAAGGGAGTCCTTGTACGGATGCCTGCTTGGAGAAGCGCAAGCTGCTGTCCGTCATCAACTTTCTTAGTTTTTGAGGCCTCCTCTTGGAACCTCTTTACATAGTTTTTCAAGGTCTCGCTGGGCAGTTGCTTGATGTTAGTCAAGGCACTGGCCTCCAGGTTGACCTTTCTTGCAGCGACAAACTGTCTCTGGAAATTGGTCTGTAACTTGTTCCAATAGCCCACAGATCCTGGTTCCAGTTTCTTGAACCATTCCTCCGCGGACCCACTTAGAGTAAGTGGGAAGCACAGACAATTTGCGTCATTGCTGACTCTCATGACCGTCATGACACGGTTGAACCGTGACAAGTGGTCGCTTGGGTCAGAGTTCCCGGTATAAGCTGCCATTTCGGGCATCTTAAAGTTCTTGGGGAGCTCCGCCTCGAGGATGTGCTTAGCACATGGCTCCCGGTCCTCGCAATCTGAGTCGGAGTCATCCCTTTTTTGCCTTCGGGAGACTCGGGCAATGTCTTTTCGAAGTATGGCGAGTTCGACCATAATTCCTTCATTCAACGTACCCGTGGAGACCGCAGGCCCGTATCTTTTTTGGTCAAGGTGATCCCGGAGGTCACCTTAGTTCCTATTGATTTGATTTCTCAGATCAACGGGAGGACATCTCTGTCCTCTTCTTCCTCTACCTCCAGGCTCTTGGTGCACGGAAACGCTTTTTCGGTCCTCTCAATCCTGAGGGCCAAGACTCCCTTTTTGGAGCTTGCCCCTCTGCGGACCTTTCCCTTTAGGGAAATCTGAGCGGACCTTTCGCGGATCCTGCGCTTTTTTCTTTTGCCCTGGAGTAGAGGTAGGGTTTTTCGTCTGGTTCCCTTCAGCAGGGTACCTTATGGGGCTAGGCTCCTTAGACTTCTGATGTCCGGTGCTAGGCGAGGATTCCTCTGGTTCCTTGCCAAGTCCAGCAGCCACTGCCTTGGGATGCACGTGAATGCCAGCCGCCTCCATGGCCTTTTGCATGGCCAGCATTACTTCTTGTATTTTTTGGTTTTGTGCTTTTTGGACTTCGATCTCGGCTTCGTGATCGATAGCTTTTTGTCTGAGAAGCACCAACTCTGAGTAGCTACCTTCGTCGTAGGCATACTCATCGAGGTTTCCCTCGTAGTCATTGTAGGGAATTCCTTCTTCTTCCTCAGAACCCTCAGCTGCTCTTGAGGCTACATCTTCCTCATTTGGATCTTGAGCATCTTCTAGTGGGCGAGGCTGACGAGTACTTCTAGTCTCCACCATTTTTGTGAAGCCAAGTGTTCGTTTGCAGTAGCTTTCTTCAGCTCTCAATGAAAGCACCAAAATGTTGACCGAGGTTTTCGGCAACTAATAAAATGTTATAAGATTATAGAGCTGTAAGAAAATTAGAGAAGGATTTTTACGTGGTTGTGGCGTTAATGAGCCTTAGTCCACGAGTCTTTGTTATTTATTGATGTATTTAATACAGAGAATGTATTTGGTGAGTGTTTCACCCTTATAAATACAGAGAATGTTCTTGGTGAGTATTTACTCTTCTTGCTCTTATGCAGCCCAAGATTCTCGACCCCATTTAATGAGTTTTGAGGGGGTATTTATAGTGTTTTTGGTGGGGTGATCCCCAGAACTATCTTACAAGTGTATCTGCAAGTATCCATAAAGTTGGGCATTCCCAATGAATATACCATGAGTAATGCATGGTCAAATCCCTAGGTGTTGTAGGGCTTTTATGTGGAATGTCTTTATTGTTTTTTGACTGATGTGACTCTTCACAGTGTAGCCGTCGTTAGACTTAAAAGATCATTACTTTGTAGCTGCTGGTTGGAGGTTGTGCCGTCAGACTTTATTGCGTGTAGTAATCCCAACACGCTTCCTCCCATGCGGCATTAAATGCGACTTGACTGCACAGGAGAAACCTGACACCCCGCGGAGATGCTTTAGCGTTACTCGAGCTTCCGGGAGCATATGGGGTTTCATATGCCTTCTCCGGGAGCTACGTCCCGGACGCTGCCTTATAGCATAAAGACTTAGCAAATATTTTGAATTAGAGCAATTTGCGGCAAAACCCCCTTATGTTTTAATTTTTATACACTTAACCCCCTTTTTTTTTTTTGGTGGTAAAACCCCCTTATGTTTTAATTTTTATACACTTAACCCCCTTATCTTTTTTTTTGGTGGCAAAACCCCCTTATGTTTTAATTTTTATACACTTAACCCCCTTATCTTTTTTTTTTGTGGCGAAAACCCCTTATGTTTTAATTTTTATACACTTAACCCCTCTATCTTTTGTTTTGGTAGCAAAACCCTTCAGTTTACTTTTCTTTGCAAATTTAAAGTTTTAGTTAAATATTACCGTTAAATACTAACCGGATTACTACTGTATCGACTTCGAGGTTTTACCGTTACATATACAAAGGTGTATACAGTGGTCATGCAGTTGATATTTAACGGTAATATTTAACTGGCGTGTCAAATTTGCAAAGAAAAATAAACATAAGGGGGTTTTGCCACCAAAAAAATGATAAGGGGGTTAAGTGTATAAAAATTAAAACATAAGGGGGTTTTGCCACAAAAAAAAAGATAAGGGGGTTAAGTGTATAAAAATTAAAACATAAGGGGGTTTTGCCACCAAAAATAAAGATAAGGGGGTTAAGTGTATAAAAATCAAAACATAAGGGGGTTTCGCCGCAAATTGCTCTTTGAATTATAAGTTGCTTGATCCACGTGTCCTTGTCTGGTTAGTCCACGTATATTAGGCAAAATCAGGGGCAACAACAATAAAATTATATACCACTATTATACATTTCATAATAAAAAATAAATATCATTTAAGAATAATAATATACCATACAATAAAATAGAAATATACCGTATAACAAAATCTATATACCAACAACCCAAAACAACTCATAAAAAATTAAAAAAATTGACATAACTTTTAAATAAAAAAGATTTTAACAAAACTAATATAGATATACCATAATGTTTAAATAATTTGCTTCTAATTCTAAAAAAAAAAACAAAATTAATAATTTTGAAATGAGGACATTTACTAACATAATCTTACGATTTAGGGTCATTTGCTATATTTTTTTGAAATGAGGACATAAACTAATATAGTCTTATGATTTGGGGCCATTTATTATAATTTCCCTAGATTAAGATCAATACTAATCAATACTATCTATAGATTAAGGCCCGCTTCTGCTATTTTAGTTCTTTTCTTTAAATCAACAAAAGTATTTTTTAAATTTATATTTATGCAATTTTATGTAATATATTTATTAATGAAATTGAATCTTGTTATTTCATATTTTATGAGTGATAATTAAAGAATTTTAACAAGTAGTATAAAGAGTCACATTTGATTCATTATTTGAGAATTAAGGTTTATGTTGAAGAAATTTGGGAATTTTGTTTGATTCTAAACTGGGATTTTGATCTTTCATTTATAATTTGGAGTTGTGATTTCATGATTTTGATAATTTAAATTTTATTTCGAGATGTATTATATATATTTATTATTTTTTTTAATGGAATATATGTGCTTTTGCTTTTAAGGAATGATGAGGTATTCTTCAATTTATTGATTCATTAAGTAATATAAAGTTTAGGCTAATTAAGATTTTTGTCTCTTAAATTTTGACATGTATTAAATCATGTCCTCTGAATTTTTAAGATCGTTAAAAATGCCCCTGAACTATTGAGATTGTTGGATTTAAGGACTTTTGTCTAATTTCATTCAATTTTACTATTTAAGTGATTGTTTATGTACTAAATCATGCTTCCCAGACTTTGATATCTATCAAATCATGTCCCTCGAACTTTGACATGTACTAAATCATGTCCCCTGAAATTTCATCCATGTTAGATTTTTTTACTAAAATTATAGACAAAAGTCCTTAAATTCAACAAACTTATTAGTTCGGGGGGCATTTTTAACGACCTTAAAAGTTCAGAGAGCATAATTTAATACATGTCAAAGTTCAAGGGACAAAAATCCTAATTAACCTAAAGTTTATAGCCTAATTTTGTTTTCGGTGACAAGCACTAGTGCATATATTTGTTATATAAATTATATGTGCATGATTAAACAGAGAGATAATATTTGACAGGTATCATTATAGGGAATTTTACAAAAATACTGCTTTTGGACCAAAACTTTACATTTATACTGGGACACGGCAAAAACAACATTTATACTGCCCCAGCCCAATTTCATTACTTTTGTACTGCCCAAGCCCAACATCATTTCATTTCTACTGTGAACAGTAAAACACACGGGAAACAACCTTGTTCGTGTGTGAGGAGACGCCGGAGACGGAAATCACCAAGAAAAAACCATTAAATCCGGCGAAGAGTTTTTTGAAAAGGAATCAGAATTGAAGAACAAGACGTACAGAAAACTGTCCCAACAAAATAACAGAGGTAAACACAACAAACCCAAAAAATAATTTAATTCTTAAGAAACCAAAAAAAATTAAAAATAAAAAAAAACAAGATTTAGATCTGAAGTTTTAAACAAAAAAACGAAAACACAACTGTGATATTCTTTAATTTATGATGCAAAAACATAAATGAGGGTTGTTCTATTGTTAATTTGACGTTTGCAACACAAAATGATTTCGAAAAAAAAAAATCGATAAATTGGTACAATTATTCAAACACAACATCAGGGTTGTTCAAATGTTGTTTTGCGGTCAGTACTACAACAACATTCATACATATATGTATCAGACAAATATAATAATAAAAACTTAAAAAAAAAATAATGGGTATTTCTGTTTGGTTGTTTTTGTGTTGTTTTATTGTTGTTATTTTTTTTTGTTGATTTTTTTTTTGTTGTTTTGCTATTGTTTTATTGTTGTTGTACAATTGTTTTAACATTAAATAAGACCCTGGAATGACAGGTAATGGAACGTCTACCAGTACTCATCAAGAGCAATGGACAATGGAATGAAGATCACAATTATGAGAACTATGTGGCTAGTGGAGAATTCATACCAACAAAATGCAAGTACGAAGAGCTACTGCAAATACTGGTTACTTCATTGGGGTGCGAAAACACCAGCACAACACTACAAATACAGTACCAAGCTAAAGAATGAATACCACCGATCAAAATATGCAACGATCGAAGCCTCTACTTTTACTTGGAATTGAAAATGAAGGAAACAGATTTCACGACATATCCACTATGTGTGAACCAGCAAAACAACAACACAACACGTGCTGCAACACCAAATTCGATATCCACAACAACACCGAATGAATATAATGTGGCAATGATCGAAAACAACACAACAACGCTTGAAAACAACATAACAACAACAGAATCATACACAACGGGACAGCAAACGGAAGAAGGGGAAAAGTCAGAAACAATAGAAGATGAGGAGGACAAATTCGACATAATTAACTATGCAAATCTGGTTGCTGAAGAAATGGTAGAACAACTTGAAAACACCAGTAAAAAACTGGATCCAAAAATTGACATCAACAATGCAAAGTTAATAACAGACAAGCAACACCCCGAAGTGGAAAAAGGACAGGCATACAAAGACAAAGAAACTCTAAAAAATGTCCTCAGCTACTACGCAATCAAAAACAACTTTCAGTACAAAGTGTGGAAGTCCTGCTCTCAAGAATACAGTCTGAAATGTGTTTACGAAAGCTGCAATTGGTCACTAAGAGCATCGAGAAATGGGCCAACAAACACATTCATAATCAGGAGGTTGGTTTTTAATAGTTTTTTAATGTTGTTTTTGTTGTCAGCCTTAACAAATGACCTGTTTTCACAATTTGTACTGAAATACACATGATTGGTATCTGCAACAGGTTTGTTTTAATAGTTTTTTAATGTTGTTTTTGTTGTTTTTTTTTTTCAATAGGTTCTCAAATATGCACACATGCCCCATAAATATAAGGCATGAAGACCAAAGGCAAGCAACATCGAAACTGATAGGGGAATGCATAAAACCGAAGTTCTTGAACATAAAGACCAAGGCAACAGCGATGGACATAAAAGGGGAGTTGAAATCTGATTTGGCATCAAAATGAACTATATGAAAGCTTGGAGAAGTAAGGAACATGCAGTAAACGACTTGAGAGGTAATGCTAGTGACTCGTACAGCCTAATACCGAGTTTCTTACACATGGTGGAAAAAACAAACCCTGGATCATTTGTGGATCTGAAAACGGCAGAAGACAACAGCTTGCTCTTTGTTTTCATGGCGTTGGATGCATCCATAAAAGGGTGGGGAGCATGCAGACCGATAGTTGTTGTGGACGGAACGTTCCTCAAAGCAGCTTATGGGGGAACTTTGTTGTGCGCATGCACACAAGATGCAGCAGGTCATATTTTTCCACTAGCGTTTTGTGTTGCAGATTCTGAGAATGACCAATCTTGGAAATGGTTCTTCAAAAAATTTAAAGAAGCGTATGGTGTACGGGAACACCAATGCCTAATTTCAGACAGAAATGAAAGCCTCATCAAAGCAGCGAGAGAAATCTATCCAGAAATTGCACACAGTTACTGCGGTTACCACATTTTGAGCAACCTTAAAACAAGCTTCAAACAACATGCTGCCAAATACAATATGCCATTCTTTGGAGCAGTGAAAGCCTACACAGAAAAGCAATTCGAGTTCCACATGGCTGAATTGGATGGATTGGACAAACGCATAAGACCTTACCTCAAAAAAATCGGGTATGAAAAGTGGTCAAGAATTCATAGCCAAAACAAGAGGTATTCCACAATGACCTCAAACATATCGAATCCTTTGAACGCTGCAAATTTGGCAGCAAGGGAGCTACCAATTACAACGCTGCTAGAATGCTTGAGAGCATTGGTGCAACAATGGACGCATACTAATAGGACAAAAGCACAAAACACCTTCACTAAGCTATCACCAACTGGAGAAGACATCTGTGTTGAAAAATTACACATACTCATTGAATCTGGAGGTAAAATATTAATTATGTTTTTTTTTGTAGTGTTGTAGTGTTGTTGTAGTGTTGTTTCAATAGTTTTGTATTGTTGTTGTAGGAATTACACCTATGTTTGATTTTTTTTTTTTCAATAAAATTTAAAACAGGTTAAAGCAACAACAGATTACTTGTTTGAGG
The DNA here is from genome assembly GCF_029168945.1 of Cannabis sativa. Lineage (NCBI taxonomy): Eukaryota > Viridiplantae > Streptophyta > Magnoliopsida > Rosales > Cannabaceae > Cannabis > Cannabis sativa. The sequence continues at coordinate 67,638,786 of NC_083604.1, forward strand.
TAACAAGAATGAAAGAATCGTGGGAAGTAGACCTAGAAAAAAGAACATGCACGTGCAACAGGTTCCAAATAGATGAAATGCCATGCGGGCACGCAGTGGCCGTGATGAGGGAGATGAACATGGACCCGTACACCTACTGTTCAGATTACTACACAAAAAAAAATTGGCTGGCAACTTATTCAGGGACAGTTTACCTAATAGGACACCAAAGTGAATGGGAGGTACCGGAAGAAGTGAAAAATATTACAGTCTTGCCTCCACATGAAAGAGTAAAATCAGGAAGACCAAAAACATTAAGAAGGAAGGCTGGATGGGAAAGGGATCAACACAACAAGTGCAGCAAATGTGGTGAACTGGGGCATAACAAAAGAACATGCAGCAGAAGACGTAGAAGGGAATAAAAACAACAACAGAACAACAGTGGAAAAACAAAAGAAAACTACACATACGTTATGAGAATTAGATATTGAGGAATTTAAATTTCTGAAATACACAGGGAATACAGTTTTTTATTTGAAAAACATTGATTACATTGGGAATTGTTGATACTCTAGATTGGATATTAAAAGATGTTGGATACTAAATTGAATATATATATATATGAAGTTTGTTATTGAAACAGTTTGTGTTTTTAATACTGAAATGAATATTTGGATTCAAAAAAACAGAGAAACTATAAGAAAAAAAAAACAAAAAAAGAATGGATGTGAAATGAAAAAACAAACAACTTTAACATACCAACTTGTTTGTACATAAAAATAATAAGAAAAAACATACAAAAATAAAAGATTACATATTGTCCACACAAAGCGTAAGGAAAAACAACAGAACACCAATGTTTGTTTACGAAAAACAACATGAAAAACATTAAAACAACATTAAAAAACTATAAGAACAATGACAGTCTGATTGAAAAAGCAAATCACTTCTTGGGAAGGCTGGGAGGGGCCTCGGATTCACTTTCAATGTTCTCAGTTTGCTTCTTCATCCCATAATGATAAAATAACGCAGCCAAACGATCGCGGTGAATTTCCACATCAAAATCAGAGGATGGGATGGGTTTGCCATCAATGAAATACTCAGCAAATGATGCAACAAAAACACCACAATCACTGGAAAAAAAACAATAAAACACAAAAAAGACACTATGAGAACACTGATAAAAAACAAAGTCAACAACAAAAAAATAAAAATACAAACAACCAGTGAAAAAACATTGAACACTAAACATAAAACTTACGCTGTGACCTGCTCGGGTAAACCATCAACAGCAACAATAGGGAACGGTTCCATAGTGCTAAACTTAGTTTCGTTGCGAAGGCCTTTGAAGTCTAACATAGAGAAGTAATATGGTAAAATAACAGAGAAAGGCTTGCAAGCCTCTTTGGCAGCAGTCATATACCTCCCAGAACGCAGTGAATTGTACAGATATATGCGCCTGTCAACTATGTTAAGACGACCACAAATCCAATGATCCTGTAATTTTACATTGATAGGCATATCAACCAAATGCCAAGGAGTGGCACATAATATCTTACCACCTTGAATGTACTGGGCCACATTGTGAGAAAGAGACAACACAGATATATCGTTGTTTTTCTCAACAAACCTCTCATACAAAGTTGTTATGCTAGAACAAAAGAGGCAATCAGTTGTGGTGACTTTGATTTTCGGCTCGGCTGAGTACATTATTTTCTTACGAAGATAATAGAAAATGATGTCAATGTGCTGAACAAACAGATAAAAAAAAGTAAGTGAAAAAACATTCAAACTTATAAAAAACTAACAGAACAACACTTAAAAACATTAAAAAAAATAGATAAAAAAAATAATATGTAAAATAATAATAATAATAAAATAAAAACTTACAGAATTGGTAAGGAAACAATTAGGGTAGGCAAGGTTGTGAAACCACATCTTGTTGCTGATGTCCTCAACACCAAAACGAAATGGCGGAAATATAGTGTCCTTACCCTTACAATACACATTAGTTGTTGTGCTAAAAAAAAAAACAAATAAAAAAATATCAAAACAGAAATGAAAAAATAAAAAATAAATAGAAAACAATAACAGATATACAACTGAAAACACCTACAAAAATACTTACTTAGATTTATGCTTTCTAAGACCTGAATCAACCCACTTGACAAACCCAGCTTCCAATTGCGGATCAACAGGTTCACCAATCTTGTTGTCCAACGGGCACAAACCACGCACATATTTAACGACCTTATACACAGAATCATCAGGAGAAACCGAGGATGAACCTGATTTAGATGCACCAGAAGCAAGCTCAATGAATGGGGATTTCAAAACAGCTCCTTTCTTCCGATCCCTCTTTTGAGGACGTAAAATAGGAGTCTCTTGAAAAACAACCATTTCAAGATCAGTCTTCTCAGAAGTCTCAACAGGAGCAGGGGCATGAGTTGAGGAACCAATCTAAAAAAGAGAAAGGATAAATAAAAAGACTTATTTTTAAATTTCAAACAGTACAATAAAAACACCATAAAAACAACAATATAATACCAAATAAATACAAATATAAAAAAAAAAAAAACATAAACACAAACCAAATTCTCCACAGCTTTAACAGCAGATGCAATTGTTGCATCAACATCAATGTTCTCCTCCCCACCTTGAGACTGATCAGGCTGATAATAAAAAAAACAGTAAAACACTATTAAAACAAACACAAAACACAGAAACACACAAAAAAAAGCACAAACCAAAAATGATGTCCAAACAAGAAACACACCTGTTTGATCTCTGCAATAGGTTCCACAGGGTCAGAATTCTTGGCATCATCGACCTTGCCGGTATCATCATCCCTCGAAACAACCGCGGGGACAACAACACCCTCATCGTTACGAACATCGCCCGTGTGAGCCTCATCCTGACCAGCACCAACACCATCTCCACCCAGATCATCATCATCATCATCAGTTTCATCGTCATGATGATCATCTCCTTTGTCATCGTCGAATTTATCATCCTCGTCTTCCTCCGAAGTGGAATCTTCATCATCCTCATTTTCTGAAGTACGAAGAGCATCTTCAGACTGAGATCCATTGTGAGTGGGACCACCTTGGGATGACTGAGAAAAAAAAAATTAAGTAACTGTATAAAACAACATAAAAACACTACTAAAAAAATAACAGAAAAAGTAATGACAATTTAAAAAAAAAACCTCAATAAGAATGTCCGGCTTCTTGTTCATCTCATAACAGATTTCATAAGAATCCCTTCTTGGCGACAACAACAGATAAACACTTTTTAAATTCCTCAAACTCAACTCGGGAGACATTCTCATGAGCAGTTGATGAAGAAGAACCCATCGAAGCCGAGGTTGACCGAGCGGGCTTGGAACCACCTTTAATTTTGAATTTCACAGCCTCGGGAGTAGTCTCACCAGAGAAAAAATCAGTGAGGCTCAAACTCAATCTCTCAACGGAAGTTGGAGTGAGGTTTCTTAATTTTAACTGAAACAACAAAAACCAACAAAAAACAATATGCACATGAAGCGAAATTATAAAATAACAACAACAATAAAAACATAAAGTATAAATAATGTATACAAAAACAACATTAAAACAAGAGTGGAAAAATAATAAAAAACAACAGGATTACCTCTTTCAAAGACCGATCGAAAATGAGGGTGTTCATGACATCCATTTTCACCATACCCTCCTTGTCCTTGGGTAATTTAGGCCAATTCAAAATCCTTGGAATGCCAACATTTGAGTACAAGGATAGTTTCCCAATAACATACGGGCAACACTCGAAAAACCGAATTGAATAGCCAAAGGAAAACCCAATAACCTGTAATACCCACCATCCTCGTCACTACGAACTACCCTCTTATAACCAGAATCTATCTTACCCTTCAAAGAATGCATAGTGATATCAAAACAATGCTTGCCCCACCCAAATTCATTATATCGACCACTATCCACAACATCTATTTCCTCAGACGAAACAACTTTACCAGGGGGACCACCTAACAAATAACACTGCACAAAATACAATACAGCCAACTTGACTGCAAGATCGTCGTTATCCTTAAGATTGTCAGCAATAAAAGCAGTCTGAATAGCACCCTTGGTAATTTTTTTGTACCCCTTAAAACAAGATTTGACCAATTCATTATCATCTTGCTTAAGCGATAAAAATCGAATCAACATGACAATCTAACCCCGTGACCAACGCAAACTCTTCGATACTAAACCTAAGGTATTTCCCTTGGACACAAACCCAAAACTCCAACCCATTAGGCTGCTGAACCTCCCTCAACAGCAAACAATGCAGCAATTGGTAATGAATTATGTACTCAGGAATTCGAAGAAAATAACCAAACACAGATTTTGAAAAAATTTCCAATTGGCTTTCAGTTAAAATTCTCTTAATGTCACCAAGTACAGAGTAATAACCAGATGTTACTACTCTAGAATGATAAAATTGAGATCGAGTGTACTTGCATTCCCAATCCTAAAAAACAGAACAATGAAAACACTGATAAAACACCAAAAAACACTACGAAAATAACAACAACAAAAAAACAACAAAAAAACATAGAACAGAATGCATAACATGACAAACCTCAACAATCCTATTAACAGGAATTTCTTCAGAAACACCTGATGATGGCAACACCTTCACAGGGGATTTACCCTTGCCCTAAAATAAAAAATAACAACACCAACAAAACAACAAATAAAAAATTAACAAAAACACATAAATAAATCGAACAATATATATAAAACAATTACAAATACATAAACAAAAACAAACAAATACCCAGATATATGAACCTCAAATATCGAATTTAACAAAAAAACAAAAAACCTCAAAAACAACAACAGATAAATAGTAAAATACCTTAACAGAAACAGGCGACTTAAGAAATTCAGAATCCAACTCAAAATCTGAGTCTGAATTTTCAACAACAGTTCGAGGTCTTTTTCCTCGAGTGTTCTTCGAAGGTCCAACAATGGTTTTTCTTTTAACAGAAGGGGAAGTGGGGCTAGGAGGGTTCTCTTTCAGATTTTTTTTACCCATTTTTGATTTGGGTCTGGTTTTCTGCGATTGTTTTGTGGGTTTTGTAACTTTGGCCGGAGATGGTGATGAACGAGTAACGGCCATTATGAAGAACTATGAAGGTATTTATAGACAAAAATAATAAAAATGGGAGGGAAAATGAGAGGGAAGTTTAAGATAGTGGGATGGGATTTGAAATTTTTTAAAATGAAAAAACTACCCACTATTACAACCGTCTAAGCAAACTGAAAATGGGGAAGAAGATGAACAGTTGAGGTGAGAGAGAATACCAATTACAAAATTTAGATTCGAAAATAATATAAAAAAAATAAAAGAAAAATACATAAATACAACACTTTTTGATCAGAACACATAACCGTCAAATCAAAACAATTAATTTTTTTTTTTAAAAAAAAAAAAAACGTGGCAAAACCCTATCGTGACAAGTGGCAATGAAAATCAAACACACGGCTAAAGTTTAAAAGGCAGTAAACTGCCAAAAAAAAAAAACAGTATAAATGTTGTATTTGCCGTGCAACAGTATAAATGTAATAAAATGGGAAAAAACAGTAGTGGGTGTAAATTTCCCTCATTATATAAATACATGTATATATATATGTGTGTGTGATATTTTATAACTTCATTAATCTGTATTAAAGACTAGTGAATGATTTTTTATGAAAGTTAATGCAATATGTTGCTATATTTAATTTTTCATCTGAATTTGAATGATATTTAATTCACGAATTCTTGAATTAGAGTTTGTGTTATATGTTTTGTCTCATGTGGATTTTCTCTTATAATTTCATATATATTTTGATATTGTTCTAGACTTTAGACTTTTGGACAATGAGTTTACTTGAAAGATTATTCAATTTTTAATTTGGTCAAAGATTCAAATTTTGGATGTATAGTGTTGGACTAATAAGTTTTTAAGTTTCAAATTATATATATTAATAGTTTTCATATATAATTATATATATGGGTTATCATATAATTATATACAGTTTATGTCCGAAAAAATTTATTAAAGTCTAAAGTAAAAAAAGAAAAAATGGATCAATTTTGTGCATCTTTGGCACACTAAAATTTTAAAGTTTGTCTCTCACTCTAAATGGATTGATTGAAACATGATGTTGATCGTTAAAGTAATCTCTCTTGTGTAGATTGTTAATGAGGAGAGGAAGTAATCTCTCTTGTGTAGATTGTTAATGAAGAATGTTAGATGATTGTGTGTGTTTTTCATGTAAGTATTGATCGACCCAAATAAAGGTCATACTTATTTTGAGTGTAGACATACCTGTGGTGATAAATGTGTGACAATTATAAGGTTTCCATGTGAACAATATGTACAGTCCAAAGATTGATAAATTATTTGACAGGATTTATTATCAATATTTGATTGCTACGAGTACCACTTACAGTGAATATCTATCTAAAGACTTGATATTAATAGTGTGTTTATCTTGAGATGAGATTTGCCATTATTTGAACTTATTGTGTTTTATGAATCTTTGTTTATTTTGGTCTCTTTTTAGCTCATGTTTCAGTTATATCTACCAACATTAAGTTAATTCTCATGCTAAATGAGATAAATTTTTAAGTAAAAAAAGAGACAATTATGCTTTCTTAGCTATCCTGTTTCAATAAAAGATAAAGATAAAGATAAAAATAAAAATCAAGATGTTGCATATAGAACACTGTTAAAAAAATACAAAATATATTAGATATGAAATTATCTATAACTTTTGTAAGAGAGATTAAAAATAAGATTAAATTCCAAGTATGTCATTAGGCACATCTAAAGAAAATGAGTTTATTACTAAAACTAGGGGTGTTCACAAAGTATCCGATCCAATCCAATCCGCACGATCCAATCCAATCCAATCTGCAAAATGCGGATATCCGCACTTGTGCGGATTGGATTGGATTGAAAAATCCAAAATCCGCACTTGTGCGGATTGGATTTGATTGAAAAATCCAAAATCCGCACTTGTGCGGATTGGATGTTGTTTGACCTCAAAAAGTAACCGATCCAATCCAATCCGCACTTAATTATATATATTTTTAAAAAATTATAATATGTAATATATATTAATTAAAAAAAGACACAAACTTCTAATTTCTTAATCTTTTTTAGTAATATATTGAGTTACTGCATTTTATTTATTTTGTAATAAAAAACACAAGAAAAATAATTCTCATTCACATAGACACATACACATAAAGTTTAAATATATATATAGTACTAGCTTATTTATTTTAGTAATTAGATACATATATATTTTAGTGTAAATCTAAAGATAAGTATATATATTGATATATATATATATGTATATTGGTTTAATTTGTATATAAATAGAGATGGAAATAGATTATTATTGGAGATTAAGAAACAATAGTCTTTTTTTAATTTTTTTCTATGAAATATTAAATAATTTATTATTAAAAAAATAACCGATCCAATCCGCACTATTGCGGATTGGATTGGATTGGATTTAAACTCTTATGCGGATCGGATTGGATCCAAAATATGAAATCTGCACTTAGTGCGGATTGGATGTTGTTTGACAAAAAAAGTGCGGATTGAATCGGATGAACACCCCTAACTAAAACCATGCGATTAACTCGGCATCGGGAAATCGAAAACCGCCAAAGTAAAACTTAAAGGAGCTTACATGACACACAAAGGACAAGTGACAACAAAGATTTTTTTTAAAAAAAAAAAGTCTTTTTCAAAAAGAGAAAAAATACATTTTAGGGGGCAATTATTATGCCCATTTTTCGAGCACTGAATGTAGACATGGCATATGTTATATAAGTCTAAACGAAATAAAGAAATAATGAATGCGAGGAATAAATAAATATTCTACCTCGAAAATAAGCTATGAAATAAAAGAGGAGATAACCTTACGGAGTACTATCAATATAATGATTTACGAGGATGAGAAGAACACAAGTTAAGTCGTCGAGACATGGCTGAAACGAAGGAGGCAATAGAATATCAAGAAACAATGAGTTGAGTAGAAAAGTTAGATAACAAGTTCTTCCAAAGCTTACAACTCATGGACCCACATACTTGTAAGTATGTTGAAAGACTAAGAGAAATAAGCATTATACAACTTATTTCGAGAGACCAAGTCTAAAAAGCTACCTTAGAAGGCTATAGCGAGGACAAACACTTAAACTAACACCTTGCAAGATACAGCTAGCTATCTTTAAGCAGCACCAACTAATGTGAGCCATAACTATAATGCACATCATTTCAGTAAAAGCAAAACTGCTTTCGAATAAGAGTAAAAAGCGGTTACCAATAATTATTTCATGAGGAGTGCTATGGAGACTCTCTATTCTACTCTCTTTTGCACTTTCTCTATGATGTAATGACAAATGTCAAATTTTAAGTAAAGTTTGTTTTTGCTTAATATTTAGTTATGATATTCTAATATTATTACAATTATGCCATTCTAACTAAATTATTATATAATGACTAGTTATCTATGTATAATCTAATTACTTTATTAATTTTTTATTTTTACTTTTTTATTTTGTTGAAATGTTTATTTTTGCTTAATTACAAGCAAAAATATATATATTTGGAAGAAAAAATAACCACATTAAAAAAAATTATAAAAGTACAATACATATATTTCAATTATACATAAATTAATTGTAATTTTTTATTTTTCATAAAGTAAAAATTATAATAAGTTTAATGTATACAAAAGTTAATACAATTTAAAAAAAAAAATGAATGACTTCAATCTATTATTATTAATCTTTTTGTATTTTTTTTTTATTTTAATAGTTCTTTTATTATACAGTACTAGTTTTTTGTTCAGATTCAACGCTCTATTTGTAAGTTGTTTTTTATTCTTCTTATACAAGTGAAAATTCACTCCACTTCTAATACAGTATTTTTCAAATATATTTTTTAATTATTTTCTTTATTTAATATAGGATAAAATGAGGTTCAATAAATTAATATACTGTTGTTCAAAAGAAATTAATATACTAGGTCATAGATGTATTTTTTTTAAGAAAAAAAAAGGTCAATGATAGAAAAAAAAATTATTATAGTAGCTCAATTTTTTTTAATTTGCTATACTTTTTACAGTAGAATACATATAGATAAATGTTTGAACTATTATTTAGCTTATATATACTAATTTTTACTATATATCAAATTATAATAAGAAAATATTAATATTAGGATGAGTACACCACATGATATGTGTCTATTCTACTAGTATATATATACAATACTCTATATGAAAAAAAAATACATGTAAATACCACAAAGAAAATAAATAAAAGTATTTAATTACATATATAAATATATTGGATGGTTTATTGGTGTATTTATATTGATAAATAATATAATTATAATAATCATAAAAAAAATTATTACTTTTTATAAAAAAAAAAGGATTTAAGTTGTATTAATTTTTATATTAATTTCTTAAAAAGAAAAAAAAAACTTACAATTTTTATATAAATATTAATTGTTACTTTTTTATTTTACAATATATGTAAATGTTTTTTTTCTCTCATTTTTATTCTTAATGTAGTTAATTCTTTTATAAACAAAAAGTTAGTAGAATAATTATATTAAAAGTAGTAATGGCACAATTATAAGAGTAATTTGCGGCAAAACCCCCTTAACTATCAATTTACTTACAAAAAATCATCCAACCTCATATTTTGGTGGGAAAACCCTCCAAAGTACTGTTCTGTTTATATTTTTAAGGTGTTGTCTGTCTAGCCTCATTAAGTCCTAATTTTTCCCACGTGGCAATGACATGTCACTAAGAAAATATCCTACGTTGCCATATTTTACAAAATAAAAATAAAAATAAAAATAAAAAATTTAAGAGTAATTTGCGGCAAAACTACCCCAACTATCAATTTACTTAAAAAAAACCATCCAACCTTAAAGTTTTTTGGATGGTTTTTGCAAGTAAATTGATAGTTTGGGGGGGGGGGGGGTGTTTGCCGCAAATTACTCTTAATGTTTTTATTTTGTAAAATATGGCCACATAGGATAATTTTTAGTTACCTGTCATTGCCACGTGGGCAAAATTAGGACTTAACGAGGTTGGACACACGACACCTTAAAAGTGTAAACGGAACAGTACTTTGGAGGATTTTCCCACCAAAATATGAGGTTGGATGGTTTTTTACAAGTAAATTGATAGTTGGGGGGGTTTTGCCGCAAATTATAACATTAGAATAGCATAACTAATTATTAAGTAAAATTTACTCTTGCTGAATATATGACATTTGTCATTACATTAAAGAGAGTGCAAAAGAGAGTGGGATAGAGAGTTCCCTTAGCACTCCTCTTATTTCATTTTATCCACATGTTGTAAATATGAAAGGGTAAATGGCGGCAAAACCCCCAATACTTTCGTTTTGGTTTCATTAAACCCCCACAACCCAAATTTCTGCGGGTAAACCCCCAAAACCACTATTCTGTTAGCAATTTACCCTTTCCGTCCAAATATAGCTGTTAAATGCCAAGCTGGCTTGTCCACGTGGACACAATATACACGTGGCACAATTTTACTGGTCCACGTAAATAATTATATTAAAAAAATTAAAAAATTAAAATAAAATTAATTTAAAATTATTTTTTTTTCTTTTTTTTTCTTTTTCTTTCTTTTTTTTCTTTTTTTCTTTCTTTTTTTCTTTCTTTTTCGTTTTCTATTCGTTCGGAGATATAGTCTCTCTCTCTCTCTCTCTCTCTCTCTCTCTCTCTCTCTCTCTCTCTCTCTCTCTCTCTCTCTCTCTCTCTCTCTCTCTCTCTCTCTCTCTCTCTCTCTCTCTCTCTCTCTCTCTCTCTCTCTCTCTCTCTCTCTCTCTCTCTCTCTCTCTCTCTCTCTCTCTCTCTCTCTCTCTCTCTCTCTCTCTCTCTCTCTCTCTCGATGCAGGTACAGACCCACGGTCGGCGTCGATGACCACCTGCCAGGCGCACGGCGTGCTGAAGCTTCCCCGACCCAGGTAAGCTTCCCCGAGCCCTCTTCTCTTTCTTTCTCTCTCAGCCCTCTTCTCTGTCTCTCTCTCATCCCTCTTCTCTCTCTCTCTCTCTCTCTCTCTCTCTCTCTCTCTCTCTCTCTCTCTCTCTCTCTCTCTCTCTCTCTCTCTCTCTCTCTCTCTCTCTCGATGCAGAATAGTCCAGTTCCCGTCGACGAGGACCACCGAGCCGGCCACGAGGACCCCAACCTAGGTATCGATCACCGATACCTCTCTCTCTCATTTAGGGTTTTTAATAATTTTTCTTTGCAATAGATCTGTGTATAAATATTTTGGGTATTATTGTGATTTTTATTTTTTAGATCTGTAGAAAGATAATGGTTGTGGAGTCATAAATTTAGGGTTTTAAGGTTTGTGTTTTTGGACTGAAATTTTGTGTATATATGTGTGTTTGTTTATTTGTTGGATTTAGATTTATTTAAATTGGTTTGTTTTGTGTATATATGTGTATATCGGGGTGGTGTTTTGTTTTGATTTTTTTTTTGTGATTTGGATTTGAAAATAGGCAGTGGTGGTGGTTTTGGCACCAGTAGGTTGTGGTGATTTTAGAGATGGTGGGTGGTAGTTTCGGTGGCTGTATAGTGGTGGTGGTGGGCATCTGTGGTGGATGATGGTGGTGTTGGTGATGATATTTTTAAAGAGGAGTAATGGTGGTGGTGAGATAGAGAAAGAGATGAAGGAGTTACAGAGAGAGAGACAGAAAAAGAAAGAAAAGAAAAATAAAAAAAGAAAGAAAAAAAAAATTACTTAAAATTTTTTAATTTTAAATTAATTTTATTTTTAATTTTTTAATTTTTTTAATATAATTATTTACGTGGACCAATAAAATTGTGCCACGTGTATATTGTGTCCACGTGGACAAGCCAACCTGGCATTTAACAGCTAAATTTGGACGGAAAGGGTAAATTGCTAACAGAATAGTGGTTTTGGGGGTTTACCCGCAGATATTTGGGTTATGGGGGTTTAATGAAACCAAAACGAAAGTATTGGAAATTTTGCCGCCATTTACCCAGTATGAAACGTAAAGATTGTCTATGTTTCATGAACACGGTTACCTAGATAAGATCCAAAAAAAAAATGTTATTCTTAGAACCCCTATATATAGGGACAAAGCCCAAAGAGAAAGGGAGGGATCATTTTTAAAAGGAGAGATTTTGTGAGATTGAGTAAATATTTATATTTATTCTTCTGTACTCAAAGTAATTTCTCAAAAAATATCCAGAAATAATATTGACTTGTGAAGTATGTAGATTTAACTACAAAATTATGTAGAAAAACTCTGTGGTCTCTATATTTTATAAATTATAAATATTAATTCTTTATTTTACATGCTTAAATAGATACCCCCTAATAAAATTTAGATTCATAATTAATTTATACAATTAAATGCTATTATTTTCAGTTTCTACCCAAAATACCTTCCCTTTCATTTTCCTTCTCTCTCTGTCTCTTCCTCTTCCTCGCTCTCTCTTCCTCTTCCTCGCACCACCGAGACCATCCAGACCCAGGCATCAAGATCACCAACCACCACCACCGAACCTCCTTTCCTCCATCACTGAACATCCTTATCTACCCCAAAACCCAGACGAAACCCAGAGGCCCAGGACCCGGACCTCAATAGCACTCAAGCGTCGAAAAAATCCAAAGGCTCTGAACCTCCGTCTTTGTCTCCGTTTGCGAGCGTCGTCCATACTGAGAAGGTGACCTCGTTTCTAAGACCGACTAGATGCTCACCAGATTTTGCCTTCATCTTCATCTTCGTATTTATTTGTGTTTTTATTGGATTTGTGTTTGTTTTAGACCTTAGATGGTTGTGGTTATAGTATTTTTTGGCCAAAACGTGCTTATCGATAGTTTATCGATGATTTACGTCTGTGTAACATAGTTTTGTCAATTTGATATATATCGATAGGTTATTGATAATTTATCGATGATTTCTGTTTATGCACAAAAATAGCAGTGCACAGACAAAGCCATCGATAAAGTATTGATAACCCATCGATAATTACATTTTGGCTGGAAACCCATACCCTCCACCACCATCTAATGTCTCAAACAAATACAAATTCAAAAGAGGAAGAGAGAGGGCGAGGAAGAGCTTCTGGTGGTCTATCTCGGTCTCAGTTCGTGGTGTGGTGGTACCACTCAATGAGCTTCTGGTTGGGGGAGGATTAGGTGGGCGGTGGCGAATGGCGATGGTGGTTGAGAGAAGTCAAGGAGGAGGAAGAGAAAAAGAATTGGGTAGGTGAGATTTGAGGATTGTTGGGTTGAGTTTTGGGTAGATGAGGAGGTTCGATGGTGGAGGAGAGGAGGTTTGGTGGGTGGTGGTTGGTGGTCTCGGTGCCTGGATCTGGGTGTCTTGGTGGAGCGAGGAAGAGTAAGAGACAGAGAGAGATATGAAAGGAAGGGTATTTTGGGTAGAAATTGAAAACAATAGTATTTAATTGTATAAATTAATTAGGGGTCTAAATTTTATTAGAGGGTATTTTTTTAAGCATGTAAAATAAAATTTTCTCTTGTAAATAAAGTGGGGTGTGGCTATAAAAGTTAATATTTAGTGGGATAAATTTAATAACGTGGTGTGATTATAATTTTAGGGGTTATAAATATAATCTCCCAAGATAGCTATAAAATACCAAATATGCCTTGGGCCAGCTCATTAGGTCTAAAATTGTAACATTAGAATATCATTCATTCAATTGTAATCAACTCCATTAAAGAGTTAACGGTAAGAGCAATTTGCGGCGAAACTCCCTTATGTTTTGATTTTTATACACTTAACCCCCTTATCTTTATTTTTGGTGGCAAAACCCCCTTATGTTTTAATTTTTATACACTTAACCCCTTTATCTTTTTTTTTTGTGGCAAAACCCCCTTATGTTTTAATTTTTATACACTTAACCCCCTTATCTTTTTTTTGGTGGCAAAACCCCCTTATGTTTATTTTTCTTTGCAAATTTGACACGCCAGTTAAATATTACCGTTAAATATCAACTGGATGACCACTGTATACACCTTTGTATATGTAACGGTAAAACCTCGAAGTCGATACAGTAGTAATCCAGTTAGTATTTAACGGTATAAAAATTAAAACATAAGGGGGTTTTGCCACTAAAAAAAAAGATAAGGGGGTTAAGTGTATAAAAATTAAAACATAAGGGGGTTTTGCCACCAAAAATAAAGATAAGGGGGTTAAGTGTATAAAAATCAAAACATAAGGGGGTTTCGCCGCAAATTGCTCTAACGGTAATTACATCCTTATTAGATCCAGATTACTCTGGCTCAAAGTTCATGACTGCACATAAATAGAGCCATATTATACCACAATGGAAGGGATCTAAATTCCCAGTCAGCCAAAATTCTTGTGAAACTGTAACACAAAAAGTCTATTGTTAAAGGTTGAAAAGAACTTTTCCATTCACCAGGTTGAAACTGACTGCAAGACCATCACTGACGCTCTTGTGGCCTCTAAGGAAGACATTTCTCTGTGCGAAGATCTCATCAGTCTTATTAAATCTGCTTTATCTCATTTCCCGAACGTCACTATCTGCTAATACTTTTGCCCATAAATTGGTAAAATTGGCTTTGGGGTTAGTTTAAGTTTCTATCTGGATTGGAGATAACCCCTATAACCTCAAAAATCTTCTCTTCTCTTAGAGCATCTTACCCTAAAAAAAAGTTGAAAATTTAATACTTTTGACTTTTGTTGATTTTTTGTTTGAATGGAAAATCAATCTTATTATCCATCAAACTCAACTACCAAACAAGGTAGCAAATCCACCGGAACATCTTCCAGGTGAAAAGTACAATCAGAGTAAAATATGGAAGCTTTTGCAAAAGCATAAGCAACCTTATTTGCTGATCGTTTAATAAAGAAAACAGAGACATTTCTCAACTCAGCCAATAAAGCACTACAATCATTGATAACACAATTAAATAAAGACACCATGTCTAACAAACTTCTAAGGGCTTGAACAACAGCCATGCTATCTGTCTCCACAAAGACTTGCTACCATTCTCTTGTTTTAATTTAACTAAGGACTTCCTTAACTCCTATGGCTTCTCCTAAAAGAGGTTCTACTGTCCCATGGCAACTGCTCCTTTGCCAAAACCTTGACCTTTCCCAAATAAAGCGGCATTCACGTTGATCTTTATATTATTAACATGAGGTTTAGACCAACACTCAGCACCATCATCTTCCTTTAACAAAGACCACGATGACTCTAGAAAAGAGCTCTGAGCGTTTCTCCATTGATAAGATTTCTATTTACAGCAGCCACTATATTATCTAGCGAAACAATCTTATTATTCTAAACCAGCTCATTACGAGCTCCCCACATTGCCCAACACACCATAACCACCATGCACCTTTTATCCTCATTCATTCCTAACAATGAAAATCTTTGCCTTTCCCTGTTTTTAATTCAATATCTTTAAATATATATATAATTTCCCAAAAATTAAACAAGTTAGTGTGTATATTTTGTTTGATTAGTTTTCATTTAATTTTGTTATTTTTGTTTAAAAATTAATTTAATCTAATTTATTTGGTTCAATAATTAAAAACATGACTATTTTAATTTTGGTCATATTTAAAATTGATGATAATTAAATTTCGAGTGCTTCTTTAATTTATTTTGTAAAATAAAAGGTTCTAATTATAACTTATAGAAACAGTTTTATAAGAAAATACATTCGAGTAAAAAATAATAGAGTCAAAAATGTTATTATAAAATTTTACATAGGGACATTTCATCGAACAGTTGGTCTTCACAGCGCTAGAAAAATAATCTGTGGGCTTTCGTTGTTCTGCTAAACGCGATTGAGAGTACTTGTGGCAGCCATGGCTGCTTGCAAGACCCGGACAAGCAGCTTCTCTCGCAATTTTTCAGCCGCTTCATCTTCTCAAACTCCTGGTCTTAAACATGGTCCAAATGGCACAACCTTCATCTCGTCCGGAATACCAGACCTTGATAGTAATATTCTATTGATTGCATAATGTCCAATTTAAGCATTAAAGTTTCTTCTTGTCTATTAAATCTTATGATTTATTTGTTTTGTAACTTTTTTTTTTCTTTTTTTTTTTTTCAAAATGTACAGAGATTTTAGGTGGTGGGTTTCCTTTAGGAAGCCTAGTTATGGTGATGGAAGATGCAGAAGCACCACATCATATGCTTTTGTTGAGAAATTTCATGTCTCAAGGCCTTGTCCACAACCAACCTCTTCTCTATGCTAGTCCTTCTAAAGACCCTAGAGGATTTCTGGGTACTTTACCTAGCCCTGGTTCTTCCAAAGACAGCAAGTCTAGTAAGCGTGAGTCTGAACAGGTTAAGGTTCTTTCCTTTTCTTATTCAATTTCATTTGGTTGGTATTTGGTGTGAAAACTAATAGCTCGCTAGTTCTCTTGGAAAAACTTCAGGAGAAAGGACTGAGGATAGCTTGGCAGTACAAAAAGTATTTTGATGAAAATCAGCATAACTTAGATAGTAATAGGGGTAAGTATGATTTTAGTTAAATTATCTTGTTTCATTGGTTTTCAAAATCTATTTGTCTAATGAGAACTGTGACTTGAGCTGAATAGATAGTTCAACAACGAGGCATCATTTTGTGCAATATGATGATGTTTTGGATTGTTTTTAGATAGTAAACAAGAGTTTTGCAATGAATTTGACTTACGGAAACCCATGGAGAGACAATTTTTGAATGGAAAGCAGATAGATTGTGTCAGCACCCAAGATGCTCCGAATCTAGTTGCGCTTCAAGATCGCTGTGCTGCATTCTTATCTCAACTTTCAAGGTTGGTCATTTATGTTTTTCTGGCAGAAAATCAAAGTTATCTGGTAGTACCCAAGTCTTGTTTTCGAAGTTATTTTTATTTGAGCTGCATTGTGAGATTGGTGAACTAGCGTTTTATTTGTATTATAGGGAAAATGTGTTGTGTACTCTTGCTGAAGATGCAGGCTTAGTGAAACTTAAGGCCACTTTTGTGTGTTTGTAACAATCCTTTGATGGTGTACTATGTAGCTTCCTATAGGTTACCCAGGAGACTGCCTACTTCTAAACTTTCTTTTAATATTTAATGTTACTTAAGAAATAATGATTGCTGGTGTGTATGCTCTTTTAATATTATTCTCTGTTTCTTATTAGCTTTTAGTATTGTGCCCAGAAAGAGTGTGTGAGCAATATTATTTTGAGCTGAATGAAAAACAATTCATATAGGCAAAACGTGAGTGTTACTGTGGTATCCTTATTTTAGTTTGGAACATTAACATTTTCCTTTTGCTTTTGGTTTGCTCCATTCTAGAAACGATGGCAATGTTTCTGTTGCTGGTCGCATTGCAGTTCAGTCATTTTGTGCTCCACAGTGTGTATCTTCCACCATGGTTAGTGGCAATTACAGTACTCTCTTTGGTTGTCGATTCAGTAGTTCTTTGCTTAGCCTTAAATTTTATTGAGTTTTTGTAAGTTAATGGATGTTCTTTCTGAATTCAAAATATATTCTTCTTTTATTGTTATTCAAAGACAATTCTTGTTTAGGGTACCTTATTATTCGTACTGTTGGCATTCAGGAATGGGACATGCTTTCCTTTATTAGATCTTTAAAAGGGATGGTGCGGTCTTCAAATGCAGTGGCTGTTGTGACGTTCCCATCGACTCTTCTTTCACCATCTACATCCAAACGGTTGCAGCACATGTCAGACACCTTGCTATCTGTCAAAGCAATTCCAGGTCTATAATCAGCTTTTACATCTGCTTTGCCCTCTTAATAGCTCTAAAATAGTAACTCTTAGATGAATAACTGATTCAGATGAAGACAAGGAATTGGCAAAACTTCTCACCGGTTACCAAGACATGGTTGGCCTGCTTAATGTGCACAAAGTTGCTCGTTTTAATACACAGGTACAGTAAAATGTGCTTCATCATAAATTGATGTCTTTTTAGTCACACTTTGAGCCTTTCTTTTATATTCAGTGCTTCTAGTGCACATGATGATGTGTTCATGCATACATGTAGTAAAGCACCAATCCGTTCACTTGGTTTTCTGTAATTTTTGGTGCTCAACCTTCTTGATTTAGTTCACTTTTCGGATTGACAAGAAGAACCCTGTTACCTTAAAGTCATTGAGTTTGTTGTTAATATCTCACTTCAAATATTCTTGTTACAAACCGATTATCAACATGGTAGTTTTATTAATCTGGTCAAATGGACACATATTCATTTCACTGTAGCTATAGGGCTGATTTGTTGTCCATTTACTCGATATTGTGAGCAGGTTCCAGTGATTCTTGAGGCAACTACACTGTCAATAAAGTTACAGAAGCGAAGATTTTTGGTCTTGGAATGTCTTAATCAAGCCCCAATTGATGGTTCGAGTGGGGCTTCATACGGCTCATCTGGTAGTTGTTCAGGGTCCTCTAAGACGGGGAGTCTTGATTTCTAGGTTCTAGCTTAAACTTACTGATAGTTATCAATTTATACCTCAACATATCCCCAAGTGCTGCATTGTTCTTTCATTTCTTTTTCTTGCTTTCATAAATGCTTTCAAAATTTTAGGACTATTTTTGGTGAACGAAAATTAACAAAAGAAATCAAGCACATCATACACGTTTACATATTCATAAGAATCACAACATAGTTGTTTTAAAAGGGTCTATTTCTATGTGAACTCAATTGCTTGACAAGTCATGTAAGATGATTAATGATACTAATTCAAACATCTCAGAAAGTGGATTTTTCAGGACCAATCAACTGATTATTATTATTGTATGAAGTTACAATAAAGGGGGAAAAAGAACGAAGGAAATTGCATGGTCTCTTAGTCATTTTTTGATAACATGGTGTCTTGGTCTTACATGGTAGAGTTCAATGTGTTTCCTATATCAATAACAAAGCGATATCTAACATCTCCTTTAGCAAGACGCTGTAGAGCAGTGTTAACATAATTCATGGGAACAACCTCAATGTCTGGTGTTATATTGTGCTTGGCTGCAAAATCAATCATCTCTTGTGTTTCCTTCATTCCTCCTACGCAACTTCCAACCACAGCCTTTCTTCCTATAATTGTACAGCCAAAGAGTTAGTTTGGCACTTAAACATTGTTGTTGACCAATTAGTATAATGGGATGAAAAATGTTTTTGCATCTCCTTTGAATCTCAATCCCGAGCCAAAGAGTCTAAATTACTTTAATGGGATATTGTACTTACCAAATATCAACGGTAAAATTGGCAATTCGAGTGCTTTGTCAGGAGCACCAACCATAACCAGCTTTCCATGAGTTTTTAAAAGACCGATCAAAGGCAGCAGAGGATGGAAGGCAGAAACAGTGTCAATGATGCCATCCATGGTGCTCGTAGCAGCCTTCACCAACAAAAAGTTAAAGCAACAAATAATGGAAAGGAAAAAAAAAAACAGTTCACTGTCCCAACCAGTAATCTTTATTTAATGAGAAAAAAGAGTCAGCTCCATCAAACTAATCATTTTAACTGGAGAAAAAGAATAACAAGTGAAAAGAACACTTCATATTGACTAGAACTTTTAAATTAACAAACCACCATAACTTTAATCAATTCAAACTCATTTGTTAAAATTATAAAACGCTCTAATTAAAATGGTTTAAGTCCTTTTCTGTACAAGACGACAACCACAACAAGCACTCTCAACATAGAAATAACATTAATTCTCATCCCAAACATTTTTTTTCTTAAACACAACAGCTATATAATTTGAAGAAATAGAAAGATACGCACCTTGATCTGAGCTTGGTCACTGCTGACCAAAAAAGAATCAGCACCAAGACGTTGTATAGCTTCATCCTTCTTGTTAGGAGAGGTACTAATCACAGTAACCTTAGCTCCCATAGCCTTGGCAAACTTGACTGCCACGTGTCCTAGGCCACCTAGACCAACTATGCCAACATGGACACCTGGTTTATCAAGACCATAATATTTCAAAGGGCTATAAACTGTAATGCCAGCACAGAGGAGAGGAGCAGCGGCATCAAGGGCAATGTTGTTAGGAACCAGAACGATGAAATGCTCATCGGCCACCATGAGATCGGAGTAGCCGCCATAAGTGGTGGTTCCGTCGAAGTACTTGGCGCCACCATAGGTGAGTACCATCTTGGCGCAGTAGTTCTCTAGGTCGTTGGTGCAATCCTCGCATGAACGACAAGATCCCACCAAGCATCCCACCCCAACTTTGTCACCAATTTTGAACTTTTCCACTTTGCTTCCCACCTCTGTTACTACTCCAACAATCTCATGCCTAAGTAATTAATAACATACGTACAACAAATACACTACTTGATCAGTTATATTTTAAGACATGTTTAATTTAAGTATTATTTATATAAAAAAACTTATAATTTTACTTTAAGTAATACTTTTATTTCTTTTTTTGAAATATAATACATTTATTCTATTTTTCTTTTAAGAAAATAATAATAGAAATTTATTTTTTTTAACAATAATGATTCTTTAATAAACATAATTTTTTTTATATATTTTATTGTTAAAAGTAAACAATAATAAAAAAATAGTTTTTTTTAGGATATGTTGATTGGATAATACTTTTTAGATGTTGTAAACTTGTAATTGTAATGTTAAAACAAAGAATTATGTTATAGTCATATTTAATATAACACAAAAGATAAAAGAGATATGTGCGAGTTTAATTTGAATTCTAATATTCAAAAAATGAAAATAATACTTACATAGTTACATTTAACATAATATAAATATATGTATATTGATTATATGATATGTAATATGTATGAGTAGTTTGTTATCAATAAAGATATTTCAATAACTTAATTAAGATTAGGGGTGTCCATAAATCAATTCAATCTAATGACAATCGATCGATCCAATTACAATCGACCGCCAAAAATTAGATATCCAATGGATCAGATTGGATGTTATTTATAAATATCCAATTGGATCGGATCGAATGTTAGATGGAGTGTCTAAAAATCCAATAAATTCAACATCTAATCGAACTTCTTAATATTTTTATTTAGTTTGGATGAGTAATTTAATTTTATATTGTTATACATAAAAAATATATGTATATATAAAAATTAACATTAAAATTTTACTTTTCTTTTTGGATTGGATGGATCCAATCCAATAAATACTGAATCTAAAATATTGGATGGATCCGATCCGATCCAAAAAATACTAGGTTTAAAATATTTGATAAACCCAAATTACTGCAATAAATTTACATAAAATACATCCAATGGATAGAACCGATCCAATCCAACATCCAATGGATGTCGAATCGATTGGATGACTAAAATGATCAATTGGATCAGATCGGATGGTAAAATCTAACATCAAATACATAACTAGATCGGATCTGAATAGACCTAAAAATATTGGATATGTGGTCATGAACACGACGTACATAAATTCCCTTTTATAACACTATATTCTTTTATACAAATATATCCTATACCAAAATTACCCTTGCCCTTAGAAATCTCTCAAACTCTCTTCTCTCTCTCCCTCTCTTTCTGTATCTCTCTCCTCAGCCCCCAGAGAGACTACCCACGTGGAGAGACCACAACAATCACATACATCGTAGGACCGCACGACCATCCCACGAATGCCCAACTCACTGCTCTTCCACCATGGACGGCCAAAAGACGCACAATAATAGGCAAGTGTTTTAAATAATTTCTTAAATATTTAGAAAAGTATATAGTTCATTTCCAGTAGATATGTGTGGTTTGTTGTTTGTATTAGTTTTGTTTTGTTATTATTTTATTTGAAATAGCAAGATTTGGTTTTTTAGTCTAATCTGGGTATTTATTTAAATTTCCATACATTTTCATATTATCGATGACTTCTCGATATGTAGCGTACCAAGGTCAGAAATGACCATTTTTCGACATTTCTCAATTGTTTTTAGATAGGTTTTCGATGGTCTACATGTTTCTCTGAATTCTTTTACTTGATTGTTGATTGAAATTTTTTGTTATGTTTTTGACATGTTTTCAATAGTTTCTCGATAGTTCACTGAAATTAACATACTTTAATAGGTTCTCGATGGTTTTTTGATAGGTTATCTAGGTAATCTTCTCAAATTTGACGACGCAAGCAGGGGCTTTCTATTCGGGTTTCGATAAATTCTCGCTCATGGGGCTACTGCAACTGAGAAAAAATCGATTTCACTAGTTTAGATGGTGAGGACGCTGGTTTGGGTTCAAGGTAGATGCAAGTGTGGGTTTGGTTTGGGGTAGACACCGAACTAGGTTGTTGGGTGTAGACGCCGATCTGGGTTCAGGGTAGACGCAGGTGTGGGTTTGGTTTGGGGTAGACACCGAACTAGGTCGTTGGGTTTAGACGCCGGTGTGGGTTTGGTTTGGGGTTGGAACATCGGTGTGAATTTTTTCGGGAGTTACAGAGAGAATGAGGGAGTTAGAGAGAGAAATTGAGTTAGAGATTTTGAAAACATTAAAATGTTCGAAGTACTTTAGAAATGGTGTTACAAAAATAAGCATTAAGTAGTATAACATATTAAGATGGGAGCATTGCTATTAGGTACCAGTGGTACCTAACACCTTCTTGACATGTCGCGTTGCGATTGGCTAACGATACTTTCTTAAAGCTATTATATTAAATTATGTGGGACCTGATACTTAATTAAACCAATAGCGATATTGACACATAGAAAGGTGTTAGGCACCACTAGTGTCCTTTAGCATTTCTCAAGATGGGATCTTTTGTTTAGTGGGTATTTAAGTCATATGCTATTATGCTTATTAAAATCCTATCAATAATAATCATCTCTAACACGATATGGACATGTAACTTTTTTTTTTTTTGAATGGATATGTACATGTAACTTCGTAACAAATTATGTTAAAGGATTGTTCTTGTATATTTTGTAGTATTTTTCGATATTTAGAGTGCTCTTTAGTTTAATTGTTTTTTTTTTATATAATATTTATAAACATTGTAGTTATTTATTACTTTTTTTTAAAAAATTTTAAAATATTTTAAATAGTATATAGTGTCTAAAATAAAATATAAATAATTATTTATTATTCATATAAAAAATAATAATATGTGTAAGAAAATATTTAAATTTTATTTTTTATATTTTAAACTATTTTAATTTTTTTAAAAAATTAAAAATGATCTAAAATAAGGGATAATTACACCACATACTGAAATTTTTATTTTTTTTACATTTATACTGTGTGGCGGAATTTTTTTCAAAAATACTGTGTTTTTTTTTCAAAAATACTGTGTAAGTTTTATACTGTATACTGTGTTAAGTTTTCATTGTTGTTCTACTGTTGTTTTTTAGTTGTTCCACTGTTGTTTTTAGTTGTTTTGTTTTGTGTTCTACTGGTGTTTCATAAAAATAGGGTAAATACTATTTTGGACCCTCTATTTTACAAAAGTTACCAATTGGACCCTGTGTTTTGTTAAATGACAAAATGGACCTTATATTTTCTAAAATAGTACAAATATGACCCTGAATTGATTTTTTGTCAAAATAAAGTTTAATTATAATCCCATTTAAAAGTGCTATATGACAAAACTGTTTACATTTTTTGTATCTGTTCGTATTAAGCATTGTCTTCAAGTTGGTTGTATTAAAAAAAAAGTTATCAAAAATTAAGCTTAGGGTCCTATTTTTCCAATTTTAGAAAATACAGGGTCCATTTTGTCATTTAACAAAACACAGGGTTCAATCTGTAACTTTTGCAAAACACAGGGTCTAAAATGGTATTTACCCCATAAAAATACAATATTTTTAAAAATATTTCCGTACGATAGTATTTTTGTAAAATTTATCCCAAATTTCAGTATTTTTGTAAGTTTCTCCTAAAATAATTATTTCATAATTATAAAAAGGTGTTAAACTAAATTTATTTTGAGAATACCAAAATATGTAAGTGGGGTTCTAGCTGATCAACCCTTTTGCAGATGCATTGTTTTTTTTTTTTTTTTTGGTGGGGATGGAATGATGTCAAGTCAACTATTAGTAAAAAGAAATTCATATTGTACATATGCTCATCAACAAGTGAGGTTCCATTCTGAAGTAGTTGTGATAATATGTTGTAAAATTTTGAAGCTTTGGATTGTTATAATAAATTATAGTAAAAGGAATATATGTATAGTACCCAGGTACGACAGGATAAGCGGAGATGCCCCAGTCATTCTTGACCATGTGCAAGTCTGTGTGGCATATTCCACAGTACAACACCTTAAATGTTACATCTTTCTCTCCATTTCCCCTGCAACCCACCAAATATGGCACTAAGTATACATATATATTCTTTTAAATTTAGTTAAAAAAAAATTAAAAACAAAAAATAAAAGTCCCTTTGAAATTATTTTAAACTATCTTCTTGTTGGGTTGAAATAGTCCTAACCAAAGGGACTAAATTAGAGTATGAAATAATTTTGTCTAATTCCCAAGTATGAAAAATGTACTACATATGAACTAAATTGTCCAATTCCACATAGTTGTCCCATGTACCAAACACACCCATAAGTTATTTTTTTAGTGGGAGTGTGGAAAACATCCCATAAGTGGGGATTTTTTGTAAACTGTTCATTTAATATTCTACGGATGAGATTAAAAGATGCACTAACCCACACAATACTAACAATAAAGAATACTCAACCCTTTTAATTTCAGATGTAGAATTTTAAATGAATGGTTTAACAAAAGTCTGGTGAAGACATTTTTCAATTAAATTTTGACATTTTGGAGTGCTTAACTTAACAAACTAGCAAAATGTATGTAAACAAGTTTCATTTGAATATTTATATGTAAGAAGAACGATATGATTTCAGTTCATCTCAGCTCATCATCAAAACCATACACTTACTAAAACGTAGCTATATATGTACTCAAAAAAGAAAAAGAAACAGAGGAATATCAAGTAATAATAAGTAGTAACTAACTAGTAACCTTCTGGAAAATTGGAAGGGTGAGAGAATGCCAGAAGTATCTCTAGCTGCCCATCCAAATGCCTTCTGTGCCATTTTTGTTTGTTCTGAAATGAGAGGGTGAGACTACTAGAATGAATTTATATGAGTGCTCATAACATGTGCTTTTCACTTTTGAGGTGGGATATTAACAAAATTAATGTCCCTACTCATAATGGAAGAAAACAGATGTACATTTATCTGATTGGGTAGTTCACAGCAATAAAGATCATTAACTCTTATTGTTGTGGGTTTCAACAGATTTTTCTTCTGTGTTGTCGTGTGCGTGTCACAGTGAGTGGAGAGTACTGACCCATTTTTCTTCACCCTATCCTGTGTCTCACTATATTATGCCCGTCAGAGAACTGAGGCGCTTTATTTCCTAGGCATTTCAGAGAGTGAGGCGGTGAGGAATTGAAGGAGGATAAGATTCAATGAATGCGTGTCGATTTCTGGTGTGATAGAGAAATGTTAAGGTGAAAAGACATTAAAGGTTTCAAATAAATGAGGACATTTTAAGAGATACAAGCTGGACGTGAATAAGACTCTTATAACATATACACTAGTTCTACAACCATAATTTTGTTTTTAAAAATATTAATTAGGCAAATAAAATTAAGCAATATAATCAGAGAAATTTGAATTTATATCCATTATACCTAAATTAATTTTGTAAATTAATAATTATAACTATTGAAAAAATATGATCACTTTTCCCTAAATCCTAAAATACCCCTCTCATTATTCTCAACCATCTCTGTCTTCCTCCTTTCTCTCTCAAAGCAAACCCAAAACCAAACTAAGAAAGCACCACCCAAATCTAACCGAACCACCGGCGTTCCACCCAAAACACCGATCGAGCACCACCCACGGTTAACCACCGCACCCAACCACGCTAGACCGCACCCACACTAGACCGCACCCACCCACCAACGCTAGACCGCACCCACCCACCCTAGATCGCACCCACCCACTCTTGACCGCCCCCACCCACTCTTGACCGACCGAACCCGTTGTGACCACCACGGAGATCCACGAAGGGATCTCGATCTCCACCGAACCAGGAAAACCATCGGGCCCATCGGACCCACGAACAAATTTGTCCAATCAAGAACATCAGGCCGTACCATCGGGCCCAACAATCGGGCATCGGACCCATGAACAGATTTTGCTCAATTAAGGGCATCGGGCCATACCATCGGGCCCATCGGACCTGCGAACAGATTTTTGCCCAATTAAGGGCATCGGGCCACACCATCGGACCACACCATCGGGCCCGATCATCGGACCCATCGGACCACATGGAATTTTCACTGTTTTGGCACATCGTCCACTACCATCGGGCCCCATCGGGCCTTCATCTTCTTTGATTAAAATACACTAAATCACACCCTAAAAATCACACACAAAATTACAGAACCTAAATCTATCAAGAAAAAGCATTTTTATACTAAATCAACAATTAAAAAAATGAAAAATACCATGAAAAATGAAAAATACTGTGGGTGCGGAGTGTGGGTGCGGTCTAGCGTGGGTGGGTGCGGTGGTTAACCGTGGGTGGTGCTCGATCGGCGTTTTGGGTGGAACGCCGGTGGTTCGGTTGGATTTGGGTGGTGCTTTCTTAGTTTGGTTTTGGGTTTGCTTTGAGAGAGAAAGGAGGAAGAGAGAGATGGTTAAAAATAAAGAGAGGGGTATTTTAGGGTTTCGGGAAAAGTGATTATATTTTTTCAATAATTATAATTATTAGTTTAAAAAATTAATTTAGGTATAAAAGATGGATATAAATTCAAATTTCCCTATAATCAATATATCTAGCTTGCTTTACAGTAGGATATATACATCTAAAATATAGTTAATGTTAGAATAGTTTTTTTTTTTTGTTGAAACGGAATGTTAGAATAGTTTATATATAAACCTTAAAACAGAGATACACCCTTTACTTGTTTCTTAACTGTTTTCGTGTGCGTGTCACAGTCAGTGGAGAGTACTGACCCATTTTTCTTCACCCTATCCTGTGTCTTACTTTGTTATGCCCGTCAGAGATCTGATCTAGTAATATTTCCATAACAACCACCAGGCACGAGCCCAACAATTAATGTCTCTCCAACCAATTGTCGCGTCAATTTTTTAAGCTACCTCTTTCAATAAATAGTGTGAAAAAAGAGAGTTTTTTGGTGCAGTCCAGCTTTTTTTTTTTTTCTTTCAATTTTTGATAGAAGCCTATATAATATACATTAGTTCAGTCATACACACCCACCCCAAATACTGTTTGATTATTTTTTTTTTCTTTATATACGGTTATTCAAAATGTGTAAATCGCTTCCACAATGTTTATCTAAAACCCAAGAAATGTTGCAAAAACCAAAATAAAGACACTTAAGCCGGAATTGCTGGTTTCTTATTGAGTCCCATACACCAGTGAGTAATAAGCGCATATTCAAAACAAATACATGAATATAAAATAAGCTTATGAAGAGGTATCAGCTGGCTTCATTGTGTTTGCAACGTCGATCACAAAACGGTATCTAACATCTGCTTTGGCAAGGCGCTCCATTGCTGTGTTCACATAATCAATAGGAATAACCTCAATTTCAGCTGTGATGTTGTGTTTGGCTGCAAGGTCAATCATTTCTTGTGTTTCCTTCATCCCTCCAATGCAACTTCCACCGATTATCTTTCTCCCTATTCAACCATATAACATATCAATAATAATGATGTTTAGTACACACAAGTCAACAGCTACAAAATATTATAGTTAAGACATCACCATCATATATATTATATATTTGTATTGATGAACTCACCCATTAGCAAAGGAAAAACTGGTAGCTCAAGTGGTTTCTCCGGAGCACCAACCATAATAAGCTTTCCATGAGGCTTCAAAAGACCAATCAAAGGCAGCAGAGGATGGACAGCAGAAACCGTATCAATAATACCATCCATGCTTCCTATGGCAGCCTTCTCCATCCAAATTACAACAACAACACAAATGCATTTAGTTCATTTAGGCACAAACTCAATTACCACATTTCATTTATGACTGTTGAAACCACAAACACTACATAATGCAGTAGCTATCAATTTGGTGGAATTAACTAATAATAATCATTTTTAATCAGCACATTTAAATTATACATTATAATGTCTAAACATCTCATATGATCATTTTGTGTAACAATATTAATAAATAGCAAAAACAAACAAACTGAGCATATATATTATACCTGGAGTTGTTCTTGGTCACGGCTGACCAGGAATGAGTCAGCACCAAGGCTTTCAATAGCTTCTTGCCTCTTATTTGGGGAGGTACTAATGACAGTGACCTTAGCCCCGAGAGCCTTGGCAAATTTGACAGCCACGTGGCCTAGCCCACCTAAGCCAACGATCCCCACATGAAGACCAGGCTTATCGAGTCCAAAGTATTTCAAGGGACTGTACACTGTGATCCCAGCGCAGAGGAGAGGAGCTGCAGCATCAAGGGGTAAGGTATCCGGAATGCGAACGATGAAATGCTCGTCGGCCACCATGACGTTGGAGTAACCGCCGTAGGTGGTGGTTCCGTCGTAGTATTTGGAGGCATAAGTGAGAATCATGTTTGGGCAGTAATTCTCAAGATCATTGGCGCAACTGTCGCATGAGCGACAAGAGCCAACCATGCAACCCACGCCAACCTTGTCACCAACTTTGTACTTCTCCACTTTGCTTCCCACCTCTGTCACTACACCAACAATCTCGTGCCTACAGTTATTAAGAAAAAGAAAACATTTTTCAATCAAATCATTCAGAGATTAATACCCAACACACTAAAAAGAATAGTCATTATATATCTTACCATACTACAAAAATCAGATTATTTGAAGGAATTTTTTTAATATAAGTGTTAATGTAATTATATAAAATTATATGCACATACCCAGGCACAAGAGGATAGGTGGAATTTCCCCATTCATTCTTGAGCATATGCAAATCAGAGTGGCATATTCCACAATACAACACTTTGAATGTAACATCTTTCTCTCCGTTTTCTCTGCAGCCAAACACACACACCACAACACATCTTAGAAAATTATAACAAGAAACGTTTCACTATATTATATCAAAGCAAAACCTTAGAATCAACGGAACAATATTCTTTTGTTGTATATGAATTTTACTGGAGAGATCTAGAAAAAAGAGCCCAACCCAAGTAAACAAAATAGAAAAGAAAAGAAATAAACCTTCTTGAGAAATGGAAGGGAGAAAGGACTCCAGATGAATCTCTGGCAGCCCAACCAAAGGCCTTCTTGGCGTGCTCTTCTTCATAGGACTTTGTCATTGTTTCGATCCAAAGCTTTTGTTTGATTTTTTGTTTTTTTCTTCTGTGTTGTGAAAACAATGTGAGCAAATATATAGAGGAGGAGCTAGCGTTATAAAATGGGGGAATAAGGAGCGTTATAAAAGAGGAATAAATTAGAAAGAAAGAGGTTGATTAATTTATTTTTTTTTCCTTTTTTAGGGGAATAAGGACCGTTGATTAAACCATGTCCAATGCAATATAAGATAATGTTAAATTTAGCACAAAAAAACAAAAAATAAAGAATTATAACATAGAAAATATAAAAAATAAAAAAATAAAAAAACCCAAAAAAATAAATTATATTTCCTATAAGGCTAATTAAGAATTTCGCCCCGTGAACTTTGACATGTACCAAATTATACCCCTGAATTTTTAAGGTCATTAAAAATGCATCCTCAACTATTGAGATTGTTGGATTTAAGGACTTTTGTCTAATTTTAGTTTAAAAGTTTTTTAACTTAAAAGTTCGAGAGACATCATTTGTTACATGTTAAATTCAGGGGACAAAAATCATAATTAGCCTTCCTATAATGCCTCCAATATATAATAGCAATTTATATTGCAAATTATAACCAAAAAAATAAAATAAAATATCATTAATAATCTTCAATAAATTAAATATTTAAAAAATAATTGATGACAATATTATAATTAAAAATGTATATTAAAAAATTGTATTTATCCTGTGATAAACTTAACATAATATTATATATTTAGTTCAATTTTTAGCATGAGTCAAATTTAGTGCAAGATTTAAAACACCCTTAAAGAGCTAATATTTTAGAAGTATTAAAATATGACACTTTATTGGCAATGGTCTTAGAATTTACTTGGCTTTGGATATTAATTTTGTGTTCTATAAATTTTAATTTAATAAATAATATAAATTAATTATAAAGTGAAAATAATACTAAAATACCAAATAACAATAAATTATTTAGAAAAGGTAAACTTAACAGCACATCAAGATTATCTAGCCTTTTCTTTATTAAAAAAATTTTATCAAGCCAAGTAGTGAGGTATGGGCTTACCAGATTAAGTGAGAAGTGATCATTTCTTTGACTATTTAAATGAGAAACAGTAGTTAGGATTTATTATTATTATTATTATTATTATTATTATTATTATTATTAGTGTAATTAATCAAATATATTAGACACTCCTATTACTAAACAACAATACTCTATTTTGTTGACCGAGGTTTTCGGCAACTAATAAAATATGATTATACTATTGAGCTGTAAGAAAGTGAGAGAAGGATTTTTACGTGGTTGGGGCGTTAATGAGCCTTAGTCCACGAGTCTTTGTTATTTATGGATGTATTTAATACAGAATTTATACTTGGGAGGATGTCACCCTTATAATTACAGAGAATGTTCTTGGTGAGTATTTACTCTTCTTGCTCATATGCAGCCCAAGATTCTCGATCCCCTTTAATGAGCTTTGAGGGGGTATTTATAGTGTTTTGGTGGGGTAATCCCTAGAATTGTTCTTACAAGTGTATCTGTAAGTATCCATATAGTTGGGTATTCCCAATGAATATACCATGAGTAATGCATGGTCAAATCCCTAGGTGCTGTAGGGTTTTTATGAGGAATGTCCTTTTTGCCTTGTGATTGACGTGACTCTTCACAGTGTAGCCGTCGCTAGATTAAATGATCATTACTGTGGCGCTGCTGGTTGGAGGTTGTGCCGTCAGACTTTATTGCGTGTTGCAGTCCCAACACGCTTCCTCCCATGCAGCATTTGATGCGACTTGATTGCTCAGGAGAAGCCTGACACCTCATGGAGATGCTTTAGTGCTACGTGAGCCTCCGGGAGCACCTTGAACTCCGGGTGCCTCCTCCGGGACCTATGTCCAGGATGTTTCCTTGTGGCATACAAAGACTTAGCAAATATTTATAAATTATCTGATCCACGTGTCCCTGTCCGGTTGATCCACGCATATTGGGCGAAATCAGGGGCAACATTTACCCCCCAAGCCTTGCTTATTTGAAAAAATGAAACAAGACTTGCTCAGGTGCCTCCGGTTGACTCCTCGGTTTCTTGGCACAAGCCTAGAGCGCGTGAGGGTGTGTTTAATGATGGCATTTAATGCAGCGATTCGCTTTTTGCAGAGGTGTCTCCGGTCGACTCCACGGTTTCCTGGCGCGAGCTTAGGGCGCGCGAAGGGGCATTTAATGATGGCATTTAATGCAGCGATTCGCTTTTTGCAGAGGTCGATTCGTTTCATGCCCATTGATTGATGCGGCGCATTAATGGTGTCAGACGGATACTCAAACGTTTCCACCGCCTTTATTGTAAATCAATCTGGCCCGTTGATCTTTGGGTATTTGAATCATGCGTTTCCCCCACCGTTCGATTGGTAGGTGGTGACGCCTGTTCCACATGCATTTTTGCCTATAAAAGCCACCATCTTTCCTTTATTTCGGTTACTTCCCATTTCTTGCCAACTTTGCTCGAATTTCCTAGAGAGAAAATTCTCAGACCCAGCACGAAACCTTTGAACACTTTGCAATTTTCCCAGTTCTTCCTTGCTTGCTGCTACCAGTCCTTCTCGTCTTTACTCGACTCGCATCTGGACCCCCAGTTCAACACTTCGTTGTAAGTTTTTTGCATCCTTTGGAAATGACATGCTTTTACTCGTTCTGTTTGTTCTTTTCTGGGTTCGCATTCGAGATTTTTGGGCATGCAAGTGTTTAAGTCCTTCATGTATTCTGTTTTGCATTTACTGCTTTAGTTGTAGGATCGCCATTGTCATGCCTCTGTTGTTATTGTGCGCTTTCATTGTAGAAGACCATACGCTCTTCGTTCAATGGTTGCTTAGGGCATAGAGTAGGATCTTTTCTTTTTGTTTCCTTTATCGTGTAAAACCACCTTCTGCGATTTTACTGCACCCGACACTTGTTCAGGGAATCTTTCTAGGGTTTCCCGTGTGACACGTGTCCGGAGGGGGCCTCTTTCCAGCGGTTAGGGGACCCCCATTCCCTTTTTCTTGACTTAGGGTTTGGTATGGGGCCTAACTGCTGGAATTTTCTCTTCTCTTTTTTTTTTTTCACAGAATAGAAAATGTCTGCCTCTGGCTCGAAGTCCTCAAAGAAGAGTGGGAAGCGCATGGCTACTCTAGAGAAGGTCTCCTTGGGACCCGTTGCCCAGGAGGGGTATAAGTCCCGGGCAACCGGATGGGAAGCGGGCGAGCTCCATTCCACCTTAACCTGTCCCCATCAACTGGAGAATATTGTGGAAGTTGCTGGGATCAAGCCTTCCACCTCAGGAACCTACCATCGGCCACCTCGCGACGCGGAGACGCCCAACCATAATTATGGCGGCTTCGGAGCCTGGAGCCAGACGCACTTGATGGCCGGTGCCATGCTTCCTCTTCAGGACTACTTTGTTAATTTTCTTGTTTTTGTCGGCTTTGCGCCATACCAACTTATTCCCCAAGCTTACCGCCTGCTCTCAGGCTTGTTTATTTTTTATGCCGCCCGCGGATGGGGATCTCCCCGCCCGGCGGAAATTTTGTACTTTTATGAACTTGTATCCGTCCCCAAGAAGGGGGAAAAACTTAAGGACGGTTTTTATGGGTTCCGGATCCACCCTGCTAACGAAGGGGTGGTTCCGTATAATAGGCAGACTCACGTCAAGGAGTATCGCCATTGCTTTTTCTTTTCCTCCGGGTTCAGGGCAATGGATCACCCGGAGCTCCTTACTGAGTGGGTGAGGATCCCTCCATATCAGCGAACTGCCCCTACCCAGACCTTCCTCCGGAGGGCCCAGGCCTTTGCTTCCTATGACCGAGCCGATCTTGACGTCGGGGGTTTGGTCACTACGGAGAACTGCAGGAAGGCCAAACTTATCCTTCCGCATCAATCCGTGGAGGGCTCTAACCTCTCCCGGGTCATCTGTCCCAATGTAAGGGCGCCGGTCGCGGAGAAGACCTTCCGGGACGAGATTATTGCCACGGCAGAGAAGAAATATCAGGACTATCTCTACCGAAAGGCCCAGGAGAAGGCATACTCTAAGGCCCAGGCGGCCTCCGGGAGGGGGCTTCGTGTGGGGAGCCCGGTGGTAAGAAGAAGCCAGGCGATTGCCGGGAAGTCCGAGGCTAAATTTTTTGACAAGATTCTTCAAGAAGAGATTGGAGATCGTCCCGCTGGGAGGCCCCTTCGCATTGAGGATTCTTCGGAGAGAAGGGCTCCCAGGCCACAGCCTTCGGTTCCAGAGCCAAACTCTGGGGCTCCTGGTGCCAGCACTTTCGGTGCCGGCGGTAAGTCTCCTTTGATAATTCATTATGTTCCTTCCGTTGGCGAATATGCCAGTCGTAGGCCCGTAGGGTTCGACGAGCGTCTATATAGGTTTAGGATGCCCTCGACCCGGTGGGGGGATCGTTTGAAGGAATTTTATTTTTCAAACTTAGGAGATTTCCTAGGTCGGTCCCGGATGGGTTCTGGTCCTCCGGAACCTGTTCCCTTAGGTCCTTCAGCTTACATTACATCCAGCTGGTTCCGGCCTTCGGACAACTATCTCGGAGATGATGCTACCAGCATTAAAGTTCAGGACTTTGCTAGGGCGGAATTAGGAAGTCCGGGTAGGAGTAGCTTATTTGCCATATCTTGTGTAAGTGGTTTCCCACGGATGTCTAACACTTGCCTATTTTTGTTAAACAGGTATCTCCATGGACGCCATCTTGGACCAGCTTGCCGGAGTTCACACTCCCGAGGCTCCTCCGGCCTTTACTTCTTCCCCAATAGCCCCTGCCCTAAAGGTCTCTTCCAGCGCTCCTCCTGACACTATTGATTTAGTGGATGACGAGGAGGTGCTACCGCGAGAAGGTCAAGGAAAGCAATGGGGCTTTTCTAAGGAAGTCGCAGAGGGTGCGGGAGAGCTCCGGGCTCTTCCTGAAGAAGCTGAAGAAGGTGAAGAAGAGCCTGAGATTGCTCTGATTCACGAGCGCAAGGGCAAGATGGTTTCCCAGGACGAGCCCAAGCGGCCTCGGAGAGCTGACACTCCTGCCCATGGTCTTGACGGTGGGGTCTCCCCCATGGAAGAACATCCTGCTCCTCCCAATATTGTGCTGACTCCAGTTCCTGGGGATGAGGTGAGGCAAGAACTCCGGATAGCCAAGCATAACTATGCCATGGACGAATACTCCCGGGGGTATGTCAAGGTGGAGGCCCTTAGGAGGGTTTTGCGGGTTGAGGTACAGGAAAGCATCAACAACCCGGAGTACCAGGATCCGTGGGACCTTAACTTGGACCCCCTGTCGGACTGGTTCCGTCGTTTCCTTGGGCCCACCTTGGCTCCCTTCGCCGCGGAGATGATTAGCGAGTTCGCTTCTCAGCTTACCCGGTGCGCACCTAAGCGGTTCGCAACTTGCGCCTCCCTGAACTCTATCTTCCAGGTCCAGGACCTCAGCCATTCCCTCACCGTGGTAAGTGCTTTACAGTTCTGCTTTTCCCTTCATTTTTCTTCTTGGGAATTCTTTCTTACACTTGTGTTATTGTTCAGCTTGCTGCTGAGGCTGGCTGCCTCTCCAAGAACATCATTAATCATGGCTTCGTTCTGTCTGACTTTGGGGACATGAACGACGTCAAGAAGGTCCTTCAGGACCTCACTGCGGAGAGGCAACTCTACCAGGAGGCTGCTGAGCGCCGGGAGGCTGCTGCCAAGGTCAATGAGGAGGAGGCCAAACGGAGGGAGGCCCAAGCGGAGGCCATGATCCGGGACGAGGCCCGGCGGAGGGACAGGCTGGAGGCCCAGCATCAGGAGGAGCTTAGGGCAGAAAGTGAGGCTGCTGCTAAGGCCAAGCGGGAGCTCCGGGAGGCCAGAGAAACCTTGGACGAAATGGTTGCCAAGGTGAGATCCTTAGAGGAAACTCACCAGGCGAACTTAGAGTCCAGGGCCGCTCTAGCCGCGGAACTGAAGGAGCTCAGGGACTTCAAGGAACAAACCACCAAGAAGGCAAAAAGAGCCGAGCTCCTTTCTCCTGTTTCCTGCGGCCGTTGCCCAAAGCGCTTCGACGATGGAGTCTTCATGGCTTGGTCTACCAACGACCAAAATATCAAGCTTACCTTCTACCCCAAACCTGAGGAAATGATTGCCAAATTTCGGGAGAAGAAGAAGAAGCTTGATGCCATGGTAGAGGCGCGTATTGGACCTCGCCTTCCTTCGCGCATTGACTGAGCTGCTTCGAGATTAACCCAGTACAATCAAGATTCCACCCGCTTTTTTTATTATTATTATCTCTTTTTTTTTTGTACATATTTGCTGCTGCCTTGGAACAATACATTTAGGTAGCAGTTTTTATTTGAAGGGGAGACAATTTTTTAAGGCCTATCCCCGGGCTGTTTGTATGTATATGACCTGCCCTTTGGGTCAGGATATTTATATGTGATATTTCTTTTACCACATATTTCTCCTTTTAACCTGTCATTTGGATCAGGATTTTTACACTTATGCTTTTTATTTTTGTGCATACTTTTTGACCTGCCCTTTGGGTCAGGATATTTTACTTAGTTTGTTTCTCTGTCTGTTCGTGCCGTATACCCTAGTACCCCCCTGAGTGGCATAGAAACTTTGTTTTTAAGGCACTCAGTTTTATTTGACATGTAGAGGAGGTATACATTTGGACGGTACAAGCTCTTTGAACAAAGTCTAAGTTTTATTTCGCTATTGGTAATATCTTCTGAGGTGATCGACATTCCAGGCTGTTGGCACAATGGTTCCATCCATTCTTTTTAATTTGTAAGTGCCGGAGCCGATTTCTTCCTCGATCTCATATGGTCCTTCCCAATTTGGCCCAAGTACCCCCACTCCGGGTTCCTGGGTGGCTGGGAAGACCCTTCTTAGGACCATATCCCCAATAACAAATTTTCTGTTTTTAACCTTAGAGTTAAAATACTTGGTCACCTTCTTTTGATAAGCAGCCACCCGTATTTGAGACTCATCCCGGAGTTCTTTGACTTGATCCAAAGCCTCTTGAAGTAGAGCTTGATTCGTGGCAGGATCGTAAGTCGTCCTCCCGTGGGATGGGAATAATGTTTCTACCGGGACCATCGCTTCACAACCATACGCCATTGAAAAAGGCGAGTGACCGGTCGTGGTTCTGGGGGTCGTCCGGTAGGCCCATAATACCCTTGGCAATTCTTCAGGCCAGTAGTTTTTGCAGGCCAGCAGCTTCTTCTTCAAGGTGACCTTTAGGATTTTATTGACTGCTTCCGCCTGGCCGTTTGTTTGAGGCCTAGCTACCACGGAGAAGCTTTTCACTACTCTGTGTTGGTTACAGAAGTCAGTAAATTCCTCGCAATCAAATTGCTTTCCATTGTCAGAGACTATTTTGTGAGGCAAGCCATATCGACACACTATGTTTTTGATAACAAAGTCCAATGCTTTCTTGGCAGTCATTGTCTTCATAGGCTCAGCCTCTGTCCATTTGGTGAAGTAGTCTACTGCTACTATTGCATACTTTACCCCTCATTTTCCTGTTGGCAGGGACCCAATAAGATCTATTCCCCAAACCGCAAAGGGCCGGGGACTAGTCATCAGGGTGATTTCATTTGGAGGGGCTCTCGGTATGTTCGTGTACCTTTGGCACGAGTCACACTTTTGGACATAGTCTATACAATCTTTTTTCATTGTTGGCCAGAAGTACCCTTGCCTTAATATTTTCTTTGAGAGGCTGGGTCCTCCCGTATGATCTCCACAGAACCCTTCGTGGACCTCTAGCATGATTTGTCTAACTTCAGGGTCCGATACACACCTTAAATAAGGCATGCTGAGTCCTCTCCGGTAGAGAATTTGATCCATCATCACATAACGATGAGCCTGATACTGAATCTTCCGAGACAGTGCCCTTTCTTGGGGCAACTCACCTGTTATTATGTATTTTATGATGGGGACCATCCAGCTGGGTTCTTGCCCAACCGTTAGTGTGGTCTCTTTTATTTTGATACTTGGCTCTGCCAAGCGTTCCACTGGTACTACCCCCAGCTCTTCGATTTCGCTATCCGAGGCTAACTTAGCCAGACAGTTCGCGTGAGAATTCTTTTCCCGAGGGATTCTTTCTATTTTATAGTCCGTAAACTCGTGGAGCAGTTCTCGGACTATTGTTACGTATGCAGCCATCCGCTCGCCGCGGGTTTGGTATTCTCCGGATACCTGGTTTACGACCAGTTGGGAGTCACTGTAGACTTCCACTCTTTTGGCTCCTACAGCCTTTGCTAATTTCAGCCCTGCTATCAGGGCTTCATATTCGGCCTCATTATTTGAAGCTGCGAAGTCGAATCGGAGGGCCGCCTGGAGTCGCAGTCCAGTTGGTGATATCATAGCCACTCCGGCTCCAGAACCGTTCTCATTAGAAGCTCCGTCCACAAATACCCTCCACGTGGGGATTGGCGGTACCGGCGTATTCGCTGTTGCCTCGGCTTCGTTGCATTCAGTAATGAAGTCTGCCAAGGCTTGGCCTTTTATAGAAATCCGGGGTACGTAGTGCAAGTCGAACTGACTTAGCTCCATTGCCCACTTGAGGAGCCTTCCGGACGCTTCAGGTTTTTAGAGGACTTGCCGGAGCGGGTGATTGGTCAGAATTTTGATCGGATGGGCTTGGAAGTATGGCCTTAACTTCCTTGACGCCATCAGGAGGCAAAACACCAGTTTTTCAATGACCGGGTATCTTGTCTCGGCCCCTATCATGCGCTTACTGACATAGTACACGGGATGCTGAGTTTTTTCTTCTTCCCGGACCAGGGCAGCGCTGACCGCGTGTTCGGAGACGGCCAAATAGAGAAACAAGTCTTCTCCGAGGACGGGTTTTGATAGGATAGGAGGCTTGGCCATGTGGTCTTTTAGCTTTCTGAATGCATCCTCGCACTCGTCCGACCATTCGAACTTTTGGCATTTCTTTAGTACGTTGAAGAAAGGTATGCACTTGTCCGTGGACCGTGAGATAAAACGGCTCAATGCAGCTACCTTTCCGGTCAAGCTCTGCACATATTTGTGTTTCTTGGGGGATGGCATATTCAGGAGAGCCTGGATTTTTTCCGGATTTGCTTCAATCCCCCTTTGGCTGACTATGAAACCCAGGAACTTTCTTGATTTGACCCCGAAGGTGCATTTCTTTGGGTTGAGTTTCATGCCGTATCTCTGGACAACTTCGAAGCATTCTTCTAAGTCGCTTGCATGGCTGTTGCATGCTTTGGATTTGACGAGCATGTCGTCCACGTACACCTCCATATTTCACCCTAGGAGTCCTTTAAACATCCGGTTAACCATTCTTTGATAGGTTGCTCCGGCGTTTTTCAATCCGAAAGGCATGACTAGGTAGCAGTATACCCTCTTATCGGTCCTGAAGCTAGTGCACTCCTGGTCTGCCGTATGCATTTTTATTTGATTGTACCCAGCATAGGCGTCCATGAAGGATAACAGTTTGAATCCGGACGTGGCATCTACCATCTGGTCGATCCTGGGCAGCGGGAAGCAGTCCTTTGGACAAGCTTTGTTTAGATCGGTGAAGTCTATACAAACTCGCCAAGTTCCGTTCGGCTTGGGCACCAGGACCGGATTGGCCAGCCATTCCGGATAGTATACGTCGCGGATCATGCCGTTAGTCAAAAGTTTGTCCACCTCTTTCTCTAGGGCTTCGGCTTTCACCGAGTCGAGCGGGCGTCTCTTTTGCTGGATGGGAGGCATGTCCGGATTGACATTGAGTACGTGTGTGATGACATGAGGGCTTATGCCAGTCATGTCTTCTTGGCGCCATGCAAAGATGTCGATGGCGCCCTTCAGTGTTTTTATTACTTTGTCCTTTTCCTCCGGGTCCAGGTTCTTCCCTAACCGGAGTACTTTGGTGGAGTCGACGTCGCACACTGATATTTCTTCGACGTCCTCCATCGGTTCCACGATTCTTTCGGACCCTACACGAGGGTCCAACTCATCCTCTTCAGCCATTTCTGGCTAAGCGGACTCCCGGACCATAAGTACGGGCAGGTGGGTTGCAACATTATAACATTGCCTTGCTTCCCCCTGATTTCCCCTTACAGTCCCGCCTCCGGCCTCCTGGGTAGGGAACTTTAGGCACAGATGTCGGATTGAAGTGACTGCGCCAAAGTCTACTAGGGCCGGTCGACCGAGGATCGCGTTGTAGGCTGTCGGACAGTCCACCACCACGAAGGTGCAGTACTTGAATGTGCTCTGGGGAGTGTCCGGGCACAGGGTGACTGGGAGCCTCACTTTTCCCATTGGGATAAGTGTCGTCACGTTAAACCCTGTGAGCTGGGATCCACTAGGCGAGAGGTCACGATCTGTCAAGCCTATCGCGGTGAAGGCTTCTTTGAAGAGCAAGTTCACGGAACTCCCATTGTCAATTAAGACTCTGGCCACCACCTTATTCGCGATGGGGGTCTCTATGACCAATGGGTCGTGATGAGGGAAGCGCACCGTCTTGGCGTCTTCTTCCGTGAATGTGATGGGTTGGTCCATCAGCCGAGGCCTTTGAGTTGGGAGTTGAGTAACTTCCCATATCTCATTGTGTTTTGCGGCCCCGGCGTATCGCTTACGCTCCTTGCGAGTATTCCTTCCGATATGGGGACCTCCGGAGATCATGGCTACCCGTCCATTAGGCCGGGGCGGCAGTCCGGGGATATGCTGGGCGTCACCTGCGGGAGCAGCTGGAGCCAATACTCTTGTTGTACCCCCTGGTGTTCCCGGAGGCATACCCCCGGCCACCTGACCTGGATTGAGGTGGGGCAACCTATTCTTGATCCACTCATAGAGGTGGCCCAATCGGATTAGATTTTCGATCTCGTCCTTGAGATTCTTACATTCATTGGTGCTATGACCAACGTCGTTGTGGTACTCGCATCTTTTGCTCGGATCTCTCCGGGAGCTGTCTTTGTACAACGGCTGTGGTCTCCGGTAGTGTGTATTTTTCCTAGTAGCGAAGTACACACGTTCTTGGGAGTCCGACAGCTCCGTGTATTGAGTGTATTGGGGGGTGTATCCCTTTTTCTGGCGCTTCTCTTCCGTCCGGGTGCTGCCTTTGGAGGACCTTTTACTCCTTGATCCCTGGGAAGGGCCTGTTAAGCTAGCAGCCGGAGCAGAATGTGAAGGAGCTTGCCCATTCACTCCGGACGGGTTGCCAAAATGAGAAGATGCTGGTGCCAAAGCTTGGCCCTGGCTATACCCGGGTGTAGCAGAGAACTGTATACCACTTGTTTGTGGGGTCGCAGTCGGGGCAGTACCCGAGGGCGATACTCCGGGCATATATTGTAACGCCCTAATCTATAGGGACACCACGTGTGTGATTTTATAAACTAGTTTAATGCTAATAGAATAATTAGTTATTAAAAACTGTGATAATATTAAAAACTTGACTAAAATAAAACACTAAAAACGGACATTATAACGGCATAAAAAGTGTGTTCCGGGAATCCCTGATATAAAAAGTTTTGCTAAAGAAATATATACGACAACCATTTAAACATAAAATCAAAATACACAGCAGATACAGCCAGTCTAACACAACTCCTGGCAACTCGACACGCAGGCCGGCGAGGTCAATATGTACATTGCTGGAGAAGACTGTCACTTCATGGTTGATCTAGCTTTTCTTTGCCTTTACCTGCACCACATAGCACCCGTGAGTCACAAGGACTCAGCAAGAAAAGTAATAATAACAATCATATAGTTTATTATTCGAATATTGTCATTTATACACAATAAGAATCAAACCATCACACTTTGTTCATAAGATGAAATCCAAATCACTACTGGCATCTGCCACGAATAAACATTAGTATATAGATATTTGGTAATACAAAATAATTATACCAATAATGGCATTCATATTCATTTAATCATATAAATAATATATATGTTACCTCATAAAGCAACCATCTTCATGACATCATGTCTCCTAATCAGGCAAGTCGATGCTTTAATCTAATGATCTTGTATTGTATCGCCTAATCAAGCAAGCCCGCGCCATAGCCTGGCACCCATATGTCGCATAACTGTATCACCTAATCAGGTGAGCCTATGCCAAAAACCTGCACCCATATATCATATAATTGCATCACCTAATCAGGTGAGCCCGTGCCACAATCTGGCACCAATATATCGCATCGTTTAATTAGACGAGCTCGTACCTACGCCCGGTACTTATCATGTCACTGACGCCCGTACTTACGCCCAGTACGTCGCCTGGAAAATTGCATCACCTAATCAGGTGAGCCCGTACCTACACTTTGTACTCATCATATATCACCGGCACCCGTACTTACGCCCAGTACGTTGTCAGGAAAATTGCATCACCTAATCAGGTGAGCCCATATATCACATGCATAATATTATCACATTATCAATACTCAACCAATCAATCTTTTCAATATATAACAATATTAACTATATCTCAATATTGATCAATTCATAACAATACTAATTCTATAACATACAACGTACTATGCAGTACAATATACTTTTCAATATATAACAATATTAACTATATCTCAATATTGATCAATTCATAACAATACTAATTGTATAACATACAATGTACTATGCAGTACAATATACTTTTCTTACCTTTAATCCAGGTTCATACATTTCAACAAATCCAAGTGTAGAACTATCCTCGATGATCCCGGCCCTATGTCACAACAACGATAAACTAATAAGTGTTTATCCTAAAACACTGCTTATATTCACATAAGACAATCTAGGGTTTTCTACCAAACCCCGTGGTATAAATACACTAAAATAAAACTTATATTTCAGCTCTAAAACATACACCATATTGTAGGGCTCGTCTCAAGCTTCGAAACGGTACATAGAATATCCAAAACGGACACCTGAGTCAAAAGTTATGATAAAAATATGATTTCTGATCTCTTAAGAATTTCTAAAAATTATAAAACTCGAAAATCCCAATTTTCGCACTCACCGAAACACTATCAAAACTTATCCAAATCACTCCAAACTTCACAGGGCGCATATATACCATAAATACTACCATCCTTACATAACAGAAATAAAAATCGATCCCTTAAATGAAAAATGCCATTAACGTTCGGACTAAGCTTTAAAAAGTTCTAAACTTGATTTCTAACTCAAAATCACTTCAAATTCAACAAGTAAATACATAAACTAGTCCCATAGTTACCAAAGAACAGTTCTACGAAGTCAAAATCTCCATACCCTTTTTAAATCATAAAGCCCCTATATAAAACCAATCGTTTTTAAACTTAAAACGAAATTAAACCATACCTTAAGCTTTCCCTTTTCAAGGATTTGCTATCTTGCTACTATCGGAGCTTAGATCGCTAAGTGTTGGATTGAAAATCGAAAAAAATGGATATAGAAGGAGAAAGTTTTATCGAAGGAGGGAGAACGAGAGTTTCGTTCGTCATTCTGTTCACTGTAACTTAATATATATATATATAATTAAAGTTAACGTATTACGTTAACTTATATATATAAATAATATTATAATAATATATTAATAAATATAATATAATATATTAATAATAATAATATAATAATATTAATAAAAATTTTATTATTAATAATTATCTTATTATTTCTTAGCCACTAAAAAATCTCTATTTTTAGAGTATTTGGTCAACTTCGAGTACCCTAAAATACCCTGATATTTCTAAAATCAACTTATCCCAATAATCTCATCAATATTTCTAACTAAAACAGTTGTGACATTTTTGGCCTCCAATCGGGTCTCCAGGGTCGCCAAACTTGAAAATATTTTTATTTCACAAATAACTCATATTATATCCACGCATTTCAAATAAATCCCCGTAATTAACAAATTACGCTTATATATCCACTTATTGAGTCTCCAGGGTCGCCGAACCTGAAATATTTTTATTCCACATATAGCTCATATTACATTCACACATGCTATATAAATCTCCGTAATTAACAAATTACGATTATTTACTCACTTATAACAAAATTTAAATTTTATGCTGAAATAAATTAGTAGGATCATACTCCCACTTATTACCTGATTAATTCATAATATCAATATAAACCCTAATTATTTACCATTTAACTTATCGGGATATTACAACCATCCCCTCCTTATAGAAATTTCGTCCTCGAAATTTATTTAAACAATTTGGGATATTACCCCCATATTTATGATTCCAACTCTCAAATTGTTGTTTCTACCTTGCTATATATATATATATATATATTTACAGCAATTTCTTAAGTAGTGGAACTGTCTCATTTTATAGTACCTCCTCTTTCTAGTCCAAAACATGGACAAAATATTTTTCCCATATAATAAATTTTTCTGAACTTAACATCATAGCCAAAGATATCAAC
This sequence comes from Cannabis sativa, assembly GCF_029168945.1. Taxonomy (NCBI): domain Eukaryota; kingdom Viridiplantae; phylum Streptophyta; class Magnoliopsida; order Rosales; family Cannabaceae; genus Cannabis; species Cannabis sativa. Next base: position 67,682,488 of record NC_083604.1, read on the forward strand.
CTTGGAATTTCACAAGATTAGATTATTTCTTCGTATGAATTCTGTATTCTCATTTATAGTATAAATTGTCTACACTGATAGACAACATATTAACTCTGTATGTCCAACCGTTACTACTCGGTCAAAATCATAAGATCCCATAGTACATAATTCATAATTATGTCTTTCTATTCCTTCTATGAGATCTCCTAAGCTGATCTACTGACTTAACTTAGTAACAAGTTAAGTATTCATTTCTGATAGATATTCAATTAGAGCACTTCTTATTTCCGCCCACTCACTTGTCTCAATACCTTGTAAATTTCTGCTTATTAACACATCACTTCCTCTTAATAATTTTTGGAACGACTACCGATTTCGCATCCTAATATGAATCTTTCTAGCGTACTTTGTCCTCACTCATACACTTCCCGGGGTGACTCCCCGAAGGATTTCCCATCTTGAGATTACCCCAACTTAAGTATGCTCAACTCCAAAGTAAACTCATGGTAGGTTATCAGAAAGTAGATGCTTCTTTGTCGTTCTTAATTGTATTTCTTGCTTTCATTCTTTCATTAATAAAATTCAATTGCCATCACTCCCTTCATAAACCTCTTGCAATTCCTCATCGGTTTTTGTTCACTTAAACTCGAGGAATTCCCATCTTATTGTCAACTTAAATCTTGTTCATCTCCACTTATTTTAACTTGTATCAATTTCCCTTGAATTGACAGAACTTTTAATTAATTTTTTTTTTCCAATCATTTACGATTAACCACCATTATAAAGTAATTTGATTAAACCTATACAGTAGAGGCAACAGTACTCATACCAGGTACCCACAACTAAACTGGAAATACCCATTTCCTGAATTCTCAACTAATAACAATTAATTAAAGATCATTCCTTGATCTTGAAGTTTCTTTTCTGTGTTTGGTAGAAATATTGATAATATTTTCAAGCACATCCAGAAAAATACATACCTCAAGTATATTCTTTGTTTTATTGATAATCCCTTGGTACAAATTACCATACTAACATATAGTGAGTCTCCCATTAATGATGCTAATTCATCAACATCTGAGATTCTCGTGTTCTTTTTTTTTTCCATCATCACCACTAAGGTTTCACTCCCTGGTTCATATGATATCATTACTTCCTTGCAATCATCACTATCTTCATACTTGGTTAACCACTTTAAAACTTATTCTACACTCAATTATATAACTCTCGTTGTTTAATAAACAACCTACTTTGTGATCCAATATCCACGGATCACTCAATTACGTGTCTATTAAATTGCATCTCAATTCATAAGCTTTTTTCCCATTCAGGGTGAGAATACCTTTCCATAATTGCATAATAAAGTAATCTTTTCCCAAAATGTCAATGGTCTCCTTATATACAATATTGACTATCCAGTCAATTATAAAGTACTCTCCATCATTACCGTATCACCTTAAGTAATTTAGGTAATCTTCTTTACTTCAGTGATACCACTACTCTTCCTGACGTTCTTTTATACGTTACACACTTTATGCCTCCATTGGGCCCTTACGCCCATAGAATGATGGCTCTTATACATGACTTCATCACTCTAGTTGTTTCTTGGACTGACGACTGGTCCCACGAACCAATCCAAGTGTTTCTAACGTGCTTTGCTCTGACTCGCACGCTTCATGGGAAAATTTCCTAAATGAAACCACCCCAAGTCAAGGACACTCAACCATGGAGTTCCTTCATGCCGAGCTACCAAAACAAGATGCTTCTTGCTAACATAGGTAGTCCCACGACTACATAATCTCAAAATTACTACACAATCATCACCTTCAATTCATCTAGGATTACAGACAATACTCATAAATTGTCCCACCTTTGGTAACGCTAGATCACTTCTAAACAAAAGATTTTGTTATTTGAATCAATTAGATCGATGCCTCCATTAACTACTCATTTTCTATATTCCACTAGGGAATATCAACAATTTAACTCATATTGTCATCTTTCTAATCTGTCTATCCTGTTAAATGGATTACTATTCAATAACATACATGCACAGTCCATTCAGATTCCTTGATGTCTCTAACTAAATGTACAATGTTTAATATCAATAGTAATTATAATATTGCCCATAAATTCTAACTTGAGTTGGCCGAAGGACCGATATCCCTGTCCCCTTGAGTCATAACCAGCACTTGGGCAAGACCCGTACACTTTTCTCCTTTAACATAAGTCTTTCTTAACCACGTGTAGGTTCTTTTCAGATGACCCGCTACCCCATAAAAAAAAATAAGATATGGCTCTAAATTGGCTCAAATGGCGCATTTTTGCATCTTGAACACTCAGGATAAGGTCACCATCTCTTATACTCACTTTGACCGCTATCATGGTCACCCTAGAACCTTTCGTTTTATCCCATAATTTGTGGTTCATTTAGTTTTTGCTTCTCGATCTATTAGTAAGGTGGCTTCATATATTCCACCACATCTAGTGGTACAACAGGAAGTCTCGGTAGTATAAGAACAGACACAAGATGAGCCTGCTATCTTTTCAAATCTTAGATTTATTTTTTTCTCCTTGTCGTCTAACCATGTTCTGTATAACAGAATTTACATGTTCCCAGCATTATGGTCATAAATAATTCTCTTCCATATTGTTTGCCCTGAGGCCAAATAGCTCGCTAATCAGACTATTTGATTTCCCTTACTGTACAACTTATCACATATTTAGTCCACATCTTCTAACTATTTAAAACTCAGACAGATATTAATATCAATATGCATATACCATACACATATTCTTATCAAAATTATCAGTATGTTACTTTTCCCAACATACTTTATAATTGCTTAGGCAGGTTATCCAATAGCAAATAATATAAATACTTACTATATACCATGAGTCGACCTGTCTTCGCAGCAAATGTACATATTCGACCAGTCTTCAGGACCTTTAAAACCATGGTTGCTCTGATACCAAGTTGTAACGCCCTAATCTATAGGGACACCACGTGTGTGATTTTATAAACTAGTTTAATGCTAATAGAATAATTAGTTATTAAAAACTGTGATAATATTAAAAACTTGACTAAAATAAAACACTAAAAACGGACATCATAACGGCATAAAAAGTGTGTTCCGGGAATCCCTGATATAAAAAGTTTTGCTAAAGAAATATATACGACAACCATTTAAACATAAAATCAAAATACACAGCAGATACAGCCAGTCTAACAAAACTCCTGGCAACTCGGCACGCAGGCCGGCGAGGTCAATATGTACATTGCTGGAGAAGACTGTCACTTCATGGTTGATCTAGCTTTTCTTTGCCTTTACCTGCACCACATAGCACCCGTGAGTCACAAGGACTCAGCAAGAAAAGTAATAATAACAATCATATAGTTTATTATTCGAAAATTGTCATTTATACACAATAAGAATCAAACCATCACACTTTGTTCATAAGATGAAATCCAAATCACTACTGGCATCTACCACGAATAAACATTAGTATATAGATATTTGGTAATACAAAATAATTATACCAATAATGGAATTCATATTCATTTAATCATATAAATAATATATATGTTACCTCATAAAGCAACCATCTTCATGACATCATGTCTCCTAATCAGGCAAGTCGATGCTTTAATCTAATGATCTTGTATTGTATCGCCTAATCAAGCAAGCCCGTGCCATAGCCTGGCACCCATATGTCGCATAACTGTATCACCTAATCAGGTGAGCCTATGCCAAAAACCTGCACCCATATATCATATAATTGCATCACCTAATCAGGTGAGCCCATGCCACAATCTGGCACCAATATATCGCATCGTTTAATTAGACGAGCTCGTACCTACGCCCGGTACTTATCATGTCACTGACGCCCGTACTTACGCCCAGTACGTCGCCAGGAAAATTGCATCACCTAATCAGGTGAGCCCGTACCTACACTTTGTACTCATCATATATCACCGGCACCCGTACTTACGCCCAGTACGTTGTCAGGAAAATTGCATCACCTAATCAGGTGAGCCCATATATCACATGCATAATATTATCACATTATCAATACTCAACCAATCAATCTTTTCAATATATAACAATATTAACTATATCTCAATATTGATCAATTCATAACAATACTAATTCTATAACATACAACGTACTATGTAGTACAATATACTTTTCAATATATAACAATATTAACTATATCTCAATATTGATCAATTCATAACAATACTAATTGTATAACATACAATGTACTATGCAGTACAATATACTTTTCTTACCTTTAATCCAGGTTCATACATTTCAACAAATCCAAGTGGAGAACTATCCTCGATGATCCCGGCCCTATGTCACAACAACGATAAACTAATAAGTGTTTATCCTAAAACACTGCTTATATTCACATAAGACAATCTAGGGTTTTCTACCAAACCCCGTGGTATAAATACACTAAAATAAAACTTATATTTCAGCTCTAAAACATACACCATATTGTAGGGCTCGTCTCAAGCTTCAAAACGGTACATAGAATATCCAAAACGGACACCCGAGTCAAAAGTTATGATAAAAATATGATTTCTGATCTCTTAAGAATTTCTAAAAATTATAAAACTCGAAAATCCCAATTTTCGCACTCACCGAAACACTATCAAAACTTATCCAAATCACTCCAAACTTCACAGGGCGCATATATACCATAAATACTACCATCCTTACATAACAGAAATAAAAATCGATCCCTTAAATGAAAAATGCCATTAACGTTCGGACTAAGCTTTAAAAAGTTCTAAACTTGATTTCTAACTCAAAATCACTTCAAATTAAACAAGTAAATACATAAACTAGTCCCATAGTTACCAAAGAACAGTTCTACGAAGTCAGAATCTCCATACCCTTTTTAAATCATAAAGCCCCTATATAAAACCAATCGTTTTTAAACTTAAAACGAAATTAAACCATACCTTAAGCTTTCCCTTTTCAAGGATTTGCTATCTTGCTACTATCGGAGCTTAGATCGCTAAGTGTTGGATTGAAAATCGAAAAAAATTGATATAGAAAGAGAAAGTTTTATCGAAAGAGGCAGAACGAGAGTTTCGTTCGTCGTTCTGTTCACTGTAACTTAATATATATATATATAATTAAAGTTAACGTATTACGTTAACTTATATATATATAAATAATATTATAATAATTTATTAATAAAAATAATATAATATATTAATAATAATAATATAATAATATTAATAAAAATTTTATTATTAATAATTATCTTATTATTTCTTAGCCATTAAAAAATCTCTATTTTTAGAGTATTTGGTCAACTTCGAGTACCCTAAAATACCCTGATATTTCTAAAATCAACTTATCCCAATAATCTCATCAATATTTCTAACTAAAACTGTTGTGACATTTTTGGCCTCCAATCGGGTCTCCAGGGTCGCCAAACTTGAAAATATTTTTATTTCACAAATAACTCATATTATATCCACGTATTTCAAATAAATCCCCGTAATTAACAAATTACGCTTATATATCCACTTATTGAGTCTCGAGGGTCGCCGAACCTGAAATATTTTTATTCCACATATAGCTCATATTACATTCACACATGCTATATAAATCTCCGTAATTAACAAATTACGATTATTTACTCACTTATAACAAAATTTAAATTTTATGCTGAAATAAATTAGTAGGATCATACTCCCACTTATTACCTGATTAATTCATAATATCAATATAAACCCTAATTATTTACCATTTAACTTATCGGGATATTACATATATCCTGCCACTCCGGTGGGATAGTAGCCCCCGTAAGCCACGATTTGGGCTTCTTCGAGGTTGATATATCTTTGGACTCTCTTCTGGAAGTCCTGGAGGCTAGCAGCTCCTTCTTGCTGCAACTCATTCCAGAAAGGAGTCCCAGTACGGATGCCTGCTTGGAGAAGTGCAAGCTGTTGTCCGTCATCAACTTTCTTGGTTTTTGAGGCTTCCTCTCAGAACCTCTTGATGTAATTCTTCAAGGTCTTGGTGGGCAGTTGCTTGATATTAGTCAAGGCACTGACCTCCAGGTTGACCTTTCTTGCGGCGACAAACTGTCTCCGAAAGTTGGTCTGTAGCTTGTTCCAACAGCCCACGGATCCTGGTTCCAATTTTTTGAACCATTCCTCCGCGGACCCACCTAGAGTGAGTGGGAAGCACAGACACTTGGCGTCATTGCTGACCCTCATGACCGTCATGACACGGTTGAACCGTGACAGGTGGTCGCTGGGATCAGAGTTCCCGGTATATGCTGCCATTTCGGGCATCTTGAAGTTTTTGGGGAGCTCCGCCTCTAGGATGTGCTTGGCACATGGCTCTCGATCCTCGCTGTCCGAGTCGGAGTCGTCTCCCTTCTGCCTCCGGGAGACTCGGGCAATGTCTTTTCGGAGTATGGCGAGTTCCGCCATAATTTCTTCATTCAACGTACCCGAGGAAACCACGGGTCCGTATCTTTTTTGGTCAAGGTGATCCCGAAGATCACCTTGGTTCCCATTGATTTGATTTCTCAGATCAACGGGAGGACATCTCTGTCCTCTTCTCCCTCTACCCCCGGGTTCCTGGTGTACAGAAACGCTTTTTCGGTCCGCTCGATCCTGAGGGCCAAGACTCCCTTTTTGGGGCTTGCCCCTCTGCGGACCTTTCCCTTTAGGGAAATCTGAGCGGACCTTTCGCGGATCCTGCACCTTTTTCTTTCGCCCAGGGGTAGAAGTAGGGTTTTTTGTTTGATTCCCTTCAGCAGGATACCTTATAGGGCTAGGCTCCCTAGATTTCTGCTGCTGGGAATTAGGTGAAGACGTCGCTGGCTCCTTGTCGGGCCCAGCAGTCATTGCCTTGGGGTGTATGTGAATGCCAGCTGCTTCCATGGCTTTTTGCATGGCCAGCATCACTTCCTGCATTTTCTGGTTTTGCGCTTTCTGAGCTTCGATCTCGGCTTCGTGATCGATAGCTTTTTGTCTAAGAAGCACCAGTTCTGAGTAACTACCTTCGTCATAGGCATACTCGTCGAGGTTTCCCTCGTAGTCATCATCGGGGACTATTTCTTCTTCCTCGGACTCCTCTGCTGCTCTTGAGGCTACATCTTCCTCGTTTGGGTCTTGAGCGTCTTCCAGAGGGCGAGGCTGACGAGTACTTCTTGTCTCCACCATATTTGTGAAGTCAAATGCTTGTTTTGTAGCAGCTTTCTTCAGCTCTCAATGAAAGCACCAAAATGTTGACCGAGGTTTTCGGCAACTAATAAAATATGATTATACTATTGAGCTGTAAGAAAGTGAGAGAAGGATTTTTACGTGGTTGGGGCGTTAATGAGCCTTAGTCCACGAGTCTTTGTTATTTATGGATGTATTTAATACAGAATTTATACTTGGGAGGATGTCACCCTTATAATTACAGAGAATGTTCTTGGTGAGTATTTACTCTTCTTGCTCATATGCAGCCCAAGATTCTCGATCCCCTTTAATGAGCTTTGAGGGGGTATTTATAGTGTTTTGGTGGGGTAATCCCTAGAATTGTTCTTACAAGTGTATCTGTAAGTATCCATAAAGTTGGGTATTCCCAATGAATATACCATGAGTAATGCATGGTCAAATCCCTAGGTGCTGTAGGGTTTTTATGAGGAATGTCCGTTTTGCCTTGTGATTGACGTGACTCTTCACAGTGTAGTCGTTGCTAGACTTAAATGATCATTACTGTGGCGCTGCTGGTTGGAGGTTGTGCCGTCACACTTTATTGCGTGTTGCAGTCCCAACACGCTTCCTCCCATGTAGCATTTAATGCGACTTGATTGCTCAGGAGAAGCCTGACACCTCATGGAGATGCTTTAGTGCTACGTGAGCCTCCGGGAGCACCTTGAACTCCGGGTGCCTCCTCCGGGACCTATGTCCAGGATGTTTCCTTGTGGCATACAAAGACTTAGCAAATATTTATAAATTATCTGATCCACGTGTCCCTGTCCGGTTGATCCACGTATATTGGGCGAAATCAGGGACAACATATTTAAATATAAACACACATCGTTTTCCTAAAAAAACATGTTCAGTCAATTTGTTTAATTTGTTTTGTTTTGTTTTTGTTTTTGTTTTTTTTTTTTTTTGAAAGCTCAATTTGTTTTGTTTAAGACAGTCAAATTTTTCCATTTGAAAAATAAAAAGCAGTCAAATTTTATTATATTATAGAAGAAACGCATACATTCAATTTGTTTTGTTTTTTTAATGGATCAATTTGTTTTGTTCAAGATAGTCAAATTTTGTTTAAATAAATATTATAGATTTTAAAAAGAGAAAAAAAAAAGACCGATACATAAATTTCATATCATACCAGTAATAAAGGGAAAAAAAGCCTACCAACTGAATAATATTAATAATAAAAATACAAAAAAATTAACAATATTATTTTTCCTTAGAAAAATGCTAATGATATTGTTCAAAAAAATTATTACTTTTTCGATTGGAAGAATAATCTTATTTAGAGCATGTTTAATAGTAGTATTCTTTCAAATTATTAAAACTCTTTATATAATTTAAAAATATTATATTTTATTTTTCTCTCTTTTAAATTATATTTGATACTTACTTCTAAAAATATTTACTCTAACAATTTCATGTATTAGTATTTAATATATAATTTATTTAAAAAAAAAAGTATTAATATTTAATTTTTTTTAATTACTCTGTAATTTTCACAAGCACAAATCCTATTTTTTAAATATTATTTGTTTTAATTTTATTAAAAAAAGAAAAAAGAGAGAGAATATGACATCAATGTCATGTTTTTACATCAATGTTAACTGTTAGATTGATATCGAACATCTCCAATATTAGCTTCTTTCAAATTTAACCACTTGAGGCTAGTTCAAGTGGCCATAAATGGGTGTGTGTGTCTCAGAGGTCTTAGGTTCGAGTCCCAGGTAAAACATAATTGTAATATATAAATTATAAACGCTTAAATCAAAAAAAAAAAAAAAACTTCTTTCAAGTGCTATCATATCTGTAGGCACTTTCTCTCAGCAACACATTGAAGATAACATAATTATCAATAATAATAATAAAAAAAAGATAAGATGTTCTTCAAAGAGAGAACTCACAAATAATTAATTTAATATCTATTTTATATAAAGTGTGTTAACGTAATAGAATTTCGATACAATCAAATAGAAAGCTCCAACGAATTGGGATTTTCCTATTGGACCAGGTCATTTTTATTTGAGGAAATTACACTTACTATGGGATTTCAAAAGCTCATATGATAAATATGGTACATTTAAATTTGACCAATTTAAATATGGCACATTTAAATTTGACCAATTTGACCAATTAGGTTTTCAAATCCCATATTTAATGTTTTATTTGTTTAAGAAGTTTTATTTGTTATTGATGCCGGAAAAGTCACCGGAGTTTACTGTCGGTACCGGAAAAGTGGTCGCCGCTGGGAAGTCGCTGGAGTTGCTGCCGGCGCCGGAAAATTCGTCAGAATTGGCATTGTCACCGAAAAAATCACCAAGAAACCGGTTTCGTTTCTTTGTGATTTTTCCGTTCACAATGCCAATTCTGACAACTTTTCTGACGCTAGCAGCTACTTCGGCGACTTTTCCGGCACCGACAGCAAACTTCAGAAAAGTCATCAGAATTGGTATAGTCGCCGAAAAAATTACCAAGAAACTGGTTTCTGGTTTCTTGATGAAGAAGCCAGTTTTATGGTGATTTTTCCGATAATTTTTCTGACGACAATGGCAATTCTGACAAATTTTCTAGCGTAGGTAGCAACTCTGACGACTAATACACCGGTAGTTACTCCGGTGATTTTTTCAGTACCGACAGTAAACTCTGGGAAATTCGTCAGAATTGGTATTGTCACAGGAAAAATTATCGGAAAAATCACCAAGAAACTGGTTTTTTTTCTTCATCAAGAAACCAATTTCTTGGTAATTTTTTTTGTATTTTTTTCTCTATTTGGTTGATTGATGAAACTGGTTTCAATTATTTTCAGTGTATATCATTTTTGTTTTGTTTTCATATTTTTTATGGTAATTTAATTAAGTTTTTATTTTTTATGAATTTTAAATTCAGATTTCTTCTTAATGTTTTATATGTTTTTTTTTAGAAAAAAAAACCATATTTTTAGCTTGATTGGTTAGATAATGCCATACTTAGTGGCATTTACTTTTTATGTCATATTTATCATAACCTTAATAATTTTTTCCATATTTTTGAAAATAGCCCATTTTATTTTAACGATATTTTTTTAATTTCTATGTTAACTTTAACAGAATATTATTATATATATTTAAAAATAAAAATTATGTAGATATTTTATATAAATTTAAATTTATAATATTTAAAATGTTATACATATTTTTAAATTTATTAGTTTAACTTTGAATTAAAATAAAAAAAAAATTATGTAAATATTTTATATAAAGAAATTTTAATTTAAAATATTATAAATATTTGGGTAAATACCATTTTGGACTCTGTGTTTTGCAAAAGTTATCAATTGGATTGTAATACCCAGTTTAAAATAGTATTTAATTTTTTTTTTTGTTTGGATATTGATTGTGTGAGGATAATTATCTTTTATTTGTGTTGCTTGTGAGTGATATTATTGCTTAGAGTAGTTGTACCAATTTTCTAAAGAAAGTTAAAGTTGTATTAACTACGAAAGTAAAATATTATGGTATTTTCATAAGTACGTAATCATTTAATTAAAGTCTGATATGAAAGTCCATTAGGTTTTTTTTATAATATATTTATTTGATTTAAATAATTGTATAAGTGGTATTAAATAATATTATTATTTAATTAATGTGAGAAAATTCGTAAGTTTAGAGAAATTCGTAGGTTTAGAAACTGTTTTACTAAAACGACCATATCTGGAGTTTTATAACTCCGATTGAGGTGATTCCAGTGGCGTTGGAAAGATAATTTAAAGATCTATAAATTTTATAGAAATAGCTATATCAGAATTCGTAATTTTTCTAGGTCAAAACTAAGCCCTAAAGTTACAAGATTGAGAGGTTACAATTTAAATTTAAAAGTTAGATATTTGTTTATTTAATAATTTATCATATTATTATTGTTAATATTATTATTTTTCATAAAAATAAACAAGGTCAGATAGTATAAGTTTCAACCCTAAAATTATATCGTTCTATTCTTCCCACCCATCTGAGCAAGACTAACCCTAAAATTTTCAAGTCATCTTTCCATTACATCCTTAGCCAAATCTATACCACTCTTCACTCTCATCTTTGCTCACCATCATCTTATGCCTATCGATCCAAGTAGCTTGATGTATTTGAGGTAAGAAACTCCACATTTACTTATTTATTGATCACAATAGGAGAATTTTCGTAGGTCTCCTTTTCTTATTTTTCAGAATGAAACATGTCTCATTAAAACTGTCATATCTCTTTAAATACTCATCCGATTCTCGCAATCTTGGTGTTTATAGAAAGCTTATTGAATTTCCCATAATTCTTATGAAGAAAGTTTTTACTGAATCGAAATTTATCTATGTCAAAAATTAGTATTTTTACGCTGTTTGTTGTAAATCGTTTTTCATATTTTCTATATAAGTTGTCTCAGTAAAATTTAAATATCTCTCTGAATAATGATCCAATTCTAGCGATCTTGGTACCGTTGAAGAGATAATTCAATTTTCTAAATGTTTTATGAAGAAACCATTCACCAATTACTGATTATTCTAAGTCAAAATTATTGTTTTATTGCTGTAGTTCGAAATCTATTTGTTTCAGGATTTCTAAAAAAACTGTTTCGGTATAATATCTATATCTCTTACGTTGTAACTCCGATTTTAAAGACTTTAGTGTCATTAGAAAGGGAAATCGGTTTTCTAAAACTTTTATGAAGAGAGTATTCTCTGATTTGGAATATTTCAGTATCAAAACTTTGTATTTTCGATGTCCCCTGTGATTCGTTACTCCATATTCCTTCTCAGAAATAGTTTCAGTAAAACTATCATAACTCCCTCAGTTGTAATCCATTTTTAATGATCTATATATCGTTGGAAAGATAATTTAATTTCCTATAATTTTTATGAAGAAAACTTTCTTTGAATTCGTGTAGTTATTGATCAAAAATAGTGTTCTTTCTACTGTACTGTAAGAGTGCGAATTTTAATGTTAGGGTCTTGACCCATGTGTTATTATAGGTAGTAGTGACGAGATAACAAGTCTTAAGCAGCGGAATTTGAGGTAAGGAAATTAGATAGTGTTATATGTGTTTATCTGCATAAATTTAGATTCTTTGTGTACTGAAATATGAGTTATGATTTGTTATTATAAGTCTGTACATGGTACTGAGAATGTGTGGTATGGACACAATATTCGTAAATTGATATATAAATTATGGTTGTTATGACTTGTATATGTGTGTTGTATGTTGTATGATGTGTATTGTATGTTGTATGGTGTATGGTGTATGGTGTATGTTGTATGTTATATGTTGTATGCTAACGTCTCAGGTAAAGTGAGGGACCATGGTGGGGTATGATACGGGATAAGGTCGTTGAATGTAGAGATACCCTACCCTACATTTTACTGAGTCGTGTATGAGATTGTTATGGTGGGTATGATACAGTGATGTTACTGTTGAATATAGAGATACCCTATCCTATAACAATGGTAGGGCTGCATAGGCCCATATTATTATATGGGCAGATTAGGCCCAGGATATTGTAGGGTCAGGCTAGGCCCGGGTTATGTAAGTAATGGCTATGATATGCCAATGTTGTGATAATGACATTATTGTTTATAGTATTGATATGATTATGATACTGGAGTTATGATCTCTGTATATGTGTACGGTGTGAACAAATAGTATAGACTTGTATGATAAAGGTTTCCATATGTACAGTTATTTGGTTATAGTTATAAAAGAGCATGTATGATATTGCTAAAACTTAATAAATTCATTAATGGTATGTGTGATATTATATGGTATTGTTTGATAAGCATTTCCTTACTGAGCTTTTAGCTCACCCCCCTTACTTTCCCCCTACAGGTATTAGACAGGGAAGTATGTATAGTGAGCAGGGTCAGTTCTGGTACGTATACTGTGAGCGGCTACGGGCGGACAAACGATCTAGAACGCCGGTGGTGCCTTAGTTTTATTTTAAGCAGTTGATAAATCTAACACAGTGGAAATGCGTTATTTAAAATTATTTACTTACTGTATCTTGTTTTACAAATGAAGGATCCTTCTCTGTTGCATTTTGATTTTTTTTAAAATCCACTGTTGTATTTGAATTTTTTTTTTATCTTTTCAAATTATGCATGAAAATAGTATTTTTGTAAAATAAGGCAAAATATCGGGGCGTTACAGTTGGTATCAGAGCCAGGTTTCCGTTAGCCCGAAGGATACTCACGGTATACATACAGAAGACTGAAAAAGATCCCTCTCACTATTATGTAAGTGTTAGTTTTAATTTTCTTGGTATTGCCATTAATAGTCTTATATGTGATACATATAATTAGAGCCTCATCTTAGGTGGTGCTTAGAGACATCAATAGTACCCTCTATCTCTTATGATTGATTACACTTTTTAGGAAGAAGATGTATAGGTTTATATTTCTTTATTGTCTTGAATTGAACTAGGAAGGACCGTGTTCCTTTCTTGAAAATTTAGAATAAATTATATTAGGAGTTCATAAGACTTTATTTAATAAATAGAATATTACTAGTTAAGCTTGACAACATTAAGTTTAGATATGTACATAGATTCTTCTCTTCCAATAATTGAACTCTTTGTTTCTTTTAAATCAACCTTTCTTGTAAGAGCTCACACATGAAACTAGAAGATCAGTTATAATCAATGTGAAAGGAACGACCAATAGAGGTGGGGGCTAAGGATGTGTGTTCCGCTGACCCACAGATGGTTGATGTTCCAGAGAACCCAATAATAGTTAAGGCTAACGATCTAATAGAGGTATTGGAAGGACTACGAGCATGACTAAGACAATTTGTTGAAGAGTTTTCACAGGCTCAGCAAAATATCACCAACACTAGTAGTGGAACTTGAAGCACATAATGAAATGTACCAATAGCCAACTAAGTACCGACGCATATATTTTCACCTATCTATGAATGGTTGAAGAAGCGGTCTCTACACCTAGCCATGAATGGAAGCCCAACATATAGGAAGTAGGGATGACTTAGAATAGTAGACGTTATACCAGACTGGGACAGTATAATTTACGAAACCTACTTATTAAGAAGGATGAAATAATAGATCTTTAAGGAGAAGGTACTATCTTGTTGGATATTCTATAAGTTACACACTCCTAAGTTAGATGGTAAGAAGTATGAGTACTGTATGCAAAGACATTGGAGATAAGTATGTTATAGAAATGAGTCAGGAGAGGACGATGCCATCATATAGAAATGAGTGTAGTGTGCTGAATAGAATCCAAAATAAGAAGTTAGAAAGAGACATGATAAAATTACTAGAGGTAATAACTTATGAAGGTATCTTAAACACTAAGAGATAAGCAGAGCATCAACAAATATTAGATTACCGAAGGAAAGTTGTAAACTTTAAACTCAAGGTCATCTACTTGGTGGAGGAGACAATAGAGAAAAATGTGTATGGTTTCGACAGAGACATTTTCAAAGGAGAAAGACAAAAAAAAAAAAGTCCAGGCATGGCTAACAATTTGGGTACAACATGAATGAGAGACAACTAAGAGGGTGACTACTCGGAATTGATCACAACTACACAACTAAGAGATTGTGGATGCAGATTTGTGGCGGGTGTACAACAAACAACTATAGAGTGTAGATCGCAAATTCAAAACTTGAGAAAGAGGAGGAATTAGCATTCAAGGGTGACATCCCTAGATTCCAAATACTCACTGATACAACAACAATGGTGTGGAGTATAGCTCAATGAGAAAATGTTAGGAAAGCCTCACTTAGAGACAGAAAAAAAAGTGAGACACAATTAGGACCAAAGTAACATATATTGAAGAATGTCATGGCATGTCAAGGACTATACAAGTTTTTGATAAGTGTTGGGATTAGAAAATACACTCATGCAACATAAAGGAATTCAAGGCACAACGTAAGCAAAGGATACTACAATCCAATTACAACTTATATTATGGGCAATAGTATAAGTATGTTGGAGTGTCATCTAATGAGAAACTAAGAGGAAAACTCACAAAAGTCCAGCCCTGCTGAAAAGAGATGGTGTTTCTAGGCCCTATAGTGCCCGAGAAGAAAATGACTATGGATTTGTCAAAAGCTAAAATTGTTAAGAGCAAAAAAAAAAGGAAAAATATTAGATATTTTTCTCAATCTAAAAAGCCAGTAATAGAGATCTTTGGAAGGACTCTCTCAAGCTGACAATAACTAACTTATTGCACACTACTAAGTCTTGTCCAATTGAAAGTGCAAAAGTTAGAAGAAGAAAAAAAAAAGATAGGTATTGATAATTTGGTGGCGTTTGGATGTAAAATGAGACGCTTGAACGAATTATTGACTTGTGCTTAAAGGTAGTATGGGAAGTAAGAATAAAAAATCCCTGACTAAGGAATTATAAATAGTGAGTCTCCAGTAATAAATCAAATACAAGTAGGGGTATAGGAGGTATAATAGTGATGGACAGAGTAAGGTCTGTTCGGCATAGTTTGCAAATTATATATATAGTATCCTTACCCTTATAACTTGGTTGATCAATACATTATGAGATTGGTATGGTTGACTTATTATTAAAAGTCAACGGAAAGTAAATAGTTGGGTTATGATAATCCATGGTAGGGTTGAACTTATTTTAAAGGGGTTATTAGTGTTTTTTTTTGTTTTAATACATATATGGTATAGTCTTAAGTAAATAATCAGTATAAGAATGTATGTTTAAGAGATTTGGAAGTTTTAGAGGTACAATTAAGAAGTTAAGATATGTTTAGGCGAATTAAAGAGGACTGCAAGATACATGGCCTGAATATGGCTGGAATAATCAATGGTATGATAAGTATGAAGTTATGTGATAACAGAAGAAGTGATCATTGAGCATAACTACAAATTTATCAAGATTACAGATTTGACCACTATCGTAAAGTGTCACAAAAGTAGACAAAAGTTATTGTGTAAAACTAGCTAATCTCATAATTAAGTCGACTTGATTGGAAGAGTATTGGAGGACCAAGAGCCAGAGGAGAGATCAGCAAATAAGATACAATGAAGTGGTAAAAGAATCAAAAGACTACAATAGGAATCAAAGACAATACTGTCCGAGAAATAGCCTAAAGGAAACTAAGAAGCGAACTCATATTGAGTGGTGGTTGAATGGATCATTAAAATTATATAAGGAATTATAAAGGGTCTGAGTGCTTATTTCCCAATGTTATGAGAACAAGTATCTATAACTGATAGAGTAACAACTATGAAACTATAGGTGACACTGTAACTCTATGGTGGAAATTAATAAATAGAAAGTTAAGCTTTTGTATGTAGTAACATTCAATGGAAGAGCATGATAGTAAAGAGAAGTTTGCATAAGCTCTTCTAACTTACTCTTTGTTGTTTGTTATTTTTTTGTTATTTTTTTTTTTTGTATGCATAATGTGTTCTCAAGTGACATGTAAGGATGTTCATTTAGAGAATAAATAGTTTTACTCTTAATGGCATGTAAGGATGCTCATAGAAGAATAAATAGTTTCACTCTTAATGTCATGCAAGGATGATCATAAGAGAAGAAATTTTTTTATAATATTACGAGCATGCTATTGCAAAACTTATGTATTTAAAGCATGTCTATGTAATTTATTATGATAGAGTACGTTTTGATATTTAAGTAATGTATAGAGAAATAGTAATGCTTAATTAATAAGTTATTTGTATTATATGTGTTATGGATTGATCAACAAGATATAGGTTAAATGCATATTTGTTGGCTCAATATAGTAGATAAGGAGGTAATGCGGTAAGTGGTGAAAGACATGAAGACTCAACACCCCGAGTGTTGGTAAGTTAAATTTCGAGGACGAAATTTCTTTTAAGGAGGGTAGAAGAAATTGTGACAGTCAGTAGTCCCGTGATCCGTAAGGGGAAATACCGGGTAAGCTGTGCAATCCCACACCGCCTGGGGAAGGTCAAGTGGGATGATTCTGAGACTATGTAGGTATGGGACTACACAGTTGAAGAGAGCTTAAATGGATTGATTGGTACTACCTATGTCAACAAGGTGCATCTTGTTTTTCAGTAGCCCATCTCGAAAGAACTCCACAGTTAAGCGTGCTTGGCCTGGAGCAATTTCAAGGATGGGTGACCTCCTGGGAAGTTTTCCCAGGATGCGTGTGAGTGAGGACAAAGCACGCTGAAAACACTCGTGTTGGTCTGTAGGGTCAGTCGTCAGTCCATGAGGTAGCCAGAGTGACATACTCATGTATAAGAGCCATTCAGTCCGTGGGTGTAAGGACCCAATGGAGGCTTGAAGCGAGGACGTTACATGGATCCTCTGTTTTATTAAATGACAAAATGGACCCTGTATTTTCCAAAATAGTACAAATAGAACCTTGAGTTTAATTTTTGACAACTTTTTTTTTTAATATAACCAACTTGAAAATACAAACAGATACAGAAAATGTAAATAGTTTTGTCATAACACCTTTAGATCGGATAATTATTAAATTTTATTTTGACAAAAAAAACAATTCAGGGTCCTATTTTTACCATTTTAGAAAATACAGGGTCTATTTTATCATTTAACAAAACAGAGGGTCCAATCAGTAACTTTTGCAAAACACAGAATCCAAAATGGTACTTACCCTAAATATTTTTAACCATATTTTTAACTTTATTATTATTTATTTTATATCTTAAATTATAATAGTTGTAATAAGGAATTGATTGATTTCCATTGTAGTTATGGTAAACCGATTCACACATCATATTTTTTGTAAAGTTTGGAAATAAAAAATATTTATATCAAATTTACTAATCCAGCCTATATATAAACACATTATGTGAGTTTTGGTTAAGAATATAGTAAATTACAATATATGCATTATTAGATACGTTATCTTATTAAGAAAATTTTAAAAATTTTAAAATACGTTTATATATAATCATATCCAAATGACCCACCAATGTAGCAATAACTAATTTCTTTTCTTAAAGATCAAAATCTCAAACCTTATTTAAAAATTAAAAAAAAAATACATTACCTAATTAAAAAATATTAAACATACATGTATGTCACTTAAATCACCTAATTGAACCTAATAAAAAAAACTAATTATACGCAATGCACGTAACATCAACCTAGTATATACATATATAACAAAGAGAGATAAATGAAGTTATTAACGTTTGCTTCATCTAATGATTATTTGACATTTTTAATGAGGTGGAAAAATTAAATTAGTGGCCTGTGGGGATAGAAATGGAACTGAAAAAAATGAAACAGGCAGTTCTATTTGCACCCCATAAAATCATAAATATACTATATTATTAAAAAAAAATATATATATATATAAACTTAAAATTTTTTAAAAATTATGCTAAATATTTTTTTTTAAATTTTTTCCTCACATTATTTTATGTTAATTTCAACTTATTTGATTTTATTTTCATAATTTTTTCTAACTCATGTATATATATATATATTTTATTTTTTTTGTTAAAAAATTTCATAAAATTTTTTATTTTCATTTTTTTGACATAATATTTAAAATATAATTTACTTTTGTTTAATAGGTTTATGTTTTAAAAATATGAATTGGAAGAAAAAGTTAAAAAAACTTAGTACATTTAAATATATAAATTTTATATAAAATAATTATTATTAAAATGTGGTGTCTTTAAAAAATTTTGTGGTGTAAATAAAATTTCCACATTCATTTAAATGAGAAACAAAATGGTTTTGAAAACTAAATTAATAAATATTTTTTTAAAAGAAATTAATAAAATCGTTATATATAATAAATGAATTAATAAAAATTATAAAAGAATATTTCTACATATTAATTTTAATATATATTATAATTAAATTAAATTATACAATTTTTTTTTTCCAATTCTATATTAGTATACTATAATAAAAATAAATAAATATATTAAATAATAGTATTTGATATATCGTATAACTAAAATTAATATACCATAGTAATAAAATTATATACCACAAAAAAATTATAACAATATTAAATTAATACTTAAAAAATAGATGTCATGCCAACAAAATTATATATATCACTATTAAAATATGTATACATACCAAAAAATTTATACATAATTATTATATATAATAAAATAGAAACTAATAAAATATCATCTTAAATAAATGATATACTATACACAACAAAAACTATATACCATATAACAGAACATGTATATTTACAATAAAAAAACAAAATAATATAATATTATTAAAAAAAATTATATAGACCATATTAACAAAATTATATACAACCATAAAATAATTATACCATACGTACAAAATTATATATCACTTTATATATAATAAAATAAAAACTAAGATCTTAAATAAAATAATGTACTATACAATAAAACTTATATACCGTAGAACAAAAAATATATATCTTAGAATAGAAATATATATATACAATAATAACAAATAAAAGTATATTTCATGCTAATAAAATTATATATCATGTTAACAAAAGTACAATAAAAAATAGAACTTAAATATTATTTTTGAAAAATGATATACTCTATAATAAAAAATACATATAATATTCCCCAAAACATATATATTAATAATAATAAGAAAATGTATATATTACTAATATATATATGTGTGTACATTATACTAACCAAATTATATACCACAATTAAAATATATATATAACATGACAATAAAATTATATACCACCATTGTATATAATAAATTAGAAACTAATTAAATATTATTTAAAATAAATAATATATCATACAATTAAAATATCTAAAAATAATTATTAAATACATGTAGCATGCCAATAAAATTATATACATATATTAAAATATTTTTATTATGCTAATAAAATTATATACCACTATTATTTATAGCAAAATAAAAAATAAATATCATCTAAGAATAATAATATACCATACAACAAAATAGAAATATACTGTGCAACAAAATCTATATACTAACAACCCACAACAACCTATAAAAAATAAAAAAAAAATTAACATAACTTCAAATTAAACAGAATTTTAACAAAGCTAATATAGATATACTATAATATTTAAGTAATTCACTTCTGATTCTAAAAGAAAATATATAAAAAAAATTATTAATTTTTTTATGTGGCAAAAAAAAATATAAATAATAAATAATATAAAATGATTATTTCTCTACAAATTTTAAAATAAGAATATTTACTTATATAGTGTTACAATATAAGGTCATTTACTATAATTTTTCTTCATTCAATTTCTTGTCAAATAAAGAGCATATTATATAAGAAAAATTTCACTTTTGATGATTAATAAAATACCACGTATCAATTTTGACTCCCCTTACTAATTTGTATTAATTAATTCCTTTTGATTACATGAACTATCCATTTTACCCTTTTTTAAAATTAAAAGAAAAAATTGTTAAAAATTAAATGTTCCACCCCTCTCTCTTCCCTCTCCTGCTCTTCCTCTCTCTCACCCCTCTCTCTCTCTTCCCTCTCGTTGTGCTTCTCTCTCTCTAAGCTCCTCCATCTCTCTCTCTCTCTCTCTCTCTCTCTCTCTCTCTCTCTCTCTCTCTCTCTCTCTCTCTCTCTCTCTCTCTCTCTCTCTCTCTCTCTCTCTCTCTCTCTCTCTCTCTCTCTCTCGGTGGTGGAAAGTCGGACAATACCCCCAATCACTCAAGAATCATTCACCATTATAATGGGTAAGTTATGTTTTAAGCATTTTGTTAGACATTGATAATAATATGTAATTTTCTTTCGTTATATCTATGGTATTTATTGGAACTTGTGTTTTTTGGTCTGAAATGGTAGATCGGGCAGATTTGGTTTTCTGTCGGAATCTAGGTTTTCTAGAGGTTGTCGACAGTTTGTTGATAGACTATCAATGCAATATCGATAATATGTGAAGGAAGGTCAGGGATGACCATTATCGACATGATATCATGTCGACAGTTTATCGATATTATGTTGATATTTAGTCGACTTATGTTTGTCGACAATATGTCGATATATTGTCGACTTTAAGACAAAAAAATGAAAACTTTTAAACAGTTGACAGGAAACAAGTGAAATGTTTTAAACATAAGTAAAGACTAAACAAACATTAAAATTGACCACTAACAATCATAACATTACAATTTAAAATAACCTAATCTGCAACGACAACACCCTTCGAGAACCCTGGTGGTGGATATGGATATTTCATCCACTCGGTGTTTATTTGACTGCGTAGGAACCTCCATTTGTTTGTCACCCCTTCATTTTCAAAACGTTTAAAAGCATCTATATATTCTTGCATTTTTTGAGTAATTTCGTCGCTTGGTTCCTATTTGATCTCTTCGGCAGATAGAAGTTTGTGTTTGTTCTCATTTCTAGACATTTAGAAGTATAAGAGAAGAACACTTATGAAGTATACGAAAAGTATAAGAGAAGAACACTTATGAATTAGAAAGGAATTTGCTTTTATAGAGCAGAATACTTGTTGGGAAGGTAGGAAAAATTAATTAACATTAAATGTGTAATTGTACACGTGTAAGACATGCAATGTGCTTTTATCGATAGAATATCGATACATTGTTGACAGGTTGTTGATAATTTGTGGATAAGAGCAATTGAGGCTAAACATTATTGATATTATATCGATGTTATGTCGATAGCTTGTCGATATCCTCAACAGATAGAGTAAAAGTTAGAAAGGTAAGGAAAATTAATTAGCATTGAATGTCTAATTGTACACGTGTATGACATGCAATTTGCATTGTCAATACGATATTGATATTATATCGGTGATATGTCGACACTCTGTCGATGATGCTGCCACTCGAAATCCTGACAGGTCTTATCGAGGGATATCGATGGAATGTCGATAGTTTGTCGAATATGTTAAATCTTTTTTTTTTTACTTTTTTTTATAATTTTTTGGTATTTTTCTCTAACTTACCTTTTTTTGTTTAAAATTGCAGGATCGACTATGTTTCTTGTTGTATCGTACGATGGTGTTTGATATGTTGAGGGTTTTAATTGGGTTTATAAAACCGAATGCAGTTTGACGTTGACGGTTAGAACTGACACAACCATACAACAAATGCTTTTTTATTTAGTTTTCAAACTTTGAGACATATTTAGTTTTTATTTTCTACTAGGTTATGCTTTTTTAGGTAGATTTGTCTTTAATTTATCTTCTATGGATTATGAATGCATAATAAATATTTGTGAGAATATTAGTTTAATTTAATTTTTTTTTTCATTTTGCCTTAATGGATACTCGGTGGGTTCCCCATAACCGATGGGTATTCCCCTACCCCGAATCCGTAGGTTATTAGATAGGGATGGGGCAGGGATGGGGGTATAAATAAGTAGTGGAGATGGGGGCGGGAATTGTATTCCCCATACATTAACCGCCCAATTTCCATCTCTAATTCCATGTGAATCATGCATGCCAAAATATAGTGTTCACTTTGTTACTACTTTTCTCCTAAAGTACTTAAGCTTTGAAAATTTAATCATAAAACATTAATTTTCACACAACTCAAATTCTCAATAATTTTGATACCAAGCATATCAAAATTAAACACTAATTTAGACATGTGAGTATGTGTAGGGGCGAACCCACATATAGGCGAGGAAGGGAAGTTGCCCCCCTGAAAAAAGAAATTGAAAATTTTTTTTTATGTATTTTAGCTAGTTATAACATATATTTTTGAATAAAAGTGATATTTATTTATGAATATAATATAAGCTTTGGTATAATGGTAAAATTATTTTATGTACATAGTGGAGGTCATGAGTTCTAATCCCAATAAAAGTATGTTTACTTTAGTATTTAAATTTTACTTTTTGAACCTCTACCAATAAGACTTGTATTTAGTGTCTTAATTATTGAATCCAATATTTTAATTGTTACTTTTTTTTCCTTTATACTATATTTGACACTAAAATATAAATTTGCATCAATTTTTAATATGTTATACAATGTAGAAAAAAAAGAAGACGCCCCTCACTTACAAAAAAAAAGTGTCGCCCTCCCTTAACTAAAATCTTGGGTCCGCCACTTCTAGGATTTAATTTGTTATATACATGATCATGTTTGTTACAAGTTATTTTTTAGAGAGAGAGAGAGAGAGAGAGAGAGAGAGAGAGAGAGAGAGAGAGAGAGAGAGAGAGAGAGAGAGAGAGAGAGAGAGAGAGAGAGAGAGAGAGAGAGAGAGAGAGAGAGAGAGAGAGAGTGTGTGTGTGTGTAATACCCTAGGATTATGAAATGGATTAGCGAAACCATGCATAGATAATTATGTATTATTGAGAAATTATATCATTATATAATTTAATATATGAGAAATTATTTAATTAAGAAAATGTTAAGACCCCGTTGGTGAGCCAGTGGCATTTTAGTAATTTTGACACGAGAAGGGTAATACAATGGAATTAATTCATTAACGTGCTTATGGGACTATATTATTATATAGTATGCCTGTGTTATTTTTTTCAAGTGTGTTCTGACAGGTTGGCGCGGTATAGTCACAACCGGGTATTTCAGGCCGAACTAGGTTTGGGACCAAAATACAATTTTGGGATTAATTATTGACATTGCATTTATGTGTGAGAAATCTGAAAATTAATTGGATTTATTTATGTGTGAAATGATATTTTTTCCCTTAAGTGTTTATGTGTGTGCATTTTGGCCCGAGGGGCAATTTGATCTTTTTGACCCTTGATTTACACTTAATAAAAGAGATGAATTTTGAGGAAAATAGAGTTAATTTTCTGCTCATTACCCTCAGCCCAACCGACCCCTCTCTCTCTCCCTAATTCTATTTTTCCAAACTTTGATTTTGTTGGAAATTAGTGTGAATTGGTGCTAACTCTTGGAGCTTGGATTTGGGGGTTGTTCTTGCTAAGTTTTGAGGTAGTAATTACAGTTTTTAATTTGAATTTCTTTGCTGAAATTGATGGAGTATATGGTTTGTATTTCCTTGAATGCATAGAATCATCTTTGATTTTGATAAGTTTTAGCCTTTATTACATGTCTATATTTTGGATATTATTTGTTGAGCTTTAGATGGAATTTTAGGGTATTTCTCATAGTTGAATTCATTTTCTATTTGGTGTATTGTTGCTGGAAAGAAAATAAGGTTGAATAGGTTTGAAGCTCATGTTATTAAGCTTGAGTTGTGATGGTATTTGCTCTTAGGAGAAGCTTGTTATTGTGTGATATTTAATCTGAATTTTCAAGGTATATAGTGGGTTTTGATGCATGATTATATGTATTTTAATGCCTTAACTTTGAGCTTGCTAATTCATGGAGAATAACTTTGAGTTGTATGTGGATTTAAAATGATTTGGATGTGTTTTGCTGCTAAAATTCGTGATTAAGCTTGCTGGTTTCTGGGTTTGGAACTCAGGTGCCGCGGCCCGCCCCTTTGAATGGAATCTGGGAGTTGGTCCCAGGTGTCGTGGCATGTCTTTTGCATGCCGCGGCTCGCCCTCGTGTTTCTGGGCAGATTCATGTGCGAACCTTGAAAATGCATAACTTTGTGATTCGAACTCCGTTTTGGGAGTTCTATATACCGTTGGAAAGCTCGTTCCGAGCTCTATGTGATTATATATATTTCGAATGCCATGTATATATTTTATAAATGTGGAATTAGGGGTTCACCCTATTTGTGTAAATCCCAGAATTGTGACTAGATTACCGGCACTTGGTCAGGAGCACCCGTGGCTTTAGAATCTCTATTATTACAGTGTTAGGGTTTATAAAACACTTAAGAAATATATAAATCACAGATCCAAACATATTCCTAAAAGTGCTTTAATATAGAAAACCCTAAATCATAAATCTATAAAGCCTTTGCTAAATTAAAGAAGAAGAAGATGATAAAATATGAGCGGAAGCACTAACCTGAAGCCATTGTTGGAGATTGCAGAGAAGGTTTTGATCTTCCAAGAATACACTATTTTCTAGAGTATTTTCTCTGATGGAGAAGGAGAGAATACAGAAAACCCTCGTGTTTCTTGGGGACCACTACTTATTTATAGAGTCATCTTAGAATAACTCTTGGGTATTTATAATTTGGCCCCTCAACAAATTATAAATTAACTTATGGTATCTACACATTATTTCCATGACAATTTAATACCTTTTTGATACCCATAACATAATTGGTCACTTAATTTTGTATCACACTTTATAATAACATATACATTATACATATGTACCCACATAGGATTTTTAATCCAACAATCTCCCACTTGGGCAACATATGTTACCTGAAAAATGTATAACCTTATGAGCTCAAAATTTGCTATTATGTAAAGGTATTCACAACAATCTCGTCCATCAACTATACCCATATAGGATCAAAGCGATTTTCGTCATATCAATCATGACTAAACCCATCAACGGTCACATATACAAATATAGCCAAATGACATAGATAAATCATGGATGTGTAGCATGGAAATTACATGCAATGTGAACCGAACATGCCTATTTTCAACTGGTCCTCCTTAAACCAAAGTGAGGTCAAACTTAAACATACCAAAACAGAGTGAATAAACTGAAAACTTTATTTCTGATCAGAAAATAACCAAATACATAAATATCTTAAACAAACATAAAGCAAGGAAAATACAAACTCCCACTAAAGCATAATATCCTCAAGTAATACTACACCCATATGAGCAGTATGCCCATGAAAGACCTTGGGTGGTAATCCTTTTGTGAGCGGATCCGCTATCATGGAGTTTGTCCCAATGTGCTCTATGGATATCTGTCCACTCTGCACTCTTTCTTTCACAACTAGGAACTTTATGTCAATATGCTTTGACTTGGATGAGCTCCTATTGTTATTGGAATACAACACTACTGATTTATTGTCACAAAATATCTTAAGTGGTCTTTCTACATTCTCCAAAATACGCAGCCTAGTGACAAAGTTTCTCAGCCATATTCCCTGATTTGATGCCTCATAACACGCTACGAATTCAGCTGCCAAAGTGGAAGAAGCTACAAGTGTCTGTTTGACACTTTTCCAGGATATAACTCCTCCAGCTAACAAGAAAATGTAGCCTGATGTAGACCTTCTGCTATCTTGGCATCCACCGAAATCAAAATCAGAATACCTTACGACCTCCAAATGATCTGATTTCCTGTATGTGAGCATGTAATCTTTTGTTCTCTGAAGATACCTCATAACCCTCTTGGCTGCTATCCAATGGTCCATACCAGGGTTGCTTAAATATCTGCCTAACATCCCAACAATGTACGCAATATCTGGACGCGTACATACCTGAAGATACATTAGACTCCCTATAACTGATGCACAGGGAATCTTTTTCATTTCCTGAATTTCAAGGATGCTTTTAGGGCATTGACTTAGACTGATTTGTCTCCTTTAGCAACAGGGGTATCACCTGGTCTACAATCTTGCATGCCAAATCTTTTGAGTACTTTATCGATATAGCACTTTTGTGATAATCCAAGAATACCCCGAGAACGATCTCGACGTATTTGAATTCCTAATACAAAAGAGGCGTCACCAAGATCTTTCATCTCAAATTTCTTAGATAGAAATCTCTTGGTTTCGTGCAATAAGCCTATATCATTAGTGGCAAGCAATATGTCATCGACATATAGAACCAGAAATATATATTTACTCCCACTGAACTTGTGATATACACAATCATCAATAATATTCATCTCAAAACCAAATGAGATAATTACTTGATGAAACTTGTGATACCACTGACGAGAAGCTTGCTTGAGTCCATAGATGGATTTCTTTAATTTGCAAACCATATTCTTTGGGTCACCAACCACAAAGTTTTCTAGTTGCTCCATATAAATTGTCTCATCAATGTCGCCATTGAGAAACGCTGTTTTAACATCCATCTGATGTAACTCAAGGTCAAAATGAGCAACAAGTGCCAATATTATCCTAAAAGAGTCTTTCGATGAAACCGGAGAGAAAGTCTTTGTATAATCAATGCCTTGTTTCTGAGTATAGCCTTTTGCTACAGGACTTGCCTTAAATCTCACCACATTACCATATTCATCCTTCTTGGTTTTAAGTATCCACTTACAACCAATTGGTTTTACACCTTCTGGTAATGGGACAACTTCCCAAATTTTATTGTCTTGCATAGACTTATTCTCTTCATCCATGGCATCAATCCACTTTTGAGAGTTAGAACTTTTCATGGCCTGATGCAAGTTGATTGGATCATCTTCCATCATTCCAATTTCATCCTCATGTTCTTGAAGAAATACAAAATAGTCATCTGAAATAGCATTTCTTCTCTCTCTTGTGGATCTCCTCAATGGCTCTTGTTCTTGAGGGTGTTGAATTTGTTCTTCTGGAACAATAGCCTCATTTTGATTTGGGAGTTGTTCAACATTGTCTTATTGAGGTTCCGGATTCATTTCTTGATCAATGACTGGTGTGGAAGCCTCAACATTATCTAAAATGATAGTAGGAACTGAGTTTGAATTCAATTCCTCCTCAAAAACAATGTCTCTAACCTTATTTCTCCCCCCAAATTAAACATCCTCAAAAAATGTTGTAGTTCTCGTCTCAAAAATATTTCTGACAATGGGATCATAAAACTTATAGCCCCTAGATCGCTCAGAATAACCAATAAAGTAGCTGCTAACTGTTTTGGAGTCCAATTTATTTTCATGTGGCCTATAAGGCCTTGCCTCAGCTGGACATCCCTAAATGTGGAAATTCTTTAGACTAGGCTTTCGACCTGTCCAAAGCTCATAAGGTGTTTTTGCAACTGCTTTACTTGGTCCTCTATTCAAAATGTAAGCTGCTGTCTTTAATGCTTCTCCCCAGAGGGACCTAATCTTTATTGGCACTTAATCTCTTAGTTTTGGTCTGTTTTCCCTTGATACAATCTACACAGACATTGAAATCTGTGAAAGTCAAGAGACTCTAAAATGTCATCAGACACAAGACGCTCAATTCTACCTCTTGAGATATGACCTAAGCGTTTATGCCATAATGACGCTGGATTTCCTTATCTAATTTGCGTTTAGTACCTCGTGATTCCACATGTAAGGTTTCATTATAGGATGCAATTGTTTCTAGCAAATAAAGATTGTCTTAAGTATTCAAATAACCAGTTCCAATAATATTTGAATTTAAAGACAAAGTAAACTGATTGTTTCCAAATGAACAAGAATATCCAAATTTGTCCAACAAAGAAACGAAAACTAAATTCCATCTAAAAGACGGCACAACAAAAGTGTCTTTCAAATCCAAATAAAAACCAGTTCCTAATAACAATCTGAAATGCCCAATTGCTTCCACTTCTACCGATTGTCCATCGCCCACAAAGATGTATCTTTCACCATCACTTGGCTTTCGGTAGCTCAGGCAACCCTGCATAGAAACACTTATGTGAGTAGTAGCACCAGAATCTATCCACCAAGTGTTTCTAGGTACTGAAACTAAATTAACCTCAGAACAGACCAAAGCAAGATTAATACCTTTCTTTACACGCCATGCGTGATATTTGGCACAATCTTTCTTCACATGTCCAGGTTGGTTACAAAAGAAACAACCCTTAGAATCCTGTTGTTGTTTCTTTTGAACTGGACCCTTAGCAGCTTCATTCTCAAATTTCCTTTTCTTGCCCTTATCCTTAGGGGTAGTGGCCAAATGAGCACTTTCGGTTTTGTCCTTTTTCAACCTTTCTTCCTCTTGCACACAATGAGAAATAAGCTCGTTGAGAGTCCATTTCTCTTTTTGACAGTTGTAACTAATTTTAAATTGGTTAAACTGTGGAGGAAGCGTTAACAAAACCATGAGTACAAGTACATCATCTGAAAGCTCAATCTTAAGTGTCCTTAATCTTGAGACAATATGATGCATTTCCATAATGTACTCCCTTACATTTCCTTGACCCTTATACTTCATGTTCATTAAAGAACCAAGAAGTGTTGTCATTTCAACCTTATCGTTTTTAGCAAAACGTTCCTCAATTTGTTCAAGGAAATTCTTAGCCATAGTAACCCTTTCGGATTTGGTGCCTCAAAAGGCTTCTGGAATGCTGTGTTTCATAATCATTAGACTCATGCGATTTGAACGATCCCACCTCTCAAATTCCCTTTTATCATCATGGGAACTTTCTTTAGTGAGAGGTGCAGGTTGTTCATTCCTTAGTGCATGGTCTAAATCCATAGATCCCAGAACTATAAGTAGGTTCCTTTTCCAATCCTTGAAATTGGTCCCATTAAGCATAGGAATAGAATTAATGTTAGCAGATATTGAAGCAGCAGAAGATGAACTAGCTGAATATAGAACAAATAAAACAAGCTCACATTAATATGCATAATTAAACAATAAATTCAAAAATTGGTTAATCCCATCTCAAGATACCAAACACACATTAATATCAAGTCTTTGGACAGTAATATTAACTGTAAGCGGTACTCTTGGTGTAGCAATCAAATATTGACAATAAAACTGTGTCAAACAATAGGTCAATCTTTGGACTAACGTATTGCTCACACAAAATACCTTATAATTGTCACACATTTATCGCCACAGGTATGTTTGAAATCTAGCAAAATATTCACTTACCTTTGGGCTAGTCAATATAAGCCTCAATTACAAACACACAACCACCCTAATATTTAAATAAATTAATCTACACAAAAGAGGTCATTTTGGCGACATATTGTTTCAATTAATTTACTCAAAATATTAGTCATAAACCAACACCAAAATTTGAATTAAATTGTTCCCAAAATATCTTAATTAAAATAAATTGTAGCGCATGTATACTCTAAAGCATACCCAATACATACTGGCACAGAAAGGCGCATAAGCGAAGCAATACCATATATTTAAGCAATAACCAATAGTTATATATATATATATTAATACCAAAGTGTAAAATTCTTCAAGCCATCATCAATACGACAGTTTGATGAAGAGACAAAATTATATATATAATAATATATATTAGCATAGCCAGAGAATGAAAACAAAAAGCATCCAAAAAAAAAAACGATTGATCTCAAAACAATATATATAATCATACAATATAATATATCAATCTCAAAAAAATATCTATACCTATAAGCTATAATCGTATTCCCATTCAATTCAATGATACATAACACCAATCGAAATATATCTCTATATATATATTCATAAATCAAAATTTTTCACGCCGAAAATCAACCAAAAATTCAATATAAATATACATTGAAACTAAAGCCCAAAAAAATTAAGGCATAATATTATTCAAACAAAAATCAAAACCCTAATTTTTAAAATCCCCAAATTTCATAAAACAAATCATCAGATCTTCAATTAATTCAACAAAAGTGGCTCTGATAGCACTTGTTAGGGTTTATAAAACACTTAAGAAATATATAAATTACAGATCCAAACATATTCCTAAAAGTGCTTTAATATAGAAAACCCTAAATCATAAATCTATAAAGCCTTTGCTAAATTAAAGAAGAAGAAGATGATAAAATATGAGCGGAAGCACTAACCTGAAGCCATTGTTGGAGATTGTAGAGAAGGTTTTGATCTTCCAAGAATACACTATTTTCTAGAGTATTTTCTCTGATGGAGAAGGAGAGAATACAGAAAACCCTCGTGTTTCTTGGGGACCACTACCTATTTATAGAGTCATCTTAGAATAACTCTTAGGTATTTATAATTTGGCCCCTCAACAAATTATAAATTAACTTATGGTATCTACACATTATTTCCATGACAATTTAATACCTTTTTGATACCCATAACATAATTGGTCACTTAATTTTGTATCACACTTTATAATAACATATACATTATACATATGTGCCCACATAGGATTTTTAATCCAACATACAGGACTCTAGGTAAAATAGTAGTTATCACGTAGAGTTATGCGCGATGACATTTATATTGGAAATGATATATGTGAGTAATTAGTAATTGGGATTAGGGTTATTACCCCAACATGAGCAGTTTAATATCTTAGGGTTATTACCCTAGTGATATATGTTGTTTAAATGCTATGCCATGTTGAATATATGAATATATTGAGATTTAGGGTTATGTGTTCAAGGCATAACCAGGTTGGACTCCGTAACTAGAACCGAGATGAACCGTTCTAAGGCTTTGTATTTATACGTGTGAGCGCAACACGTAGGTCTACGTTACGTTGCCATAAATAGGCATGTGAGCGTAACATGCAGGTCTGTGTCACACATGCATATGAGAATGACATTAATATTTATATAATATGTTAAATATGTTTATCGATATATTATACTATCTTGCTGGGCTTGGCTCACGGGTGCTCTACTGTGTTGGAAAGGGTAAATCTGTTACTGATCAGCCATGAGTATGGGAGCTGGATGGTGTATTTACATGATTGGGCCACACTAGACTAAGCGGGTTGGGGTCTACCAGTGATGAATTTTATGAATCTGTTTTGCCGCTTAGGTCGGCTAGTAGAAACAGACTTGTAATAATGATTTGTAAAATATTTTTGGGATCTCGATACATGTAACTTTTAGTTTGTAAAGTTTAAATTTATTACAAGTTTATTTTCATTCCATTTGGTATTTAAAGTTTTATTTTGGTGCTAATTTTATTAGTAATCTCGTTTAGGGGATTAGGGTTTCTTAAATATCTTGGGTAGCGTGCCTAATAGTTAGGGCGTTACAGAGAGAGAGAGAGAGAGAGAGAGAGAGAGAGAGAGAGAGAGAGAGAGAGTGGAAATCTCTATTAATAGAAAAATCAGACAAAGTTTATTACATGAAGATTAGCTAATAGTGCAAAATCAACAATAAAAATAGGCATCTATACCAAGCCTTTTACAATAAAAAAGAAGAATAAAAAAAAAAGATCTAATAAGCCACCAATGAGCAAGCATAAAAAAAGTATGAAATAAATTAGGTTTCCAACCCCAAATAAACATCTCACAAAATTCATTTATAAATGACTACTATCAATGACTATCAGTCAATGATGTTCTAATAAAAATTAGTACATAACAACTCCATTATTTACATATAAAATAAGAGAAATAATCAAACAAGCAACATCAACGCACCAATTGAGAACAAAACCCGCCCCAATCGTCAAAACAATAAAAACTCTATTAATTCAGTAGATCAATGAAAAATTACACCAATATTATAAAAATAAAACTAACTTAAAATAACATTAAAATTAAAACAATTGAAACTAGGCACAAGAAAGAAAAAACTAGAAATGAATCAGACCCAAAGCAATCACTAATTAAAACCAAACTCCTAAACTGAGAAGATGATGAGGAATTTTTACCACAGATCCACAAGGCTCAGCCTACTACCAACCACCCCTACTGTGCCCAAAGCCCAACATCACACCAAGAATCCCAAGACACCGACAACACATGACCTAATACTAACCAAACCCCATGCCAGAATCCAAAACTAGCCCAACTCATAGCCACCACGCCACCCCCATAGAACCAAACTAGAGCGAAGACACCTACTGTCGATCAAATCTACATGGGACCAGAGATCAGACCCAACTCACCGACAAACCAAGGAAAACTTGGAGAAATGGGAGAGATAGTGAGAGGATAATCGATCTGTCAAGCCCACCCTAAAGTATCGATCAGAATACCCAACCAAAGCCACACCTAAGCCCAGGAGGGGCCGGCGGGCTTGTTCGGGCTGAGAGATTAGAAAAGAGATCCCCTATGATGCTAGGTTTCCAAGAGAGAGAAAAGTGGCACTAGGGTTACTTTATACTTACAAATTTTTATTTTTTTAAAAATGCTTTTAATTCTTTTGGGTGTACCCAAACAAAATGAGAAGCGAACAACATGACTTTTGTTTGTTACAAAGTTTTTTTTTTTATTCTGTGATATGCTTTTTTTATTCGATCTACTGAAATAGTTTTATCTAAATACTAGAAATAAATAACATTTCTACCCTAAGTATGACATTTTAGAATTCTAACTTTTATTTCTCTTTTTTTTTTTTTTTTGAAAAATAAAATAAAATCTCCCCAAACTATAATAATCATTGTAAATATGACCATTCGATTGCATCTTGTTTAATTTTGAAACTATTTTCTATTTTGGCCACAAGCCACATGTATAATTACAATTGCCTAATGTAAGCTAGCTGAAACTAAGTATAATATATAGTATTAAACATAAAAATATTAGCTTTAAAAATATAAATACATCGTCATATAATTTGGCATTACAACACTATTTATGCATAGTTTCTTTTGTTTGTTCTTAACAATACCATATTTCCAAATTAGTGCTATATTAGAATTTTTTTTTTTTATGAATCAGTGAATTTCATTACTCCAAAAGCTTTTGTACAACACTATAGCATTCTCCAACAAGAGAATCTAAATAATCTCTAATATTTACAAGGTTTCAAACCATATTCTATCTCTATTGGTCACTTTTTTTGGCCAAATACAAGAGATTCGACACTTTGTAATATTCTTTACTTGTGCTATGATTACATCATTTTTTACAACTTTGTTTTCCCAAAAGATTGAATTTCGAGAGCCCCACAATGTATATACCAAAGCTGCAAGTGTAGCAGCCATTACACCTCTTCGAAACTTGCTGATTTTGGCCTTTCCAAGCCATCTTATAACTCCTGGCAGCGGTCTTTTGCACATGTTCTAGTTCAGCCAAACCTGTATTTCATTCAAGCAAGTCTGCCTAAAAGAGCAGTTAAAAAAAAGTGTTCCATCGATTCTTCTTCCCTGCTGCACAATAGACAAATTTTATCAATTTCGGGTTGGTATTTGGCAATCCTATCCTTTGTCTTGAGTCGGTTAAGCATGGCCATCCACATAATAAAACTATGCTTTGGATAGTTTAGCCGACTCCAAATAATACTCAGCCAGTGTTCCTTTGGTTCGGCCATGATGAGCTTTTGATAGCCTTGAGTGATGACATACTTGTTACTCAAGTGCTCCCTTTCTTCTAAATCATAGATCTCTTTTACTTTCTCTTTTATTGCCACAATCTTTCTCCAATACCAACTATCATTGCTTTTAGCTTTATAATCCCACCAAGATTGCTCTTTTATGTATACGCAATGAAACCATTTCATCCAAAAATTATCTTCTTTTTTAGTAATGGCCCAAACATATTTAAACATAGCAGCAATATTCTATTCAGTTACCTGTTTGAGGCCCAAACCCCCTGCTGATTTCTCCTTGCAAATTGTCCTCCAAGCTATGGTAGCAACCCCTTTGAGTTGGTGGCTGCCACTCGGCAAGAAACTCCTGCAAATGGCCTCAATCTCAGCAACAATTTTCTTTGGCAGCACCATTATTTGACTCCAATACGAGTGAATGGCCATCAAAACAGAGTTAATAAGCACCACTCTTCCTACAAAAGTCAGATGCCTAGTACTCCATGTTCGAATTCGAGCTACCATTCACTACTACAAAAAGGAGTATTTTCGTCGGTTTTTTAGTGACATAAAAAGATTTTGCGTCGGTTTATAAAACCGACGTATAAACCGTACACGCAAATAGTATTTTATTTGCGTCGTTTCTAAAAAGACGCAAAAAATAATTTTCTTCACTTTAAAACCGACGCAAAAAATAAAATATTCTTGATAACATACTGCGTCAGTTTGAAATTGACACAAAAAGCTTTGTGCCATTTCAAAACCGACACAAAATATTTTTACCATCGGTTCTTAAATGACGCATAACTTGTTGTAAAATATTTTTATTTTTACCTATTGCGTCAGTTATAAAATGAAGCAAAGTTGTAGGTAAAGTAAAATTGAAAATTTCCATACAATTTTTCCTACCTGTATTTTCAGATTTTACAATCATTAACTATAAAACTAACTATAACTAAATACATCATCCAAAAAAAGTTAAAAAATTATAATTAAATGAGGCATGTAATCACTAAATAAGTTAGAAAAATTATCTACAAAAAATTAACCAGCTAAATTTTATATTCATACATAAAATTATATAGTAACTTGATTACACAAAGGTATTGTCATAATTAAAATGTTAATTCTAAGAAAATAAATCTACATAACAAAGTGTAAACCAAAGTAAAGTTACAACATTAAGTAAAACTGAAACAAGATAAGAAAAAGAATAATAAATAAATACCAATACTGTAGAAAATACTTTAGTACATGAAGAATATAATATACAAAGTCCAAAACACACTAAGGCAACTGATAAGTATTTGCAGTTTTATGTCACAACCTGCTAAATAAATGGATAAATAGTATAACAAATCAGTTTAACTTTTTTTTTTCTTTTTTTACTGGAAGAGCCAATTTGACTTATTAGTACATCCAAAACATAACTAATACAGAAGGAAAAAACAGTTTCAACATTCAAGAGGATTTCTAACGAAAGGTTGGCCATATTTAAAAGTTTCTATACTATTTTTTTTAGTGAATTTGTCAATTCCAGAAAAACGTCAATCTATCATGAAACAGTATTATTGATATTCTTATGACTTCACGAGACTTACTGATTAATTCATGACTATATGCTATCTTTGGTAAATACCTAAAATTTTAATAAACAATGCTTTAAATTAAGCAATGTTGATGATGTATTTTCCTACTTATTACAAGTTCAGCCAGCACTGAATTACAAAATTGAAAGTTTAAAGTGGCCAAAACTTTAAATGGACTAAAATAAGTAAAGAACTTTTAATATTGTTGGAGAATCCATAGTAACCAAGTGAAAATATGTGAAAAAAATTAATACTTATATTTGAATGTATGGCGTTGATATATATATATATATATATTATGTTTACAA
The DNA here is from genome assembly GCF_029168945.1 of Cannabis sativa. Lineage (NCBI taxonomy): Eukaryota > Viridiplantae > Streptophyta > Magnoliopsida > Rosales > Cannabaceae > Cannabis > Cannabis sativa. The sequence goes on from NC_083604.1 coordinate 67,718,469, forward strand.
ATAATGATAATCATAATATATCAAAACAAAAGAAAACATCACCTCTTACAAACTATGAAAGCCTGGTTATGTAAGGCGTGTTATACCAAAATTAAGGATGGTCTTGTCATATTGACTTGAAGCGTAGCTCACTTTCAAAAACATAGTAAAATATTGCATTTTAAAATTAAAAACAGTCTAAAACAAAGTTCTACCAAAAAAATAATAAATAAATAAATAAAATGAACAACAACAAAGTAAAGAAAATAGCTCAAGTTGTACAAGCTTATTTTTATCTTCTTTGATGGAATAAAAACTGAAATAACAGAGCCCTATTCATTCACCTATCCATGTAAACTGTAAGCATATTCATATTAAAAAGAAAAAAAAGTTGAAAATCTTTAGGAAAGCATACATTGCATATTAATAAGAAAAAGTTGTTTATCATTGGACATATTCCTTTGCACATGACATGTGCTCTATGACTCATGATGTTGTATCTCTCTCAAGTTAAAGAATAGAGAAACAAAAATCTCTATTTATATCTCATTTTTCCTTTTAGAAACAAATACAAGATTTTAAATCTTTAAAATAAAGCAAAGTCCCCTGAACTAATCAAACTAAAACAAAATGAAAAATTAACTCAACTTACTACAATCTTGATACAATCAACTATTAAATTAATTAAGGGAAAGAAACAAACTGTTTATTTATTGAACAAAGAAAAAATATATTCAATAATAAAAAAATATGAAATACCCGAACGTTACTTGAAACAACATCAGAAATATAAGACATAATAAGAAGTAAGCCCAAGTGAATACAACCAATGAGAGGATCATATATTTACAATAGGACAAGCACCAACAAAAAAGAAATAGTATGTGCTAAAGACATTAATAAATTTGTAAAACAAACTTGAGAAATATTGGGGAAAAAATAGCCTAAGTGCTCTTGTGAGTACTATAGGCAAACCTATTATGGTGGATAAGGTAACTCAAAGTAGAACTATGATTAAATATGCTAGAGTTTTAGTTGACATTGAGATTTCTGATTGTCCTCCTAAAACTATAGCCTATGTTAATGAACGAAAGCAGCTGGTGGAACAAGCAGTTGAGTATGAATGGCTTCCAACTAAGTGTGGGGCGTGTGATCTTTTGGGACATATAACAGCGAATTGTAACAAAGAAAAAGGGCCAGTGACATGGAGAAAAAAGGGTGTGCAAGAGCAGAAAAATAAATCTCAGGGTGCTGAGAAGTCCAATGCTAGCAATGTGATCACTAAACCAGTGGAGGAAAACAGTAATAACACCAGAAATGAAGCTGGTATTGGGGAAGAAGTGAATAGGAAGCAGTCTGAAGAGGCTATTGAAGATTTAATTTGGATTACTCCTCGAAAGAGAAGTTCCAAACAAGTTACTGCTGCTGAACCAGAAGCGAGTACAAGGAATGGTTATGAGGTTCTAACCGAAGCTAGGGATGGGGGATTGGTTACAAACACCGTTGAAAGTCCATGGAAGTCTGCAACATGATGGGATGGAATGTTAGGGGTTTGAATAAGAGGGAAAAACAGAGATTGGTGTTAGATGTTTTTAGAGAAAATAAAGTTGGGCTTGGTGCTCTTCTTGAAACTAAAATAAAGCATGAAAATGTGCAAGATGTTGTTGCCTCTAGCTTTCCTAACTGGGAATTCTATTCCAGTTCGGTTATAAGCAATAGAATAATTTTGATATGGCAATCGAAGTTTGTTTGTGTGGAAGTTCTGATGGAGGATGTTCAATTTATCCATTGTAAGGTAAAAGTGATAGGGTTAATGGAGGAGTTCTTTTTTACTGCTGTTTATGGTAGTAATTTGTTACTGGAGAGGAGGAAACTGTTTGAACAGTTGGCTGGTCTTGGTTTAATGAACAAGCCGTGGTTAATTCTTGGGGATTTCAACGCCATGTTTGGCTTTCAGGATAGAGAGGGTGGCAAGCAAATTTTAGCAAAAGACATTGAAGATGCTCAGAATTGGCTTTCCCAAGGTCAAGTGGAGGAGTTAAAAGGTTCTGGTTCTTATTTTACTTGGTCTAACAAGCATGACATGGGTTCTAGAGTTTATTCCAAGCTTGATAGAGTCTTTATAAATGAGGATTGGTTGGATCAATTTCCAAACACCGAAGCGTGCTTCAAATGGGATTGCATATCGGATCATAGTTATTGCATTGTCAAGAGCAATAAAATTGGTAATGTGGGAGTTAAACCTTTCAGGTATTGTAACCACTGGTCTCTTCATTGTAATTTCCGTGAGACAGTTTTGAATTGCTGGAACAGAGGGAATGATGCTAAAACTGTGGCTGATGTGGGTAGAAAATTACTTAGACTGAAGCATGTGCTAAAGAAGTTTAACAGGGAGGAAGTTGGGGACATAGTGCATCTTTATCATCAGAGCAAAGTGGAGTTTATCTCGGCTCAGGAGAATTTGGCAAAAGATCCTAACAACAGCATCCTGCATCAGGTTGAGAAGAATAAAGGGTTGGAGTATGCTGCAGCCTTAAAACAGTATAACTGCTTTCTTCGTCAACAGAGTAAAATAACATGGTTGCAAAATGGAGAAGACAACACTAGATACTTCCATTCGGTTATGAAGAAAAGGAAGTTGGAGAATCGAATCACAACTGTTGAATTGAATGGGCGTCTGGTAGATGAGTATACCCAAGTAGTGGAGCATTTTTTGAACCATTTCAGGAATTTTATGGGAAGGAAAAGCACTGCTACTAAGAGGCTTGATAACCATGTTTTAGTCCAGGGTCCGATCCTTTCTTTGGAACAACAGGCTAATCTAATTAGACCTTTTAGTGAGAAAGATGTGAGGAAAGCTTTGTTTGGGATTCATTCAAATAAAAGCCCAGGTCATGATGGGTTTGGTTCAGGCTTTTTTAAAAACCTTTGGAGAGATATTGGGAAAGAGGTGTCCACAGCGATCCTTAATTTTTTTGAGGAAGGGGTGATGCCAATTTCATTGAAGGATGCTGTAATCACTCTAATCCCGAAGACTCTTGATCCTAAGGAAGCTAGTGACTTTCGCCCTATTGCTTGTTGCAATACTTTGTACAAATGCATCTCGAAAATGATTTGTGCAAGGTTATCAGAAGTCCTCCCTTGTCTTGTGAGTAATAATCAGGGTGCTTTTATCAAAAACAGGTTGCTAGCTCATAATATAATGATCTTCCAAGATCTGCTCAAAGGCTATACCAGGAAAAATGTATCTGCTCGTTGTATAATGAAAATCGACTTGAGTAAGGCTTATGATACTGTAGACTGGCAATTTGTGGAAGACCTCCTCAATGGTTTGTGCTTTCCTATGCGGTTTGTTCATTGGTTGCTTACTTGCTTAAGGGGTTCTACTTACTTTCTGTTGCTTAATGGAAGAATCCAAGGCTCTTTCAAAGGTGAGAAAGGGCTTCGCCAAGGAGACCCTTTTTCTCCTCTTGTGTTTGTTCTAATAATGGAATATCTGTCTAGATTGCTCTCTTTTTATTCTAGCAAAAAGGGTTTTGGCTTTCATCCTCTTTGCAAGAATATGAGATTAACTAACCTCTGCTTTGCTGATGATCTAATAATTTTCTGTAAAGGGAATGTAAATTCAGTTGAGTTAGTTAATGCTGCCTTTCTAGAGTTTTGTCAAGCCACAGGTCTCGCTTCCAACAAGAGGAAATCTCATGTATACTTTGGGGGAGTTAAAGAGGAGACTAAGAGCAAGATTTTGGAGCTGATTCAAATGGAGGAGGGGACTTTCCCTCTCAAGTATTTGGGGGTTGTCCTCAGACCGACTAAGTGGAAGGCCTCGGATTGTGGTGTGATTTTGGATAAGCTTAGTCTGAAGCTTAGCGGTTGGGCGAGTAGAAATCTCTCCTTTGCAGGGCGAGCCCAACTTATTCACTCGGTTCTCCTTGGCATTCGAAACTTTTGGATGAGCCTCTTCATTCTTCCCAAAAAAGTTGTGGATGCTATTGACAAGAAGTGTCGTGACTTTCTTTGGGGAATGAATGGCAATAGAAGCAAGCTCCACATACCCTCTTGGGAGAAAGTTTGTCTTCCCAAGCAATTCGGTGGCATTGGTTTTAGAGAAGGTAAGAAATGGAATTCGGCCATGATTGCTAAACATGTTTGGGCGATTTCAAGCAAGCAAGACAACCTTTGGGTTAAGTGGATCAATTCCATTTACTTAAAGGATGAGGACTTCTGGTCTATTTCAGCGAATCATGACTTTAGTTGGTATTTTAAAAAGATTTTGAAGATAAGGAAGATGACCAATTCTGTCATGTTGAACCAGGCGGCTAAGGAGAATAAATTCAAGGTGAGTAAATTCTATGTTGATCTTATTGGGGCTGCCAAATCCTCTTATGCTACTTCTATTTGGCATAAGTTCATTGTTCCTAAACATAGATTCATTTTTTGGCAAATCATGAACGAACATTTGCTCACCCGTGACCTTTTAAGTAAATTTCTGCCTATCACTTCAGCTCTTTGTGTTGTTTGTGAGGATGCTATGGAGTCCCATAGTCACTTATTTATAGATTGCATCTTCACTAAGAAGGTAATTGCTGGTGTTGAAATCTGGGCTGGTATTCTAAATTGGCCGAAAAGTTTCAGTGAGTTGCAGCAGAGATGTTTCCTTACCAAACCAGATTTTGCTGAGCAGGTGTTAAATTCAGTCTTTGCAGCCACTCTCTACCACATTTGGAGAAACAGGAATGATTGCTTGTTTAATGCTATGTGTTTGTCAGCTTCTTGTCTTAGTAAAAGTATAAGAAATGTGGTCAAGACTAGAATTATTGGCTTTCATTGTACTAGTTCTAAGAAGAAAGATAGATATGCTATAAATGTTGTAAATAGCTGGTAGTTTTTTTTTTTTTTTTTTTGTGTGTTGGTTGGCTGCTGCCGCCAGCTTGCTTTTGTATTTGGTTGGTTCTTTTGAATAAAAAATTCTCCTTTTGTTCAAAAAAAAAAAACTTGAGAAATATATTTACAATTCTGCTGCTTCAAAAGTTATAAAATTTGAGTCTCAATATCATAATCAGTATATTGCTATCAACCCATCCCTGAGATAATTATGCAAATGAGTAGAACAATATGAAAGAGTACTCAAGCACTTACTTGTTCAATATGAAAAATGTAAGAATCTTGCATATGCTCTTGATTAGCGATATAAATTCTGTACACAAATTACAAACAACAAAGTTCAATGTTTCTATTTTCTATTTTTCTACCAAAGAGGTAAAAATAACAAAAAAGAAATAAAGAATAAAGAATAACAGAGAAACAGATCAAATGAATATCCCACAATGCAATTGTAATCCACCTTGATGATTCTTGGAGAATTCATCAATCCTAGAAAAAAAATTATTGCTCTAGTTCCTTTGGTGGTGGACACCCATTTTTGAGATAGAATTACAAGAAAATGACAAGATAGAAGTCCCAAACACATATGTATTATCCATTGATGAAATATTTTTTAGAAAAAATTGAAGAACTTGTTGAGTGACAAACTCAACAAAATTCACCTTCCTCATATGAAGAGAACCTAGAATTTTATCAGGATATGATACATGAGCTATCAAACCCAATTGAAAAATAAAAATTACCAATTTCAGTAAGAAAATAAACATTAACAGTAAGATTATGTCAAAAAAAATTCTAAAAAATAATAATAAGGATAATTAAAACCTATCGAAACCATAAAAGAGAACTTGAATCAATCAAGAGATTAAATTAAAATTCAATTAAAACCCTAAACCCAATAGAGTCAGTCGCACAAGCAAAAAAAGAAAAAAAAATCAAATTGATCCTCCAACAACAAAAAAAAAAAAAAGAAAATAAAGAAACTCACAATATGAATGCCTTGTGTAAAGTCCTTTTTTGGCAAGTTAGGTGACAAAATAATTTTTCCTTTTTATGGTAAGATTGGTGTGCATTCATATTCGATTTCTTACCTTATAAATTCGGATTGTAGTTGCCCTTTTCCTTGTTTGGAAAGTTGCACTTTCAGCTGAACTTTCCTTTGTTGAAAACTTCTCAAAAGAGAAGGAATTCTCTTTTGGAAAGTTGTCTTTTTTAGGGAAACTTTGATTATTGCCTTTTCCTTATTAATTTCGATTGTATCTTGATACAATCAGAATATCTAATCTGTTTTTGGCAGGAATCAAGCATTGATAGAGGATCGGACCCGAGTTTAGTAAGTTTCCCGTTTCTGGGCAGATCTGCTTCGTCAGCATCCGAATCTGATGTAGCAGATCGTGTTTCTTTTGGAAAGTTTTTGTACAGCTGCTAATTCGAAATTGTGGTTGCCTCTTTGGTTTCTATGATCTATAAATAGAGCCTAGAGAGCAACCATTCGAATCACCTCTTCCACTATTCATTTTTTGCATTTTTCTTTTGAGAGAAGAGAGTGTTTCTTTGTTTTGTGAGAGCCTAGTTGTTCATCTAGGTTCTAGTTGTTCTATTTCTGTTCTTACTCTATCCTAGAGGTTGTGAAGAACTACTTGACTGAACAAGAGATTGGTCTTCGAGAGAAGACTTGATAAAGCCTTACTTCGGGAGGAAGTAAGCACTTGGTCTTCGGGAGAAGACTTGTTGAAGCCTTACTTCGGGAGGAAGTAAGCACTCACACTTCAAAGACGAAGGGAGTTCGGGCTTGAAGGTGTTTCAAGAAGTCAGATTCATAAAGTGGATTACAAAGGATTGCGGCAATACTTTAGAGGGAGTCTAAACTTGTTTAAGTCAATTGTCTTTGTAATTTTGATACTTTATTAATTGATTTCATTCTCTGGCGTGGCCCCGTGGACTAGGAGTGTTCGGGAGAACACTGATACCACGTATAAATCTCTTGTGTCAAGTTATTTATTTTTCTGCAAATATTTTATATTCTGCCTTTTCAGTTTTGCTGTAGCAGAATTACTTTCTGCTGCTGCAAACGCTTACAGTTTTTATATTTTCGTATATACAACTGACATTTGCAAAAACACGGTTTTTCACCTTGGAAGCCAGAGAAAGCAAGAGTCTTAAGAACCTCACAGCCAATTCCACCCACCCTAAACATGGTACTTCTTATCTTTTATTTCTTCAACGATGGAGAAGGAATTCTTAAAGTTGGTCTGAAGCAAGCAGACATATAAAACCACATAGATGAAACCCAACAATGAGAAGAAAAATGAACCACATAGATGAAACCCAATAACGTATTACAGAAGGTAAAACACAAAAGAGATTAAAGAAAAGAAATAATCAAACCTTCTATATTTTAAAGGTTTAGGAAGAGCAGAGAAGATGTTGAACCTTCGTGGTGCCGACTATGGAGAGAGAGAGGAGTTGTGTCGTGCTGACCGCCGAGAGAGATGGACTGCAGGTTAGAGGAACACAGAGAGAGGGAATCGTGGATGATAGGGGAGCGATGGGGGTCGAATATTGCCAGAGCTATACCCTAATTTCTGATTTGGAGAAGAGAATGAATAGTCTGCTTATTTCTCGATTTGGGTTTAGAGGAAATAGAGATTCAGCGTCCGTTTAAAGAACTTGAAACCATTTTTGTGAGTTTTTATAACTGACTATATAGTCATATTCAACCTTTCTAAACCGACGCAACAAACCAATTAAAATTTTTAATATTGTACTTTTCCCGTCGGTTTTTTCATTACTGTCTAATTAGTAACAGGCGCAAATAATATTTTTTTAGCGTCAGTTTAAAACAGTTGCATAAATACATGCCTGACTATTTACGTTGGTCAACGAAATGAACAGTTGCGTTGACCGACGTAAATAGTGTAATTTGTAGTAGTGATTTTTTCCACTAGCAAAGAGCATTCTGATGAAGATATTTTCTTTGGGCAAATTGGCACTCCCAGATACCTAAAGGGCATCTCATGTCTCTTGAATCCAGAAGCATCAAGGATTCTTTGAATATCTGTGTCACTCATGTTATTGCAATAAACAGAAGTCTTTGAAGGATTAGGAAATAGACCTGATGTTTGAGAGAATAGATTCAGCCCCTGCAACATATAATAGATGATTTTGTAGTCTCCATTACAGAAAAGCAGAACATCAGCAACAAAACTAAGATAGTTTAACTTTAGATCTCCACACCTCTCATAGAACTTGAAATCTTGCTTTGAGCTATATTAGAAAATTATATGAAAAAAATGAATGAAATGTAATTGAATATGCTCATTTGTAATTAGTTCTATAGCTCAAGAAGATTTTTCTCACAAAAATAAAATAAAATAAAATAGGGGTAAAAGTCAATTATAAGGATCATAGTTGGATGGTAAAAATTATATTTACTTAAATTTTAATCTCTATCTTCTAAATTGTGTATGTGATGTCCCATTTTCTTATTATATTTGAATTTTACTTTTTGAACTTCTATCAATAAATAAATTTTATTTAGTGTCTTAATTATTGAACCTAATATTTTTATTGTTATTTTTTTTTATTTTATATTATATTTAATACTAAAATACAAATTTACATCAATTTTTAATATGTTATACAATCTATAAAAAAAAAAAAACACCCTCTCTCATTTACAATAAAAAGTGTCAACTTAAATGTTGAATCTGCCACTGAGTACTACACTTTTTTTTTTTTGAATAAAATTATTCCACTTATTCAAAAAAAAAAAAAAAGTACTACACTTGCACTGTAAAACATTGTACTAATTATTTTGAACCCTATATATACCTTATTAATTTCTGTTTATTAAAGATTAGGTGTTGAGTTTTTTGTTTCAGATTACTTGAAATATATATCTATACATATATATATTTATAAAAGAGCAATATATCTCATGGATTTTATTTTGTTATTTTTCATACTGATACTTGTTATTAATAAGGAGAAAAAGAATCATAATAAAGGTAAATAATCCAGCTTGACTAAATTAATTTTTTATTTCACTGTTCCTGAAATCTATCAATTATAGAAGTTTTTTTGAAAATTAATTTATAAATGAGATCTTGAGATAATGTATGTGGGATTTTCTTATTGATCCTATAAAAAATACCAAAAATAAATACAAAAACTTATAAATACACCCTTTCTCAGAAGTTGTTCTACCCAGGTTCTTTTAGCCTTTCTCTCATCTTGTAGCTGTTTTTTTCACAATTCTTATTTGAGGTAACATTATTTATATGCTCAACAATTACGATTATACATCTTTGACTTAATTTGGTGTCAAAATAGACCAAATTAATAATTAGTTTTTTTTTCGTTTTATGTTTTTTTTAGATCGTTGCATGCATTACACGCTATTTATTATAATCTCTCTTCAAAAAATATTTAAATGTATAATGTAATTAGATTATATTAGTTAGGGCTGTACATCGGTCGGTTTGGGCGGTTTATCCTATATATTTTCTAACCCAATCTAAAGTTCGGGTTGCTAAAATTTAAGTGCAACCCGCCCAATTTAAAAAAAAAATTCTATAAACCGACCAACGGTTTGGGCGGTTTGGTCGGGTTAACCCGCCCAAACCGGCCAAATTTTTTTTTTTTTTTTAGTTTTAAAGTCAAAATTAACAAAAATTTTAAAAATAAATTAAAAATATCACATTCCACCAAAGTACAATACTATATATATGACTTTAAAACTAATAATTAAGTATATAACTTTATATTATTATATATTTAATCATTTATATTATATATAATAAAAACTAAAAAGTTTAAAAAAAAAAATAAAAGTGCAAAATCGGGTTGGTCGGGTTGGTCGGTTTAATTGGGCGGGTTGGACCTATTTTCAACCCGCCCAATTAACAGATTGGGCGGTTTGTAATTTTTTCGGGTTATTTCGGTTTGTAGTTTTTATCGGTTTTTTCGGTTCGGTTTGGGCGGGTTATTCGGTTTAGGCGGTTTACAAATTTTTTTGTACAGCCCTAATATTAGTACACATGTTTGAGGAAAATCTAACACTTTTCACACCTACACATTTTTATGTAAAAACTAAATATTTTCATAGTTAATGAAATTTCGTAGGAAAATATAAAATTGTAACGGAATAAAAAATATACAAAAAGAGAATATTAACTCTCATCACACATGTATTAGATGTTTCTGATGTTCTCACAAATAAATTAATGCAAGTTAAAAATTTTATTACGTACCTTTTCTCCAAATTCACACCAGATATTTTATTTTTCTATTACTAAAAACAGTAAACCATTTTAATCTCAACTTTGAACTTGGTATAATATATTTCACTTATTACATACACAATAAGTTTTATTTATTATTTAATTTTCTCATCTCTTATTTATTCCTCTTGTATTTATATTCACATATAGTTATGAAGAACGGAAATTGGAGAAAACGAATAAATCTGATTCTAGGTTTATCACTTTACGTGATTTTACATTTGTGTTTCATCTCTGCATCAAGTTCATTAATACGAACCAATAAGACCATCAACCCAATAAGGTTATTAACTTTTTATTTTTATTTAATTTATATAATTGTTACTGAAATTAATTGATTTTCTTCAATTAAACATTTAGGGGTTCGGAACTAATAAGTACCTCATCTACACTTAGGATCAGTCAAACAATTAAGAGAAATCGAAAGGTAAATATTTTTGGTTTTGAATACGTGGTGATCATATTTTATTAGTTACTTCGTTTTTTTTTTAATAATTATTCTTTTTATATATAATTTGTTCTTATATCCTAACTAATTAAGTTCAGTTCTTTTATTTATGTTTTAATTATAATTTGTATATATTCATGATTCAGGTGATAATCCTAGACAATGGTCTTGTGCAACTCACCTTTTCAAATCCAGGTGGTGATTTAATTGGAATAAGATACAACAATATTACTAATTTGCTTGAAAATAGTAATAAATATGGTAACAGAGGGTAAATGATTGTCATATATTCTTTAATCTAATTTATTATATCATATTTGTAATTCCTCTTTTCAAATTTAGTTATATATATTGTATTTGTAATATATATAATAAATTATAAGAGTGTATCAAACATGTCGTTCTATATATAGGTATTGGGATATTGAGTGGGGTGAAGACATTGCCGGAAGCTCAGCTAGTAATTATGATAGGTAATAAATTCTTATAATATTTAATTACTTCTAAAACGTAAATATATATCCTAATAATAATTTTTCTAATTCATAAATTATTTCATTGCAGATTAGTAGGAACAAAATTTGAGATTATAACAGCAAATAATGATCAGATAGAAATTTCTTTCACTAAGAAATGGAACGATTCGTCAAAGGTGTTTCCTGTAAATATGGACAAACGGTAATATATATACATAACTTTTCAATCGCTTGAACTTTGTAAATAATATTATTTATAATAAATTCTCAATTAAACAAAATCTTTTATACAATAATTGCAGGTATATTATAGTACGTAATTATTCAGGTTTCTATACTTATGGAATACTTGAGCATCCTAGAGATGCACCAGCTGTACAAATTAGTGTTATTAGGGCTGCTTTCAAGCTTAAACAAAACAAGTACGGTAACACATTTAGTTATTTAATTATTGTCTTCAACAAATTAATCTATTTTAAATGGAATTTTACAAGTTTAAAAAATGACTTTCATGATCAGTTAATCAATTTCAAAATTAATGTCCAAATCAATCAATAAATATAAAGATGTATATTTTGGTTCATGATCAGATTCAATTACATGGCAGTCTCAGACGATAGACAAAGGATTATGCCATCAGCCTTAGACCGTAGAAATGGTGAGGAACTTGCTTACCCTGAAGCTGTACTATTGACTAATCCTTCCAACCCTAACCTTAAAGGAGAGGTATGAACCAATTTTTTGTTCCTTTCTTTCATTTATGTATATATTGTGTTTTAAGTTTCGGTGAGTATTTTATTATTAGTTTATTCTTATATATATATGTATATTAATTTCAAGTGTAAATTATTTATTACAAAAAGGCGATCAAGTTTTGGATGGTTTCACCAAAAAAAAATAGGTGATAAAACTTACCACTAGATAAAGTTTTGGGTTACTGCGACAAATACTTTACAAATATAATAATTAATATGTCACATGCATATAACAAATTGTTAGGTAGCATATAAGGATTGTTTTAATCTTTTGTTTTTAGGTATTTTTAGAATATTGACAAATTCTGACTCTATATATTTATCTATATATTACTTGATGATGGTGTATTATATATATAAGCTGTTTGAGTCTTGCTTCCGACATCTTAAATAATTTAAAAATTTGTGAGAGATATCTTTTGTAACTTTATTCTAAATCGTGATATTAAATAAAATAAAGTTACATTACAGCTAGCTTATTTATGTCCCAAAAATTTCAAAAATATGTGTAAATAGTTATTGAAAATAATTACTAAAATAGTGGTACCAATTATATCTATTATATGTATAACAAATTTATATTTATAAAATCTTGGAATTTAGGTTGATGATAAATATCAATATTCAAGTGATCACAAAGACATTAAGGTTCATGGTTGGATTAGTTCATACCCATCAGTAGGGTTTTGGGTAATCACACCCAGTCAAGAGTTTCTCACAACTGGGCCTACAAAGCAAGAGCTCACATCCCATGTCGGTCCAACATCTCTCTCAGTAAGTTTATTACCCAACTATTAATTTTTTTTTTCTTTAAGAATAATTAATTAAATAGACATAGAAATTATTAGCTATGCCTATACAATTAGTACATTAAATTTTGTAAATAATATGACCCCAACAAAAGAAAAATCAAATGAAATGCAGGTCTTCATGAGTTGTCACTATGTTGGAAAGGATCTAATTATAAAACTTAAGAAAGGAGAGACATGGAAAAAAGTTTTTGGCCCCATTTCGATCTTTCTTAATTCAGTCTCAACCAATCCTAATCCTCATTCGGTATTATGGGAAAATGCAAAAACACAAGTACGTACATACAATACATATATTATCGTAGTAATTATAATTAATTTTCTTCCTAAGTTTTTGATTAACTAATGATTTAAATGGTTATCAGGCACAAGAGGAAGGTTCGAAATGGCCATATAATTTCATAAATTCCAAAGACTTTCCTATTTCTAATCAGCGAGGCAGTGTTAAGGGTCAGTTGTTTGTTCAAGATAGGTACTTATTTATTAATTTATATCACCAATTATTATTTATTAAAGATAAAGCAATGCTTTTTTTTTTTTTTTTTGGAATAAGTGAATATAACTAATTTTTTCAATTTTTTCTTTGTTTGGTTTTAGATACTTGAACAAGAACAATACGAGTGCAAAATTTGCTTACATAGGATTAGCTGCACCAGGAAAAGCTGGGTCATGGCAATGGGAAAATAAGGTACTTTATTTTGTTTATTTATTAGTAACTTGAATATGAAATGACAATAATTAATCGTGTTATTAATTACACATAAAATAACTAATATATGTGTAACAATTTAGGGTTACCAATTCTGGACTCAAGCAGATGAAGAGGGAGTTTTCTTAATAAAAAATGTTCGACCTGGAAATTATAATTTATATGCATGGGTCCCTGGTGTAATAGGAGATTACATGTACAACAATACAATTGCTATCCAAGCAGGTATATATATATATATACAATATACCAATTTCACTGTAATAAATATTTATAAAATTAGAATTATTCAACTTATTAATAATTTTGTTACATATAATAGGGAATACAATAGATTTAAACAATCTAGTTTATATACCACCAAGAAACGGTCCAACCGTCTGGGAAATCGGCATTCCTGACCGAACTGCCTCAGAGTTCTATGTGCCTGACCCATTGCCTAATCTCACAAATCGATTGTTCATTAATGAATCTGAAAATAGGTAAACTATAGAGTTTTTTAATTTTAATATTTTTTGAGGGTTAATTAATTTTAGTTTGCAATTGTATTTCGTATATGACATTTATAGTGATCAACGTATGAGCATATTTGACATATTTTATTTCTCCCCCCCTCCCCCAAAAAAAAAAAAAAAACGTATATATGTACATTATGAAATTTGATATTATATTATAATTATAACCTTTGACACTAATATATTTTAGTTGATTATATACATACATAATGTATCTTCTAACTTTGCTAAAACAATAAATAGATTCAGGCAATATGGTTTATGGGATCGTTATACAGATTTGTATCCAAAGGAAGATCTCATATACACCATTGGTGTAAGTGATTATCGACGAGATTGGTTTTTTGCTCATGTTAACAGGTAAAATAGAAAGCTTAATTTATAAATATATATTTATATATACATCTTCATTTATGTTGAAATCAATTATAGTAATCTCTACTATTTTCTAATATTATAGAAAATTACAAAATGGGACATATCAACATACAACATGGCAAGTGAAATTCAAACTGGAAGATGTGATATTGTCAAGAAATTACACTCTTCAATTGGCATTAGCTTCAGCAAGCCTATCAGCTTTGCAGGTACAAATATTGGAACATGTTCTTTTATTTTATCTTTTTTTAATTAGATATATGTTTGGTGCTTTGAATTAATCATCTTACTATATATTAATATTATGTAATGAACATTTATGATTAATACTATAGATTTGTTTTCATTATTGTTGAAGGTTCACTTGAATAATCATAATAACCAAGGTCCCCTATTCTCTACACATTTACTAGGCAGAGATAATTCAATTGCGAGACACGGAATCCATGGGTCGTATTGGATTTTTAGTGTTAGTGTCTCTGGGAGTTGGCTCCGCCAAGGACAAAATACACTATACTTGACTCAATCAAGGAGCGCAGGCCCTTTTGGAGGATTATTATATGATTATCTTCGATTTGAAGCTCCATCACAAAATTAATATATATACATGATAGTTTTTAAGAATATCTTTTCTACATCAATAAATTTTTGAGAAGTGTATATTTTCATTATTTTGTTACATTTTTCATTAATATTATTCTTATTTATTTTTATTTTTTTTTTTAAATGAATCGTCATTCACAAAAACTAACTACAAATAAACATATTTATTATTAAACACTACAAGAAAGAAGATTTTTATGGGTACAAATATACACCGGCAAAAATAGACACAACACGTTGATACATTTTTGTCAGCACATGAACACTAGTAATTTTTTTTTTTTGCTAAATCAACAGTATAAAATTGTATTTCGCAAAACATATTTACAAAATATTAGCACCACTTAAGGCCGGACTTCATTTCTATCTCTTTACAAGGTCCCCACCAATTCCTATCTTGTTTTTTTTTAGGCATGACCATAGTCATCTTATTTTTAATATTCTGCTTTATAACATATATTATATTAGGCAAACTTAAGACTTTATACTCCCATAAAATTGTATTCAATTCTTTCATTGTGATACACAATAGTTGCAATAGCTACCACAAACACTTGCTTTCGGAATGGTGAAACCTAAAATCTTCTATTCCTCTGTAACAACTTCTTCAAACTCAAGTTCGGTAACCTTCAGACCAACCATTTTGTGATGGCTTGATAGCAACTATTGCTGTAATAATAGGTGAAATAAATGTTCAACAGTTTCAGTTGCACTTCCACATCTTGAACTTGAGGACGAGGTAGGGGTGTTCATAAAAACTGATAAACCGAAACCGACCATCAAACCGACCATCAAACTGACCAGACCGTAACCGAATTTTTGATTCCACGTCATCACCGAATTTGGCGGTCGGTTTCGGTTTCGGTTTTTTTGACATGGCGGTCAATTTTGGTTTTTGAAATAAAAAATGGTTAAACCAAAAAACTGCCAAAATTGCCAAAAACCGCAATAAGCCGTCCAAAACTGCCAAAAACCGTTCAAAACTGCCAAACCAAAAAACTACCAAAAATTGCCAAAAACTGTACGGTCGGTTTTATACGGTTATAATTTCTAAACGGTCGGTTAAGGTTTTTGTAAAATAAAAACCGTAACCGACCAGACGGTTATAAAATTATAAAAACTGACCATAGCCGACCGATTTTCACCCCTAGGACGAGCTCCCCTACTTGTTTTTACCATTTCAAATTCAATGGTCGAGTCAGATTTAGCATTTGAGCAATCGAAACTAGCACACCAGGTTGATTTTCAACCTTAGCGCCCAACACTAGGTCAAATTGGGCGTTAGGCCCTGTTTCTAGGGTCTCGAGTTTTTGGTTATCTCCTTAAGTTTTCTTGAATCTTCATTATTTCTGATGACAAAAAATTCCATGAACATTTTTGTAAGAACTTAGTTGGAAAACGCCCAGGTCGACAATATGTCAACCAGTGCCAGGTGTCAATCTGGGCGTTGGGTCCCATTTTTTACCCTTCGAAAAGTTCTATTTGGTCTCCAAAAATATTTGAATCTTAATCTTTGCTGAAAATGGGAAGATTCTCAGGAGAGTTCTCAAAAAAGATCATTGAAATTAGCCTAAATTGACAAAATGTCAACTTGGGCGTTGGGTCTTGCTTTTTAGGGGTGAAAATCGGTCGGTTTTTACAATTTTATAACCGATCGGTTGGTTACGGTTTTTATTTTACAAAAACTGTAATCGACCGTTTAGAAATTATAATTGTATAAAACTGACCGTACGATTTTTGGCAGTTTTTTAGTTTAACCAATTTTTTATTTCAAAAATTGAAACCGAACGCTATGTCAAAAAAACCAAAACCGAAACCTACCGCCAAATTCGATGATGATGTGGAACCGAAAATTCAGTTACGGTCTGGTTGGTTTCGGTTTATCGATTTTTATGAATACCCCTATTGCATTTTCAGGAAGTGCAGTTTCTTTCCTCAAATCACATATTCCTCATTTTCTATGAAGACAAAGAAGATGCAAAAGTTGGATCTTTAATTTGAATCTTGGAAGGCACCTAGATTTATAAATTGTCAGGGTGCTCGGTGCCCAGGCACCAGGTGTTAAAAAATGAACTTGCTTCGAATCTGATTCTGATTCCTCAACTATGTTTGTGGTATGTCTTTAGTTAATGTCCCACTGTAAATTTTGACCCATTTGCACTACGATGGTCCTGAAAACTAAAACCCTAGTTAGGAATGTCAACCTATACACTAGGTGAAACCCTAGGTTCCCAGGTTGGCTTCTAGAGTGCAGGTTCGTGTAATTTCAGCTCCCAAGACTTAGATTTGATTGCTCCATGCCTCCATAAAATACTGAAAGATAGTGAGTTGGATCAAAGTTATTAAAGTTTGAACTTCCATCTCAGAGCTCCTAGAGTCAACCTATAGGTGCATGACTAGGGTCCCGTCCCAGGTCGATTATTATGACTCAGGTCCACTGAACTTTTTGATCTTCTTGCCACGAGTCAAGCATTAATGTTCTCGTCACTAGGGAAAGTTTCTAGGTTAAAGTTTGCCCCCAATTTAACTTCATACTTGTGTGCAGTTGACTTGATGACGTGAATGTTGGGTTTTATGCCCTAAATAAAACTCATTTCAGTATAATCAGATTTACTTATTAATATAGATCAGAAATAACATTTAATGTTGCATGGTTCACATGATTTATTTCATGATTATATGTACATAATGTATAAATTCATCTGAAACCCTTTTCACATACTTGATCCTGTTTATTGTGCCGTCAACACATTGGAAAGTAAACATGACTATGTGAATAAAGTTTCCTAGATTTATCAGACATAAGGTTTTACTGATATGATAATCTACAACAGAGTTTACTTGTATTTGGAGAAATACTATGTTCTTTCCAGAACATTGGTTAAAGTAAAGCTTAGGTTGGATGCATGGAGTATGCATCGGAAGGGACCGATATTGAACTTTGACTTAGATTTATTAAACTTACCGTAAAATCTATTCAAGTCAATATCGCCTAGTTGATCCTAGATCAAATGTTCTTAATCCTGTTATGATTAGGCTCAATCTTGAAAGGTTATTCGTGTTCTTTGATTTGTTAGTTAAGCCTACTTTTAGGTCAGGGTGATACGTACATTTTGGGAACACGGTAGTGCAATTGAGTGGGAGCGCTAGCATAAACATGGAATCTATAGCTTCTATCTAGCGAATAGTAAGCAAAGGATGATCTCCTTCGAGCTTGACCAAACGAAAATAAATGGTGGAGATCTCATTTCACATAAGCTGAAATATCATTTATACGGGGTCAAGTGTTTTAAGGATAAAATACATAGTTGGGTGTTACGGTAATCTAATCCCTTTACTGTGTAGATCATTCATATAGAGGATCATTGATCACATTAGGATTATAACAATGGATAACTAATGATGTGTCTATATGGTGGAACATATAGAGCATTCTATATACTGAGAGTGCAATTCTAAGTTCTATGCGTGGATTCAACGAAGAATTAATAAGTTAGTGAATTTTAGTGCTAAATTCTTGATCTACTTATTGGAAGCTCGGTTATATAGACCCATGGTCCCCCCACTAGTTGAGATAATATTGCTTGTAAGACTCATATAATTGGTTTTGATTAATCAATTATAATTCTCAAATTAGACTATGTCTATTTGTGAAATTTTCACTAAGTAAGGGCGAAATTGTAAAGAAAGAGTTAATAGGGGCATATTTGTTAATTACGATACTTTGTATGGTTCAATTAATAAATATGATAAATGACAATATTATTTAATAATTATTTATAGTTATTAAATAGTTGGAATTGGCATTTAAATGGTTGAATTAGGAAATTGGCATTTTTGAGAAAATCAGATACAAAAGGTGTTAAAATTGCAAAATTGCAAAAACAAGGCTCAATCCACTAAGTGTATGGCCGGCCACCTATTGTAGGTATTTTAAGTTGTTTTTTTCATTATTTTAATGCCATATAATTCAAACCTAACCTTAGTGGAATGCTATAAATAGATAGTGAAGGCTTCAGAAAAATAAGACTTTCTTCAGACTTTCTGAATTAGAAAAAACTGAGCCTTCTCTCTCCCTATCTTTAGCTGCCACTTCTTCTTTCTCTTCCTTTGAATTTCGAACTACCTTAGTGTATGAGTAGTGCCCACACACATCAAGTGATACCTCAATCATAGTGAGGAAGATCGTGAAGAAAGATCATCAGCAAAGGAGGTTTCTGCATCAAAGATTCAGAGAAAGAGATCCAGGTTCAGATATTGATAATGCTCTGCTACAGAAAGCAATCAAGGGCTAGATATCTGAACGGAAGGAGTCATATTATTCCGCTGCACCCAATGTAAGGTTTCTTAAACTTTATATGTGTTTAATTTCATCGTTTTAGAAAGTTCATATTTAGGATGTTAATAAACATACTTGTGAGTAGATCTAAGATCCTGGTAAAATAATTTCCAACAGTGAACCGAGCCCGTTTCTCATGAAACTACTAGATAAGCATCATTTTTGACATTCTTAGGCAATTTTCTTTATTCTTCAAGTATTCCCAATAAAATTAACAAAGAAAAAAAAGAAAAACTTATCATTTTTTTTCACTTATCTTTTTCTTTAAAGATTTGATTTTTTTTTGATTTGTTATGACATTAGGATTAATTAGATTTGAATTCTAATCCTATTTGATAGTGTCATCACTACTACAAAAATGGGTTTCAGTGACACTTGTTGAGAGACTCTAAAATGCTTTAGTGACACTTCACTGCGCGTCACTAATGTGGGTGTCAGGAAAAGTAATATATAGTGACTCTTCATATGTGTCACTTAAACCTTTTAGACTCTCTCAAAGAGTGTCACTGTAGACTTTTAGAATCTCAAGTTGTGAGACTCTAACCACAACAGCCACACTGTCACTATATCTATTTTTATTTTTTAAAAAATTAATTTTCCCAAAAAGACCACACTAAGAGAGTGTCACTATATCATATTTTTTCAAAAAAAAAAATGCATAATATATCAAATTTATTTTATTTCTATTTTTATTTTTAATTAAAAAATTAAATTTAAAAAAACAAAAAAAAAATAATGTGTATATTACCAACTAACCATTAGGAACATATTTTTTGTGTATTTGTGTTCTTATATTTAATTTTTTACCTAAAAAACAGTATATCGAAATGGGTATAAGCTATGAAAAAATTTGAATACAAATTTTAATAATTTGAATCCAATATACAGATTAATCATACACCCACAAGCCCAAAAATTTACAAACAGTTAACCCAAAACAACAAACAAAACACACCCACGAGTGTAACAAACCCAGAAATCTAACAAACCTATGAAGAATACAGTGGGATTATTCATAAAGTTTAAAACATATATCAAACCCAGAAAATTACAAACAAAAACTTAACAGAATAATAAAAAGGAAATCAAATCCTTCATGAACGCGGTGATATCTAGCGATCTTCAAATGCCACCAAACACGAAGCCTCACACCATGAACACCGAGATGTAATACGAGCATCAAACTACACAATAAACAATGAGATCCCTGTAAAGAAAAGAGAGAGCGAGGGAGAGAGAGAGAGAGAGATAAATGAGCAAGAACAGAGGTCGACCTTTGGTCAGAACACTCAAATCTTCAGTAGCCATCCGGTGTTCTAGGCGAGGCAGAGAGACCGATCAACCCAAAATAGCCACCCATTAACATCGTTCCAAAATCGGCGAGACCCACTGGAAAGATAAGTCGTCCATTGATCCGTTTGGACGTTCTTCCATCTGGGTTGGGAAATCGCGGCCAAGCTCACCGTCTGTGTAGAAGACGATTCCTCATGAGCCGTCTGTTGGCATGAGAGAGAAGGGGCGGTTTAAGAGATGAATAGACTTTGCACAATTTTAGGGTTTCAACCGGCCTTATAACTTCTCAAAAATAAAATCCTTTTATTTATATTACTTTTAATCATTTTTAGCATATTAAAAAAACATTATTTTAATTTTTTTTTATTGAAAGTAATGAACATTATTTAAACTTTTGATTGAACCGAGAGAGGTAATATTATAAATTGATTTTTTTTCAATATACTGTGTATAGCGTCACTATATGCATGACTGCAAAAGTTATTCCAGTCACGCGTGGAGTGACGTGCAAACTAATTATTTTTTCACAAATAATTAAATAATTAAATAACTTTTAGTGACACTTCATATGTTTTAGAGTCGTGCATCTTGGGACATAAAGTTAAATGTTTAGTGTTGAACAATGAGTGTCACTAAAAATTATTTCTATACATTTAGTGACCCTCACCTTTAAGCGGGTCACTAAAGAGTGTCACTAAAGGCTATATTTGTAGTAGTGCATTCAAAAATTAGGAAGAGAAAGAAGAAGAGAAATTTTTTGATCTTTTGCTTATCATTTATCTTTTTCTTTTAAATCTCTAATTTTTCCTTAATCTTAGTAGCATTTGGAATACATGTTATGTGACAGTCAGTAGTCCCGTGATTCGTAAAGTGAAATACCGAGTAAGCTGTGCAATCCCACACCGCTTAGGAAAGGTCAAGTGGGATGATTTTGAGATTGTGTAGGTATGGGACTACACACTTGAAGATGTCTTAAATGGATTGATTGGTACTGCCTATATCAAAAAGGTGCATCTTGTTTTTCAGTAGCCCATCACGAAAGAACTCCACGGTTAAGCATGCTTGACTTGGGGTAATTTCAAGATGGGTGACCTCTTGAGAAGTTTTCCCAGGAAGTGTGCGAGTGAGGACAAAGCACGCTGGAAATATTTGTGTTGGTCTGTAGGGCTAGTCGTCAGTCCATGAAGCACGTACTCGTGTATAAGAGCCATCATTCTGTGGGTGTAAGGGCCCAATGGAGGCTTGAATCGGGGACGTTACAAATGGTATCAGAGCCTTGACCCAGCCAGAAGTGTGGTCGACGAGGACGTCGGACCACGTAAGGGGGGTGATTGCAACAGTTAGTAGTCATGTGATCCGTAAGGGAAAATACTGGGTAGGCTGTTCAATCCCACACTGCCTGGGGAAGGTCAAGTGGGATGATTCTGAGATTGTGTAAGTATAGGACTACACAGTTAAAGAAGGCTTAAATGGATTGATTGATACTTCCTATGTCAAAAAGGTATATCTTGTTTTTTGGTAGCCCATCACGAAAGAACTACACGGTTAAGCGTGCTTGACGTGGGATAATTTCAAGATGGGTGACCTCCTCGGAAGTTTTCCCAGAATTGTGCGAGTGAGGACAAAGCATGCTAGAAATACTTGTGTTGGTCTGTAGGGCCAGTTGTTAGTCCATGAAGCAGCCAGAGTGACGTACTCGTGTATAAGAGCCATTATTCTGTGGGTGTAAGGGTCCAATTGAGACTTGAAGCGGGGACGTTACATGTTACCTTTTTAATTAAAAAAATGATATTCCTATTGCTATAAGAATTTCAAATTGCACTCTCATAGTTTAGGTATCACATGATTGCTGCAATAAGTCTTCTTAGTATGAAGACTACCTACTGCTAAGCATTAAACACTATATGAGGAGCAAAAGAGAGAGGCCTCAAGGGTACCACCCCGAGGTGAGTACCCACACCATGACAAGGTAGGGCAAATGGTAGGCCATATCCTGAGTGTCCTCACTGTGACCAACACATTCGATATTGTTCCAATGTTGTTCAAATCCCGTGTAAAGTTCAAAAGTGGTTACAAACCCATAAAAATAGAAGGATATTCCCATAAGAGACACACTTCAACCACCTTCAAAATTTAAGATGACGGTTAAAATATCTTTACAATAAAAATGCGTCTCCTCAAGAGAGATGCACCAACCATTTCCCTTGGGAAGGGGGTCCGAAAATATTACAAGATAGCTTAGCATCACTCAAGTTGATGTGCTAGGTAGTGGTCTAATATTGCTTTTTAGCATATTTCACGCAAATTAGCATTTCTCAAAATAAAAAGATATCTACTCAATGTAGCATAGGGAAGGTAAGCCTTTTGCTAACCAAGAAGAAAACAACCGGTAGCCGAGTGCTCAGTCCCTTTCTCCAATATAAATGCTTCTTTCCCTTCTTTATATACTATCATAAATACACACAGCAGAATTGAGTGGGCGGCTTAAGAGTCTGCCAAATTTTCCAACTTTTGACTATTGTGCATACAATCTATTATTATGCCACGTTCCAGTTGTCCTATATATATGTATGACACAATTCTCTATTGAGTTCATTACATAACATTGCCTACTTCTCTATCTCTCTCATTCTATATAATAAAGACTAGACACAAGAGTCGTTATCAACATACTGTATTTTGGGTTTTAACTTTTAATTCAGTTTCAGCAGAGGACAATAATGGCTAACGCTCATCAACAGCAGCACAAGAAGGCATATGGATGGGCAGCAAGAGATGAATCTGGCCTCCTTTCTCCTTTCCACTTCTCCCGACGGTATTTTTATATTACTTTCTTAAATTGACAGTTCAAGAGTCTTCAAGATTTCACCTGCTCTGTTTTTCATCTTTAAAAATACAAGAAATTGAAAATGAAAAGGAAAAGAAAAGATCTACAAAAGAAAGTAGACGGTTCTTCAATTGATTTTTTATCATGAATCTTGGTTGAATAATATGTATCTGATAATGCATATCACCAAAATAGAAATTAAGTCATACGTTTTTTATTCTTGAATTTATATGAAATTCGGTTCTGGTTTTTAAACTGGGGTTTTTGGTCTCTTCTTTTTCGTAGGGATGCTAAAGAGAATGACGTTACTTTCAAAGTGTTCTACTGTGGAATATGCCACACAGATCTGCACATGATCAAGAATGACTGGGGAATGTCTTCATATCCTCTCGTTCCTGGGTATGTAATAATATTATATTATAAAACTTATATATCATATATTTTGGTTATACAGACTTATGCATGGTCAAAGTCTTGACAAATTGATGGCTTCAAAAGTGGTTGACTTAGATTTTGGAACATTCTATTTCGAAAAGAATAAGATAATGAAAAAAGAAACTCTCATCTTATAATAATTTTAATATATTGGACAATTACCTTTTACTTTATAAATATTTGTTTACTTATTTAGTTATTTTCTTTTTTTGCAATGATTATAAACATATATTTCTTTCAATGGGAGAATGAGTGTAATTCTTGCCGACAAAATATGTGTTAATTTTTTGTGAAACAACGCATAAACACAGGCATGAGATTGTTGGTATAGTGACAGAGGTGGGCACTAAAGTGGCCAAATTCAAAGTAGGTGACAAAGTTGGAGTCGGGTACATGATTGGTTCTTGCCAATCATGTATTCAATGCTCAAACAATCTAGAAAACTATTGCCCTAAAATGATTCCCACTTGTGGTGCCACTTACCACGACGGAACCACCACCCTTGGTGGCTTTTCCGATGTAATGGTGGCGGACGAGCACTTTGTGGTCCGAATTCCAGACAATCTACCACTTGACGCCACTGCTCCTCTCCTTTGCGCTGGGATTACAGTATTCAGCCCATTAAGATACTTTGGGCTTGACAAGCCTGGTAATCATCTGGGTGTAGTTGGGCTTGGTGGGCTGGGCCACATCGCTGTCAAATTTGCCAAGGCTATGGGAGCAAAGGTTACTGTGATCAGTACTTCTCCTAATAAAAGGGAAGAAGCTGTTCAACATCTTGGTGCTGATTCGTTTTTGGTCAGTCGTGACAAAGATCAGATGAAGGTAAAATTCAAATAAATATATTTTGGGGTTTATTTTAGTAAAATAACAAAAATGATTATGTGATTTGTTGTGCTGTGTATTTTGAAGGTTGCCATGGGCACGTTAGATGGTATAATTGATACAGTTTCAGCAGTCCACTCTCTTTTGCCTTTCATTGGTCTTTTGAAGTGTCATGGAAAGCTGGTTATGGTTGGTGCACCAAACAAGCCTCTTGAGTTACCAGTTTTTCCTTTGCTCATGGGTATGTATTCGTATACATATAAATCTCTTATATCATACCATATGAAATTTTGAGAAAATTTAAATAAATATTTTAAAATGCAGGAAGGAAAATAGTAGCTGGAAGTTGCATTGGAGGAATAGAAGAGACACAGGAAATGATTGAATTTGCAGCAAAGCACAATATTGGATCTGAAATTGAAGTCATTCCAATGGATTACGTGAACACTGCAATGGAGCGCCTTAGCAAAGGAGATGTTAGATATCGATTTGTCATTGATATCCAAAACACGTTGAAGAATTAAACTTGCTTAATTTCTTCTTATGACGAGACTAGTTTTTTCTTTTTCTATTTTTTTTTTTTTTAAAAAAAAAATGATTTAGTAAATTTTGGGTTGTGCTGAGTTTTATGCATATGGTAGTTTTTGGAGAAACGTGACTATAGTTAAGATGCCAAAATTGTGGTTACGGGTCAAAATTTATTTGTTACTTTTCTGGATTTCTAATCAATGTAATGATTTCTTTTGATATTAATTGAAATAAATGAGGGTTTAAAAAAAATTTAAATAAATGAGTAAGATTTACCTTTTCTAAGAAAAAAGGTAGAATGTGTAAAAATATTAAAAATAAACTAGTATTTTTTTTTATATATTTATAGAAATATTTTTTTTATATATTTATAGAAATATAATTTTTTTTTATAGAATCTGAGCAACTAAATTATATTATAACTAGTGAATTTTTATAATTATATATATTTTTTTAAGTACAAAAAATGCATAATAATAGTTAAATAATTAATATATTATTAGATTCTTAGTTTAATATTTTTGATTAAAATGAGAAATTGTATGTAATATCAAATAAGTGATACTTTAAAAATTGGCTATAGAATGCATATCTAACTACTTAACATTTTTTAATATATGATACAAAATTTATAGATAGAAATTTTATTTGTATAGATTAATTTTTAAGAAAATTACCTTCTCCTTTTCTATTTTTAAATTATGAAAAAGTGAATTTCAAACTATTTAAATAAGATTGTACAAAAAAAAAAAAAAACTATTTAAGTAAGATAAAAAAAAAAAAAAAGATAGTTGTAGAAGAAAATTATAGAACCTGCCACTTAACTTATCATTAGGATTACATAATTTTATAAATACAAGAGCATCACAAATGCGAATAAAGAAAGAAAGTTTCTTTTTGTGAAATAGATTGTAAGTGGACTGGTTTATAAAATCCTCGAATTATATTTCAATTAAGCACATTGAGATTGAGAGTAATACCAATTTACAAAATTCATGATTAAATAACCTCAAAAAATAGCGGCAATAATCCTCAAAGTCATGCTTTTTATTTATCTGTTAGTCTTAATTTTAACTAAGACGTTATTTTTTTAAAAATTACCACGTGTCGAAATATTATTGATCTAAATTATTATTTTAATTTTTAAAATTAAAAATAAATAAATAATTTAAAATTAATTTCTTTTTTTTTTCTTTCTTTTCTTCTTCATCTTCTTCTCACTTCAAAAAATGGAAAGTAAATAAATTGAATGTTGTATTTTGATATACGTAATAAATTTTACATATATTTTTTTCTTTTACCGTTTACCTTTAAAAATTAAGATTTACATGTGTAATTTTTTTTTTTTTTTGCAAAAAGTTAAAAATAATAATACATATTTATTAATTATTATTATTTTTTTTAAAATTGATATCTATTATAACTTATAGCATCCTAAAAACACATTTATATTTTTTTCTCAAAAAACACACATTTATATTTATATTTTAATAAAATAATATCATAATTATGTTTATTAAAATTAAAATTATAAAATTAAATAATAATTCAAATTCAAATTTTACATATATATATTTAAAGAGTTTTTTTTATAATAAAAATATACATGTTAAAAATAGATTATATATCTACATATAAGTTAATAAAATGATAAGAACCGAGTTGGAGAATTTAAAATAGAATAGAAAAGTTAAAAATCTACATATCTACAACATATCGATCCAGAAATCCACCAACACATGTATCAATCTAATTTATTATTTGGAGAATTTTCTCAGCTAAAAAAACTAATGAGAATGAATTTTTTCTAACCTTGAAGAATTTCTCAAAGATTAAAAGCTTATCAAGTTCTAATCACTTTTTCTTTTTCAACTATAATTCTAATTGTTTATAAAAATTATTTGTATTATTTATTATTAAAATTCATACGAATCAAAAATATTATATAATATATATTTTTTTCACATATATATAAATTTTAATTTTTGAGGCCTCTAAAATGTGGGGTCTGGGACCTAGACCTTGACCACCCCACCCTGGTGTATAATTAATCTCATTTAAAACTTAAAAAAATGAATTAAAAAATTCAAAAAAAAAAAGAGAAAATAAAAAATTAACAATACCTTCTAAACATCATCTTCATATTGAGAAAAGCATATAATTAAGAAATTATGTTGTCCAATTGGTAGGTGCATAAGCACTTGTCCTTGGAGCTAATATATACATTTATCTAATTTCTTCATTCAACCTACTATCTATATATAGATTTGCTATTTTAATTTTTTCTGACCTTTTAAGAATAAAGTATAATTACATATATTAAATAATAATTAATAATTAATATATTAAAATTCATAATAGTTACTATATGTTTTTAAACATGATTTTTGAAGTTTCTATAATAAAGTGTAATTATATTAATATTTATTGATATATATTACATTAAATTGTTTTCATATTATGTAAAATATATGT
The DNA here is from genome assembly GCF_029168945.1 of Cannabis sativa. Classification (NCBI taxonomy): domain Eukaryota; kingdom Viridiplantae; phylum Streptophyta; class Magnoliopsida; order Rosales; family Cannabaceae; genus Cannabis; species Cannabis sativa. Next base: position 67,746,032 of record NC_083604.1, read on the forward strand.
AATATATCATTGTATTAAGATTGGAACGTTGGGTTACACATAGCTAAATAGAAAAGTTGATCTATAAATTATTATTTTTATTAATTAGAATGTACTAAACATATCATTTATTATGATTATGATAACGTGAGAAGAAGGTGAATAGTTTTTGAAATTAACAACTAATAAAATACTCATTAATTGTTATTAGTTTGTTAGATAGATTATAGATCCTTTTATTATTATTACATAAGAAAAATTAGAAAAAACCACAAATTTTAATTTGAATGTACTAAACATATCATTTATTATGATAATGTGAGAAGGTGAATAGTTTTTGAAATTAACAACTAATAAAATACTTATTAATTGTTATTAGTTTGTTAGATAGATTATAAATCCTTTTATTATTATTACATAAGAAAAATTAGAAAAAAACCACAAATTTAGAAAATTAGAATCCTAAAATACTAAACTGCCACATCATTGTGCTTAACAACAGAATTATATATATATACTAGGTTGAAGTTACGTGCAATGCACGTTTATTTTGTTATAATATATATTTTTAAAAAAATATATCATAATTTTAATTGTTACAATAATTAATGTCTAACATAAATTTAATTTTATAAATAGTGTTATTTTAAAGATGAAAAAATATTTTATATACATAATATATATAAAAAAAAATAATTTAAAAATTAAATTTAAAAAGAAACATGGCCTAAATAACAACCTTTAGGCCTGCTAGACACTGGTAAACATGGTAACCAAATCTAGCTTGATCTAATATACGAGCATAATTTAGCTTGTGAGTGAGATTGGCATTTGTAGATCGTGATTAATCAAGATTACATTAGATTTTTTACAAAGGTTAAAAATAAAACAAAAATGTTAAGGACAATTATTCGAGAGATGGAAAGGATATACATAACAACTTCTTTATTTTTCTTTTCTTGTTTTCCATTTCAATATGCAGAAATTATATAAAAAAAAAAATTAAAATATAGAAGAATATTGCTCAAGGCCTATTGAATAAGATATCACAATTTGAATTGAAAGTAATGGCCAAAAACATTCCTTCTCGCTTGGGATAGCAGCCTGTAAACATTCTACAAGTCACATACGCGATATGAATTTTGAAACGAATGGTTTTCATAATTTGAAACAAAGCAATAATGTTCCCGCCTCTAATAATTGAGAGCTTGCCATTTGAACCAACTGATAAGAGAGTTAAGAACTGAGCATTAATTTAGTTCTCTTGAGATGAATACAAGACCATGATTTAAGACGAACACATATATTTACAATAGAAATTTGAATAGTTTACCTCGAAACCCATCTTGCGGTAGTTCTGTGCATATAAACCCATTCCACACCTGTCACACAAAATGTTAATCAGATGAACTCTTCTAGTAAAGAAAAAGATGAACAAAATTCTTGTTTAAACTTTCATCTTACCATCTGAAATAGCTGATTCAACAGCAAAATACAACATATTACTTGCAATACATTTGGCGACACACAATAATATAACCATATCTATTTTGGGATAGACGGTTTATGCTGCAGAAGAAAGGAGCTTTCACCCCATTCCTGAGTGTTCTGATATTTCATTATTTTTTTTTATAAAGAAATAGCAATTATATCATTGCTATAAACAAACTTACCATTTTAGGGGAATTAAATTTTTAACAAACTTACCATTTTTTTAGGGAGTCAATGGCAGAGTTAAAATGAGTCATCCAGGTTTGTTAGAGAGATATGTGGGTAAGATGATTTTTTTAATTTAAAAAGAGATTATTAATATTTAAAAGATTTTTTAATTTTTTGGGTTTAATTATTGGGTTTATTTGTTAACGGGAGATCAAACCTATTAACATCGTTAAATTTAACAGAATATTCTTTTAAAAATAAGTATATTCTGTTAAACCAAGAATCACTTTTAATATATAAAGATATAGGTGTGACTATTTAATGGTTACATTTTTATTGTAATCATATGGTTACATTTTTTTTTTACCTATAATAGCAGGTTACTAATAGGTAGACATTTCTTTTTTAGAATTAATTAATTATAATTAACTATTTTCTTAAAATAATTAATTAAATATTTAACAAGACCTCTTTTAGCAATTAATACTTATATTTAAATCCTTACTCTAATTATTTTAATAATTAAGCCATTTAATTATAATATTTACAATAAAATTTATTTTTTTACAAAAATTAAACTTTTTTTTACACAAATTAAAATTCTCTTCTTATAATAAATTTTTAAATAATTAATTATTTTTAAATGATATTTAATTATTTTGTTACAATTACATGAACTAAGTATGAGGCCTCAAGCTAGTCAATCGATAACAAGTGTAGCCATTTTTTTTCTAAAAAATCCTTCAACTTATTTCACGTTTTACTTTTTAAGCATTTAAATAAAAAAAATTAGATAATTAAGTGTAATAATTTAAAAATAAGATTACAAGTATAATAAAATTTAAATTATGAAATTATATGTGTATAATTTTAAATTATAAAAAAAAATTCTATAAAATTTTAAATAATTTAAGTGCAAAAAAATAAATTGCTAAAAGATCCTTATATAGTAATAAATTGTAAAAAATTAATTAATAATTATAATTAATTTAATTTTAAAATATAATTAATCTTAATTAAAGTTTTATAAGGAAATAAATTATTAGGTTACTTTCAGGTTACAAGTTATTTATTATTTATTTTTATTTAATTTTCAAATTAATCACAATCATTTAATAGTAATTCAATGGCTTAAAAAAATGTGTCCATGATGGTTACAATAAAAATGTAACGATTGAAACTTCTTCCATATATATATATATAGAGATTGAGAAGTTATAATTAAATAAAGTTTGTAGAAAAAAAAATTAAAATATCAAAAAATATTAATCTAACAATAATAATAATAAACAATTAATAATACTATATTATAATATAATTTGATTTTAGACTAAATATAATGTTTATTAATAAATTATAATTTAAAATAAAATTATTAATTTTACATAAATAAATTTAAAAAATATATATTTTATTACGATGTAATTATTTTAATACATATCTATATTTTATTAGTAGAAACTTAAAAATTATAACTAAATATAATTTATAAATTATTTTTATTTATATGTGGATAAGACTTAATTGTTTTTATAACAAATTAAAAATTGATCTTCAATAAAGTTTATAATGTATCTCTAATTTTTATGTGGCTTAGAAACTAGGAAAGAAGAAAAAGAACAGGACCACAAGCACACGACTGAAGTCAAAATCAATAACAATAAGAATGCAACAATCCTTTTCATAAAAAAAATGCCACAAACCTATTTTCTTGATGAGAAGCATCCACATAATTCTTCTGGAATCCTCCACACAAATATGGAAATTAAAATGAGACGTGTCAGAAGTATAGGTGGCTGACATTCTATGTTTTTCTAATTTCTAGTATAGTGTCTTTATTTTCATTTGAAAAAGTTCTTGTGTTCCCAAGAAATAGATTCACTTCTTCTAGCTCACATAATTTTGTAAGCCCATACCTTACAAAAGAAAAAAAAAAACAGAAGAATCGATAAGCGCATACGTCAGCACTAGCCTAAGCGCATACGTCAGCACTAGTCACAGGGTGTTAAGAATCGTAAGTTACATTAACAATGAGTAGAATAGCCTATATTTTTATATATAACTCAATTCCTAACCATTTATTCTAACATTTTTTACAATACAGGAAAAGGCTAGATAATCCTGCTGTGCTGTTACATTTACCTTTTCCTATAAATATATATAACCAAGTAATTGCTAAGGGAAATAATTTAAACCTCTTTTTTCCTAATTTATTCATCCTTTAATTATCTCCCCATTTTGTAACGCTAGTTCCTCCTCTATATATTTACTCACATTGTTTTCACAACTGAGAGAAAAAAAAAATCAAACATAAACTTTGGATCCAAACAATGACAAAGTCCTACGAAGAAGAGCATGCCAAGGAGGCCTTTGGTTGGGCTGCAAGAGATTCATCTGGAGTCCTTTCTCCCTTCCATTTCTCAAGAAGGTTTATTTCTTTTGTTTTAATTTTATTTACTTGGGTTGGGCTCTTTTTTCTAGATCTCTCCTGTAAAATTCATATACAACAAAAGAATATTGTTCCATGGATACTAAGGTTTTGCTTTAATATAATATAGTGAAACGTTTCTTGTTATAATTTTCTAAGATGTGTTGTGGTGTGTGTAATTGTGTGTGTTTGGCTGCAGAGAAAACGGAGAGAAAGATGTTACATTCAAAGTGTTGTATTGTGGAATATGCCACTCTGATTTGCATATGGTCAAGAATGAATGGGGAAATTCCACCTACCCTCTTGTGCCTGGGTATGTGCACATGTATTCTCTACATCATTCCCATTTAATTTATATAATTACATTTAACACTTATGTTAAAAAAATTCCTTCAAATAGTCTGAAATTTGTAGTATGGTTAGATATATAATGACTATTCTTTTTAGTGTGTTGGGTATTAATCTCTGAATGATTTAATCGAAAAATGTTTTTCTTTTTCTTAATAACTATAGGCACGAGATTGTTGGTGTAGTGACAGAGGTGGGAAGCAAAGTGGAGAAGTACAAAGTTGGTGACAAGGTTGGCGTGGGTTGCATGGTTGGCTCTTGTCGCTCATGCGACAGTTGCGCCAATGATCTTGAGAATTACTGCCCAAACATGATTCTCACTTATGCCTCCAAATACTACGACGGAACCACCACCTATGGCGGTTACTCCAACGTCATGGTGGCCGACGAGCATTTCATCGTTCGCATTCCGGATACCTTACCTCTCGATGCTGCAGCTCCTCTCCTCTGTGCTGGGATCACAGTGTACAGTCCCTTGAAATACTTTGGACTCGATAAGCCTGGTCTTCATGTTGGGATCGTTGGCTTAGGTGGGCTAGGCCACGTGGCTGTCAAATTTGCCAAGGCTCTCGGGGCTAAGGTCACTGTCATTAGTACCTCCCCAAATAAGAGGCAAGAAGCTATTGAAAGCCTTGGTGCTGACTCATTCTTGGTTAGCCGTGACCAAGAACAAATGAAGGTATAATACATATGCTCAGTTTGTTTATTTTTGCTATTTATTAATTAATTAGTCTTCCCACATGTGGTGCAAATAACTGTGTTTACTTTAATATTGTTACACAAAATGATCATATGAGATGTTTAGACATTATAATGTGTAATTTAAATTTGCTGATTAAAAATGTTTATTATTAGTTAATTTCACCATTATGTAGTGTTAGTGTGGTTTCAACAGTCATAAATGAAATGTAATTAAGTTTGTGCCTAATAAACTAAATGCATTTGTGTTGTTCTTGTAATTTGGATGGAGAAGGCTGCCATAGGAAGCATGGATGGTATTATTGATACGGTTTCTGCTGTCCATCCTCTGCTACCTTTGATTGGTCTTTTGAAGCCTCATGGAAAGCTTATTATGGTTGGTGCTCCGGAGAAACCACTTGAGCTACCAGTTTTTCCTTTGCTAATGGGTGAGTTCATCAATATATATATATATATATGTGATGGTGATGTCTTAACTATAATATTTTGTAGCTGTTGACTTCTGCGTACTAAACAACATTATTATTGATATGTTATATGATTGAATAGGGAGAAAGATAATCGGTGGAAGTTGCATTGGAGGGATGAAGGAAACACAAGAAATGATTGACCTTGCAGCCAAACACAACATCACAGCTGAGATTGAGGTTATTCCTATTGATTATGTGAACACAGCAATGGAGCGCCTTGCCAAAGCAGATGTTAGATACCGTTTTGTGATCGACGTTGCAAACACAATGAAGCCAGCTGATAGTTCTTCATAAGCTTATTTTATATTCATGTATTTGTTTTGACTATGCTTATTACTCACTGGTGTATGGGACTCCATTAGAAACCACCAATTTCGGCTTAAGTGTCTTTATTTTGGTTTTTGCAAACATTTCTTGGGTTTTGGATAAACATTGTGGAATAAAACGTAAGCAATTTACATGAATCAGGAGTGTATTCATTACTCCAAAACTATTTACATTTTACAAATCTAACAGCTTCTTCAAAAGAGAGGACCTCAGTGTTAGTAGTTGAATCTATACATAATAAATTCCCCAAAAAAAGAAAAAAAATTTCCAATTACAAACTAGTACACCATTCTATATCCTCATGTCCTATATGTTTAGGCCAAATACATGAGATTCTAATTCTAACATGTTCTTTCGTTTTATGAAACATAACACTTGTATACACTGAATCAATAAGCTCTCCAAATATGATAAATAAGAGAGATTAAGACAGCTGAGAGAACCCACTTTTTGAATTTGGAAAATTAGCTCTTTCAATCTCCCAAATGAGACTTTGAAGAGAAAGAGAGCTGGCTTTCCACTCGAGCGAAGTCTTCAAATCTTGAAGACACTTTTGGCTGAAAGGTCAATTGAAGAATAAGTGTTCTAAATTTTCAATTTGCACCTTACAAAAAACACATTAAGAATCCTCAATCACATTGAAGTGGTGCAGCCTATTTTTTATTATCCTGAATGGCCAACCAAAGAATAAAGTTATGTTTGGAAACATTTAGCCTTTCCCAAACTTATTTGCTCCAACTAACTATTTTCCGAGAAGAATGAATCAGTGTATATCCCATGGAGATACTGTAGTTTTCATTCAAAAATAAATTTTGATCAACAAGGGATCTAATCTCATCTTTGATGGACACCACCTTCTTCCAATACCAGCTACTTTGAGGAGGAGTTGTATACTCCTACCAATTTTCCTTCTTGAGGTATACATTATATGCACCCATTTGACCCACATGTTGTCTAGTAATTGCTTAAACATATTTGATTACAACAATTTTGTTCGATTCCATGATATTTTTAAAGCCTATACCCCCTCACTCTTAGATTGACAAACAAAATTACAAGCCACTGCTCTCCGGCCTAGATAGAAAGCTTGATTTTTCTAAAGAAAAGCTCGACATACTACTACGGAAATTTCTTTAAGATTTTTTTAGGAAGATCCATACTCTGACTCCAATGTGAGTGTACTGCCAATAATACCGCATTAATTAGAATGTCTCCACCTGCAAAAGACAAATTTCTCGAGCTCCAATCCTAGCTGTCATTTTATCAAACAAAACACTACATTCTTTGGCCAAAATTCTTTTCAAACAAATAGGGATCCCCAAGTACTTGAAAGGCACTTGTCTCTTGCTAAAACCCAAGGCTTCCAAGATTCTTTGGACCTCCCTTCTATCACATCATCTTTTTCATTACTTTTGGCTTGCATTTCTGTAATCCTCTGCTCCCAATCCTGGGCAGCCTGCAGTAGGTTAACATTAGCCCGACCGCTAGTCCTACCTCTTCACCCTCTACCTTGGCCACAAATTTTAGTGGGATTTTGACTTCCTTGATCGCCATTTGATCCGACTGTGTTGCTTTGGCTTCTAGTATTTCATCGGGCATCCATTTTATTGGACTAGCCTGCGAAATCATAAGTTAGCCTAGTCAGACCGCGATCAAGATTAAATCTAATTTTCACTTACTTGGGAATTTAAAACATGTGCCTATTTAGCTATCGAACTACTAACATACATCAAATCATTCTTTTCTTATTCACATATTATTAAATCAAAATACTAAAGCATATAGGCTTACTAAACTGTGAGTTGAGCTTATCTCTAATGATGATTGTACATATCGTTACGATCTTTGATTTAGTAAATAGATCTGCTATTTGATTTTCTGTCACATATCTAGTGTCAAGTCGCTTGGCTACTACTCTATCTCGAACAAAATGAAGATCCACCTCAATATGTTTAGTTCAAGCATGAAAAATTGGCTAAGGATCATGCTCCTAAGTTGTCCCACCAGAGAATTGGGGGTTGTGGTGAGTTGATGCATATTTCAAAGAGAAGAGATTAGATCCATATTATTTTTGAAATTTCTAGAGTAAGAGCTTTATACTCAGGCTCTGTGCTCGATCTAGCAACAATAGTTTGCTTCTTAGAGCACCAACTAATTAAATTACCTCCAAGGAAAATGCAATAGCCTGATGTTGATCTTCTATCATCAAAGCACCCTGCCCAATCTACATCAGTGAAACCTTGGATATCATGTCTATTAACAGGTTTAAAAACCAGTCCACAGCCTATTGAACTAGCAAGATATCTGAGAACTCTTTTACATGCTCCCCAATGTTCAGATGCAGAAGCTTGCATATATTGACTTTATTTGTTTACTGCTAAGGCAATATCAGGCCTTGACATGGTGAGGTACTGCAGGGCACCAATGACACTTCTGTAGTGTGATAGGTTTTCCATGAGAGTGCCTATTTTTGCAGAGAGTTTTGAGGTGGACACATAGGAGTGGATTGGAGTTTTGAGTCAAGTAACTGAGTTCTAGCCAAAAGGTCCCTTGTGTATTTTTGTTGTGTCAAGCAGATCTCATTAGCTGTTCTGTGAACTTCAAATCTCAAGAAGTATGTTAATGGACCAAGGTTTTTAAGAGAGAAACTGTTGTGTAGAGAAGAAATTACTTGTTGAACCTCAGATGTGTATGCACCAGTTATGAATATGTCATCCACATACACCAAGATTAGGAGCAGGTTACCATTTTTGATGGAGAAAAAAAGGCTATTGTCAGATTTGCTACTATTGTATCCCCATTGAATCAGAGTGTTTTTTAGAGTGTCAAACTAGGCTCGAGGAGCCTGTTTGAGACAACATATGGCTTTGTGGAGTTTACACACATGGTTGGGATAGGTAGGATCCACAAAGCCTTGTGGTCGGGCCATATAAACATCTTCTTCAAGCTGTCCATTTAGAAATGCATTGTTAATGTCAATGTGTTGAATTTCTTAGCCAATGGAGATAGCTAATGTGAACATGATTCTTATTGTGCATGGTTTGATGACAGAGCTATAATTTTCAAAGAAATCAATGCCTGCTGTTTGTTGGAAACCTTTAGCAACCAACCTTGCTTTAAACCTTTCAACAGTTCCATCTCATTGAGTTTTATCCTATATACCCATTTGATTTGCATAATGATCATCTATGAGGTTCTAGGAACAAGAGTCCATGTTTTCTTTTTCTTTAATGCAGTCATCTCAGTGTTTATTAGAGCATTCCATTTTGGATTGGCAAGAGCTTCTTTGAGAGAAGTTGGTTCTTGTACATTATTGGCATATGAAAGAAATGTTTTTGGTTTGTAAATGCCTAGTTTGGACCTAGTGACCATAGGATGGAGATTGGTGTTCTTAGAGGTGGATGGTATATTAGTTGTTAAGGGTACTAAACCAAATGAAGAAGATCTGGTGTGGAGAGTGTTGGAAATATTTTACCAGGATCTAGGTTTACTAACAAGTATGTTTCATTAACATCCTAATATGAATTCTAAAACAATGTAAATAAACACATATAAAGTTTAAGAAACCTTACATTGGGTGCAGCGGAATGTAATGACTCCTTTCGTTCAGATCTCTAGCCCTTGATTCCTTTTTGTAGCAGAGAATTATCAAGATCTGAACCTGGATCTCTTTCTCTCCTTGAGCCCGATTCTCCTTCTTGTCGATTGGATTCTTCACAATCTTCCACACTATGATTGAGATACCACTTGATGTGTGTGGGCACTCACTCTATCACTCAAGGGAATGAAAAATTGAAGAAGAAAAGAGAAGATGTGGTTTCGGTTTTGCTATAGGAAAGAGGCTTAAAATTTTACTAAAGGAATGTGATGTATCATCAAATCTTTTCTTTTAAGCCATCACTATCTATTTATAGGTAACCACCTAGGTTTAGGTTAAAATTAATTAACATTAAAATAATAGAAAAATAAATGGTAAATTCTACAAGTGTGGCCGTCCTTAGGATGTTATTGTGCCCCACTTTGCAATTTTGCCATTTTGTCATTTTTCCATCCCATTTTTTCAAAAACGCTAATTTTCCAATTTAACCACTTAAATGCCAATTCCAATTATTTAATAACCAAAAATTAATTATTAAATAATATTGTCATTTAATATATTTATTAATTAGACATATAAAGTCTCTTAATTAATAAATAAAACCTAGAATCTCTTTTCTTCACAATTTTGCCCTTACTTAGTGAAAATTCATAAACTAGACATAGTCTAATTTTAGAATTGTAATTGATTAATCAAAATCAATTATCTGAGTCTTACAAGTAGTATGGTCTCAACTAGTATGGGGACAATGGGCCTATATAACCGAGCTTCCAATAAGCAGTCTTAGAATTTACCAAGTAAACTCACTAACTTATTAATTCCTTGTTGCATCCACGCATAGAACTTGGAATTGCACTCTCAGTCATATAGAACGCTCTATATGTTCCACGATATAGATACGCTATTAATTATCTATTGTTATAATCTCAATAATCAATGATCCTCTATAGATGATCTACATTGCATAGGGATAAAATTACCGTTACACCCTTTCAATGTATTTTATCGTTAAAATACTTGCGACCCATAAATGATATTTTAGTGAATTAATGTAGCCACTAAACTGAACGTTCTATCATTTATCTCTATTTAGCAAGCTCGAAGGAAATCATCATTTCACTTCTAAATACCTATAGAAGCTATAGATTCCATATCTATGATTAGCGCTCCCACTCAATTGCACTACCATGTTCCCAAAATATACGTATCACCCTGACCAAAAAGTAGGCTTAACTAACAAATCAAAGAACATGAATAACACTCTTGAGATCGAACCTAATCATGTCAGGATTAAGATCATTCGATCTAGGATCAACTAGGTGATATTGAATTGAATAGATATTATGGTAAATTTAACAAATCTAATCGAAGTTCGATATCGGTCCCTTCCAATGTATACTCCATACATCCGATACTGGTAAACTTTGCCAATGCCCTGGAAAGGACATAACACTTATCCAAGGTGTAAGCATACCTATCGCTGATTATCATGCCAGTCTAAATCCAGTGAACTGAAAAATCAGGGAATTAAACTTTCGAACATATAATCAAGATTATATTCCACTGTGCTGACAACACTATAATCATTAACAAATACATATGTTCTGGACTTAATAGAATTTATACATTAAACAATCATGAAATAAATCATGTGAACCATGCAACATAAAATGTTATTTCTATCCTTTATTAACTAGTAAATCTGATTATATTGAAATGGGTTTTATTTAGGGCACAAAACCTAACAAACTCCTACTTGCACTAATCTAAAATAAAAAGTGCATTTCAAATAATCTCAACACCTTGATATTTAAATCAAGTGTAGTATGTAGTATACTCTCTGTAATAGGATCTGACAGGTTGTATTAATACAACCTTTTCTCCACCATTACATTTCCTTAATCACAAAATACTTGATATTGTGAAATTCCTCTCTATATGTCTACTCCCTTAGGGATACTGGATTCTTTACTTTTTGGCATCTACTTTTGCGTTAATCAAGAAGTAACACTAGTAGTTTATAAATGTTGAAACAATGCCAAACATGTATAGAACTTTCCTTAGACTGAATAAGTATCTTTCCTGCAACTTTAACATTCAGTCTCTCTCTGGTAGACTTAGAGACTTCAGATAGGTTTTTACACTTCTCCAAAATCACTAGTCCACCCCCAGAGTAATCACCATCTCATCAGCAGACTTTCTAGCACTAAGGCAAGTCTAGAAATCTGATTTAGTGTAGTCTAAGGGTATTAAATACACCCTTATCGACTAACATATAGTTCATCTTCTTAATCTTAAGATTCACTTGATTGTCTTCTAATTTTCCTTTCCTAGGTTAATTTGATACCTACTCATTACTCCCACTCAACAGCAGGTGTTTGGTCTAAGGCATACTAAAGCATATTTGAGACCTCTCACTGTTGATTCAAGAAATTCTTTCATGGCTTTATCTTTTCTTGAATAGTTGAGACTTTTCCTTAGATAAATAAAATCTATGTTTAGAAGTCGAGAAGCTTCTATAGATTGCCATTAGAAAAGAAAATGCTTCAGCATCTTACTAAAGTAAGTTGCTTGCACTAGAGTAAGTAATTAACCAGGTATACCACAAGCCATAGGTTTAGATAAGCTCCAACCTATAATACTAGGAACAAGAAGTTTTGTTAAGTCCATTGAATAGACTTACTAACAAAAATTTCCTTTCATGTCCTTGTAATAGAAAACTTTTGGTTGTTCCATATGAATAGTTTTAACTATAGTTCTCTTGGCTTTGTTTTTTAGTTTCTTATTTTGACAATCCATTACTTTTTTAAACTAACAATGAATTTTAATCATCAGTGTCTTCCAAGTCATAACAGGGTGAGTTCCTTGAAACCGTCCCACTACGACAAGGTACCGTGAATATTGTCTAAGAATCTAAATGGCATTAACCTCTTCGGTTGTGTTAAGAAAACAGAGGCAGTGGGATCACCTTATTTCGAATAAGATGATAGAACACTTTTAGAATCAAGAAAAAATATCTACTTTATTTGCTACTTTATTTTCAGACTTAATCATTTTCTTAGAAAAGTAGTATTTGTTGAAACAAACACTTTCTTATCTAATGACTATGGGATGGTCCACCCTTCATCACTCAGAATAGCTAACAAACATGCAAACCTTGGTTAACAGTTCTAGCTTTTCTTAAGATTACGATTAGGTCATCCATGAATCTAGTAATGATTTATACTAAGTACACAACCATTCCATCATTCTGAAATTTTCCTTTCACTAGGGTATTTCCTTAGAAGGACTTAGGCAACGACTAGTAACTAATCATCAATATGCAAATCGAATTTCTGTGGATATAAGTTTGGATATAATTCAAAAAATCAACTTAATGATCTTTGAACTGCATAAGTAACAAATATTTATCCACCCCTATCAGCTCGCAAGATCTTTAAACACTTACCTTAATGGTTTTTTCACCATTGCTAGAAATTCATGAAATTTTTCAAACATTTCAAATTTCTTTTGCATAAGGTAAAATCTAGAGTGATCGTTTTAAGAATATAACGAAAACTCATATCCACCCCTGAATGTACATCCATCTGCGAATGAGAATGATCTTGTTAAAACCATTATGAACAAGATACAAATACCATAGATTTATAAAATGTGGTTGTGTCTTTTGATGACGTAGGTTTAGTTACAATAAAGAGTTCTTAGAATAGTCTAAGTGGATTTTGGTCACAGAATATTAAACTCACATTCCATATTAACATACAGTTTGAATCCATTGATAGAAAATGGTTATTAAACACTTGTGAAAGTTGAACTGTATTGTATTCTCGAAGTAGAAATATAAAATTTCTATTGGGAATCTAAAATTTAAAGTCAAAGACTTAAATTTATACCAAATATACATGAGTAATTCTTCTTTCTTGGACCACCACTACTAATCTGACTCTAAGTCTGATTTGCCTAAAGTAGGCATATATAAGTAGGATATTTCTAAGATTGAGGATTTATATCATTTCGGGATAGAATGTCGGGAATATAATCACATGCGCTATTCAATTTCTTAAGAGGAAATAGAATGACATTATATGATTTATAAACCATTCATCCAATGATATATTATTTAAGCTAATTCGAAATGAATAAGCTAAGAGGAATAAAGGATAATTTTGAATTTAAAATAAGAATCCAATGATGTCCCGATTAGCGAGAGTCAAAGTTATTCTTACTTTTATAAACTTCTTGTTTCATATTGTAAATACTTGTCTAAGGTGTCATCTATTGATGAACAACTAGATGTTGCATTTAAAATAGTTATCTATCGAGATCTAACACTATTATGTTTGTCTAATGGATGACAATCTATTACGGATTTGTCCGATTAAAACAACAAGCCAAGTTAGACCAACAATGAAGATTCGAAATTTAAACTACATTAATAACAGAAAATAACATGGTTCAATATAAATTCACACACAATTTAGAAATTATTAAACATATAGCAAATAGGAATGACAAGCGAAAATAGTAAAACATACAATCCTAAATAATTTACAAGGTCTTCAACAAACTGATATCAGTGTCCCATTTAGGCGAGAGTCAAAGATACCATCCATTGAATAGAGTTGTCAGCTCATCTAAAATGATAAACATTCTAGCTACCTTTTATTCGATCAAGATAAGAATTCAACGTTGTCCCGTTTAGGGGAGAGTCGAGGCCATTCTATCTTATGAGCTTCCACCATTGTTTCATACTTTTGTAAGTGTTATTAATAGTCGCCACCATTAGGGTGATCCATACTAAAAATGAAATACTTACTAATCATACTTATCTTTCGAGAGATGGCCCTGTGTTGTGATATTTTACACACGCAAGTGCACGTATCGTGACAAGTAGTAAACTCACTAAGAGTGAGGTCGATCCCACGAGGATTGTAGTTAAGTACGTTAAAATTAAACTCTTACTTCTATTTTGTGAATAAAATTTAAGAAAATATTACAACTAGAAAATAATAGTGAAAGAAGAAGCAATTAAACTAATAAGGAAATTAACAGTTAATAAAAACTAGGGCTTCGACTTCAATTGTTTCTATTGATTATGGCCTAATATGATTATCTCCCTATTATTAATTTCTATGCAACAACATGTTTACTTAGGTAATTTATAGTCTTCTCAGATATATAAATCTCAATTACATGCAAACTTTCTACTCTCGTGATAAATTTAACATGCAACAGGCATTAAACACAAAAACCCTATAAGCTATCTAAACCATATAGGTACTCTCGTCCTATATCGAAATTCAGTTCTATTTCATTATAGCATAATTGACACTCACTTCTCAGATCTCGCATCAAAATCATAGATAATTAATTGGTGATCAGGTAATTAAAAGTAGTTAAGCACGAATGAAATAGAATACATAGAATTTAGGGGGAAAATAAATCATATTAAAACCATAAAACAATGTCAAACAACATCCATCTAACCCTAATTAAGTGTTTAGCTACACATGTTCATGGAAGCAAAATTACACATATTAACTTTAAGAAGAGAAGAAGATAGAGAATAAAATAATGCTGAAAAGCCCTCTGCAGAATGCCTCCAGTATTGACTTCTGTCTCTGAAATTCGTACTCTTTTTTCCCTCTAAAATTGCTTGACCAAAACTATTGAAGTCCACTTCTTTTATAGCCAAAAAATGATAAAATAAGATAAAAATCGCTGAAGAGAAAAAACCTATTCTCCTTAGGATTAGAAAACCTATTCTGCTTAGGATTAGAAGAGGAGGTGATTTTTCTGCTGCGTTGACTGATAGTATTTTGGCCATAACTCTCTCGAAATTGGATAACTTAAGATGTTTCGAAAAGATAAAAGAGAGATCTAGAACTTTTATGTTTTGGCTTTTTCTAAAATATGACCAGAACATAGTCGAATTCAGGCTTGAAGTTTCAGCTTTATTTTCTTGCACAATTTTCTCTATTTTAAATATCATCTTTTTGTGAGATATTTTTATCTTTTTCCTCTGATATTTTTCTAGTCTTCTTTTATTTTAAATCTGCAAAAATAAAAGATAACAAGCGTAAAAATACTCCAATCACGATTAAAACTCAATTAAAAAATATACTAAACTTAATCTAAAATTAATAATAAAAATTAGCTAATACCCTGCAGAAGAACTTGCTTGGTTGTCTTGTCCTTTATAAGACAAGACAGTTCATCAAATTCAAGAATGACATAGTTATGCTTGGTAAATTGAGAAATGCTAAGTAGGTTTTTGGTGACACTAGGCACATGAAGTATGTCTTGTAAAACATATGAATGATTAGGGAAATTAGTGCAAGCAAACTTGATCCAATATGATGTATAGGAAGAGAGGATCAATTACCTACAACTACTTTGGCTTTGCTTTTGTAGTCAGCTGCTGTTGACCGAGGTTTTCGGCAACTAATAAAATATGATTATACTATTGAGCTGTAAGAAAGTGAGAGAAGGATTTTTACGTGGTTGGGGCATTAATGAGCCTTAGTCCACGAGTCTTTGTTATTTATGGATGTATTTAATACAGAATTTATACTTGGGAGGATGTCACCCTTATAAATACAGAGAATGTTCTTGGTGAGTATTTACTCTTCTTGCTCATATGCAGCCCAAGATTTTCGATCCCATTTAATGAGCTTTGAGGGGGTATTTATAGTGTTTTGGTGGGGTAATCCCTAGAATTGTTCTTACAAGTGTATCTGTAAGTATCCATAAAGTTGGGTATTCCCAACAAATATACCATGAGTAATGCATGGTCAAATCCCTAGGTGCTGTAGGGTTTTTATGAGGAATGTCCTTTTTGGCCTTGTGATTGATGTGACTCTTCACAGTGTAGCCGTCGCTAGACTTAAATGATCATTACTGTGGCGCTGCTGGTTGGAGGTTGTGCCGTCAGACTTTATTGCGTGTTGCAGTCTCTACACGCTTCCTCCCATGCAGCATTTAATGCGACTTGATTGCTCAGGAGAAGCCTGACACCCCATGGAGATGCTTTAGTGCTATGTGAGCCTCCGGGAGCACCTTGAACTCCGGGTGCCTCCTCCGGGACCTATGTCCAGGATGTTTCCTTGTGGCATACAAAGACTTAGCAAATATTTATAAATTATCTGATCCACGTGTCCCTGTCCGGTTGGTCCACGTATATTGGGCGAAATCAGGGGCAACATTTACCCCCCAAGCCTTGTTTATTTAAAAAATGAAACAAGGCTTGCTCAGGTGCCTCCGGTTGACTCCTTGGTTTCTTGGCACAAGCCTAGAGCGCGTGAGGGTGTGTTTAATGATGGCATTTAATGCAGCGATTGGCTTTTTGCAGAGGTGTCTCCGGTCGACTCCTCGGTCTCCTGGCACGAGCTTAGGGCACGTGAAGGGGCATTTAATGATGGCATTTAATGCATCGATTCGCTTTTTGCAGAGGTCGATTCGTTTCATGCCCATTGATTGATGCGGCGCATTAATGGTGTCAGTCGGATACTCAAACGTTTCCACCGCCTTTATTGCAAATCAATCTGGCTCGTTGATCCTTGGGTATTTGAATCGTGCGTTTCCCCCACCGTTCGATTGGTAGGTGGTGACGCCTGTTCCACATGCATTTTTGCCTATAAAAGCCACCATCTTTCCTTCATTTCGGTTACTTTCCATTTCTTGCCAACTTTGCTCGAATTTCCTAGAGAGAAAATTCTCAAACCCAGCACGAAGCCTTTGAACACTTTGCGATTTTCCCAGTTCTTCCTTGCTTGCTGCTACCAGTCCTTCTCGTCTTTACTCGACTTACATCAGGACCCCCAGTTCAATGCTTTATTGTAAGCTTCTTACATCCTTTGGTAATGATATGCTATTACTTGTTCTGTTTGTTCTTTTCTGGGTTCACATTCGAGATTTCTGGGCATGCAAGTGTTTAAGTCCTTCATGTATTCTGTTTTGCATTTACTGCTTTAGTTGTAGGATCGCCATTATCATGCCTCTGTTGTTATTGTGCACTTTCATTGTAGAAGACCACACGCTCTTCGTTCAAGGGTTGCTTAGGGCATAGAGTAGGATCTTTTCTTTCTGTTTCCTTTATCGTGTAAAACCACCTTCTGCGATTTTACTGCACCCGACACTTGTTCAGGGAATCTTTCTAGGGTTTTCCGTGTGACACGTGTCCGGAGGGGGCCTCTTTCCAGTGGTTAGGGGACCCCCACTCCCTTTTTCTTGACTTAGGGTTTGGTATGGGGCCTAACTGCTGGAATTTTCTCTTCTCTATTTTTTTTTCACAGAATAGAAAATGTCTGCCTCTGGCTCGAAGTCCTCAAAGAAAAGCGGGAAACGCATGGCTACTCTAGAGGAGGTCTCCTTGGGACCCGTTGCCTAGGAGGGGTATAAGTCCCGGGCAACCGGATGGGAAGCGGCCGAGCTCCATTCCACCTTAACCTGTCCCCATCAACTGGAGAATATTGTGGAAGTTGCTGGGATCAAGCCTTCCACCTCAGGAACCTACCATCGACCACCTCGCGATGCGGAGACGCCCAGCCATAATTATGGCGGCTTCGGAGCTTGGAGCCAGACGCACTTGATGGCTGGTGCCATGCTTCCTCTTCAGGACTACTTTGTTAATTTTCTTGTTTTTGTCGGCCTTGCGCCATACCAACTCATTCCCCAAGCTTATCGCCTGCTCTCAGGCTTATTTATTTTTTATGCCGCCCGCGGATGGGGGTCT
This sequence comes from Cannabis sativa, assembly GCF_029168945.1. Taxonomy (NCBI): domain Eukaryota; kingdom Viridiplantae; phylum Streptophyta; class Magnoliopsida; order Rosales; family Cannabaceae; genus Cannabis; species Cannabis sativa. Next base: position 67,764,274 of record NC_083604.1, read on the forward strand.
CCCCGCCCGGCAGAAATTTTGTACTTTTATGAACTTGTATCCGTCCCCAAGAAGGGGGACAAACTTAAGGACGATTTTTATGGGTTCCGGATCCATCCTGCTAACGAAGGGGTGGTTCCGTATAATAGGCAGACTCACGTCAAGGAGTATCGCCATCGCTTTTTCTTTTCCTCCGGGTTCAGTGCAATGGACCACCCGTAGCTCCTTACTGAGTGGGTGAGGATCCCTCCATATCAGCGGACTGCCCCTACCCAGACCTTCCTCCGGAGGGCCCATGCCTTTGCTTCCTATGACCGAGCCGATCTGGACGTCGGGGGTTTGGTCACTACGGAAAACTGCAGGAAGGCCAAACTTATCCTTCCGCATCAATCCGTGGAGGACTCTAACCTCTCCCGGGTCATTTGTCCCAATGTAAGGGCGCCGGTCGCGGAGAAGACCTTCCGGGACGAGATTATTGCCACGGCAAAGAAGAAATACCAGGACTATCTCTACCGGAAGGCCCAGGAGAAGGCATACTCTGAGGCCCAGGCGGCTTCCGGGAGGGGGCTTCGTGTGGGGAGCTCGGTGGTAAGAAGAAGCCAGGCAATTGCCGGGAAGTCCGAGGCTAAATTTTTTGACAAGATTCTTCAAGAAGAGATTGGAGATCGTCCTACCGGGAGGCCCCTTCGCATTGAGGATTCTTCGGAGAGAAGGGCTCCCAGGTCACAGCCTTCGGTTCCAGAGCCAAACTCTGGGGCTCCTGGTGCCAGCACTTCCGGTGCCGGCGGTAAGTCTCATTTGATAATTCATTATGTTCCTTCCGTTGGCGAATATGCCAGTCGTAGGCCCGTAGGGTTCGACGAGCGTCTATATAGGTTTAGGATGCCCTCGACCCGGTGGGGGGATCGTTTGAAGGAATTTTATTTTTCAAACTTAGGAGATTTCCTAGGTTGGTCCTGGATGGGTTCTGGTCCTCCGGAACCTGTTCCCTTAGGTCCTTCAGCTTACATTACATCCAGCTGGTTCCGGCATTCGGACAGCTATCTCGGAGATGATGCTGCCAGCATTAAAGTTTAGGACTTTGCTAGGGCCGAATTAGGAAGTCCGGGTAGGAGTAGCTTATTTTCCATATCTTGCGTAAGTGGTTTCCCACGGATGTTTAACACTTGCCTATTTTTGTTAAACAGGTATCTCCATGGACGCCATCTTGGACCAGCTTGCCGGAGTTCACACTCCCGAGGCTCCTCCGGCCCGTACTTCTTCCCCAATAGCCCCTGCCCTAAAGGTCTCTTCCAGCACTCCCCCTGACACTATTGATTTAGTGGATGACGAGGAGGTGCTACCGGGAGAAGGTCAAGAAAAGCAATGGGGCTTTTCTGAGGAAGTCGCAGAGGGTGCGGGAGAGCTCCGAGCTCTTCCTGAGGAAGCTGAAGAAGGTGAAGAAGAGCCTGAGATTGCTCTGATTCGCAAGCTCAAGGGCAAGATGGTTGCCCAGGACGAGCCCAAGCGGCCTCGGAGAGCTGACACTTCTGCCCATGGTCTCGACGGTGGGGTCTCCCCCATGGAAGAACATCCTGCTCCTCCCAACATTGTGCTGACTCCAGTTCCTGGGGATGAGGTGAGGCAAGAGCTCCGGATAGCCAAGCATAACTATGCCATGGACGAATACTCCTGGGGGTAGGCCGAGGTGGAAGCCCTTAGGAGGGTTTTGCGGGTTAGGTACAGGAAAGTATCAACAACACTGAGTACCACGATCCGTGGGACCTTAACTTGGACCCCCTTTCGGACTGGTTCCGTCGCTTCCTTGGGCCCACCTTGGCTCCTTTCGCCGCGGAGATGACTGGCGAGTTCGCTTCTCAGCTTACCCGGTGCGCACCTAAGCGGTTCGCAACTTGCGCCTCCCTGAACTCTATCTTCCAGGTCCAAGACCTCAGCCATTCCCTCACCGTGGTAAGTGCTTTACAGTTTTGCTTTTCCCTTCATTTTTCTTCTTGGGAATTCTTTCTTACACTTGTGTTATTTTTCAGCTTACTACTGAGGCTGGCCGCCTCTCCAAGAACATCATTAATCATGGCTTCGTTCTATCTGACTTTGGGGACATGAACGACGTCAGGAAGGTCCTCTAGGACCTCACTGCGGAGAGGCAGCTCTACCAGGAGGCTGCTGAGCGCCGGGAGGCTGCTGCCAAGGCCAATGAGGAGGAGGCCAAACGGAGGGAGGCCCAAGCGGAGGCCATGATCCGGGACGAGGCCCAGCGGAGGGACAGGCTGGAGGCCCAGCATCAGGAGGAGCTGAGGGCAGAAAGCAAGGCTGCTGCCAAGGCCAAGCGGGAGCTCCGGGAGGCCAAGGAAGCTTTGGACGAAATGGTTGCCAAGGTGAGATCCTTAGAGGAAACTCACCAGGCGAACTTAGAGTCCAAGGCCGCTCTAGCCGCGGAGCTGTAGGAGCTCAGGGACTTCAAGGAACAAACCATCAAGAAGGCAAAAAGAGCCGAGCTCCTTTCTCCTGTTTCCTGCGGCCGGTGCCCAAAGCGCTTCGACGATGGAGTCTACATGGCTTGGTCTACCAACGACCAAAATATCAAGCTTACCTTCTATCCCAAACCTGAGGAAATGATTGCCAAATTTTGGGAGAAGAAGAAGAAGCTTGATGCCATGGTAGAGGCGCGTATTGGACCTCGCCTTCCTCCGCGTATTGACTGAGCTGCTTCGAGATTAACCCAATAAAACCAAGATTCCACCCACTTCTTTTATTATTATTATTATCTCTTTTTTTTTTTGTACATATTTGCTGCTGCCTTGGAACAATATATTTAGGTAGCAGTTTTTATTCGAAGGGGAGACAATTTTTAAGGCCTATCCCCGGGCCGTTTGTATGTATATGACCTGCCCTTTGGGTCAGGATATTTATATGTTATCTTTCTTTTGCCACATATTTCTCTTTTTAACCTGTCCTTTGGATCAGGATTTTTATACTTATGCTTTTTATTTTTGTGCATACTTTTCGACCTGTCCTTTGGGTCAGGATATTTTACTTTTTGACCTGCCCTTTGGGTCAGGATATTTTACTTAGTTTGTTTTTCTGTCTGTCCGTGCGGTATACCCTAGTACCCCCCTGAGTGGCCTAGAAACTTTGTTTTTAAGGCACTCAGTTTTATTTAACATGTAGAGGAGGTATACATTTGGACGGTACAAACTCTTTGGACAAAATCTAAGTTTTATTTCGCTATTGGTAATATCTTCTGAGGTGATCGGCATTCCAGGCTCTTGGCACAATGGTTCCATCCATTCTTTTTAATTTGTAAGTGCCGGAGCCGATTTCGTCCTCGATCTCATATGGTCCTTCCCAATTTGGCCCAAGTACCCCCACTCCGGGTTCCTGGGTGGCTGGGAAGACCCTTCTTAGGACCATATCCCCAATAGCAAATTTTCTGTTTTTAACCTTAGAGTTAAAATACTTGGTCACCTTCTTTTGATAAGCAGCCATCCTTATTTGAGACTCATCCCGGAGTTCTTCGACTTGATCCAAAGCCTCTTGAAGCAGAGCTTGATTCGTGGCAGGATCGTAAGTCGTCCTCCTGTGGGATGGGAATAATGTTTCTACCGGGACCATCGCTTCACAACCGTACGCCATTGAAAAAGGCGAGTGACCGGTCGTGGTTCTGGGGGTTGTCCGGTAGGCCCATAATACCCTTGGCAACTCTTCAGGCCAGTTGTTTTTGTAGTCCAGCAGCTTTTTCTTCAAGGTGACCTTTAGGATTTTATTGACTGCTTCCGCCTGGCCGTTTGTTTGAGGCCTGGCTACCGCGGAGACGCTTTTCACTACTCCGTGTTGGTTACAGAAGTCAGTAAATTCCTCGTAATCAAATTGCTTTCCATTGTCAGAGACTATTTTGTGAGGCAAGCCATATCGACACACTATGTTTTTGATAACAAAGTCTAATGCTTTCTTGGCAGTTATTGTCTTCATAGGCTCAGCCTCTGTCCACTTGGTGAAGTAGTCTACTGCTACTATTGCATACTTTACCCCTCCTTTTCCTGTTGGCAGGGACCCAATAAGATCTATTCCCCAAACTGCGAAGGGCCAGGGACTAGTCATCAGGGTGATTTCATTTGGAGGGGCTCTCGGTATGTTCGCGTACCTTTGGCACGAGTCAGACTTTTGGACATAGTCTATACAATCTTTTTTCATTGTTGGCCAGAAGTACCCTTGCCTCAATATTTTCTTTGAGAGGCTGGGTCCTCCCGAATGATCTCCACAGAACCCTTCGTGGACCTCTAGCATGATTTGTCTAGCTTCAGAGTCCGATACACACCTTAAATAAGGCATGCTGAGTCCTCTCCGGTAGAGAATTTGATCCGTCATCACATAACGATGAGCCTGATACTGAATCTTCCGAGACAGTGCCCTTTCTTAGGGCAACTCACCTGTTGTTATGTATTTTATGATGGGGACCATCTAGCTGGGTTCTTGCCCAACCGTTAGTGTGGTCTCTTTTATTTTGATGCTTGGCTCTGCCAAGCGTTCCACTGGTACTACCCCCAGCTCTTCGATTTCGCTGTCCGAGGCTAACTTAGCCAGACAGTCCGCGTGAGCGTTCTTTTCTTGGGGGATTCTTTCTATTTTGTAGTTCGCGAACTCGTGGAGCAGCTCTCGGACTATTGTTACGTATGCGGCCATCCGCTCGCCGCGGGTTTGGTATTCTCCGAATACCTGGTTTACGACCAGTTGGGAGTCACTGTAGACTTCCACTCTTTTGGCTCCTACAGCTTTTGCTAATTTCAACCCAGCTATCAGGGCTTCATATTCGGCCTCATTGTTTGAAGCTGCGAAGTCGAATCGGAGGGCCGCCTGGAGCTGCAGTCCAGTTGGTGATATCATAGCCACTCCGGCTCCAAAACCGTTCTCATTAGAAGCTCCGTCCACAAATACCCTCCACGTGGGGATCGGCGGTACCGGCGTAATAGCTGTTGCCTCGGCTTCGTTGCATTCAGTAATGAAGTCTGCCAAGGCTTGGCCTTTTATAGAAATCCGGGGTACGTAGTGCAAGTCGAATTGACTTAGCTCCATTGCCCACTTGAGGAGCCTTCCGGACGCTTCAAGTTTTTGGAGGACTTGCCGGAGCGGGTGATTGGTCAGAATTTTGATCGGATGGGCTTGGAAGTATGACCTTAACTTCCTTGACGCCATCAGGAGGCAAAACACCAGTTTTTCAATGACCGGGTATCTCGTTTCGGCCCCTATCATGCGCTTGCTGACATAGTACACGGGATGCTGAGTTTTTTCTTCTTCCCGGACCAGGGCAGCGCTGACCGCGTGTTCGGAGACGGCCAAATAAAGAAACAAGTCTTCTCCGAGGACGGGTTTTGATAGGATAGGAGGCTTGGCCATGTGGTCTTTTAGCTTTCTGAATGCCTCCTCTCACTCGTCCGACCATTCGAACTTTTGGCATTTCTTTAGCACGTTGAAGAAGGGTATGCACTTGTCCGTGGACCGTGAGATAAAACGGCTCAATGCAGCTACCTTTCCGGTCAGGCTCTGCACATCTTTATGTTTCTTGAGGGATGGCATATTCAGGAGAGCCTGGATTTTTTCCGGATTTGCTTCAATCCCCCTTTGGCTGACTATGAAACCTAGGAACTTTCCTGATTTGACCCCGAAGGTGCATTTCTTTGGGTTGAGTTTCATGCCGTATCTCCGGACAACTTCGAAGCATTCTTCTAAGTCGCTTGCATGGCTGTTGCATGCTTTGGATTTGACGAGCATGTCGTCCACGTACACCTCCATGTTTCGCCCTAGGAGGCCTTTAAACATCCGGTTAACCATTCTTTGATAGGTTGCTCCGGCGTTTTTCAGTCTGAAAGGCATGACTAGGTAGCAGTATACCCCCTTATCGGTCTTGAAGCTAGTGCACTTCTGGTCTGCCGTATGCATTTTTATTTGATTGTACCCAGCATAGGCGTCCATGAAGGATAACAGTTTGAATCCGGACGTGGCATCTACCATCTGGTCGATCCTGGGCAGCCGGAAGCAGTCCTTTGAACAAGCTTTGTTTAGATCGGTGAGGTCTATACAAACTCGCCAAGTTCCGTTCGGCTTGGGCACCAGGACCGGATTGGCCAGCCACTCCGGATAGCACACGTCGCGGATCATGCCGTTAGTCAAAAGTTTGTCCACCTCTTTCTCTAGAGCTTCGGCTTTCACCGAGTCGAGCGGGCGTCTCTTTTGCTGGACGGGAGGCATGTCTGGATTGACGTTGAGTACATGTGTGATGAAATGAGGGCTTATGCCAGTCATGTCTTCTTGGCGCCATGCAAAGATGTCGTTGGCGCCCTTCAGTGTTTTTATTATTTTGTCCTTTTCCTCCGGGTCCAGGTTCTTCCCTAACCAGAGTACTTTGGTGGAGTCGACGTCGTACACTGGTATTTCTTCGACGTCCTCCATTGGTTCCACGATTCTTTCGGACCCTACACGAGGGTCCAACTCATCCTCTTCAGCCATTTCTGGCTCAACGGACTCCCGGACCATAAATACGGGCAGGTGGGTTGCAACATTATAACATTGCCTTGCTTCCCCCTGATTTCCCCTTACAGTCCCGACTCCGGCCTCCTGGGTAGGGAACTTTAGGCACAGATGTCGGATTGAAGTGACTGCGCCAAAGTCTACTAGGGCCGGTCGGCCGAGGATCGCGTTGTAGGCTGTCGGACAGTCCACCACCACGAAAGTGCAGTATTTGAATGTGCTTTGGGGAGTGTCCGGACACAGGGTGACCGGGAGCCTCACTTTTCCCATTGGGATAAGTGTCGTCCCGTTAAACCCTGTGAGCTGGGATCCACTAGGCGAGAGGTCACGATCTGTCAGGCCTATCGCGGTGAAGGCTTCTTTGAAGAGCAAGTTCACGGAACTCCCATTGTCAATTAAGACTCTGGCCACCACTTCATTCGCGATGGGGGTCTCTATGACCAACGGGTCGTGATGAGGGAAGCGCACCGTCTTGGCGTCTTCTTCCGTGAATGTGATGGGTTGGTCCATCAGCCGAGGCCTTTGAGCTGGGAGTTGAGTAACTTCCCATATCTCATTGTGTTTTGCGGCCCCGGCGTATCGCTTACGCTCCTTGCGAGTATTCCCTCCGATATGGGGACCTCCGGAGATCATGGCTACCCGTCCATTAGGCCGGGGCGACAGTCCGGGGATATGCTGGGCGTCACCTGCGGGAGCAGCTGGAGCCAATACTCCTGCTGTACCCCCTGGTGTTCCCGGAGGCATACCCCCAGCCACCTGACCCGGATTGAGGTGGGGCAACCTATTCTTGATCCATTCATAGAGGTGGCCCAATCGGATTAGATTTTCGATCTCGTCCTTGAGATTCTTACATTCATTGGTGCTATGACCAATGTCGTTGTGGTACTCGCATCTTTTGCTCGGATCTCTCCGGGAGCTGTCTTTGTACAATGGCTGTGGTCTCCGGTAGTGTGTATTTTGCCTAGTGGCGAAGTACACACGTTCTTGGGAGTCCGATAGCTCCGTGTATTGAGTATATTGGGGGGTGTACCCCTTTTTCTGGCGCTTCTCTCCCGTCCGGGTGCTACCTTTGGAGGACCTTTTACTCCTTGATCCCTGGGAAGGGCCTGTTAAGCTAGCAGCCGGAGCAGAATGTGAAGGAGCTTGCCCGTTTACTCCGGACGGGTTGCCAAAATGAGAAGATGCTGGTGCCAAAGCTTGGCCCTGGCTATACCCGGGGGTAGCAGAGAATTGTACACCACTTGTTTGTGGGGTCGCAGTCGGGGCAGTACCCGAGGGCGATACTCCGGGCATAAACCCTGCTATTCCGGTGGGGTAGTAGCCCCCATAAGCCACGATTTGGGCTTCTTCGAGGTTGATATATTTTTGGACTCTCTTCTGGAAGTCCTGGAGGCTAGCAGCCCCTTCTTGCTGCAACTCATTCCAGAAAGGAGTCCCAGTACGGATTCCTGCTTGGAGAAGTGCAAGCTGTTGTCCGTCATCAACCTTCTTGGTTTTCGAGGCTTCCTCTCGGAACCTCTTGATGTAATTCTTCAAGGTCTCGGAGGGCAGTTGCTTGATATTAGTCAAGGCACTGACCTCCAGGTTGACCTTTCTTGCGGCCACAAACTGTCTCCGGAAGTTGGTCTGTAGCTTGTTCCAACAACCCACGGATCCTGGTTCCAGTTTTTTGAACCATTCCTCCGCGGACCCACTTAGAGTGAGTGGGAAGCACAGACACTTGGCGTCATTGCTGACCCTCATGACCGTCATGACGCGGTTGAACCGTGACAGGTGGTCGCTGGGATCGGAGTTCCCGGTATATGCTGCCATTTCGGGCATCTTGAAGTTTTTAGGGAGCTCTGCCTCTAGGATGTGCTTAGCACATGGCTCTCGATCCTCGCTGTCCGAGTCGGAGTCGTCTCCCTTTTGCCTCCGGGAGACTCGGTCAATGTCTTTTCGGAGTATGGCGAGTTCCGCCATAATTCCTTCATTCAACGTACCCGAGGAAACCACGTGTCCGTATCTTTTTTGGTCAAGCTGATCCCGAAGGTCACCTTGGTTCCCATTGATTTGATTTCTCAGATCAACGGGAGGACATCTCTGTCCTCTTCTCCCTCTACCTCCGGGTTCCTGGTGTACAGAAATGCTTTTTCGGTCCCCTCGATCCTGAGGGCCAAGACTCCCTTTTTGGGGCTTGCCCCTCTGCGGACCTTTCCCTTTAGGGAAATTTGAGCGGACCTTTCGCGGATCCTGCACCTTTTTCTTTCGCCCAGGGGTAGAAGTAGGGTTTTTTGTTTGATTCCCTTCAGCAGGATATCTTATAGGGCTAGGCTCCCTAGATTTCTGCTGCTGGGAATTAGGCGAAGACGTCGCTGGCTCCTTGTTGAACCCAGCGGTCATTGCCTTGGGGTGCACGTGAATGCCAGCTGCTTCCATGGCTTTTTGCATGGCCAGCATCACTTCCTGCATTTTCTGGTTTTGCGCTTTCTGAGCTTCGATCTCGGCTTCATGATCGATAGCTTTTTGTCTAAGAAGCACCAGTTCTGAGTAACTACCTTCGTCATAGGCATACTCGTCGAGGTTTCCCTCGTAGTCATCATCGGGGATTATTTCTTCTTCCTCGGACTCCTCTGCTGCTCTTGAGGCTACATCTTCCTCGTTTGGGTCTTGAGCGTCTTCTAGAGGGCGAGGCTGACGAGTACTTCTTGTCTCCACCATATTTGTGAAGCCAAATGCTTGTTTTGTAGCAGCTTTCTTCAGCTCTCAATGAAAGCACCAAAATGTTGACCGAGGTTTTCGGCAACTAATAAAATATGATTATACTATTGAGCTGTAAGAAAGTGAGAGAAGGATTTTTACGTGGTTGGGTCGTTAATGAGCCTTAGTCCACGAGTCTTTGTTATTTATGGATGTATTTAATACAGAATTTATACTTGGGAGGATGTCACCCTTATAAATACAGAGAATGTTCTTGGTGAGTATTTACTCTTCTTGCTCATATGCAGCCCAAGATTTTCGATCCCATTTAATGAGCTTTGAGGGGGTATTTATAGTGTTTTGGTGGGGTAATCCCTAGAATTGTTCTTACAAGTGTATCTATAAGTATCCATAAAGTTGGGTATTCCCAACGAATATACCATGAGTAATGCATGGTCAAATCCCTAGGTGCTGTAGGGTTTTTATGAGGAATGTCCTTTTTGGCCTTGTGATTGATGTGACTCTTCACAGTGTAGCCGTCGCTAGACTTAAATGATCATTACTGTGGCGCTGCTGGTTGGAGGTTGTGCCGTCAGACTTTATTGCGTGTTGCAGTCTCTACACGCTTCCTCCCATGCAGCATTTAATGCGACTTGATTGCTCAGGAGAAGCCTGACACCCCATGGAGATGCTTTAGTGCTATGTGAGCCTCCGGGAGCACCTTGAACTCCGGGTACCTCCTCCGGGACCTATGTCCAGGATGTTTCCTTGTGGCATACAAACACTTAGCAAATATTTATAAATTATCTGATCCACGTGTCCCTGTCCGGTTGGTCCACGTATATTGGGCGAAATCAGGGGCAACAGCTACTAAACTGAGATGATCTGCATCATTTGTCATGTAATGAGTAGCTCTAGAGTCCAAATACCAGGCAGCTAAAGCATTTGATGTGGAAGTGGATTCAGATACAAGAGCTTGAGGATTATCACCATTTGAGGAAGAGGAAGTAGATGTATTGTTGGCACTAGTGTAAGTGATATCAAATCTATGATAGCACTTAGCTGTTGTGTGACCAACACGTCCATAGAGTAAACATACTGGTCTATTGCCACGTCCACCTCTGTTACTGTTGTAGGATCATCCTTCTCTGTTTGAGCCTCTGAACCCACGATTGGAAGAAGAGCCTCTGGTATTGGCCAGGTTGACTTGCACATTATGAAGAGATTTAGTTGTGTTTGTTGAATTCTCATTTCTTGGCTCTGCAACATGAACTGTACTTCTAGAGAATGAGAGGTTCAGTTCTTGATGTCAAATTGACAACCACGGCTTCGTACTCTATTCCTAATCCACCAAGAATGTACAACACCAAATCATCATTAGTGATTGGCTGGCCAACTGCTGCAAGTTGATCAGCATGCTGCTTCATTTTGAGAATGAACTCCTCGATCAACAAAGATCCTTTCTTGGTGGTTTGCAATAGATTTCGAAGTTTTAGGAGGCAAGCTCAAGATCTGGTTCCAAAGAGTTGAGCAAACATTTCCTAAATCTTGTGAGAGGTTCGACAATGGATGACATGACCCAACATATGTTCAGAAACAGAATTCATTAGCTAGTGCATCAAGAACTGATCAAGTTGGATCCAATTTTGAAAGGCTGGGTTAGGTACATTACCTGTAAGAAATTCTGGTGGTTGAGGAAGAAATCCAAGAACACAGCCATTAAGAACATACGCTCGAATACCAACAAGGATAAGAGATCTCCAAATTGTGTAGTTCGATCTTTCAAGTCGAAGATTGAGGGGGAGGAGATGATTTTTGGGGAATGGAATTGGATTTGGAGCATCAGGAGCTGGATCTACAGCTCGACCTTGCTGTGGTTCGACTCTTTCTCCTATTGGTGGTTCAACTTGAATGCCAGGACACTTGCATTGTTGCCATGATTCGACATGGCTCTCATACCATGTAAGAGTACTGAATTTCCAATACTCGAGCTTGAGCAAGAAAGAAACAATGAGGGAGAGAGAAAAAGAGAGAAGAAGATGATGATAGATGAATAATATTGCTCAACTGAAAACAGTTGGCTTAATCTTGACATTTATATATGGAGAGCCAATACAAAGAAGCTGAAGAAAAACATTAATTAACTTCTAACAACTTCTAACTAACTCAAGAAATGTACAGGTAAGAAAAGCAAAACCAGCAATAGCAACAACATGTTGCTTAACCATTTTCTATTCTAACACCTTCTTTCACAATTAATTCACAATTAATTCTTTGTACCAAATACAATATAATAAAATAAACCAAATTAATTTCAAACTAAATATTTTCAATTAAAAATATATTTCATTATTTAGTTAAAAATATTAATCAAAACTTAATTTAGTTTAGCCGTTTGAGATCAATAAATGTACATTTTTCATCACTAATCAAGACTCGTCCTCTTTTTCGGACCTTATTAATCATGATTTGTGCTTGTTATTCAACAACATAGTTAATGTGTTCATAAAAAGATAAGCTCATTTGTAGGTACTGAGACCTAAGACATATACAAGTAAGTCGTGACCTATGCCTCAGTCTTATGGTGGTAATTAGGTCTAGCTATGTTGGTTGCCATGATGGGTATCTGAAGTTGGGGGATAGTATTTAAAGGGACCTATATATGTTGATCTCGTAAAAAGATTATCGAATAAATTAAGGGAATTATCAATTTGCTATGTCAGTTCTAAGTTGAGACTAGACTAAATATAATTTAATCAAAATTATTTTCAAAAATATTGCACTGTAATTATATCACATGAATAGATTGAGAAGAGTAAAAAATTACAGATATTACAAAGTACATAAAACATTCAAAAGTAGTGAAACAAAGTACCCAAGCTCCCCACGCCTAATTTTCAAGAAATAATAACAAAACTAATCTAATAAGAATTAGGGATTGAAAGAGTTAGCAACATCGATAACAAAACGGTATTTAACATCAGATTTGAGAAGACGTTCCATGGCAGTGTTGACATAATGAATGGGAATAAGTTCAATATGAGATGTAATGTTGTGTTTGGCTGCAAAATTAATCATCTCTTGCGTCTCTTTCATTCCTCCAGTGCAACTTCCACCTACTATTTTCCTTCCTGCAACATCATAAAATCACATTCTTTAGCAAAACTGAACTAAAATAATTCACACAATTAATTCACATTGTACATCATCTTTTATGGTAGATTAAATTTGCCTATACCAACCCTATAATATATATAATAGGCTAATTTAGATTTTTATCCCTTAAACTTTAACATGTACGAAATCATCCCCTGAATTTTTTTCATCGTTATAAATTCTCCCTGAACTATTGAGATCGTTAGATTTAAGAACTTTTGTCTAATTTCATTCAATTTTACTATATCAGTGATTGTTTATGTACTAAACCATGCCCCCCAAATTTTGATATCTACCGAATCATGCCACTCGAACTTTAATATATACTAAATTATGCTCTCTGAACTTTCATCTATGTTAGATTTTTTTTACTAAAATTAGACAAAAGTTCTTAAATCCAATAATTTTAATAGTTCATGGAGCATTTTCAACGACCTTAAAAGTTTATGGAGTATGATTTGGTACATATCAAAATTCGAGAGGCAAAACTCTTCATTATCCTATATAATACATTTTTCTATTGAATTCATAAGTTCAATACAGCAAAGGTAAGAAATACACATACCCAATAATAATGGAAAAATTGATAGCTCAAGAGGCTTGTTTGGTGCTCCAACCATAATCAACTTTCCTTGAGACTTTAATAGACCAATCAAAGGCATAAGTGAGTGCACTGCAGAGACTGTGTCGATAATTCCATCCATTGTACTCATGGCACCCTTCATAATTATTTTTAATTAAAAAACATACCCATTAATTGAAATTTAAAAAACCTTTTAACAACTAAATGAATTAGTACCTGCATTTGATTTTGGTCACGACTGACCAAAAATGAGTCAGCACCAAGATTGTCAATAGCTTCTTTCTTCTTATCAGGAGAGGTACTTATCACTGTAACCTTAATTCCCATAGCCTTGGCAAATTTCACAGCCACATGACCAAGCCCACCAAGCCCAACAATACCCACATGTGTACCGGGCTTGTCGAGCCCAAAGTGCCTTAATGGGCTATAAACCGTAATCCCAGCACATAGGAGAGGAGCAGTGGCATCAAGAGGTAGAGTGTCTGGAATGTGAACCGCAAAGTTCTCATTGGCCATCATTACATCAGAGAAGCCTCCGTAGGTGGTAGCTCCGTCGTGGTAGATGGCGCTGCAAGTAGGTATCATCTTTGGACAATAATTTTCAAGTTCGTCGTTGCAACTCTCACACATGCCACAAGATCCCACCATGTACCCCACACCAATTTTATCACCAATTTTAAACTTTTCTACTTTTTCACCTATTTCGGTCACTACACCAACAATCTCATGCCTGCATATATATATATATATATATATATCACACCATGGTTAATATATATTAATTAAAATTTTAAATTGAATATATTACACTTATATAACAATAAGACATTAGTCATTTCAGGATTTTATTAGTCACATAAAACTTAACAAAAATCAATAAAAATCCTAAATAGTTAAAAAAAAAATTTATTTTTATACTTCAAACTAGTTTTTTTTTTTGCATTTTTACGAAATTTTACATAAAAACCCCTATTGCAACTAGTGTTGCAACTTAAATTGCAACAAAAAATCGTATTGCAACTAGTGCTGCAACTACTTTAGAAACCCAAACTGTAAATTTAAAAAAAAAAAGTAAAAAAAATATTATATAAAGTAATTCCCCTAATAATAATTTCGTAAATATCACTATTTTATTTCAAAGAAAAAACATAAATAATTTGGGAATACAATGTTGAAAAATTTTATGAGACATCTATCAAAAGGAGGGTTTTTGACATCCAATTGATATTAGTTTTATATTTTTATATAACATAGTTATAAGATATTCTATAAAATTTTAAAAATTAAAAAAAAAATATCACTCACCAAAAATAAGCTTGAAACGCGATGTGTTAAATAGTTATGTTGTACAATGTCTTATAATATTAAAATTATAAATGTCAGAAAACACAAATAAGTACATCCTACCTCATTTTAGGGGATGCTTACCTCTTTTTAGGGGTAGAACACCAAATAATTTTAATTTTAATTTTTTTTGTAAACTTAGAGGTTAAAGTTTATGATTTTATTTGAGGTCACATCCACGAAATAACATTGTAGCAAGAGAGAGAAGAGAGAGGCAAAAAAATGTATCCCACGTATGGCACTAGTGCTATTTTATAATTTCAGAATGTGAGTTAAATTAAGCAACTATTTTTGTTGATCATATGCCATAAATGAAATGGAGTCGGTCCAAGTCTTGTAACTTAGGCATGATTCAAGTCAAAGTAAACTCTCACTAAGTCAAACTAAATTCCTGTCCAATAGAATTAACAAAAATAGTTGTCCATTAGTTCCCACCTAACAAAAATAGTTGCCTTGGTCCTCCAATACATCTTTTACAATACCTTTTTTATATTTTATTTACATATTTTTACAACATATATGTAAATATGAATATATATATATATTTTACAATTATATAAATAATTTTTTCCCAAAAATACCATTTTAAAATTTTAAAATTAAAAAAAATATATTTTTCTTCTAAAAATAAAAAATATTAGAAAAACAACTAAAAAATAAAGAAAATAATTTACAATAATTATAAATTAACTATAAATAAATTATAAAATAATAATAATAAAAATAAGAAAATAAGTCTGATAATTATAAATAAATTATAAAACACAAAAAAAAAAAATATTGAATAATTTATTATTTTTATTGAAAAATGTATTTTTTTAAATAAAAAAAAATCAAACTATAAAAATAAAAATTTCTAGTGTCAATATATTTTTATAATTTTTTTTTATGTATTATGTAAAACTTTCTTAAATTTAATAAGTATTTTTGCTTTCTTTCTATTTTTACGAATCCAATTTCTATGATTAGTTGACCAAAGCATAATATTTTTTAAAAATTCTCATGCCTAGCTTTTAATCTCATAATTTCCCCTAGTCAATCAAAACTCGAACAATTTGTTATTACATATGTAACTTTTGCTTCACTTGAATAATTAGCAAATGGTTTCAAAAACCAAAAATAATAATTAACAGTGATACTCATAAATATGGATGTTACTTTTTAGAAAAATAATTAAAGGAGTAAAAACGTACCCAGGAACAAGTGGATAGATGGATATGCCCCAATCATTCTTCACCATATGTAAATCTGAATGGCATATTCCACAATACAACACCTTAAACATAACATCTTTCTCTCCTGTTTTCCTGCAAAATTAATTATTATTCACCAAACATATATGTTTATTATTTAAGGAATAGTATCTAAAAACACTCACAATAACTTCATCTTAAATTTCGATATATCCAATCCAAAACAATTTTTTTTAAGTAGTAATAAAAATCCATATACTGACCAACGAATATGGATCAAAACACTCTTGAAAAACTTGACAACAAACTTACTATACATCGAGTAAACTAGACCTTACTTATTATCATGAAAATTATATTGAGTATTGGAAGGAAGATATATAAATATACAATCAAGAATAAAATTTAAATTTTAAATTAAAAAGATAATAAAAAAGAAACCTTCTGGAGAAATGGAAAGGAGATAGAAGCCCAGAAGAGTCCCTTGCTGCCCATCCAATGGCTTTGTTGGTTTGTTGTTCCCCAATATTAGATTCAACCCCCATGTTTTTGTTCTATATTTAGATAGATATATTAATTAAGAAGAAGAAGCCTAGCTAGAAGAGAATAATTTTATGCCAATATTGATGCCAAGCTTGGTATATATAGAAAAAGATCAAACAAATTAAGGTAGCACATATCAAATCAATCAGGATGTGTTATTGGACACTAGGCTCAAAGTAATTTGTTTTTCCACTTGAAAATGATGAGAATGTTCTTGGAAATGTTGTTACTATTATTAGTTCTTTACAAACATAAGTAGTAGGGTACGTACATTTTGTAAGTATATGATGATGTTATACAGTAGTTAGCAACAACCACCCATTTGTTATTATTTCTTTGAAAAACAACTACAACAACCATATTTGTCTTTAATTAGGATCAGATCACTGACAGTACTCCACGTGATCGATACTGTTTAAATTTAATGTATAATAAAATATAAAAACATTACCGTATAAACTAAAAGAATTGACAGTAATAACTCTCAAACTCTTATTTTTGTAATTTCCTTAGTCCCCAATTTACAGTTAAAATTATTAGAGCATTTTAAGAGGTGTAAATAAGTGGTAAAAAGCTAAAATATAGCTTATTTGACAAAAAAAGTGTTCTGATAGTGTGCTAAAAAGTAATATAAATTTGGTACATAGCAAATTTTACACCAAATTTGACACAATATTTGGTATTATGTAAAATTTACACTACAATAAATGCACTACTTTTTCATTTACATTGGGAAATTTGATTTTCTATACTTAGAAAATCAAAAAAAATTTTCCCTAAACCAAAAATTTAAAACCTAAAAAAACTATACCTTTTTTTTTAAAACCCCAAAAATAACCCCCCTCACAATATTTTCTCTCTCTCTGCATCATCTCTCTCTCCCTCTATCTCACCCCAACCGCCCACCCTCACCCGAACCACCCTCACCCACGTCAACCCCAACCCGAACCACCCTCACCCCCGTCGACCACGAATCCCAGGCCCCCCATCACCGGCGGTCGAAGCCCACGAATCCCAGGCCCCCTCTTCACCGGCGGTCATCGAAAGCCAAAAAAAAAAAAGGAAAAAAAGCCCCCAGGTCCGATGGTCGGACCATGGGTCCGATGGGGTCCGACCAATCGGACCCATCGGACCCATGGTCCGACCATCTAGCCCCCTCTCTCTAAGTCTCTCTCAAATCGAATGAAGAAGGAAAAAAAAAAAAAAAAAAAAAAAAAAAACCAGGTCCGATGGGTCCGATTGGTCGGACCCCATGGTCCGACCATCGGACCTGGGGTGTGGGATTCTTGGGACCGGCCGAGATAGAGAGAGAAAGAGAGATGTTGTGAGAGTTTGGGGGTATTTTTGGGGTTTTGAAAAAAAAAGGTATAGTTTTTTTAGGGTTTAAATTATTGGTTTAGGAATCAAATTTTTTGATTTTCTAAGTATAGAAAATCAAATTTCCCTTTACATTTATGTCATTTTTATTATTTTATTAGTATATTTAACTAGGGAAATTTGATTTTCTATACTTACATATACCTAATATTTTTTCCCTAAACTAATACTTTTCTACATTGAAAATATATGACCACTTTTTCAAAACTCCAAAAATACCCCTCTCAAAAACTCAAATCCTTTCTACATTGAATTTTTTTTCTTCAATTTTTCTAGACTTTTAAGGAGTCGGGTCCGATGGGGCTCGATGCCGTCCGATGCCCGTTCGATGGGGCATTTTTTTGGGGTTTCGAAGTCGAGTCCGATGGGCCGCCCAATGCCCCGTCTGATGGGGTCCGATGGGCCAATCGGACTTGACCTTAAAAATCCAAAAAAAAAAATTGGTTTTTGTGCGGTACTGTGCGGGTCTCGATCGGAGTGGTCTGATAACGGTGCTGGTGGCGGTGGGTGGTCGTCCGTCGTCGTGCGTTGACGTGCGGTGCTATCGGTGGCGGTGGGTGGTCGTCCGTCGTCGTCGGAGGTGAAGCCGATGGTGGTGGGTGTGGGTGTACCGTGCGAGAGGGAGAGAGAGAACTTTTGAGCCTTTTGATTTTAGTTTTTCAAATGGGAGGGGTATTTGTGGGAAATTAGTAATGTGGTCATATATGACCAATTTTAATAATTATGGATTTAGGGAAAATATTTTAGGGTATTGTAAGAATGGAATTTCAAATTTCTCTTTAACTATTATATTAAAGTATGAAACATTTATATTATTTTTTTATTATCTTACATATTAAAATAATAATTAATTGATTATAAAGTTATTAGATCTTAATTTTTTTTAATAAAACATTAATTAGATATTAAATTTTACATCAAAATTTTATAATTGTGCATTAGAGCACAAAGTTAAAATTTAGTGTAAATTTACCACAAAACTATTTTTTTTGTGTCAAATATAGCACAATTTACCACGGTGGACGGTACGGCTGTACAAAAAAATTCGTAAACCGCCCAAACTGAATAACCCACTCAAACAAAACCGAAATAACCTGAAAAAATTACAAACCGCCCAATTTGTTAATTGGGCGAGTTGAAAATAAGTCCAACCCGTCCAATTAAACCGAATAATCTGACCAACCCGACTTTGGATTTTTTTTTACTTTTTTGTTTTTATTATATATAATATAAAGGATTAAATATATAATAATATAAATATATACTTAATTGTTAATTTCAATGTCATATTTATTTTGTTGTGTTTTGGTGAAATCTAATATTTTTATTGACTTTGACTTTGAAACCAAAAAAAAAAATTTTGGCTGGCTTAGGCGGGTTAACCCGACTAAACCGTCCATATCGTTGGTCGGTTTACAAATTTTTTTTTTGTTAAATTAGGCGGGTTGCACTTAAATTTTAACAACCCTAACTTTAGATTGAGTTAGAAAATATATAGGATAAACCATCCAAACCAACCTATGTACAACCCTAGTGGACGGAGCCTTAAATCCAACTAAGCCCCAAATCCCAAATCATACAAAATAGGCACCCAAATCCAATAGCACGAACACGATAGATGGCCTGGAATTTTGTCCCTAATTTATCTCGCCATTGATCTTCGTAATCGTCAGCAAAATGAAATGGATCTACTGCAGCTAGGCATAGTACTCTTGATCTGAAATCGTCAACAAAATGAAATACAAGACGGACGCCATGAAAAAAGCTAACGAAGTTCGTGCAAGTTGAATCGGGGGTTCGTGACTAGATGCGAGGAGATGGGTCTGGTTTCGTAGAACTTTTCGAAGGCGTGACTTGTGGGCCTGGGTTTGTTGTGCCTGATTTGGGTGCTCAGTGTCAAGGAGGCTCCTTCGTTCCAAGATCTTACCTCTCCCTACAAGCTTTAATGGCAGATCTAGATGAAGAATATTGGAGAGAAATGGATATGAGGGAATAAACAGAAGAAAGAAAAAGAAAATGAGAAAAAAAAGGAAAATTTAATTTTTTTTTTAAAAAAAAATATTGGAAAATTCTACAATACACCCCCTTAAAATGGGTGTAGTGATGCAACTCCTAACTGTTTCGGTATTTATAGAAATTTTTTAGTCTAAATTTTTTCATAGTCGTGTACGTTATAGTTATTTAAGACATCTTGCAAAATTTTAAAATATTCAGAAAAATTAATTAACACGTTGAAACCAGTATTCAAAGAGTCTGTTGCATGCGTGAATTTTTTATTTTACACGCGTGTGAAATATATCACTTAGGGCTGAATGATTACAAAACTTACTATAGATTTTATCCACTAAGCTTTTACAATCTATTTCTATGATAGAGACAGAAAAGTTAATTACTTGAATCCAATCCAAAGCCAGAAGAAGGGCCTTAGCCTCTTCAACCTCAGGAGGCACAATATCTGTTATGGGGGCAATTACACCTGCCATCAGATTACCCTGGTCATCATGAACTACCACTCTCAAGCTATGTTTCTTTGAATTATTGTCCAAGGAAGCATCAATATTAATTTTAAACTTTGTAGGCACAAGTTGGGCAGGATGTCTTCCCATAGACTGCTGCTGCTGCCTTCCTTTACTTGTCATGTGATCAGCTTTATCAAATTCCTGCAAGTAAGTTGCTACATGATAATACAGAAGTATTGGAGGTGAATATTTGTTATGATGAAAGCAATTATTTCTTTGATTCCATAAGGTCCACAGGAAACACAAAAAAGCATTCAACACACACTTGTCAAAAGTTTCAAAAGCCTTAGCAATAAAAACAATAATATTAAGGAACTTATTTTTGCCAAAGTAATTATAAAAAGGGGAGTGTTTCCAAGCAGTTTTTGCTCTGGGACATTCAAGGAAAGCATGTGTTACTGTTTTTGGTTTTGTGTGGTAGAGGGGGCAAATAGGGGAGGGGATTATGTGTCTATGGCAAAGTTCAACTGCAACAGGAATTGAATTGGAAAGCACACGCTAGACACATTGTTTAACCTTAGGGGGGATACAGAAAAACCAAAGTGTTGACCAAAATCTTTTATTATTTTTAAAGAAAGAGGAGGTATGGATATCCTTTGAACTAACAACAAGGTGATAAGCAGTTTTTACAATAAACATTCTAGAGTTATCTTTCCCCCAAATCAAGTCATCACTAAAATTATGTCCAGCAATAGGAATGTCCAATATACTATCAATGAGGGATATCGTCAAAGTAGCATTTTAGACTGTCCAAATTCCAAGCACCAGAAGAGGAGATAAAAAGTGATAAGTTAGCAGAAGGAAGAGGGTTCAACATGTCATTATGATTTAGACCAAAACAAGGCAGCCAACGGTCTTCAATTGTATTAATTTTTTGTCCATTTCCAATCTTCCAAATAAGTTCCTTTTTTAGAAGATCCCTACCCCAAAGGATACTTCTCCAGGAGAAAGAAGGACCATGACCACCAACAGCTTCCAGGATGCATGGTAGAGTGAGGGAAGTACCTAGCTTTAAGTGTGAGACTTAGCAAAAAATCAGGGCATTTAAGAATTCTCCATACTTACTTAGCAAGCAGGGTTTGATTAAAATGCAACATCGACCTAAAACCTAACCCTCCCACAAACTTAGATTGACAAACCACTCGCCAATTTTTCCATTGAACAGATATGAGGTGCATTGCGAGAGATAGCAATACCTATAAGAAGATCATGATCCTGAAAAGAATGAAGGAAAGCAGAAAGCCCTTCAGAGCAGAGGATAAAAAGGTAAAGAGAAAGGGGAAAGAACTTAAATTATTTTATTTATATTCAAATATATATTATTTGTTAAAAAATATTATATAATATATATGACTATAATAACAGAGAATCAATTAGTTATTCCAAAGATAAAAATTATCGTTCATGTGATTGTATAGTGTAAACTACTTAATTTCCTAAATCATGTTTTATTGTATAAATAGGGGTTCATCTCATAAATAAGGCTCTACTGTCACTTGACCAACTCTGATGTCATATATACTTTAATAAAAAAAATATATAAATAAATATATGTGTATATATACCTTAAGAGAGGGAGAGACGGAGACTGGCCAACATGCTGGTGGTGGTCTAAGGTCGAGTGGTGGGTACGTGGGTGCGGTGGTGGTGGTTGTAGAGGGAGGTAGTCGAGAGACGAGAGAGGGAGGAGGCGATGGTTTCGATCAGAGCTATGGTTTCGGGGTTAGGCATTGGTGAGTTTCAAGGAGGAGGGAGTCTGCTATTACGAAAATTATAAACACTACGCAAGTATACGTAGTCAAGTTACTGCTCACGCAAGTGAGGTCGAACCACAGGGAATTGGATTAATTACTACTAAACTATACTTATAATTCTATTTGGCAAATCAAAAGTATTTATGATTTAAAAGAATTAAAGTAATTCAGAAAACTTAATAACACAATTGAAAGTTGAGCAAGATGAGATGACAAGGAGGAGAATCCTGTTGTTTGTTTACCCAATTGTTAATGCCTAATTGCTATCCTATTCTTGAAGTGAATGACATATTACAAATTAACCTAGCTCTTTTCAGATCTTCTAGGTTCTAAATCACATGTTCTCTAATTAATCTCTTAATTAAACTAACATGAAATCAGCATTATGCAATAACCTACTTGTCACATAAGTCATGTGAATACTCTCGTTTCACATAGAACATCGATTATCCAATTTTAGCATTCTCAATTCTCACTTTTCAGATTTTGAATTGAGATCATAGAACATGCAGAAGGTGATCAAGCTTATACATGAAATTAAACACAAATAAAGATAATTTCACAATCAAGAATTGAGGAATGGCAATTATGCATTAACTAGGCAAAAACATTAAACATTCATCATCCTCCCTAAATGGGAAATTTAGTTCAGAAATAAATCCATAATCATTCCTACAACAATAGTCAACATAAATAAATTAAAGAGGAATAGAAAAAGAAACTATTGGTGGATTGATTCTGGATCTTCACTTTGAATTGCTCTGCTCTTCCTGCCGCTTTCTGCTGTGTTTTAGGTCTCCCAATCGCTTCCTCTGACTTCCAATCGTAGTTTTCTATATATAACTAATTTTTAGGGTTCGTCGGACAAAAATATAATTCTGACTGTACGGACGCTCGCCGCAGCCAAAAGTGGTCTCGCCGCGGCCAGAAGTGCATCAAAAAAATACGTTTCTACCCAGACTTTATGGCCGCGACCATGGAAATCTCGCCGCAGCGAGATGGAATTTTCTACTTCGATCTCTTTTAGTAAAATGGGCATAACTTTCTCATACGAACTCCAAATGAGATGATTCAAGATGCATTGGAAAGATAAAAATGAGATCTAAAACTTTTATGCTTTGACTTTGTCCAAAATATGATCAAAACATAGTCGAATTTAGGCTTAAAGTTTCAGCTTTATTCTCTTTCAAAATTTTCTCTATTTTATAGATCACTGTTATCCGAAATTTATCCAATTTATACATTCTAAGTGTAGAAACCTGAAATCAAAGAAAACAAGCGTAATTCTATTCCAAAAATAATAATAAAGATGAAAAACAACTATAAAATATGACCCGACACTTAGGGTAAAAATAGCCTAACAAATTGCCCCAAACTGAATATTTACTCGCCCTCGAGTAAAGCTAAAACTCAAACTAAAATTAAACAATGCAATAGATAACTAAACTTTCAAAAGATTGAACTGCTACTACCACCTGCACAACTTCAAGCAAATCAATAACTAGAATTTCAACTCAATAACTCTAAGAACTAACTCGGATGCACAATTCAGAAATAAGCAGTTCATACAGACACAAAACATCGCTTTTTTTTTTTTTTTTTACATTCATATCACAATCATTCTACACTTTCTGACATTCCAGTAACCCATGTTCAATAAGTTTGGATGACATACCTCTCTCCACTAATGTTGACAATTTTTGCTCGGAATCAATAGGTCTTTTTCGGTTATACTATCATGGCTTAGGTAATACGGATAGATGAGAAGTCATTTAGGCTACATTATACCATAAGCAAAATTATAACAAACAAGCACCCACACTTATCCATTTTTTTCTTTTTCATATATCCCAAAGAAGATAGTAAGAGATTGCATAATTTTTTCCCCTATGTGCCTACCCCATTGTTCACAATTGATTCTCAAGAAGAAATTACCACATGTCATCTTTTTTTTTTTTTTCTTCTTTCTCTTTTTTTCAATAGAGGCACAACACATAACAACTATTTAAATTTTTTTTAATCTCTTACTGCAAAAATTATTTCCCCACTTACAACAATTTATCCCCCCCCCCCCAAACTTGCTTAAAAGCTTACGGCATAATCAGGTATGTTGAGGGTGAAAGTAGTTACAGATAACGAATTCAGCTTAGTTAAGTGGTGATTTTTTTTTTTTTAGAATAGGCTAAGGCTCAACTTTGGGTATACTAGGTTAAACTATTTTTTAGGTAGGCTTGAAAGGCTCAATCGATCCACAAAAAACTTGCCTAAATCATTTTCCAAACAAAAATCAACAAGAATTTCGCTTCAAGAGAGTAAGTCAAACAAATTCTATTCCATGTCAAGCCAATCATTCCACAATCCAAATAGAACACAAGTGATATGCGTCAAAAATAAATGTTTGACATCTAAATGAACAACCTTCTAATACTCATCAAATTTAATTCAAAGAGTTATGACTCAAGCACACGGTTAAGATTTTAATCCATTACACAAGTGAATAACAGTAAGTCAATCAATATTCCAGCTCAGTTATCAACACATGACACTAACAAAAACAAAAACTAAACTAAACTAAAAAAAACGAAAACATAAACTGAAAAACGAAAAAACGAAAAACATAAACTCAAAAACTCAAAAAAAATTAAATCTCTCCCCCCAAACTAAAGATGACATTGTCCCCTATGTGTTAAAATAAAATTGTGGTTGAGAGACTTACCTGAGCCCCATCAGAAGGGGTTTGGTGGACCTTTTTCATCCAAAAGAGCCCTCATACCAAATGAAGAAAATTGACCACCAATAGTGTTGATTTTAGAGTTTTGCGCAAGAGTAAGCTCACCTTTAGAACTACCACACATCAATCTTTTCCAACAATGTCGAATCATTCGAAGTCCCTCTTTAGGCTTTGCTCTCTTCTTATCAGTTTTAACAAAAGAACCCTTCACCATCTCAATCTTGCAACAGGTAGGAATGTCGGTTGGGGAAAAAACATTAAAATTGACCTCTTCATCTTGCACTCACAACTTTAACTCCCCCTTTTGCACATCTATTAATGCTCGCTCCGTGGCTAAGAATGGTCTTCCCAAAATAATGGGAATAGTTGAATCTTCCTTCATATCAAGAATTAGAAAATCAGTAGGAAAGATAAACTTACCAACCTTCACCAGTACATCTTCAATTATTCCACGAGGATGAGTCAAAGAACGATCCGCTAGTTGTAAAGTCACTGTTGTGGGCTTTGCTTTTCCCAATCCTAGCCTTTTGAAAACGGACAGAGCCATCAAGTTAATGCTGGCTCCCAAGTCACATAGCGCATTTATTCCTTCAATTTTCCCAATAGTACAAGGAATAGTGAAACTCCCTGGATCTCGGAGTTTGGGAGGGAGTTTCTTTTGCAAAATAGTGCTACACTCTTCAGTTAGTGCTACTGTTTCATAGTCCTCCATTTTTCTCTTTTTGGACAAAATCTCCTTCATGAACTTCACATAACTGGGCATCTGTTCTAAAGCTTCAGCAAAAGGAATGTTGATGTGTAGTCTTTTAAAGACCTCTAGAAATTTTGTGAACTGCTTGTCTAGATTGGTCTTCCGGAGTCTCTGAGGATAAGGTATCTTCACATGATGATCAATACTGATTGGTGGAGACTGTTGTGGTGGTGCAGGGCTATCAGTAGCCTTCTCTTCTGTTGATGTTGGGATTGGCTCTGGTTGAACTTTAATCTCTTCATTAGCTGGTTGTATAATTTCAGGCCCATCATATTTCTTACCGCTCCTCAGGGTAATTGTTGGAAATTATTTTACCAGGATCTTAGATCTACTCACAAGTATGTTGATTAACACCCTAAATATGAACGTTCTAAAACGATGAAATGAAC
The DNA here is from genome assembly GCF_029168945.1 of Cannabis sativa. Lineage (NCBI taxonomy): Eukaryota > Viridiplantae > Streptophyta > Magnoliopsida > Rosales > Cannabaceae > Cannabis > Cannabis sativa. The sequence goes on from NC_083604.1 coordinate 67,789,794, forward strand.
ACATATAAAGTTTAGGAAACCTTACATTGGGTGCAGCAGAATTAAATGACTCCTTCCGTTCAGATCTCTAACCCTTGTATCCTTTCTATCGCAGAGTATTATCAAGATCTGAACCTGGTTCTCTTTCTCTGAATCTTTGATGCTGAAACTCCTTTAGCTGAAAATCTTTCTTCACGATCTTCCTCACTATGATTGAGGTATCACTTGCTGTGTCTGGGCACTACTCTAATCACTAAGGGTTTCGAAATCTTAAGGAAGAAGAGAGAGAGAGAGGGTGGCGGCCAAGGTAGAGAGAGAGAGGCTCAGGTTTTTCTGAATGAAAAGTGTAATTTTCCTGAAGCCTTCACTATCTATTTATAGCATTCCACTAGGGTTAGGTTTGAATTATTTGGCATTAAAATAATGAAGATATCAGAGGATAATACCTAAAAAAGTGGCCGGCCATGGCTGATTGGATTTGGGCCTCACTTTTTGCAATTTTGCAGTTTTATCACTTTTGTATCTGATTTTCTCAAAAACGCCAATTTTCTAATTCAACAATTTAAATGCCAATTCTAACTATTTAATAACTATAAATAATTATTAAATAATATTTTCATTTATCATATTTATTAATTGAACCATACAAAGTATCATAATTAACAAATATGCCCCTAAAACTCTTTCTTTACAATTTCGCCCTTACTAAGTGAAAATTTCACAAATAGACATAGTCTAATTTGAGAATTATAATTGATTAATCAAAACCAATTACATGAGTCTTACAAGCAATATTATCTCAACTAGTCGGGGGACCATGGGTCTATATAACCGAGCTTCCAATAAGTAGATCAAGAATTTATTACTAAAATTCACTAACTTATTAATTCTTCGTTGAATCCAGGCATAGAACTTAGAATTGCACTCCCAATATATAGAATGCTCTATATGTTCCACCATATAGACACATCATTAGTTATCCATTGTTATAATCCTAATTTGATCAATGATCCTCTATATGAATGATCTACACTGTAAAGGGATTAGATTACCGTTACACCCTACTATGTATTTTATCCTTAAAACACTTGACCCCGTATAAATGATATTTCAGCTTATGTGAAATGAGTACTCCACCATTTATTTTCGTTTGGCCAAGCTCGAAGGAGATCATCCTTTGCTTACTATTCGTCAGACAGAAGCTATAGATTCCATGTTTATGTTAGCGCTCCCACTCAATTGCACTACCGTGTTCCCAAAATGTACGTATCACCCTGACCTAATAGTAGGCTTAACTAACAAATCAAAGAACACGAATAGCCTTTCAAGATTGAGCCTAATCATAACAGGATTAAGATCATTTGATCTAGGATCAACTAGGCGATATTGACTTGAATAGATTTTACGGTAAGTTTAATAAATCTAAGTCAAAGTTCAATATCGGTCCCTTCCGATGCATACTCCATGCATCCAACCTGAGCTTTACTTTAACCAATGTTCTGGAAAGAACATAGCATTTCTCCGAATGCAAGTAAACTCTTGTAGTAGATTATCATATCAGTAAAACCCTGTGTCTGATAAATCTAGGAAACTTTATTCACATAGTCATGTTTACTTTCCAAAGTGTTGACAACACAATAAACATGATCAAGTATGTGAAAAGGGTTTCTGATGAATTTATAAATCAAATAGACAAGCAATTGATAAAGTGAACCAAAACATACACAAATGAATGAAAAATACTTATGTTTCTTCATTGATGTTGAATAAAATAGATTACATTGAAATGGAGTTTTATTTAGGGCATAAAACCCAACAAACTCCCACTTGCACTAATATAAAACTAATCAGTACATATCAATTAATCCTAAATTCTGACGGTGCTTTTCAAATGTAGTCATGGCCAAGACTTTAGTGAATGGATGTTAAATGCCAAAATATTACATATTTTATAGTGTATAAATACAAAATAAAATTAATTCTTTATAATATTTTCAAGAAATTAATGCAATATATTATTATATTGAAAATATTTTATTTAAGATTAATTTTATCTTTGTTTATAAATAATAATAGTATTTATGGCATAATTGAGAAAAAGAAATAAAAAGTTAAGAAAATGTATTGTATTTATTTAAAGAAATACAAATTAATTAAATTTTAAATAAATATTTTCATTAAAATTATTGTGATATATTTTATGTTGAAAATATTTGTTTGGATTTAATTTTGTTTGTGTTTGATTGAGAAAATAGCATTTGTGAAAGAGTGGAAAAGAAATTAAAAAGTGATAAAAATGAGGCCCAAAACTATGAAAAATAGCATTTTCGAAGATAAAAAACAAAGCCCAAGAAGGAGAGCCCATTTGGCCCAATCCTCCTCTTCCTCTCTCCGTTGCCACGTGTCACGCGCAGAGGCCATCTGCGCCTGGGCCCCACACGGACAGCACCAACAGGTGCCTTGTCTCCTCTGCCTCCTCCACGCACGCGTGGCATGCACCGGCCCCTATGGGCCATGCGTTTCGTCCACTCGCCAGCCACGGGGCTGGCCTTCGTTTGGTCCGAGCCCCATCAGCCAAAAGCCACTTTCCACTTGGCTTTCTCTCCTCTCGCCACGTGTCAAGTTGCACACCAAAGCCACCAATCCGAGCTTGACACGTGGCACTCCGGTTCTAATTTTTTGTATTTACAATTTTACCCACATGCAATTTGTAATAAGTTTAATTGCGTATTAGTCCTTTTACCCTTCTATAAATAGAAGCTTAGGTTTTTAGAATTCAGTTACAGTTTCAGTTTCAGACAGAAAAATCCAGAGAAAACGCTCAGAGCGCTCAGTGTTAGTTTACCGCTTTCTTAGTTAATTTTCTTATGGGTTTCTAAGTTCCCTTATTATTAGGGAGCACGATGAAACCTAGTGTATTTAATTAAGTATTTATTTTTATTTTGATTCTCAGTACAATATATGCTTATGATTTTCGCTTCTTAAAATAATTTCTTTCATATTTAATATCAAGTATTTTTGATAGTTAGAAATTATTTATGCTTGGTTCCATATTTTATTAAAAATAATATTCTTTGATTTTTTGTATTTACATTAAATTGTTTCACATTTAATGCTTAGAAGTTATAATTTTAAAGCGAAGGAAAAACTATTTTTTATTAGAAAATAATTGGTTTGATTACTGATTAAATTATGAGAATCAATATAAACATAAATATTTTTATATACACTGAAGTGGATTCTGAACCCTTAATCATATCCTCAAATATCACTGAAAATATCTGTTACTGTCATTTTTATCATTTAAACACTTTATTTTATTTTATTACCAAAAATCTCACCATTTTTGGAACTAGGTTAGAGTTGTAATAACTTAGATTAAATTAGTATTTTCTTCGATTTCACGCAATTCCCATGGGTTCGACCTCGTTCTTCGCAATCTCCATGCTACAATAAAGATTCGTGCGCTTGCGAGTTGATAAATGTAAAACGTACCATTTCGGTATACAACAATGGATCAGCTAGGTTTTCCTCTGTGTCCACTTTCTCAACTAGTACATCCCCTCTTGCCACGTATTCTCTGATAATATGGTACTTCCTTTCAATATGTTTGCTTCTCTTGTGGCTTCGAGGTTCCTTACTGTTAGCTATCGCTCCATTATTATCACAAAGTAGGACCAGAGGCTTTTCCATTCCAGGGACGACACCGATGCTGGTGAAGAACTTTCTTAGCCAGACAAGTTCTTTAGCAGCTTCGGCTGCAGCTATGTATTCAGCTTCCATTGTCGAGTCCGATATAGCGGTTTGTTTTGCACTTCTCCAAACCACTGCTCCACCCCCAAGAGTAAACACTATCCCAGATGTAGATTTCCTGTCTTCTAGACTTGCCTGGAAATCTGAATTAGTGTAGCCTATGGGACTTAAAGCACCACCCTTGTAGACTAACACAAGGTTCCTTGTACTCTTTAAGTATTTCAGAATATACTTAACTGCATTCCAATGATCCTGTCCTGGATTAGACTGATACCTGCTCACGATTCCCACTGCATAGCAGATGTCAGGTCTAGTGCATAACATTGCATACATTAGACTTCCAACTGCAGAAGCATAGGGAATTTTCGCCATGTCCTCTATCTCTTGAGGATCAGTCGGAGACTATTCCTTAGATAGACGAATACCATATCTAGAAGGCATGTTTGCCCCATTGGTGTTGTTCATGGAGAATCTCTCTAAAACTTTGTCAATGTAGGTTGTTTGAGAGAGAGCAAGAGATTTGTTCTTCCGGTTTCTGATAATCTGAATATCAAGAACATAGGCTGCTTCACCCAAATCTTTCATATCGAATTGAGTGTTAAGCCATTCCTTGATGTGAGTCATTTTCTTGATATTGTTTCCAATAATCAAAATGTGATCCACATAAAGGACAAGGAATACTACTACTTGGTCTTCCTTGAGTTGGTAAACACAAGGTTCATCTTCATTCTGAAGAAAGCCATAGGTCTTGATGATTTCATCAAACTTTTTGTTCCATGAGCGAGAAGCTTGCTTAAGTCCATAGATAGACCTATTTAGTTTGCAAACTTTCTTTTCCTGCCCTGGAAGAACATAGCCTTCTGGGTGCTCCATATAGATAGTTTCTTCAAGTACCCCATTAAGGAAGGCAGTCCTGACATCCATTTTCCAGATTTCATAATCAAAAGCAGGAGCTATGGAGAGAAGAATTCAGATGGATTTGAGCATGGCAACAGGACTAAAAGTTTCCTCATAGTCCACGCCTTCTCTTTGGGTATAACCCTTGGCTAAAAGTCTAGCTTTAAAAGTTTCGACTTCGCCTCCAGCTCCTCTTTTCTTCTTGTAAACCCACTTGCATCCTATCGGATGATAGTCGTCAGGTGCGTCTACATATTCCCAGACTTTGTTCTTTTTCATGGAATCCATTTCTGAATCCATGCCGGCCGACCATCGTTTCCGTTGCGGACTAGCCATTGCCTGTTTATAGGTCAATGGATCGTCTTCAATACCGTCACCAACGACCATATTGATTTCACAATCCAAGCCATAACGATCTGGTTTTGTTGAAACCCTCCCACTACGATGAGGAGCGGTGATCTTCTGAACAGAAACTTTAGTAGTAGATTTCTCAGTTGGTTCGACTGAGGGAGTGGGATTGTCCTCTTCAGGAGTGGAGGAGGACGGAACATTGGAAGGACTTATATCTGATAGCAATTCCTCTAGAACAACTTTACTTTTCGGTTTGTTGTCTTTAATATAGTTCTCTTCAAGGAAAGTAGCATTTGTAGAAACAAACACTTTGTTATCCTTGTGACTATAAAATAGTCCACCCCTAGTCTCTTTAGAATTTCCGACAAACATGCATACTTCGGTACGTGATTCAAGTTTGCCTTCTTTCTTTCTTAAGACATGAGCAGGGCACCCCCAAATTCTGTAGTGGCGTAAACTAGGTGTACGACCATTCCAAAGTTCGACGGGTGTCTTAGGGACTGCTTTAGATGGAACAACATTTAAAATGTCATTTGCCATCTGTATAGCATGTCCCCAGAAGGACGTAGACAGAGTTGAATAACTCAGCATAGACCTAACCTTTTCCAAAAGAGTGCGATTTCTTACTTCTACAACTCCATTTTTTTGTGGAGTGCCTGGGGCAGTGTATTGGGATTCAATTCCAAGTTCAGTTAAATGATCTTTGAACTGCATATCCATATATTCTCCACACCTATCAGTTCGCAAGATCTTTAATGATTTACCTAATTGGTTTTGAGCCAAAGCATGAAACTCCTGAAACTTTTCAAAGGTTTCAGATTTCTTTTGCATTAGGTAAAGAAAACTATATCTAGAGTAATCGTCAATGAAAGTGACAAAATACTCATAACCACCTCGGGCTTTTACATTCAAAGGTCCGCAGACATTGGAATGCACTAACCCTAGGGGAATTTTGGTACGCTCTCCCTTTGTAGAGAAAGAACGTTTAGTCATTTTTCTTTCTAGGCAGGACTCGCATACTGGTAGTTCACCTAAGACGATATTTTTCAATGGATCGCCTTTGGTTAGCCTATTGAGTCTATCAAAGCCTATATGACCTAAACGTAAATGCCATAGATAAGTTTGATCATCATTATCAATCTCTTTTCTTTTGAGGTTTCTAGGTTTAGCTACATTGAAAAGTTCACTGTTTAGTGAGATTTGAGTATTCGGTCTTAAAACATAAAGCCCTTGTTCCATGGTAGCAACACATATTTGAAATCCATTACGAGATATTGAACAATTTGTACTCGAAAAATTCAATATATAAGATTGTGTTTGCAAACATGAGACACTAATCAAGTTTCTACTAAAGTTTGGAATAAATAAAATATTTTCTAAAATTAAAAATCTTTGTTGAAACTTGATGCGGGCTTTTCCTCTAGCTTTGACCGACACTAACTCGCCATTGCCAACTTTAAGCTTTAACTCTCCTAGAAGCAGATTTTCCCAAGTTTCAAGAAGCTGCAGTGAAGAACATACATGGTTAGTAGACCCAGAATCAACAATCCAGACGGATTTGTTGTTCTCTAAAACACATGATTCAAAGACAAAAGCATTACCTTCGTTTGAATTGTTTAGAAGCCTGGGACATCGTTCTTCTTGATGTCCCTTTTCATTACAATTCGAACATAGAAGATTATGTCTGATAATTGTACTTGAAGAAGCAGCTTTGCTAGAGCCTTCATGCCTAGTCCTTTTCCTCTGATTATGAATTGCAAACTTAGGGGACCCATTGCAATCAGATTCCGTTCATGGGCTCGTAATTCTTCTTCGAGCTTGTCCATGTCGGAGGAGTTGAAATTGTTAATCATGTAAGAAATAACAAATTCATTATACTCCGGAGGAAGACTATTAAGAATGAGTTGGACCCATTGTTCTCTTGATAAATCAATTCCTAGTAGATTTGCCTTTTGGAACTTCAGATTCATCATCAACAGGTGCGAGTTTATGCAACTACAAGGATGCATTTTCACACTATAGAGTTCTTTTGCTAAGATATTAACTAGGAGAGGATCGGGGCGAGGGTTATTCATAATGGCACTACAACACATCAATAAAACAGAAGTAAGGTTTTGGTTCATAAATTCACACACTTGTTCAAAAAATAACAAATAATTACACATGTTATAAAAATACTAAATCTAACATAGTTTATTTTCTAAGGTCTTTCAACAAACTGATACAGTGTCCCGTTTAGGCGAGAGTCAAAGCATCATCCATTGAATAGAGTTGTCAACTCATCTAAAATGATAACCATTCTAGCAACCTTTTATTCGATCAAGATTGGAATTCAGCGTTGTCCCGTTTAGGCGAGAGTCAAGGCAATTCTATCTTATGAGCTTCCACCATTGTTTCATAATTTGCAAGTCAAGTATGGTCGCCACCATTAGGGTGATCCATACCATACAAAACACTTACAAACTACTTATCTTTCGAGATTAAACGGTGCGAAATTGCTAATGAACGTTCCTCCATTAGGGAGGATTACTCACTAAAACAAACGCAATGTAAAACAAACAATGGAGATCGAATATCTCTTGATTAAAAGCTCATTATTTAAAAAAAATATGTATTTTGTATAATCATTTATTCCATATTATAATAATGAAAAATTACAAATTAAAGTTGGTTTAAATAAAAAGTCAACTTCAATTAATTTTCAATTATTATTTAATTTCGAAAAATAAATTCGAATAATAAAAAAAATGGAATAAGTTCCATATAATAATGAAAAATTACAAATTAAAGTTGGTTTAAATAAAAAATCAACTTTAATTAAATTTCAATTATTATTTAAATTCGAAAAATAAATTCGAATAAAATGGAACAAATTTGAAAATATCTTGTTTAAGTTGTTTTAGAAGAATCTAAAAAAAAAAAATCAACTTAAATATCTTTCAAATCAGATTTAATTAAATTAAAATTAAGTTGTAACCACTTAATTTGAAAATATTCCATTTTAAGTTAATATTCGAAAAGATATTAACTTAAAAAATATCTAAAGAATCTTAATAACCAATGCCTAAAATTCCTCAACTTAATTTTGAAATTTTAAATCCAAAAGATATTCAGATTTAAGTTGGTTAGTTATAGATAACTAAATATCAACTTAAATAGGAATATTTAATGAAAAATTTAAATTAAAGCTTCAGTTTGAATCTAGATGGTTATAATTCTATATTTAATTAAATACAAGAAAATACATATAGTTTAGCTTAGAATATAAAATTCTTTAAACTATGGTTTTCTTAAATTAATTTCAAAATAAATGAAATTAATTATTTTGCTAATCAATTTTATTAGGTTAAACTAATTTAATTAACCTAGTACAGTTATTCAAATCAGGCAAATGGGCCTTCACAATTGGAGTGGTTCATGTGAGGGGGTGCTGGGTTCAGTATGTCGTACCCACTTCTATGGCTCCCAACTCTCACACAAGGCCCAAAAGAGAGGAATTTAACCTTAAAATGAACAACTGCTATTAATTGAATAGGCCCAAAAACTAAATGGGCCTAAATAAAATCTATCAACAACTATGATATTTTATTTAGCAACAACAGCCTATATGCATCTATAATGAAATTAAACACATAGGCTCACACAGGCACACAATTGGGATGGATCCTATCATGTTGCTAGGTAATACATAGATGAAAGAAGATTGTAAATATACCTGTTACAAATTATTTACTTGACCAAGGGAGCCATGAGTTAAAATCAGATCATTGGATCTGTCAACAAGTTAACCATGGCTATTTGCAATCAAGCAATAATAGGTTTTAAAAACTTACAAACAAGCTAAAACACATACTCCTGCAACAAGGTTAGCTGGATAGTTGGATGTAGGATTTATTTAATTTTAAATAAATAATTTCGAAAAAATAATTAATTAAATAAATAAATAATTTATTTTTCGAAAATTTTAAAAAATTTCGAAATTAAAAAAATTTAAAATTAAACCTACAATTTTGAAAAAATTAGGTTTCAACCAACCTAAATATCATTTCAAAATTTGCTAACTACTTTTAAAAATTTAATGTTATTTTATAAATAAAAATTAAATAAAAAATTAAAAAAAAAAAAGATAAATGAATATCTTTTTCAGATTTTAAATGTAATTTAAATAAATAAAATAAAAAAATTTAAAAGTTAGCAAATATCTTACATCTATTTAAAATTACATGATTATAGTTATCTTATTTTAAATTTAAATAAGGTCAAATTATTTAAAAAAAATTAATTTAAAAAATTTAATATCTGACCTTAAATTTAAAAATAAGATAAGATATAATTAAATTTAAAAATAATATAGATAATTAAGCAAAAAAAAAAAAAAAGTTATTTACTATTTTTCAAATTCAAATTACACTAATATCATGAATAAAATTTAAAAAATTTTAATTAAATTAATTATGATAATTAGAATTGAATTAGGAATAGTAAATGTTTAAATACAGAACTACACAAAAAATCGGAAGTTAAATCCATGAAAAAGCATGAAAAATCGAAGAAAAACGAAAAAAAACGAAAAAATTGTGAGCTGTACGGACGGTATGCTGTGCATACTCGTCCGCGCGCGCACGCTAGGGAGCCTGCCAAGAAACCTCGGCGCTGGGAGGGATGCGCATGATTTCCGCGCGCGGAGAGGGGTGTCTTCAGACACCCGTGCGTGTTGCTCGGACAAAATGATGTCCGAACACGCATGTGACCGAGGTGCACTCGGTTTCGCGCGCGCGTGGGTGATGCAGCATCCTTATCTTTTTTTTGAATCTTCAAAAAATCACAACTAATTCAAATTAAATCGAAATTGGGTTCTGTAAAAAAGTAACTTGCTTAATTTTTTCCATACTATCAAATAAAAATAATTCTAGAAACAGATTTTCAATTATTTTTCACGAAAATTCACAAACATCAATCAATCATCAAATAACACTCAATACAACGTGATACCATCCAAAACATCAAACAATCGTTTTAAAGTCCAAATTTCTTGCAAGAAAATCAATTACCATGGCTCTGAGGCCAGTTGTTGGAAATTATTTTACCAGGATCTTAGATCTACTCACAAGTATGTTGATTAACACCCTAAATATGAATTTTCTAAAACGATGAAATAAACACATATAAAGTTTAGGAAACCTTACATTGGGTGCAGCGGAATTAAATGACTCCTTCCGTTCAGATCTCTAACCCTTGTATCCTTTCTGTCACAGAGTATTATCAAGATCTGAACCTGGATCTCTTTCTCTGAATCTTTGATGCTGAAACTCCTTTTGCTGAAAATCTTTCTTCACGATCTTCCTCACTATGATTGAGGTATCACTTGCTGTGTGTGGGCACTACTCTAATCACTAAGGGTTTCGAAATCTTAAGGAAGAAGGGAGAGAGAGAGGGTGGCGGCCAAGGTAGAGAGAGAGAGGCTCAGGTTTTTCTGAATGAAAAGTGTAATTTTCCTGAAGCCTTCACTATCTATTTATAGCATTCCACTAAGGTTAGGTTTGAATTATTTGGCATTAAAATAATGAAGATATCAGAGGATAATACCTAAAAAAGTGGCCGGCCATGGCTGTTTGGATTTGGGCCTCACTTTTTGCAATTTTGCAGTTTTATCACTTTTGTATCTGATTTTCTCAAAAACGCCAATTTTCTAATTCAACCATTTAAATGTCAATTCTAACTATTTAATAACTATAAATAATTATTAAATAATATTTTCATTTATCATATTTATTAATTGAACCATACAAAGTATCATAATTAACAAATATGCCCCTAAAACTCTTTCTTTACAATTTTCGCCCTTACTTAGTGAAAATTTCACAAATAGACATAGTCTAATTTGAGAATTATAATTGATTAATCAAAACCAATTACATGAGTCTTACAAGCAATATTATCTCAACTAGTCGGGGGACCATGGGTCTATATAACCGAGCTTCCAATAAGTAGATCAAGAATTTATTACTAAAATTCACTAACTTATTAATTCTTCGTTGAATCCACGCATAGAACTTAGAATTGCACTCTCAGTATATAGAATGCTCTATATGTTCCACCATATAGACACATCATTAGTTATCCATTGTTATAATCCTAATTTGATCAATGATCCTCTATATGAATGATCTACACTGTAAAGGGATTAGATTACCGTTACACCCTACTATGTATTTTATCCTTAAAACACTTGACCCCGTATAAATGATATTTCAACTTATGTGAAATGAGTACTCCACCATTTATTTTCGTTTGGCCAAGCTCGAAGGAGATCATCCTTTGCTTACTATTCACCAGACAGAAGCTATAGATTCCATGTTTATGTTAGCGCTCCCACTCAATTGCACTACCGTGTTCCCAAAATGTACGTGTCAGCCTGACCTAAAAGTAGGGTTAACTAACAAATCAAAGAACACGAATAGCCTTTCAAGATTGAGCCTAATCATAACAAGATTAAGATCATTTGATATAGGATCAACTAGGCGATATTGACTTGAATAGATTTTACGGTAAGTTTAATAAATCTAAGTCAAAGTTCAATATCGGTCCCTTCCGATGCATACTCCATGCATCCAACCTGAGCTTTACTTTAACCAATGTTCTGGAAAGAACATAGCATTTCTCCGAATGCAAGTAAACTCTTGTTGTAGATTATCATATCAGTAAAACCCTGTGTCTGATAAATCTAGGAAACTTTATTCACATAGTCATGTTTACTTTCCAAAGTGTTGACAACACAATAAACAGGATCAAGTATGTGAAAAGAGTTTCTGATGAATTTATAAATCAAATAGACAAGCAATTGATAAAGTGAACCAAAACATACACAAATGAATGAAAAATACTTTTGTTTCTTTATTGACGTTGAATAAAATAGACTACATTGAAATGGAGTTTTATTTAGGGCATAAAACCCAACAGTAATTGCCTTGTAGTTTTCCTTAGGATTAACTTCAGTTGTACTAGGCAAATTTCCTTGAGGACGGGTTGCTTCCTGGGTTGCTAGCTTCCCCATTTGAGTCTTCAAATCTTTAATGGAAGATCTAGTTTCAGTCATGAATTGTAACAATAAATCGGTCTGCAAACTAGAATTTCCACTAGAGCTTTGTTGCTGAGTATACTGTTGGTTCTGTGATTTCTTTGCTGATAGAACCCACTGTTCCTTCGGTTACCACCTTGGTTGAACCCATAATTGTTGTTGTTGTTCTGCGAATAATTTCCAATGGCTTTTGCTTCATCCATTGGCAAATCATCCACATCTGCCTGACACTCAGAAAAGTGATGGGGACCTCCACATATCTCACAAACAACTTGGGCTTGTTTAGCTTTCCCTGCGATTAACTTTGTTAAGGCCTCAACCTGAGCTGTCAGCTTTGTAATGGCATCAACCTCTAGCACACCAGCGACCTTTTTAGTTTGACTTCTTTCAGTTGGCCACTGCTGATTGTTTAGGGCCATCTCTTCCAACAGATCATAAGCCTCATTTGCACTCTTTCTCGTAAATGCTCCACCAGCTGCTGCATCTATAAGAGTTCTAGTGTTACCAATCAGCCTGTTGTAGAAGTTGTGAACTAGCATCCACTTCTCTATACCATGATGAGGGCACTTCCTGATGAGATCCTTAAACCTCTCCCAAGACTCATGGAGAGATTCATTATCTTGCTGACAGAAATTGTTGATTTCTCCTCGCAACTTGGCTGACTTTGCTGGAGGAAAGAACTTTGACAGAAACTTTGTTGCCAAGTCATTCCAAGTGGCAATGGAGTTGGGTGGCAAGGAATTCAACCAACTCTTGCATCATCACTAACTCCATTGACTTTAAAAGTCTCACAAAGTTCCATGAAGTTCAAGAGATGCAGATTAGGATCTTCTGAAGGGAGTCCACCAAACTGGACTGATGACTGCACCATCTGGAGTATGGCAGGCTTGATTTCAAAGTTATTAGCATCCACTGCCGATGGCCTGATACATGACTGCACTCCAGTAAGAGTAGGGACGATGTAATCTCTCAAGCTACGACCATTAGCTTGATCTTCAACGGCACCTCCATTATTACCGTTATTGCCTCCATTGTTTGCAGCATTAGCATTCACATTAGCAGCCATGATTTCTGATCTTTCAGCAGTTGCTGAAACTCGTTCTTGCCTCTTGTTCTTTCGGTTTCTCCTACAAGTTTTCTCCATTTCGGGGTCAACGGGTAATACAACTACTTGCCCTTGGCGGCGCATGCACTCAAAAGACCTGAAATAGATAAAAAAAAAAAAGGTTTTGCAAGAGAAAGGTTAGAAATTAAGCAAGAAAAATATACTAAAGTAGAAGTTAGTATAATTTTGTGTAATATTAATCTTTAAACGATTCCCCGGCAACGGCGCCAAAAACTTGTTACGAAAATTATAAAAACTACGCAAGTATACGCAGTCAAGTAGTAGCTCACGCAAGTGAGGTCGAACCACAGGGAATTGGATTAATTACTACTAACCTATACTTATAATTCTATTTGGCAAATCAAAAGTATTTATGATTTAAAAGAATTAAAGTAATTCAGAAAACTTAATAACACAATTGAAAGTTGAGCAAGATGATATGACAGGGAGGAGAATCCTGTTGTTTGTTTACCCAATTGTTAATGCCTAATTGCTATCCTATTCTTGAAGTGAATGACAGATTACAAATTAACCTAGCTCTTTTTCAGATCTTCTAAGTTCTAAATCACATGTTCTCTAATTAATCTCTTAATTAAACTAACATGAAATCAACATTAAGCAATAACCTACTTGTCACATAAGTCATGCGAATACTCTCGTTTCACATAGAACATCGATTATCCAATTTTAGCATTCTCAATTCTCACTTTTCAGATTTCGAATTGAGATCATAGAACATGCAGAAGGTGATCAAGCTTATACATGAAATTAAACACAAATAAAGATAATTTCACAATCAAGAATTGAGGAATGGCAATTATGCATTAACTAGGCAAAAACATTAAACAACATTCATCATCCTCCCTAAATGGAAAATTTAGTTCAGAAATAAATCCATAACCATTCCTATAACAATATTCAACATAAATAAATTAAAGAGGAATAGAGAAAGAAACTGTTGGTGGATTGATTCTGGATCTTCACTTTGAATTACTCTGCTCTTCCTGCTGCTTTCTGCTGTGTTTTAGGTCTCCAAATCGCTTCCTCTGACTTCCAATCGCAGTTTTCTATTTATAACTAATTTTTAGGGTTTGTCGGACAAAAATACCCCTGACCGTACGGACGCTCGCCGCGGCCAAAAGTGGTCTCGCCGCGGCCAGAAGTGCATAAAAAAAAACACGTTTTTGCCCAGACTTTATGGCCGCGGCCATGGAAATCTCGCCGCGGCGAGATGGAATTTTCTGCTTTGATCTCTTTTAGTAAAATGGGTGTAACTTTCTCATACAAACTCCAAATGAGCTGATTCAAGATGCGTTGGAATAATAAAAAAAAGATCTAAAACTTTCATGTTTTGAGTTTGTCCAAAATATGATCAGAACATAGTCAAATTTAGGCTTAAAGTTTCAGCTTTATTCTCTTTCAAAATTTTCTCTATTTTATAGATCACTGCTATCCGAAATTTATCCAATTTATACATTCTAAGTGTAGAAACCTGAAATCAAAGAAAACAAGCGTAATTCTATTCCAAAAAATAATAATAAAGAAGAAAAATAACTATAAAATGTGACCCGAAACTTAGGCTAAAAATAGCCTAACATCTGCTGCTTGTATGGGTTAGGCCTGGGAGTGAAGAGTACATGATATGAGTAATTTTGATGAGGCATGTGGGCCTTACACCCGACAGGTTTAAACCGTCGGATAAAAGTTTATAAAAAAATTAAGTTTTTAAGTAAAATCGTCGCCTATTTTTTTAACAAATGTTCTAAACCGTCGAGAATACCTAACTTTTTTACGGTGTTAAATAGTCATTTAATTTTATTGGCGATGATCCCCAAAAAAAAGTGTTTTAAGGACCGCCATGAAGTCTAACTTTTGTAGTAGTGAGATAAACTCCAGGGTTCCACTTGATGATGATAAGGGTAGTGGAAACGGTTCAAAATTCCTTTGACCTTACCACAGTATCTGGTTTTTGAAATAAAAATTATATTAGGCTAGTGCTCAAGGTGAACATTCAGTTGACAAACTGTTGGGGCAGGATTAAACTCAGGGTAGTTCCAGGCAAAGATTTTCATAATTTACAATAGAGCATAACCTGCTCGAACCAGTGATCCAAAAGATGCAAGGGTGAGTCTTACCTCGAGAACAAGCAGTGAGCACCTAGAGTAACTTGAGACGGCAAACACCATTCTCACGAAAGAGAACTCCAATTAGGAGTAAGCTCACTAATGGAGCAACGACCCTTGGAAGAAACTAGCAAAAATCTTCCAAACGGAGAGTTAGGACACCAAGCAATATAGGGAGCCAACTTCACCACACTCCCCAAAACTAAAATCCACTAATGATATCACCCAATAAAGCCAAACAGAAGATAGACCAAGTCAAAAGAAAACTCACCAACTGACTATGAAAATGGGTATTAAGCAATGCCCAAAAAACCAAGAGCAGAAAGCAAAATGTGAAGAGAAGCGGATCCAAATACCAAGAAAACTCATATAATGGTTATAGTTTCATAATAAATTATTAATAATGGTAAATTGCGACATAAACACCTAATGTTTCAGATTTTATACACTTAAATACCTAAGGTTTATTTTTGGAGACAAAAATACTTAATGTTACAATTCTCTTACACCGTTACTACCACTTCCGTTAACTTATCATTAATATAGACACGTAGAAGGCTCAAATGCATTACATTTATCAAAAACTAAATACTACTTGTTTTTTTTTTAAAAAAAAAGTGAGATGCAATACTAAATTACCATAGCTGAGTGAACCAGTGCAGTATATGAAACATGATTATCAAATTAAAGTACCAATATCATGTAATAATTGTTATGAGAACTGGTTTTTTTTTTTTTTTAGAACAAGTAGCATTTAGTTTCTAATATTAAGAATATTAAGTTTAATAATAAAATAAAAATAAATGTAATGCATCTGAACTCTCCACATATTTATGAGTTAACGGAAATAGTAGTAACGGTGTAAGAGAATTGTAACATTAGGTTATTTTTGCCTCCAAAAATAAACATTAAGTATTTAAGTGTATAAAATCTGAAACATTAGTTATTTATTCCGTAATTTACCCTATTAATAATAATAATTAATCTATAAAAATGCCATGACAGCTATTGATGATCTTCTATCCAATTGAAACTTTATTCACTTACATAAACTTTGAAAAACAAATAAATTAAACAATTAGAAAGGAATTATTAAAAACATAATAACTTATTATTACAAATAAAAAAAATTGTAAAGAATGGATTCTATTAATCGACCTATACACAAGAATATGGAGAAAGAAAAAAATAATTTATAATTAATCTAATCTCATGTTCTAGGAGGTCCTTCGAATCTAATATAATCGTACATAAGTCCATCGAAAGCGGTCAAATGTCTTGTTTGAGAAAGATAAATAACATTGTTGCCGTGGAGGAGTAGAGTGCTTGGTACATTTATGCTGTAAAACCAGTACAATCCATGGATTCCATGCCTTGCAATGGCATTGTCTCTGCCTATTAGGCCGGTTGTGAAGATAGCCTCTGATTTCAGGTCGTTGAATCGAACCTACAGTAACATTAATTAGTTAGTCTCAAAAAATATTAACCATATGATTTATGTTAGTTTCTAATTACAATTTTTTCTCAATATTATTGATTGACAATTATATATTTCGATTGTACGTAGTGTCGTTTTTGCAATGGTCATATTGTTATTTTTAGGGTAGTTATTAGATTTAAGGATTTTTGTCTAATTTTATTCAATTTTACTAATTTAAGTGATTGTTTGTTTACTAAATCATGCTTTCTAAATTTGATATTTATTAAATTATGCATCTCGAGCTTTAACATGTTCCAAATCATGTCTCTGAACTTTTATCTATTTTAGATTTACTTTACTAAAATTGGACAAAAATCCTTAAATCCAACGATTGATGAAATTTTAATAACCTTAAAGGTTTAGGGGCATCATTTACTATATGTCAAAATTTGAGGGTAAAAATTCTAATTAACCGTAATATTGAAGCAGTAATTAATTAAGTATTTATATTAATTAATTAATTAAATCCAACAATTGATGAAATTTTAATAACCTTAAGGTTTAGGGGCATCATTTACTATATGTCAAAATTTGAGGGTAAAAATTCTAATTAACCGTAATATTGAAGCAGTAATTAATATAGTATTTATATTATAATTGATGTAATTAAAGTACCTGCAACTCCATGTTGCTAGTTGAAGCCAATGCTAATTGGAGCGTGTAATTCGCTGGCCTTATTACGTTTTCAAGTTGAAATACAATCTGCCATGTGGTGCCTTCATAAGTTTCGTTTCCCACATTTCTACAAAAATTACATCATACAAGCCAAATTTAGTTTCTCATATATATGATCAAAGAAATATGCATATTTTCATAAATAATATATTTCTCTCATCTAAACTAAACTCAATCTCGCTACAATTTGTGTACCTGACGACTTGGGCAAAAAACCAATCCGATTTATAATCACTCTCACCAACAGTGTAAACTAAATCATTATTAGGATATAAATCCGCATAACGATCCCACAAGCCATATTGCCTAAACCTGTTAAAACATGCATTGAGATTAGTAGTTAATCAATTGTATATGAAGTTGTTGTTTTTTCATAATTAAGTGATTAATTAAAATGTATGTGAACCTACTTGTCCGGGTGATTGCTATATAATTGGTTCATGAGAGTTGGATAAGGGTCAGGTACGTAAAATTCAGCAGCACTACGATCTGGGGTACCAATTTCCCATAGTGTTGGACCATTTCTTGGGGGTTCATAGACTAAATTTCCCAAGGGAATATGTGATTCTGCAATGCCAAAATTACATTAATTATTATTATTATTATTACATAAGAATGTATTTTAAGTACTACTAATTAAATTTTTTAATTACCTGGTTCAACTGTAACAAGTATGTTATACATATAATCTCCAACAACACCAGGAACCCATGCATATAGACTGTAGTTGCCAGGTCGAACATTTCTTATAGAGAAAAAACCCCGTCTGTCTGTTTTAGTCCAAAATTGATACCCCTGAAAGTGTAACAATATTGAAAAGTAACAATATTGAGAATATAATTTAATTAAGATCATGTCTTATTATAATAATAAATACCTTTTCTATTTATTAAAATAAATAATTATTTGCATATACCTTACTTTCCTTCTGCCATGATCCAACCTCACCAGGTGCAGCCAATCCCACATGAGCATAGCGAGCAAAGAAAGGAAATCGAGAAAGGTATCTGAAACAGAAAGAGTGTATTATATATTTTTATTTATTTATTATAATTTTTAAATTAATAATTAAAGAAAAACGAATAAAATTATGGCTATGGCTATATATGCTTCAAAATAAAAATGAAATATTCCGTACCTATCACGAACTAATAATCTGCCTCCAACACTGCCTCTTTGATTAGAGACAAGGTAATCTTTGGATTGAGGGAAATTGTATGGCCATGCTCTAACTTCTTCTTGCATCTATAATTAATTATTGTAACAAAATTAAGAGTTATATTACAAATAATATATAAAAAAATTTAGTGTTATTATAAACTTTAATTTTATAGTACCTTTTGTTTAGCATTATCCCAAAGTGAAAGAGGATCTTCATCGGTGGAAATTGAGTTAAGATAAATAGAAACTGGCCCATAAACCTTTTTCCATGGCTCCCCTTCTTCAAATGTCATTGCTATATCCTTTCCAGCATAGTGAGCACTTGTAAACATCTATATACAAATTTTATTAGATACCCAAAAAGAGAAGAGAAAAAAAAAATCTACTATTACATCTCACAGTTTTAATGTGAGTCCACATTGTAATTTGAATTAATAATCAATCATTTTTTTTAATGATCTTTTTAGGTGTTTTGAACTATTTTTCATGTCATAGTACTAAAGCATACCATGTGACTTCATATATATATAAATTTATATATGTACACACTTTAGTGTCACTTATAATGTCTAATTGATTTTTACAACTTTTTAGTTTACGCATACCATATTTAACTTATTTTACAAAAAAATAAAGTTGCAAAATATTAACTAAATTTCATCTAGGGTAGTATTCATTCACTAAAAGTAGTATGCCCTATGTAATGTAATGTGTGAAGTTTTTTTATTTTTTTTAATGAAATGAACTATTGCCATGGATATTTTAGTTTGAGATAAAACAAGAAAGAAAATGATATGGGCTTACAGAGAGGGCAATTGGGCCAGCATGACAAGTGAGCTCTTGTTTGACAGGCCCAGCAGCTCTGAACTCGATACTGGGCGTGATAATCCAGAACCCAACAGGAGACTCATCAGTACTAATCCAACCATGGACCCTGTTGTCCTTGCTTTCAGACGAATATTGGTACTTGTCGTCCACCTGTTGAATAGAAGAAAAAAAAATATATTTTTGGTATGAAAACATGAATGAATGGAATAAAAAATTGAGAAAGAGTAAAACTTGGGGCGAATAATTCAACAAAGACCAACATTGTTTTGACTTATGACAACATATATGACTAAAAATCATATCTATGGGAGGGTACCAGTTCATTGAGAGAGTTTTTTGTTTTTTTGGGAGTTTGTTTCTGGAATAAATTGACTAGGAAAATGTTGAAAAGAAAGGGTAAATAGATAAAGTAATGGAGAAATTACAACCATATAAATGTTTTGAATTGTAGTGTGCTTCACATGAATGCATGGATTGTAAATGTTTATCCTCTAAATTAATGAATAAAATTATTATGAACACTTATTTAAGAACTAGATATATAGAGAGTTTGTAATTTTATTTGAAATATAGCAAAACGATGGTTGGTTTGAAAACAAATTTCTCATTATTCTTTATGTATACAGGTAATAAATTATAATAATCATGAATAAGAAACCAAATCAAAATTTCATAATAATAAGACTAATTATAATTTTTATCCCCTAAATTTTAACACGTATCAAATTATATTTCTTGAATTTTTATGGTCGTTAAAAATACCCCATAAATTATTAAGATTGTTAGATTTAAGGACTTTTTGTCCAATTTTAGTAAAAAAGTTTAACATGGATGAAAATTTGGGGATATGATTTAGTACATGTCAAAGTTCAAGGGGCATGATTTAGTAAATATTAAAATTTGGGGAGCATGATTTAGTAAATAAACAATCACTGAAATAGTAAAATTGAATGAAATTAGACAAAAGTCCTTAAATTTAATAATATCAATAATTCAAAGAATATTTTAACAACCTTAAAATTTCAGAACCATAATTTGGTATATAAAATTTTAGAGGCAAAAATAACAATTAGCCTAATAATAATTATAAATACCTCTCCTCGGAGCTGAGGGTCAGCTGGTTTTGTGAGGAGAACAGCTTCTGGATAAGCAAGAGGTTGGCCATTAAGCCGATCCTTCATTGTTGGCATTACTCTTTTCCTATTGTCCGAAATAGCCATGTAGCGAAACCTACACAATTAATTATTTATTATTTAGAAAAAAAAAAAATTAAACAATGGAGACATTGATTTTTATTTAAATTACTATATTACACAATTGAAAATGAAAAAAAAAATGTTACTATAATATACTTACTTGTCGTCTCGAAGCTTGTAAACGATCCGAACTTGGCCAATTTCAGATGCAGGCCATCCTTCTAAACGTTCAAGTACCGTATATGTGTAAAACCCTGGATAGTTACGCAACATTATGTACCTATAATTTTTTCAGTAAATTATGTATTATAAAAAAGTCTCAATAACAAAAATTATATTCGAAATATTAAATAAATAGATAAAAAAATTGTTAGTATAACGAAATTGGAATAGCTATTTAGACCTTTTGTCTATATTTAATGGAACTGTTTTGCCACTTGTGGAAACATTCCATGTTCTGCGGAATGAAATTTCTGCTCCATCCTTATCTGCCTTTATAACCTCAAATTTTGCTCCTTGTAATCTGCAAATGAATTAGATTAATCAGAATCAAAATTGAAAAGGTTTGTACATACATAATAGTTAATGCTAATAATATACAAGTTACAAGAGTGGAGAAATTTTTTACGTGTCAATATTGATAGTCTTGTCTCCTGGCTTCGAGTCCCAGACAATGTCCCAGTACCTAAATTTATAAATAAATGCATGTTTAGTTAAATTAGCTTCTATAACATTTAAAAAGATTTTGAATTAATTAGTCAAAAGAAAATTGTATTATGTACCCTCTGTTCTTTTCTTCATTCTCTGTTTCAAGCAAGTTGTCTATTCCATTGTATTGTATTCCAATTACATCACCCCCTGGTTTCGAAAATGTGAGTCGAACAAGGCCATTGTCTAATATAACAACCTGTTGATGATTATATACTTAATTAGCCGAAATGGTAATTTATTACGTTCAAAACAATTTTGGGTATTTTTAAAGGTCTCATAATTAACAAAATTTAATGACTTATGGGAGCAGTGTAATTTTTTTTTTTTTTGTTTTTATTCCTTACTTTGTGCAAGTGTGGTGACAAAGCATGATATGGGTAAATTTAAATAAGTACTTCATTATAGTTTAAAGGCTTATAATGGTTATGGGTTCAGTCAATTTTTCAATTATATCTAGTATATGTAATAATGCTAAATGCCCATGTTGATGATTTTCATAAGCAATTATAAAATTAATGAAGAATGTTTTTATCAAACAGGAGTGTATTTAACAAAGCTAAAATATAATTAGGCATAAATATTGAAGCTAACCTGTCGAGCCCTACTGGCTTGTAGCTGGACATCGAGTGAATATCCTATACTCCTTAATGCTCTTCTGTAATTAAATAAATAATATGCATGCATGTGTTAATTAACTCATTTCGGTGAATTTATGTTTTGCTTTTGAACATAAGAATTTAAATCAAGTACATAAATTTGTATTTAATTTACAACATCAAATGATATTTAATAAACTATATCTAGCTAACACTACTTTTAGCCCTCTCTATATACTGTATATTTATAGTTGCTATAACTTACCAAAAGTGAAATAAAGAGAGGAAAAGAAAAAATGAGTAGCAACTACTCCAAACAAAAACGAACTCTATCTATAGAATTTTTTATTTCTTTTTTAAAAAAATGTAATTGATAATGAAGAGTAGGTGAAAAAAAGTGAGTGAAGGGCATGCGTTCATCCTTTTCGAAATGATGAAATAAATAGTATAGTGTCTTCATTTCTACAATAATGGTTCACATGGAGTTTCTTGTATATAATATAACCTCAATAAAATTTACATTATTGTAAGTTGGTTATCTACCAATGGCCCATTATTGTACTAATCAATACATTAAATGGAAGAAGGGATATATATCATTGTACTATTTACTAATTAGGGAGAATGACTACTTTCTAAAAGAAAAAATTAATGTTGAAACTCACTAAAGCCTATTTGAGAAACAGAGACACTTTCTTGGTTTTTAAAAGTGAGGTTGAAAATGGGACAAAACCTCATCTTATTCTTTGTATAGGACTTCGAATTTATTTGGTACTATATTATTCACTCGTGAATGTTGGAGGTGTTGGAGGTACACCATATATGAATATTGCTAAAACGACAAAGAAAGCCGAAAGCTCAGTTTTTTTTTTTTTTTTAAACCTTCCACACAACAAATAAAATTTTGACATGCCATCATAACCCATATGCCATATGTAAAAAAAAACCTTAGAAAGTAGTACCCACGCCAAATTCCAAGGCCAAGTCATGACTCACGAGCCTAAACATTCAGCTGAAAAATATTCATTTACACATAAAAAAAATGACATATATACTCACGAGCCACAAATTTCCGCTGCCTTTAGGTAACCAGACATCATACTCATCATGTCAGCCTTATGTTTGGCTCAACTGGCCAATTAATAATATACCTATGCTTCCCATTAATATTAAATAGACTATATCGATTCTCTTCTCAAAATATAATGGAGCAAAAAGTGAAAAAAGAAAAGAAGAAAAACGATAATAAGTCAAAAACTTATTTATAAGCTTGTTGAAGCACTCTGTTCTGGGTTTTAAATAACAGCACAGCTCAAAACCACATTCTATATTAATGCCTTTACTGTTTTTGTTTATGTGTATATGAATGTAATAATCTAATAAATTATAAGCTGATTAAATCATAAGTTTGGGATTAGAAAATAATCACCTGACAACATAAGTACTCTTAATCTCAGAGCAACCATTGATAAAGAAGAAGAAGAAGAAGAACAGTACTAAACCCGCCATGGCTGACGACCAAAGTAGCCAACGCCATTGTTTTCTCAACTGTTGGTTCTCCATATTTTCTTATTTTTATAAATATAAACCTGAACAAGCGAAACACATAAAAAGGAAAGGGTTGAGCTTTATGGAACTAGAAACGATAATGACAACATTTTTGGCGGCAAAAGGGAACAAGTAGAAATGTCTCGATCGAGAGAGAGAGAGAACATTCTTGTTTATTTGTTTTCAATGTATGAGAATTTTGAAAGAAGAGAACAATGGGTTTGGTTTATTAATATATAATTATTACCTTTGGTTCAAGGAAAACTAAGAGAGTAGTTGTGTAGTTAATCGGAAAAGCAAAGGAGAAGAAAGGTAGATAGTTACACAAAGCACAATTTATAGCAATGTTATATGGGTTTCTCTTAATGTAAAAGTATGCTTTTCTTCTCTCTCTCTATTGTCCTTTTAAGTTTTGAGGTAGTTTTTATACTTAAGGTTCTATTTTCGAAACCTTCACAGCTTTAAAAACCGTACCAAAAGATTTGTAATGGAAAGTGAATGAGGTTTACTAAGGCTTTAAATAGTGATCCAATAACTTCAATTTTTTTTATTATTATTTTTATTTATTAGGTATACATTTGACTTTATAATATACTCTTGATATGTTTATTATTAAAATTTTGGTCTTTTGTGGTAATATGAACATGTTCTTTACGAAAAATTTAATTAAAATGAAGAAATCATATTAGGACTCTTTGTCTTTGGTCACCAATTAGTCTAAGAGAAGAAAATTCCATTTCTATGATGATATGTATGAATTTGACCAATTATAGCTACCACACGTTATACGTTATAGTATAATTAAGACATATGTGTATGTGTATATTAATTTAGGACAACATAACTTGACCATATACAACAGAAGGAATATAATAATGAAATTAAAGCATGGCACAGGGAAGAATAAGGTTAACTAATTGTGCCAACTTTTTGACAAGTGCAAAACATGTTAACAGAAACATTGAATTTTTTGTATTTTATTACTTTTTTATTTAACATTTGTTCTATCTTTGGGGGCTTGTTGTGTAGATACACCAGAATTGGGCGAAGGATGTAGTAATATTTTATAATTTATATACATATATATTATTATTTATTACATGCTGTATATATCTCTAATATTTGTGGGCGTCAATTGGTTGAACATCTAGATATTTGCATGAAAATTATATGGCGTGGAGGGTTATTTTGTAAGCTTAATTTTCGTAAACAAAATGTTATACTGCCATTTAAACATTAACATGCATATATGCATATAGAGGTTGTATGATTATATGAGTAATAATTTATATGCATTTAACTTATTGACATGCATTAATATGTATAAGACTATTTTTTTAGCTAAAAATCTAAAATTGGTAATCATTTTTATTTTTTGTTACTCCAATATTATTTCTACTTTTAAATAGTATTTGATTATTTTAATAATATTTTATAATTTAAATTTATCAAATATAAATTAATTTTATAAAACAACAAAAAATTAATAATATTTTTAATTAAAATGCTATTAAAAATATTTAGCAAAAAAATAGAGAATTAATTCCGTATATATATTTAGAAAACTTCATATCCATTCTCTATTAATGGAGCATTATTTTTTTTCAAGTCTCACTCCTTATTTTAACTAAGGAGTATGTTTAAAAAACATGATTATGGATGCTCTAACTAAATTAATTATATGTAATTTTATATTTTTGTTTTTATAAAAATTATTATAGTTATATATATAAATTTGAAAGTGGTAGGTACATTAATTTATATATTCTAGTCGATTCGGATTCTGGATTTTGGTAAAATGAAAGTCAAAGAGTTGGTTAATTAACGAGAAAAAAAATGAATGACAGAAGTTCAAAGAGTTGTTTTGTAAATCGCATGAGATCAAGTTGAATTGGCTAATTAAACTTCATGTGTCTTATATTATAGTTGTCAGTATTGGAAAACTCCAATAACTCTTGGGAAAATGGTGGCTTTAATTAGTTTATTAACACGTTCATTTTAAACTAATTAGTCTGCAAATATTCATTAATTGATGTTTAAGAAACTTCTTAATATTTTTACTTTGGTTGAGAGAAAGTACGTACGTAGCTTCTTCGCAACGACAAAGTAGTACTTGATCACAATATAACGTTCAAAGTTAGAATTCTCATCTTCTTTTTTCTTTTCTTTTTCAGCAAAAAGATTCAAATGTACTGTATACCGCCTTGTCTTCTTTTCATCATTTATTCGTTTTTTTTAAAAAAAATATATATTATATATGTATATCATTGTTCTTATATATAAACTGTACACATAGATATAGATATATCGTTTACTCATAAAATACGTTTATGTAGTCAAACACGACAATTATTGTACAAATAATATGATAGACTAAGAATTATATATGACTCTATTTCTGTAAATTATGACTAATTTTGGTGGTGTGATCGTCCTAAGGAGGGAATGGAAATTAATTTAACAGATGTATTTATGAGATTGGGTTATTTTCTAAAGTCTATGAAAACCGTACTAATGATGTCTTCGTAAAAAATTTTATTAGAGCACTCACCAACAATTATAGTACTAACTAAAAGTTAAAAAATTAAAGAATCATCCACTAAACATTGATGAAAAGTGAGCTAAAAATGGCTAAAAAACCTAGCTAAATAACACTATTCATTCATATTATTTATTTTTTAAACTTATTTTATTACTATTTATATTCTATTTATATTCTATTTTCTTCATTTCTCTATCTTTCTCTCTTATATAAATAAATAATAATTAAATTATATAAAGTGAAAATATATAAATATTGATGTATGGTATAATAATTTGAAATAAAATAGGGCAAATAAGATTTCGGGAAGTATCTTAAAAAAAATAAAGTAAAAGGAGCTGATGAGATTTTTTTCTAATTTAAATTTTTAGAAGGACAAATTAAAATATATATACGCAATAGAGTTAGATTGAATACTATGAACAAATTATTATATATAAATAAAAACAGGATTGTGTACCTTCAATATACTTATTGATATGGACAACATTGATCTAAGATCTGCAAAGTAAAGTGAACAAGATTAGTCTCATAATTAGATCATTCAAACTCTCACTAATTTTTTTGGATGACGTTATAACTTATAATGAAGGTGTATAAACTTTGGAGCAAAACTTAAATTATGTCAGCTAGATTATTTCTCACCATATTGTGTGTTAATTATTTTAAGAAACTTTTTTATTTTTACACTTTAAAATAATTTTTTTTATATATATTTTTACAAAATTTTACATAAACTCCTATTGCAACTAGCGCTGCAACTTAAATTGCAATAAAAAATCATATAACAACCCACATTATATAATAATATACATCATAAAATTAAAAAAACATAGTATATAAGATAATTTCTCTTATTTTAAATATATACTAACTTTTAATAAAATCAATTAAAATTATAGTTTTAGATAATACAATTATACTCACATTATATAATATTATTATACATCATAAAATACGGCGTCAATATTTTACATCTCTGAAAATTTATATGTACCTTTTATTTGCATTTCAACAGTTCGGTTTAAATCCATCGATTATCATAGATTCATATACTATATTCTATGCAGTCTTCCCACCCATATATAGAAGTTGAAAGTAGGTATAACCTAACTCTTAGAATATTATAGGTACACTATACATACATATATATAGGATTTTTCTTTGTTAAGGGCATGGTTTTTGCCCTCACCCATGGGAGCATTTTTATTGTGAATCGATGGGTTGTAGAGTTAAAGTGCGTGGGCCTATAATATAGTGAAGTAGCATGGTCGTACTTTTTATTGTTATAATAAGGTGGCATATATGCACAAGATATCTAGTAACATTATTTATGAGGTAGTCTCATGTAATTACTAATTGGTTAAACATCTTTTATATAATCTTTAACGAAGTAAAAAAATAAGTGAGATGGCGTATTAAATTATACAAATAATTTTATTACACCTGATGAGAATTATTAGTCAACACGGCTGTCCTTTCCTATTTCTCTTTTTCTATATACCAAAAACATAAAAGATATCTCTACAAAGTATAACTCTTACTAAAAAGAATTATTTCTATATATTTATACAACAAAAATTAACCGGCCTCAAAAACCCATTTGTGAAGTTGTGATATTTAATCCACCAAATGGGAAAACAACCACGAAAATGGTACATACATAACCCTGCATGTGACTTCAAATATATCATTAGACCATGGGTACCACATTTTCACTTTTAGAGCCTCCCGTGACGTTTTCTTTTCTCTTACTTTTACTTGATCTTCAACTACTTTTTTCGTTTATACCATATATTTTCGAATTCTTTAAAAAAAAAAAAAACTGGTTCTTGTATTTTTGGTATTAGTAGTGGTGTAATTAGTGTTTCAGTTCCCAACAATTAATTGGTAGTGGTTTTCATAGAAAAAGGACCACAAGTGTACAAAATGGGGGTGAGTGTGTGTGCTTTTTATTTTGGCAGTATAATAATTGTAAGGACAGGGACAAGATAGTGTGGGGCTGTGGGCTATCTCTATACTCCTATTGCCAACACACATATACTATATACATTAATAATTAATTTAGTTAATTTTAATATGTTAGATTTAAGAAATGTTTATACTATTTAAAGCTAACTTTCATTAATAAAATTTTATCAATATGACTAAATTACTATTAGTCATTACCAAAAAAAAAAAAATTAAATTTCAATTTAAAATCTATATTATTAAAAATAACT
Source organism: Cannabis sativa (assembly GCF_029168945.1). Taxonomy (NCBI): domain Eukaryota; kingdom Viridiplantae; phylum Streptophyta; class Magnoliopsida; order Rosales; family Cannabaceae; genus Cannabis; species Cannabis sativa. Next base: position 67,818,039 of record NC_083604.1, read on the forward strand.
TGATTGTATTGATAAAAATTTATTTGCACCGAAATGTAGAAACTAATTATTTGAATCACTTATTGATTAATAATATAGTTAACTAAGTTAAGGAACTAATTTGATATAAATAATTAAACTCCTATTTTAGATGCCTTTAAATTAAGGTAGTCCTAAGAAAAGTTGAATATTAATTTTTCACAAGGGGTGAATCTTACTTTTTCAATGCATACATACTTACGGGGTGTTTGGAATGGGTTAATATTAACAAAAGAATGGTAATGTGAAACATTATCTTGTTTGTTTTGAGTGTTTAGCTTTAGAATGTTATTCCCTTAGTAATATAACTACCCTTGAGGAAGGTAATGTTGATACTTTAAAAAAGGGTAAAATTGAATCATTCCCTTCTATTATATTAATTTGAATAGTATTTTTGAATTAATAAATAAATTTAAATACTAATAATATTATCATTTATTATAAATAAAATATTACAATATATATTAAGTTTGTGAGATCGGTTTCTTTTAACTGAGTTATTTTTATATTATTAGCAATAATATATGTATATTCATTATACATAAATTTTATGCGAATGGTGTACACATAAATGACATAGCAAACAAAAATAAATAATATAGTGATAAAATATATAGAAATATTCACTACAAGAAAAATGAGCATTACTGAGGACAAATTTCGTTGGTAAAAACCCCTGTTTTCGTCAGTATTGCGCATCAATGAGGACATTTCGTTGGTAAAAAGTCGTTGGGAATACTTCGTTGGGAAAAACCATTATCAACAACGACTTTTTAAGTCGTTGGGAATAAAAATTATCAACAACGACATTGTTGTAGGGAATAATTTTTTTTTAGATCTGAGTGCATCAACAACGACATTGTCGTTATTGATATTATTATCAATGACGACAATGTCGTTATTGAAGAGCTTCTACGAAAAAAAAAATAATTATATCAAAATTATTTGTAATTAATTATTTATATATAATATTATATTAAAACTATTAATTTAAATTTTAATTTTTTTTAATTATTTAATTAATTAATATATAAAATTATTGAATTAATTAAGATATAAAATCATTTAACTAAAAGAAAATATTTAGAGTCACTAATATTACAATAAAAAGTAAGTCATAAACATTATAGTACTGCCTACCTAAATATAAATTAGTGTTCATAAAATATTAACAAACATATTAGACCGATAGTTCGTAAAATTAAAATAGATATTCTAAAAGAAGTTTGTAGTAGCATCGTCCTCATCACTAGCATCTCGAGAAACATCCGACCCAGGAACATCCGGCATCTGTGAGTAGTATGGCGGCATTTGCGAGCTGGTCATCATCTGAGATGTCTGCTGCCCATGTAGTGTCGGCATCATTTGAGATGTCTGCTGCCCTTGTTGTGTCGGCATCATCTGAGAAGTCTGTTGTCGTAGATGTGTCGGTATCATTTGAGATGTCTGCTCCCATGGTTATGTCGGCATCGTCTGCGATGTGTTCTGATATTGCTGCCCTTGTGTCGACATCTGAACATTTTGCGGCATTTGTGACATTTGTGGCATCTGAGGCTCTGACACATGAGACGTCTGAGGCGACTGCGTCATCATATTCAACAATACTTGCGAATTGTTTGGCGACTGAAACATAAACTGCAAGTATGACTGGTACATTTGACTGTGAAATTGCTCAGGACTTAACATTCCAGGCGAAGGAACAAGAGGCTGTTGTAGCAGTTGCTGAAACGAAGTAGGAGTCTGATGCGGTTGCTGAAAACCCATTGGGTTAAAACCCATTTGAGAGCGAGACGGTTGAATTCATCTCAACATCCATTGGTTCCCGACGTTCACGTGACATTTGTTGAGTCAACGTCTGTATTTGTTTCTGTAACTCAATAACTGTTTCCCGTAAGTCCAGTTGATCAGCAGTTGCAGGTTGTGAGCGTCGTCCTGATGATTGGCCTTTCAACTTGCGACCCACTCCTCGTTGATGGCCACACCTCTCTCTAAGTGTTTTCCGAAGAATCTCAAGTTCTGAAACTTGTGAAGATTCAGGAGCACTATTTCAAGTTGTCAACATCTCTTCCTATAATATAAATAAGTTAGAAATCAAGCAAAGTTACAATTATTTGAAAATATTTAAAAGTTATTATTTTATATATCTTACATATTTATTTTTGGCAGCCTCATTGATGAAGGTGTTGGTGTCTTTCTTAGTATGACATTCTTTCCAAGTCTCAATGTAACCCTTTCCTTGCTGATAAATATAACTTGTTAGAAAATTATATATAAAGTAAACTTTGTAAAATAGAAATTTAATATATTAACTTACTTTTTGACGAAGAATCTCAGCCATAGTTACCGACCCTGTTGTTGAAGAGAATTTCATCTTCTGTCGATTGATAGAGTTTTGCTTCGACCGTTGAATGAAATCAGGAGTTGTGAACAATTCACATATTAGTCGCCATTGGTCTTCATTAAGTTCATTGGGAGGGTTCTTCACTGCATTTTCAAAGTCTTCTGGGTTTTTGTAATATTCTCTGAAGTGTTGCAATCTAATATTCTTTTGTGTTTTGTACTTCTCGGCCATCTCAGCTATCGAAATAGCTACTAACTTTGGATGACTGTCCAACTGGTAATAATGCTGCATATGACAAAAATAAATTAAAATAACATGGTAATAATCACATTTATTAGTGTAGATAAATTAATAATTATTTACCCGAAGCTTGGTTAAGATGAGGTGTTCGTACTGCTCCGGGACATTTGCCCAACTTGGATGATGTCCAGGCACATGCAGTGCAACCTCTCGCCCTACCAATCGAGGAAAAGCTTTACTCTCCAAGCCTACTATTTTGTTCGAGACACTGTCAACTTCTAATGGCAACGGGCCAGTAGAGTTTTTTCTTCTCTCTTCTAACTTTACTAAAACATTCCTCCCACGGCCTTTTCTCGCGTCACCACCTATGTTGCCATCAAAAATGTATATGTGTGAATAGTTGAATTAAAAAATTAAACACTTAGATAGAAAAATAACAAAAATACCTGAAGCCTCGCACGCAGTCGGTACCCTAGTAGGATCTAATGGGTCATCCCCGCCACCATCTCCACCATGATAGTTAGCAACATCTGCTGACATTTTATGCTAAAAATAGAATAATAAAATCATATGAGTCCTTACTTAAGAGAATACGAACAACTCATTAACTCTTAAATTTGTTCTTTTACAATAATTTGTTGAGACAAAAGGATTAAAAAAATATAACTAGTCATCAATACAAACAGTACTAAAATCCATTATTCACAATCATCATCACTAATGAAATGCAAATTTGTTGCGGGCGCTTCTTCAATTTCATCTTCAAGATGATCAATAAGCAAATCATCCTCCAGGTCTTCTGCAATTTCTTCATCTTCATCATCCCTACTATCATCAACATTTGCAACCATCTCAGAACTTTGAGGGACATCTACAATTGTTGGAGAATCATTAGTTCGTTGGACATTCAACTCCCCCAAATCCACTGATAGTGTAAAATTTGATGAGTTTGTGTCATGTACAACATCAACATCATCTGTCTCATTAGAAGCATCCAAAATATTTTCCCAAACTTGGCGGTGATGGACATTATGAACAACTCTCCAATTACGACCTCTAACTAGATCATCCACAAAGAAAACTTGCTTAGCTTGACTGGCAAGAATGTATGGATCATCTTTGTACCATACACCACTAACATTTATGCTAGTGATATTATTTTCGATAATGATTTTTTTCTTTCTCGGATCTGTGTTGAACCACTTACACCGAAATAATACAACTGAATATGCACCACTAAAGGACAAATGCAATATTTCTTCAAGTTGCCCAAAATAGTCAAAACCTTCTGTCCCTACAACGGACACCCCACTATTTTGAGTATTACGGTCTTTATCTCGACTGTGTACAACAAATCGAACTCCATTCACTATACATGCCGGATACGAATCCACAACGAGATCAGAGCCAGCTGTTAAAGCTAGCAATTCATCACTGTGTTCTAAAGACCCGAGCTTATACAAATCAAAAATCTGAAAAAACACGCATAACAATCAAGATTTGAGAGAGTTGATAATTTAGATTAAGTAAATAGTACGAAAAGGAATACTTGCACACCTTCTTATGAAACCACGAAGGAAATTCTTTTTTGTGTAAAAGATTATGGTTGGCATTCGGGTCCCTCTGTGCGATTATTTCAAGGTGCTCTCTATTAAAAGAAAAAAAATTATTACAAATTTAGCTAGATAGAATAATATAAATTATTCATTAAGCATTATGTAATAATTTTGATTAACTTACGTCATATAAGGGTCGATCTCGCTAGAATTCTGCAGTATGTACCACTCAGCTCTTTTGCGAGTCTTCTCATCGAGAGTTGTTATTGTTTGCTTACCGTGTGGACGACATTGAGATTTATACACTGTTAAATAGCGAGATACACTAGGAGCATCTTCATTGCGCTCAGGACAGTTGAATTTTGTATGCACACATTTGAAGTACATGGAACAAAATGTCAAAGCCTCATCTATAACGTATCCTTCAGCAATAGATCCTTCCGACCTTGCTTTGTTCCTAACATAATTTTTCAACTTTTTCATATACCTCTCAAAAGGGTACATCCACCTCATAAAAACTGGCCCGCCCAATATGGCTTCCTCGGGTAAATGGATCACCAAATGTATCATGATATCAAAAAATGCTGGAGGATAAATTCTCTCCATTTTGCACAAAATGTGAATAAGGTCTCCCTTGGCCTTCTCCATGTCTTTTACGTTCAATGTCCTTGAACATAAAATTCTGAAAAAATTGCACAATTCTATAATGGTGCTTGATACTTCCTTCGACAAAAACTTGCCAATACAAACTGGAAGTAACCTTTGCATTATGACATGACAATCATGGGATTTAATCCAACAATATTGTCATTAGTTACTTTCTTCTTCAAGTTCGAACAAAATCCATCTGGCAATTTAACGTCCTTCAAAAATTTACAAAACAATTGCTTATCATTAGCAGTTAACACATAAGGGGCATGTGGTTTTAGCAATCTTTTACGAGCATCTTCGAAAATCCATAAGGATTGGCGAATTCTCATATTTTTCAAATCTTGTCTTGCATTAGTGGTGTCTTTAGACTTGTCATTATCCAAGAGAGTGCCAAGGATACTATCACAAACATTCTTCGCAACATGCATAACATCGATGTTGTGTTTCAACTCATCTGCACTCCAATACTCAAGTTCATAAAAAATACTTTTTTTCCTCCAGTTATTTTCAGTGTCGCCTCTTTTTCGTTTCCCCGGAGCCCGTTCAGATAGAGCATTCACTTGTTCTAATATTTCAGAACAAGTAAATCGTTTTGGCGGAGGTCTCTTCTCAACATTTCCATCAAATTCACGGTCTTTTCTCATACGATGATTGGATGGCAAGAAACATCTATGACCAACATAAGATGTCTTACCAATCACTCGAATAGAAGTAGTATCCTCGTTGCATGTAGGACAGGCTTTATATCCCTGTCCACTCCATCCGGACAAGCTACTACGGACAGGAAAATCATTAATTGTCCAAAGAAGAGCTGCGCGCATGTTGAACATTGAGTTGGTTGTAGCATCTCTTGTTTCAACACCCTGAGTCCACAATGCGTTTAGCTCGTCCACCAATGGCCTTAAAAAGACATCCATGTCCTTACCAGGTGACTTCGGTCCGGGAATAAGGAGACTCAACATGAAATTGTTATCCTTCATACACATCCAAGGTGGCAAATTGTAATTCACCAACACTACAGGCCACATACTATACGAGAGGCTCATGTTGCCAAAAGGATTAAATCCATCAGCAGCTAAGCCTAGGCGAACATTCCGAGGATCTCTTGCAAAATCAGGATGTCTGGAGTCAAAGTCTTTCCACGCGGCAGAATCAACAGGATGACGCATAACACCATTTTCTCTCACACGACCAGTACGATGCCATACCATCTCTTTGGATGTATGTCTTGAACTGTATAATCTTTTCAATCGAGGAGTCAACGGAAAGTAGCGCATCACTTTATGCGCTACTTTTTTTCCGCTTGTCTCCTCATTAATCCATCTACTGGTCCCGCACACCGGGCAAAAATCTTTCGAGGCATGCTCATTGTGAAACAAACAACAATTGTTCACGCACACGTGGATTGATTCGTACCCTAATCCTAATTTTCCTAATTTCTTCTTCGCCTCATAGTGTGTTGCAGGAATTTTATTCTCCTTCGGAAATGCAAACTTCAACAACTTCAACAATTCATCAAATATATAATTTGGTATTTTTCCCAAAATTTTCAAGTGCATCACCTTTGCTATAAAGTTGAGGGAGGATATCCAATCGCAACCAGGATACAACTCTGCCTCAATCTCCTCAAACATGTCATCATAATACTGACCCCTCTGCATTTCATCATCACCAGCTCTTTCGTCGTCATCTATAGGAGGGAAGAAATATTCAATGACACCAGACATCTCATCCGTATCGACATTGATGTTAGCCTCGACATGTTCATCTGGCTCCCCATGGTAAATCCACCTCTCATAGCTGCTCTTGAAACCCTTTGTAAAGATGTGTGCCTCCACAGTATTCAAAGGATGCAATCTAGTATTCTTGCATTTAACACAAGGACAGAAAATTCTTCCGTCACAATCCTTGTGTTTAGACGCAAGTTCCATAAAGACTTGGAGACCTTCCCAGTAAGCTGGATCCTTACGATTTCTCATGGTCACCCAAGTCTTATCGATTGCCATCTACCAAAAAATTTACGTTGACTACATTATAATCAAATTGACTACTGTCACACGAATTTGGTAATTTTGAATGTGTAGTTGAACTAAGGCTAATCTTACGTCATTTTATGAAACTTTTTTTAACTTTTATTTTAAACTATACTTACATTAAAAATTATAGTATTTATCAAATTATTTGTTAATTTTTTTTATTACAAGAATTTATTAATTATAAAATTTATCACTTATTCAATTATTAATTATTTATATTCAACTAATTAAAGTTATTTATAATTATTTAATTATTTATTATTATTTTTATAAATATACAAAAAATCTTTTAAATTCAATTACTTAATTTTAGGATTTATTTCACTAATTTTGTTAAATAAATAATAATTTAAATAATTGTCCATTTAAAAAATAACTTGTTACTAGTTTTATAAGAAACTATTAACTTATTATAAATTATTAAAATAACAAAATTTTTATTATCTCAAAATTTTACCGAAATTCTTTTATTTAAATTATTTCTATTTAATAAAATATTACATTTTTTTATTAATATAATTATTTCTTAATATTTTTTGTTGTAAGAATTTATTCAATATTAAATTCATTACTTATTCAATTATTAATTATCTATTCTCAACTAATAAAAGTTATTTATTGATTCAAAAAAAATAAAAGTTATTTATTAAATATTTAATTATTTATTATTATTTTTTAAACAAAATACAAATTTCATTTACTTAAATTACTTAATTTTAACATTAATTTCATTAATTTTTATAAATAATTATTAACTTATAATTTTTCTTTTTAAATACCACTTTAATATTTTTTATAAAAAAATTACTAATTTATTAAATTAACCTAATTTTTTTTACTATATGAAATTTTAAAAAAAATTGGACAGCATAACATTTATATTTTGCACTATACCCAAAATTTTTTGAACCTGATTTATACAATCTTAACAACTTTAAAATACATTACACATTTTTAAATATTACAAATTTTCAAAGTAAATCAAAAATTTATTACAATACAAAAAATAACAAAAAAAAAAAACAAATACAAACACACATACTATTTTCAGATTATTCACATCTATATTAAAAAGAAAAAAAATTACAATCACTTAACACAATACATACATTATTAAAAACACATACATATAACTCAAATACATATATATTTAAACATATATCTAAAATAAATATTACAAATATCTAAACAACAAAATTTATCTACATATTTATAAATACATATATAAATATAAAACAGTATATATACATATTACAAATGAGGGTATACCTCAAAAATCGCCGCCGGTGGTGGGCTGACGGAGGTTCAGGCGGAGGAGAGACCCGGTGCTGGGCTGAGCTGACGCGTGACTTCAGGTGGAGGATGGTGGTGGCCGGACGTAGCTTCAGGCGGAGGGTTTTTTGAGTTTTGAGTTTTGAAGGGGTTGGCTGAATAGAGAGGAATTTTTGGCTGAGAAATGGGTTAGGGTTTTTAGTTTTGGCTGAGAAATGAAGAAGGCTCGCTGTAATTTTTCTTTATATACACAGAAGTTCCCAACGACATACACCAACGACATTGTCGTTGGTGGCAGACTGATCACTGCAACGTGTCAGTCTGTCACCAACGACAATGTCGTTGGTAGCTGAAATAGGAGGGAAATTTACCGCCTTCCACAACGGCCATTTTTCAAAAATAATCAAAACCTTTCCCAACGACAATGTCGTTATTGAAGTATTTTCAATAATTATTGATGATATTTTTTTTAAAAAAAAAAATAATAATAATTGTCCCAACGACAGGTAAGTGTCGTTATTGATAGTACCATTTTTAATGAGGACTTTTTGGCGTTGGTAATAGTGGTGTTGGTATAAACTATTATTGTTGTAGTGATTCATTTTAATTAATAAAAAATACAATAAAATTTAATAGGGGCTTTTTCATTTTTTACATTTCAAAACACTTTTTTTTTTTTGCATTTTTACGAAATTCTACATAGAAACCCCTATTGCAACTAACGCTGCAACCTAAATTGCAACAAAAAATCGTATAGAAACCCATATTGCAACTAGCGCTGCAACCACTTTAGAAACCCAAACCGTAAATTTGAAAAAAAAAGTTAAAAAAACAGTATATGAAATAATTCCCCAATTTAATATTTACTAATTAATAAATAAATTTCTTTAATAAATAATTATTTTATTTTTTATATATAATTAACATTAAATAAATATATAAAAATAAATTTTTTTATTTTAATTTTTTAAAATAATATATAAGATTCTTGTACTCAACCAAACAGTCTAATTTAATTAACAGGAATATGATTACATATTACCCGACACAACCAAACACAGTTTACACATTTTCCTATAATCGTATTCTCCTTCATAATATTCCTTATAATCAAATTATTTTGAACACCTCGTACCAAACGCCCCCAGTGTAGTCTGTTTAATTAGTGATATTCTGTAATAATTATCAAAAGAAAAATGCTAAAAGGTACAAATAAGATGATACTTTTTTAGAAATTATATTGTTATTAGTATTATTGAAGAATCTCATATAATTTTTAATGTAATAACTTTTAAAGAATATCATTAATCAATCGTATGGCAGTGTCCAACATCAATGCTCTTCCCTTTAAATGCTAAAAGACACCAATAGTGCATAGTACTTTCTGTTAAAGAGTTCTACATTGCTAATGTGTAGAAAGATAATATAATATTTGTAAGTTGAATAAGCTACTCCTCCTATTGCCAATTAGTTTTGAGATAGGACTACATTCACCTTATCTCAAAATCTAACATGGTTCGGAGCAAAAATAAACAAAAAATAAAATGACCCAAAAAAAAGACACTTGTGATTCGGGAATAGTGAGCCAAAAAAAAAGAGTTACCAAAATTTCATAAATACCGATTCAAAAAGTAGAGTAAAAGAGCCACTTGTAATCAGGGATAGTGAGTCAAAAAGAATTGCTTATGATCGAGTTGTTCAAGATAGTGAGCACATAAAATAGATACTATCTTGAAAGAGATGTTAGAGAGTCTTACATTGCTAATATGTTGAAAGATAATAGAATATATTAGATGAATGTGCTACTCTTCTCATTGTCAATTAATTTTAAGATAGAATTTCATTCACCTTATTCCAAAATCTAACACCTTTCAAGTTATCATATTACTATTAGTATAATTAAGTATTAATTTAATATAATAATTTTTAAAAAATATTAGTGATCAATCACAAAATACCAACTTTAAGTGATATTATTAGACAATATTATTATCTAATAATGATGCTCCTATATAAAATGAAAATCATTGAAATTTGTAGTACTTGAGGTATGAAAATAAAATTAATAAATTTGCGCGTTTTGGTGGCTACGTTACTAGCTAGTTCTATTTTAGCTTTCTACCGACCCAAATATACATTAATAATTATTTTATCTATATTTAACAACTCTTTTAAGTTGCTTATTAGGATACCTTTTGACCAATAATTCTCTTCACGAGCCTTTTTCTATTATAATAGCTTGTCTCTTCCTTGAGTAATAAGAGAATCTTGATCCTCAACTACATTCCATTTGCATAGTGGATAGAACTAATTTGGGCTTGAAAACACTCCACTGTTTAATCACTATATTCAAATAATATTACCCACGTATAGCTTATACATATACACCCCAAATTCAACATAACATGATCCCTTTATGCTAGAAAATCTAAACATAAACTTATGAACACTTGAGAAATGGTTCACCTAATACTTAGTGGGAAGATTTTAGAAGTCCAATATAATATCATATATAATACATATAAAATAATTAAATGCAAAATTAATCTTTAAAAAAACTAAATTAAATTAAATTCAAAATCTTAATGTCCATGTTCATCTAGTAATTAAGGGTGCACAAATTAGGATGTACTAATCTTATTTGGTAGGTCATATAAAGGTAGTATTGTATTAAATAACAAATAATATTATGTTTGGATAAAACATTATGTTGTATTAAATATTACGACTATAAATTTTAATACATTGTGAGTCGTATTATTTAATACGTAACAAATGACCCGTAATAGCTTGTATTATAATATTTACAAAGGGTCAAGGGTCAACTACGACCCCGACCCAAGCCTAGGACCGCATACCTAGACCTTGGGCCCCAGACCCAAAACCCGAACTCGAATCCTGGGTCCTGACCCCGAACTTGAACATGGACCTCAGATCACCTAAACCCGGACCCGAACCCAGACCCAGACTCCAGACCCGGACTGGACCCAAACCTAGACCATGGACTTGGACACGGACCCTGGACCCAGACCCATGGACCCAGACCCATGGACATGGACCTGAACCCTAGATCTATACTCCTGGACCTAGACCCGTACCTGGATCCCAAACTTAAACCCGGACCACGAACATAGACCCATCTACTCGGACTCGTGGTTCGGGGTTCAAGGCTAGGCCAAGGTCCAGGTCTGGGTCTGAGTTTGGGGTCTAGGGTCCAGGGTTCGGGGTTCGATGTCTAGGGTCTAGGTTTGAGGTTTGGGTCCAGGTCTTAGGTTTGAGTCGGGGTCCGGGTTTGGGGTCGAGTCCGAGGTCCGACGATTCCAAGTCAATGGGTCAATACTAAACATAGTATTGTATTAAATAATACTAATGTAATACAATACAATCCAACACACCATAATATTATACAATATAATACATTATAGTGTACCAAACAAGCCCTTAGATAGCTTTAGTAACCTGTTAAGTTAGTTATGCTTAAAGATTATTTAGTTAACTTTTTGACAGCTGTAATTAGCATTTAGTTATTATTGAAACAAATTCTTAGGTTTGTATATAAGAGCTCATTGCTCATCTGTTAATGAAGTGAATCATTTTCAGCTCAACTCTCTCTCCCTCTCCCTCTCTATTCTGTTATTCCTCACATGGTATCAAAAGCCTTTTTTGTCTTTCTCTCTGATCATTTGTTGATTCTCCAATCACTTCGTCTTCTCTGACAATGTCTGATTCCACTTCTACTACTCCAACAACCTCTCATACTACTACTACTAGTTCGTTCAGTCCAATAATTTTCTCTCACAAGCTTTCAGTTAAGCTTGATATTGACAATTTCTTCTTTGGCGACCTCAGATTCTCTATGCAATATCAAAGGCCATTAACTACTTCATTTCATCTCAAAATCCTTCACCTTTCTCACCAATCGTGATCAAGAATCTAGTCTTGTCAATCCTCAATTCACTCAGTGGGAGATTCAAGATCAACTTCTCTATATATTCATGGCTTCTTTCATCGATGACTGAAGAAATTCTCACTTGTGTCGTTAGCTATAAAACCTCTACTCAAGTTTTGAAAACTCTCGGGCAATACTAAAAAAAAGGGTTTAGGCAACTATTTTAACAATCAAATATTGTATTATTGTCGATTCATAAGATCAAGGCCTATTTATTGTTGGTTTTGTGATACTAAATTAGGTGTGCAATAGAAGCATTTTACGAGGATTATCATCGTACCATACCCTAAGATCTCCATGTGTATCTATATTAAATCAAAAAACAAAAAAAGATGAAATAGAATATTGACTTCTTGATGCCTATCAGGGTATCCTTAATTCTTTCCGTATGTTGTATCCAAGAACAGTAATGAAACTCACACCTTGATCTTGAGATCAACCACAACATACAAGGATCAGTGTGGGACGATAGTATATAGAAAATATGATGTTCTTATTTTTGTCTCAACAAAGGAGCAAGAACATTCTCTGAAGAGAAAATGATGAAGTGATAAACCCTTTTAGCTTTCCTAAGCCATACGTGTTGGAATATATTTTACCAGGATCTAGATTTACTAACAAGTATGTTTATTAACATCCTAAATGTAAATTTCTAAAATAATAGAATTTCAACACATATAAAGCTTAAGTAACCTTACATTGATTACAGCGGAATATAATGACTCCTCCCACTCAGAGTATTATCAAGATTGAGCCTGATTCTCCTTCAAGTGTTTGGATTATTCACAGTCCTACACACTATGATTGAGTACTAGACTTACTATGGGTGGACATGCACTCACTCACTAATGACTCAAACATTTGGTAAATAACACTATGAGATTTTGAAATTAGAAGAAAGAAGAAGAAGAAAAAGTCTCAAGAACTCTCTAGTTGTCTGAGAAGTTGAAAAACTAAGTTATGAGTCATTAGTTGGATTATGAGACCATCCTATTATGGAATGAAAAATGATAAAATAATAGCAAAATAATACCTATATTGGTCCGCCATGAGATGGGCCCCACTAATTATATTTTTGCCATTTTCCCAACAATTTATCTATTACTTCACAAATGCCACATTTATTAATTAGACTCCACAAAGTCTCTGAATCAACAAATAAACCCTAAAGTCTATTTTCTTCACAATTAAGCCATAACTTAGTGAAAATTCATAAATAAGACATAGTCTAATTTTAGAATTATAATTGATTAATCAAAATCAATTAATTTATAGTCTTACAAGCAGTATTATCTTAGCTAGTATAACCGAGCTTCCAATAAGTAGATCTAGAATTTACCAAGTAAATCCTCTAACTTATTAATTCCTCCTTGCACCACTATAGATTTGGAATCACACTCTCAATTATATAGAGTCCTTTATATGTTCCATGATATAGATACGCTATGAAATTATTATCTATTATTATAATCCTAATAATCAATGACCCTCTATAGATGATCTACATTGAGTAGGGATAAATTTACTGTAAAGACCGCTTAGTTTAATTTAGAAATTAGCAGTTAATCATGTTTAATTATGAAAATTATTTATAGCTATTTAAATAATTATTATACTGTTATTATTGAATTCTGAAATGCATTTTATGTCATTTAGAGATTTTCATAAGCTTGCATTTCCGGTGCCCGGTAACATGGAACTCGGTGTTTGGCTCAGTAAAATCACAACTTAGTATGTTAGTATTGTGGGACGATTTATTAGACATTGGGAATGTCGGAATTGGCCGGGAATTTAGAACTTCCCAAAATACCCCTTTTAGTGCTCTTTATGTTATTTTAGTGTGAAGGGGCAAAATGGTCATTTTGCCCCATTGTTATTTTGTCCTTTAGTGGACTTAATAATTAGAAATTATATGTTTATCTGATGTTAATATTGGCTGAAGTAAATGGGTTATGTGGCATTTATTTTCTTTTCACAAACTTAGAAAAAATTAAAAATTTTCAAAGTAAATGAAAAAGCCTTTTTCTCTCAAACCTCTCTCTCTTTTTCGGCCCCTTTGAAGCAGCAACAACTTGAAATTTTCTTTGGGTTTTCAAGCTAATTTGTGTGCAACTCAAGCTTTAGGTATTGTTCTTACTTTTGTCTTCTTAGTTTTCTTGAATTTGTGATGAAATGGAGTAATGCATGCTTGATTTGGTTGTCTAGTTGCTGCTGTGTTTTGATGTTATTTTCAGAGGTTTAACTTTGTTATTTTAAGTAGATTAGAGCTTGTTAATGCATGGTTTTTGCTTTGATTCAAGATTGGAAGTTTTTAGCTCAAAAATATGGTTTTCAAAGAAATATGTTGAATCTGTTGCTCTGCTTGCTGTAGTTGTTTGCTGCTATTTTCAGAGGTTAAATTATGCATGATTAAGTAGATTTGGGCTGAATTGAATGCATGTTAGTGGTGTTTGATCAAGTTTGAGTTTAGAACTCAAAGCTTGATGCTTTAATGGTTGTTTTGGTTTGGTTGCATGAAGCTTGGTTTTTATGCCTTAGAATTGTTCCTTAGGATCTAAATAGCAGGTCTGGAAGTTTTGGTATTGTTTGGATTGGATTTGAGCAATGTGTGAATTTTTGAGTTCTGCCTGCGAGGAACCGGAATTCCGGTTGTGCATCTGGAATTCCGGATGAGGGTTCAGGAATTCCCAGAACCTGAATTCCGGTTGCAGAACCGGTCTACCGGTTGGGGAATTTCCAGGAACCCTAGATTTCCTCGTTTTTATGTTATTTGGGGTATCGCCATGCTTTTTATTGATAGGAAAACTTTTAGTTCCTAGTTTAAGTCCCCAAGAAGTGATTTAGCGTATCACTTATAGTGTTGTGATTGTTATGGTTTAGGAGCCTGTAATCCGCCGCGCAAGCTTCGTTTCAACAAAGGTTGACCGGCACACCTGAATTCGGAATTGAGGTAAGATTAGTATAACAGTATGCATATATAGATTACATGTTTAGCGTGCATGTAGGAAGCCTGTTAGATTACATTAGATATGTATGTTGGCTTCGAACCATCCGACTGTGTCATATCGGTACAGGCTAGAGTATGACTAGCAGCTGGAGTATGACCAGTGTACCGAGTATAGGCTGACACTGTATCACATCGGCACAGACTAGAGTATGACTAGTAGCTGAAGTATGACCAGTGTGCCGAGTATAGGCTGATACTCGGGTTGGTGGTTCCGTACTATTTGACGTATCACATCAGTACAGGCTAGAGTATGACTAGCGGTCGGAGTATGACCGATGTGTAACCGAGTATAGGCTGATACTGTAACACATCGGTACAGGCTAGAGTATGACTAGCAGCTGGAGTATGACCAGTTCGACCGAGTATAGGCTGTTACTTGTCAATAGTACCGTCCCTATGAACGTTCAGGACTCAGTATCGTGTTGGACACGGAAGTTAGGGTTATGGTCAGGGGTATGGGCGTCTGATCATGACTCGGGATTTATGTATGATTATTATTATGCTTTTCTTACTGAGTCTGTCGACTCACAGTGCTATGTTTATGCGTAGGTAAGGGCAAGGCTAAGGCTGATGGATCGTGAGAGCGAGCCGGTGAAGATTGTACATGTCGGGGCGGTTAGGCCTGGAGCGTACGATCCTCGGGACAGCAAGGCTATTTTTGTAATTAGTCGCTAGGCGACAAGTATTTTGTATAGACAGTAAACTTTTGTAAATAGTTTTGTAATCGGGATCCCGAGTATTTTGTATAAATATTTTATAAGTTTAATAAAAAAGCAAAAATTTTAATTAATCACAATTTCCATAAACCTCGTTGATTAGCAACGAGCTGCACAGTATGTTTAAAAAAAATCACGTAATACGCCTATGCTAGTTAGGGTGTTACATTTACCGTTACACCCTTCAATGTATTTTATCCTTAAAACACTTAGCTACCTATAAATGAAATTTCAGTGAACAATATAATCACAACAATGAGTACTCAACCATTTATCTCTATTCAGCCAAGCTCGAAGGAAATCATCGTATCACTTCTATGTCTAGATAGAAGCTATAAATTCTGTATCTATGATTAGCGTTGCCACTTAATTGAACTACAATGTCCTTAATCTATATGTCACGAAAAGATCTATTGGTCAACTTTAACGAACAGATTGAAGAACATAAATAATTCAACTGAACTAGAACCTAAGCATCTCAAGATTGAGATCATTTGATTTAAGATCAACTAGGTGATATTTATCAGATAGATATTACAGTAAGTTTATTATATCTTATCCATATTCAATATCGGTCCCTTCCGATGCATACTCCATACATCCAACCCAAGCTTACTTTAATCAATACTCTGAAAAGGACATAACATTTATCCAAGGTGCAAGTAAACTACATTGTAGATTATCCTATCAGTTAAACCCCATGTACTGATAAATCATAGGAATACATTTAATCACACAATCTTGATTATTTTCCACTATGTTGACAACACAATAAACAAGAACATCAATGTGATCAGGATTTGGATAAATTTATTAATCAAATAAATAATTAAATGATCACATTAAACAAGTAATGAAATAAAACTGTTTCTTTATTGATAAATAAATATAAAAGATTACATTGAAATAGAGTTTTATTTAGGGTACAAAGCCCAACAAACTCCCACTTGCACTAACATAAAACAATCAGTACATTTCAATTAATCCTAGATTCAGTATGTGCTTTTCAAATGTAGTTGCAATCAAAATTTTGGTGAATAGATTAGCTAAGTTGTCTTAATATCAATTTTCTCCACAAGTACGTCTCCTCTTGCCACATATTCCTTGATGATGTGGTAATTCCTCTCTATGTGTTTGCTTTTCTTGTGGCTTCGAAGCTCTTTACTGTTGGCTATAGCACTAGTGTTATCACAAAGTAAAACCAATAGTTTTTCCATTCCAGAAACAATACCAAGTTCTGAGAAGAAATTTCTTAGCCAGACAAAGTTCCTTAGCAGCCTTAGCGGCAGCTATGTATTCGGCCTCCATGGTAGAGTCTGATGTTGCAGCTTGCTTAGCACTTCTCCAAACAACTGCTCCACCCCCAAGAGTAAATATCATCCCAGTTGTAGACTTCCTGTCATCAAGAAAAGCCTAGAAATCTACTTAAGGTTTCGAATTTCTCATTAGAAAAAGAATAGAAATTCGAAATTCAAAAGACACCACAAATCCTAATGCAATTAGGATTCAAGAAAATTCCAAGTTTAAAGGGAAAAGATAAATGACAATTAAAAGGTGATCATCTTTTGTCTTCTCCTTTAACACTTAGAATTTCAAATTGCCTATGTTAATGAGAGTAGGAATATAAAACTTAGAAACTCACTTAATCTTAATGCCATTATTAGGATTTGTGAATATTTTGAGTTTAAAAGGAAAAGATAAAAGATAAGTGAAAAATGATAATTATTTTCCTCTTTTCCTTAACTCAAGAATTTTGGATTCCTCATCCTTAAGGAAAATGTAATTTGAAATCCTAATCCTATTAGGAATGCTTGAAGAATAGAAATAATTGCCTAATATTGCCAAATTTGCACACCTGGTGGTTTAGAGAGAAATAAGCTTAGTTCACGTCATCAAGTCAACCTCACATAAGTATGAAGTTGACTTGGGGGAAAATATTAGCCCAAAATTTGACCTCGATTACATAGACACCAATGCTTAACACATGGCAAGAAAGAAAATATCCCAAACTTGAGTAGTCTTGAGTCATAGCAGTTGACCTGGGAGGGGTCCCTAGCCCTGCGCCCAGGTTGGCTTTGGGAACTCTGAAATGAGTGTTTAGATCCCTCCAAGTTATTTCCAACTCACTATATTTTAGTATTTTGAACCATGAAAACATGAAGAATCCAAGTTCAAGGCCTAGGAGCTAAAAATATACGAAATATCACCTCAAAAGTCAACCCAGGCACCTGGGGTTTCACCCAGTACTCAAGTTGATAACCCAACTTGGGTTTTAGTTTTTGGAACCGTCTTAATAAAAATGGGTCAAAATTTGTACTGGGGCATGAATTAAACATGTCACAAACAAAATTGAGGCATCAGAATCTGATTCAGAACACTTTTGTTTATGAGCACCCGAAGCACCAGATGCCCTAAGCACCTAGCACTTAGCACCCAGGTTAACATATTGTCAACTTGGGGAACTACTGAGCATAAAAATGAAGAGTTTTCCTGAGAATTTTCTTTGTCTTCATCAAAAACAAAGAAACAAGTACTTTTAGGGGAGAAACAGACAAACCTAGAGACTAAAATGGGGGCCAACCGCCTAGGTTGACACCTGGTTTTGGCCCAGCGCCCAAGTTCACATTTTGTCAACTTAGGCCATTTCTAAGGAGTTTTTTTAGAATTCTTAAGGTCATATTCTCCATTTTCTTTAAAGATTAAGATACAAGTATTTTGGGGAATCAAATGGAACCATTTGGTGGCCTAAAACTGGATCCGGGCCCAGGTTGACACCTGGTGTTGGGTCAATCGCCCAAGTTGAATAAATTTCTTGAAAAAGTATTTCAGGTATTTTTTATGTCATCAAAACTAATAAGATACAATCAAACTTGGGGAGAAAATAAGAATCCCAAGGGGTAAAAAACTGAGTCTAGCGCCCAGGTTGACTTGGTGTTGGGCCCAACGCCTAGGTTGACTTGGTGCTGGGCCCAACGCCTAGGTTGACAGTCAACCTAGTGTAAATAAGATCATTCATAGGACGATCCTTTTCAATAAAATGAGAGCTCCTCTTATAAGAATATTTTTTATTTAAGGAAATATATTTCTATTTAAAGAAATAAATTTCTATTTAAGGAAATAAATAAATAATTGATTTTTTGATAAATGAATATTTTATATTCATTGAATCTGGACAAAATCAATTATGTAATATTCTATATACGGTCAGATTTCTATATTCATTACCTTATTTGATTTCCTGAATTAATTGTCAAAATATTGTGACAATTAATGTGGCACAGATACTGATGGAGTATCTCACCTATAAATATAGGATCTCGGTCCCCGAGCTCCTCACTCATTCTGTTCATAACATCAATTTCCATCTAAAGAGAGTTGAGAGAGCGAGGAAGCCCGATTACCCACATCAACCAGTTTCCTTTGCAGATCAAAGCTTATGTGGGACTAAAGCTCAAGAATCAATGGCTGGAGGTATTTCGATCCTTAAGTTATATAGTGTATATATTTGTTTAATTCCGCATTTTATATACACATACATATATTTTATATTATACATATAAATGTCTAACAGTTGGTATCAAAGCGGATTATAGATCTCTGCCTTGATTTAGTTTGAGTTTAATATATATATACGTATATGCGGTGTTCATACATATATATTATATATTCGTTTTCGGGTTCGTATATACATTCATATTATATATATATTCATATTATATATATATATTTTCATACGTATATACCTATATACATTCAGTTTATATATATATTCATATACATTCTGTTTATATATACATTCAGTTTATATATATATTCATATACAGTTTATACATATATATATAGATATTTTCTTCATTTCATTAGGCATATATATTGTATATATATGTTCATATATTCATTATATCATATTGTTTATATACCTAAATGCTATATATAAATATATACATATATACATTTCATGATTATATATATATATATACGGTACATTATTTTATTTTCTGTATATATATATTTATATGTATATATGTTTATATATACATTATACATTCTGAATCAATACATTCATATATTAATATAGATTGTTCTAAAGCATGAAAACTCATTTTGAAAAATAAAGAAATCTAAAAAAAAAAAAAATTCGGACCCGAAATTTTTAGTGATTTTAAAGTCTTTGTTTTACGTGTTTTCGATGCATAAAATCTATATGGATGCCTTAATTTTTGCATTTAGATTCATTTGAAATTGATTTGGGGTCTTTTGGTCGTCGGAAACGAAATTTAAGATCGAGTTTGGGTCGGGTCCGAAGGACCCGAGTTGCAGAAAAACAGGTCAAAACGACCCAGTTTGGCTGAGGAAGATGACCCAAACGACGTGTCGTTTTCCAGAGTGGAAAAACGACATGTCGTTTTTCAGTTAAATGGCTGCTGTCGTTTGCCGAAACGACGTGTCGTTTTTCCCCTGTGGAAAATGACATGTCATTTTTTGTCGTTGTGGGCAGCCCTTCAGATTGAGAAAACGACGTGTCGGTTTTCCCTTGTGGAAAACGACGTGTCGTTTTCTACATGCATTAGTAACCCTTTAGAACGTTAAACGACGTGTCGTTTTTACTCCTTTGTTCAGCCCTTCAGGATTGGAAAAAATGACGTGTCGTTTTGCTTTTTGCAAAAACGACATGTCGTTTATGGCAGTGTATTTTTCAAAAAAAAAAAATCGATTTTTTTTTAATATTTTTTATTTATTTGGAAATATAAATTATTTTCCTATTGTTAATTTAGTCAATAAATTACATTCATTCAATTTCTATTTTTAATTTAATACATATATTTAGAATTAATATGTTATTTAGTATAAACTAAAAATAGAAATTTGTTTTAATTTGGTAATTAATTACATGATTTATTTAGGCATGTAATAATTGTGCAATTTGTATAATTGTGCATTTAATTATTTATTACCAAATTTATGTAATTTATTGTTTAAATTAATAAAATTTGAAAAATCTGCCATTAAGTATAGTCTTTAATTTTGCATTTAATTCATTCCATATAATTAATTGTACTAATTTGTATATTTACCTTATTTATACAAATTAATTATTAGTATAAATATTCAAAATATTATATGGTCATAAATGCATAATTAATTATATATTATGGAATTAAGCATGTAATTTATTATCATACAATAATTGTATTCATTTGTATTTATTTGGCAAACTTATTTTTAATACAATTAATTTTGATTTGTATGATTTAAATGTTATACATAAATTCCTTTTATAGTGCTAGATATATTTAGAAATATTCAAACATTAAGATAGGTTGAATATTTTATATAGCACATTAAGTTTCATAAAACTTCATAAAATTATTCATAAAATATTCATAAAACATTCCTAAAATAAATAAAATATGAATAAAATGTAAGTAATTTTGTAGTTTGACATAAGAAAACATGAACCTGGGACAAATGCTCATATCTAGAACGGTATTTAATGATCTTCGGACGACCACACTAGGAGCACTAATCTCAGTGATTGTCTATTATGTTAATAACGAAATTACTTTTAGGTAGAGCCCAATACCTAATGTCAAAGTGAAAATATAATTTTATGTAATTAGGGAGTAGCCACAGCATCCTTATTTGTATAAAATTATATATTAATTAAAATTCACCTTAATGGACATAACTTGTAATTATTTATATAGGTATAATAATTTTACCCCACATGGATTTTATTATATTTGTATAATTAATTAGGATAATATGTTAAATTAAATTCTCTTAATTTACCCCACAGGGAGTTATGGGGATTTAATTTAATAGTGTTATCACAAATTTAATAAAGATAGATAATAAACCTTCATTTTCCTAAACTAATTGTTTAATTAAATCTATCATAAAGTTCATCTAATTTTATTAAATTTAAAATTTAGCCCACAGGCAATTTTAGATTTAGTAAAATTTTAATCTTCAGCTTATACTTTAGTGTCTAGTGAACCACATAATTTTAAATAATTAGGGAGTAGCCACAACATCCTTAATTATATAAAATTATATATATTAAGTGGATCAAGATCACATAATGGACATGAATTATGTGAACATAATAATCTTACCCTACAGGGATTTTATTATTTTTACATAATTAATATGTTAAATTAAATTCTCTTAATTTATCCCACAGGAAATTATGTAGATTTAATTTAATAATTTTATCAAAAAGTATAAAATTTTGAAATATTTATAAATAATTAAGTGTTTCATACCTTTCATTGAGATAGAAATATTAAACTTTAAGTTTTTTCATAAATTGTGTAAATCTATCATAATCTACATCTAAATCTAATCTTATTAAATTAAAAATTTAGCCCACAGGCAATTTTTGTTTAATAAGATTTCATATTTAAGCATGTTTATTCATTGGTAAAAACATGATTCATTTAAACCTCAAAACTATAAATGTAATTTTATTACATCACTATTCATAAATTTCTTCCATACGAGCAGAAATTTCCAAAATTTATTCTGATAACTTCTTTTAAAATGTACAGTTTTTACTGTATAATTAAGAAAAATAAATCACACTCTATTATCACCAATAAATTTTAATTTATTGTGTATGAATTCATTCTAATATAGGTTATGTGATTATCATTAACACACAGTGGATTATTTTAGATTGTTATTCCACATTCATAATTTCTTGCAAGGTTTACAAATAAACCTGAGAAAGTCAGTAACTGTGAGCAAATCTTATCCACAGACAAGATAAGTTCTCACATTTAGAAGTTTAAGGAACAAGCAATATAGTAGTGACTTTGTTTTTAAAATTGGCAAAGACCTTCATGTTCCAAGATTCCACTCAAACTTGATTTAGACACATTTAGAGGTCTTTACTACAAAATGATGTCACTCATAAAGATATGCAAGTTCAATCTGACAATAAAAAAATGTGTTGTTAATAAGAATTCTTCTACATTATAGCACCAAAAATTATGGAACATATATCCATAAATAGAATAAATGTTAGTAAATGGTGGGGATATTCATTACACTGATTTTACTAACTTTATTTAGAACTTGTGTGAAATTCATTAAGAATATGTATTCCAACAAGTCAAAATCTGTGCATATTAGAATTCTATCATATTAGAAATCATACAAGTCAATTAATTTTGAAGACATGGACTCAAATTTTGCATCTCTTTTTAATGATTACTCACATAAATTATATTTCTACAAAAGTATAGATTTATATGTTTCAAAGACATTTAAATCTTAAGTAGAGAAATAGTGGATTTTGCATATTAAGATAGTGAGATCAAATATAAAATGGAGAATACTACATTAAAATTCGTGCGTATGGATAAACTCCCAGTCTATTTGTAAAGTTTCTTTAAAAGCATGGGTTCATTGCCCGATACATATGCCTGGTACACCTAAATCATAGTGTGTGACAGATTTAAGAAACTAAGCATTTTTTGGACATGGGGTGGAGCCTACATAGCAAGCTCCGAACTTTCCTAAATCTTTCTCTATTGGTACTCTTCAATGGGGTGTACATATCGAATCGTGTTCTAACCAAAGTTGTTTCTCAAACATATTTTGAGTTGTGATAAGGTTCAAAACCGACTTGATGACATGTACACATTTTTATAAATACCCATGTACAGTTAGAGTACAATTGTCAAAGAAAAGATCTGGGCCCAAATACCATAAATAAGCATTTCATAATAAAAGCTATAAGGTCTAAGGGTTACATATTTTATTATCCATCTCACAATACTAGAATTGTGGAATTAAGAATTGACTTGATCAGTGGGAGTGATCAATCTAGGAACCTAGTTTCTGAGAAAGATCATTCATATTTTCTCAAACTTCCACCTCAAGTATTAGATTAATTATGATTTAGTACAACAACCCTTAAGGTTAATGGTTATTGAGAATTCATAACTAATCATTAATAGTCTACAAGTCATTGATAAAATTCTAATAAGTTATGTTATTTAGTAATTGCTTATAATTTCTAAAATAACATGCATATTGAACCATTTGCTCTTTTAAGAGTTTGTTGGTCCATCCTTAAGATTACTTATTAGAACAATAAGATCAATGTTTTCTAGTGATTACATTTTGTACAATAAGAATTCATCTACAATATTAATTTGAGACACAAATTAAATTATAGAATGATAAAGAATTGAAGTTGTAGTACAACATGCCATGAATGAAGAAATGAATATGTTATAGAGCAATGAAGTTTATCTTTAGTAAAGTTGCCTAATGGGGTGGAGAACATTAATTAAGCATAAGTTTTTTTTTTTCACCAATAATATTCATTATGCAACATTGAGAAACATAAAGATATAAAAGAATATTCATTGCTAAGAAGTTTATTTTTGAAATAAGAATCAATAATAAAGGAGATTTACATTCTCACTTGTTTTTATAAAGGATTCTATTATAGACCTTGGCATTTGTTGCTTGTTTTAATTCATTAATCAATTCCAAATAGTGAACTAGAGGAGAAGGTATACAGACTGCCATAAAGATTTTCCTCTAATAAGTGGTGAACATATGCAAGCTTAAAGTGTCTACCTATAGATTAAAACAAACATCTCACAAATTGGTATTATATCATCTTTTCCTTTAGGTTTGAAAAGAGAATTATGGAAATAATCATATACCAGAAGGTTAGTGGGAGTAATATTTGTTTTATACGTAGACAATATGTTACTTGCAAATGATGATAAAATTTTTCTATATAAGTTGAAATAATTCATATCTCAAATTATTATTTTGAGATAAGGAATATAAATAATATATATAATTTTAATTAATTAGAGAGTAGCCACAACATCTCTGATTAAATAAAATTATGTATTATTCATCTGATATAACTTTTATCTTTAAGTGTGATAAATTCAACTCGAACCAACATCTGAAAAATGATCTGGAGTGAGAATAAATTAAGAACATTCATTTGCTTCTATTTTAGAAGCCTAATGTATGCCTAAGAGTCGGAATAAGACTTTGCATTACATTTGTTTCAGGATCGTTAAGTAGTATCAGAATAACTAAAGTTAAGACCACTTTATTCTTCATACAAAGTGATGAGGTGTCTTAAAGATACTAAAAATTATATTCATACATATTTTGTTAAGATGAATTGACCATCTGGAAATATAGTTAACTAATTAGATTCTAATGTACTTCACTGGTTGTATTGATTCACGTAAATCAATATTTTATTACGTCCTTAAGATTACCAGTAAGTTATATTGTAGAGAATCTTGATTGTTATTTCCACTATAGAAGTCAGATTCATTGTTTTGAGGATACATCTCGTATGATGTATTATAGAGTTTCATAGTAGGCTTAGAGTTCAGAATTACAGTTTCATTAGGCCATTAAGAAAATTTTGCGATAAATTCAGCTACAATATTTATGGCTAATAACTATAAGAGTACTGGTCGAAGCTAGCATATCCACATTAAGTATTTAGCCATAAAAAAGGCGTGATAAGTGGTCATTAATCACGCAAACTGAATTGGGTAATCGCATATATCCTTGACTAAAGGCCTGCCGCAACACAAATTCAAGGATCTTAAAGTAAATATGGGATTCAGTTAACCTACATGCAGTTTTTATTTGTACAACCAAAAATTATTCAATGAAACTCTAATTTTGATATTTTCTCATATTTATGTGCACCTTAATTTCATCCGAGAAAATTATCGTAAGAGGACCCGAATAAACATAAGGGTTAGGGTTTATTCGCTTAATTACATTGCCACATAAAGTACATTGTTATATAATAAATATATCGTAATACATGGAAGATAATACTCGACTTATAATGAGGACATGTCGCTATGATTCGTATGTTTATTATATAATGAGGAACGTTTGAGTTTGAATGTTTTAGTCTAAATGCTGACCAAGTGGGAGAATATAAGAATATTTTTTATTTAAGGAAATATATTTCTATTTAAAGAAATAAATTTCTATTTAAGGAAATAAATAAATAATTGATTTTCTGATAAATGAATATTTTATATTCATTGAATTTGGACAAAATCGATTATGTAATATTCTATATATGGTCAGATTTCTATATTCATTACCTTATTTGATTTCCTGAATTAATTGTCAAAATATTGTGACAATTAATGTGGCACAGATACTGATGGAGTATCTCACCTATAAATATAGGATCTCGGTCCCCGAGCTCCTCACTCATTCTGTTCATAATAGCAAATTCCATCTAAAGAGAGTTGAGAGAGCGAGGAAGCCCGATTACCTACATCAACCAGTTTCCTTTGCATATCAAAGCTTATGTGGGACTAAAGCTCAAGAATCAATGGCTGGAGGTATTTCGATCCTTAAGTTATATAGTGTATATATTTGTTTAATTCCGCATTTTATATACACATACATATATTTTATATTATACATATAATTGTCTAACACCTCTAGCTCATTTTTTACAGTCAGGAAAAGTTCATGTAAGGTCAGAGTATCTCTCTCTAATTTTTCTCTTTAGAATTTTGGGCCCCACACTTAGCCAATCTTTTTTATTCTCGTGAGAAATAAAAACTCGAAGTAGACGTAGCTCCATTACCGTCGCGTTGAGAGAGTGAACTACTATAAATTGGTTGTGTCTCTCTTACTAGCTTATAGTTAACTCTCAATACATTCTCGGCAATCTAGCGAGCTGGCCTGACCAGATATCTGTGTCTAGATTTCTGCGGTAACAATTAGTAAATAAGATTGTATTGAAATGATCAGTTTTATTTAGGGCATAAAACTTTTACAAAACTATACCTTGTTTAAAGGTTGTTGTTTCGGAACTAGCAGAAGCAATGGGAGTTTGTGAGGCGCTCATTTAGATTAATTAGGATCATCAATGATAAATAGCGATTCTTGAGATAGATTGATTATGCATTGTGTAAGCTTTAAGATGTTTTGTTTCTATGATTTCCCTGCTTGGTTGTTTTGTCATGTTATTTAAGATTTCTTAAGATAAATTGTTTATGCAATGTGCAAGCTTTAAGATAAGTTCTGTTTCTATGATTTCCATGTTTGTTGATGTCATTTAGTATTCTAAACTTTTGCTTGTTGATTTGAGAAGTTTTTCTGTTTTATTTGTTAAAAGATCAGTTAATATAGTGGCTCATAATTTTACTAGAGTAATCTCTATTTTATATTCTCACCGTCTTTTCACTTTGAAATATATTTTAACTGATTTGCTAGCTTGTTTAGTAACTGAAATTAACAATTAATTAAATAAATATTTCCATTAAAAAAACAAAATAGGGTCAGAGTGAAATAAAATACAATTAAAAATCAAAGAATCAAGCAGAAGTATTTTATCAAATATAAATTGTCAAAAATAAAATTTACAGTTTTCCTGATTATTTACTGGAACATTTCTCCATAGAGGAGAAAAAAAGTAGTGCTTGTTAATGTTAAGTAGCTCACCGACCACGCCACTAGAAACAAGGGCGGTTACCCTCTCTCTTATATATATATATATGGAGGTGCTACAGTTGACTAGTGGCGCACCACGGTAGCTTCCACTACAAGACACCACGCAATAAGGAAAACTACAAAACTAGAGATCTAAAAGTAAAAGGCATGACTACTGAGCCAATGGCATTAACATTCAAGCCCACGCTTGTCCACTGCAGCCCCACTCTACCATCGCTGCACCCTCCTTTATTTGCCTTTTTTATTTAGTTTTGTCTAAACTAAACTATACACACTTAAAATCTTACATTTTATGCCCTTTTTTCTCAGCATGTATAAATTATAAATACATTCCTGACAAAGAAATACATATATATTATATTATTAATTTATATATTTTGTTGCATGCAGTTCAACAACACCTCATATGGTCCACGAGGCAGGAGTTTTATGCTTTTGGTATACATGAACAGTACACATATATTGTATATGAATATACAATAATTTATAATGGATAGATGACGATGGTCAGCGTTGACACATACATGGAATGGAACCATTAATATAAACCAGATTACATGGGTTGGGGTTAGTACTATATGTACTTTTTAATTAATTAATTATTATTTGAATTAGCTATGTATATTATAGTTAGGCACTTGGGTGTTCTGCTAGATTCTTTTTACTTGTAATAATTTTGTATCAGCTTTGATTTTTGTATTCAACATATATATAGTAAAATTAATTCAGTATGTTATATGTAAATATTGCAACTTCACAAGAAAAACTATAAAAACTTGACTATTCACCGTATGCTATGGAAAGAACTCACATCATATCTAATTTTATCATCGGGACAATATTTGTGTCACCTTTTAAAATGTGAAATTTTAATGTATGCTTTTATGTATATTATTTTCCATTTGATTGTAGCAGTAATACTGTAATATATAAACACTTATTTTATGAAAACTATATAAGTTCAAAAGATAAATTTTGGTGTGGACTGGTGATGATACAAGCTTGTATTCTTATTAGTTGAAATTACATATTGTCAAGACAGTTGGTTATAACTGTTTCGGTTATAACTGTTTCGGTTATTTGTTATTGTTGTTGGCTTTTATGTTTTCCAACTACCTTCGCCTTTACTTGTATATAAACTCTTGTAGCTCTCTCGTTCAAAGTAATGCAATAGCAATCTTTCTCAGCTTCTTCTTCTTCTCTTTTCTCTCTTATTTCAGCTCAATTATTTCTCTCTTACTTTCATCTTTTCTTTCTTGTTTCTTTAGTGTTCTTCAACAATGGCTAGAAGGAGTTCTAACCTTAACATGGTATCAGAGCCTTGGCCACCATTGGTGGCTAATATGGCTAATATTGGAACAGCCAACTCGAGCTCAACAAATCTTGGTGTTCCTCCTGGGTTTTCTGCTGCAGATCGAAACAGAACAAAAATTTATGATACTTCACCAGTTCATTTCAATCACACTTTGTCTATCAGATTGAATGATCACAACTTCCTGTTATTGAAGCAACATGTGTTGGCTGCCATTCGTGGAAACAGACTTCTGAAGTTCATCCAAGACGGTGCACCACCGCCTCAATATCTCAGTGATGCAGATCAGGCTGCACAGATCTGGAATCCTAAATTTGTGGAGTGGGAGGATCAAGATCAATCGCTTGTTTCATGGCTACTCTCCTCCATGACTAAGAGTCTGCTAACGCGAATGGTAGGATGTACTACTGCAAGACAGATATGGAGTGCCTTGGAGAAACATTTCACATTGCAAGTATCATAAAAGATCTTAGAATTTAGGACTAAGCTCTAGAATCTCAAGAAAGGCTCATAGTCTCTCAATGATTACCTGCTTAAAGTGAAACAACATGTTGATCTTCTTGCTTCAGTTGGGGAGGTTCTTTCAGCTCGAGATCACATAGCTGCAATAATCAAGGGGTTGCCAAGTGAATATGATACGTTCATTATCTCCTCGAATACCAGAATTGAAGGCTATTCAGTTGCAGAAATTGAAGCCTTATTACTTGCCTCTCAATCGAGGATCGAGAAGACAGATCAAGAAGTTGATATGAATGTGAATCTTGCAGCTACTAACACTAATTTGGAAAATCAACTCTCCTATGAAGCTTTTCTTGCACATTACAATCGAAATTTTAGAGGTTCAAATACTTCTCGAGGTCAGTTTCCTTTTAATCCTCCTCTATATGTTGGGTTTTATGCCCTAAATAAAACTCTTTACAATCTGATTAGTTATCAATGTAAGAAATTTGAAGTGATTGATGTTTGCATGAATTTTACATGCTAATGGTTTAATATGTTTATTACATTCATACACACAAAATCAGTTAAATCCAGATCATATGTTTATTCACAATTACAGTATCGTCAACACAGTGGAATGTGATTGTGATCATATGAATCAAAAGTTTTGGTCCCTGTTTCATCAGTGTTATTGGATTTACACTAATGTGATAATCAGCGATGATGTGTACTTACACTTGGAGTAAGTGTTATGTTCTTTCCAGGACATTAGTAAAGTATACTAGTTTCGAATGTATGGAGTATACATTGGACTGAACCGATATTTGTTAGGCTAAAATTAGTCTAAGTTTCGGGTCGTATTTTCAGTTAGTTTTCACTCTTTGTTTCTAGTTTTAGGGCTATTTTACGCTTGATTCTTTTGTTTCAGGTCCTTGGGTGTTTAAAGAAAGTATGTACAAGAATTGAGGAAAAGTGGTGAAAGAATCGAGAAGAAAAACCAAAGTTTGTGTCGCTGCCTGTTCCAGTCGTGACTGGGAACATGCCAGTCGCGACTGGGAACATGCCAGTCGCGACAGGAACTGGCAGAGAGGATCTCGAAGTTTCAAAGTTTAACCCCGTCGCGACGGGGGCTTTGCCAGTCGCGACGGGGACCCCAGTGACGGGATTTTTGGGCAGTTTCGTAATTTCACGAATTTTAAAGATGAGAATTGGTTTAAATAGTGAGGGTTCGTGAAAATTAGGGATTATTCAGAATTGGAACCCTAGAAACAAAGGAGGAGGCTAGAAGAGCGGCTTGTGGCGACCCGGATCAATTGCTTCAACTAGTTCTTTCTTTTCTCTTTAATTTTTCTATGTTCTTTTCTATTTCAATGTTAATTATGGATTTGATTATGGATGTTTTGAACTAAACTCCTATTTAGGGAGAATGATGAATGTTGTTTAAGTTTTTCCTAGTTAATGAATAATTGCCATTCCTCCATCTTGATTGTGAACACTATTCATATTTGTGTTTAATTTCCATGTGCAAGATTGATCACCTTTTACATGTTTTATGATCTCAATTCGAAATCTGAAAAGTGAGAATTGAGAATGCTAAAATTGGATAGTCTAGGTTTTGATGTGAAACGAAAGTATTTACATAGCCTTTGTGACATTTAGATTATTGCTTAATGCTGATTTCATGTTAATTTAATTAAGAGATTAATTAGAGAGCATGAGATTTAGAACCTAGAAGATCTGAAAAGAGCTAGGTTAATTTATAATCTGTCATTCACTTCAAGAGAAGGATAGCAATTAGACATTAACATTGGTAACTTAACAACAGGATTCGTCTCCTATTCTCTCATCTTGATTAATATTCACTTGTTTCTTTAAGTTTCTTGAATTTCTTTCTTCCTTTTTTAATCATAAATACTTTTGATTTGCCAAATAGAATTATAAGTATAGTTTAGTAGTAATTAATCCAATTCCCTGTGGTTCGACCTCACTTGCGTGAGTATACTACTTGATTGCGTGCACTTGCGTAGTAATTAATAATTTTCGCAACAAGTTTTTGGCGCCGTTGCCGGGGAATTGTATAAAATTAATATTACCCAAAATTATACTAACTTCTACTTTGGTTTATTTTTCTTGCTAATTACTAATCTTTTTCTTGCAATATTTTCTTTATCTATTTCAGGAATCCTAGTGTATGCGCCGTCAAGGACAAGCAGTCATATTACCAGTTGATCCTGAAATCGAGAAAACTTGTAGGAGAAACCGAAAGAACAAGAGGCAAGAAAGAGTTTCAGCAATTGCTGAAACAACAGAAATCATGGCTGCTAATGTGAATGCGAATGTTGTAAATAACGGCAATAATGGTGGTGCCGTGGAAGACCAAGCTAATGGCCGTAGCTTGAGAGATTACATTCTCCCTACTCTGACGGGAGTGCAGTCATGTATCAGGCCACCTAAGAAGTGGATGCGAATAACTTTGAGATCAAACCTGCCATACTTCAAATGGTGCAGTCTTCAGTTCAGTTTGGTGGCCTCCCTTCTGAAGATCCTAATCTGCATCTCTCGAACTTCATGGAACTTTGTGAGACTTTTAAAGTCAATGGAGTTAGTGATGATGCCATTCGTTTGAGACTGTTTCCATTCTCACTTAGAGAAAGAGCCAAGAGTTGGTTAATCTCCTTGCCACCAAATTCCATAGCAACATGGACAGACTTAGCAACTAAATTTCTGTCTAAGTTCTTTCCCCCAGCAAAGTCTGCTAAGCTACGAGGAGAGATCAACAATTTCTGTCAACAAGAGAATGAGTCTCTCTATGAGTCTTGGGAGAGGTTCAAGGACTTAATCAGAAAGTGTCCTCATCATGGTATTGAGAAGTGGATGCTGGTTCATAATTTCTATAACGGGTTGGTTGGTAACACTAGAACTCTAATAGATGCAGCAGCTGGCGGAGCCTTTATGAGAAAGAGTGCTAATGAGGTGTATGATCTATTGGAGGAGATGGCTATAAACAACCAGAAGTGGCCAACTAAAAGGAGTCAATCTAAGAAGGTAGCTGGTGTGTTAGAGGTTGATGCCATTACAAAGCTGACAGCTCAGGTTGAGGCCCTAACAAAGCTGATCGCAGTGCAAGCCAAACAAGCTCAAGTGGTTTGTGAGATATGTGGAGTGTCCCCATCACTTTTCCGAGTGTCGCATGTGGATGATTTGCCAATGGATCAAGCAAAAGCCATTGGAAACTATTCCCAAAACGGTAATTATGGGCACAACCAACAGTGGGTTCTACCACAGAGAAACCAGCCCCAACAAAACCAACAACAGCTGCAACAACAAAGTTCTAGTGGAGGCTCCACTATCCAAGCTGATTTATTGCTCCAATTCATGATGGAAACTAGAGCCTCTATTAAAACTCTAGAAACTAAAATGGAACAATTGGCTACTCAAGTGGAAAAACAAGCTCAAGGAAATTCGCCTAGCACTAATGATGCAAAAGGAAGAGAACAATGTAAAGCAATTTCCTTAAGGAGTGGAAAGAAATATGATGGGCCTGAGATGATACAACCAGTGGATGAAGAGATTAAAGATCAAACGGCACCAACTCAAGCATCATCAGATAAGAAGATTACTGATAGTCCAGCACCACCACAACAGTCTCCACCAATCAATATTGATCATCATGTGAAAATACCCTATCCTCAAAGACTCCGAAAGACCAATCTAGACAAGCAGTTCACAAAATTTCTAGAGGTCTTCAAAAGATTACACATCAACATTCCTTTTGCCGAAGCCTTGGAACAAATGCCCCGTTATGTGAAGTTCATGAAGGAGATATTGTCTAAGAAGAGAAAATTGGAGGACTATGAAACAGTGGCATTAACTGAGGAGTGTAGCGCCATTTTGCAAAAGAAACTACCGCCCAAGCTTAAAGATCCGGGTAGTTTCAATATTCCATGCTCTATAGGGGGTTCGGTGGAAACTAAAGCTCTATGTGATCTGGGAGCAAGCATTAATCTAATGCCCTTGTCTGTCTTCAAAAGGCTAGGATTGGGAAAAGCAAAGCCCACAACAGTGACTTTACAACTAGCGGATCGTTCTTTGACTCATCCTCGTGGGATAATTGAAGATGTACTGGTGAAGGTTGGTAAGTTTATCTTCCTTGCTGATTTCCTAATTCTTGATATGGAGGAAGATTCAACTATTCCCATTATTTTGGGAAGACCATTCTTAGCCACAGGCCGAGCATTAATAGATGTTCAAAAGGGAGAGTTAAAGTTGAGAGTGCAAGATGAAGAGATCAATTTTAATGTTTTTGCCCCAACCGACATTCCTACCTGTTGCAAGATTGAGATGGTGAAGGGTTCTTTTGTTAAAGCTGATAAGAAGAAAGCAAAGCCTAAAGAGCGACTTCGAACGATTCGGCGTCATTGGAAAAGATTGATGTGTGGTAGTTCTGAAGGTGAGCTTACTCTTGTGCGAAACTCTGAAATCAACACGATTGGTGGTAAATTTTCTTCATTTAGTACGAGGGCTCTTTTGGATGAAAAGGGTCCGCCCAACCCCTTCTGATGGGGGTTCAGGTAAGTCCTTATCACCTTGAGTATAATAGCACATTGGGGACAATGTCATATTTAGTTTGGGGGGAGAGACTTAAAATTTTTAAATTCTGCATTTTAATTATCTGTTTTAGTTTTTTTTGTTTTAGTTAAGGAATGGCAATAAGCTAGAAGATAATTGTGTGCTGCTGATTAGTGTGATGTGATCTGAAATTGTAAAATAACTGTGTGCTTGATTCTGTTAACTCTTTGGATTAGTTTGGATGCTTAGAAACCTGTGTTTATCTGCAAATACTCAATCTGTGAAAATTGATATAATTGTTTTACGATGGTTTGTGGTAAGATTGACAGGATAGCTTAGAACTTGCATGTTTATTCTTTTGAGACGAAATCCTTGATAGTGTTCAATTGGAATATGACTTAGGCATTTGTTGGATAGTTTGAGCCTTTCAAGCCTACCGTAATAAGATGTATCCCTAGTTAACCTTTTGAGCCTAAACCTGCTATGTTTTTCACCCATCGATTTAAAAAAAAAAAATTGCAACCACACTATTAATTTTTCTTCACCATTTTATCCATGATATCATAAGCTACATAATTAGTTTGGGGGAGGATAAACATTTAGTGTGAGGAAATAGTGAGAGGGAGAAAAACTTGTAAGATTGAGAAGAAAAAAAAAATTGTGTAATTCAATGTCACTGAAAAAAAATGGAATATGATGAAAAAAAAAACACAATAAAAAGTAAAAATATGTGTGAAAAAAAAAAAGAGAAATTTTTTTTCAGTGATGTTGAAAATAATAGAGATGTCTTCTATCAATCTTGGTAAATTCGGGAATATTATGGGATCTTAGAAAAAAGAAAAGTAAGAAGCTTGTGGGTTCTGTTTGTGTGCTTATGATATCTTGAGCCAAAATTGTCTTTTGCCTATCTCTCAATATCTGAGCCATATTACCCAAAGCCTTGAAAAGACCTAATGATTCCAAAGAATACTGTCAACATTAGTGGAGAAAGGTAAGCATGCAAGCTTATGAATTATCGGCCGTGAACTCGTTGGAAAGAGTAAAACTTTTATAGCAATGTTTCACATTTGAATAAATTTTTGCAGTTGTACATAGTGTTATAAATTGAGCATCTGAGTTAATTGTTAGAGTTAGTAGGATCGAAATTCTAGTTTATGCAAGGAAGAAAACAGAGCATGAGTCAGCAGCGTAGTGATTATCTGACAGCGTAGTTAGTTTTTTTTTACCTTACTCGGGGGCGAGTAAGAATCTAGTTTGGGGGAATTTGTTAGGCTAAAATTAGTCTAAGTTTCGGGTCGTATTTTCAGTTAGTTTTCACTCTTTGTTTCTAGTTTTAGGGCTATTTTACGCTTGATTCTTTTGTTTCAGGTCCTTGGGTGTTTAAAGAAAGTATGTACAAGAATTGAGGAAAAGTGGTGAAAGAATCGAGAAGAAAAACCAAAGTTTGTGTCGCTGCCTGTTCCAGTCGTGACTGGGAACATGCCAGTCGCGACTGGGAACATGCCAGTCGCGACGGGAACTGGCAGAGAGGATCTCGAAGTTTCAAAGTTTAACCCCGTCGCGACGGGGGCTTTGCCAGTCGCGACGGGGACCCCAGTGACGGGATTTTTGGGCAGTTTCGTAATTTCACGAATTTTAAAGATGAGAATTGGTTTAAATAGTGAGGGTTCGTGAAAATTAGGGATTATTCAGAATTGGAACCCTAGAAACAAAGGAGGAGGCTAGAAGAGCGGCTTGTGGCGACCCGGATCAATTGCTTCAACTAGTTCTTTCTTTTCTCTTTAATTTTTCTATGTTCTTTTCTATTTCAATGTTAATTATGGATTTGATTATGGATGTTTTGAACTAAACTCCTATTTAGGGAGAATGATGAATGTTGTTTAAGTTTTTTCCTAGTTAATGAATAATTGCCATTCCTCCATCTTGATTTTGAACACTATTCATATTTGTGTTTAATTTCCATGTGCAAGATTGATCACCTTTTACATGTTTTATGATCTCAATTCGAAATCTGAAAAGTGAGAATTGAGAATGCTAAAATTGGATAGTCTAGGTTTTGATGTGAAACGAAAGTATTTACATAGCCTTTGTGACATTTAGATAATTGCTTAATGCTGATTTCATGTTAATTTAATTAAGAGATTAATTAGAGAGCATGAGATTTAGAACCTAGAAGATCTGAAAAGAGCTAGGTTAATTTATAATCTGTCATTCACTTCAAGAGAAGGATAGCAATTAGACATTAACATTGGTAACTTAACAACAGGATTCGTCTCCCTATTCTCTCATCTTGATTAATATTCACTTGTTTCTTTAAGTTTCTTGAATTTCTTTCTTCCTTTTTTAATCATAAATACTTTTGATTTGCCAAATAGAATTATAAGTATAGTTTAGTAGTAATTAATCCAATTCCCTGTGGTTCGACCTCACTTGCGTGAGTATACTACTTGATTGCGTGCACTTGCGTAGTAATTAATAATTTTCGCAACAATATTGCAACTAAGTTAAGATATTACAAACTTACCGTTATACATATCTTTCCAAGTCAATATCAGTAGTTGATCTTAAGATTAAAAGAATCTAAATCCTGATATGCTTAGGCTCAACTCAGGAGTGCTATTCATGTTCTTAGATTTATTAGTTAAGCTTACTTTCGGGTCAGGGTGATACATATATTTCGAGAACATGATAGTATGATTGAGTGGGAGTGCTGAACATAAATATGGAATCTATAGCTTCTACTGGTGTATAGAAGTTAAGTGATGATTCCCTTCGAGCTTAGCAAATAGAAGTAAATGGATGAGCTCTTGTTTAACTGACTAATTATTAGATCACTAAACACCATTTACAGGTAGCTAAGTGTTTTAAGGGGCAAAATACATTGAGGGGTGAGAACGGTAAAGAAATCCCATCTCGATGTAGATCATCTATATAGAGGATCTTTAAATCACAATAAGATTATAACAATGGTTAAATGAGATAGTATATTGATATCGTGGAACATACAATATGCTCTATATAAGTCTGAGAGTGCAATTCTAAGTTCTAAGAGTGGATTCAACGAAGAATTAATAAGTAGGAATTTACTTGGTAAATTTGGTTCACTTATTGGAAGCTCAGCATATAGATCCATGGTCCCCATTCTAGTTGAGAACATTCTGCTTGTAAGACTCATTAATTGATTCGTGATTGATCAATTATAATTCTAAAGTTAGACTATGTCTAATTTTATGAATTTTCACTAAGCAGGGGTGAAATTGTAAAGAAAAGAGTTTCTAGGTTTATTTATTTATTAATGGACTTTATATGTCTAATTAATAATTAAATTAAATGACAATATTATTTAATAATCTATTTTAGTTATTAAATAATTAGTTTTGGCATTTAAAAGGTTAGAATTGGAAAATTGGCGTTTTTGAGAAAATAGAGATAAAATTTGATAAAACTGCAAAATCAAGTGAGGCCCATTACTACACCTTGGCCGGCCACTATATGGAGTTTTTCAAATTAATATTTTCATTATTTTAATGCCAAATAATTCCTAACCTAAACCTAGTAGTTGCCTATAAATAGAAAGTGATGGCTCAGTCAAATTACACAAGTTTTCACAAGCTTTTCTGACAGAAATTTCTCTCTTCAGAAAAACTGAGCCTTCCCCACTTTCTATACCTGGCCGAAATACCTCTCTCTTTTCCCTTCATCTTTTTCGTGACCCTAGTGAAAGAGTAAGTGCCCACACACAGCAAGCAGTAACTCAATCATTGATTGGAAGACTGTGAAGGATCAAACTTGAAGAAGAAGGACATTCGGGCTCAGATCTTGATTATACTCTGCTACAGAAAGGATTCAAGGGTTAGAGATCTGAGTGGAAGGAGACATTAATTCCGCTGCATCAATGTAAGGTTTTCTTAACTTTATATGTGTTTAATTTATCGTTTTTAGAAAGTTCATATTTAGGGTGTTTAAACAACATACTTGTGAGTAGATCTAAGATCCTGGTAAAATAATTTCCAACAACTGGCCTCAGAGCCATGGTAATTGATTTACTTACATGAAATTTGGACTTTAAAACGATTGTTTGTTTGTTTTTGGATGGTATCATGTTGTATTGAGTGTTATTTGATGATTGATTGATGTTTGTAAATTTTCATGAAAAATAATTGCGATTCTGTTTCTGGAATTATTTTTATTGGATAGTATGGAAAAAATTAAGCAAGTTAGCCTTTTACAGAACTCAATTTCGATTTTATTTGAATTAGTTATGAATTTTTGAAGATTTGAAAAAGTCGGGGCTGTGCTGATATTTTCCTGCGATCGCAAATCTGTCCGTACAGTTCACAATTTTTTCGTTTTTCTTCGATTTTTCATGCTTTTTCATGGAATTAACTTCCGATTTTTTGTATAGTTTTGTATATATACTATTACTATTCCTAATTCAATTCTAATTATCATTTTGAATTAATTTAATATTTTTTTAAATTTAATTCAAGATATTAGTGTAATTTGAATTTGAATAGAATTAGTATCTATCTTCTTGCTTAAAAATATATCTTATTTTTAAATTTGATTATATCTTATCTTATATTTAAATTTAAAGGTCAGATTTTATCTTATCTTATCTTTTTTAGATATTTTGACCTTATTTAAATTTAAAATTAAGATATTTATAATCATGTAATTTTAAATAGATGTAAGATATTTTGCTAACTTTTAAATTTTGTTATTTTATTTATTTAAATTAAATTTAAAATCTGATAAGATATTTTATTTATCTTTTCTAATTTTTATTTAATTTTTATTTTTAAAATAACATTTAATTTTTAAAAGTAGTTAGCAAATTTTGAAATGATATTTAGGTTGGTTGAAACCTAATTTTTCAAAATAGTAGGTTTAATTTTAAATATTTATTTTTAAATAATTTCGAAATTTAAATTTATTTTCGAAATTAATTAAATATTTTTTTTAATTTTATTTTTTCGAAAATTAAAATATTTTTTTTATTAAATATTTTTTTAATTATTTATTTTTCGAAATTATTTATTTAAAATTAAATAAATCCTACTTCCAACTATCCAGCTAACCTTGTTGCAGGAGTATGTGGTTTTAACTTGTGTGTAAGTTTTTAAAACCTATTATTACTTGATTGCAAATAGCCATGGTTACTTTTTGCCAGATCTAATGATCTGATGACTCCCTTGGTCAAGTTAATAATTTGTAACAGGTAAATTTTACAATCTTCTTTCATCTGTGTATGACCTAGCAACATGATAGGATCCATCCAAAGTGTGCCTGTGTGAGCCTATATGTTTATTTTGTTTTAATATAGATACATATAGGTTGTTGCTAAATAAAATGTCACACCATGATAGATTTTATTTAGGTCCATTTAGTTATTGGACCTATTCAATTAATAACAGTTATTTATCTTAAGGTTAAATTCCTCTCTTTTGGGCCTTGTGTGAGAGTTGGGAGCCATAGAAGTGGGTACGACATACTGAACCCAGCACCCCCTCACATGAACTACCCCAATTGTGAAGGCCCATTTGCCTGATTTAAATAACTGTACTAGGTTAATTATATTAGTTTGACCTAATAAAATTGAATTAGCAACATAATTAACTTTTAAAATATATGAAAATTTATTTTTCATTTTAATATTTTAAAGTTAATTTTAAGAAAAACACTTTTAGTTTAGATATTATTTCTAGACAAACTATTTGTATTTTTCTTGTATTTAATTAAATATAGAATTTTAACTAACTAAGATTCTTTCTGGAGCTTATTTAATTAAATATTCATATTTAAGTTATAAATTAGTTGTATCAACTGATTTTTCTTATCTAACTTAAATTTGAATATTTGATTTAAATTTTAAATCAAGTTGAGGAATCCTAGGCATTAGTTATTAAAGATTCTTAAGATATTTTTTAAGTTAATATCTTTTCAAATATTAACTTAAAATGGAATATTTTAGATATTTTTTGGTTAATATCTTTTCAAATATTAACTTTAAAAAGATATCTTCAAATTAAGTGGTTACAACTTAATTTAGATATTTAATTAAATCTAAATTTGAAATTATTTAAGTTTTAGATTTTTTCTATCTAACTTAAATTAGATATTTTTTCAAATTTTTGAAAAGATACTTAGTCAAATAAGATATTTTCTAGATAGTAATTTCTAGACTACTTATTATTTCTAATATTTAAATAGGAAAATTATACTTTGTGAAATTAATTATTTAAATAATTAATTTTGGTACAATTTTATTAAGTATATTTTTCCTAGTATTAAATAGAAATTAATAATTAAACCTTCTCTACACTTAATTATTATTTCTTGAATTTAATACATTTAATTAACTTGAAAAATCTAAATATCTAAGTTGATTTTCATCATGATACTTAAATATTTATTGATTTTTCATGACACTTAATTAAATAGAAAATTATTTTTAGGTTGAAATTTAATTTTTCAACTTAAATTTAAATAATATTCAATATATATATTTTCCTTTATTTTATTAATCAATTTCGAAATTTGCATTTTAT
This sequence comes from Cannabis sativa, assembly GCF_029168945.1. Lineage (NCBI taxonomy): Eukaryota > Viridiplantae > Streptophyta > Magnoliopsida > Rosales > Cannabaceae > Cannabis > Cannabis sativa. Next base: position 67,858,194 of record NC_083604.1, read on the forward strand.
TTGTGCAATATTTTCGAATTTTTTATTTTGAAAAATAGATTGAGTTGTAAATTAATTATTTATTTTAATTAATTCTTGGACCAACTACAATCAATGATTTTTTCATTTAATTGATTAATTTAAATAAATGAATTTAAAATATATATATATTGTTGCCCCTGAATTCGCCCAAAATACGTGGACCAGTCGAATAGGGACACGTGGATCAGATAACTTGTAAATATTTGATAAGTCTTTGTACGCCACAAGGAAGCACCCTGGGCATAGGTCCCGGAGGAGGCACCCGGAGTACAAGGTACTCCCGGAAGCTCGTATAGCATGAAGCCTCTCCGGGATGTGTCAGGCCTCTCCTGAGCAATCAAGTCGCATTTAATGCCGCATGGGAGGAAGCGTGTTGGGACTGTAACACGCAATAAAGTCTGACGGCACAACCCCCAAACAGCAGCGCCACAGTAATGATCATTTAAGTCTAGCGACGGCTACTCTGCGAAGAGTCGCGTCAATCACAAGGCAAAAAGGACATTCCTCATAAAAACCCTACAGCACCTAGGGATTTGACCATGCATCACCGATGGTATATTCATTGGGAATACCCAACTTTATGGATACTTACAGATACGTTTGTAAGAACAATTCTAGGGATTACCCCACCAAAATACTATAAATACCCCCTCAAAGCTCATTTAATGGGGTCGAGAATCTTGGGTTGCAAATAAGCAAGAAGAGCAAATACTCACCAAGAACATTCTCTGTATTTATGAGGACAACCTTCCCTCAAGTGTGGAATCTGTATTAAATACATCCATTAATAACAAAGACTCGTCGACTAAGGCTCATTAACGCCCCAACCACGTAAAAATCCCCATCTCGCTTTCTTACAGCTCACTACTATAATCATATTTTAATAGTTGCCGAAAATCTCGGTCAACATATATTATTAGAAATTGAATTAACTAGTCACAAGGAAATCTAGATAGGTGATATTTTTGCTTAAAGTATTTCTTTTCTATTTTCATTATTTTCGAAAATAGTATATTTCTTTTATATACTTTAAATTTTCGAACTCAATAAATATATTCTCAAAGGAAATTTTTAAGTTACTAATTATTTATTTCATTCAACTTAAATTAATTTCCTTAATATTTATATTTAAGATTATTACTAAGATGGAAATAATTAATTTTATTTCAATCACCATCTAAGTATAATTTTATAAATATTATATTAAATTCTTATTTTTGAATTTCAATTCTGAATTTCGAATTTAATGAGAATTTATTTATTAGAATAATAAAGAAAATACATTTTAAAGAATGAGCTTTATTATTATTAAGATATTCGATCTCCATTGTGGGTTTTACACCGCGTTTGTTTTAGTGAGTAATCCTCCCTAATGGAGGAACGTTCATTAGCAATTTCGCACCGTTTAATCTCGCATGATAACTGGTTTGTAAGTGTTTTATATGGTATAGATCACCCTAATGGTGGCGACCATATTTGACTTGCAAATTGCGAAACAATGGTAGAAGCTCATAAGATAGAATAGCCTTGACTCTCGCCTAAACGGGACAACGCTGGATTCCAATCTTGATCGAATAAAAGGTTGCTAGAATGTTTAACATTTTAGATGAGCTGACAACTCTATTCAATGGATGGTAGCTTTGACTCTCACCTAAACGGGACACTGATATCAGTTTGTTGAAAACCTTGGAAATTATTTAGGATTGAATTTTTTAAGTATTTTCTCATATCATTCCTACTTGCTATGTGCTTATAATTTCTTAATTGATTTTGTGTGTTAAACCATTATTAATTTCTATTTGTTGATTTCTATTATTTTGTAGTATCCTGTTTTGTCAAAATGAATCCCATGTTATCACTGTTGACTGAAAATAAGCTGAATGGATCTAACTTTAATAAATGGAATGAGAACATTAATATTGCTCTCATAAGAGAAATTGCCTTGTTTGTTTTAACTGAGCCGTCACCTGAAGTGCCTGGGGATAATGCATCCAAAGCTGTGAAAGAAAAGTATGAGCGTTGGCAGAAAGCAAATGACAAAGCTCTATACTTTATGCTTTCTAGCATGGTTGACACCCTCAAAACTCGGTTTTCTAAAACCGAGAAGGCTGCTGAAGTTATGACGAAGTTAAATGAGCTATTCGGTAAGACATCACTTCAGTCACGCTTTGACGCGATTAAGAAGTACATTAATGCACGGATGGAACCTCATCAAAACGTGCGTGACCATGTTCTCCTCATGTCCAGTTATTTCCAAGAAGCCCAGGATCATGGTGCTGAAATGGACAGTGCTACTCAAGTAAGTCTTATCTTGAATAGCCTGACTCCAGCATTTCTACCATAATTGACTTTCATGAATTAGTCAATGACCTTCAAACTTATGAAAATTTGATTGGAGGACCCAAGAAGAAAGGGAGTAAACCTCACAATCCTGGGAATGGTAATGGGACGATAAAACCTGAAACAAATGTTGCCTTTGCTTCAAAGCCCAAATCGAAGAGGAAGTGGCACAACACCAAGAAGCGAACAAAAGGCAATAAAAAGGCTGCTCCTTCCGGTGATGCTACACTTAAAGGAAAGTGTTTCTACTGCAATGAGAAAGGTCATTGGAAACCCCAGTGTCCTAAACTTCTTGCAAAGAAACAAGGTATTTCCATTTATAAACTTTAAAAGTTTTAGTGAATTATTATCCAATTGGATTTATGATTCTGGACTAAACTTTGTTTATTTGTTTTCTTCTTCTAATAGGCCAAGCTACTTGAACTCAATTGAGTTGGATCAGAAAGCTGGATCAAGGGTGAAATCGTCCAGATGAAGATGAAGCTCTTCAATTTTTGAATTAATTGTTTTAGTTTAAAGATAATTTGGATTTCAAATTTTAGTTAGGGATATTTATCCCTGTTTCTCTCATATTGTTTGCAATACATTTTTTTTTATTAATAAAGTTTATAATTTTCAAAAACAACATTGCAATTTATGAGATTGAGCTTCATTTATTTTATCTTCATCAACTATTACCACATTATATTTGTATGTTTGTATGTGTAAGTGTTTTTATTATTGATGCAAATTCTATAATATTTACAACTCTTCATAGAGTTATATTAAATAAACACTAGAAATTATTTCTATGTTTATTAATAATTGTTCATTCTAATACAATTATTAAGAATTTGTTTAATAAAAGGATCTTATTATCTGATAGGGGTGGAGAAAAGTTAAGAAAACTATGCAGTTCAAAGATCTTTTATATCTAATGAACTCTGGATAGTATTCAACTCCACATAAACTCTATCACACTAAGAGAATCATGATCTTTACAACCTTTAGTGGTGGATCATAATCTCTATATACTTAGGGGTGGAGGTTATCCATAGTACCCTATATGTATATTCTTAGGGGTGGAGTCCATTCCACAATTCCCTATGAAACACATATCTTGTTTAAACATGGAAGTAATATAATGAGTCAGCTATTATCAATATAAATTCTTGATCTTGATTGTATGTTCCATTTCGTTTTTACTGTTGTAAGTAAAAGTTTGATACCTTTGAAAGTTCTTTGTTAAAGTTTCACACTACCTTAATTGAGTGGGAGAATTTTAAAGTTCTATACCCATCTTCATTAGGTTGATAATTGTGATAGGTACTTAAGAACACTACTGAAAAGCAAATCTAACCATTCACATGGATAGGTATAGCTTATCATAATTATGAGAATAAGATAAAGAACTCTAGTTCAGTCCATTCGAATGACTTGAACCAAGAATTCTTAATCCTCATAAAATTTGATGGTATCTTAATTTTGATTACTTTATCTCTGGCATGTATTTTTCACTTCAAATACTAGTCTGCTATGTTGATGACTTAGTCTTGACTTAATGATTCAGACTAATACAAAAGTCACAACTAGGTAACTCTCCAAACAATCAGAGTTTAAAAGTATTATTTAACCAGACATCTGCTATTGAGTGGGAGCTATCTGAGATGTAATCAAATAGGGAACATTAGAAGATATTCAAGAAGGATTTATGAAAGTGATCTATATGTTAAGGAACTGTGTATCAGTTATCCTTGTATCTCACCATCTAATTTCGATTTCTATAAGATAGTGCTTACTTTGGGGGTGGAGGAATTATTGTATAATAATTCAAGCTCTGCCAGAGAAGAACTATAACTTGGTCTATTCGAAAATACCAGAAAGTTATATCACTGAAGAAAAGTCTACACTGTATTATCTCAATTACATATTTTAAAATATGAGAGATATGTCTTCTGTTAATCTCGTATGTACTTTTAAAACAGTAAAGATTTCAGTATCCCTTGATGAGTAAAGCATATAGTAAAGGATGTTTCATAAGTGTATTTATGAACTAGTTTCCAGAAGTTTGGGTGGATTCAAATATACTACACTTGATCTGAAGATCAAGACATCAGATTGACCTATTTGCGCAGTTTGTTTTATATTAGTGCAAGTGGGATTTTGTTGGGTTTTATGCCCTAAATAAAACTCTTTACAATCTGATTAGTTATCAATATAAGAAATTTGAAGTGATTGATGTTTGCATGAATTTTACATGCTAATGGTTTAATATGTTTATTATAGTCATACACACAAAATCAGTTAAATCCAGATCATATGTTTATTCACAATTACAGTATCGTCAACACAGTGGAATGTGATTGTGATCATATGAATCAAAAGTTTTGGTCCCTGTTTCATCAGTGTTATTGGATTTACACTAATGTGATAATCAGCGATGATGTGTACTTACACTTGGAGTAAGTGTTATGTTCTTTCCAGGACATTAGTAAAGTATACTAGTTTCGAATGTATGGAGTATACATTGGACTGGACCGATATTGCAACTAAGTTAAGATATTACAAACTTACCGTTATACATATCTTTCCAAGTCAATATCAGTAGTTGATCTTAAGATTAAAAGAATCTAAATCCTGATATGCTTAGGCTCAACTCAGGAGTGCTATTCATGTTCTTAGATTTATTAGTTAAGCTTACTTTCGGGTCAGGGTGATACGTATATTTCGAGAACATGATAGTATGATTGAGTGGGAGTGCTGAACATAAATATGGAATCTATAGCTTCTACTGGTGTATAGAAGTTAAGTGATGATTCCCTTCGAGCTTAGCAAATAGAAGTAAATGGATGAGCTCTTGTTTAACTGACTAATTATTAGATCACTAAATACCATTTACAGGTAGCTAAGTGTTTTAAGGGGCAAAATACATTGAGGGGTGAGAACGGTAAAGAAATCCCATCTCGATGTAGATCATCTATATAGAGGATCTTTAAATCACAATAAGATTATAACAATGGTTAAATGAGATAGTATATTGATATTGTGGAACATACAATATGCTCTATATAAGTCTGAGAGTGCAATTCTAAGTTCTAAGAGTGGATTCAACGAAGAATTAATAAGTAGGAATTTACTTGGTAAATTTGGTTCACTTATTGGAAGCTCAGCATATAGATCCATGGTCCCCATTCTAGTTGAGAACATTCTGCTTGTAAGACTCATTAATTGATTCGTGATTGATCAATTATAATTCTAAAGTTAGACTATGTCTAATTTTATGAATTTTCACTAAGCAGGGGTGAAATTGTAAAGAAAAGAGTTTCTAGGTTTATTTATTTATTAATGGACTTTATATGTCTAATGAATAATTAAATTAAATGACAATATTATTTAATAATCTATTTTAGTTATTAAATAATTAGTTTTGGCATTTAAAAGGTTAGAATTGGAAAATTGGCGTTTTTGAGAAAATAGAGATAAAATTTGATAAAACTGCAAAATCAAGTGAGGCCCATTACTACACCTTGGCCGGCCACTATATGGAGTTTTTCAAATTAATATTTTCATTATTTTAATGTTAAATAATTCCTAACCTAAACCTAGTAGTTGCCTATAAATAGAAAGTGATGACTCAGTCAAATTACACAAGTTTTCACAAGCTTTTCTGACAGAAATTTCTCTCTTCAGAAAAACTGAGCCTTCCCCACTTTCTATACCTGGCCGAAATACCTCTCTCTTTTCCCTTCATCTTTTTCGTGACCCTAGTGAAAGAGTAAGTGCCCACACACAGCAAGCAGTAACTCAATCATAGATTGGAAGACTGTGAAGGATCAAACTTGAAGAAGAAGGACATTCGGGCTCAGATCTTGATTATACTCTGCTACAGAAAGGATTCAAGGGTTAGAGATCTGAGTGGAAGGAGACATTAATTCCGCTGCATCAATGTAAGGTTTTCTTAACTTTTTATGTGTTTAATTTATCGTTTTTAGAAAGTTCATATTTAGGGTGTTTAAACAACATACTTGTGAGTAGATCTAAGATCCTGGTAAAATAATTTCCAACACTATATTCAACACTCAATTTTCCTAGTTATCACTATAATAGAGCATCTAACACTGCATTCAACTCTCAAGGTGGATCAAATAACACTAATGCTGAATGTGAAAGCTTTACTACTCAATCAGGGGGGAGGTTTCCAACAAATCAAACCAAACTTCAGTGCTAAATCTATCATAAAACTGGACATTTGGCTCTTGAGTGCTTCTATTGGTTTGATAAGAGCTATACTTGTGTTCTTCTCACCCTTGATGGAACCAAATACATGCAAGCTCACACTGCTCAAACATCTCAAGGAACTGATCACATGAAATCGTACCCTGACTCGGGTGCTACCAATCATTGCACATTTGATGTGAATAACTTGGTGCAGAGTACTGATTACAATGGTCAAGACAGGATATATGTTAGAAATGGATCAGGTTTGGCAATTCAACATACTGGTTTTACTTTGTTTAAGTCTCCAAATTCAGATAAACCTTAAATTCTTAAGAATTTGCTGCACATACCAGAAATTACTAAGAATTTATTAAGTGTCTCTAAGTTTGCTCTTGATAATGATGTTTTCTTTGAATTTCATCCTCTTGTTTGTTATGTTAAGGATCTGAGGACCAAAGCTATAATCCTGACTGGGACCCTCCACAATGGCCTATATACTTTTGATCCTGACCAATTTCAGGTGCTCCCTCAGTCTCCCTCATCCTGTTCAGCTCCCAGTCTTAAAGATCAGAAACATGCTTACTTTGTTACCTTTGATGATAGTAGTCTTAAATCTAATAACAACATGTATACTTAGTGTAATAAGCCATGTATGTCTAATTTTGATTTGTGGAACAATAGGTTAGGCCATCCTAGTCAAAGAATTGTTCAATCTGTCATGAATTCTTGTAATATTTCTGATAGTAATAAAAACTTTGGCTCTGTTTGTGAAGCTTGTTGTTTAGGAAAAATTTACAAAATGCCCTTTCCTAAAGTATCTCAAACTGTCTACACTGAGCCATTACAAATAATTGTATCTGATCTTTGGGGACCTTCACACACCATTTCCCACAGTGGTTACAAATACTATATGGGTTTTGTTGATGTCTACACTAGGTTCACTTGGATATACCTACTCAAAAATAAGTCTGAAGCCTTAAGAACCTTTCAACATTTTAAAGTTGAGACAGAACTTCAAATAGGTAAGAAGATTAAAACTCTGCACACAGATTGGGGGGAGAGTTTGGATCTTTCACAGAACCATTAAGACAAATAGGCATACTTCATAGCCATCCATGTCCTGCCACTCATGAACAAAATTGCCTTGTTGAGAGAAAATATAGGCAAATTGTTGAACATGGCCTAAGTCTCCTTGCTCATGCCTCAATGCCTTTGAAATTTTGGGATAAGGCTTTCAGAGCTGCTGTTTAAATCCATAATAGATTACCAACACCTGTCTTACAGCAACAATCTCCCATTGAGTTGTTGTACAATATAAAACATGAATACACCAATCTAAGAACCTTTAGATGCCTATGCTATCCCAAGATCAGGCCTTATAATAGACATAAGCTTAATTTTAGATCAGCTCCATGTACCTTTGTTGGGTAGAACTAAAATCACAAAGGTTATACGTGTTTAGATGCTTCTGGTAGAATGTACATCTCTAGGGATGTAATTTTTGATGAGTCTAAGTTTCCTTACAAGCCTACTATCTCTAATACCTCATCTGCACCGATTCACAGTCATGAATCTTTACCTTCTGCCACCATTCCCAAATCAACGCCCATATACATAGCTAAGTTTCTATTCCCTGATGATAACTCAGATGCTTCTACACGACTCCTATGTTTTATCCTGCTGCAACAGCTATTCAACCTACCCCTGTCCCAAATCCTATCATCTCAACACAAGAGCCAAATAGCCCATCTGTTTCCACCTCTGATGAACATATGGCACCAATTCCTAGCATACCTGTCACCACTCCCACTTCAACATTGCATGTGCCTCAACCATCTGTTCCTACTCATGATCCTACAGCAAATAAGCATTCAATGAAAACAAGAGCCAAATCTACCATCTACAAACCTAAGGTTTATCTGGCCATTCATGAACCAACTAGTGTCAAAATGGCTATGAAACTAGAAAAATGGCTAAATGCAATGAATGATGAAATGGCAGCTTTAAAAAGGAATGTCACCTGGACATATGTTCCTCTACCTGATGTAGGACCCCTATTGGGTGCAAGTGGGTTTACAAGATTAAACTAAACCCTAACGGGACTGTTAATAAGCTTAAAACTCGACTTGTTGCCAAGGGATTTCATCAGCAACCAGGTTTCAATTTCACAGAGACTTTAAGCCCTGTTGTCAAACCAGTGACAATCAAAATTATTCTGTCTCTTTCTTTGGCAAAGGGTTGGTGCATTCAACAGCTGGATATTAAATAATGCATTTTTAAATGGTGATTTGAAGGAAGAGGTTTACATGTCACAGCCCCTGGCTTTGAATTGCCTGATGCTCCTCATCTGGTACGCAAACTAAATAAGGCTATATACGGATTGAAACAGGCTCCAAAAGCATGGTTCAAGAAATTGCAGTATTGTTTAATATCTTTTGGATTTGTTTCCTCTAAATTTGATTACAATCTCTTCATTCAACATACATCCAAGTATGTGATTCTCATCTTGGTGTATGTTGATGATATAATCATCACTGGTAGTGATGCTGAACAGGTTTATTCACTGATTCAGGCTCTAGACAACAAATTTTCTCTAAAAAATCTTGGCAACGTCCATTATTTCCTTGGTATAGAAGTTCAACACACTGATTCTGGCCTACATCTTTCTTAAGGAAAGTACATTAAAGATTTATTATGCAGAGCTCAAATGCAAGATGCCAAACCAGCTCCTACACCAATGACAAATGGTTTGAAACTTTCAGCATATCAAGGTGATCCTATTGACAATCCACAACACTACATGTCTATTATTGGTACTCTTCAATATCTCACCATTACTAAACCTGAAATATCATATAGTGTGAATAAAGTCTGTCAATTCATGGCCAATCCTCCTCATCATCACTGGAATCCAGTGAAAAGAATTCTCAAATATCTAAGTGGAAATGTGTCTCATGGTTTAACACTTCAAAAGCCCACTGAACTTGATGTTACTGCATTCTGTGTTGCAGACTGTGCTAGTGACCCCGATGATCTAAGGTCTACTTCTAATTTTTCAATATTTATGGGATCAAATCTTGTGGCATGACAGTGCAAGAAACAACATACAGTTTCCAAATCAAGCACAAAAGCTGAATACAGGAGTCTTGCTCAAGTTGTCTCTGAAATTACATGGATGCACTCTCTGTTTACTGAGCTCACAATTCAGCTTCCAAGAACTCATGTTATCTGGTGTGATAACTTAAGCACCATTCTTTTAACAGTTAATCCTGTACTTCATGCCCGTACTAAGCATATTGAGCTGAACCTGTATTTTGTTCGAGAGAAGCTTACTAAAAAAATGGTTAGTATTCAACATGTCCCTGCAGCTGATCAAGTTGCTGATGGGCTCACAAAGGCCACCTCCACTGCTCGATTTGCTCTGCTCAAGAACAAACTTGGTATTGGTCCCAGCACCAATTCCAAGCTTGAGGGGGAGTGTCATGACAGTTAGTTATAACTATTTCGGTTATAACTATTTTGGTTGTTTGTTATTGTTGTTGGCTTTTCTGTTTTCCAACTGCCTTGGCCTTTACTTGTATATAAACTCTTGTAGCTCTCTCGTTCAAAGTAATGCAATAGCAATCTTTCTCAGCTTCTTCTTCTTCTCTTTTCTCTCTTCTTTCAGCTCAATTCTTTCTCTCTTACTTTCAGTCTTTTGTTTCTTGTTTCTTTAGTGTTCTTCAACAATGGCTAGAAGGAGTTCTAACCTTAACACATATAATATATTACAGATTTTATAATTAAATTTTAGAGTCCTTCTTCTATAGGACCATTAAAAATTACCTCATAAATAGAGTTATTTTTCAACCAATATCTTAGTGCCCTATTTTAGTTGGCTTCGCAAATGAAAATATAGGGGTTGTTAGAGAGTTTCACATTGATAATGTGTGAAAACTAAATATCATACATAAAATGCATAGACTACTCATTTAATTACCAATTGGTTTTGAGATGGAACACCATACACCTTACCATACACTCACCTAATCCTACTTTCTAAACCACACACATCGATTGATCCACTTTTTTTTTCAATTGTGATTACCATTAGTTCTTGTTCTTCTCATCTCCATCAGCTTCAAAATTTTCTTAAGCTTCTTAATCTTCTATTTCAGTTTTTTTTTGTGCGTGTTCAGTCTCAGATATCAATTTTTGATTTTGTTCATCACTCCCTGATTTTGTTAAATATATGTATTGTTCTTTTGTATATGTAATTCGGTGTTTAGTATTATATACTTGATTTTTATGCCTTAATGATTATTTTTGGTTGTTCTGAATTGTTTTTTATTTTAATGTAATTATGGTAAGGGGAAATTTTCCAAGGTGAAGGTTCTCTCTCGTGATGTTATGATAGTTTCCATTGGCAAAAAGAGTTATTGATGTATAGTTTTTTTTTATTATTATTTTATTTAGTTATTTTATTTTGCAGTTTTACAGTTGTTTTAGTAATTTTTTCATGTTATTGTTTCAGAGTTGAAATTTTAAATACTTACGTTCTAACTGGAAAATAGTTATTTTCCAATAGTTCTAGACTTCTAGTGTTGCTCTGGTAGTTCGGTCCGTAGGTGTTTAGATGGAGGCTTCGTATGTATTTTGGAGTGTGTACAGTATAAATGAAAAAAATTTAAAGTATGAATAGTATTTTTGTAAAAAAATTTATGTAACAGTAAAAATGTAAAAGTGCCTCCAAAATCTAGCATTCTTATAAAATTACATTGTATACCCACTTTACTTTCATGTTTTAATTTTTACCTTTATTTTTATATTCTTTAAAATATACCCACTTTTATAGATGATGTCCCCATTATATCCTTATGTTAATGTAAATTATGTGTTAGACTTAAAAAGAGGGTGAGGGTGTACCAACCCACTCATAAAAGTGGATATATTTTAATGAAATATATTTTAAAAGTATTTTTAATTAATAGATATAAAAAAGAGGTATTTATCAACTTATCTCAATTTTTTTCCCTGAATATCCATATTTCTTATGGGCTAATTAGAATAATAACGCAACACTGGACTACTCATAGTTTTGTAAACAAAAAAGCCTAGCCCAAATGACTAGATTAGTTAGAAGCTTGTATAAGCAAATTAGAAACAAGGTACTGCCAGTTATCTGATTTGTTTCTCAAAATTCATACAAAAAAAAAAAAGGGGAATAATTGCATAATGTACAATTGTAATTTTTTTTTATATTTTTACGTTTAAAGATTTTTCTTTTTACATTTGTACAGTTTTTTTCATAAAAATAACAAAAAAAATTATATAAAAATAAAAGAAAAATAATATTTAAAAAACATCAAAACAACAACAAAAAAATAAATAAGAGTAAAACATAAAAAGACCGTATTTTTTATAAATAAAATCATAAAAATTGTAAAAATATTTATAATTCCGTATAATCGTATTTTTGTAATTTTTTTTATTATTTTTGTGTATTTATAAAATTATCCCAAAAAATAACTGTGTTTAAAAATATCATTTTATTTAACATACGTTAACATGTGAAGTTTTCTTTTATCTTTTTGGACCACCAAAATTACCAGCATTACAAAATGATGGCGCCAGATTTGTTTTAGAGGAAATTACACTCTATACTCACTTTTTGTTTCATATTTTAATTTTTACTTTTATTTTACTATTCTTTGATTTATACCCACTTTTATAAGTTATATCCCCATTATGTGCATTAGAAAGTCTAATTTTGATAAGTTTTGGGTGCATTTGGGATAGCTTTTAAGAAAGCTAGAAGCACTTTTTTAAAAAGCTATCATTCAAAATGTGTTTAGTAAAATTAGAAAACTAGCTTTTTTAAGAATTTAAGAAAAAATTTTAGCTTTTTGCAAAAGTTGGCCAACATCAACTTTGAGAAAAGCTTGTACGGAAAGCTATTTTGTTGGTTTAATGAATATTTCACTTGACAAAATTACCATCATTCTAATTATAAAATTCTCTTTTTACCATTTTATTTTAAGATTCTCTTCTCCCCAATATATCTTTCTCTATCATCTTTATGTAATAAATAATATTTATGTAATTTTTATTATTATTATTATTAATAAAAGTCTAACTTATTATTTTACTACATATATTTTTTAAATAAATAAATATTATAAGAAAAAAAAATTATTGTAATTGGTAATAAAATAAAAAATAATTATAAATATATTAATATGTATGAATTTATATAAATAAATTAGATAACAAATATCATACTTATATTGGTAATTGTATATTTAACAGCTATTCAATCATCTAGCTTACCAAATACTTACATACAACTTTTTCAACTCACAACTATTTTAAAATTATATTTACCAAACACTCAGCAGTTTTTTCTCACAGCACAGCTACAGCTGCTTTTTCTCACAGCGCTACAACTGCTTTTTTTCACAGCACAGCTGTGCCAAACTGGCCCTTTGTGAGGTTATATTTAGTACTTTGATTATAAAAGAGGATATTTATCAATTAAAATTATTTTAGAGTTGTATTTGGTTAATGTGTAATAAAAAGGGGTAGTTTTCAACTTATCCCTTTATTTTAGTTATTTTGGGCTCGTTTGGTATGCCGTATAAGGGTCGTATTGTATTAAATAATAAATAACACTACGTTTGGATAAAGCAATGAATTGTATTAATTATTACAACCAAAATTTTTAATACAATGTATGTTGTATTATTTAATACATAACAAATGGTCTGTATTAGCTTGTATTATAATATTTACAAAGGGACCCGGAGCAAGACCCCGACCCCGACTCGGGACCCAAACCCAGATCAGGGACCCGGGACCTAGACCTGGACCCCGACTCGGGGCCCCGGACCCCGACTCCGACTCGGACTCGGACCCGGACCCGAACCCGGACCCAGACTCAGACTCGAACCCAAGACCTGGAGTCAGACCCGAACCCGGACCTGGGACCCGACCCGGACATGAGACTCGTGACCCGACCCGGACCCCGACCCGAACCCAATCCCCAGACCCCGACCCGACCCGGACCCCAAACCTAGACCCGGATCCAGACCCCGACCCGGACTCGGACCCAGATCCGGACCCAAATTAAATAATACTAATACAATACAATACAACACAATCTATTAATACAAGTCAATACCAAACATAATATTGTATTCAATAATACTAATACAATATAATATAATACAACACAATCCAACACAATACAATACGGCATACCAAACAAGCCGTTTATGAATTGCTGTGAAGAAATTACAGTAACCAATTACATCAACTCTTTCAAATACTATAATAAAAGGAATAAAGTTGCCATTATAAGAAAAGTAGTAATTATCTGAAATACTCTGGTAACTAATCAAATATCATTTTATTCATAAACAATCATAACAATAACAATACTCTACTGAGAGGAGATGTTGAGAAAATTAGTTTTGCTAATTTGGAATTCGATCCCAACCCAATAAATGCTCCAAAATTTTATTGGTTTAAAAATATCAAACCATTTTCTTCATGGGAAAAGCATAACAATTGCTATAGAAATAAATGAAAGAGTTACACCAATTAAGCAAATAAAAAGTAATTACAGTTACATAGTTTTCCTTCTTAATATAAAAATTTTGGTTAGCATAAACATTAGAGATAAAGATCAGTACAAAACAAAACTAAACAAGATTGCACACTAAAAAATCAACGTGTATGCATATTTAGCAGAGCTCTAGAAGAGCCTCCAGATCCAGAACCAGAAGTAGTTGATGACTGAGTAGTATAGCTACTATAAGTACATTGAGTATGTTCATTAATGGTTCCAGTTTGCCCATCTGATGTATAAGTGAACCTAAGCATATCCAAAGGCGGAGCAAAATACACCGGCACCGGCAACTTTGCCGGAAGTCTAGGCAAGGGAGCTTCAAAATTGAGTGTATTTATAACTTGTTTTATAGAGGGTCTAATTGTGTGGTCAGGATGGCAACACCATAAGCCAACTATCATTAAACACTCAATTTGTCTTTGATCAAACCCTTTATTTAGTCTCTCATCTGCAGCTTCAAGGATTTGGCCTTTTCCATATAGCTCCCAAACCCATTCCACAAGGCTTGTTTGGCTTGGCTTTGCTTTAAGATCAACTGGTCTTCTCCCACAACTGATCTCAAGTGCAACCACTCCAAAGCTGTACACATCGGTTTCTTTACTAGCCTTTCCTATTGTGACACATTCAGGTGCTAAGTACCCCATTGTGCCAGCCAAAACGGTTGTTTGTGACCCTAACTCGTTGTGGTCTATGAGTCTGGCTAGGCCGAAATCTCCTAGCTTTGCATTGAAGTTTGAGTCTAACATAACATTGCTTGACTTGATATCTCTATGGACCACACATTGTTCCCACTCTTCATGAAGGTATAACAAGGCAGAGGCTATGCCTAGGGCTATTTTGTGTCTCACTGTCCATTTCAGCATAAGCTTGTTGCCAAAGAGATGAGTGTCAAGGCTTCCATTGGGTAAGAATTCATAGACGAGGAGGAGTTCGCCTTGTTCGTGACACCAACCAATGAGTTGAACCAAATTTCTATGCCTCAAACGGCTAATGATTTTCACTTCTGCTATGTACTCTTTTTTCCCTTGCTTTGATCCTCTTGACACCCTTTTAACTGCTACTTCTGTATTGGATTCTTTTAGTAAACCTCTGTAGACGCCTCCGAATCCGCCTTCACCTAACTTTCCTTCTTCAACAAAGTTGTCTGTTGCTCTGCTTAGTTCATCATAAGTGAACCTCTTAGGTCCAGTTTCTTTCTCAAATTCATTGTCCATAGATAATTCACCTCCATGTTTCACATTAACTACTTTTTCTTTACTAGCCTCTCTTCTCCAAAATATGAACCAAGCAAGGCCTGATCCAATGCTCACAACACAAAACCCCACAGATAACCCAATCCACAATCCCTGTTTCAATTTCCCTTTCCCATTATCAACCTCCAAGCTTGAGTTGAATGACCAAGAATTTATGTTGTGTAACTCAACAAATTGACTGGTAGAAGCAGAGAAACCAACTCTAACAAATTCAGGCAAAAACTCTCTCAAATCAACAATATGAGAAATTGTAGAATTTTGTACAAAGATAGGATTCTCAGCATAAGTTAAAAACACACTCAAATTTTTGCTAGTAGAGTCGTAACTTACCCATGCATTTGCTAGTGATCCATCTTTTATGCTATTTTCCCATGTGACATTTTTCACTGATATTATGGAATTAATGTCTATTCCCACATGATCAGAGCTAGGATCCCATGGGTCTTCAAAGCTATCAAATTCAACAGCAACAATGCTGTTATTGCCAGAGGCATTGAAAGCAAATTCAGGAGTAAACAAAGCAAGGTAACCACCACTTGAATTGAAGGGAATTCCAGACTCAAAAGGTGCAAGGAAGAAAGAGATTCCATCCCCATATCCTGCTTTGTCAAGTGCTTGCATTGTAAAGGAGAAGTGTGTAGTGAAATCAGTGAGCCTTCTTGTTCCAGCTTCCCAAAGGCGAATCGGCTGCGAATATGAGGCTCGGCCAGCGCTGCCAGCTAGGGAACCAATAGCCTGGTTCTTTGTGAGTTGGAGAGCTCCACTTGATGTGAATGAATCTCCTTGGAATGTAATGTCCACCATGTTTGGATGAAAAGAAGTGAAGTTGAAGAAAACTGAATTGCCATGTTCGGGTAACAACAATAGTAAGAAGAGTATCTTATTAAGAACAAAACATCGGAGTGTATGTGATTGAAAGAGGATTGAACTTTGGTCGAAGAGAGCCATTGTTTGAAAATTTTGAAATCATAAACAAATAGTGTTTATTTGGATGGAGAACTCTAGGAGTATTAGCTAGTAGTTAATCAACCTACCTAGTTGTCCTAATTCATAATAACATGGTTTTTATAAATTGATAGGGAAATACGTTTGGAGTTTTATGTTGAGTTATTGTGACTAAATAGTTGACAGAGGTTAATATTATAATTAAGAAAGAAAGTCCACTATAGTAGTGCCTAATTCATTTTGACCATTTTTCCTTAATAATTTCTGTAGTATTATTTGTATGTTTGGTTATGTATTATGAAATGTAAAGCAAAGGAAACAAAGGGATTAATTAGTTTGGATGATAAAACAAGGGGAAAAGACAAGATTGGACTGAGGAAGTTATATCAAATATTTGAAAATGCCATGAGACAAATGGCAGGTGATGTAAGTTTCTATATGCGTAACTAATATAGAGTATACATTTATATATTTATATATGAGAGCCGAACACCACTAACTGCCGGTTGCCGGCTTGGACTTATTTCTCAAGTTTGGGAAGGCATAATAAAAAGAGTATCGATAAGATTGGATGCACATGAAAAAGGGTCATTTTCATTCTAATTGACCTTATGCGGAGTCAACAAGAAAAGAAAAGAAAGAATATTAAAAAACAACAGAAGATGAAAGTACTGTTATGTCTGTGTTGTTAATCACACGTATTGTTGCCTCATGGCACTTCAGCTGGCCGGCCTTTATATATTTATGTATATATATGTGTGTGTTTCTTATATAAATCATTGAACAGGTGGGCTTTATGGGATAATCAATGCCTCTGTATATGAACTTGAAGGGTTTTTTTTTTCTTCTGGGTGTGTCCTTTTCCTTTCTTTCTTAAGAGGAAATAAACTCTAATATGTAATAATGTTGATAAAATAAAATGTAACAAATATATTAATGTGGAACAAATTGGTAATTGTGAAAGTTGTATAAACATCATTTGAAGAGTATGAGTCTGGTTACAACTTATAACAAATGTGTAAATGAGAGTAACATATCTTAATTTTGAATCTAATGAGCATTAATTGTTCTTCAGTTTTGGAGGAGATGCTATTTGGAGAGCTAACAAGTGTTTGAATGTTTCAAAGTGATATGGGAGAAGATTTGAAGTGTTTTGGTGAGTTTTTAACCAAATATGAAAAATGCCACAAGAGACATATGTTGCTCATAGTGTGCCAACAAACATGTCGTCTACCACTTTGACAACACTATAATTTTGGGGGATTTTGTGAGCGTGCGTGAGCGTTCTAACACCCAAATAGCCTATCATATATTAGTCCCGTGAGCTCTCAATTTTAAATCAGTAACAAGTAAAGAAGTTTTTAATTTTAATCTATGATAAAGTTTTAGTAATTGAGTAGATGTAATATTTGGTGAATGATTAAATTTATATTAAGAAAATAATAATAAAAAAACAACCAAACAAATTGGTATAGTTTGAAATACAAAGAAATTATCAAAAATTATATACGTAAAGAGCCTATTACTCTATTGTAGAATAATGAGATAAGATGAAAATTAACTTTTATTACACATTAACTAAATATAATTCCAAAATAATTTTAATTAGTAAATATTCTTTTTTATAATCAAAGTGTCAAATATAATCTCACATAACATATCAAAATTAGAGTTCCTAATGCACATAATAAGGATATGACCTATAAAACTAGGTATAAATTAAATAATAGTAAAATAAAAGTAAAATTAAAATAAAAAATAAAAATTAGATGTAGAGTGCAATTTTTTCTAGAATAATATTGTGATATACACTACTACAAAAACACCCTTTAAAGGCGGTTTTTAAGCCCTTTAGGCGTCGGTTTTCGCGAAATTCGCTACCGACGCTGATCAGGGCGACGCTAAAGGGTTTATATGAACCGACGCCATATATACCCTTATGGCGTCGGTTATTAGCTGGGAACCGACGCCATAGGGGTACATATGGCGTCGGTTCCTAGCCAATAACCAACGCCATATATGGCGTAAGAACCGACGCCATATGTACGCGAATTTCAGTTTTCCTCATTTTTTTTTTAAATTTAATTATATTATTTTAATTTTATATTTATTAATTTATATATTATTTTATTTAATTTAAATTACATATTTATTTAAATTTTAAATTACATATTTATTTAATTTAATTATATATTAATTACATTTTAAATTAAATAGTAATTAAATTTGGGTAAAAACATAATTTGATTTCATAAAAGTAATTAAATATTACACAAACATGTAAAATTAGTTAAAAATATTAATAAGTTAATAAATTTAATTACAAGTTAATCTATAAAAATTACATAATGAAGAAAAATTCTTCGACCTTTGAACCTCAATCGTCACCGTGAATCACCGCCATCAATTGTTCGATCCACTTTCGCTGTAGTGGTAACAATTCTGTTTTTGGATCGTATTGCTTCTTACCCCCAAACTGTTAAAAAAATTAAAAATTTATATTAGTTTATGTATATGTATATTATATATTTGTTATTATAAAATTTATATACTATGATCAATAATTAAAACTTACAGCTTTTTGATCTTGTATGTAACGGTTGGGGTTGGCACGTGCGACGATGTCAGTGATATATTTCAAAACATAAAAACCGCATTCTTGGCTTTTAGGTTGTCTTGGACAGTTTGCTTGTGAAATTCCTTGCCACGGGCCAAGATACTGATGTGCGTCCCCTATATACATGAATGCCCTGTTTGGGAAAATTATATTAGCATTTCAATTCGTTAGTTAAATTAAATTCGTTACATAAGAAGTCATTAAATTATTACCTTCCGATCATTTGTTCTATTTCTTCGGGAATTGGGCGGCCTTTTACAGGGTTTAAATGGATAATTTTCCTTGGCGCAACCACCACTAGCGTCCAATGCATCCTAGAAAATTATATTGGAATATAAGTAAGATAGTATAAAAATAATTTGAAGACATAATATAGAAATGAACAATTAGCACTAAAGAATTTAATAAAGTTTACCCGATATTCCAAGGAATAAAGAACATTTGGTGGTTGTTGTTCATTAATGATAACCAATTAGCCAATCGTCTTGCCGCATCGTCAAAAGACTGACTCTGTTCTTCATCGTTGATCCCATGCATTGTGAGAAGCTCTGGGTCGTAAAACTTGAAAATTTTTCTCAGACCGTTGATGCTCTCCCATATGTGCCTGCCAAAAAAAGTGTTAGTGCCTTATAATAATTTAACTATAATTTGATATAAGGTTAATTAGATTAAAGAAGAGTATACATCATTCCAAACAAGATTCCCTCGGTTGCCGATGTAGTTACACGTAGCAACTCCGTCGCAAATCCTCTCCAGATAACGTGATCTGGGTACGCGGTGCAATGAATCCTCGGGGGACAGAAATTGTGATTATATCACGTTTATCTTTGAGCCTTAGGAATTCATGAATCATCCATTTTAGCGAATTAGGGATCAACGCCATCTTCTCTTCCGTGAACAACTCATCTTCCCGTGCACCACGGCCTTGTGGAGAAAGCATCGGAGCTTTCCCCTTTGACGCATCACGTCTTGAGGGCGGTTGAGCGAGTGGACCCTAAACAAAACAGAACATAATATATATATATCAAATTTTATCTAAATTCTACCGAAATTTCGACAGCATAACGGTTGTAATTGAATGACCCCAAAAATTTTGAACATGGCTGTATAACGACAAATAACACATATATAACAGTAGTTTGTTCATCCATCCCACCGCAAAGACATATATTCGCGTAACCTACTTCACTACGGATGAATATTGAAGATATTCAAACTCCACTAATCATTAATAATTAATTTCAGTTGAGAAGTTACCTCGGTTGTTAAAATTAAGTGTTTAGGCCAAGGAAGGAACATCTGGCACACGTCCCTAACATATCTGCACTCTTCAATTGGGACTGGGATTTTAGCGTCCTCTTGCAGGATTTCCGAAACCATGATCCGAGCATGTGAATCATCGTAATCCTGGCAGTGAACTTTGATCGTACCCACATGCTCGTACAAATACCCTCGGGCCACAATATTGTCGATGTTGTCAGAGCAGAGATGTACTTGCTGATTAAGGGCCGCATGGTCATCAAAATTGTATAGGATACCTTGGTCGTTGAGGGAAATAAACTCCTCAGCATAAATTTGTGGTTGTACCTCATCCTGAGGAGCGTATGGTTGTGGAACATACGCCTCACCAGCCACCTCTCCTTCTTCCTCTTGTTCGGCAGCGTTCCTCTGCTGCTTAAGGGATTGGACTTCAGCTTTTAATTTTTCAATCTCCTTCGCTTGCCGAGCCACAACATCAGACACTTCCCTTTTCTTCCTGCCGAACAGTTGAGATGCCCTGGTCGTGGAACCTACAAATCATAAAATGCAAATTAGCAACGATTTCATTTGTGTAACTAAATAAATAACATTTGAAGTAATAGCATACCCAGCAGCCCTGACACGTCCAGGATGCTCTGGTGTCCCGAGCGCCTGCGTGAGGATATCGTTTTGGCCCTGGACCTGAATTTGTCCCTGACTAAGCTTCTCCTCTAATTGAGCCTAATGCACGCATATATTCAAGCAATTAGTATATGAATTATATACACTAACTCATGAGTAGAACTCAATTAAGGATTAATATATACTTACTATCTTCTCGGCAATTTCCTTGTCGTAATCAGTGACAAGTTTTCTACTCTTGGTGCGAGCATCATCTCTTGACTTTGTATGAAAACGTTTACCCCTTACAATGTACGCTTCATGCTTTGCAACCGCAAAAGTTGGTCCAAGGGCAATACGACTCAACACATCAGATACTCCATGATTCGGTTCGTTCAACTTTGATATAATGGTATTCCTTAACCACCCAATGAAAGTTTGACGATGTTGGTCTGCAACCCATTTTTGTTTATTTTTTTGATTTCTTGGAACCATTGATTGTAACAGCTCCATATGGTCACTGTAAAACAAGTAAGATAAATCAAGTTATTGTTCATCGTGACTTAAGTAATGTTAATCAAACAAAAGGTACTTACGTTATATATGGTTGAACCTCTGCGTTATTGTTCATCACGACTAATTGAGCTTGATCTAGTTCAAGCTTGGACACTGTCACCATTGTCCCTTTGCCCCTTAATCCTCTATCAACATCATCTGGCCGCTTCTTGGTTTGCTAATTCCTATTGCCTCAACTCCAGCCATGTACTCTGAACAAAATTCCACAGCCTCTTCAGATATGTAGCACTCAACCATACATGCTTCTGGCCGATAGTGGTTACGCACATAACTTTTAAGTACCTTCATATTTCTTTCAAATGGATACATCCATCTCGCCCACACCGGCCCACACAGCCTTGCTTCTCTCACTAGATGAACCATTAAATGTATCATGATGTCGAAAAAAGATGGCGGAAAAAACTTTTCCAGGTTGCACAATGTTTTGACTACATGTTCATGTAATGCATCTAACTTATCCAATTCTAATTCCTTCCCGCACAGCCTATTAAAGAAAATGCAAACATGTGTCAAACACTCTCGAACATTTTTTGGCAAGACTGATCTAATGGCAATTGGAAGTAGATGTTGCATTAACGCATGACAATCATGTGATTTCAGACCCATTAGTTTCAATTCAGTCTCATTCACCAAGTTTTTGATGTTAGACGAGTAACCATCGGGTACTTTCATATTTGCAAGTGATTTGCAAACTGTTTGTTTCTCTTTTTTGGACAAAGTGAAACAAGCAGGAGGCAAATATAAACGTTCACCTTTCTTCTCAGGTGCCAGAGATTGTCGTATACCCATTTCAACGAGATCTAAACGACTATTTAGACCGTCCTTAGTTTTGCCGGGAATATCAAGTAAGGTACCAATAATACTCTCACACACATTTTTTTCAATATGCATGACATCCAAACAATGTCGAACTAGTAGACTTTTCCAATATGGAAGACGAAAGAAGATTGACTTTCTTTGAAAACAACCATTACTTTTTTTTATTTTTTTGCGTCTTTCCATACTTAAAATCTACAAGTTGAACTTGTTGGAGAATTTGTTCCACAGACAGTGGCAAAGGAGCCATATCACCCTCTTCAGTACCATCGAATGCTTTCTTCTTCCGTCTATCAGGATGATTTGCAGGCAAGTACCGTCTGTGACCCATATAACACATCTTGTGTCCATTTGCCAAGCGACGAGCCGATGTGTTAGTGCAACAAATCGGACAACCTTCGTAACCTTTTGTGCTTAAGCCTGATAAATTACTATAAGGTGGAAATCACCGACGGTCCACAACAACACAACTTTCGGATTAAAAATTCTTTTTAAAACCATCATAGACTTGAACCCCGTTCTCATACAATTCTATTAAATCGTCAATCAATGGTTCCAAATATACATCGATATTATGTCCAGGTTGTTGCGGGCCTGATATCATTAAAGAAAGCATGTTAAATTTCCTCTTCATCACTAACCAGGGAGGAAGATTGTACATAACTAGGAAGACGGGCCATGAACTATGACGACTACTTAGAGATCTATGTGGATTTACTCCATCCGCGTACGTACCGAGACGAATGTGTCTTGGTTCAGATTTGAATTCAGGATTTATGTAGTTTACTTTTTTCCAAGCTTGGGAATCTGCAGGATGTCTAAGTTTTCCATCTTTCACTCTCTTGGTCTCATGCCAAATCAAATTTTCAGAATGTAAAGCACTACGATATAATCGTTTCAGTCGCGGAATCAAAGGCATGTACCACATCACTTTTTGGGGGATAAGTTTCCTATTCTCCTTACTCTTGTTTACTTTATGGCGGGATAAACCGCAAGTCGGGCAATAATTCATGTCTGCATATTCCTTACGATATAAAATGCAATCGTTCGGACATGCATGAATTTTTTCATACTTCAATCCTATAGAATTTAACGTTTTTTTCACTTCATAAGTAGATTCCGGAAAGCAGTTGGCAAATGGTAAGATATCTTTAAAAGCAGCTAAAAATTGAGTAAAACATTTATCGCTCACTCCATTTTCTGCTTTTATGTTGTAAAACTTTACCATTGTTGGTAATCTTAGTTTTTTACAACCATCGAACGAGAGGTTTATACGGCATCACTAAGAAAATTATCGAATTTCTCAGGATCATTAAGAAATTCCTCCTGTGCTTCGTTAAGCAAGTCCAATGGATAATCATCGAAATCATTACCCTCGATATCATCTACCCCCCGCTTTCCTAATGGATATGGATCATTAGGTAAATGTTCGCCATGGTAATACCAATTAGTATAACTTCTATTAAAACCTCGTAAATACACATGGTCCTTAATCATTGTAATATTCCCTTTAGATACATTACAACAATCTACACACGGACAATGAATACGATCGTGATTTGTAGAATTCTTTAAGGCAAACTCTAAAAATGCATCGAACCCTACTTGAAATCGCAGTGTGTCTCTCTCCTCACGCATCCATGATTTATCCATAACAAAAATCCTATCCAAAAAAATTCAGTATTTAGTAACTACTTATAGCTAGTTACTAATTACACAATGTAACTAACTAAGTTTCTCACAATTTATTCATATTAATTTATAAATTACTCAAATTCTCGTTTTAGATTAGTTCATATTATTAGGTTGTTTTGTTGATTAGAATGTTATTAAAATGTTAAATATTTTTAATAAATGAAATTGAGTGGAAAAATTTTTGGTAAAGCAATAAAGGTATTAACTAATATTTTCCCCTTTTAATTAACTTTTGCTCTTTATTTTCTTTGAAAAATAAAAATCCACATTGAACCTCTCAAATGAAAGAAAAAAAAATAAAAAAAGAAGGATTTTATATGTTTATTTTGTTAATTTATTTAGTAACTAATTATATCTAGTTACTAATTACACAATGTAACTAACTAAGTTTCTCACACAATTTATTCATATTAATTTATAAATTACTCAAATTTTCGTTTTACATTAGTTCATGTTATTAGGTTGTTTAGTTGATTAGAATGTTGGTAAAATTAAAAAGTTTACATAAATGTGAATATTATTATTTTTTATGTGACCTAACTTCTTATTACTATGTTATAATTAACTATATTATGAATGGTTTTAGTAAGATTTATCCTAATTCTACCGAAATTTCGGCAGCATAACGGCTGTAATTGGACGTTCCCAAAAATTTTACAAGTGCCTAAAATAACAAACAAAACAGATAAACAATACAAAATTAATCCACCCATCCGACCGCAGTACATTTATTCGCAGAACCTACTTCACTACGGATGAATATTTAAGATATTCAAACTCAACTAACATGCATTGATAATTAATTATATATTAAGAAAAAGTTAGTAAAAGTATATACCTATAATTGCAAGCCCAAATACGCTACACACAAAATTATGCCGAACCCCTATAATATAAAGAAATACAACGAAATTACAAAATTAATTATTTCATAACTTATAACTAGTTATAAAAAATTGTAACAAGTTACTTAGTTACTAAATTATACATACATATATATAATCAATTATATCTCACACTATTATCTCAAAAAAATAAAATTATATCACACACTAATTCAATTTTAAAATTTTTATTTCTAAACTAATGAAATCCCTCCAATGTCATTTTATTCACAATAAATATATATTGCAAAAAATATATAAAATACAATTACAAAATTTATTTTCATAAAAAATATACACACATTATATACACACACACAATATATACACACATTATATAGAAATATTCAATAAAATATACAAATACATATATATACTATACATTGAGGTATAAATTATTACCTAATAACCGCAATCCGACGACCACCGTAAAAAATCCCGACACTATACACATAAAACACAATAATATTACTAATAAAATAAAAAAACTCAAATAATAATTTACAAAAACAAAAAATAAAACAATATACATAATACAATAAGAATAGAAGCAATATTTATACCTTAAACGAGGTTGAGATTGAACAATTTCTCAACAAAAATGGGTGGCCGGATTTCACACCCAAAGTTTACTATTTGGGTTCGGATGACACTTAAAGAGGCTAAAAAATCAAAACTTTTTAGGTGTATGTTATTAAGTATCGAAAATGGAGGATTTTAAAAAAAAAATGGGCTGAAATGGTTGAGAAATGGGGGAGATAGGGTGGGGAGAAGGTGGGTCGGCGAGGGTTTGGGCTGGAGGTTTTGCTCTCTGGTTTTTGCTGGGTGGGGAAATGGCTGAGTGAAATGAAGGAGGAAGACGAAGCCATAGGGTTTATACAGAGATCGACCCTATGGCGTCGGTTCCTTCATAGGAACCGACGGCATAGGGTACACGTGTCATGATCTCGTGTACCCTATGCCGTCGGTTCCTATGAAGGAACCGACGACATAGGGTAATTCAGAAAAAAAAAATAAAAATTAATTTCCAACCGCCTCTAAATGGTATAATGCAATTTTATACCTACGGTTTTTATCAAAAAACCGCCTCTAAATGTCAATTTCGAACATAGCGGGTATTTTCACACCCTTTAGCTTCCCTTTTTATAAATGGGGTTGAAAAAACTGCCTCTAAAGGCTAACATTGTAGTAGTGATAGCACTAGGTTGAGTATATGTAGGGGTTTACAAAATTTTAGAAGAAATTTAGGAAGATTTTCAAGTGTTCTTGTAACACTAAAAAAATATTTTTAGTGACAATTTTTTAGTCAAAACATATATTTTGAATAATGAATTATTTAGAGTAGCATTGCTTCAATAAAATAAGAGGCAAAGGTTTTAAATGATGATGAAACATATCTATGGCATCTATGTTTAGGTCAAATTGGCGTAGACAGAATTAACTCGTTAACAAAAGATGGTCCTTTTAGAGAACTAAAAGTTGGAACTCTTCTGGTATGCGAATCTTGTCTAGAAGGCAAGATGGCTAAAAAAACCTTTTTTCTGCAAAAGGCAATAGAGCCAAAGAACAACTTGAGCTTATTCACATTGATGCGTGTAGACCTATTAATATTTAAGCTCAAGGTAGTTATGAATATTTCGTCACTTTTATTGACGATTATTCAAGATACAGTTATACTTACCTAATGGACAAAAGTCTGAAACTTTTAGAACGTTCAAAGACTTCAAAGCTATGGCTAAAAAGTAATTAGGTAAATGATTAAAGATATTTTGATCAGATCGTGGTGGTGAGTATTATTGGATTCTGAATTCAAAGACTATTTGCTGGAAGAAGGGATCTTATCCCAACTTATTGCACCTGGAACACTGTTGCGATATTTTGCAAAAGCAAGTGTACGTATCGTTACAAGTAGTAAACTCACCAACAGTGAGGTCGATCCCACAGGGATTGTAGTTAAGTACGTTGAAATTAAACTTTTACTTCTATTTGTTAAATAAAAATTAAGAAAGAATTAAAAATAAGAAAACTAGTAAGAAGCAATTATTTAAGAAAATTGACAGTTAATAAAAACTAGGGCTTCGATTTCAATTGTTTATATTGATTATGGCCTAATATGATTATTTTTCTAATATTAATTTCTATGCAATAGTAGGTTTACTAAGGTAATTATAGTCTTCTCAGATATATAAATCTCAATTACATGCAAACTTTCTACTCTCGTGATGCAACAGGCATTAAACACAGAAACCCTATAAGCTATCTAAACCATATAGGTACTCTCGTCCTATATCGAAATTCAATTCTATTTTACTATAGCATATTTGATACTCACTTCTCAGATCTCGCATCAAAATCATAGACAGATAATTGGTGATCAGGCAATTAAAAGTAATTAAGCACAAATAAAATAGAATACATAGAAATTAGGGGGAAAATAAATCATATTAAAACCATAAACAATGTTAAACAATATCCATCTAACCTTAATAAAGTGTTTAGCTACACATGTTCATTGAAGCACAATTACACATATTAACTTAAAGAAAAGAGATGAAAATAGAGAAGAGAAGAAAAGAAGAATGCTGAAAACCCTAAGCAGTATGCCTCCAATATTGCAGTTGATCTCTCCACTCTGTATCTGAATTCTCTCTTTTTTGCTCTCTGAAATTGCTTGCTAAAATCAACTCCCTTCTTCCCTTTATATAGGCATTGAAGGCCTACAAAGATAGAAAAAACGCACATGTTTAAATTCCAATTCAAATTTAAATTTTTGGGAAACCTCAAACGAGATATTTTTTTCTACTACGTTGACTGATAGTATTTTGATCATAACTCTATCGATATTGCTCAGAATTGGACGATTCAAGATGTTCTAGAAAGATAAAAGAGAGACCTAAAACTTTTATGTTTTGACTTTTTCCAAAATCTAATCATAACATAGTCGTATTCAGGCTTGAAGTTTTATCTTTATTTTCTTGCACAATTTTCTCTATTTTAAATATCATGATATTTTTATCTTTTTTCCCATCTTTTTCTCTGATATTTTTCTAATCTTCTTCTATTTTAAATCTGCACAAATAAAAGATAACAAGCGTAAAAATGCTCCAAACATGATTAAAACTCAATTAAAAATATACTAAACTTAATCTAAAATTAATACTAAAAATAACCTAACAAACACCTCAGTAGAACAGTGTTGTAGAGAGAACAAACCAGATCTTGTTAGACATGGTCAGATCAATGATGTGCTACTCATCACTGCCACTGAACTTTTTTCGAGATACGCACTTCTAGAAGCTACTTATATTTTGAATGTAGTACCCTCGAAGAGCATAAGCAACACTCCAATAGAATTATACAATGGGACGAAACCCAGTTTAAAATACTTCTGTATTCAGGGTTGTCCTGCTCGTGTTCTTAAACTAAAGACTGGGAAAATTTCTCCTAGAATTGAAGTGTGTATATTTGTAGGATATTCAGATAAAACTCGAGGTGCTTATTTCTATAGTCATCAAGACAGCAAAGTATTTATATCGACAAATGCTACTTTTCTTGAAGATGACTACATGAAAAGTCAAAAACCATATGCAGTCAAGTGGTCATCAAGGAAATTAAAAATGAGCAAATTTTTGAACCAACAATTTCAGCACCATTAGTTGAACGATCGATAGTGGTTACCAAGGTTCCAGAAAGGAAACATAGGTTCATTGTCGTAGTGGGAGGATTGTGAGACAACTTGTTCGCTATGAACATGAAGCATATGTTATTGTCTCTGACACAGACAAGGACGATCCATTGACTTACAAAGAAGCAATGGAAGACCCTAACTCAGACAAGTGGAACAATGCCATGGATCAAGAAATGGATTCTATGCACACCAACAAAGTCTGGGAATATGAAACTCTACCTGAAGATATTACATGCACCCAAAGGGTGTAAGTGGATTTTTAAGAAGAAGAGAAATGCTAAAGGGAAGTAGAGACCTTTAAAGCTAGGCTTGTAGCCAAAGACTATACACAATGAGGAGAAGGCGTGACTATGATGAAACCTTCTTTCTTGTTGCAATGCTTAAATCCATTCACATTCTTCTTTCCATAGCTGCAACTTATGACTGTGAGATATGGAAAATGGACATCAAGACTGCTTTTCT
This sequence comes from Cannabis sativa, assembly GCF_029168945.1. NCBI lineage: Eukaryota > Viridiplantae > Streptophyta > Magnoliopsida > Rosales > Cannabaceae > Cannabis > Cannabis sativa. The sequence goes on from NC_083604.1 coordinate 67,887,157, forward strand.
TAATGGCGATCTTGATAAAATCATTTATATGGAACAACCAGAAGGGTATGTGTTACCAGGGGAAGATTAAAAGGTGTGCAAGTTGCTTAAATCTATTTATGGAGTGAAGAAAGCCTCTAGATCTTGGAATATCACCTTTAATAATACTATTAAAGAGTATGGCTTCGAACAAAACGAAGATGAAGCCTGTGTATACAAATACATTAAAGGTAATAAAGTCGTATTCATAGTTCTTTATGTTGATGACATTCTACTTATTAGAAATAATGTAGAAATATTATCAGACGTAAAGAAGTAGTTAGTCGATAAATTCCAAATGAAGAGTTTGGGAGAGGCAAGCTATGTTCTCAAGGTCAAAATCTATAAAGATACAAAGCATAGAACATTAGCACTTTCTCAAGCAACTTATATTGATAAGGTGCTAGAAAGATTCTCAATGAAGAATTCCAAGAAAGGATAGTTACTGTCAAGATATATGGAATTACTCTATGTAAGGATCAATGTCCAAAGACTCCTCAAGAGATGGAGGACATGAGAAAGTACCCTTATGCATCAACAATTGGGAGCTTGATGTATGCAATGTTGTGTACAAGGCCTAACATATGCTACACTACAGGAATTGATAGTTGTTACCAATCTAATCTAGGTTTTGGAACACTAGATAGTTGTAAAGCATATTTTTAAGTATCTTCAGGGAATGAGAGATCACATGCTTGTATATTCTGGTGGAGAGTTAAATCCTACTAGATATACTAATTCTAATTTTCAATCAGTCATAGATAGTCAAAAGTCAATATCTGGGTCAGTATTTACTCTCGGTGGAGGAGTTGTAGTCTGGAGAAGCATCAAGCAAACCAATATTGCAGATTCAACCTTGGAAGCCGAATATATAGCAACTTGCGAAATAGCTAAGGAAACAGTTTGGTTGAAGAAATTCTATACTGATCTGTAAGTAATTCCGAAAGTAGAAAAACCACTTGTGCTCTACTGTGACGACAGTGGAGCAATGGCCAACTCTAAGGAACCAAGAAGCCACAAAAGAGGCAAGAACATTGAGAGAAAGTACCATCTACTAAGAAATATAGTAGAGAGAGGTGATGTGACGATCTTGAAGATTGTGTCAGATCATAACCTGGTAGATCCATTCACAAAGACGTTACCAGCAAAATCTTTTATGAGTCAAAATCTTTTATGAGTCATATAACTAATATGGGACTAAGGGAAATGTCCAATTTACTTTTAGGGTAAGTGGGAGATTGTTAAGGTTTATGCCCTGAAAAGCCTACAAAGACATTTTTGATTATTAATAAAGAGTTGAACATCTTAATATATGCATGAATGTTAAATTATTAATATTTATTATTGAATAATTTATATAAATATCAAAAAAATTCTTATTCATATATGAAGTTGTGACTTATATAGCTCTACAAAGAACTAAGATCACTTAGCTATGAATAAAAGAGTCATTAACATATAAAAGTTATAGAATCATTGATATTGCTAGTATGGTTCATTGATGCCCGTTCTTCGGTGCAAGTAATCTTAGTTTGGATTACTGATGTAGTATGACATCTAAGTGAAGGTATTGTATATAATGGAGATTATATATGACAAGGACCGATATGAATAAAGCGGTCCTTATCAAACATATCATTTACTATAAAGACCTAATTCATATCATAATGATGATCAACAATAGATCGACCTAAATCCTGAGTAATCATGAGCTTCTATTCAAGTTATTAGTTTCTTTGATTTACTCGTTAAAATTTTTCAAAGAAGATGATTCTTTCAACTTCTTTTTTGGGAATCTAATATAATGTGGATGGCTAGAACATGATCTAAAATTATAGAATCCTAACTTTCCTAACCGATCTAATGTTGGTTCCCTTTAAGTGTTAATTCTGGAACTAAAAAATTGTGCACAAATTTAGATTGGATCTAAATTATACTTTCACTAGTGAATTAACGATACTGAAGGATAAAGAAGTAATTAGAAAGGCAAGATAATATTTTAACCAAAACTAATTACAAACCGACATAAGTAGCGCTAATCATTAGAATTGATTATAGTAATGAACACTGCAGTAGAACTTAGTAATAATTCTATAATTACTAAGAGTTCAATTCCATATTTATAGTGGAGTAATCATGGAATTAATAAATATGATTATTTGGTTGGTGAGACTCAATAAATAATCTAGTTTATTAGAGCTTAGAATTATACTTCCATAGTCCCCGAATCACCACCTTAAAACATTGTCAAGGGTAGGGATAAAGAGTTGTATAATGTTGTTCGAAAAAAATTATTTTGAATTGACAAAATAGTAATTATTTATTTTTGTAATAAATAAATAAATTTTTAAATTAATTAAATAGGAAAACAACAAAAGTTTTTAAGACAATAATTGTTTAGACAAAAGTTTTCAGGAAAAAAGACAACATCCTTGTCTTAATTAAGACAAGGTAGTAGGGTGTCCATTTTAGTTTTATATTTTTGGGTTAATTAAATACTTAATTAATTCAATTAGATAAATATTTGAATTTAAAAAGTGGTTAAAGATATTTTAAGTTGGTTGAGATATTCCCTCAAAGTCATCTGAAGTATCAGTAATCGAATTCGGTTATAGCTATTTATTTAAATAATTAAATATGATTTAATTAATGGAAAATTAAATCTTCTAAATAGAAGCCTAATTTGAGAAATCAGAAGAGGATCTTTTCACTGATATTTTTAAAATACCAAGGAGAAAAGGGAAATAGCTTTCTCTCTCAAATAGTTCTTGCTCATGTGTTGAGAATTAATCAAGAACAAATTATACACTTTATCCTAATAACCCACATTATTCCTTGTGTGTGGTGGATCGATTTGGAAGACTACGGTGTGAGTTTTTTAATCAACCAAATAGATACAACTTACAAGAATTTTCGAGAATACCCTAGTAGTCATCAAGAGGTATATATTCCTTTCTTGTAATTTATGTTTCTGGTTTAATGTTTATACATCCGAAGATCCATTAGTCTATGGTACAATGATAATCAGATTTACTAATTCTTCCGCTGTGTACCTGATTTAGTACCATAAAACTAATATCTCCTAAAAGTAAACATAAAAAATTCGTGCATTACTTTTAGGGGCAACTTTTTTGGCACCCCCAATAGTACTTTCAGGCGCGAACTAATAGGGGCAAATTTGTATGGTTTTAGGGACAACTTTTCTCACACCTAATATTCATATTTGTTGTAGTAAATGAAACTTACACTTTTGTTTTGGAAATTCAATAATATGTATGACTGAGAACATGATTTATAGGATAAAATCTAGACTTTCCTAATAGATCGAATATTAATTTCCTTTTTAGTGTTATGGAACTAAAAGTTGTGAGAAATTTAGATTAGATATAAAAACTTTCACTAGTGAATTAATAGTACTAAGGATAAAGAGATTATAATTAGAAGGGTCAAACGATAAGTTTGACCAATTATAACTATTAATTATATCAACGGAGTGATGTTAATAAATTTAGTAAATATAATTATATAATAACAAAGAGTAGTGCGATATCATATTTA